>NC_045608.1:82204862-83552362 GCF_009762305.2 Zalophus californianus | reverse complement strand
AGTTAAGAGAGTTATTTTCTCCTACTGTCCCTGGTGGGTGTTGTTTGCAGTGGTAAATAGAAATGGAAAAACAAGGACACTTTTGTACTTTGAGAAATTCACACAACCCTATAAAACACAATCTGAAAAAGGGAAGGCCTCATCTGGCCAATGCCTGTTATTCTCCATCACTGCTAATTTGGGCATTGTTAATATAGTCAACATAGTTAATTCAGGCATTGAGTGACAAGGCATCATGTCCTGGCTGATTTTATATGAACTCTGCCATTTGAGGCATGACACACAAACTGATACATACAAGAGTGGCGGGAATCAGGCAACTGCATGGAAGAACACTTTTTGCTCAAGAACAACATCTCATTTTTCAGAGTCCTGAAAATATTGAAGATGAGTAAAATAACGTACATGGTTTCTCACTATTAATGACATTATGAACTTACAAGAAAAGAAGAACAGAGGGTGGGTGTAGGCTAGACACAGGTGGACTGCACACATCATGGCCCTCGTATGGAGAGATTTCACTTCTATAATGCACGGCCTGTTAATAGGGAACTTCCATGTGACTACACAATACAGGAAGTCCAGGACTGAGGGCGTGATCTTGTTAGAGAGACCTCAAGCTCTAAGGGGCTGGCATCTGCCTGCCCTTCAGCAGTATAACTCAGACAGGCTAAGTCAGAACTAGGTTAAATGATAATAATGAAGAAGATACTGAACCTGAACCTTGGTATATATGTTTCTCTTCAACTCAGAAGCCACATTCCTGGAGGTAGAGCATATTTTTAAAAGAAGGCCCTACCATATAGTGGATATCCTTCTTAATCTGACAGTAAGTGGCACTCAGTGATTTAACATATAGTGAATCTCAAACATTTCCATTTTAAGTACATTTTACTGATGCCAAAAACTCGGAGGACCCTCACCCTCAGTCCAGTCTATTCTGTTCTTTCACTCATCTCAGTTGATTGGCACCCTCCTTTGCTTCCCATTCCCTTCAGGCTCCAACACATTTCTTTACTTTGTAAGCAAAATTCCTCAGAAATGGATTTGGATTTACTCTTTATTTATTCAATTCGGCTGGGCTGACAGCTCTGCTATTCCATGGAACTATCTCTCGACATCATCAGGAATGCTTCTGATACACGTAGTCTGTCAATAGCATGTGACACACTGTTTTGTTATTCATTTTATACTCAAGACCCCACTCTTTTTATAACTTCTTAAAAACCCACTGGACACTTCCCCTCAGTATTCTTTGCTAGTTCTCCTAAGCATCACAAACTATATTGTTGAAAAGCCTCAAATCCCCTGGGTCTCTTTTCTTCTCTACATTAATCTAAAGCTAAAGAAATAGGTCAAGTCAGAATGGTTGCAAATGAGATAGAAGAATCATGCTGTTTGAATCATGGTTTACAATATTCATAAATCATGTTCTTTTTCTCTCCCATGTTGGCTATCTTCCTGGCAGTGTGGTTAGGTGAATCGGATCTGAGGACTGAGCAAGGTGACTCAAATAGTGGAGAGTGCCTGGGACTAACATACACATTCTTTTTTATCAGAGAGTTTCAGGAACATGCAAACCTGGCCTTAATGGAAGGTGCCAATTAGCTTGTATTTTTGTGTGTTTCTAGAGTAGAAGACAGTTCCAGAAAAAAAAAAAAAAAAATAGATTCCCCTAGTGGATGGCAGATTGCAAACATCAAGCATTTGGAGAGTCTCATATACCTCATATATAATGAGTACATCATGAATATTGAGGTCTCTGGTGTCTCCAGACCCTTAGGATATTATCAGTACTAGGTGCTTATTGGCCTTTACATCTCTTTATATCTATGGTCAGCACATACTCATCTTTATATCATCTGCTAGGTCTCAAAAGTTACTATTTTATCATATCTTAAATCCTCTACAAATTATTCAAATAATTCATAAGCAACTTGCTTTATTTACTTTCATGCCTGCCCCATTTTCTTGTTTTCTAAAGAAATGGATATTTTCACATAAGGCAGTAATTATATATTAAATCTTTACTACATAGTTTTTCAGATACAAACAAAATACAATTTCAAAACAATGTTCTCTCTCTTTGACTCTTCTATTTCTTTTTTCTTTTTTTTTTTTTTTTTAAGATTTTATTTGGAGAGGGAACACAGGCAGGGGGAGTGAGAGAGGGAAAAGCAGGCTTCCCGTGGAGCAAGGAGCCTGATGTGGGGCTCGATCCCAGGGCCCTGGGATCATGACCTGAGCCGAAGGCAGACGCTTAACGACTGAGCCACCCAGTTGCCCCTCCTCTATTTCTTTTATAAAACTTTCTAAACTGAAAGTAATCATTCTTAAGAATAAATGTTTCAGGCTAAGTGAACATAAATGATAAGATTTTCAGGACTCTTCAGGGATGTAAGGTCTCTAAATTCATTGAGTCATCCAGTCAACAAATATTGGCTTAAGTCCTACAATCCAAAAATTTGGCTAAGATAATATGAAACGGAAAGAAAGTTAATTGAATATATTCTCTATGTTCAAGTTTGGCAGAGGTTAATGTGCTGTGAGTCAACCACATTTCCTCTTCCTAGGAATACAGTGAGGCTATGTTTCTCAACCTCTCCAATTATGCTGGGACCAAGGGACCAAGTACTTAATGATGAATTCATGAGTGAAAGTGATATGAGCCTTGCCACTTCCAGGCCTTGACCTTCAAAATATGCGGCAAAACCATAGATTTTCTGTTCCTCTTCTGCTATACACTTAAGTTATTTAAAAATTTCCAGAAAGCAGAGATGGAAGATGGAAGCAACTTGGATTCTCGAGCCAGTGCTTGGAGAAGAGCTGCTTAGGAGAGCTGTGTGAGATCACAAAATAAATCCCCCTACATTCAAAAGAGCCTAGTATTAAATATAATTACCAATAGATATTCTAATGCAGTGAAGAAATTGAAGTACAACAATTCTGTGTAGAAACAATGTTGGCAAATTGAGAGCAGGGAGATTGCTCTTGAAGATAGGACTCAGATAAGAATAAATGGAGAACATGTCATTTAGGAGTGTGTTTGACAGATTTGGACAATAGAAATGGGGTAAAAAGCAACGTAGACAGGTAACAGTATAAATAAAAACAGTACATTGGAAAACATGAAGCTTCTATTGAAACTTCCAGGATTCAATTAGGCAATTGTAAGCAGATATGTATAGAAGTTGCAAGTGTAGTATTGAATCCCAGAGTATGCTTTGCTTTGGGTTTTCTAAACACGATTAGGATGGTATTGAGAATGTTTGAGCAAGGGAGTGAAGATACGAGAATTATGGTTGGGAAAAATAATCTAATACTCTCAGGATGAATTACACAATTTGTGGGACCTAGTGAAAAATGCAAATATAGATCTTCTTGTTCAAAGGTTATTGATAATTTAAAGATGGCTACAGCAGAATATTGCACTGAGTTTGGGGTCTTTCTAAGAAAAGGCCCTTATGGGACTGCACAGATCTCCTGCTCATGAAGCCATGTCTGCATATTTTAGTTACTAGCTTTGGTGGGAAGGAGAATATGATGTGCTTAGATGGAATTGCAGCTAACGCCCAAGTACATACGTAGAAACTTTTCACCAGTCTCAGCGAAAGAACAGTATTTATTAGTAAAAAATTTTTGACAAGCCACTAGGCATGGAAGAGGTGGCAAATAATATGAAAACCAACGCCTAAATATGAATGTTTACTACCAGTGCAAATAATATGTTTCTAATCCATACATATATGTTCTCCCTACAGTGGAATTAAAATCCATGGCTTTCATATGGAACTGTCTGCTGCTGTTATAAAATAGAACCTCCAGGTGGGGGTATGGGTTAGCCTGGTGCTGGGTATTAAAGAGGGCACGTACTGAATGGGGCACTGGGTGTTATATGCAAACAATGAATCATGGAACACTACATCAAAAACTAATGATGTAATGTATGGTGATTAACATAACAATAAAAAAATAAAAAAGAACAAGGCATGCATTTACAAAATAATTTTGTATGTAACTTTTACCAAACCATTCAAGAAATTAAATATACAAATCAAAAAAAAAATAATGATGTAATGCACGGTGATTAACATAACATAATAAAAGAAAAAAAAGAAAAAATATAACCTCTAGTTTTGGTATATTTGGATGTTTACATTAAATTACTTAGATGATTAACTACGGAAATCCATTTCACTCCTGTTTCCCATGTTGTCTCAACTGTGTTCTAGTAAATAGGAAATTCTATAACATTTATAACCTGGTCAGAATTGGTGAGAGTTACTTGGATACTATGGGATGTCCTAAAGAGAACCCTCTGATGCCTTGAAGGAAAGCTTCTATGATTATCTGTTCTATTATTATTATCCCAGATGAATTTGTGGGGCTAGTCGTTCCAACATATAAAATCTAGCTCCACTACGGAAAAAAAGTATTCAGAGGTTAACATACATATCCGTAAGAGTTTCCTTTATGCTTTACAAGAGAATATTTAATTCTGGATTTTTGTTGTTGTTGTTTCTTTCTATATTAGTCTTGCAAAATTGTATTAGGTGTGAATAATGCAAGAACTTAAAAATATTAACTTGAGGTAAAATAAACATAATTTCTCCATATGTCCTCAATCCATCATAAAAACAAATATAAGGTTGATCATATAAATTGTTAAATGAACAAATCAATTCAGAGGAAGCATGCTTTGGGCAGAGAAAAACATTATAAATATTAATATTTTCTATTGCCATATTGAAAAGTCTTACGTTAGCATAAGGTCCCTTATTTTTACATTTTAATTCAAAATATACTTAGAATCCTTTTGTTGTTGTTGTCATGACATCTTTCATTTCTGTCTCAGTCACTAATACACTATCATTCTTTGATAGTATTATAGCATATAAAAAATACAGAAGCCAAAGGGCTGAATGATTTCCATTTTTCCCCCAACACAAAACTTCATGAAATGTAAAAATAAAAGTTCCAGAAGCCTTGCCTTTCATTAAGACAGATCCACTGGAACAATAATAGTGACATTTTTCTTAACATCTATCAACATTTCTGAATATGACTTGATAAAATTGCCATAATAGACAAAATGGTACCCTTTTAGTCTTTTCATTCCAAAGTACAAGTTACCTACAAAATTACTTCTGGTGACATGTGTTTGTCTACTCTCCAACAGTCTCCGACACAGCACATTTATTTCATCAAGATTGGAAGCAGAGCGTTTTGGTTTGGTCGGTGATTGAGTATTTTTTGCTCTCTCTTTTTTTTAAAGACCTTTTAGAGCAGTTTTAGTTTCACAGCAAAATTGGGAGGAAGGTACAGAGATTTCCCATATAACCTCTGTCTTTATATACGCACAGCCTCCGGCCTTATCAGCCTCCCCCACCAAAGTGGTACGTTTTTTACAATAGATGAACCTGCATTGATAACATCATCATTACCCAATATCCACAGCTTATAGTAGAGCTCACTTTCGGTGTTGTATAGTCTACGAGTTAAGACAAATGTATAATGACGCATATCTGTTGTTAGAGTATCATACAGTTTTTTCACTGCCCTAAAATTTTGTTTGCTTTCTTCATGTGAGTTAGAAGAAATTCTGAAACAGAGGACTGTTTCTTCCTTATTTAGGGTTTTGCTCTTTTTCTATTTATAAGAATAGTGTCTTTTTTACTTTCCATGTTAATTAGGAAAGACCATTGCTTTCTGTCCCTCCTCCACTCAGTTTTATTTAGTTAAGCTTTTAGGACATTGTTTTGTTTTGTTTTGTTTTCATTCTTTTTACCAGTATTTACAATTAATCATGGTAGTATGTTATCCTTGGCAATATTTGGAATAACAGAATACTTTCTTATGTCAGTGCATCCTCTCCACTTCTAGAGTCCTACTTTTGTAGTAAATTTTAAAAACACAGATGCTCCAGGGAGGACTAATACAAAAGTGAATGGGTTTATTAAAAAAAAAAAAAAAAAGAATTTTTTTTTTTTTTTAGATGAGGGAGATTATACTAAAATCTAAGGAAATGCTCAAAAAGGAAATTAGAAAGAGAACCAGTGGCATCTGATGATTAGACAGGGCTTGGACCAGATGGTATGTTCATACTCTTATGCCAGATAGGATAGAGGTAGGATTTATATTGTCAAATTGAAAAACAAATCCAGACTTAGATTAGGGGAGACTTTATTAAGAAGTAGGATTATAGTAGTAGAGAGCATGCTCTGATTTCAGAAATTTGCCAGTGTCTCAAAATCAAAAAGAAAAAGGCTTTTAAAAGAGAGAGAAAAAAAAAAAAGTAAGAAGGGATAAGCAAAGATTAACAGATATTTTTCTGGGAAAGTTTGCCAGCCAAGGGGTAGTGACCGGTGGGGTGTGACATGAAAAGCATCTTGCTGTGGTCAGTCGATTGTAAGGAACAACTGATAAGGTTGTATGATCCACTTTTTAGGCCTAGCAGCAAGGAGGGTCAGGGATACCTAGGTAGGAGAGAAGTCCAACTGAAGTTTGGTCAGGGCAAAGTAGAGGGCAGTAAATGAGCAATTGTGAACATTTGGTGAATGATATTTTATTATTTTAATAAAATCATTGTTTTTGAGGAAGGGAAATGAAAATTTTATGAGTTGAAGAGCTATCCTGCTTGGACACTGTCACACAGTATCCACCCTGAGCCATCTGTCCAGGCCTTTTAATCTGTAGGCCTAAAAAAGGGGACTGTGGTTTTGAGTCTCCTTGGAAATATTTTACATACTATACTGTGATGTCTTCATCTACTCTTCTTTCTTTTCTGATTTTGGCTTTGTACATAATCCAATCTTTCAAAATAAGCACATTTCATGTGTTTTTTTTTAGAGGAAAGTGCTAAAAACACAATCCAAATCATGTTTTGATATTTATAATAAGGGCTGGCATTGGGATTTGACAGGACATTACTGTACAGAGTCCTCACAATACACAGCCCCAGAGAATGTTAGTGTGAGAATGCCCCCAAAGTGTTTATTAAACAATCTGAAAAACTGTATGCAGTAGCTTAGCTCGAATCATAGGTACATAAGAGGGAGTGTGTGTTTAAAGCAACAAAACTAATTTTAGATGTATGTAAATGGTACTTAAAAGGTGTTTATTATCATTGTTATGATTATTCCACAATTTACATGTTACTAGTATTTATATACAGATTTGTCTTCTACCTGATAATTTAGTTAGTAGTCATTTGGAAGCAAACCAGCTATGTCTGTCCTATTCAGTCTTGCCTACACACGTGCATTTCTAACTCCTCAGTCACCCTTTACAGAATCTCCAAAGATTTTGATTACCAGTTCTGGTATCATGCTGCTTGAATGCTGATTCTGTCATTTATTCTCTGTTTAACTTTGAAGAAATGACTTGACCTGCAGTCTACTCAACACTGACGTGGGAAAAATGTCTACCTAATGGGGATGTTATGATGATTAATTCAAATAATTGCATGGAAGAAACACATAAGAGCAGTTGAGATAAAATAAATATTAATTTATATCCTCCCTGTCTATAAGCTCATATCATTTAGTATTAGTATATAAATACAGGCAGATTTCAAGTGCCAGGCTTCTAGTAATTTAATCCAAGATTAAATGGTTGGGCAAAATCTCCTGCAAATAACAACTATTAATTCTAAAATTAGAATGAGTATATAGAAAATTGAATAAGAGATGTGAATCCAAAAATAAGTGACTATAAAATATAAAAGTATAATATAGCATTAAATGTTCATATTGAAAAAGAATGAAGGTCTAAAATTAATGGTGTAAGTGACCTATTTATGAAACCTCTCCAGGGGCTCCTGGGTTCTGAGTCATTTAAGCTTCCAACTCCTGATTTCGGCTCACGTCATGATCTCAGGGTTGTGAGATTGACACCTGCCTCAGGCTCCCCACTGTGCATGGAGCCTGCTTAAGATTCCCTCTCCCCTTCCTCTCTCTCCCACTCAAATAAAAAAATAGAAAGAAAAAGAAACCCTCTCCAAGAAATGGCAAACCAAACCCAAAGTAAATAGACAATAAATAAAGATAAGAATGAAAATCAGGGTGCCTGGGTGGCTCAGTTGGTTGTGTCCAGCTCTTGATTTCGGCCCAGGTTATGATCTTAGGGTTATGAGATTGAGCGCCTCGGCGGGTTCCCCACTGAGCGTGGGACCTGCTTAAGATTCTCTCTCTCCCTCTCCCTCTGCCCCTCCACCCTGCTCGTGCATGGTCGCACTCTCTCGCTCTCTCAAAATAAATAAATAAAATGTCAAAAAAAGATAAGAATGAAAGTCAATGAAATAGGAACAATAGGGAAAATCAATAGAAACAAAAGCTTTTTTATAATATTGGTAATATTGATAAACTTCTATTTATGATGAGATAAAAAGAGAAAATAATTTATGTAATTTATATTACATTGGAGATGTGTCCTTAGAGATTCTATAAATAGTAAATAGATAATGAGTGTATCACGAAAAACTGAATGCCAATAAACTAGGCGACTTACAGAAAAAAACCTTGGTGGATTCCTCAAAGTACACAAATTATTCAATCTGGATTCAAAGTTAATAGAAAATGTTTATAGCCTTATATCTACCCTTAAATAAAAATTTACCCACAAAAAAAACTTCACACTTATATAGTCACCAAATGATTGGTGATTTTTATCAAACATTATGAATAAATTTTATCGAGTTTGGACAAGGTCTTTCATGAACTAGAGAAGGAATAGTCAATTGGCAATTCCTTTTATTGAGATCAATATTACTCTGACAGCAAAATATGAAAAAAAAAAAACACAGGATAACTACATGACATTATCATAGATAAAATCCTTAACAAAATGTTACCAAATCAAATCTCTCAGTATAAAAATAAAATCTTACTCCATAATTAACAAGTGGGATTTGTCCTAGGTCTGCAAACTTTGTTTTACATTGTAAAATTAATCAATGTAGCTCATCATATCAAAAGAATAAAGTAGGTTAAATATTTGATAATTTGAATGGGTGCAGAAAAAGCATGTGGCAAATTACACCATCCATTATGGTAAAACTCTCAGCACATTAGGAATTAAAGGGTATATTTACAGCTTAATCATTAAAAACTTAATATTTTCACCTTAGACTACAATATGACAAGAATGTCCACTCTCAGAATTTGTATTCTACAATACACTGGCTGTCTGACTCAGTGCAATAAGGCATGAAAAGAAATAAAGTATTCATAGATTTGAAAGGAAAAAGTACAAATTCATTCACAAATTAACCATTTATGTAGGAAATGTAATACATATACAAAAAATGCTACCAGATCCAATGTCAGAACTATGTAACCAGTATAGACAGATTTAACAAAGTATATTCAAGACTGATTTACGAAACATTGCTGAGATAAATTAAAGACATCCAAATAAATGGAGACTTGTACCATGTTCTCAGGTGGGGATATTCAGTGGTGTTATATTTCCAGTTATTCCCATATTGATTACAAATTCAGTGACATTCCTTCCCTGAAACACCATTCCCTTCTCTTCCTGCCCCTTCTGTTTTAGCCTCTTGCCTTACCCAAAACGTATTACCCCCAACTGTCCTACTTCATTTCATTTGTTTTTGGCACTCTTCTCACAACTGGCCAACCTAGACACCTGTGGGAAAACAGTCCTCTTACTTACCTACAATTGGCAAATCTCCAAGTGTGTAAATGAGAAATATCTTCACAAGTCATTTTCATCTCTTTTACTACTGACTTAGAACATGTCTTTATGTTTTACCCATTTTGTGTGAGACTTACGACAGTAGTCTTATAAACGGGTATCCTGCCCTCACTCCTGAACAGCATTCCCTTTTACAGTTGCCAAAATCACTTTCCTAAAATTCAGATCTAGTCAAATTATCCTTTCCCAAAAGACTTTAACATATTTAGAGCTAAATCAAACAACTCCATATTCTTCCTCTGCATATAGTTTCATGCTTAACTCATAACATTTCTCAACATTCACCTTAAAATCCAAGTATGCCAATTTTTTAGACATTCCACCAAGATGTTATTCTTTGTCGTGGTATTTCACATATGGTTACTATTCTTGATATAAATAGAGCTACTTGTTCATCAAGCTCAACATGAGCACCATCTCTTTTGGAAGGCTTTCCTGACTGCCTCCATACTCAATCTGAAAAAACAATTAGTAGATTAAACCATATCTTTGTTGATTTTGTAGTAATCTATGATAAATCTATCACAGCACTTATCAGAGTATAAGAAATGCAGGACCTTTTGACTAATAGATGCCATGAATCTTTTTAAAATAATTTTAACATACAATGTTTTATTAGTTATAGATATATAATATAGTTATCCAGCCATTCCATACATCTCCCAGTGCTCTCACAAGTGCCCTCCTTAATTCCCATCATCTGTCTAATCGAGCCCCCTAGCCCTCTCCCCTCTGGTAACCATCAGTTTGTTCTCTATAATTAAGAGTCTGATGTATGGAACCTTTGTACACCTGAAACTAAATAACACTGTATCTTAACTTACTGGAATTAGAACAAAAACTTACATAAAAAGAGTCTGTTTCTTGTATTGTCACTCCCACTTCCCCCCCTTTGCTCATCTGTTGTGTTATTCTTAAAGTCCACATATGAGTGAAATCATATGGTATCTGTTTTTCTGACTGACTTATTTCATTTAGCATTATACTTTCTAGCTCCATCCATGTCATTGCAAATAGCAAGATTTAATTCCTTTTATGGATGAATAATATTCCATAGTGTGTGTGTGTGTGTGTGTGTGTGTGTGTATTACATCTTTATCCATTCATCAATTGATGGATACGTGGGCTGCTTCCATAATTTGGTTATTGTAAATAAAGGGTGCATGCATCCATTTGAATTAGTGTTTTTGTATTCTTTAGTTAAATACCCAGTAGTGCAATCGCTAGATCATGGGGTAATTCTATTTTTAACTTTTTGAGGAACCTCCATACTGTTTTCCAGAGTGGCTTTGCATTCCCACCAACAGTGGATGAATGTTCCTTTTTATCCGCATTCTCGCCAACACCTGTTGTTTCTTGTGTTGTTGATTTTCGCCATCTTGACAGGTGTGAGGTGGTATCGCATTGTAGTGTTGATTTGTGTTTCCCTGATGATCAGTGATGTTGAGCATCTTTTCATGTGTCTGTTGATGAAATGATTCTTGTGGGGAATGGCCAGACAAGAGTATTTTGGTTTGTTTGTTTGCACCTACTTAGAGCACGTGCATCATACGTAGTAACACTCAATAAACATTCTTTCAATGAATAAATTTTGTCTGCTCACTTTAACTCACAAATATAAGACAGTGTGATAGAGTAGAAACTCTATCATTTCTGGCATCAGATAGAAGTTTGAAATCTCGTTGCAAATCATTCTAACTGCATGGCATTCTCTGAGTTTTAATTTCCTCGTGCCTTATAATGAGGATAAAAAGAAGAGCAGCCAGCATATATCATGATGCCTGACAGTTCCATGTCACCTGAAAGTGTCATAGCTTCCTTTAACCTACTGCTGCTGGAAGGGGATGCTCTGAGATTTACCATTCATTGCATACAACACCGTCTGTTCATTTACCACAGAAAATCGGACAAGAGATAGGAGTCCAAAGATAAGTGACTATAGGATCTGTGATGAGGTACATAGAATACTTTATCCCCATAGAAATTTTAGAATTCAAATATTATAAGTTTTCTTCAGTAAAGAGAGATTGTGTTAGAGTAAGGACAACATAGATTTTGTCATAAAAATATCTCTGAGTTTTCAAGACCTGGCTCATGGTTTCTCAAATGTGAAGAAGGGCCTACAACTACCTAGCAGAAATGTAAGATTAAGTAATATTATATATGTATTTCTACCACAGTACAACTATCCCAAATGTACTAAAAATGGAAAAACTGGAGCTTTCCATTTCTTTTGCAAAATGGAACACTCTGAACCTGACACAACACCCTGTAGTTCATCAGCATATTTTTGCTCTAAACCACACAAAGTTCCAGCTACATTTGTTTGCAAAACTATTTGTGCTGGAGTTTCTTATTATCAAAAATATAGATCTACAGGGGGGCGGAGCAAGATGGCAGAGGAGTAGGAGACCTGGATTTCGTCTGGTCTCAGGAATTCAGCTGAATAGGGATCAAACCATTCTGAACACCTACGAACTCAACAGGAGATCGAAGAAGAGAGTAGCAACAACTCTCTGAACAGAGAAGCGACCACTTACTGGAAAGTAGGACGTGCAGAGAAGTGAATCCGAGGCGATATTCGGGAGGATAGACGGCGGGGGAGGGGGCCTCCGTCGGCCACTTCTGGCAAGTGCTAGAGCCGCGGAGCACAAAATTGGAACTTTTAGAAGTTGGCTCCGCTGAGGGACGTCGCTCCCGTGGCTAAGCGGGGGGTGGAACCCTCGCAGGACAGTGTGGTCTCAGGACCCTCGGGGTCACAGAAAAACTGGGGGTGCCTGAGTGCAGCAGAGCTCCCAGGTGTCGGAGCGGGGAAGCCGGCTGCAGAGACGGAGCCGACGCGCGGGCTCTCAGCTCGGGGTGGCCATAAACTGTGATCCGCGGCCCAGTCGGGCCACTGCTCCTCCAGCAGGGACCCAACAAGCGGCAGAGCCGGGGAGACTCCCCTTCCTCCCCCAGGGAGGAGCGGCGCGGGAGCGCACCGCAGGGATCTGCTGGGTTTGGAGACTCCACACGGGGTCGGGTGCCAGAGATAGAAATGCTCGGTCACAGGCCGGGTGAGCATGGAGTGCAGCCAGAGACCAGGGAGACAGGAGTGACTGCTTTTCTCTGGGGGTGCATTGAGGAGTGGGGCGCCAAGTTCTCAGATCCTCTGGGTGGAGATTGGGAGGCAACCATTTTCACCCTGGTCCTCCAAAGCTGTACCGAGAGCTTGCAGGGAACAAAAGCTCCTGAGAGCAAACCCAAGCAGCTGGCTTAGCCCGGACCGACAAGTGCGGGGCAATTCCACCTCCGGCAAAGACATTTGGGAACCACAGCAACAGGCCCCTTCCCCAGAAGATCAGCACGAACAGCCAGCAAGCCAAGACCAAGTTTACTAATCAAGGAGAACGGGAGAATTCCAGAGCTAGGGGAATACTGCACATAGAATTCATGGCTTTTATACAATGATTCATTAGTTTTTCAAAGTAAATGTTTTTAACTGTTTTTTTTTTATTTTTCTTTTTCCCTTTTTCAACTAACATCTTATCAATCCCTTTTTTAAAAAAAATTTATTTTTCATATTTAGAGTCATATTTTAACCCTTCATAGTGGTTACCCTTATTTTTGTCATATATATATAAGTTGTTCTCTCTTTAAAATTTTGAGATACAGTTTCTTCTAACAGATCAAAATATACCTAAATCACTAGTGTATGGCTTTGTTCTAGTCTCCTGCCTGATCACATTCTCTACCTTTTTTTTCTTTTTTTTTAATCTTCTTCTTTCTTTTTTCAAACATCTTCTGATCTTATCAATTCCTTTTATACAATCTTTTATAATTTTCATCTTTACAGTCACCTTCCATCCCTTCATTGTATCAACCCTTATTTTGTACATATATATCTTTCTTCCTTTAAAATTTTAGGAGGCACTTTTTTCTAAAAGACCAAAATACACCCAAAATCTAGTGTGTGGCACTGATCTATACACTAGCCTGATCATATTTGACCATATTCTGTTTCTTTTGTATTGTTCTGTTTTTGTTTTTATCTTTTTCTTTTTTTTCTCTCTCTTCCTTTTTTTCTTTCTTTCCCTTTCTTTTCCCCTGGTTTCAAGTCTTTTCTGATTTGTATAGAGTATATTTGCTGGGGACATTGTTAACCTATTAGCATTTTGTTCTCTCATTCATCTATTCTCCTCTGGACAAAATGACAAGACGAAAAAATCACCTCAGCACAAAGAACAAGAGGTAGTAACGTCAGCCAGGGAACTACTCAATACGGACATTAGTATGATGTTGGACCTAGAGTTCAGAATCATGACTTTAAAGATACTAGCTGGGCTTGAAAAAAGCGTGGAAGTTATTAGAGAAACGCTTTCTGGAGAAATAAAAGAACTAAAATCTAACCAAGTCGAAATCAAAAAGGCTATTAATGAGGTGCGATCAAAAATGGGGGCACTAACTGCTAGGATAAATGAGGCAGAAGAGAGAATCAGCGATATAGAAGACCAAATGATGGAAAATAAAGAGGCTGAGAAAAAGAGAGAAAAACAACTACAGGATCACGAGGGCAGAATTCGAGAGATAAGTGATACGATAAGACGAAACAACATTAGAATAATTGGGATCCCAGGTGAAGAAGAAAGAGAGAGAGGGGCAGAAGGTATATTGGAGCAAATAATAGTAGAGAACTTCCCTAATGTGGGGAAGGAAACAGGCATCAAAATCCAGGAGGCACAGAGAACACCTCTCAAAATCAATAAAAATAGGTCAACACCCCGACATCTAATAGTAAAACTTGCGAGCCTCAGAGATAGAGAGAAAATCCTGAAAGCAGCTCGGGAGAAGGGATCTGTAACCTACAATGGTAGAAATATTAGATTGGCAACAGACCTATCCACAGAGACCTGGCAGGCCAGAAAGGACTGGCATGATATCTTCAGAGTATTAAACGAGAAAAATATGCAGCCAAGAATAATATATCCAGCTAGGCTCTCATTGAAAACAGAAGGAGAGATTAAAAAGCTTCCAGGACAAAAAAAACTAAAGGAATTTGCAAACATGAAACCAGCCCTCCAAGAAATCTTGAAAGGGGTCCTCTAAGCAAAGAGAGAGCCTGAACTCAGCATAGATCAGAAAGGAACACAGACAATATACAGTAAAAGTCACCTACAGGCAATACAATGGCACTAAAATCATACCTTTCAATAGTTACCCTGAAGGTAAATGGGCTAAATGCCCCAATCAAAAGACACAGGCTATCAGATTGGATTAAAAAACAAGACCCATCAATATGCTCTCTGCAGGAGAATAATTTTAGACCCAAAAACACCCCCAGATTGAAAGTGAGGGGATAGAAAACCATTTACCATGCTAATGGACACCAAAAGAAAGCTGGGGTGGCAATCCTTATATCGGACAAATTAGATTTTAAAACAAAGACTGTAATAAGAGTTGAGGAAGGACACTATATCCTACTTAAAGGTTCTATCCAACAAGAAGATCTAACAATTGTAAATATCTATGCCCCTAACATGGGAGCAGCCAGATATATAAGGCAATTAATAACAAAAGCGAAGAAACACATTGACAACAGTATAATAATAGTGGGGGACTTTAATACCCCCCTGACTGAAATGGACAGATCATCTAAGCAAGAGATCAACAAGGAAATAAAGACTTTAAATGACACACTGGACCAAATGGACTTCACAGATATATTCAGAACATTCCATTCCAAAGCAACGGAATACACATTCTTCTCTAGTGCCCATAGAATATTCTCCAGAATTGATCACATCCTAGGTCACAAATCAGGTCTCAACCGGTACCAAAAGATTGGGATTATTCCCTGCATATTTTCAGACCACAATGCTTTGAAACTAGAACTCAATCACAAGAGGAAAGTCAGAAAGAACTCAAATACATGGAGGCTAAAGAGCATCCTACTAAAGAATGAATGGCTCAACCAAGAAATTAAAGAAGAATTAAAAAAATTCATGGAAACCAATGAAAATGAAAACACAACTGTTCAAAATCTTTGGGATACAGCAAAGGCAGTCCTGAGAGGAAAGTATATAGCAATACAAGCCTTTCTCAAGAAACAAGAAAGGTCTCAAATACACAACCTAACCCTACACCTAAAGGAGCTGGAGAAAGAACAGCAAATAAAGCCTAAACCCAGCAGGAGAAGATAAATAATAAAGATCAGAGCAGAAATCAATGAACTAGAAACCAAAAGAACATGAGAACAGATCAAAGAAACTAGGAGCTGGTTCTTTGAAAAATTAACAAGATTGATAAACCCCTGGCCAGACTTATCAAAAAGAAAAGAGAAAGACCCAAATCAACAAAATCATGAATGAAAGAGGAGAGATCACAACCAACACCAAGAAATACAAACAATTATAAGAACATATTATGAGCAAAACTATGTCAGCAAATTAGATAACCTGGAAGACATAGGTGCATTCCTAGAGATGTATCAACTACCAAAATTGAACCAGGAAGAAATAAAAAACCTGAACAGACCTATAACCACTAAGGAAATTGAAGCAGTCATCAAAAATCTCCCAACAAACAAAAGCCCAGGGCCAGATGGCTTCCCAGGGGAATTCTATCAGACATTCAAAGAAGAATTAACCCCTATTCTCCTGAAATTTTTCCAAAAAATAGAAAAGGAAGGAAAACTTCCAAACTCATTTTATGAGGCCACCATTACCTTGATCCCCAAACCAGACAAAGATGCCATCAAAAAGGAGAATTACAGATCAATATCCTTGATGAACATGGATGCAAAAATTCTCTCCAAAATACTAACCAATAGGATCCAACAGTACATTAAAAGGATTATTTACCACGACCAAGTGGGATTTATCCCTGGGCTGCAAGGCTGGTTCAACACCCGCAAATCAATCAATGTGATACAATATATTAACAAAAGAAAACAAGAATCATATGATCCTCTCAATAGATGCAGAAAAAGCATTTGACAAAGTACAGCATGCTTTCTTGATCTAAACTTTTCAGAGTATAGGGATAGAGGGTACATACCTCAAGATCATAAAAGCCATCTATGAAAAACCCACAGCGAATATCATTCTCAATGGGGAAAAGCTGAGAGCGTTTCCCCTAATGTCAGGAACATGGCAGGGATTTCCACTATCACAAGTGCTATTCAACATATTATTGAGAAGTCCTAGCCACAGCAATCAGACCACAAAAAGAAATCAAAGGCATCCAAATCAGCAAAGAGGAAGTCAAACTCTCACTCTTTGCAGATGATATGATACTGTAGGTGGAAAACCCAGAAGACTCCACCCCAAAACTGCTAGAATTCATACAGGAGTTCAGTAAAGTAGCAGGATATAAAATCAATGCACAGAAATCAGTGGCATTCCTATACACCAACAACAAGACAGAAGAGAGACAAATCAAGGAGTCTATCCCATTTACAATTGCACCCAAAACCATTAGATACCTAGGAATAAATCTAACCAAAGAGGCAAAGGATCTGTACTCAGAAAACTATAAAATACTAATGAAAGTAATTGAAGAAGACACAAAGAAATGGAAAAACTTTCCATGCTCATGGATTGGAAGAACAAACATTGTGAAGATGTCATTGCTACCTAGAGCAATCTACACATTCAATGCAATCCCCATCAGAATACCATCCACTTTTTTCAAAGAAATTGAACAAATAATCCTAAAATTTGTATGGAACCAGAAGTGACCCCGAATAGTCAGAGGAAATTGACAATGAAAAGCAAAGCTGGCGGCATCACAATTCTGGACTTCCAGCTCTATTACAAAGCTGTCATCATCAGCACAGTGTGGTACTGACACAAAAACAGACACATCGATCAATGGAACAGAATAGAGAGCCCAGAAATGGACCCTCAACTCTATGGTGAACTCATCTTTGACAAAGCAGGAAAGAATGTCCAGTGGAAAAATGACAGTCTCTTCACCAAATGGTGTTGGGAAAATTGGACAGCCACATGCAGAAGAATGAAACTGGACCATTTCCTTACACCACACACAAAAATGGACGCCAAATGGTTGAAAGACCTAAACGTGAGACAGGAGTCCATCAAAATCCTAAAGGAGAACACAGGCAGCAACCTCTTCGACCTCAGCCGCAGCAACTTCTTCCTAGAAACATCGCCAAAGGCAAGGGAAGCAAGGGCAAAAAATGAACTATTGGGATTTCATCAACATAAAAAGCTTTTGCACAGCAAAAGAAACAGTCCACAAAACCAAAAGACAACTGACAGAATGGGAGAAGATATTTGCAAATGACATATCAGATAAAGGGCTAGTATCCAAAATCTATAAAGAACTTATCAAACTCAACACCCAAAGAACAAATAATCCAATCCAGAAATGGGCAGAAGACATGAACAGACATTTTTCCAAAGAAGACATCCAAATGACCAACAGACACATGAAAAAGAGCTCAACATCGCTCGGCCTCAGGGAAATCCAAATCAAAACCTCAATGAGATACCACCTCACACCAGTCAGAATGGCTAAAATTAACAAGTCAGGAAACAACAGATGTTGGCGGGGATGTGGAGAAAGGGGAACCCTCCTACACTGTTGGTGGGAATGCAAGCTGGTGCAACCCCTCTGGAAAACAGTATGGAGTTTCCTTAAACAGTTGAAAATAGAGCTACAATACGATCCAGCAATTGCACTACTGGGTATTTACCCCAAAGATATAAATGTAGGTATCCGAATGGGTACATGCACCCCGATTTTTATAGCAGCAATGTCCACAATAGCCAAACTGTGGAAAGAGCCAAGATGTCCATCGACAGATGAATGGATAAAGAAGGTGTGGTATATATACACAATGGAATATTATGCAGCCATCAAAGGCATGGCAAATGAGATTTTACCATTTGCAACAACGTGGATGGAACTGGAGGATGTTATGCTGAGTGAAATAAGTCAATCAGAGAAAGACATGTATCATATGACCTCACTGATATGAGGAATTCTTAATCTCAGGAAACAAACTGAGTGTTGCTGGAGTGGTGGGAGGTGGGTGGGATGGGGTGGCTGGGTGATAGACATTGGGGAGGGTATGTGCTATGGTGAGTGCTGTGAATTGTGCAAGACGGTTGAATCACAGATCTGTACTTCTGAAACAAATAATGCAACATATGTTAAGAAAAAAAAAGAAGAAGATAGCAGGAGGGCAAGAATGAAGGGGAGTAAGTCAGAGGGGGAGACGAACCATGAGAGACGATGGACTCTGAAAAACAAATTGAGGGTTCTAGAGGGGAGGGGGGTGGGGGGATGGGTTAGCCTGGTGATGGGTATTAAAGAGGGCACATTCTGCACGTAGCACTGGGTGTTATGCACAAACAATGAATCATGGAACACTACATCAAAAACTAATGATGTAATGTTGGTGATAAGATAACAATTAAAAATTAATAAAAAATATAGATCTACAGAATATAACAAATATCTCTGAAAATTACAAGCCATTATTTTTTCTATTAAATCTAAGAAAATTTTGCAGAAATGTTTATTAAAAGCAAGATGTTTAAACGCTGTTGAGGGTATGAATGAAAGCACTTTAAGATAGATATTAAAAAAATTAAAACCAAATAGGAAAAATTTCTGTCCATACAAAAACCTGTACATGTATGTTTATAGCAGCTATATTCACAATTGCTAAAACTTGAAAGCAACCCAGAGGTCCCTTAGAAGGTGAAAGGATAAATTGGGGTGCATCCAGACAATGGAATATTATTTAAGGATAAAATGAAATGAGCTATCAAACCATGAAAACACATAGAGGAATCTTCAATCCATATTCATAAGTAAAAGAAGCCAATTGAAAAGGCTTCATACCGTATGACTCCAACTATATGATATTCGAGAAAAGGAAAAAACATGGAGACATTAAAAGATCAGTGGTTGCCAGGGGTTAAGAGGGAGGGAGGGATGAAAAGGCAGACCATAGCGGATTTGGGGGGCAGTGAAACTATTCCATATGATACTGTAATGGTGGATACATTTCAATGTGTACTTGTCCAAAACCACAGAATGTACAACACCAAGAGTGAACCCTAATATAAACTATGGTCTCTGGATGATTATGATGTGTCAGTGTAATTTCATTGATTATAACACATGTACCACTCTGGCGGGTGATGACGATAACGGGAAAGACTGTGCATGTGTGGGGGTCAGAGGAATATGGGAACTCTCTCTACTTTATGTTCAATTTTGCTTTAAACCAAAAACAGCTCTAAAAAAATGTCTGTTGTAAAAAGGATTTTGCACCTATATGCCTCCACATTTTCTTTAAATTCCCCCTTCATTCTCAAGATAAACAAACTGGAAAACAGATACATGATGAATGTGTTTTATGGAAAAATATGCAGAGACCCATTCTGAGGATAATATCTCAAATAAAATGCCTTGACACCCTACACTACAAAATATATATACACACACATACATACATATACATGCATTTTAACTATATAGAATATAGCTAAGGAATTAAAAAAATACTAATGTTTTATTCCACTGTATTAATGCATTAACTCAGTGACAGACAAGATAGTATAGAATAAGATGATTTCTGCTGTATAGATTTTTATATATTTATGTGTGTTTATACATACACTTATTTATTGATCAAGTATATATAATTTAATTTTCGAGTAAACTACAGTATAAACATTTGAAGTCACTGTATCACATGAATATAAAGCAGGAGTTGATAAACTTTTCCTGTAAATGACTACATAGTAAATATTTTAGGTTTTGTAGGTCAGGAGTCTCTGTTGCAAATACTCAACTCTGCCATTATAGAATGAAAGTAGCCACAGACAATTTGAACAATTTGTAAACAAATGGGAATGGCTCTGTTCCAATAAAATGATTTTTGTGTTTGTTTTTAATGAAAACAGAAGGCTGGGTAGACTTGACACATGGGCTTCTTAGTTTGCAGATTCTGATGTGAAGAAAATTTGTTGTTTAATTAATATTAAAACATTATTAATTTCCAATGAGTATGTTACATTAATTATTTTTTTACAGATTTATTTATTTAGAGAGAGAGCAGGGACGGTGGATGCTTGTGCAAGGCCAAGCAGGGGAAGGGGCAGAGGGAAAGGGAGAGAGAATCCTCAAGCAGATTCCTTTTTGCTTTAAACCAAAAACAGCTCTAAAAAAATGTCTGTTGTAAAAAGGATTTTGATCCAGATCCAGAGCCTGTGCTGGATCCCAGGACCTTGAGATCATGACCTGAGCCAAAATCAAGAGTTGGCCACTTAACCAACTGAGCCACCCATGCGCCTCTAATTTAAATATATATCATTTAAGCAGGATCTTTATTTTCATAGATATATTCAAATTCTTTCATAAAATGCAGAAATGTCTTAGAGATACTATTATATTTCAGGGAACTTAAGCAATACAAAGACATCTAGTTGTACAGTAAAACCCAGTCTGCAAACAAGCTGTTATGTTCTAAAAGTCTCCATGATCAGATCTTGACAAAATAACACATATTTCACATTTCATCACATATTCAGTGAAGGTTGATGTTCCTATTTTCCCATGTGATTCTATCAGGTTTTCATTTTGGTTTACTCCTGTTTGATGCTTTAAAAATTATTTGTGCTCTTCATTTTCAGTAAATGGTTTGGTCAGAGTCTTATTTGTCTTTGTATAGGTATAACCTTAACACAATATCTTGCAAAAGTAAAGATGATAGATGTTTGTCTAATAGAGAGATCTAGAGCTAGGGGTCAAGGGTGATGATTCTGTATTTCTGGGCTTATACTTCTGATTTCCAGTATTTTAAGTTGCCAATGAAATGTTTTTTATAGAATGGGAACTTTCATTATTTATGTATTTATTAATTTGCCAACTTCCTCTATGATGCAGTTTATGTTATAGTTTAATCAAACAAAATTATTCCTTGGATGCAGAGCTCCAAAACAAGGTCTGCTCCCAGAAGAAAACAGTAACAAAACAAAATAAAAGAAGGAAAAATGGGTATATATGAACAGATAAATTTTAATTATATCAAACTAAGGACTGCTGCAACTATAATGTAAAGGATAAATCTTTTAAGACACTACAACATGTTGCCATATTCAATAAAATGTCTCTTTACCAGGATCCAAGTTTTACTGAGCTTGACAAAAAACAATCTGTTATTGTTTGAAGTATATGGATTAGCTAGTGTTTTTTCTTATTGTTGTTTTAATCATTATTTTAGTTTCTCCTATTTATCATTGTGATATATGTGCACTTCTCAAACAAGAAAGACAATACAGCAAATTAGACTATTAGAAAAGAATAACATCTATAAATCATACATAGCAGAAATTATTATTTTTATTTTCAACTTTTTTTTAAGGTTTTATTTATTTATTTGAGAGAGAGAATGAGAGAGAGAGAGCACGTGAGAGGAGGGAGGGTCAGAGGGTCAGAGGGAGGAGCAGACTCCCTGCTGAGCAGGGAGCCTGATCATGACCTGAGCCGAAGGCAGTCCCTTAACCAACTGAGCCACCCAGGTGCCCTTATTTTCAACTTTTTACACACATGTCTATAGTGAATACTTTTGGTTGCCAACTACCCCAGCCTGATTTGGGGAAATTAATCTGTTTCTGTACCAGGTAGTTCTTACTCCCAAGTGCAGGAATGGCTTAATGGTTCTTAGCATTTCTCTTTGGCATACTTTGTTCAGATAAAATGGGGACAAATAATTATTTTAGTCAATAAGACAAAAGCAAAGCATCTTAGGGGCTCTTGGGAAAAGATTATTTACTCTGAAGCACAAAAAGAGAGCAAATGAACCTGGATAACTAAAGTGTGAAGCCATCAGATCAACTAATCCTTAGTGTACTTTATGTTTCTATATATGTGTCACATTTCTTTACTGTGTAAGCCTTTTTTGGACATTTTCAAATTTTTCTATCTTCACGTATCGAGATTTTTTTTTTTCCAAAACCGTTCATCAATAAAATTTAATTTGAGAAGTATTATGCTCCAAGATTGTGGTGATGAAGACATAGACCTTATATGCTATCATCCTGGCCACAGCTGATTGGACTAAGCCTACATATCTAATTGGAGGCACCTGAGTAGGTTATGTTGTGAAGTAAGTAGATCTGAAGTTTCTGATTAAAGGTTGATCTTCTAGGGACAAGTCAGAACCTGAATAACATGTGGTTTTCATCTTCTGTCCACTGTTAGATCTGAACTTCATTAGCTGGTCCAGTCTTCAGTTAGTCAGTAGGTTTACATTCCTTAATTATTTGGTTTAAAAAACAATCAGAAAAAGGGGTGCCTGGGTGGCTCAGTCGTTAAGCGTCTGCCTTCAGCTCAGCTCATGGTCCCAGGGTCCTGGGATCGAGCCCCACATCGGGCTCCCTGCTCTGCAGGAAGCCTGCTTCTCCCTCTCCCACTCCCCTTGCTTGCGTTCCCCTTCTCGCTGTGTCTCTCTCTGTCAAATAAATAAATAAAATTTTTTAAAAGAATTTTAAAAAAATCAGAAAAAATAGGAAGGAAGGGACGGAGGAAAAAAGAAAAGAAAAGAAAGAAATCAGTAGCTCTTTAGAGCATTGGTGAATTATAATATTTTAATTCAAATCTTTATTTAGATTAACTCAATACAGTCCTGGCTAACAGCATCTGGAACACCAGGCTCTGTTGCTAAGCCTGCTGGCAGAAGACAACTGTAGAATCTACCCAGATTGCATGGAAAAGCTGACAATTGTTAACCAGAATGTTTCTCTATCTGTGAAACCGCATGAGTGTCTCAGGAATTATCCAGCTTCCGTCATGCTTATTCTGTGGTGTGGAGACCACCGGTAATCCCAATGTAATGGCTTAGATACTCATCTGGGTAGCGGTGTACTTAATTCTGAGACTCTCCATTCCTATACAGTCAGGTTCCATTCACTATTCAAAATTTCTTGCTCTTTCCGAAAATGGGAAAGATTTTGTGTACTTTTCTTTCTGACATGAGGAAAATGAAGTTCTAGTAATCCCTGAGTTTATGTGATGACTAGTCCCATCAGTCCAGGCCAGTCTACATTTTTGGTTATGGCATAGATATAAAGACTGCTCGATTCCAGCCAATCTGATGTGAATCCCTTCTTACCCTCCAGGGAGGACAAAATTTTTTAAGTAAGTTAAAGAACTTTGTGTCTAATCCTCCCTCTGCCCCTCCTCTCAGCTCATGCTCATTCTCCTCTCTTGCTCTCTCAAAAAATAAATTAAAAAAAAAAGAAAGTACTTTGTGTCTATATTAAAATCAAATCTAGTTGTTCACTTTGCATAGGTGTTTTATAACATACCTTCCATTTAATGAAATTGCAAATTTCTGTTAATGATATTCTACTTGAAATATATTAGTTCCAAACCCTACATTCTTTAGAAAATTTAATCCTGTCTTAATGTAACTTCTGCATTTGTGATTATCCTTTTTCTGATACAATAATCAGCATAGCAAATGCTGACCTGCATCAGCGCCATTATGCCGTAACACAAGCTCTGGAACATGGTAGTGAACATTTACATGTAGGTTGAAAAAGCACAGTTGCAACCCAAAGTGGAACTTTGTGGTTGTGGTATCAAGACAGGAGACAATATCCCGTAAAAAGTTAGATTCTTACATACACACTAGAACACGGATGAAACTAGAGGACATTATGCAAATGATATGTCATTTACAGAAGGATAAATACTGCATGATCCCATTTATATGAAGTATCTAACGTTGTCAAACCCATAGAAGCAGAGAGTAGAATGATGGTTGATAAGGCCTGGGCAGGGGGATATGGGGAGTTGCTCAATGGGTATAAAGTCTCAGCTTTGCAAGCTAAATACTTCTAGAGATTGGCTGTACAACATCCTGCCTATCATTTACAATACTGTGTTATGTACTTTAAAATTGAAAAGGGTAGATCTCATATTAAGTGTTCTTAACACAATTTTTAAAAAATGCCTAAAGAAAAAAATTAGTTTTGGTTTTGACTCATGTTATACAGGCATCTAACATTTATTTAGCAAATGGTAACTAATAAAGTTTGTTCTTTATGAACTTAAATATGAAGTAAGCATAAACTAGACATCACATGATCGATTTAGTTATCACTGGCATTACTTGTAATCTCTTTCCTACTACCCTTCCCTTGTTATGTTAAAAAGCAACGAACATGCATAGGGTCCCAAAACTGTGTCTTTCTGAAATTTGTGGTTATCTCCTCACAGTAATTGCCTATGTAAACCTTAAAAATACTAAGTTTTTTAGACATCAATCATAATTTAATTTTAACTAAAAACAGCTTTAGTAATCAGCATATAGCTTAATATTATGCATCTCATAATAAAGAACAATAACTATAACAGAATCTAATTATAAACTTAATAAAGTAAGTATATTTAGGTAATAGATAAACCAGGAGAAGAAAAGGATTTTAATTTAGACATTGCCCTCTCTTTCTGTATTTTACTTGATTCCTGAGCAGAAAAACTGAATTAAGAAGCAGCCAGAAGGCATAGACGCAGAGTGGAAAAGCTCTTCTCTTTTTAGTAACTTTTGTGCCTGTTTTAAATTGATCATTTGTTTCATCAGCTAATCCCCAAGTAGAGGGAATGTCCTTTCCATTTGTAGGACTGTCTTACAGAAGTTGAATTCCCTCCTTATCACCTCAGGCCAGTAAGTATTTTCCTTTTGCTTGTTGTTAGGAAAAAGGAAAAAAAAAAAAAAATGGCTCATACCACTTGCTGGAGCTGTCTGCATTTTAATCCAAGCCTATGAACGGACATCAGAGTGCCCTTATGATATTTTGCACAAAAGGCTCAGTGTTCCTGGCTGTACTCAGAGAACCCAAAATAGCATTCTGCAAGCAGTGACATACTGGTGGTGTGGTACTAAGTGCACAAGCGTCTCTAGCTCAGAGCAGTGTAGCGCATGTCCAGTTTGAGGAGAAGCCCGTGAAGAAAAATAAGAACCATCTCTCCTCCTCTTCCTCATGTGTTTATTATGAATTTTGAATTTCAATTTTTGCAGAACTCCTAGAACTTGAAGATAACACAGGTAAGGATGTGATAATTAGGCATATTTGAATTATATAAATTGTCTCTTAATGAATATAGGGCCAGAAAAGACTTGAAAAGTGCTTTGCTAGGTTGTGTTTCATAAGGGAAAAAAATTTTTCTAAAAAATTTAAAATCACAATGTGTATATTGAACTTTCTCTAAAACAAATATTTGTGAGAACAATTGGCCATCTCTACAGTTCGGACTGAGAAAAATGAAAGTTGCTCATTCCAGAACAGTTAAAACGTTAAATTTCTTGGGAGGAATGTATCACTACTGTTTCTTTTTCTTCCTCTAGGATTTTGTTTTTTAATTTATCATGTATTTATCTGTACTATCAGATGCTATGAACAATAAAGTCACCTTAAAGAAACAAGAAAAATATAAAGTAAATATTTTAATATAATTAATTATTTACTTCTTAGGAAATGATATTTAATATGGAGCTTTCTGCATATCTGAATAAAATTAAGTGTTTCTTTGAAGGACAATCTATTCTCAAAGTTGACCTATAGTTATTTTATTTTCTTCCTTTTTGTCAGTTGTTTGGCTATCAAACTTTTTATTGACATTAAAAAAGCCTTAAAGCAAAAAAACTTAAGTAATTAAGACTATGATAATAATAATAATGAAAGTAAACAACTGGACAAATTATCAATACAGATACCTACATAGTCAAACATGCACATATTAATTTGCAATAAATTATATCCATCACATGTAATAAAAAGGCTAATTCATCAAATATGAAAGACACACAAAAATATGAAAGACATAAAAGTGTAAATTACAAAAATGCAAATTGTGAAAGGTATTTAATATTGTTTCAGTTTTAATTTATTACAAGTATTTTTAATAGGGTTACTAATTTTAAAAAAATATTTCAATGTAAGTTTGGCAACGGGATTTAGTAAATCTGTAACTAGCATATAAAAACACATGAAGAGGTAGCAACAAACATATCTAAATAGAATGGCAAATGTTTTCTTTATATAAATTTACATTTTAGCTCAAGGAATTCATTTTTTGAAATAACATATCTATAGAGAAGACATTATTTATGTAAAATATTTACAAATTAAGTGGTATATATTTATATTTTAGATACATTTGCAATATCAAGTAATGTAATAATAATTTTCAGTTTGGAACTATTTAAATTTTTATATAATGTGGACATTTCTGGACACCAAATTTTGTAACCAATAAACGTATTCCCAAAAAGGAATAAACATTATAAAATTTAAAAAGCTTAAAAGTATTCAGTTTTGGGGCGCCTGGGTGGCCGTCATTAAGCGTCTGCCTTCGGCTCAGGTCAGGATCCCAGGGTCTTGGGATCGAGCCCCACATCGGGCTCCCTGCTCCGCGGGAAGCCTGTTTCTCCCTCTCCCACTCCCCCTGCTTGTGTTCCCTCTCTCACTGTGTCTTTCTCTCTGTCAAATAAATAAAATCTTTAAAAATAATAAATAAATAAATAAATAAATAAATAAATAATAAAATTATTCAATTTTTACAAATAACAAGTTTATAAAATTTAGAAGTCATCTCTAAATGACTTATTCCTTTATACTTTATATGTATTTTTTGCTTTACCAAGGCTTTTTAACAATGACTGAAATGTTTCACATCATTATGTAAATTCTATCTTCATTTTCCATTTGCAATTTTAATAATTCTTTACTTGTGACCTAATAAAATACTGAAATATTTATACTTTTATGCTTAAACCCACTCTCTCTCTACCTCTCTCTCTCTCTCTCTCACACACACACACACACACAGACACATAAACACATACACACACACAAACTGTAGAAGTCTTAGTGACCTAATAAAATACTGAAATATTTATACTTTTATGCTTAAACCCACTCTCTCTCTACCTCTCTCTCTCTCTCTCTCTCACACACACACACACACACATACACAGACACATAAACACATACACACACACAAACTGTAGAAGTCTTAAATGATTTTTTATCTATTCATATATTTTGTTTTGTTTTGTTTTGTTTTCCCCCTTAGAATCTTTCCAATGTACTTATCCCTGGGAACTTTTTAAAAAATTAATTTAATTAAATTATCATACATTAAGATGCTTTAAAATGATTTGCATAAATGTTTCCCAAGCATTCTTAAGAAATCCGACCCATCTTTCAGGAATTTGTCATAATAGAGATACATATAATTTGATAAATGTTAATCTATAACTAAATATAAACTGATACTGAATTTTTTGACACTCATGCTCTTAACATGTACCCTTTAAATATTGTTATATTCAAAGTTTTACAGAGTAGTATTTAACATGTTACTGAGTAGTAATAGAACAGAAATAAAGGTATCACATGATTTAAAAGGATATATTGGTCTTTTCATATACCTTTTTTTAGACTGTGATTTATTGCTACTGACCTAATGTTTGAGAACCATGATAATAAATATGAAAAAATGGAACTTTTATATTTTGTTGTCATGAGAATTCCCTCTAATATTTATGATCTTCCAATACCTGTATCTTTACTTTGGCATAACAGATTGAGGATGAAAAATAAACAAACATGAAACTTAATAACCTGACATGAATCCTTTCTTTCTAGCATTGTTTTTGACATCTCCCAGATTTGAAATGAGTTACTTTTGTTAAAAGTAACCAGAAAGACGACCAGAAAGGTGTTTGACACTTTTTAAAAAACCATACTGTTAAGAGTTTTCAACTTTCATCACCACTCACTAGAAAGAGTCCACCTAAAATGCTCTAAAACCTGCCTTTTTACAACTTACAACAAATCAATTTCTTTTTGAAATGATGCATGCCCTCTTGAAAATTCTGATATGATTCAGTAAAAGCATTTGTGTCTCACTTTAGTGAGACATTAGTAAAACAAAAATGTTTTTGTCAGAAATTCATTGTATTAATTACTCAATAAATACAGTCAGAATCATCAAAGAATATTTTAAAATTAAAGCAAAGCATACAATTGAGACTTTGCTTTGACATAGCAAGTCAAGTTTGAAATGTTAGTATTGGACAGTGACATCAACATACAGGATCAGTACATCTACATTTTATAAGAACTTACATGATAAATGAACTTGCCAATTTGTAGGATAGTATATTAAAGTGGGAATAATTTTGGCGCATCAATTATGGCTCAAAATAACCCAGGTAATTTTCTCTAAGTGCAAAATTTAGAAATGTTATTTCTGTGGAAATGAGAAAATTATACATAAATCATAGAAAAGGAAAATGCCACCATTTTTTCTGTCTTTAAATTGGACTATAACTGCATTGTTTCCAGGAGTTTGCCACCTATTTTATTTTTTTAATCTCTAGTGGAGACTTTTTTAAATCTCTAGTGAAGGTTCTATGACTTTTTTTTGCTAAGGAGATAGTACTATGAAAATCATAGAAACATAAAATGTAACTAGAACATTAAAAAGATAAAGAGAAAAGGATATATATGCATCTTTCTATAAACTTTTTAATGGTATTGTTATTTGTTATTAAGGAAATACTTCATGACAATGCTTGAAATTGCTTTTGAACTAGTAAAGCAAAATATAACCATTTCCTATCCTATTGGATGAAAAATAAAGGGGCTATAACATTACTTTTCAGATGGATATAATTCTCCTCCTTCTCCTCCTTCATAATAAGGCTTTTGTTTTTGTGTCTATATAAGACATTGGTTTTTCTTTGTTTATTTTCTCTCTTTTATCCAGTGTCTGTAAAACATACCAATTCTAAAGGCATATCAGGATTTGACTCCAAATTATTGGTTAATAATAAATGGACATATGTGACAACGGAATATTACTCAGCCATCAAACACAATGAAATCCTGCTATTTACGATGACGTGGGTGGAGCTAGAGTGTATTATGCTAAATGAAGTAAGTCAGTCAGAGAAAGACAAATACCATATGATTTCTCTCACATGTGGCATTTAAGAAACAAAAGAGATGAATGTAGAGGAAGGGGGAAAAGGAAAAGAAAAAGAGAGGGAGGCAAGCCATAGAGACTATTCACTAATAGAGAACAAACAGTGTTGATGGAGGGAGGTGGGCAGGGGATGGGATAAATGGGGATGGGTATTAAGGAGGGCACTTGTGATGAGCACTGGGTGTTATTTTAAGTGATGAATCACTAAATTCTACTGCTACTCCTGAAACAAACAAACAAACAAAATTAGGGCCAAATTTTGGGCCAAAACCTCTTTCCTGGGACTTTATCATACTTAAATAATCTAAAAGTAGATGAGGAAGAGTATCTAGAACAAAAGGATTATAAATGATTAATTGAGTAAAATAATATGCTCTATACCACAATAAAATAATATATAGCCATTAAAAATGACTATCATAAAGACTGGTAAAAATGGGTATATGTGTTTGCATGCATACACATATGTGTGTGCCTGTATTTGTCTATGGACAGATTTCAAAAAAAATATATATATATATACACATGTATAGAGATATATTCATTTGATAATTTCAAGACTACACAAATTATTTGTTAAAATTCTATGCCATTTTATTATTTTCTGTCCCTTCTATTTTTTTAATTTTTTAAAATTTCTATTTTAATTCCACTTAGTTAACATACAGTGTTATATTAGTTTCAGGTGTATAATACAGTAATTTAACAATTCCATACATCATCCTGTGCTCCTCACAACTGCACTCCTTAATCCCCATCACCTATTTAACCCATCTACACACCCACCTCCCCTTTGGTAACCATCAGTTTGTTCTCTATAGTTAAGAATTTGTTAAAAAAAAAAAAAAAGAAAAAAGAAAAGAATTTGTTTCTTGGTTTGCCTCTCTTTTTTTTCCCCTTTGCTGGTTTGTTTTGTTTCTTAACAGAACCACATATGAGTGAAATCAAATGTTATTTGTCTGTCTCTGACTTATTTTGCTTAGCAAAATATTCTCTAGCTCCATCCACATCATTGCAAATGGCAAAATTTCATTCTTTTTTTAAAGCTCAGTAATATTTCAGTGTGCGTGTGTGTGTTTCACACCTTCTTTATCCATCCAATAAATGGACATGGGGTATTTCCATAGTTTGGTTATTGTAGATAATCTGCTATAAACTTTAGGATGCATATATACCTTTGAATTGGTGTTTTTGTATTCTTTGGGTAAATATCTAGTAGGGCAATTGATGGATTGTAGGGTTGTTCTATTTTTCATTTTTTGAGGAACCTCCATACTGTTCTCCAGAGTGGCTGTACCAGTTTGCATTCCCACAACAGTGCAAGAGGGTCTCCCTTACTCCACATCCTTGCCAACACCTGTTGTTTCTTGTGTTGTATGCCTCTTTACATAATGGATGACATACATAAAGTTACTTATATGAAATTTATATTTAAACTATTTTAAATATATGAAGCAATGTTATCAGTGTGCGTGTGTATTAAACCAATGTTTAAAACACACAGCTCTTAAATCATAAGTATAATTTTTATGAGATTATGTGACTGCTAGAAACTCATACAGGAATTTAGTAAAGTGGCAGGATATAAAATCAATGCATAGAAATCAGTGGCATTCCTCTACACCAACAACAAGATAGAAGAAAAAAAAATTAAGGAGTTGATCCCATTCACAATTGCACCCAAAACCATAAGATACCTAGGAATAAATCTAACCAAAGAGGCAAAGGATCTATACTCAGAAAACTATAAAATACTCATGAAAGAAATTGAGGAAGACACAAAGAAATGGAAAACATTCCATGCTCATGGATTGGAAGAACAAATGTCGTGAAGTTGTCAATGCTACCTAGAGCAATCTACACATTCAATGCAATTCCCATCAAAATACCATCAAGTTTTTCCTGAGAAATGGAACAAATAATCCTAAAGTTTGTATGGAACCAGAAAAGGCCCCGAATGGCCAGAGGAATGTTGAAAAAGAAAAAGCAAAGCTGGCGGCATCACAATTCCAGACTTCCAGCTCTATTACAAAGCTGTCATCATCAAGACAGTATGGTTATGGCACAAAAACAGACACGTAGATCAATGGAACAGAATAGAGAGCCCAGAAATGGACCCTCAACTCTAGGGTCAACTAATCTTCGACAAAGCAGGAAAGAATGTCCAACGGAAAAATGACAGTCTCTTCAACAAATGGTGCTGGGAAAATTGGACAGCCACATGCAGAAGAATGAAACTGGACCATTTCCTTACACCACACACAAAAGTAGACTCCAAATGGTTGAAAGACCTAAACGTGAGACAGGAGTCCATCAAAATCCTAAAGGAGAACTCAGGCAGCAACCTCTTCGACCTCGGCTGCAGCCACTTCTTCCTAGAAACATCGCCAAAGGCAAGGGAAGCAAGGGCAAAAATGAACTATTGGGACTTCATCAAGATAAAAAGCTTTCGCACAGCAAAAGAAACAGTCCACAAAACCAAAAGACAACCGACAGAATGGGAGAAGATATTTGCAAATGACATATCAGATAAAGGCCTAGTATCCAAAATCTATAAAGATCTTATCAAACTCAACACCCAAAGAACAAATAATCCAATCCAGAAATGGGCAGAAGACACGAAGAGACATTTTTCCAAAGAAGACATCCAAATGGCCAACAGACACATGAAAAAGTGCTTAACATCACTCGGCATCAGGGAAATCCAAATCAAGGCCTCAATGAGATACCACCTCACACCAGTCAGAATGGCTAAAATTAACAAGTCAGGAAGCAACAGAGGTTGGCAGGGATATGGAGAAAGGGGAATCCTCCTACACTGTTTTTGGGAATGCAAGCTGGTGCAGCCACTCTGGAAAACAGTATGAAGGTTCCTCAAAAAGTTGATAATAGAACTACCATATGATCCAGCAATTGCACTGCTGGGTATTTACCCCAAAGATACAAATGTAGGGATCCGAAGGGGTATGCGCACTCCAATGTTTATAGCAGCAATGTCCACAATAGCCAAACTGTGGAAAGAGCCAAGATGTCCATCGACAGATTAATGGATAAAGAAGACATGGTATACACACACACACACACACACACACACACACACACACACACACACACACACACACACACAATGGAATATTATGCAGCCATCAAAAGGAATGAAATCTTGCCATTTGCAACGACGTGGGTGGAACTGGAGGGTGTTATGCTGAGCGAAGTAAGTCAATCAGAGAGAGACATGTATCATATGCCCTCACTGATATGAGGAATTCCTAATCTCAGGAAACAAACTGAGGGTTGCTGGAGTGGTGTGGTTGCGAGGGATTGGGTGGCTGGGTGATAGACGTTGGGGAGAGTTTGAGCTATGGTGAGCGCTGTGAATTGTGCAAGACTGTTGAATCACATATCTCTACCTCTGAAACAATGCAATATATGTTATGAAAAAAAAAGAATAAGAAGAAGATAGCAGGAGGGGAAGAATGAAGGGGAGAAATCGGGGGGGGAGGAGATGAACCATGAGAGACGATGGACTCTGAAAAACAAACTGAAGGTTCTAGAGGGGAGGGGGTTGGTAGATCGGTTATCCTGGTGATGGGTATTAAAGAGGGCACGTTCTGCATGGAGCACTGGGTATTATACACAAGTAATGAATCATGGAACACGACATCAAAAACTAATGATGTAAGGTATTGTGATTAACATAACAATAAAATTTTTTTAAAAAGATAATGGTTTCTCTGTGGGACGTGGACTTTGAAATGCCTCTTGGAAAGTAGGTCTATAGATAAGAAAGAGAGAAATATGGACTGCTGAGAATCCTTTGTGATGCTTTGGTATATAGACATTAACTGAAGCCATAAAATCTGCAGATATTACCGCACATATAGAATGAGCAAAGCATTTCTGAAGAATGGCACTCTAGTATTTAAGGAAGAGAAAAATAAAATGAAATAGAGATTTTGAGGTGACGGAGGAACTTGAAAGTATGTAGAGCTTTGCAAGCCAAAAAGGAGAGAATTTTTAAAAAGGGAATTGCAATTATGATGAAGGCAACAATGTGCTATGCAACTGTAAAGTTAATTTCAAAAAAGAAAGAAAAGAATTTATTGAATTTCATTAAAGAAATAAAGGGTATCCCTCTTGACCTGGATGGATTGGTTGCATTGTAGTATTGGGGGGGGAAAGCCAGATTGCATTTTTCCTTAGTTTGGATGAGAAAAATGTGGAGAAAGTGAATGGACATTTATTCCATTTCTCTGAGATTTATTTTTTTTTATGTTGTGCCTTTTGAATTAATCCCCTAATAATCTTTTTTATCCTATTTTCTATACCCATGCCTTGTTTTTCTACTTTCTTAAAGATTTTTCTCCAAATTTATCTTTCAAAATTTCCTCCCCCACACACCTTTAAAAAATAGCCAGGAATTACAATTCCTATTCTCTAAATACTCTTATTAAAAGCTTGCTATGCTTGTTTCACTGGGGAAGTATCTTCTTTTATTTATTTAAGGAGCTTTTGGTCTTCTTCCTTTCTTCTGTTGTTGTTGTTGTTGTTGGTCTCTACCACTCCTGGCATTTGTTTTTGCTTCTTTTAAGTTATATTTTTATGCTTTGTATTTGTTTTGGACTTTTTCTTTCAACTGCCATCTTTCCCCAAGAGGAACCTCATGTATATATAAGAATAAGGAAAATAAAAATTGTTTGGGAAATGTTTTTGTATGAGTGGGGAATGGAGACTGAATACTGTCAGAATTCATTAGATATTTTTCTGGCAATGACCAAGGTGATTGATTTAGAGATCCCAAAATATTGCAGATTTCTCTTGAGGATACATATTTCCCTATTAAAGAAAGTTGATAGGTAGACAGGTAGGTAGAGAGAGAGAGAAGGAGACTTCACCTTACAAGTTGATAAAAAGCAACTTTTCTATATTTAGATGTGACAATGGACCTATACATTAATGGTTTTATCCTTTTGATATCTCTGAAGTATCTTAGGTCCTGTGACTACTTATACACATTTCTACTCCTGTCTCCTACCAGATCCTGACATTTCATATAATAGAAACTGTACACATTAGCCTTGGGTGTTTTAACCTGAAATCATTTGTAATCTTTAAGAAATATTTCCCATTCCCAATTGCCTTGAGTTGGAAAGAGCTCTTTCCTGAATGATTTAAACAGTATGCATATTGACAGTTACTCCTTTTATTTTTATTCTTGTAGCAACGGGGGACTTACTAGTAATTCTCTTCTGTACTTTAGGAAGAGATTAATTAGAATTTTCCAACGAAATCTGGGATTAGAAATATTTAAATAAATTCCATGTTTTTATGATATGATAACTACCTTTCCTGAATATTTGATATGCTTCAGGTCCAGCTTGTTATCTTTATGTGGCTTATCACAGCATACCTAGAAGTTAGGTATGTTATCTCATTTTGCAGTTGGAGAGACTCAATCTGAGAGTGTTTAAGTACTTTGACTAGTGTGTTGCAGCTATAATATTATAGACGCACAAATCTTTACATTGTATACAGATTCTTCTTAATGGTCAGCATTAATTTAATATTAATATTAAATGAAGATTTAACTAAGTAATATAATTAAGAAAAAGAACCAGATAGATATTATACAGTTCATTTGACTTAATTCCTATTCTCAATCTGTATTACTTATAAGAACCATCTATTGTAGGTATAATGTGGCAACTAGAAAGTTACTATTCCAGGATCAGGACATAAAGTACAAGTCTATCTGACAACCCATGCAAACTGTTCTCTTGAAGAGAGATAAAAGCGGGTTAAGGTGAGAGATATGGACTTGAAATATTCAAAATGACCATGTTGTGCTCCTCCATCTTTCAGGGCATTCTCCAGATAAGTGAATCCCTTGTAGTCTCCTGTAGGTAACACAGAGTGTGCCTAAGACCATCAGCTGAGCTGTGGCAAAATATGAAAAATTCTATTTTTACTGATATTTTGCCTCATACTCTTGTATTTCAATTTTGAGTATGTTTTTTATGAAATATCTTTATGATGGTAAAAGTTGTAGAAGTAAATGATTAGTATATATACATATTACAATATTGGAGTTCACCCTAAGCATTTTTTTCATAGGAGAATAAATATGAAAATTTGGACACCACTACTCTAGAAATAAACCCTGGCCAGCATCTACCCATATATTTCTTTTCCAAAATGGCATCCATATTCTGGAAAATGGTTCCTTCAAGGGTAAGGGCACCAGCTCTGGAGGAAGTAATCTGCTTGGATTTAATTCCAACCTGACAAATTATTACATAGCTAATGTAACTTCTGTGTGCTCACTGTCTACATTTATGAAATATCAATAATAATGGAGCATATACCATAGAACTGTTTTAAGATAAATCAGTTAAACAATGGCATACTCTTTGTATAGTGATAATCATGAAGTAAGCTCCCAATATATGTTACACATGATGGTTGTGGTGGTGGTGTTATCCTTGGACTATTTGCCTTAGAATCACCTTGGAGCTTGTAAAATCACGTAAATGGTGAAGCAAAATCTGTGGAGTATGGAATCTACATTTTACTTAGCTTTTAAGTTAATTCTTTTTTTGTAATTTTATTTTATTATGTTATGTTAATCACCATACATTACATCATTAGTTTTTGATGTAGTATTCCATGATTCATTGTTTGTGTATAATACCCAGTGCTCCATTCAGTACGTGCCCTATTTAATACCCATCACCAGGATAACCCATCCCCCCACCCCCTCCCCTCTAGAACCTCAGTTTGTTTCTCAGAGTCGATACTCTCTCATGGTTCGTCTCCCCCTCCGACTCCCCCCCTTCAGTTTTCCCTTCCTACAAAGTTCTCTTTTTTTTTGACATATAATGTATTATTTGTTTCAGAGGTACAGATCGATGATTCAACAGTCCTACACAATTCACAGCACTCACCATAGCACATACCACCCCCCAATGTCTATCACCCAGCCACACCATCCCCCAGCAACACTCAGTTTGTTTCCGGAGATTAAGATTCCTCATATCAGTGAGATGATACGATACATGTCTTTCTCTGATTGACTTATTTTGCTCAGGATAATACCCTCCAGTTCCACCCACGTCGTTGCAAATGGCAAGATTTCATTCATTTTCATGGCTGCGTAACACTCCATTGTATATATATACCACTTCTTCTTTACCCATTCATCTGTCAATGGACATCTTGGCTCTTTCCACAGTTTGGCTATTGTGGACATTCCTGCTATAAACATCGGGGTGCATGTACCCCTTTGGATCCCTACATTTGTATCTTTGGGGTAAATACCCAGTAGTGCAATTGCTGGGTCATATGGCAGCTCTATTTTCAGGTTTGAGGAACCTCCATACTGTTTTCCAGAGTGGCTGCACCAGCTTGCATTCCCAAAAACAGTGTAGGAGGGTTCCCCTTTCTCCGCATGCCCGCCAACATCTGTCGTTTCCTGACTTGTTAATTTTAGCCATTCTGACTGGTGTGAGGTGCTATCTCATTGAGGTTTTGATTTGGATTTCCCTGATGCTGAGCGATGTTGAGCACTTTTTCATGTGTCTGTTGGTCTTTTGGATGTCTTTTTGGAAATGTCTGTTCATGTCTTCTGCCCATTTCTTGATTGGATCATTTGTTTTTTGGTTATTGAGTTTGATAAGTTCTTTTTAGAATTTGGATACTAGGCCTTTATCTGATATGTCATTTGCATATATCTTCTCCCGTTCTGTCGGTTGTCTTTTGGTTTTGTTGACTGTATCTTTTGCTGTGTCAAAGCTTTTTATCTTGTTGAAGTCCCAATAGTTCATTTTTGCCCATGCTTCCCTTGCCTTTGGCGATGTTTCTAGGAAGAGGTTGCTGCCTGAGTTCTCCTTTAGGATTTTGATGGACTCCTGTCTCACATTGAGGTCTTTCAACCATTTGGAGTCTATTTTTGTGTGTGGTGTAAGGAAATGGTCCAGTTTCATTCTTCTGCATATAGCTGTCCAATTTTCCCAACACCATTTGTTGAAGAGACTGTCATTTTTCCATTGGACATTCTTTCCTGCTTTGTCGAAGATTAGTTGGCCATAGACTTGAGGGTCCATTTCTGGGCTCTCTATTCTGTTCCATTGATCAATGTGTCTTTTTTTTTTTTTTTTGTCAGTACCATACTGTCTTGATGATCACAGCTTTGTAATAGAGCTGGAAGTCTGGAATTGTGATGCCATCAGCTTTGCTTTTCTTTTTCAACATTCCTCTGGCCATTCGGGGTCTTTTCTGGTTCCATACAAATTTTAGGATTATTTGTTCCATTTCTTTGAAAAAACTTGATGGTATTTTGATGGGGATTGTTTTGAATGTGGAGATTGCTCTAGGTAGCATTGCCATCTTCACAATATTTGTTCTTCCAATCCATGAGCATGGAATGTTTTTCCATTTCTTTGTGTCTTCTTCAATTTCTTTCATGAATATTTTATAGTTTTCCAAGTACAGATCCTTTGCCTCTTTGGTTAGACTTATTCCTAGGTATCTTATGGTTTTGGGTGCAGTTGTAAATGGGATCAACTCAATTTCTCTTTCTTCTGTCTTGGTGGTGGTGTATAGGAATGCCACTGATTTCTGTGCATTGATTTTATATCCTGCCACTTTACTAAATTGCTGTATGAGTTCTAGCAGTTTTGGGGTGGAGTCTTTTGGGTTTTCCACATAAAGTATCATATCATCTGCAAAGAGTAAGAGTTCGACTTCTTTGCTGATTAGGATGACTTTTATTTCTTTTGTTGTCTGATTTCTGTGGCTAATACTTCTAGTACTATGTTGAATAGCAGTGGTGATAGTGGACATCCCTGCCATGTTCCTGACCTTAGGGGGAAAGCTGTCAGATTTTCCCCACTGAGAATGATATTCGCTGTAGGTTTTTCATAGATGGCTTTTATGATATTGAGGTATGTATCCTCTAACCCTATACTCTGAAGAGTTTTGATCAAGAAAGGATGCTGTACTTTGTCAAATGCTTTTTCTGCATCTATTGAGAGGATCATATGGTTCTTGTTCTTTCTTTTATTAATGTATTGTATCACATTGATTGATTTGTAGATGTTGAACCACCTTGCAGTCCAGGAATAAATCCCACTTGGTCATGGTGAATAATCCTTTCAATGTACTATTGGATCCAGTTGGTTAGTATTTTGGTGAGCATTTTTGCGTCCATGTTCATCAGGGATGTTGGTCTGTAATTCTCCGTTTTGATGGGGTCTTTGTCTGGTTTGGGGATCAAGGTAATGGTGGCCTCATAAAACAAGTTTGGAAGTTTTCCTTCCATTTCTGTGTTTTTGGAACAGTTTCAAAAGAATAGGGATTAATTCTTCTTTAAATGTTTGGTAGAATCCCCTGTGAAGTCATCTGGCCCTGGGCTCTTGTTTGTTGGGATGTTGGGAGATTTTTGATGACTGCTTCCATTTCCTTAGTGGTTATCAGTCTGTTCAGGTTTCTATTTCTTCCTAGTTCAGTTTTGGTAATCGATGTATTTCTAGGAATGCATCCATTTCTTCCAGATTATCTAATTTGCTGGCATAGAGTTGCTTATAATATGTCCTTATAATTGTTTGTATTTCTTTGGTGTTGGTTGTGATCTCTCTCTTTCATTCATGATTTTATTTATTTGGGTCCTTTCTCTTTTCTTTTTGATAAGTCTGCCAGGGGTTTATCAATCTTATTAATTCTTTCAAAGAACCAGCTCCTAGTTTCATTGATCTGTTCTACTGTGCTTTTGGTTTCTATTTCATTGATTCTGCCCTTGTAATCCAGTAGTTGTTTATCTCTCTTTTTCTCAGCTTCTTTATTTTCCAGCATTTGGTCTTCTATATCACTGATTCTCTCTTCTGCCTCATTTATCCTAGCAGTTAGAGACTCCATTTTTTATTGCACCTCATTAATAGCCTTTTTGTTTGCGACTTACTTAGATTTAATTCTTTTATTTCTCCAGAGAGGGTTTCTCTAATCATGTCCATGCTTTTTTCAAACCCAGCTAGAATCTTTAAAATCGTCATTCTGAACTCTAGTTCTTACATCTTACTAATGTCTGTATTGATTATGTCCCTGGCAGTCGGTACTGCCTCTTGTTCTTTTTTTTGTGGTGATTTTTTTCTGTCCTGTCATTCTGTCCAGAGGAGAATAAATGAATGAGAGAACAAAATGCTAACAGGGTAACAACGACCCCAGAAAAATATACACTAAACAAATCAGAAGAGCCCTGAAACCGGGGGAAAAGAAAGGGAAAGAAAGAAAAAAAAGAAAATAGAATATGATCAAATATGATCAGGCTGGTGCATAGATCAGTGCCGCACACTAGATTTTGTGCATATTTTTGTCTGTTAGAAGAAAGTGCCTCCTAAAATTTTATTTATTTAGTTATTTTTTTAAAGATTTTATTTATTTATCTGATACAGAGTGCAAGAGAGCACAAGCAGGGGGAATAGTAGAGAGAGAGGGAGAAGCAGGCTCCCCACCATGCAGGGAGCCTGATGCGGGCCTCAGTCCCAGGACTCAGGGATCATGACCTGAGCCAAAGGCAGACACTTAACCATCTGAGCCACCCAGGCACCCTCCAAAATTTTAAAGAAAGAAAAACTTATATATGTACAAAAATAAGGGTAAATACAATGAAGGGATGGAATATGACTTTAATGATGAAAATTATAAAAGATTTTATAAAAGGAATTGATAAGATAAGAAGTTCGTTGTAAAAAGAAAGAAGAGGATTTTAAAAAAAGGGAGAGAATGTGATCAGTCAGGAGACTAGAACAAAGCCATATGCTAGGATTTAGGGTATATTTTGGTCTGTTAGAAGAAACTGTATCCCAAAATTTTAAAGAGAGAACAACGTATATATATACCAAAAATAAGGTATATATATTCCGGAGGTGGAATTTCCCCGCCCTTGCTGGGGGCCAGGCTAAGAAATCTGCTCAGGTTTGCTCTCATAGGTTTTGTTCCCTGCAAGCTCTCGATACAGCTTTGGAAGATGAGAGTGAAAATGGCGGCCTCCCAATCTCCGCCCTGGAGTAGCCGAGAACTCGGGACCTCGCTCCTCAGTGCGCCCCCAGAGAAGAGCAGTCAGTCACTCCCGTCTCCCCAGTCTCTGGCCGCACTCCGTGCTCACCCGGCCTGTGACCGAGCGTTTCTATCTCTGGCACCTGGCCCTGTGTGGAGTCTCCAAACCCAGCAGATTCCTGCGGTGTGCTTTCGCGCCACTCCTGCTGGAAGAGGAAGGGGCGTCTTCCCAGATCTGCCACCTGTTGGGTCCCTGCTGGAAGAGCAGTGGCCCGACTGGGCCGTGGGTCATGGTTTATGGTAAACCCAAGCTGAGAGCCAGCGCCTCGGCTCTGTCTCTGCAGCCGGCTTCCCCCCTCCGACACCTGGGAGCTCTGGCGCACTCAGGCACCCCCGGTCTTTCTGTGACCCCGAGGGTCCTGAGACCACACTGTCCCGGGAGGGTTCCACCCCCCGCTTAGCCACTGGCGCGACGTCCCTCAGCGGAGCCGACTTCTAAAAGGTCCGATTTTGTGCTCCGCGGCTCTAGCACTTGCCAGAAGCGGCTGACGGAGGCCCCCCTTCCCCACCATCTATCCTGCCGAATATCCCTCGGATTCACTTCTCCGCACGTCCTATCTTCCAGTAAGTGGTCACTTTTCTGTTCAGAGAGTTGCTGCTATTCTTTTCTTCAATCTCCCGTTGAGTTTGTAGGTGTTCAGAATGGTTTGATCCCTATCTAGCTGAATTTCTGGGACCAGACGAAATTTAGGTCTCCTACTCCTCTGCCATCTTGCTGTGAGAGCTCTTTTCAGTTAATTCTAATGTGAATAAGGTGAGTAAGTCATTTCCTAGAAATTGAGGGACTGAATCAACCAAGTTATTTTTTACTTTACACTTAGGTATAGAACAAGGGATTCTCTTCATGCATAATAAAAATTTTAAAGTAGAAAAATATAACCACCTCCAGCAAAAATAATAGTTTTGTCATGTTTTAAAATAATAGTTATTACTACAATTGTCAAATAAAGTGTTTTTGCATAGTGGCTAAAATGCTTTAATATTTTAACCAGTTCATATGAATCGAGTACTATGTGATTCTGTGATACTATATTATAAATGTTTTAAATTTTGCATTGATTCTACACACACACACACACACACACACACACACACACACACAAAATAGACTGTATGACTTTAAATTCTTTTCCATTCACTAAGATTTAGGTCTTTAAAAAGTCATATTTATATTATGTCTTTTTCAATACAAAATTATATTTTCCACACCATTTAGCAGTGGTGCTTACTAAGTATTGCTTTAGATGGTAGAATACATTTATAGCTATTACAGTTATAAAGAATATGTACTGAAAGCAATTGATAATTGGAGAAAGGAATGTTTAGATGATATATTTGACTAGATAGAATGTAGCTACTAATACAACATCAGCAAAAAAAAAAATGTCAAATAGAGTGCAACTGTGTCTTTATTTACTATAGTAAGCAGTAGCTAAAAAGATTTTCAACAAGTGAAAAGCAAAATAATATATGCATAATGGAAATTGAAGGCCAAATAAATAATTTTGTAATAAGTTCTTGGGACAGTAGAATGCATTGTTGCTAAGAAGAAAAATATTTTTCCTTTTCTTGTTTCTATGGTGATATATAAATTCAATTTATCAGATATCACTTATGTGATGAGAATAATTAACTGATAGGGTTTCATATTTATCCAAACAATGTTTTCAGGAAAAATGCTTCACTTTGTTATGATTGTGGAAATTCTCGCTCTTTACATACATGATAACTGGTGATTTTGTCAGACTGCCATGATATATTTCCTGGGTCAAGAAATCTCTAAAAGTGGGGTGCCTGGGTGACTCAGTCAGTGAAGCATCTGACTCTTGATTTTGGCTGAGCTCATGATCTCAGAGTTGTGGGATTGAGCTCCACGTCAGGCTCCGTGCTTAGTGGGGTCTTCTTGAGATTCTCTCTCCCTCTCCCTCTTCCTTTGCTCCTCCCCCCACTAACACTTTCTCTAAGATAAATAAATAAATCTTTTTTAAAAAAAGAAAGAGAAAGAAATCTCCAAACGTGTACCTTATTCATCATCCTTTGAAGTTTTTACTTTCCTAAATTTGTTTTTTTAATTTTTAGCATTGAAAGTCATTACTTATTGGTCCTATACTATCTGAAAGCTATGAATTCATTAGGATTAAACTGATAATAAAGGAAATTTGTGATATATATTATATTTTCTAATTGGTGGATCAGTGGTATATCTACATGAATTATAATTTAGTCATCAACCTGTATAGAATTCGCACACACACACACACAGAGCATGAGCCTTGAAATAAATGAAACGTTCTTTCTACTTGTTTATTTTTTTAATTTTATTTATTTATTTAAGAGAGAGCACGAGCAGTGGGGTAGAGGGAGAAGCAGGCTTCCCGCCGAGCAGGGAGCCAGACATGCGGCTCGATCACAACCTGAGCCGAAGGCAGACACCCAACAGACTGAGCCACCCATGCGCCCCTTTCTATTTGTTTAGACACAATTTTTGTTTGTGTGTGTAATGCAACTTTGATTACTTCCAGTCATAAAAATTAAAAATGAATCGGATTCAACTAATTATAAAGATAAAATATACTTAGGGTCAATTTAAACCAAATCTACTCTCATAAAACTTAGTACAGTGATCCAAATCATGATAATTCCTCAACTCAATTTATATATATCTAATATCCTAATGCCAAAAAAGATAGGAATGTGTAGGGATTATTTGTTATTTGGTGTTGTGAAATAAGAGAGACCTTGGCTATCGCCCACTGCATCCTGTGTGCACTTGACTTTTCAAAGTTTCCTCTACGGCACTCAACTCAAACATGTGGTTATAGGCTCTGGATTTGAAATTGGGAGTAGAAATCCACAGGACTGAACTTACAAGTGTCCACCCATAATAATTCAATTCATTTTTCCTGAACTAAATAAGTTGAATTGAATCTGTCAGGTAATTATTAGGATGTTAGGATTTAACCGTTGGGTTAGCAGGTAAGAGAAGGAAGAAATATAATTATTAGTACTATTGGAGATTTAGGTATATCTATGTTTTAATCTTCGGAATATCAACATTAAAATATAACAAAATGTTAATATTTGAAATCACAAGGAAAAATTAAACTCAGTGTGAAAGATTTTACGTATTTGCTTTAAAATTCATGAGGGGGCTGCCTACGTGGCCCAGTCAATTAAGTGTCCAACTCTTGATTTCAGTTCAAGACATGATCTCAGGGTTATGAGATGGAGCCCTTTGTGAGCCCTGCGCTCAACAAGGAGTCAGCTTCTCTCTCTTTCTCTTTCCCTCAGCCACTCCCTGCTGCTCATGCTCTCTCTCACTAAAATAAATAAGTAAAATCTAAATAAATAAATAAATAAATAAATAGTGAGCAAATGACCAAATAATTAATTCAGTACCTAAAATTGTGGATCAAATATCCTAGAAAAATCAAGACTGGGTTGGCAGCGAAACCAAAGCTTGACATATACACAGGAAGGAATAGCTGAATTATACAGGCTATGGATATTTGTACCCTATTTAACTACCCTTAATATCTTAACTTGGAAATGGCTTAACTTGGACTGTTGTCTGGAATAATGTTTTTGAAATTAATATGCAAATGTACTTGTCCCTGGGCACATCATATTTCTCCCCAACTCTGACCCTATTCAACTTCTTGTATTCTTTCAGGTTAGGTATTTTTATCTCTTTTATTACTGTGACAAGACTTTATTCCAGTTATTATCTATAGCTGGCCTTTGTGACTCCTTTTTTCTCATTAGTTTATATAGGCTCACTTTGATCTTCTTCTCTTTTTAAATGGAGGTTAATAATTAGTATCTCACAGAATTACAAAGAAAATTAACGAGAGAAAACATGAAGTACATATTACGGTTCCAGGAATATAGTTGGGAGTTTTATTAGGGTGCTAGGCTATGTAGCCACGTAACTACCCACTTGTCAGTAACGTCATACCACAAATATTTAATGAGAGTCATGAGGGTACAATATTGAGTTCCATACAATTGCCAGTGCTCTAAGCTTGATTGAGTGTCTACTGTCTCATAGCTAGAATATCTGATTGCCAAAAGAAGGGAGGGATAAAGGCAAGGCCTTTCACTGCACTGTTTCTGAAGTGAAAGCCATCAATTACTTATAAATGGTTAGGAAACTAATCACATAACCCTGCCAAATTGTAGGAATGATATTGATAAACAATAGTATGTCTCCCACAGGGATTAAAATATGTTATTTTTATTACTCTCTGATGTCTCCTCCCTGCCATTTCAGTTTACTAATCATCCAGAGGTTAGGGATGGATTATGAAATCCTGAAGAATTAAAGGTAAACTTTTCTTAGAGCAATGGGGTGAAAGGGAAGATATCATGATAACAATGACAATTCTGGGTGTGGAATCACCGAGTGCTCACTTAAAACCTTCGCCTGTAAGTTTTGCAAGTAGCTACCTCAGTATTTCTAAACCTACCTTTGACATTCCCTACACAATCTCTCTTGAAATCCTGTTGGCCATTATGTGTTGTTCGTGCTTTTTCTGTGTTATTTATTGATCCTCTTACTTGTACTACCTCATGTTAGTCTGAGTGCTGGGATACATCAGCACCTTGAAGTGAGTGATAGTCATGGGCCCAAGGCAGTAGATCCAGAGAAGCAAAATTTCAATGTCTGGAATTGCAGATGTTTTTAAGCACTGATTATAGATTCAAAATACTTAATTAAAGGCTAACATATTAAATGCTTAAAATAAAACTGATTGAAGTAAAATATATATATATATATATCTATAAAATTAAATATAAAGGCAGACATGAAGGTGGGAATTAATATAACCAACAGTAGAGATATCCCAAGATATTTCAGCTGAAACAATTCAACAACCTAACATTTCCCAGCATTAATATACTTACTTCTGTGTTTAAGTAGACAAGGTTTTAAATAGGTTTACACAAATATACAGTACCTTTTTCTGAAATGAATATTGAGGCAGTGTCCGTAATATAAAAAAATTAGACTTGGAGGTATAATCTATAACCTGTCACCAACCACCCATGCTACTGCTCTAACAGTCATTATAAAGGGACTTGATAAAAGAGGAGTATTAATACACATTTCAAAGCCTCCATTTTTTTTTCTTTCTATAAATACTATAACTCCTTGAATTAAGAGAGAAAAGAATCTCTAAATACTTCCCCTGTAATAATTTAACCAATCACAGCCCCAAGAACTGCATTTTACTCTGTTTCACACTGAAGTTTTATAAAATTTGCTTGCTTCACACATTTGGATCTTGATATCAAAAGTTAGACATGCTTATATAAATGGAGAACAAACTGAGGGTTGCTGGAGGGGAGGTGGGTGGGGCACGGACTAGATGGGGGATGGGTATTAAGGAGGGCACTTGTGGGTATTAAGGAGGGCACTTGTGATGAACACCCGGTGTTATTGTAAGTGATGAATGATGAATCTCCAAATTCTAATCCTGAAACCAATACTACACTATATGTTAACTAACTGGAATTTAAACAGAAGCTTAAGAAAATAAATTGATGAAGAGAAATGTTTTATTTTATTTTTAAGTAGCATTTTAGAAACCATGATTTTGAGAGTTTTCCTTTTTCCCCTAAGCTTTAGAACTTCCTGACCATTGCAAATTCTTAGGCTTTTGATATATCATTTTGACCAAGCCACTCATGGTTTTCTAAAGATGGAGACATTATATTAATTTTCACCTGTTTTTCTCTATGAGAAGCTTAGTTGAGCTTAGTTTTAGCTTTCCACAAGCCTTCCAGAATACATTATATTTTTATAAGTTTCCACAGATGGAATAATTATCTTTATGTAACCAAGAAGAGGTCATAGAAAAGACAGTTCATAATTTGATTCAGTTACAAAATGTATAAGTGCATAGATTACAATATTTTTCATCCCTTAAATCATAATTAGTCTTCTTTGAAAACTTAATTGTTCTGAGCCACACTGGGATCATTTTCAGCCTATATATGTCCATGCAATATCACATTATTTCAAGCATGACGATATTTATTTGTCATAGTCACATAGCCAAGCTTAGAAAAAAAAAAAAGATGACATTCAAATCATTTGAAAATACATGTAGAACACATGCATTAGGGGCCATATATCCTACACTTTTTGCAGTAGTCATTCATAAAGTCTTTTTAATATGTGTGTGTTGTTTGAAGAAATAACAGTAACTGAATATTTCAAAGTTTAGAAATAAATCATTAGATTTTTCCCATGTACTTATAGGTAGCTATTTTTGTGTAGGTAAAAACACTTAAACAATACTTAATTTTTCTCAGACAATATCTAGGCATATTAACTCATTTAATCTAGATAACTCCATGGGATAGGCACTAGTGTTAAACTCATTTTCCAAATGAGATGAGTAGGTACCCAGAGGTTAAACCATTGTCAAATAATATAGCAGTGGGTGCAAGGCTGGTATAGTCATTCAGTTCTTCCTTGACCCCTCACTCCACCAAGCTGCCTGTGGAACAAATTTGTGAGACAAATTTGGGAACAAATTCCCAACAAATTTGGGAGAACAATGCCAGAGGCAGTCAGTAGTGATCTCTTGATCTTCACTACAGTACTAAATAAACTTTTCTTTCATAAAATAGTTTAATAATTTATTATGTAGTCATTTGTAGATGTATTAAATATTAACACATGTAACACACATGAGGAAAATTTTAATTTATAATTTCTTGATGCAGATACAATTTCTGTCTGCATTTGAGGGCATAGTCTTTCAGGCCCTCTTTTCTGCACTTGTCAACATATTTTTTTCCTAAATTAATGGAATCATTTTCTTTGTATGTATTTTTTTCACCTAACAAAGTGTTACAGCCATATTTCTATATCATTAAATGACTTTATTTTTTTTAAGATTTTATTTATTTATTTGACAGAGAGAGACACAGCGAGAGAGGCAACACAAGCAGGGGGAGTGGGAGAGGGAGAAGCAGGCTCCCTGCAGAGCAGGGAGTCCAATGCAGGGCTCAATCCCAGGAGCCTTGGGAATATGACCTGAGCCGAAGGCAGACGCTTAAGGACTGAGCCACCCAGGTGTCCCTCATTAAATGACTTTAGAGCACCACACTTAATGGCCAAATAACATCATGTTAATATGAATTTTGAAATTTATTTTTATTCACTTGTTTCTCTGTTAACAATGAGACCAATTTTTTGTATCTCTCCAAATGAATAGATTTAAAGTATTCAGGGAATTCCCAGTGTTTTTAAATTATGCAGTAAAACTAAAAAGCATGCGTAAATATGTGTGGGTTTACCTGCTGGAATAATGAAGTGATATTACGATACTTCTTTAGATATTAGAAATAAAGTATTGCTTTCTTTTTCTTTTTTTTTTTGTTTTTTGTGGGGTTTTTTTGCTTTATTTTTCTATGTTATATATTTTCACGAGAACATTAAGAAAAAGAGAATTCGCTAAAGAAAATATTTTACAGGTTTGACTGCAATCACACAAGAAAAATAAGTGAAGAAATAGCATGTGGACATGCAATGTCCAAATTAAAATCATTACTAACATGGCAAAGATATAATGAAGTCCTCTACAGATTAATTGCATTGGCAACATATAACGAAAGATACAGTCCAGTGTTTTAGGCAAATCTTCAGTACAGAGGCATGTAGTGATTTAGTTTAGAAATAATGAGAAATCACGTTCTGGTAACTTGTGGGAGTGGAAAAAAGTGGGATACCTGATTTTTTAAAGTGATATTTGGCCAGTGGGTATTTCATCAACTGGAATCTGTCTCTTCTTGTTGGGGAATATTTTCACACTCAGGCTCCACATTGTCAATGCTTAGCACTGACTACAGTGCTCATTAATCCACAGTTCTCTGCACCGCTGAGGACAGAGTCCACAATAGCCAGCCCAGGGCTGAAATGGCACTTGTCCCCATCTTAGGACATCACACAAATAGTGAATAGGGAAGGTCATGCCAAAGTGGGCTTGAGAAGCTCTTGTACAGGCACTCTGACTTTATACTGCTTTAGCTGTAGCACAATGCTTTTATTTGTGCCAGTAAAAATGTAAAATATATGTTTAATGAGAGTTTATAAATGGGACAAAGAAATATGTTTTACATTCTACGTGTAGAGAAAGAGTTGGCACATGGTTTGTTACAAATTTTGGTCCAGAAATATCATTTCTTCTCACTTATGTATGCAAGCTATATCCACACACATTTCTTTCTAGATTTCCTATTACTGGTTCTGAGACAGCCATTTAGAAGCCTTTATGTATGGTGTCACTCTATGAGGCTGCCAAGTTCCACTTGATTTTTAAAAAGATCACAAATAGGATTAAGTTTCTATATTTATCCCATCCACATTTTCCTAGCTTCAACTTTTCCTCCACACAGACACCAAATCCATCATTCTGACTCATTCTTCCCTGTTTTTGACCTCAAGAATCTTTAGAACAAAGGAGAAAGAGGTGTTCTAAAAGGAGATAATAGAAAACATTTTATTATGTCTAGTTTTAAGACTGGTCCAGACGTTCAAATGCAATTTCCATATATTTAGTTAATTTAAATAAAGTTAACTATCAGTGACAGATGCCATGCACTTTTTTAGACATCTACATGTTTTCTTTCTTCAGTAAAGCACAGTGAATACTCCATGCCCTTACGATTAGATTTCCAGTCTTACTTCCACTGGTAAATAACTATTTGCTACTGGACAGGTCACTTAAAATGTCTTAATAGAAATTTCTTCATATGTAAATGTAATGCATTAGAGAAAATACAATTTTAATACTAAAATTATATGATCCTATTTGAACACAATATTTTATATTTTATAATACTGTTTTTCAAATATTAATATTATTTTGTAATTTTGTGTTAACAGCAATGTCACTTAATTTGTATACATTATATATTTTGAAATATATATTTTCAAGATAGGTAATGAAATATAGTTCACTCTACATTTTATTTAATATTTATAAATATGCCTAGTTACTGGCAATGAGATTAAATCTAAACAAATTAAGATGAGACACAGTATTAGCATTTTTTTCCATATTGAAATCTTATGCAGGTTTTCATCCATACATTTTACCTGACTGGAAAATATAAGCAGGATTGGAGATATAGGGCAGACATACCACTGCTTGTTTCTCTAGGGCCCATTTCAGACATACTAATTGATAGCATTTTTCCTTATTAGCCCGGACTGTGCCTGAATATTTCTCAGCCTGGCACTGCTGACAGCTTGTCAACACTCTTCAATCAGAAGTGGACCATTATTTGAAACCTTTTCCCTTTCCCTAAATGTAGGACCGTTATAGACAATTTGACATCTAGAAGAGTACAAACAAAGCCATAATATTTCATGACTCAGACATACCTACTGCTACCATTTCATTCTTGTATTTTTATATTAAGAGGTTCAAATAAAAGTGTACTCCTATCTGTTTTGTTATGATTTAGGATTGTAAAATAATGATAGTTTAACTTTTAGTTTTAAATTTAATTGTAAAATATTTCAATCATGTACTATATCTGAAAAAAAAAATCTAAATAAGGTAGAAAAATCACCCAGATTTAATGAATGTTATTATTTGACATATTTACTTGAGATTGTTTAGAGGGAGAAAAATGAGACATATTTCTAAACCTCAATCTTTAAACCAATTTCTCTTCCTACTAACATGGTAATTACTATAATAAATTTTGTGTATTATTTTTCTTTTCCTAGACTTACTTTACAGAATTTATGTATGACAACAGTCTCATATGGCATCATCTTATAATTGTGAAACACTTTATAATTGGTATCATATAGTTCCCTCATTTGAACTTTATTTTTCTATGCATATTTTTCAAATTAACCCATTTATATTTGCCTCACAGTGGACAAATTTGCAAGTTTCTCTAGATATAAAGCAGTAAAAAAGAATAGCTGGTTATAGATTCAACTAATTTTTTTTTATTTTATTTTTTTTAAAGATTTTATTTATTTGACAGAGAGAGACAGAGCGAGAGAGGAACACAAGCAGGGGGAGAGGGAGAAGCAGGCTTCCCGCAGAGCAGGGAGCCCGATGCGGGGCTCAACCCCAGGACCCTGGGATCATGACCTGAGCCGAAGGCAGACGCTTAACGACTGAGCCACCCAGGTGCCCCTAGATTCATCTAGTTTTTAAATATAGTAGATTTGGCCAAACTATTCCTCAAAATAATTGTCCAAATTTTCAATTTCATCAGCATTGTATAAGGGTTCTGTTTGTTTTTTTGTGAGTTCTCATCAATAGCTGAGATTAAAATATTTAATGATTTTTGTCCACCATATTGATTTTAAAAATACAGAATAAATTGTTATTTTTGTTGTTTTAATTTATAAGTTTTAAACACAAATGAAGAATAAAATAATAGCTATGCAAATGCTCATGACCCAATTTCAAGAATTAACTATCAAGGCTTTGCCTCAGTGGTTTTACCTGAGCTACTACTATTTCTGAAATGTTTTTAAAAAAATTCTAGACATCGTCTTATTTCCATCACCAACATGTTTCAGTATACATGATCAAAAAAATGGTTTTATTTAACCACAAAGAAACTTCTATAACTAACAAAATCCACAATGTTTTTTATCATCTCAAGATATTGAATTATCATATTGGATTTTCACCAATTCATAAAAAATGTAAATATAAAAATAGGTTTGTACAAATTAAGTTCTAGACAATATCCTTATTTTATACTTGTTCTTTTGTGTTTTAAATATCTTTTAATCTAAAACAGTATCTTCCCTAAAATCCTTCACTTTTTTCCCTAGATGAATGAAAATATAATTTAAAATTGACACAAATACATTTACCCAACATTATAATTACACTTCACACCACTGTTAGTGATAATTTGCCATATTTAAGTTTCAAATACTCAACATAAGAATGAAATTCATCTTTAATTTTCACCTCAGTTGAAGTTCTTCATGGCTTTCATTAAGTAAATATATAACAAAAGAAAACATCTGCTTGAAGGAACTCAGAGGCACCACAGTATCCCCATTTATAACAACATGCTTTCTTAATTAGGTGTTTTTTAATGACTCTTTCTAACAAGAGTCAAAGACCTAAAATATCTCTCAGCAGTTGTTCAAAAATGTGTGGAGATTCAAAGTGAGATCATATAGAAAGCTCCTAACAGAAACAGGGACTCTGGCTTTTCTGTTGATTATGTAGTATTCAGCTACATTGTAGACCTGACAAAATTATTTTTCTTAGTGAGTCCCAAATAAACAAATCCAATTTGGTTATATGGAGATGCTCTGTCAGTGTGGTAAATGCAGAGCTATTCAATTTCCTATAAGGGTGAGAATTACCAATCATTTCAAAGAGAGTTGGTATGATCAGTATCCGTTAAATGGAAAGTTTTTCATGTAAAATTCAGTAGTTGAAGTTTCTCTTTTACTATTTTGGTAATAGAAGATATCTTTTATCTCCATCTTATATATTATAAACAGCCATTTTTACCCAGGCACTATATTTTTGTATCTATTTTCTAAAATAGCATCATCTTTTTGTTAAGATGAAAAACATTTATTTTCATATCTTTCATAATATAAAATGGTAAATATCTTGCATGGGCTTTCTGTTCGCAGAGTGTTTTATAACATCAATATAACTGATAATTAAATCCCCCATGTTTCAAACTGAATTGTCATTTTTGTCTATTTAATACGAGATAAAATACTATAACTTGGGAAATTGCATTAGGAAAGTTATTGCTATTTAGAAAAAGGAGAAAGATCACATTTTTTTCCCCTGGCTTGACTGTTGAGTTTTACCAAGATGGAATGGAAGATGTAAGCAGGTTAAATTAAAGAAAAAAAATCCATCTCAGTATCAGCTATCAATCAAGGAGATTGCCAGACCAACTTTTCAAACTTCAGGCAGATTTATGGCTACAGATTAAAATGGACAGTGCTTGAGCAGAAGTTCCTAATTATAACATTCAAATCATTGCTGAGCTACAAAATATAACCAGCTTAATTGGAAGACAAATTAAATGTATATTGTTGTTCCATTTTATGAATACAAAAGTTGTACCCTTACGTTAGCAATTGTGTGAGAAAATGTTATTTTTAAATGTAAAATTTTGTTTTGTTTCTTGTTCTTTAGGAATATGAAAGATATCTGAGACTTAAAAAGATTATAAAGGAACATACAGTTTTTGTTTGCAACTACCCTTTCCTCTGAAGAATACCAGTTGGAATCAAAAAAGCAGAATGAATTGTTGCTTATTGCTACCTTTTATGTTTGGAATTCCTCTCATACGGCCTTGCTTTACAGCAACAGAAATCTCTACAACAGATGAAGTTAAGCACCTAGTGGGTTCTCATTTCAGAGTGAAGCGTGGTTGGATGTGGAACCAGTTTTTTGTACCAGAGGAAATGAATAAGACTAATTATCACATTGGCCAGGTACTGATTTTATGAAAGTGTTACAGGAAATAACATTTTGTAAATCTAAATGGATGGGTTGAGGAAGTTTTAAGGCATTTGATGAATTCTACATTTTCTCAGTGGAACCCTTGGAAAGCTTCAGACATCAGCCTAATTAATTGTTTCAGATTTTCAAGCACCTAAAATATTTGCAAAACTTGAGGAAGAAGAAAAGCTCTGATTTTCAAATTTCACTTTTATCTCCCATATGAAAATACTGCCCTCATTTATCAGCATCTAGAAATTTGATGGTGTTATTTTTGGTAATGGATCAAAGCAACCACACTGAGAATAATAACGTTTACCAACAGTATTTAGCCTGATTTTCTATTATGCTCAGTAGATATTGATTTACCCATCATTAATTTTTCATGAAGCAGATTAATACCAACAGCTAAGTAGCTTCAAGAGCCTACACACTTCATTTGATTATGAAAGATAAAGAATGATTATTTTTACTTTCTTATAAGAATATATATATATATATATTTTTTTTAAATTTCCTTAATGAGATAGAACATTCCTTATTTATGTTTTTGGTTTTTATTATTCAATTTTCTTTAAACAGAGGTAATTACAATACCGTGTCCTTTTCTATAAGGATCTTTCTCTAGATGAATGAACTGAAATAAGTTTAACCACCAATTAACTGGCACTAAAATTTAATTGGGCCCAAAGGGTGAAGCACTCAAAATTCATTAACTCCCTTTTCCTAGCTCTTTCAGGAGAGCTGCAGTGTTAGCATGATGTCCAGATTCCAAAGGAGTTCATCTATCCCATCCAGCAAATGTATATGTGTATATTCAACCAAAGGTTCAGATTAGGATCTTAGGCAAACAGATTTCAAACATTTGTGTATGTATGTGTGCCTGCTTTGAGTCACATTTCACATCTTTTTATTCTCTAAGATGACTGCAGGTAAATCAGAGACAGGATGGCACAAATGAGATCCATAGTTAAGCGTCTGCTAGTTGACTGAGTCTCTACAGCCACATTTACAGTGAACTCCGCAGAGCCCTATATGCCCTCCCATCAGTGAGCGGGGTGACAGACAAACAGAGGCCGGTGACTTTTAGTGAATAAGGCTCTACAGGGAAGTGCATCAGTACAATCAGAGCAGAGACTACCTCCCTGGCTGACTGTCACATTTTCTGGTTTTTGTTTTTGTGCTCTGGGCACATCTCCTGTTGCCTCCTTTCACATTGTGATTGGTTTTCCCTATTTTTTTCATTCTGTAAAAAAATACTTATGAAAATAATCTATCAGATGTTTTCCCCTGAAACAATGTCATTAGTCTTAAATAACATACAGGTAACTGGTTTAAAAGAGAGTAAGAATGAATATTTAGGTGTTGTAGTTAAAGAGCTAGTAAAAGTAAAATGTAGTTGATGTGTCCAGATGACTTTCTTTTTGAACTGTTTGTTAACAGAGATTAAATTTGGAAAACACAATTAAGTAAAAAATTAAAGGCATACTGATTTGCTGAATCAATAGTAGCTGCCTAATTGAAAAAAAATACTTTTGAATAGAAATACAGAAAATATAATAATACAGATATCATAAAATTAAAATGTGTTTAACTTATACATTTTGTGACATTAAGAGGCTGATGTTTAAAAAAATAAGTAAATATCTATATATCTATATATATATTTTTTTTTTACTTAAATTTGTGTCCTTAAAAAGATCAAGCTCACTGATTCATGAAAATTATACTGTGTATATATACTTGGAATACATTTATTCATTACTAAATTGGATTTATCATCATTCTAATATTGAATCACATTTTCAAACTGTATCGAAATGATATTTGAAAAACATAGCCATACCTTACTTTCATTTGATATACTTATTGGAAAGGACATTTGTTTCCCTAAATTTCTTATTAGTAAGTCATTGAAACTTCCTTTTTATCTTATGAGTAATGAAGAGCCATCAAATTAAAAGAGCTATAACTCTTTTATTATCTCTTTATTATTATTCCCAATCTGTTTCTTTCAATGAATAGCAGTGTTATTCAACACATTATTAAAATTATTAAAATTAGTTGCTTTAGATATCTTCAGATATTCTACCCAATCACAGAGAAATGTATTAATTAGTCATTTTACCTTGAACTATCAGAAAAGTTATGAATTTGTTTAAGATTGTATTTCTTTGGTTAACTTTGTAAATTTTCGGAGGTCGTACTTTGAAGAAGGACATATTCATAAATGATGACTCAAGAAAAGTATGGATTCACAATAATTAGGGGATTATAGCATACTTCTTCTCTATATGTAAAAATAATTTAGATATGAAAACCAACCAACCAATGTTACCTATCGTAATAACCCTTGTTTTTATATATAAAATTCACAATTCTATTAACACTATGAAGGAACAAATTTACTTTGCTTTTGAAAAATAAAAATAATGAGGGCACAAGAAGAAAAGATGTATTTGAGAACTGAGTTGAATATGTTAGAAAGAGTTAGATCTAATTTGGCAAAACTCAGAGCAGTGGAGTCTCTTGGGTCAGACAGACCTGTTGTCTAAATCTATACAAACCTATACAAAAACCATGACTCTTGTGAAAGTTTTAAAAATTTTCAGTCTCTCTTTCTCTGTATAAATGATTATATCAATAATATATATTTCACAATGTTATGAGAATTATTATGGAAATCATATACAAAGCAACTTGTAGATTTTATGGCATGTTATAAATGCCAACAAGGATGGCTGAGGCTCTCATTATCTTCTCAACATGCTCCCTTATTTTCCTGGTAATATTTTCATGTTTCCTATGTGTTTTTAGCCTAAAGATAGAACATCACTGTTTAGATTTATCTAGATTATTATCTTCCTATCTGTCTCTAGATCCCAATCTAATACAAATATTTGAGATTATGGTTTTAGTGACCAAGAATGTAATCATAGAGTAAACATGAACCAACTTTGTTGTGCATAATTTATGAAAGGTACTTTGTTTTTCAATTATTATAGTTTCTAATTAAAATAATCAATTTAGAGTAATAAAATGTATATAGTGATTTACATTGAAATTTCAGACTCCTCTGCCTGATGATAGAATTTAATCTTAAAATTAATATTTCACCTGATTTAATATACTATGGGAATTACATGGAGTTATTAACTTGGGGAAAAATTAACAGACATGAAAATAAAATTGTTAAAATTCATTTGTCCATTTACACATGTCTGGAAACTAAATTATCCCTCTTTGTACTTTCAGCTAAGATCTGATTTAGACAATGGAAACAACTCTTTCCAGTACAAGCTTTTGGGAGCTGGAGCTGGAAGTATTTTTGTCATTGATGAGAGAACAGGTGACATATATGCCGTCCAGAAGCTTGATAGAGAGGAACGATCCCTCTACACTCTAAGAGCCCAGGTAATAGACGGCACTACTGGAAGGGCTGTGGAACCTGAGTCTGAGTTTGTCATCAGAGTTTCGGATATCAATGACAATGAACCAAAATTCCTAGATGAACCTTATGAGGCCATTGTACCAGAGATGTCTCCAGAAGGTATTGCATATTAATTTACATCAAAGATATATTAACAATGACAACAGATTTAAAATTTTGAGCATATGTTATGGAAGTGAATTATTTAAAGTTCAACACTTGTACTTCCTTCTACAAACATGTTAACTAAAATATTTAAAAACTTAGGCTATCATTTAAATTTTGTAAACAATGGTACCATGTATAAATACATTATTTGTCTTGTTAAAATATCTCAGTCTTCACGGCAAGAAACAGGGGTTAAACATGTATGTTTTAGGGATGTCTGGGTGGCTCAGTCCGTTAAGCATCTGCCTTCAGCTCAGGTCATGATCCCAGGGTCCTGGGACTGATTCCCTCATTGGGCTCCCTACTCAGCAGGGAGCCTGCTTCTCTCTCTCTCTCTGCCTGCCGCTCCCCCTGCTCATGCTCTCTCCCTCTCTCCTTCTCTCTCTCGTTCTCTGATAAATAAATAAATAAATAAATAAATAAATAAATAAATAAATAAATAAATATTTAGAAAAACGTATGTTTTAGTGATTTATAAAATTCTTCAGCTTATTCACTTATTAGTTTCCCCATTATAAAAACACATTTTCCAGAACAAGATATAATTTCGTATCTTACAAAAGCACATAAGGCCATCCTGAAAAATATGCATGTTTAAGTAGTAGAAGCCAATTTATAAGACACAATTACTCTATGCATCAGAATCATAGACCATAAAGACTAAAAACAAAACAAAGTGGTTGAAAAGCTCTGTGCAACTGTATTTATTTTCAAAGTTCCTTTCCATTCCAATGTTATTTTTATAAATATTTTAAATGTAATGCATCTAGAAGCAACTGCTTTCCATAAGGTATAAGAACTGAATGCACTGAAAATCAGAAATGTCTTTCTAATAGAGAGGAAATTATGGTGGGGCTATGCAAAATTTGTTCACTCATTGAGTCGGAAAATTTTGATAGCACAATATGTAGTAAAATGAAGTTCATAAAATTTACTTAAGTGTGATAAGTTCTATTCCATAATGGTCATTTTAAATTATGCTAACATACTTTAAAATTGCTTTACCTAAACATTTGATTTATTAGCCACCAAATCTAAAATTGTATATTCTATTGTATTTTTTCCTGATTCTTGTTTTTTAACATTCCAGGAAACAATTTAAAGACTTCTTTCTACATGTGTTCAGAACATAGGTCTTTACAGCATAAACAAATTTAGCTGTGAATATGTATCAGGACCAATTATCATTAGATGTAAATGACACATGGATATTGTTCTATTTGGTAGGTAGGCAATGAAACTTTCTTCTTCCCACTCCATACTTCTCCTCCTCATTCACTTTCTCCTCCCACTCCTCCTCTTTCTTAAATAGCATACATTATGGACCTAACATTTACTAGAAGAATTTTTGAAATGTCATTTTGGAGGTAATTGCTAGTATGAAACTTATATTTTGGTTATAACACACAAACAGTAACTATTTTAAATAAGGTGATAGTTGATGCTGTATGTATGAATGTAATAATTACGGGTGAGGTATGATGATGATTAACTGACTGGAGGAAGGGACACTTTAGGAGATGGTATTTGAAGTTGATTACAGAGAATCCAGTCATGTCGTGTTCTAGGGAAATATTCCCATACAGTATGATGAGGATTGTGCATATTAATTATTAATATGGGAGTTATTATCATATAGCAAGCATGTAGGCATGGCAGTGTACGAGATACCCTTGGCAGAGAATGTCGGTAGAGAAGAGAAAAGCATACAGGGTGAGTTGACTGTTAAGCAAAAGGGGGTTGACTGATAAATTAGAATGATTGAGATTGGCCAGTAATGTAGGAAAAAGAGAAAGACATGAGCAGAGATGTTGCAAAGGAAGAGGTCCTCCAACTGTATGGAATGCTGCTGTGAGGTGGAATAAAATCAAGGAAGTGTAGTGACTTTTGATTTGGCAAGTTGAAGGCTCCTAGTGATTTTGGTAAGAGGAATTCAGTTGAATTTATGCAGCTGCAATATTTTGGAGATTATTCTATTGCATGGATGGATGAAGAAGAGGAGGTTATGGTGAATTTAGCCAACTTTAAAAGATGTTATACTACAGGGCGAAAATAGAGATGTGGGGTACTAGGTAGAGAGGGATAAAGGTAATGAGGATTTTTTACTTGTTATCATTAATCATTTATTAAAATGGAAAATATAAAAGCACAGTTATATACTATAGGCAATGATCCAAAAAAGACTATTTTTGAAGAAAATAAGGGGGCCCTAACTGCTGGAAAACTGTTCTTGAGAAGGGAAAGACCCATGGAATCTAGAGCAATAGTAGAGGAGACAGATTCAGGTAGGTTAACATTTTGGTTGATAATAAACCAGTTGATACCTCATACCTGCATTAGATATGAGACAGAGGCAATAACTGAGAGCAAAGGGGTGGATTTTTACATAGAGAAGAGGAGGTACTCTTTTATGTAGAGTTGGAGAGTTGACCTACAAGGGGATTGCAGTATGTGCAATACAGTCTTTGCACATGGCATCAAGTGTAGCCACAGACTGTGGTTGATTCAACCAACATCACAAAACATTGGTTTGTTCTGTACTTGGCTAGCACAGATCTCTTTGCTTTGCAACTCAGGGTTCATGTATATATTAACCTAGTTAATCTGTGTAATTCAGTACATCTTGTGGGATTGCCAGTCTGGGTTCAGGCCTTGTATGGAATCATACTAAAATCAATGAGCACTTTTTATTCCTTTCCATGGGAGGAAGTGGCCAACAGAACAATAGTCAGCTGTTATCAGAAATGTTACTTTATATGGAGATAGAAGAATATCCCCATTATACTGTCAACTAGGTGTAGATGGTTTCCCTCTGAAGCATTCCTTTAATTATTAACTTTGTTTTGAAGAAATCAATTAATATTATATGTGATTTTTCTGTTTTCCTCAATCTCAATATTTAAATAATGAATAATATGAATTATCTTACCTGAATATATACTTACTCCTTCATGTTCTTTCCATATCATTGCCATTTTATAGGTTCTTGAGTGTTAATCTTGCTTCCACATATACTATCCACATATCTTATCCTTTATAAAGCAACAAATGCAAACATTCTATTCTCTGTTGTCTTAAATATTGTGCGTTGTATTGTAGTCAACTACCAATTATTATATTTGAATCTGTACTTTGAATGTAGAATTTGAAAGAGTACTGAAAGGATCTCCATTTGAGGATGTCATCAGAAGAGAAAACCAAGAAAACTACAAACTACTTGTTGCTTATTAAACACATATTTATTTACAAGTAACAGTGAGCTTTTACTGATTGCATTTATGTTTAAAATGCAATTGCTTCCAAAACTAGAACTACCAAAAAGAGTTGAGATGAAACACTGTTTTTCCACTTGTTGGTCTGGAATTACAAAATTATTATCTCTCTTCCACACAAAAATATAAGGTCTAATAGGCTAGGAGTCATGCAGTACCTGAAGTTTGTGATGACTGAGTAAAAGAATGAGTGCATGGATGGGTGAAAAGCTACATAAGTGATTAGATGAGGTTTAGGAGATGAACAGAGGATATTGGTGGATATAAAATCCAGGGAGGCTCTGTGGGTGTGAGTTGAGGCACACAGTGACCTAAAGTGCTGCAGGCAGTCTCTGAATAGTGATTCTTCAATTGTAAAATTTCCCAGTGCAGAATTTCTAGAAACATTTAAATTTCTAGAAACATTCAACCTACTGAGACTGAATCATGAAGAAACAGAAAATCAGAGCAGACAGATTACTAGTGAGATTGAATCAGTAACTAAAAACATCCCAACAAACCAAAGTCCAGGACCAGTTGGCTTCACTGGTAAGTTCTACCAAACATTTAAAGAAGGATTAATACCAATCCTTCTCAAACTCTTCCAAAAATTTGAAGAGGATGGAACACTCCCGAGGTTAATTTTACAAGGCTGGTATTACCCTGATGCCAAAACCAGATAAGGACACCACAAGAAAACTACAGGTCAGTATCTCTTGTGAACACAGATGCAAAAATTGTCAACAAAATGTTAGCAAGCCCAATTCAACAGCACATTAAAAAGATCATATACCATGATCAGGTGGGATTTAGCTCTACTATGCAAGGATGGTTCAACAAAAGCAAATCAAACATGATATACCACTTTAATCAAATAAAGTATAAAGATCATATAACCCTCTCAATAAATGAGAAAAAAATATCTGACAAAATTCAGTATCTTTCAGAATGAAAGCTCTCAACAAGTCAGCAATCCCACATCTGGATATATAAGAAAGGAAAGGAAATCACTGTCTTGAAGAGATCTGCACTTCCATGTGTATTGGAGCATTATTTACAATAGACAAGACATGGAAACAACTTAAATGTTCATCATGGATAAATAGATAAATAAAATACACACACACACACACACACACACTGGCATATTATTCAACCAGAAAAAAGCATGAAATATTGCCACTGATGACAATATAGGGGAATGGACCTTGAGGGCATTAAGCTGAGTAAGATAAGTAAGACAGAGAAAGACAAATACTGTAAAATTTCAGTTATATATGGACTCTAAAAAAGTTAAACTCGTTAGAAAGAGAGTGAAATGGTGGTTGCCTAGACTGGGAGGAGGGAAAATGTTGAAATGTTGGTCAAAGGGAACAAAATTTTAGTTAGAAGATGATTAAGGTCTGGCGATATAATATTTGGTATGGTATTATTAATATTACTGTATCACATATTGGAAAGTTACTAAGACAGTAGATTTTAACTCTTCCCACCACAAAAAAGGGTAAAATTGTAATTATATGAGGTGATGGAGGTGTTAACTAATCTTATTATGGTAATCATCTCTCAATATATTTTTGTATATCAACCATCACGTTGTATACCTTAAACTTATACAACACTGTATATCAATAGTATCTCAATAAGCTTGAAGAAAAAGAAATTGACTTTAATAGTATTTACCATCAAAATAACGTCACCCATTGTAAAAAAAAGAGATTGAATTCAATTTATGTAAAACACATGCAAATTTAGATATCACTTTTTGAATTCATAAATTTAATAAGCTTCAACACTTAGAGATTTCTCTGAAATATAAAAATCCTTATTTCTTAAAATACATCAAATTTGAAAATTATATTTGATGAAAGTTATGTCTTTGGACATGTGACTTGGATGTGACTGAATTTGGGATGGATTACTCTTTGTATTTTCTCTGAAAATATTGTTTGCTTTCTTAAACACAGTCTATTTATTTGACTTAAATTCTCTCACATTATGAAAAGTAGAGGTGTCAAAAATACAGCACAAGAATAATAAGAATGACCTAATTTTCAAGTGATGGTAGACAGAAAAAAAAAATATTTGAAGAATATTTTGCACATTTAAGGTGACAAGTGGGAAAATATCATCTGTTTCTTGAGTTTTGCTTGGAGGTTCTAGGTTATAAAATAATTGTATCTCATATATAAAAAGAGGGGAGATGGGCCAATCAGTCCCTGTAAATAAATAATGATCCTAATACTAATAAAATAAATAAATCCCATGTGAAAGAATGAGCAGATCCACAGATTAAAAACTTATTTCATGAATTTGATTTCAGAAAATTATAATTTTACTAAATTATCTAATATTTTATATCTGTTTTAATGTCACAAAAATCACAGACACAGATTGTAGGTCAAAATAACATTATTTAATTTGGGTTTCTTTAAACTTGACCATTACACAATTCAACATCCTCTCAATAAATTTGCTTCAATGTAGTCAAAATATACTTGTACTAAAACTGCATATAAAAATATCTAGCCTATTCCACAGTTTATATCTTCATTCTAAGAAAAGCCTGTTTAATATTTTTACCACGAACTTAACACAGAAAAAGTTACATACTAAAATAAATGAGTCATTTTGAAATCCACAGTTCAGATCTTGGCATTCCAACATATATTAAACTAAGACACACTATTTAGTATTCTATGATGAATGGAAACTTTACATACAAAATATCCTTGTCACAAATTGCTGACTTCTCTATTGCCTTCAGGATATCTAAATTAGTCTGCATATCAAAATCTATCACTCTTTTACATTTTTATGGATGCCTCCCATAATCACTAGAAAGAAGATAAAGCATTTGGTGTGAAATATGAGATATAATTTAATAAAGTTTTGTTATTAATAATAAACTTAACACTTAGGTGAGAATCATTCAGTCCTCTGTAATACTTCTGGTTAATACTAAAATCCATATAAATCAATATTGATGGAATTACACTATTCTTACATTAGGTTTTACTCTTGTTGGGAGAATATGTCTAATGTGTTGGGAAATCATATTCATGTGGTCAATAATGCTTTTGAGCTTTAAAAATTTCATGTAGTTTTGTAAGTTTTAGCACTTATTAACAATGCCACAGAAAGTATAGTTTATATGTAATTTCTCATATGCAATAAATATTTTATCTTATATTAATATACCATTATCTTACTATGATTTTGTAGCTTGTGTCATAACAAATGAAGTATATCGGCAAACTGCAGTTCCCAGTTCCCATAGTTTGGACTACTAAACTATGATTTTCCTCTCGAATTTGGTACAAGTTTACATCCTGTGTTACCTACATAATAATAAGTTTTCAAAGTCAAATATTGTCTTAAATATTTCATAAAGTCCTTTCACAAAAAATAGCTTTAAAAAAGTCAGAATCTTAGCTAGAAAGACAAAACTGATTTTAAATTTCCATCTATGTAAGTCTCAGCAATAATATAGGCAAGCAGTATCAACCATCAGTGTAATAATAGAACCCATAATTATTATATTAAATACTACATTTGTATGTTTATTATTGGAACAAGTAAACTGAGAAATTCCTCTTATTAAAACATGATTCTAAGGGGCTCCTGACTGGCTTAGTCGGTAGAGCATGTAGCTCTTGATCTCCAGTTTGTGAGTTTGAGCCCCAAGTTGGGTGTAGACATTACTTAAAAATAAAATCTTTAAAAAACAAAACATCATTCTGAGAGAATAATTTTTGTAGATAAATTTTTGTTCATTAAATAGGATAGGTACAAATTGATTTAAGAGGATTTTTAGACTGCAAAAGTCTAATCATATGGTCTCTTCATTTCCACACAATACAGCTATCTCTGATCAAACTATAATAACTCAATCCAGAGATGTATGCTGACTTTTGGACCCTTCAGTAACCAAAAGGCAGTCTAGAAGTTGATGCCCTATTTTGGGTGTATGCCCTAGCAACTGAGTTTTTAGTAGGTACAGCAGATAAAAAGAGTGGCCACTTCAGGGAGGATGGCTTGTTGCTAAGGATGCTAGATTGCCCTTAAAAGATAGTGACTTGGTTAATACAGTAACAGCATGTCATGTGTGTTCTAAACACTGCCCAAGGCAACTGCCAAAGGAGTCTGAGGCCACCCAGTGGAGTTTCCAGTTGTTGACAGGTTGGCAAATTGATGATATTGGCCCTCTCCCTCTGAGTGAAAATTGTAAACATGCCTGGTTTTGTGTGGAAACATGCTTTCCCTTGTCATTGTATGAACCAGGCTGCCACTATTAGGGGATTAGAGAAGCTGAGCACTGTGTATGGATAGATTGTGATCAAGGGTCACATTTCAAAATCATAATATGCAAGACCAGACAAAAGAACATGATTTTGAATGGAGGTTCCATCTCCTGGGTAATGCACAAGAAGCAGGGTTGGTAAAAAGAAAAAAATGAAACATAAAGCAGCAGATTAAATTCCTAACAAGTAAAACCTCCTTGGCCAAGTGGACTACAGTACTGTCCCAGGCTTTCATAGATTTGAATGATCAACCAGTAGAGAGTGTTGCCCATATGCCAGACTGGGGACCCCTGCTGGGGTACCAGTACCCTAAAGGTATGGAAGACAGGGGAAACTGCCCTGGCCCCAAGTCTGCACTTCAAATTAACATGCTATGCTTCTGAGAACACCAAGCCCCATCATGCCTGGGAAAAGAGTTATTTACTGGAATTTGCAATGAGGTGTCCCACCAGGATGGGTGAGTTACTTCCCACCTCTGGGTGAATGGAAACTATTTTCTCCTCACTGGGATCCCATTGTCCTGCTTCAACTGGATCTGTTGAAACAGAATAAGCCTGAAATAGAACAGTGTGCATTAAAAGAAAGAAGGTTTGGGTCCTGGTCTGGAATGTCCCACCCCCAGCTCATCTCCTTACACCTGATAGTGCTGCCTCCCCTCAGCTAACATGTGGTATGCACAGCCAGTTGAACTTCCTAAAGCTACCAACCTCCCTCTCCCCAAGGCCAGGTGGGCATATTGTTTCCTGCTAGTTTAATCATTTGGCTGCCTTGTTTGTTCCCTCCATTGTCCTTGAGGACATTATGACACATAGAAACTCTTGCTAAACTCACCCAGCAAGACTTGAATGATAGCAAGCAAAGTCTGCCCTTAATTGGACACTGAAATGTCTCTGATGATAAAAGCTGCCCTCTAAAGTAAAACAGCCTTGGACACTTAAAACCTCACAAGGAGGCACCTGTGCCATTATTCAAACAAATGTTACATGCTCATACCTCATGACTCTGTTAGTGTGTCATCTTTATTAAATCACACGAAGATACAAGTGATCTGACCCCCAGCTTAGGGGACTTAGTAAATGAATGATTCAGATCATGGGATTCTTGGTGAAAACAGTTGTCACTGATTGGGAAATTATTGTCTTAATCTGTATTTTTCTTGTATGTGCCAGTATTACCTGCCTTCAGGGCAGCCAGATAGCTACCAGATGAGCCACCTCCGTGCTAGCGAAGCCCCTTACTGATGGCTCAGGCCACATTATGGAAGAGAGGAGCATATAAGATTGTAAGAACGGGTCACGAGGCTGTGGAACGTTGGGGGTGGTCATCGAGAGGATGTGACTGCCAGTCGACCTGTGTGCTGGGCCAGGGAAATTGGAGACTCCTCAGCCCCTCCCCTGTCCTTGGAATGTGGGTTCCACTAGCCTGGTTCTTCTCCCAGCAGCTGCTGCAAGCACCCAGACTTGACATAGAGATGTGGTGTTGAGACTATTTGGATGGTATATATGACAGAAGATACGTAAGTCCTCTATAATTTTCAAAACTTGGTTGGCAGATCCAGAAAACTACTGGTCTTAGAGCCACCCAAAACAAGCCTCATAAATAAGTTCTCCTACTCAATACACCTGTCACCTACCAGTCTAGAGTGGTCTGCCTCTTTCTTTGGTTTCCTCCTGTCCTCCTTGTGAGGGGCCGGTTTCAGATTACAGCCAGGAAGATCGGGAAGGTTTTATGAACTAATAGTGATCAGATACCCAGTTTTACCCAGGACAGCCCTGTTTAATCCTATTTTGGGGGGGCATTTTGTCCAGAAAGCATATGGTCCTGATTTTTTATTTTTTAAATATTATTAGTAGGTGCATTATAGTAAGCCAGAGTGAATCTGGGAGACATCTACTTTGTACTTGCAGCTCTTCCATGGCATATGAGAAGTAGTTTATGAGACATACGGGCATTGAATAAAATGTCTCCTTTTAAGACATGATTAAATCTGAAAGAAGGCTAGTGATAACCCACGGCACTGTTCAGAAAAACAAAATTAAGCTAAGAAACTGATTATTTAATCAGTTTACATGTGAAAAATATCTTTCTCGTGATATATTTAAAGTTAAAATAATCTATATAAAGCATTTTTCATTAATGTACATATATATCATTTGTCCTTTAGAAGTAACTTTATTACTATATATATCATTTGTCCTTTAGAAGTAACTTTATTACTAGCCTAATATAAAGAAACTTTAATTTTTGATCCACCAATGTAGTTAAGCCAACTTTGTCAGTTTTAGTGAGAGCACAATAAAATGTTGATGAAATGAATGAAGAGGCTAAGCAGGTTGGTTCATATGTTAGGCATGTGCCATGCTTCATACACTGATTAAGTAAAGCACCATTAAGGATAATATTCTACTGAATGCCATTTCAATAGAGTAAGAGCAACCAATCCAGGATGGGTAAAAGGAACAAATGAGTATGTCTAATAAACAAAAACAGGGATTTGGGCATTGAGACAAATATCAGGTTATCAATCACCCAATCCTGATTAAGAAGTGTTGGCATTTGTATTTTTGCCCTGATGTTATACAAAAATTTCCTATTTTTATGGAAGTTTCATTATTCTGTCATATTTGTGTTATATATCTTTCACATTTATATCTACAATTTATTTTAAACTGATTTTTGTGAATGGTGTCAAGCATGTGCCAAATTCTAGATCAAAAGAGAGATAACCAATGGACAGATGTGTAGATGGCTGGAGATACCCAGTTGACCCCGCAGCTTTTATTGAAATGATTCTCCAATGCTCAACTATGCCACCATTGAATGAATGAGTTCCCCACATATGTATGATTTGGGTTCTGAATCTCCAGTCGGTTTTAACATCTTTTGTGGCTCCAGGGACTAACACTATACTGTCTTTATTGCTGTGGTTGTGTCCTAAACCTTGCTGTCTGTTAGTGCAAGTCCTCCAGATATTGTTCATCAAAATCGTCTTGGCCTTCCTTGGTTCTTTGCATTTCCATACATATTTCATATGTATCCATTTATCCAGTAATACAACTTGCTAGGATTTTGATTAGGATAGCATTTACGCTATGGATCTCTTTGTTGATACCTCTATGTAGTCATCAAATTCATAAACCCAGTATTTTTCTTCCTTTTTGATCATTAATTTCTCTTTAGTTTCATTGTAGAGATCTTTAAAATTTTTTGTTTAGATATTCCTGGATATTTTTTTGTTATATATATTATGCATTTAGTTGAATATTTTATAAATATATATTTCTGGTATACATAAAAATGGAGTTTTGTGTATTAAAAAATTCCTGTGACCTTTCTAATTTAGTAATTTAATATTCTCCTGTAAACTTTTTTTTAGGTATATTCTGCTTGATTTTCTAACAAAAATACTGTTGCCTTTGAATAATTTTTGTAATTTAAAAAAATGTTTCCGATATCTATCTATATCTATCTATTTATCTATCTATCATCTATCTATCCATTCATCCATCCATCCATCCATCCATCCATCCACCATATATGGATTTTTGGTCCATCATCAACATCATCTTTAATCATTCATTTCAGTATACATGGCATTGTCTCATTCCATTGTCTAGGAGGTTCAATACAATGCTTTAAAACATAGCAGTGATAATAAACTTCTTGCTTTTTAACTACTTCAGAAGGAAAAGTTCTAACTCTTCACAATTAAATATGATTGCTGTCAAAGTTTAAAAATGCCCTTTATCAAATTTGGAAAACTGCCTTTTTCCCTAATTTTCTGAGCTTTTATTGAAAATAGAAATGGAATATTTTCCAATGTGTTTTATATATCTAATGAGAATTTTTGCTTTATATTTTTCTTTTTTAAGCCATTAGTGCCACAAATTATGTTGGTTCATTTTCTAAAGTTAAAACATCATTGAATTTTAGTCATCAAAAATTCAAAATGCCTTCTCCTATGAAAATAAACATTTAAAAATAGTTCCACAAGTATGTTTGAGACAGGCCTGTATACATTATGTTCTTATGTAGAATAATGCCCACAATATTTTAGAATCAGCTTCAATTTATAGTGATGGGCAGGTATTGTTAGGGAATGGGATGACCAGGAGATTGGAGTCACAGTTCCCATAAAACTGTTCAGAGTGATTCTTACAGTAAACAAAGATCATGACATAAAAAATAGTGATTATGTAAGCCTAGAAAGTCTACTGTATTTGAAAAGAGCATCCCTGTGCTATTCATTTTTTTATTATGTTATTTTAATCACCATACATCATTAGTTTTTGATGTAGTGTTCCATGATTCATTGTTTGCATATAACACCCAGTGCTCCATTCAATACATGCCCTCTTTAATACCCATCACCAGGCTAACCCATCCCCCACCCCCCTCCCCTCTAGAACCCTCAGTTTGTTTCTCAGAGTCCATAGTCTCTCATGGTTCCTCTCCCCCTCGGATTTCTGCCCCTTCATTTTCCCCTTCCCCATGCTAATCGTTTTGATTCAAATGTGAATAGTGCCGCTCTGAGTTTACTGACAAATAAAGGAAGGGTTACATATGTTTGTATAACAATGAGTAGCAATTAAACATTTATTTGTTTCAAACATGAAGTGTCCCTTTACCTATATTTAACTGGTAATAGGAAAAGGGGGGAAGGGGACTGTGAACAGTTACTGATTTTTTTCATTGAAGGACACATTATTGGTCTTACAGTGATTTTTTGTTTCAATTTTGTGTATAACATATAGCTAATTCCTAACTGCGAGTGAATACACATAGATTCTTTTACAAATGACAAGGAAAACATCAATGGAAAACATAAAAAAAATCATATCAAAGGTTTTTGTATTTCTCAGCTACTCTGATGTTTATTTATTATTACAGTTTATGTTACTTGACTATTTCTTGAAGATTTCTGTAGTATTTAAATAACTGATTAGAAAAATATATAGGCTTATGTCTTTTGATTTTTTTTAGAAAAACCTTTTAGAAAATATCTAAGAGGGTTTAAAGTTGCTTAACTTGTATTTAATGAATTGTGATGTCAATAAAAAAAGCAGGAAACAGCTAAGTAAATAAAGAAAGTTATATAATTAGAGTGATATAAGAATTAAACATTGCTAAGTTCTTTCTGAATTTTACAACCAATAATTTATAAATCATAAGAATTAAACTATATGAAATGATTTTTTTGAAATTCTGTTGCACATTTTTATCATCTTAATTTATTGCATATATCTTTGTGGTAACTTAAAATAGGATAGACATGTATATGCGCGGTCTCACACACATACACACACACACAAATATAAGGAGTAAATCACTAGTAGTTAATGTCCATTATCAAGCACTGGGTGCCATTGAAACATTGTAGAATTATCTCAATTCCATAGATTTGGTACTTTGATTTAAAACAGCTATAAATCTTATAAGAGAGAATAATAAATATTTCCCCAGAAATTTAACTTCCTAATAAATTCACATTAGAAAGTTATTGTATTTATAATATTGTTTTTATCCACTTAATTTCTAAGAGTTTGTTTGAATTTTCCACACACTCGGAGAAATTATTTTATGTGATTCATTAGTATATTATATTAGGTTTTCTGTTTAGTAGAGAGCAAGGGAGTGATACATTAGAACATTGAACAGGTATGTTCTGCTTAGAAGTAAATGCAGCATCAATTTAAAATGTGCTTGAAAAAAAAATGGGGAAAAAAACCATAACTTTGTAACTTGTTTTTCTATAAATGAAGTACGGGGTGATCTGTGAGTCAGTATCTTCCTGGTATTCATTTGTATAGTCTAAAGTCTTAATAGTAAGAATTTCTTTTGGTCAACAACTAACCATAAAATGATTTTGACTATTGCTCCTGAAGCTAGACTAAACAAGTAGTCTAGTTCTGGAATCTAGGGATGGGACACTCCTATAGAAAGAAATTAAATGGACACAGAGAGAGGAAATGTAGAAAAAGTAAATGGATGTGTGCACATAGGGTAGTTAAAAGAACAACTCTTGCCCAATACAAACTGAATTGATGGTCCCTAAGAATCCTTTTCTTAGAATAACTGTTTACAATTACTACAGAAATGCCTTTTATTATTTGCTGACTATTTGTTGATTTATTTATTATTTTATTGAGATATATTCGACATATACATTGTGTAAATTTAAGGTCTACCATATGTTGATTTGATACATTTATATATTGCAATATATAGTTACCACCTTGAAATAGCTAGCCTAGCATCTTCATCACATCATATAGTTATCTTCTGTGTGTGTGGAGGGGGAGACCATTAAGATCAAGTCTCTTAGCAACTTTGAAATATACAATATAATATTGTTGACTGTAATTACCATGCTGTGCATTAGCTCTTCAGAACTTACTCATTTTCTGACTGCAGTTTTCTAGGCTTTGATCAACATTTACTCAATTCTCCCACCCTAAACCCCTGTTAAGTAGCAATTTACCCTCTGTTTCTGTGAGCTCAGCTTTTCTAGATTTCACATATAAGTGATATCTTTGTCTTTCTCTGTTTGCCTTATCTGGCTTAGCATACTGCCCTTAAGGTCCATCCATGTTGTCACAACACAAATGTGTTGTAAAACACTTGAAACTAAGGTGTTTACATTTTGTGTGCTTGTATAGTATACAACAAGTGTTAAGTAACTAACAAAATACTAAGACAAAAGAGAAAATACTACATACATTTGAGGGCGAAGGTAAAAGTTTCAACAATTTTATTGCAGAAGAATAGAAGGGCTTCCTCTTAGAGTGTTTCAGTTTATAAAATTAGGTTGTAATGAAAATAGTAATGATGCTAGTTGTGAAGGAAATCACATAAGCTATTTGATTCTGTGTTGTTCATGTTGCCATCTTATTCACACAGAACATAATGTTTCAATAAATGCAGATTTCCAACAACACCCATAATGCTATTCTATGTTTACATAAAGATGATTAAAAAGCTCAATATTTTTAAGAAATATGTTTGATTTAAGAATGGAGTTTAAATGTACAAATACTTACATTGTGTTTTATTGATTGTTACTGAATTTTAATGAGAACACTATCAATATCTAGTAGATTTTGCTTTGTACTTTAAAAAAAAGAATTCTTCAAAGTAAGTATTTTATAGAAGGGAATTAAATAGGGAAGATAATTGTGCACTTCCTCAACTTGATACTAACTCAAGCACATTTCAATAATTTTTATTAATATTTTATCAACATTCTGTGACTTTTTTGAGTTACAGGTCACAATATGATTTTTAAAGTAAACTGCTTCCAATTCCCTTTTCATTCTTCCACTAATAATACACCTTTGAAAGATCCTGAATGGATCTTGTAATGGATCGTTTAATAGTTATAATTCATTATGGCACAGATCTACATGTTTAAAATTCTACATTGCATATAGGAATTAGGGCTATGTTGCATGAGACTATATTCTCTTTTTTATACAGAATGGTATTACTTTTATTATTCTGAATAAGGGAGGTTCATCTTTCATTGTATATCATCATCTTGCTTGCTAAAGAAATAATGCTGTATAGAACTGAATGCATTGCTCAGTAATACCACATTGTTCAATAATACCACAGTCTTAATTTCTTGTTACTATTTATATTTTCTTCAGGAACATTAGTCATCCAAGTGACAGCAAATGATGCTGATGATCCTTCAAGTGGCAATAATGCTCGTCTCCTGTACAGTTTACTACAAGGCCAACCATATTTCTCTATTGAGCCAACAACAGGTATTTCTGAATGAAATAAAGTGCAATTCAACAGGATTCTAAGTAGGCAAATGTCAGAGCAAAAATCTTCTGCTTATAAACATGTTGTACAGTAGACCTGATGTTTCAATAAATAAATTGGTTGTACTTTTAAACATTTAATTCTTTTTAGTCTTTTAGCTGATTTTTCTAACTTTCAGAAATCGAATTTTCCAAATCTATACCACAAATCATTTGTGTGTAAGGTATAAAACATATGTAAAGATTACAACAAATCAATAGGAAAAGGAAAACCCAATTTAAAAATATGCTGAAAGACATTTAAAACAATTGACTAAAATTTGATATACAAAAAGCCTGCAAACATATTAAAAATGATTAACCTCAGTAGTCATCATGGAAATGCAAACTAAAACCACATGAGATACAACTTCATACCCAGTTCTCCAGAGTCAAACATTGGGAGATACTTCCAGTATCTGTTTAATACATTCACTGTTTTCTATAGTGATTTATATAAAAGATTATACTTGTAAAATACTTTAGTCCAAATTAAAATGCTGTCACAATATGGTCCAATTTATCCTTTTTTGTTTTTAGAGGTCTCACAATTTTTTAATGTACACTTTTCCCCAGACATATTTGAGGACTGGCCATTCCCTTTTTTGTGTTAATGTTCCCAAAATCTTTAGGCCAGCATCCCCTTGTCCTATGCACCACCTGAAATTTTTCCTGGTTTTCTTCTTATCAGTTATAATTACTTTTTCACTAAGTAATTTTATAGAAAGTTGATATTTATTACATTTATTATGGTCCATCATGAGTTTGAAAATCTGAGTATATATTTATCTCTATTCGTAGATTATGAATAACTGTCAGTCAAAAACAAACCTTTCTTCACAAATAATGACTTAAAATAGACTTTAACATCACAGGTACACAATATTTTTTTACATAAATTTGTTGTTGTAATTTATACATTTATTCATAATTAACTTCTTTCAAATTTAAGGGAAAAGTTAATTGTAACACACTAATATTATGTTAGAGAAGACAGCAGAAAATGATTTGAGGTAAAAATAAGATATCCCTGTTTTCTACCTGCAGATTTTATTAACGTAGTTATTTTATTAAGGGTCTACTAGTGTTCTTAGTATTTGGTGACTATTCTAAACTCCAGGCAGAGTTGGTGTTTATTATTATTATTATTTTTTCTTCAGGGCAGTGTCTAGCACATTATAGTGGTTTAAAATGTGTCAAAAGAATGATTACATGATTGAATTCTTTTTTTTTTAATTTTTTATTGTTATGTTAATCACCATATATTACATCATTAGTTTTTTGGTGCAGTGTTCCATGATTCATTGTTTGCTCATAACACCCAGTGCTCCATGCAGAACGTGCCCTCCTCAATACCCATCACCAGGCTAACCCATCCCCCTACCCCCCTCCCCTCTAGAACCCTCAGTTTGTTTTTCAGAGTCCATCATCTCTCATGGTTCGTCTCCCCCTCTGACATACTCCCCTTTTCTTCCTCTCCTGTTATCTTCTTCTTTTTTTTTTCTTAAAATATGTTGCGTTATTTGTTTCAGAAGTACAGATCTGTGATTCAACAGTCTTGCACAATTCACAGCGCTCACCGTAGCACATACCCTCCCCAATGTCTATCACCCAGCCACCCCCTCCCTCCCACCCCCCACCACTCCAGTAACACTCAGTTTGTTTCCTGAGATTAAGAATTCCTCATATCAGTGAGGTCATGTGATACATGTCTTTCTCTGATTGACTTATTTCACTCAGCATAACACCCTCCAGTTCCATCCACGTCGTTGCAAATGGCAAGATCTCATTCCTTTTGATGGCTGCATAATATTCCATTGTGTATATATACCACATACATGATTGAATTCTTAAGAAATTAACTAGGATACCGTGGTTAATAATGAAATAATAATTGAAGTTTTATTACATTTTTAAAGGAGTCATAAGAATATCTTCTAAAATGGATAGAGAACTGCAAGATGAGTATTGGGTAATTATTCAAGCCAAAGATATGATTGGTCTGCCTGGGGCACTGTCTGGAACAACAAGTGTATTAATTAAACTTTCTGATGTGAACGACAATAAACCTATATTTAAGGAACGTAAGTAGAAAACATCTTGAATTTTCATTATGACGTAATTATACGTATATCAAATATAAGCAGGTGTTAGCGTTTACATCTAAAGCACTGCAACAGCATTAGAATTATATAAAATAATTTTTAATTATTCTGTGTGATAATTTTTATTAGTGTGAAAAGTCAAATACAAGTGAAAGAGTAATGTGTTTTCTTTTAATTGCTTCTCTAATAATTTCCACAAACTTCATGTCTTAAATTATTATCTTAATGAAATCCGTTACAGGTGTCACCAGCTTAAGTTCAAGGTGTCTGCAGGGCTGTGTTCCCTTCCCAAGGATCCAGGGGAGAATCCATTTCTTTGGATTTGATTGTTGGCAAAATTCAGTTCTTTGTGTTTGTAGGATTAAGGTCTCTGTTTCCTTGATGGCTGTCAGCTGAAGGACACTATTAGCTCCTTAAGGTGTCTCTCTGATTCTTGGATATAACTCAAGTACCTGAAACATAGCAAAAGGGGTCGGATCCTACAGACACTGTCATCTCTCTGACCCACACTTTTGCCTCTTCACTTTTAAGGACTGATGTGATTAGACCAGGCCCACTTGGATGAACCAAGAAAATCTCCGCCTCTCAAGATCAGCTAATTAGCAATATGAATTCCACCTGCAACCTTAATTCCCTTTTGCCACTTTGTGTAATATGTTCATAGGTTCTGGGGAATTAGAACACATATTTTGGGGATTCATTTTTCTACTTACCACAGTAATGGTTTGAAATGATAATATTTTATTTTTTAATTTTAATTTTATTTTTATTCAATATATTAAAACCAAAAACAGAAATAAACACAATTCACCTATTTCTGTATTCACCTATGATATATATATATGAAAATATATATATATAATATTTCACATATAAGAGAGACCATATAGTCTTTGTCTTTTTTGACTTATTTCACTTAGCCTAATGCCCTTGAGGTCCATCCATGTTCTTGCAAATGACAAGATTTCATTCTTTTTTATGGCCAAGTAATGTGTGTGTGTGTGTGTGTGTGTGTGTGTGTGTATTATAATTTCTTTATCCATTCATCCACTGATGGACAGTTAGGTTGTTTCCGTATTTTGGCTATTGTAAATAATAATGCAATGAACATGGGAGTGCAGATATCTTTTTTAATAGGTGTTTTCATTTTCTTTGGATGGATACCCAGAAGTGCAATTGCTGGACCATAAGGTAGTTTTACATTTAATTTTTCAAAAAAACACCATACTGCTCTCTGTAGTGGCTGCCCCAATTTACATTCCCACTTACAGTACACAAGGGTTCCCTTTTCTACACGTTCTCACCAACACTTGTTATTTCTGGTATTTGAATAATAGCCATTCCAACAGGTGTGAGGTAATATTTCATTGTGGTTTTGATTCACATTTCCCTGATGATTAATGATATAGAGCATTGTCTCATGTACCTGTTAGCCATCTGTATGCCTTCTTTGGAAAAATATCTATTCAGATCTTCTGCCCATTATTATTATTATTATTTGATATTGAGTTCTATGAGTTCCTATATATTTTGGTTATTAGTCCCTTATCAGATATATGATTAACAAATATTTCCTCCCATTCAGTAAGTTGCCTTTTCATCCTTTTGATAGTTTCCTTTGCTGTGAAGAAGCTTTTTAGTTTGATATGGTCCACTCATTTTTTCTTTTGTTGCTTTTGTTTTTGGTGTCAGATTAAAAAAAAACATCACCAAGACCTAGGTCAAGGAGCTAACTGCCTGTGTTTTCTTCTAAGAGTTTTATGGTTTCAGGTCTTAGTTCAAGTCTTTAATCCATTTTTATTTTTTATTTTTTTAAAGATTTTTTATTTATTTATTTGAGAGAGAGAGAATGAGAGAGAGCACGAGAGGGAAGAGGGTCAGAGGGAGAAGCAGACTCCCCGCTGAGCAGGGAGCCCGATGTGGGACTCGATCCCGGGACTCCAGGATCATGACCTGAGCCGAAGGCAGTCGCTTAACCAACTGAGCCACCCAGGCGCCCCCCTAATCCATTTTTAGTTAATTTTTGTGTATGGTTAAGACAATGGCTCTGTTGCATTCTTTTGCATTTGGTTGTCCAATTTTTTCAACACCTTTTATTAAAGAAACTGACATTTTGGGGCACCTGGGTGGCTCAGTCGTTAAGCCTCTGGCTTTAGCTCAGGTCATGATCCGAGGGTCCTGGGATCAAACCCCACATTGGGCTCCTTGCTCAGCGGGAAGCCTGCTTCTCCCTCTTCCACTCCCCCTGCTTATGTTCCCTCTCTCAATGTGTCTCTCTCTGTCAGATAAATAAATAAAATCTTTATAAAAAAAAGAAACTGACATTTTCCTATTGCATATTTTTGGCTCCTTTATCATAAATTAACTGACCATATATGTGTGCGTATCTTTTACTTTTGTAGCATGAATAGGCCCCAACTGCTCTGATAATTTGAGTTATAAATACAAGTTAAATCACTTGGTGTGCTTCAGAAGGAATTTCTTGTGAAATTCTTAAGAGAAATTATTTTTTTTCTTAGGATTCACCTCCCCCCTCAGAGGATTCTGCCTTAGCTACAGAAATACATTTAGAAGCAATTTTAGAAATCGTGAGCAATTATCATGATAGGAGGAATATATAAGTATGTATCAAAGAGAAAAGTAGATCTCTCTCTCTCTTTCACACACACACACACACACACACACACACACACACACACACACACCCCTAAATGATGCAGATGGGATTCAGTTCAGCTAATTTGTGGCAGGCCCAGAGTTATCAGAGCTTCTGACTTTTCAAGAAATATTGGAAATCTGGATGTTTATTTCTGTGCTATTGTCAAATTTTAAATTTTTCAGGTTAATGTGGCCATTTTTTAAAAAATAAAAATGGTATATATTTAAGGTATACAGCATGATGTTTTGATATCATATACATAGCAGAATCATTACTACAGTCAAACTAATTAACATATCCATCTCCTCACATTGTTGCCTTGTGTGGGTGTGTGGGTATGGTGAGAGCACCTGAGATGTTCTCTCAGTAAATTCCCATTATACAATATAGTATTATTAACTATAGTCACCAAGCTTTACACAAAATTTTTAAACTTATTCATCCTACATCATTGCAGCTTTGTACAATTTGAGCCACGTGTCCTCATTTCTTTATGAGTCAATGAAACAGCTCCTCTTTGGATGGAATTTAGGCAACAAGGCAGCAGTTTGTGACCTTCATCTTCATGTTATAAAATGTATTATCTCTACAAAGTGTGTGTCCTAACGACAAGAAGGTGATGTGTAATTAAATCTGAAATACCCAGGACTTCATAAAATTACTGCCATATACTAAACGTAGAAAAATAGCAGGTGAATATATTGAATAAACTATGTTTTATTCAGATGAAGGTGAAATAATAAGTTGAGAACTCATGAAGGCAGTACCCCCAAGGAATGTTTGTTGAGACAAAAATGTCCTTGAAGCTTCTGCTGCCATCCTTATTTCTTTTCATTTTTCTCAACTTCAGCATTGTTTTATATATATACATATATATATATATACTTCAGTGTGCATATATAATTATAGAACAATGTGTGCATATAATATATAACTATATGTCTATGAACATTGATAAACAATCTGTAATTATAAATAACAATGTATACATATGTATACATTGATATATATCTGAATAAGTTAGAATATTTAAAATACTTTCTAAAATTCTTATAGTTATCCAGACCCCTCATGTAAGATGATAGCATTACTACTTTCAAATTTGAGTGTGGGTGAACATGATTCTAGCACCGTAAAGTTTCCTCACTCTTTAAAATAGTTTTCTCTATTTCCATCCCACACCATAATCATGTGAAAATATGTATATTGACTATTCTTCCAGAACAGAAGCCTGCTGACCTCCTTACTCTTGTTCAAACTGCTTTCCCTTATTGTAACCCCATTACCCTCCTCTCATCTTATATATTTAATACATATCTCCTCTGATAAGTACAACCTCCCCTCACCTCTCAGTAGAGGGTATCCATGCTGCCTGTTAATGACTATTAACATTCAAAACATGTGGTGGTTGTTTTCATCTTAAAAACAAAATAAAATAAATATACATTATTGACTCCACTTCCATATCTAGCTAACCATGCCTCATTTTCTTTTCTTTTAGAGAAAAGAATTTTTAAAGTGTTGTCAAACTCATCAACCTATTTACTGTCTTTTAAACTCTTTGGAGCCCACTCCAGTTAAGTTTCATCCACGCTACTTGACCAAACGGATCTAGTCAATTCTATCAATCTGTGTGCAACTAAATCTCAGTCCTAATATAGTATGATTCTCAGTCCTAATATAGTGTGATTTTTCAGCAGGATTTGACAGGATTACTCCATTCTCGTGTACTTTATTGTCTATGTCACTGGTCACTTTTTAATCGCCTTCCTTGCTTTGTCTTCACCTCTACATGCTGTAAACTTTGGTGTATTTCTGCTATCAACCTTAGGACCTCATTTCTCTTCCTTTTGCATTCACTCCTTGATGTCCTCATCTGGCCACAAGACTTTAAACGCCACCTCTATGCTGACAACTCCCAGATATATACCCCCAGTATGAGCCTCTCCAGTGAACCCCGCATGTGGATATCCAACTGTCTACTCAATATCTTCATTTACATGTTATATACATTTAAACTTGACATATATTTGAGCTCCTGATCATGCCTGCCTCCTCCTCCAAACCTCTTCTTTTTACAGCTTTTCCCATTTCAAAGACTACGAAATCCAGCCTTCACGTTGCTTAGGGCATAATCTCACCCATTCAGTTCAAATTCAGTTCAATTCAAACAATCCAACTTGGATTACACTGGGTCAAATCTAGGCCAATTCTAATTTCTAACTCAGACTGAATCGATGATCAGTTCTGCACAATTCCTGCTAGTCCCTGGTTTTCAGTATTCTGTGAGTACACACACACACACACACACACACACACACACAATCTCTTCTGATAATAGAAACTTACTATGTTTAAAGATTTTGAAGTCAGCTTCCCCTCTGTTCTTTCTCTCATCCAAAATTCAGTCCTCTGCAGGTACTGTTGGCTCTACCTTTTAAAAATACCCATAATCTGAACATTTCTCACCAATTTTATTTGCAACCTGGGATCATGCTACCCTCTTAATTTGTCTCCATTATTACCAGAGGCTCCCATCTAGTCTCTCTGCTTTTGTTCTTCTCTGATCAACTTCCAACACAACTTTAGTGATCTTGTTGTAATGCAGGTCAGATCATATCACTTAAATGTCTTACCACGTCACTCAGAGAAAAAGTCACAGGCCTTAATATAACCTCCATTGTCCTAAATAATTTGCCATCATCCAGTCCTGTTCCATTACCTCTAGGAGATCATGTACTAGCATTCTACTCCTTGTTCATGGACAAACCAACACCAGGCAATTGACCTACTCTCTGTCACTGGAAAACTTCAGCCGCTGGTTTTGTGGCCTTTTGGCTTGTTCTTCCCACTTCCTGAAATTCTATTTTCTCAAGTATGCATTTTCCCACAATGAAAAAACAAAAACAAACAAACAAAAAACCACTTTGTAGCAGAGTTAAGCTGTTACTTCCTGAAAATAGTAAAAATATTAGCAACTTTTAAGTAACATTTCTCCCATGTTAAAAAAAAGTGAGGACATCTCACAAGGCAATCTGTGCAGTGACTTGCCATATTCTATCAATAATCTCTTTAAGGAAAAATTTTATTTGTGCTTTTTTAAAATTCCACAAAGTTTCACTTTTTCTTTTAAAGATTTAATTTATCTGAGAGAGAGAGAGAGAGAGACCATGAGCGTGGGGAGGGGCAGAGGCAGAGGGAGAAGCAGTCTCCTCGCTGAGCAGGTAGCCAGACATGGGACTCAAGGTGGGGCTCAATCCCAGGACCCTAAAATCAGGACCTGAGCCGAATTCAAACGCTTAACTAAATGAGCCATCCAGGCCCCCAATTTCATTCTTTAGAATATTGATATATATGATTATTTCCTCCGTTTTAACATAAACCACAAATAATTTACGAATAGCTAACTCTTTATCAGTTTTATGCAAGTTACTTCTGAAAAATAAAGGAAACAAAGCTCGATTATTTTTACTTACATCTGTGTATTTCAAATACAACTGCCATTGTTTTCACGTGACCAAAACAATGGGGTCATCTGAGAAGCTCATGGTTTTCCTACTTCATCCATTCACTAACTCCTGTGGATCCACTTTTTTTCCCCCCCTCATTTCTACTATGGCCAATGCACTCAGGCTCGGAATCTAAAAATCAAACTATCACACTTAGAGCGCACTTGTTTGCTTTATTCTCTCCCATCTCTAATCCACACTTACATTTACGAGTAACTTTAGATATCAGAGAATGCTTAAGTGAAATTGAAAACTATTTTTATCAAGTTTATTTGAGGTGGTTAAATGATATAATAAAAAATTCAAAAATATCAACAAAGTATACATATGATTAGAAATTTGGAAATTATATGTACTGGTGCTAAGACTCCCTAAGTTATATTTGAGAGACATTAATAAAAACCTGCTACGTTTCCTTCCCTCACCTTCCCTTGCTCAACTAGGATATAAGGGAAATACAAAATACAGATCACAAAAATAAAGAAGTGATAGATGATAGATAGATAGATAGATAGATAGATAGATAGATAGATAGTGATTTAGAAAAAGTAACTGGTAGAAAGTGAGAGTATGGGTTTTCCCATAGTCCACAAAAATAGGGGGCTAAAATTGGAAATTTCTTATGTTTATTATTTGTGTGAAATATCTTGAATTTTGTTTTTAAAGGTTTATACCGCTTGACTGTTTCTGAATCTGCACCTGCTGGGACTTCAATAGGAAAAATCATGGCATATGATAATGACATTGGAGAGAATGCAGAAATGGATTACAGCATTGAAGATGATTCACAAACATTTGACATAATTACCAATAATGAGACACAAGAAGGAATAGTTATATTAAAAAAGGTTGATATATTTTCAATATTTACTTTTCAGAAGAATACAAACAAATCAGAAATACATATAATTATTTTGTGTAGCCAGTTATTGCTTCATTAAGTAATTGAAATGAGAACCTGTGATTTATGATTTAGGGAGCAAAGGAACTTAGAGATGAGACAGAGTTATTACAGAGTCTCAAATTACTTGTAGAACAGTTTTTATTTTATTATGCTTTTAAAGATTTTTAGAGGATAAACGTTTTGGAAAGATATTAAATAAAAAAAAATAATTCTCAATTCCATAGGATATTTATGCCCAGACAAGTATAATTTTAATCCTAAAAATATATAGTTACTATTCCAAAACATTTTATAACAGACATAAATAACAAAACACTTACAGGGATTTGCTATGCAGCTGCTTACTGATAATATTAGAGGGATCAAACCAAGTACATAAGAAGCGAAATCTGACTAAAAAGCAACTGAGACTTAATAACCCCAATTTTTTTTTCTAAATAGTGCCTTGGGTTACTGAAGCCATTTCTTCTTCTATACACTGTATTTCTTTGTAGAAAGTGGATTTTGAGCACCAGAACCAATATCGTGTTAGAGCAAATGTTAAAAACCGCCATGTTGATGAGAAGCTCATGGAATACCATGTTGAAGCTTCCACCACTTTCATTAGGGTCCAGGTGGAAGATGAAGATGAACCTCCTGTTTTCCTCCTCCCATATTACCTATTTGAAATCTTTGAAGAAAGCCCACATGGATCATTTGTAGGCATGGTCTCCGCCATAGATCCAGATCAGAGGAAATCTCCTATCAGGTATGTTTGGGAGGCCAGCTTCATATTAATAAATGAGTGAATACAAATTAGCCTGAAAATAAAATTTCATAGAAATGTAATAAAGATAAATCTGTATTCCTCTATATGGTACTTATTAAATTTGCAACAATTTAAACCAGTTAAAACAGGGAGCTCACTATTGATAAAGTTGTAGTGAAATAAGCAATTGCAGTTGTAAAAGAAATAGGCAATCACCAACCAAAATTCAATGAAATCCACTCTACTAATTTGGCATAAGTAGTGAGGGAAAAAGAAACGGTTGATTATGCCAAGTCAGAAGCAAAGCTGACCAAAATGTGCTCCATTTAAATACTACTTAATATTCAAAAATTGAGAAAGCTTTCCCAGGATACCACTTAGTAGTAGTAGTAGTAGTAAAAATGAAATAAATTCAGTCGGTTAGAAATAAGTTTCTGTATTGCAATTAAACAATGCTTATCATCTATTAATCTAGTCTGTTATTTTCAGGTACTATATTTTCATTTTTTTTCAATATTTGTAGACCTGGTTAGACATAAAAACCTGCTACGTTTCCTTCCACCACCTTCCCTTACTCATCGGTTCTCCACAATTCACAGTTCCGAGAATTTTACAAACTTCCATGTATTTATTAAGATGCTGGCTACTTGGGTGCCTGGCTGGCTCAGTCTTTAAGTGCCTGCCTTCGGCTCAGGTCATGATCCCAGAGTCCTGGGATCGAGCCCCGCATCGGGCTCCCTGCTCAGCGGGAAGCCTGCTTCTCCCTCTCTCACTCCCCCTGCTTGTGTTCCGTGTCTCGCTGTGTCTCTCTCTGTCAAATAAATAAATAAATATCTTAAAAAAAAAAAAAAGATGTGGGCGCCTGGGTGGCTCAGTTGGTTAAGCAACTGCCTTCGGCTCAGGTCATGATCCTGGAGTCCTGGGATCCAGTCCGCATCAGGCTCCCTGCTCAGCGGGGAGTCGGCTTCTCCCTCTGACCCTCCCCCATCTCATGTGCTCTCTCTCTCTCTCTCTCTCATTCTCGATCTCTCAAATAAATAAATAAATAAAATCTTTAAAAAAAAAAAGATGCGGCTACTGCTTTGCACTTTGGAGGGGTTACGATACAAAGAAGCTTCTTTAAATTTTTGAGACAGAGGAATGATCCCACTTTTCCAGTGTAATTCCTAATCATAAAACACTGCCTTCTAATATGTAGATATAGTTCTTATTTAGTAATAGTACTTTTAGCAATTAATGTAAGCATATGTGTGGTATTTTATATATATATGTGTATATATATATATAAAATTATAATTATAACCCAGAAATGAATTATTTAGATTTTTTAAATTGGTATATATATTCAACTGTGTATTGTTCTTCTGAGAATACTAAAGAATACATAATTCTAAAAAAATGCTTTAAGGATTAAGATGTTTATTATATTATTATTTATAATAATAAAGTGTTGGAAACAATTTAAATATCTAATCATAGTGTAATTAAGACAATAGATGATAAATGCTTGACAATGATGCTTATGAACATAGCTTAAAACATGGCATGATTTGAAAATAATACAGAATCACTAGAGTTGTATATTTACTACCGGTAAAAATATTACCTATCTTTGAGTCAAATAAATCAACCACACCAAATGTTAACAGGGGTTATGTGTTTTATAGTATCACTATTGATGGTTACTTTATTTTCTACCAAGAATATTTTAGCTAATAATTTTTACCTTTATACTGAAATTAATTACTTAAAATTTTTTGTTAGTACCTAACAAAAGAATACTTTTTTAAATGTCTTTTATGGACATTGTTTCATTTAGAGGTGCCTTTTATATAAGACTGCTTGTCATGTTTGTTAGGATGAAAATAGCCCCTTGAACACATTTCAGTAGGTACGCCCCCTCCATTTTTGTTTGTTTGTTTGTTTGTTTGGAAGCCAAAGATCCAAAACATATTTGAAATCAAATGCTAAATGATTTCAATTTGAGTTTTAATGTGATATATCTTCCTTAATACTCACTACATGGCAAGAAATATGGAAACCAAAGGAAATTAAAGGGTATTCTATTTTACTCTCGGGGTATTCTCTGTTTAGGGGAAAGAAATTTGCACATAGTAAACAAATTACATTATACATAATTCAAATAACTCATATTATTTAGTTTTTCCTTGCATGTAAGAATTACCTGGTATTTCTCTGAAGTATGGAGATTCCCAGTATGTTTCAGCAAGTCTTGGGTGAGATAAACTGGCTTAACAAATTGTTCGTGCCGTTGTTGTCATTGTTAAGTGCAGAAAAGCATAAGAAAATATGCCTTGAAATGAATTATAAGTTTTGTGGTAAATGTTTAAGAAAAATGAGGGTGCAGGTATGAAGAAAGAATGCAATAATTAGACCTGAAATTGATCAGTCTTCAGCAAGACAACCGGGGGGTGGGAGAAGAATGGACAAAAATTAACATTACCAAAAATGAAAAAAGTGAACATAACTCTTGATCCCATAGACATTAAACAATAGTATAGTGAAATACTATGAATGACTCGAAGCCCATGAATTCAGACCAATTCCTTGAAAGTCCTTCAAGGAACCTACCAACATTCACATAAAAAGATAAATAACCTGAGTAGTCATGTGTGTGAGAAACAGGAAGAGCTTTGTGGGTATTCGGGAATGTCAGGAGTGTTCTCCTGTGGAAGAGGCTGTCTTTAAACATCTTTCATCTGTATTCTAATGAAAGCGCTTAAAAATCCTTGAAACACCCAGTGGATCTGCAGCCTACTTGGAAAAGTCCAGCTTTTGTATATGGGGGTTGGGTCTTATGTGTCTCAGTTGCTTTGTCTGTAAAGTGGGAATAATACCTTTGTAGAGGCATGTGAGGATTAAGAACAAGAGGCACAGGCATCTGGAGGAGCATGCATGGAAGAACCATTTGTTTATCATTCAGGCAAGAGCTGTTGGCAATGGGAAAACAGTGCACAGTCACATGGTATTCATTCAGCATTTTTGTAGGAATGAAGAGTTCCATAAAAAGGAATTCCAAAATGAACCAAACATCAAAACTTCACATTTTAAGCTTTTTAGCTCAAGCTCTTTCTAAAATGTATAGCACACATCTTTCCTAGTTACTGATGACACAAGGTCATGATTTTTAAAAACTTTTATTTGAAAATTATGTCAAACGTTTGATTGGTTTTATTTGGAATGGCTTATTATAGAAACAGGATATTCTAGATGTTTAATACAAAATAGTAACTGTTAAACTACTGTTCCCCCTTGTCAACAAATCTCTTAAGTAGGTAATGTGACCATTTTTGGATGTCAGTAAATTGCTTATAAAGTTTTAAAATGGGGTGGAGTTAAAACCAAATTCCTCTGAAGCTTAAGTCTCTGTAATTTCTATTTTAATTCTCCCCTGAACACCAGTCTACAAATCAGTGTGATATTTTTAGAGACCTGTCAATTCAAGATTAAAATATTCTCATCTCCTGCCACATAATTATGGCAAACCTCATTGATGTCTCATCAAAGTCTTCAGGAATATACATGCAATGAGAAGTCATCATTGAACCCAAGTTATTACTCTTCTTTAATTTTTACTATTAATCATTCGCAAGTGGATAAGACATGCTGAGTACTTCAAAGGCTCCTTTCATTGTGGAGTTTTAGATCAGTTTTCAGGCTTTTGCATGAGGGAATTTTATTATCTGGCTTCTCCATGCATGCTCTAACAGCATATTCCATCTACTATCATTACTTTTGGGGGATCTATATACACACACACATCTCATTTTTATTAAATATTATCCAAGCATTTTCTTTAAACAAACAAAACCAAATATTTCTCATCTGTCAGCAATCAGGTAATTATAATACACATTTAGCAAACATCTATATGGTGTAGGAAAGAGACTCAGCAGTTTAGGGTGAGGATATGCTTTGTGTTGCTTCAAAGGTAAAAAAAGGTTAACAAGCAATAATTTTTACCGCTATTTATTTGTACTTCACTTAATTTTGCAAATGACGTTTTGCCATTTCTTTTTAGCTAAATCATTCACTTATTAAAATTTTCTTTTGGGATTGAGAATAAATTACATGTGTTTAGATTTAGGATACATCAATTTAAATCTGAGACCATTTTAGTGTAGTTTTTTTCTTTTTAATCCTCACTGAGTTGAATCTTAAATATATGCATGCACCTTTCTAAAAATTGTTCAGCATTACATTTGCTTATATGGAGCATGCATTTAATTTGTCTAATTGCCTCAAAAAGGTTTTATATATCACAGTTACACAGACAAAATAATAAAATTAAGGGATACTTTTTTTTTTTTTTTTTTTTTTGGTGCAGGTATTCTATGACCAGAAGCAAAGTGTTCAGTATTGATGACAATGGCACAATCATCACAACTAACCCTCTTGATCGAGAGATTAGTGCTTGGTACAACCTAAGTATTATAGCCACAGAAAAATGTAAGTACTCATTTAGGATCACACATTGGTTCAGCACATATTTAAACCATTCAATAATCTCCAATTGTAGGGGCAGAAGCTAGCTTAAAATTTGTTGGAATTGGAGTCAAATTATATATGTGTCAATTCATATATGTGTATTTTATTTTATTATTTTAGATTACTAATGTCTGTTCATTCCTATTATAGTTTATTTATATACTTACCACTAAATACTTTAAGATTTTTTATTATGACAAACTGAATATAAATTTTGAAAGGTTTTCTGAGAAATATTTAATATATATTTTCTATGGGTTCTCTTTTAAGTTATGAGTTTAATGAAAAAAGAAAGTCTTATATACATTATCCCCCCCAAAAAATTGACCCTTAAAAAAATACATATAGGTGGAAAGAAGTTATCATACTTATTTCATAGGAATCTTTCCCTTAGAGAAATTTTTTTAATTTAGAGAAATGTTTAATTAATGTTATACATTCTTTTACTACTATCCAAGGAGTAGTAAACCTAATGAGTGAGAATTAAAATTTTAAATTTAAAGTAATTTAAAATTGACTAGTAATATCATACCATTTAACCATAATCAGTTTAGACTGACTGTATTAGTTCACGAGGGGACTATTCTAGAAATAAAACACAGAATGCCTGTGCCTCGTTCTATTTCTGGAACAAAAGTTCTATACTCTTGGACATTAGGGACAGGGTAGCACTTCAACACAGCCTTTTGAAACTTTAGGCACTTAAAAATAATCATATTTCAATGAAGCTATGGGAAAGAATATGAAGGATTCAACAGCATTCACTGGTGCATTACAAACAGTCAGACATTTTCAAATTAAGCATATAGTGGAAGCTGTGCTAATAGTCGCATCTTCAGTAATCAGTGGGGACCAGTTATTGTTGTTGTGTGTTTTTATTTTTGTTTTTTATTTTCTGGTTTTGGTTTTTGTTTCCAGAGATAGGCAGATGAGGGGCGCCTGGGTAGCTCAGTCATTAATTGTCTGCCTTTGGCTCAGAGATAGGCAGATGATTCCATTTTCCGGGTGTAAAAAGTAGATAAAATCATCCTAATTTACTACTTGGATAGTGTCTTCAAAATTATCAGTTAATTTGGTATTAAGTCAACCATATTAACTAATTTAAGCTCAAAGGAATAGATATAACACAATATAAAAGATTATCAAGATCATCCCCTTTATTTAACTGATAAGTTTATTATAGTTCAGTAAATAATTAAATTTGTGAATATGAAATGTTCTAGAATGCATCCTTTATAACTGATTTTGCATAAATTTTAATAATCTTGTTTACTTTTCTGACTTTTTTTTAAACCTTTAAACATATATCTTATTGATTACATATTGAGCAGTGGCTGGGGATATGGTGGAGTGGAAAGGATCCCTTGCATATTTTTTTTTGTCATACATTGAATAGCTCTATGGAAACACTGCAGGAGGACTGAGTCTGGGTTTTGAAGTTTCCATTTAACTTAACAACAAAGACCTAGGAGCAAATGTCTGCTGCAACAGAAGAAATGTCAAGGCTCTTGGTGTCAGAAAACACAAAGATGCTTATTCTAAAAGCAAGAAGCTTTTATTTGTTGGGTTTTCTGAGAACAAATTATTTATAATATCACTATTTACAAAACTGTTGAGAAAAAGCATTCAAATCAGTTCAAGGGGAGGGTGGGTATCTTTGAAAAATGTGTTTCTCTATAAAATGGTGTTTTAGCTTTTACAAGAGCATGTTTTAACAAATGTATATAAACTGTAAGCTTATTTTATATACAATAATTTTTTTAAAGATTTTATTTATTTATTTGAGAGAGAGAGAATGAGAGATAGAGAGCACGAGAGGGAAGAGGGTCAGAGGGAGAAGCAGACTCCCTGCTGAGCAGGGAGCCCGATACGGGACTCGATCCCGGGACTCCAGGATCATGACCTGAGCCGAAGGCAGTCGCTTAACCAACTGAGCCACCCAGGCGCCCTACAATAATTTTTTTTTGTATATAAAATAAGCTTTTGGTGGAATTTTTGTAAGAATATATCATTTACTTTTTGTTAAATTAGATTGCAATATGAGTAATTAGAAAGCAGAATCTTGAAAATGTATTATGTATATTCTGAGACAAAAAAACATTTTAATATTTTATGAATGAATAGAAAAAAAGGATGAATGAGTGATTGGTATGAAAAGTTTATAAGATAAGCCAATTATACCTGAATCCCATTAATTACATAATTACTTTTATCAAAATGTTGTCATGAAGATCTCTAAAGAGACATTGTTTGAAGTATTTTTGTGTTGACCCCGCCCTTTTTTAAGACAGTGGAAGTAAATTGTAGAATCACAAAATGAAATAAGAGCAGTCACACAAATCTCTGGGTTGCAAGATAGCTGTCCCAAAAAATTATTAATTCAACATATGTATGCATATTTGCATATATACTACAAAGTATATTATTTAATCATTTTAATTATCTCACTACATACTGTGTTCAGAGGTGATACCCAAAGAATCAGTGACCAGCACAACAGAAATAATCAGATGAGACTTGAGATCTTTCTAAACTATTGCTCCCAGTTGATCTATAGATTTCACCTTATCAAGGAAAACGGTGGCTTCAAATGTTCTCTGTAATGTACTTATATATGTGAGTGGGTGTGGGAGCATATAGTATTCAGGCAATAGAACTGTTTCAATTCGTAGTTTACAATATTACTTATTACATAGGTTTGCACTAAAGACCATAGATATTATAATGGTGTATCTATTGAGGAAAATAAAAATACAATAATGACAATAAAAACTGGATACCATTTGTGATTCACAGGGGAAAAAAAATTCTAGCTTTGTCACTTCTTTGATTTTTAGATATTTGTTTATAAAATACATATTTTGCAAGGTGTTGTGAGTATTGGTGAGTTTTCAGGAATTATATTTTATTAAATAGATTATTTTATTGCATATAAATATGTGTATGATTATAAAAGTATATATATGCCTATATGTGTAAAATTCTACAGTTAGTAGCATTTTTATAGCTCTTAATACAGATTTGAAGCAAACGTTATTTCTGTTTCAGAGAAGATGAATGTGACACTTATGCAGTTTATTTGCCCAGCTCCTAAATGATGAAGCCAGGGATTGATCACAATTGTATCTGATTCCAAAGCCTGTCTTAATCCTATGCCACACTATGCCACACTGTTACTTACTGAGAATGTGAGAAATGATACTTGCTTTTGGTGTTTTCTGATTTAACTATATGCACAATAATCTTAACCAAGTTTCATTTTTCTATTTTTCTCTTTAAAAGTAAAGTTTAATTACAAAGGTATTTCAATTAGTAACTCAAACGTAATGTTTAAATCAGTTCATGCTGTATGACCTCCTCAGAGCCAAACAACTGATAATCTCTGTAAGTATGTTAGCTAAATTCTGCTCTGATACATGTTCTGACTGTGCTCTGAGGTGTGCTCATCACATTCTGTTGCTATTGCTTTATCCATGTTTATTTGTTGATGAAAGCATGTGTGGCAGGTGACAGTTTAGGAGACGATTACTTTTTTGAATAGATTTTGAAGAACAGTGTCCTATTGTGCAAAAATATGTTAATAGCATGTTTTTTTTTGGGGGGGGGCGACTGGGTGGCTCAGTCGGTTAGGCATCTGACTTGTGATTTTGGCTCAGGTCATAATCTCATAGGTCATGGGATTGAGCCCTGACTAGGACTCACATTCAGTGGGGAGTCTGCTTGAAGATTCTCTCCCTCTGTCTCTCCCCTCCCCACACATATGTGCATGCATGTGCATGTGCATGCACATGCTCTCTCTCTCTCTGTAATAAATAAAAATCTTTAAAAAAGACATTTTTTAAAATAAATTTTCTCTTGAAACATGAAAGCCAGAATATATTTATAGTATAATAATTATTTTATATTTGAAGATAGCAAAATAAAACACATGTAAACATTTGAAAACAATAAATTAGGGTCACCTGGGTGGCATAGTCAGTTGAGCATCTGCCTCCAAGTTTTGGCTCAGGTCAAGATCTCAGGATCCTGGGATCGAGCCCCACAGGCTCCACACTCAGCAGGGAAGTCAGCTTGAGAATCCTCTCCCTCCCCCTGCTCATGCATGCTCTCTCCTTCTCCTTCTGAAATAAATAATAAATCTTAAAAAAAATAAAAATAAAAACAACAAATTAGTGGACTTGAAAACATTTTAATTCTTTTGAGGAAAATCAAGTAAATAAGGTTTCAAAGTGAATTCAAGGGACAAAATAGAATAAAACAAGAGGTTTAATAGATATGTAATCTTAGATACAGAATTTCATAAAATGTGATTAGGTCAACATTGAAGTTGGTCACTTGATGCAAAAAGTATCAATTTAGTAAATTTTTAAACTTAAAATTTTGTGGATTATAGAGTATTATAATAAAACAAATAATTTATAGGGATGCCTGGGTGGCTCAGTTGGTGAAACATCTGACTCTTGATTTCTGCTCAAGTTATGATCTCAGGGTCCTGGGGTCCAGCCCAGCAGGGGGCTCCTCATTCAGCAGGGAGTCTTCTGGAGATTCTCTCTCTCTCACTCCCTCTGCCACCTCCCCCCCGGCCCACGCTCACATGTGCACACTCTCACTCTCTCTCAAATAAATAAATAAATCTTTAAAATAATAACAACAATAATAATTTATAAATAAAAGATTAAAAATGCAGTCAAGGAAAACAAACTTGTAAATGCCTGTGAAAGGCAAACTGAAAATAAACTGAATATATTTATTTTCACAGAATTTAATACTTAGAAGTTAATCACTGTTTCAGAAATAAGTGATTAGAAATGTTATCAAGTACAGGAATTATACAGTTCATGCTGTTCTGCTCCTGGCATTTTACATCAGTTTTCTTGGAATTAAAAATAATACTTTTAGATAAAAGAGATGAAATTCCTGCTATTATTTTTATTATAAAGCTGAAAAGTTACAGTATGGGGAATGAAATTCCAAAATAAAATATAATTAGATAAACATTTTCAGAAAGCCACAAAGTTATTGTATATTTAAGTCATCACTGCGAACATTTTTTGAAATTTTTTAACTTTTTTAAGAAAAATTGTTTAGAAGAAACTTTTTTAACACTAAGTAACCAATTTTCATGTACTTTTTCTCTCTCTGGGATTTTTTTTTTAAATATTCGTTATATATTTTGGAATCGACAGCTTAACGTACATCCATCACGGTGAATGGCAACATAAATGGCATGCCAGGAGTTCTGTAATTACCATGATCTTTCTTTTTTTTTTTTAAGGATTCACTTTTTTTCTTTAATTTAATTTTATTATGTTATGTTAATCACCATACATTATATCATTAGTTTTTGATGTAGTGTTCCATGATTCATTGTTTCCATCCAACACCCAGTGCTCCATGCAGAATGTACCCTCTTTAATACCTATCACCATGGGATTTTTTCTTTTCCACATCATTAAACTCATTTTAGAACAATTTTGGAGAAAATATTTGTATGTGCCAATTTCTTATTAATGCGGTATCCAAACAATTAGAAACAGGCTCCTCCCACCCCAGAAAACAACTCCATAATAGTGGAATAGAGAGGAAACAGTTTTATAATTGAAAAGCATTCAAACAGAATTTGATGTGCATTACAGGAATCTGTTGAGATTTCCAAGTCAGAAAGAAATTTCACCCTATTATAAAATCAAGCATCATGTTCTCAGGATAACCAAGTGCTAGCCTTCAAGTAGGGAGACTTAATACCATGTGTCACACATAGTTCACTCTGTTTTTGCTAACTGACTTTATCCAAAGGAAAACTAAATTTTTCAGATCTTTATGACAAGAAGTAGTTTTGAATTTTGGTCAAAGCCTTTGCTGAAACAAAGCTCCTATCCTCCAACAGAAACTGGGAGAAAGGAGTGTCATTTTCCTTGATAATTATATTTCAAAGAGTTGGCTCCCAGTACTTGAGAAAGACAAGCCTGGGTTGTGAAGTTGACATTTATTCAGTTTTTAAAAGGTTTACATACATTAAAAAAATAGAGAGAGAACTTAAATTACAAGTTTCCTAAAGTAAATGCTTTAAGAAGAGGAAAGAGGGAAAATCTTTTCCCTTATTTTCAACAGAGATAATTAAGCCTTTTTTAAAATGTATTTGCCCATACAAATTACAATTGCAAATATAATGCTTTTGCAATAACATAAGAACAGGATATTATAGGGTGCCTGGGTGGCTCAGTTGGTTAAGCGACTGCCTTCGGCTCGGGTCATGATCCTGGAGTCCCGGGATCGAGTCCCGCATCGGGCTCCCTGCTCGGCGGGGAGTCTGCTTCTCCCTCTGACCCTCTTCCCTCTCGTGTTCTCGCTCATTCTCTCTCTCTCAAATAAATAAATAAAATCTTTAAAAAAAAAAAAGAACAGGATATTATAAAGACATTAAAACAACAAAGAAACCTTCCTCTCCTCACTCTAATTGTATGTACCTTCCCACACCATTTTTTGAATTAAAAAGAAAACATTTAAAATAATGATATGCAAATACACAGTATATTATGAGGCAACTTGCTTTTTTATCATTTCGCAGAATGCCATGTGTATTAATACTGCTGATTAATAGATAAATAAAATAATAATATTTAATATTTATTGCTTATATATACCCTAAGTAATCTTATAAATGCTTTATATGTTTTAATTAATTTAATCTTTATAACAGCTCTTATAAGGTTAGTTACTATTATCTTTTACATTTTGCGGGGCAACTTAACAGTAGTTAAGCGGTTTTGTCAAATTGAGGATCAAGATTAAAATCTATTTTTTAAAGCTCACCATATTCATATGTTTATTACATTAGCTCATTCATTTTTAATAAGCACACACAATATCATAGTGTGGTTGTAATTTATTTCTCAGTTCCCTTTTGATATGCGTTTGGGTTATTTTCATTTATTTGAGATGAAAAAAATTCTAGAATAAGTAAATTGGACACATACTCTTTGCATATACTAGAGCCTTGGACTGCAGCGTAGGTTTCCCAATGGAATTACGGGGTCAAAGATATGTCTAGCTTATCTCTTACCATCTACTACCAGATAAGGTTCCAGAAAAGGTTTACATCCCTACTCTTTCTCAGTACTCCACTATCACTCTCTGTTTTTCATATTTAACACAGAACCCACAGAGTAAGTCATCATTATCTGCACTTGTGGTGAGCCAGAGTGTTTGTGAATATTCTGATAGAGCAGCATGTTTCAGATGTGGGCAGTTTTGCCTCCTAATACCTTTGACAATGTCTGAAGCCAATTTTGATGATCACAACCTGTGTGGGGAATGCTATTGGCATTTAGTTACTAGAAGTTAGGGATGCTGCTAAGCATCCTACAATGCATGGGAGAGCCTCTTGAAACAAAAAGAATTATCTAGTCCAAAATATCAATAGTGACAAGGTTGAAAAACTGGCATTGATCATTTGAATTTTCTCATCCGTGAATTTCTAGTTTGTGATTATTTCCCCAAATTGTTTTTTTCATATCAACTGTCAGAATTTGTAAATTAGAGCTATTAAAATTTCATCTTCTGATGCAAACGTTTTTCCAGATCACTGGTGTCTTCTTGTTGTGGCTTTTTTTACTTTGTTTTTTTTTGGGGGGGTGTGGAGAGCAGCATTTTAAAATACCTTCCCATTTCTTCCTAGTTTCTGTATTTCTTGGCTCACAAGAAAATCCTCCCAACTAAAATGTATACATAAAACTTTACCTAGATTTGTTTATTTTAAAATTTATTTAGATCCTTATTCTTTGTTTTTATTTTTAAAAATTGTACTGAACAACGTCATCATTAAGAGCACTTATTGCTGGCTTCTTAAACTGCCCTTTCTACTTCAGCTATAACCTTAGACCAGCCATTTATCTGTAATTTGTGGAACTAAATTCGCAATGTTTTTATCAGCAAAGTTAAAGAGGATAATAATTCATTATTAAATGAATTAAATGCATTAATATACATATATCCAGCAGTTGATGGATTTTAGAAAGGTATCCCTGAAACTGACCATCTTTTTCATTATTTTTCCTCATCAGCTCTATCTGTAGTCTATAGCAAGGGAAAGGCACTTGATAAGTATTGGCTGAGTTGAATGTGTTGAGAACAATTTTCCTAGGCTGTACTCTTGATAAATATATGATTGATATAGAGATTCTATACTCAGGTAGCTTTTATTCAAGGAAAATAGAAATATGCCACCCAGTCTTAATGCAATTTTCATGACCTTTTAATTGTCCCCCCTAAAGACAGCATTAACATTCTTTATTTTCATTCTGTTTATTCAATTTGCAGACAATGTGCAACAGATTTCTGCAGTTCCTGTGTATGTGCTTGTTCTTAATGTTAATGATCATGCTCCCGAGTTCTCTGAATACTATGACACATATGTTTGTGAAAATGCAGGCTCTGGTCAGGTAAGGACCTGCAATAAATTGCTAATGTCTAAACATTGCCATATATTATATATAATAACTTTTGCTACCATTCCTCTCATTTTGAAATGATAAAAATAAGCTTCTCTTAACTGTATCAATTACTGCTTTTATGTTGTGAATTCTGTATAATTTAAATTTCTTTTTTAAAAAATAAAATGTAAGCTTCAAGCTTTCCACTTTCAAATTCCTCAAATGTTTGAAACATCTGCTAACACTGGGTATTCTTAGTAAATCTTTTATACTTTCCCAGTACAATAAAGAAAAGTTCTTTTTTTGGTAATTCAATAGAATAAGTAAACACATCTCACTTAATTTTTATTTTTCATTCATCATGGCACAGAGAAACATAATATATAAACATAAACATGAAGAGAATGAGCTGGAATTTTTTCTATAGCTTATAACTACTGTATCAGACATATCAACATAAAAGAAACCTAATGTCAATTGAATTACTAGATATGTAAAGAATAGAGAGCAGACTTATTTTGAAACACATCACCATTACTTCACAATTAATTTTTCCCTTTCTTCCTTCATTCCTTCCCTCCTTCCTTCCTTCCTTCCTTCCTTCCTTCCTTCCTTCCTTCCTTCCTTCCTTCCTTCCTTTCTTTCTTTCTTTCTTTCTTTCTTTTCTTTCTTTCTTTCTTTCTTTCTTTCTTTCTTTCTTTCTTTCTTTCTTTCTTTCTTTCTTTCTTTCCTTCTTCATTTATTTTTACTTCACAATTTATTTCATACATTTTCTTTTGTGGAGCTCACTTTTTTCATCTGTAAAATGTAAAGCTTAAAGTAGATTGTTCTTTGTTTTCAGGTCCAGTACAATAAAATTTTTCTTAGGTATCATTTGAAATCGTAGAAGCTTAATAAATGTCATAAAACATTTTTAAAGATATATAAACTAGTTTTCAGAATACTGAATGTGTGTATGTACGTATGTATATATGTATATATAGGAATACATACATATTTACTGTGAAATCAATTATTCTCAATAGAAGTGAATTTATCAATGAAGCTAGTTGAAGACAATTTGGATTTTACAAAAATGGAACCTTTAATTTTCTACCAATAAATAATAGTAGCCAACATTTTGCTTTATTTTCAAAGACTTACTATGGTAAGAAATAGGCATATTTTAAGAATGAAGTATACCTGAATCCTTATGGAATATTCAACTGTAACATAATGGGAATGATTAGTAGCTCTTAAAATGTCTTGTGAAATTCATTTGGCCGTATTTATTTTAGAATACATTGTATTCCAGAAATAATTCTGAAATATTGCTTATAAGCATTTCCTAAGTTTAAAATAATAATAAAAGTATAATAAATATACAAATGAATTTAAACTTAAGTGACTTAATTTGAATTGGTTAGGACCCAAGGTTTTTGATAAAGTAAAAGCTTAATATAAAACTTTCAGAGACTCTCCACCATGCGGCACTGCCTCCTAGATCCAAAACCAGATTAATTTAGAAACCTATGGACAGAAAATATGGTATAAAGGAATCACAAAAACAGAATGCAAATGACCTGCTACCCATGACTCCTATAGAAACTGGCTTTAAACATTTCTTTGAACTTGGAATTATAAATAGATGATATACTTGAAATTTAACGTATCTGATGTTCTCAAACTTTTCAAACACATCTGTCTATCTGACACATCAACAAATATAATAAGCTTAAAATTAAAATAATTTTGGAAATAATTCATCTCACAATTTACTAAATCTCTACATATTACATTACATATTTAAGATGACTTGTATTTTATAATTATTATAATTATATATATTACATATTTATATATAATATATATTATTATAATTATATAAACCATATAATTATAATTATTAGAATTATATATGTCAAATTTAAATATTTTATACACTTTGCATAAATGTGGATTGTATTCAGAGTGCTTCCCCCCCGGGTTAGACAACCTATTTCCAAACTTAAAAAAATAGGCTTAATTTACACTTATTTTTATAAATGTCTTGGGCGGTAAGTCCACTTACCCTATAAAGTTGCATGTTCGATGTGTTCTTCTCTGGGCTGAGATGGGCAGAAGATTTGGGAAGCAACACATTTATATAAGAGACTTGAGACCAGTGCCCTAGCCCTATGTGGTAAACACTTCTAAGGATGCTGCTACCTAACTCTGTTGATCACATTGGAGCTTTTATTCTAACTCCTCAAGTTATTTATAACCACTCTAATTAATCATGTGTATAATAACCTTTTTCAACTTTTGCATCATGTGAAAAGATGGAAATCTACATTTCTAGTAGGAATTAGCTCCCTCCACTATTGATTGGTTTAGAGTCCACTCAAGATCTTTACTGACTCAGTGGATCATTCATTCTTTTCACAGATTCTGGCTCATAGGCAAGAATTCAGAGGTCGGTGCATTTGTAATATTGTGGAATACTCCCTTTTTTGAGAATGAGAATTTTTTTCCTACTTTCTACTCACTGACAGTGATACCATGATCACAGGAGGCTTTGGGCATTAGGCAGAGATGAATTCACAGCAAAGAGCAGAGCAGATGACATTTCCTACAGCGGTTTTCTCACTTCATTGCTCAAAAACTTCAATGGATTTTCCAATACCAGCACAGAAAAGTACAAAACTCATGGCCTGGTATTTATCACTCTCTTTGATTTGGTCACAATTGTATCTATCTTGCTTTTATACACACACACACACACACACACATATTATTTCCTATTCACACTCTGAATTGCTTGTCTTTCAAAATATAAATTAAAGTTTCTAGAATTTGTTCATATCAACCCTTCTTCCTGAAATGCCCCTGTCGATTCCTGTTGGAATTTTAACTACACTGCAAAACTGAACTCACATGCCACATAATCAAACTGTTTTAAACCAATATATATTCACAACATCCCAGGCATGATTCTAGCAACATTATAAACATTAAACCAATTCTCAAAAGTTCTCAAAAAAAAAACGTGAGGGAAATATATCATGTGCCTCATTTTTCAGGTGAATAAACTGAGGCCCAGGGAAATTATTTCCTAAGTAAAGACAGAGAGATATTTTATCCCAAGTGCTGGCATCAGAATCCATGCATGTTACCATTATATTTTGTTGCCTCTCTATCCGTAGTTTGAATAGATCTTATATTTTTTTGAAATGAGTCATTTCTAGTTTCACGTGTTTTCTAGATTCCAAGATAGTTGTGAACAATGAGTGGGTTTATTTTTATATTGTTGACAACATGCACTGTGGTTCCCAATAATAACTAGTTGAATAAATGAACAGAGCATGAAGACAGTAGTTCTTGAAGAGTATTTTTCTATAATTCTCTAGAGATATACATTTGAAATTATTAGCCTTGTAGGTGATATTTAAAATGTTGCAGTGTGATGAGATCCCTTAAAGAGAGACCATGGATGGAGGCAAGAATCAGTCTAAACACTGAGACCCAGATACTCCAGTATTAGTGTTTGGGGGGCGAAAAACAGTAGAAAATAAAATCTGCAAGGAGCAAACCAGGAGAGTATGGTAACAGAGGAACTAAAAAAAAAAAAAAAAAAAGTATTCCAAGGAGGGGGGTTATTATCTGTTTTATTTGCTGCTTACAGGTCAGGTAAAAGTAGAAAAGAAAAGATCCTCTTGAATTTAACAATAAAGATGTTAAACTTACTAGAATATTTGTAGGTAATATTTGTAGTATATGTAATGTCACCCAGGAAGAAAATAAAAAGTGAGACTATGAAAGAACATAGGACAGAACCTTTGGGAATAGCATTATTGAAGGATTCGGTAAAGAAAGAGAAGCCCGCGGAGTACACTGAGTAGGTGGGACCAGTACCGTAGGAGAGAAACAAGAGTTTTGGTGTGGACACGCATGAATGCAACAGTTCTTGAGGAGGACGTGTCCATAGACTGAATTCCCACTATTCCAGGAAAGAAAAAAAAAAAAAAAATCATCCTCACAGTTTACCATATGGTCAAATTTACTCTTTAAAAATATGTGATTTTGTAAGTTATTCACAGCTATATAAATAAAATGACAGTGCAAAACAACTTGACTAAAATGTGGCAAAGAGAAATTGCACTGGGCACTTGTTAGGAAAGGCAAGGAAGATGTTATTCAGATGATTGCAATAAAGGTCAAGACCGTTGCAAAAGGGGAGACAAATGAACTTAACTCCGTTGAAACAAAGTTCAGGAGAGTTTTTAAATGCTGGGCTGAGCTAGTGAAAAAGTACTGGAGGACACGTGTGGGGAAGGGGAGGTTGACCAGCGTGATTAGGCCAGCTGTGTAACTGGCTCTTAGAGAAGTTAGGCTCCTACCTTCCCATAGACACTGCCTGATAGGGGTCCTGTCTTGCTTGATGTCTACATATCAAAAGGATGGTGTTCAGGCTTTTGAGAAAGACCACCCTACCTCACAAAATTGAAAGAGTTTGGGAGATTTATCTACATTACAAAGGGGCAGAGAAAGAATTTGCCCTGAGAAAATGTCTCTTGTAATTGGTCAGAGAAAATGGAGGTCAGGAGCTTCTAGTTAAGAAGAAACCTGTCTAAAATTGAGTCAGGCTAAGGGGAACGCTAGGGTGTTCTTGGTCAAATGTTAGCAAAATGTAAACCTGCCAAATACGTACTTGTCAGTATGTAACACTTTGAGAAGTTTAAAATATCCTTTACAGCTCATATTTTTGTTGAAGAAAGAATGGCTGTCTTCTTTGCTCCATGATTGCAAAGCATTTAATCTTTAGATTTATAAACAGCAAATAATAATCAATCTAGTTAAAAAGAAAAATCCTATTGCATTCGCTTCCTTCCGGTGACATTTAGATACATTCTGCCTTCAGCAGTTTTCCATTTGCAAGATAAATCAAGTAGATTTTGGTGCAAAACATTTATAAAAGATGAAAAAATACTGTCACATTTATTTTTAGCAAAACAGAACAGCCCAGATTCTTATCGCAAAATATCGTGTGATGAAGTCCTTCCTGTTGAGTGACTAAAAGGATGATTACTATATTTTTCCTTTATCCTTAAAATCATATTGTTCATTTGCTGATTCTTGATTTTGAGACTATTCATCTGTCTTATCTTCATCTGAAGACTCTGTCTCAAACCTTTTTTTACATGATCGGTTTCACCATCATCTTGAGTCTATAGTGCTGGTTTCTGCTTTTGGTTTTCATCTTCTATTCACACACTACTGTGAAATTACTTCCTCTGTCATTTTTTTCCCTCTAACATTATGAATGTAAAATGAAAAATCTTGAATTTTCATCTGTTTCTAAAGAGAAAATAAAATCAAACTAAAAAGATAGTGTATCAATTTTTTGGTATCTTTTTGAACAATGATGTAATACTTTAAGCAACACATTTAAAAAGAGGAAGAGGAGAATGATGCAATAGGGAAGATTTATTTCATTATTATCTCATCCTTCTAGGCCATGCATCTTACAATTTTCATGTAAGTCTTTTAAAAGGACATTAGGAGAAGTTTGTGAGTAATGATGAAATGATTTGTAAGATGATGAAATAGCACAATGCTCAAGGCATAAAAAGGATCATATCACTAAGTTCCTAGAATGTATACTAGGTTTATAGAATGTGCCCATTCAGTAATTGAAGGAAAGATTAGTTTAGTTATTTAATAATAAGTTAATATTTCCTTATCAGGAATACTTCGAAGAATAAAAAAATGAAATATCAATCTTTAAAAATAGGTAGAACTGCTCAGAAAGAAACTCAAATATTAATTTTGATGCAACAAAATTTAAAGACATATTGACAGCTGAACTTTGCTGAGGAAGAAAGATATCTATTGGATGTAGTGGCATGAAGTTTTTGTGCGACTCGCTCAGAGTTTACAAACAAAGCTCTATGGGGGGCACCTGGGTGGCTCAGTTGGTTAAGCGACTGCCTTCGGCTCAGGTCATGATCCTGGAGTCCCGGGATTGAGTCCCACATCGGGCTCCCTGATCAGCAGGGAGTCTGCTTCTTCCTCTGACCCTCCCCCCTCTCATGCTCTCTCTCTCTCTCATTCTCTCTCTCAAATAAATAAATAAATAAAATCTTTAAAAAAAAAAAAACACAAAGACCTTAAAAAAAAAAAGCTCTATGGGAAATCTATGACATGCTATACTTTTTATAATTTTACAGATGTGCATATTATGCCTCAAAAAGTTTAGGTAACTCTTTCAACATCATATAGCTTATGAGTGAGCGAGGATTATAATTTGTATCTATCTCCAAGAATGATGCTTATTTTAACTATGCCCTGATAATTATAAAGACTAGCCGTCCTTAGATTATTTGCACAATACAAAAACAAATAGAAAAAATTTTCTTTTTAATTTTTGTACTAATAAATTAATTACACCTACAATTTTAAGGGCAAAAATAAAAATGAAATCGATACAACTGAATTTCACCTCCTTTCTGGGAGATGTATGGCTCAAACTCAGAATAAATCACACTGGTTAGTGCTATTTCATAATCCATGTCCTTTAAGGAGGAAGGCCACAGATCATCAAATAAGTCAGGGGACTCATAGATGTCACTATCAAATTTAGAAGTTTGTCCAAGGTCTTTAAGTATCTGAAAAAAATGATACACAGCATGGCTACCTATAATGTTCCTCCATTCCAATCCAAGGGGAATCCAAAAATTCCCACTCACATTGCTAGAGATGCTGTGGTTTATGAATTGAAATCAATGTACAGATTATTTGAGTGCTGCCAAGATATCCAACATTACCATCGATATTTGCTTCCTGACACATGGTGGGTGATGCCTTATTTATTGGGTGAGTGTTAGGACTATCATGGCTCCTGGATTGTCATTGTTTGTACCATGTTTCCTCAGATGTTACATGTGGAATCAGATTGAGTTGGGCTGTAATTTCTGGTTTGAAATTTATTTAATAGGCTTCCTTCAAGTACAGTCGAAACCAAGCACCTGTTATCAATATATACCTCCCAGAGTGACATTAAAAACTTTCAAAAGTACTCTTAATCTCTTATTCATTTCTAAAACTTAGATAGTAATGTGTGAACATTACAGCCTAATAGAATAAGCTTTCAAAAAATATTTGCTTTAAAAGATAATAAAGCATATCTTGTGTAACTTAAATGGTTTTTATGCGGACGACATAATTATTTTTAATTTAATGGTGCCTATAAGCAAAACATTAAGAGCATTCTGTTTAGACATTCAGAGGAAATGCATTTTACTCTATTTAAAAATAAGGAATGAATAGTCTATTAATAAAATAAGAAAGCGGCTACACCATCAAAACACAAATTGGGAAATATACATGTCACATAGTATGAATTCTTGACTAAACCAAGGAAAGATGCAGAAACAGCATACACTTCTCCAGATAAACAGGAAATTTGGGTATGTAAGCGGAGAGGAAAGAATCTCTTCTCTGGACTGAAGAATGAGAAGTGAATGCAATGTAGAGAAATGAGGAACCTTCGATGATGCACCTCCTGGCCTGAGATACCCCCAAATAAATTGCTAAAATGAAAAAATAATTTAGAAAATGTTGGGGTAGGGAATATAAAACTTCATAATAGCAAAACCTGAGGGAGACTTTGTGCCAAGGAAGATGGAATTTGGTGTGAATTTGTTTATATTAAACATCCCAAAGTGAAGGTCCTTCTTTCTTCTCCCACATTCTCTCCTTCCCCTCAACACTCTACAAAGGAACAGGCCTCTCTGATGCTCAAAAAACATGGCGCCACGTAGTTTAAGGCATGCACACATGGGCTTACCCACACATACATACACATACACAAATAGAAACAAAAGAAAAAAATGTAAGCAATCTACATCACAAAGGGAATTATAAATGGACAAAGAATGGTAAGAAAAATAGATCTTGAGACATTTGTATCAGTTTCTGTGTACTTTAGACATGACCTATTAGTCTTTGTCTTTGATTGCTTTCATCGTTTCTGGTACAGCAATATGTTCTAGGCTTTGCCACTTATTAATTTACTGCTCTCTTGCTTCACATTCATCCTTCAGTACCTCCTTAAAAAGTACCTGTTCCATGATACTTTGATAATGGATTGGTCCCTTTGGAGCATTTCTCTTATTGCGAATGTAGTGTTGAGCATTGTCAAAGGAAGGCATGGAATGAACATTGAAGAAGGAAAAGGTCTTCTCTTCCTGGTCCTGTGTGTAGCATGTTTATTTTTGCCTTTCTCATCCTCTAGAGTTGGTCAGTGTGAAGACGTATGTGGTGCTTTATCCAGCCACAAGTATAGCCCCAAATGCCCCAAAGGTACATTCCCTCATTCCCTCAGCAACCATACAACTCCGTCCCAGTCCTGGTGGAGTTTGCAGCCTTCCCAGTATGGGTGCTGTGAGCTTCAGGCCTTGTACCTCCAGGGGCCTCCCAACTCAGTCTGCATCTCTGTCCACCCACATACTTGCACCCTGGAGGATTGTTCCGCTTGCCTGGAGACTGTGGACTAGCTCTGACCGAGGCAACCCAGTGAACTCCTTTGTCCTGAAAACAAGATGCCGCAACCACACGTTCTCCAAGGAGATCTAAAGCTTGACTTGGGGAGAGGGCCTACCCTCCATATTTGTGTCTTTAGATAATTTCACTGAACTTCCGAGTACTCTTTGGAGTTCTCACTACATCTTTATAGTTACTCTGCTATTATAGCTTAATAATTCTTAATATTAATATTCTGCCTTTTAAATAACTGTGTGCTTCCTATCCCTCAATTAGACCCAGACTGATACATAAGCTCATCTTCTATATTTTCTACCTCAGATTTGGAAGCAGCCATTTTCCTAACATTCTGTGATATTTTAGTGGAATATTGCAGAAAATACAGATGGAATGGTCAGTAAATAAAATTGGGATACTAATCCCAGAAAACCAAGAAAAATCCTGCTTTCTCTTTCTCTCTTGCTCTCATTTTATAGCTCTCCTGTTTTCTCTTTTATTTTCAGTAATGTTGAAGACCACTCCAAGGGTAACTTCAACACAGTTTTTTATTTCTTGTTTATTTTCTTCAGTTGTTTATAATTAATGTACATTAGAGAAACATGGATATGATAATTTTTCAGAAGGTTTTCTTTAATTAGAAATATAAGTATTCAAAGGTAAATAATTTTCCCTCAAATTGCAAATGATAATCCCACTTATCGTTAACTAGTTGGGCTAGTTCTGTCATATGTGTTGCATGTGTGCATCAATACACATACATATGTGTACAACTATACAAAGTTATGGCAAATAATGCTTTTTTAAACCAAATATTTTAAATTTCTAATAGAGACATAAATCCTAGGAGTAGTACAGAACTCTCTAACCTTAAATATGATTGACTTAATATGGACAATCTTTAAAGGTAACAATACCAAAAAGAGAAAAAAAAAAAAAAAACTATCCTAAACATTAGAAGCTATCACAGTAGACAGAATGCAAAAGCAAATTGTACAAAAAATACAGTGCTTGTAAGCAGTGTCAAATTTAGTAAATCTTTTCAGTTGCATACATATCAAAATGACAATGAGATACCACCTCACACCTGTCAGAATGACTAAAACTAACAACACAGGAAACAACAGGTGTTGGCGAGTATTTGGAGAAAGGGGAACCCTCTTACACTATTGGTGGGAATGCAAACTCCAGCAGCCACTGTGGAAAATAGTATGGAGGTTCCTCAAAAAAGTTAAAAACAGAACTATCCTACAGCCCTACAATTGCACTACTAGGTATTTACCCAAAGAATACAAAAATTTGATTCAAAGGGGCACATGCACCCTGATGTTTATAGCAGCATGATTAACAATAGCCAAAATATGGAAGAACCCAAATGTTCATCAACTGATGAATGAATAAAGAAGATGTGGTAGGGGCATCTGGGTGGCTCAGTCACTTAAGCTTCCAACTCTTGATTTTGGCTCAGTTCATGATCTCAGGGTTGTGAGATCCAATCTTGTATAAGGCTCTGTGCTGGATGTGGAGCCTGCTTGAGATTCTCTCTCCCTCTTCCATTCCTCTCTCCCTCTCAAAAAAAGAAAGTTGTGGTATATAATGGAATATTAGCCATCAAAAAGAATGACATCTTGCCATTTGTAATGACATGGATGGAGACAGAATGTATTATGCTAAGCAATACAAGTCAGAGAAAGACAAGCACCCATCATATGATTTCACTCATATCTGGAATTTAAGAAATAAAACAGATAAACACAGGGGAAGGGAGAATAAAGAGAGGGAAGTAAACCATAAGAGACTTAACTATGGGCACCTGGGTGGCTCAGTTGGTTAAGCGACTGCCTTCAGCTCAGGTCATGATCCTGGAGTCCCGGGATCGAGTCCCACATCGGGCTCCCTGCTCAGCAGGGAGTCTGCTTCTCCCTCTGACCCTCCCTCCATGTACACTCTCGCTCTCTCATTCTCGCTCTCTCAAATAAATAAATAAATCTTAAAAAAAGAGACTTAACTATAGAGAACAAACTGAGGATGGAAGGAGGGAGGTGGGCAGGGGATCAGCTCAAAGAGTGATAGGTATTAAGGAGGGTGCTTGTTGGGATGAGCACTGGGTATTAAAAGTAAGTGATGAATCACTAAATTCTACTTCTGAAACCAATATTACACTATATGTTAACTAACTAGAATTTAAATAAAAACTTGAAACAAAAAAATATTTTCAATTACAAATAGCTATATTCATATACTCTATACCTTTTTGGCTTTATTGGTAAATTTTAATTAAAAATAAAGACAAAAGATAGATGGGGAAATAGCTACTGCAAAAACCTGAAAAAGTCATTCTGTTATTAACATACAGTAGTACTTGCTGTTTGATGAGAAATCATCTTGTTTAACAGCTGGTTCCTTGGTATTGATGTTGAGATCTTTCAGAAGTAGTATGAGAGAGCTTGTCAATGAAGAAATATATAAGTGCTTTGTATCCATTACAGATGACATCTTAATTATTTCTTAATGTGAATGTTTTCTGTAGTAGATGTTTATCCTATTGAGTTTACCCAAATCATTTTCTAAAATGTGCTTTCCTAAAAATTAGCATAATATTTATTTTAATCAAGAAACCACATTCTATTAGTCTTTTAAAATATAATATTTACTACTAATATTCTTATGGAGTGGGCATTTTTAATAAATTGGGATTTATAGAAAACATCTTTAATAAATTATTTATGAGTATGTAACAAAGTGGGGCACCTGGGTGGCTCAGTTGTTAAGTGTCTGCCTTCGGCTCAGGTCATGATCCCAGGGTCCTGGGATGGAGTCCCACATCAGGCTCCCTGCTCTGTGGGAAGCCTGCTTCTCCCTCTCCCACTCCCCGTGCTTGTGTTCCCTCTCTCGCTGTGTCTCTCTCTGTCAAATAAATAAATAAAATCTTTAAACTAAAAACAAGAAATACTAACAAAGTAAATGTGTCAAAATGAGTATAAAATAAAATGTGACCATGTAGAATATCTTAATTTAGGAATAACAACCAAAGTAAAGGATGCTTGGGGATGCCAATTACCTAATAAAGCACCTTAAACTGAATGAAAAGAAAAAGAGTCTTTGAAATTGGCTCCGAGATTATTAGAACAACCAGATTAATGAGTCTTGAAGTCACACAATTTGAGGCAATTAGTTTCAGAACAATCGATGTTATTCTCTAAAAGCAACACTCTCCCTCATTACCTTCATTTTAGCATCAAGATTATCAGATTTTTAAAATTCGTATTTGCAAATAATTAGGGCAAGACACTTTGAATTGTGAAACTTGTTTTTTAAAGCTTGTGATGTGACTATGTGTGTGAGACTTTATAAGATTGCCCATGAGCTATGCTGGTTCACTTTTTATAATATAAATCTATGAATAAATGGGGAGGCCAAAACTGTAACATTTTAAAACAATTTAAAATTTTCCAAATGCATTTCAATAAAGATCTGTATGTCTTAAAACAATGTCCTATTATATACAATATTTTTTATTGTTTTAGATAGAATTTTGCCTGTTTCTTCCCAAACTGATAATTTCTTCTTTTTTTTTCAAAATAGTAATGTCTTAATGACCAATTTATTTGGGGATATTGGACACTGCTTGAATGCATTAGAATATTAGAAATCTATGGGGTACCAGGGTGGCTCAGTTGGTTAAGTGTCTGCCTTTGGCTCAGGTCTGATCCCTGGGTCCTAGGTTGTAGCCCTGCATCAGGCTCTCTGCTCAGTGGGGAGCCTGCTTCTCCCTCTCCCTCTGCCTGCAGCTCTGCCTGCTTGTGCTCTCTCTCTCTCTCTGTCAAATAAATAAAATCTTAAAAAAAAAAAAAAATGCCCTCCCAGCAGCTTCCTATTGGGATGCCTGTGTGGCTCAGTTTGTTAAGCGTCTGCCTTCAGCTCAGGTCATAATCCTATGGTCATGGGATAGAGTCCCGCATTGGATGCCTTGTTCTGAGGGGACCCTTCTTCTCCCTCTGCATGCTGCTCCCTCTGCTTCTGCTCTCTCTCTCTCTCTCTCTCTCGGACAAATAAATAAAACCTAAAAAAATAGAATATTAGAAAGCTAAACAATAAGTCATTTTTTCCAGCTAATTATCATTCTTGGCCCCAAAGTGACCAGAGTCAAGGAAAGACAGGTATTTATAACTCAGTCTACTCTCTCTCTCTCTTTTTTTTTTTTGAGTGATGTTATCAACTAAACTTCTAATTTAGTCTTAAGCAATACAAAACACACAGCTTTCCAGTGATAACTGAATGTATCTGTGTGAATGTGAATTTACCTCTTTACCATTTGAGAAAAATTGACAGAATAGGGAAATAATTTTTGTCCCCCTTTTTTTTCATTTAAAGGTTTATTTGTTTATTTGAGAGAGCGAGAATGAGAGAGAGAGTGTAAATGAGAGGGGGGAGGGTTAGAGGGAGAAGCAGGCTCCTCGCTGAGCAGGGAGCCCGATGCGGGACTCGATCCAGGGACTCCAGGATCATGACCTGAGCCGAAGGCAGTCGCTTAACCAACTGAGCCACCCAGGCGCCCCAATTTTTGTCCCCTTTATTATTCTTCAAATGTTCTCCTTGTTTTTTTATATGTTTATTTTGTCCCAGTTTTTAGAGACACAAGGGATACTTTAGAGAGGATTGCAATGAACATTTGTTTTCTGGTATTAATTTGGGGGCATTGTATGGGTTAATTGGTATTCTTCATTATTGTCAAAAAATCACATATGTAGAAAACCATGGGTTTTAATTCAACTATAATTCCCCTCATTTAGGAATGAAACATCAAAAACAATAAACAGCAATAACAGAAAAATTGACTGGTATAGTTACAAGAGAATTTTACTACCACCCACACTTCCGAAATTAGATGATGATCTAACCACACTAAATACCAATCTCCTCATTTGAAAAAGAAAGATTTTTTTGCCCTATCTTATAAGGATTTGGTAACGAGGGGTGCCTGGGTGGCTCAGTCGTTAAGCATCTGCCTTCGGCTCAGGTCATGATCTCAGGGTCCTGGGATCGAGCCCCAGTCGGGCTCCCTGCTCCACGGGAAGCCTGCTTCTCCCTCTCCCACTCCCCCTGCTTGTGTTCCCTCTCTCACTGTGTCTCTCTCTCTGTGTCAAATAAATAAATAAAATCTTTAAAAAAAACGAGTTAGTAAAGATAAAATTCTATTAAGTGAGAATTGGCCTTTGTTAAAAGTTAATTTTGTTACTGTTAAAATGAACAGTTAAGAGAAATCTTACAAATTCTTAACATGGGGCTCATTCCCTTCTAAAGGTATTCTAAATGAGCGACAAGGTGTGTAGATACTTGATGTTGCGCAGAAACAAAACTCTCAACACAGATAAGGGTGGAAAGAGATTAATATTTTTTATCCCATGCTTAAAGGAATCGATTACTTATAAAATAAAGATTAAAAAGTTACAAACTTCAATATAAACATTAATTCAGGTTGGTTTTGTTTTCTGATTGGGACTTTTGATTTTGTCAGATTATTGATTTATTTTTGATTGGTTTGAAATAGATTAAGTTGTTGCTTCTTAAATTTCTGGAGCAATACTCAATAAATTGCAATTGCCACTATTTTTTCTTAGAGTAATTAAATACTTCTTTCTTTGTCGACCAGATTATTTAATTTCAAAACTGTTATTTGTAGTACAAGAAAAATGATACCTTTGAGTTTGCAAATCAAAACAAAAGAGATAATAATTAGATCAATAGAAGTAAAAAAACTCATTTGATAATAAAATATTTGTGTGTTCTAATAAATTTGAAAATCTAGATGACATGAAAAGTACTGCAGAACAAATGCAAAGATACATATAAATTCTCTAGTCTTTTCAGAAAATTTTGCTGGAGCAACTGGATATTCATAGGGAAGAAATAGAAAATTCCACCTAAAGCTCAGACCTTATACAAAAGTTATTTCAAAATGTATCATAGATTTATACATAAACTTAAAACTATAAAACTTCTAGAAGTAAACGCAGGAGAAAAACCTATTCTCTGTGACTAGACAGAGTTCTTAGATATATCATGAAGGTCCCAATCCATAACAAAAATAAGGTATTAATTTGACTTTATAAAAATTTTAAAATGTGTAAATCCCTGTTAAAAGGATTAAAGAAACGACCGACAGGTTGGAAGAAAATATTTGAAAACCAAAGATTACTCAAAGGATTTGCATCTGGAATTTACAAGGAACTCCTAAAACTCAACAGTAACACAATAAATAATCCAATAAATGGGCAAAAGACATGACAAGACATTTCACAAAGAGGTTATAGAGAAAGCAAAAGTGCACGTGAAAAGGTGTTGAACATCATTAGTTATTTGGACAATGCGGTTTAAAATTTCAATGAACTATTACTACACACCTATCAGAATGGTTAGAATAACACCACCCATAGACATCAGGGAAGAGAGGAGGTGGAAATAAAAAATGAATAATAATTTGACAGTTTATTATAAAACTAAATGTATACTTATTGTACAACCTAATATCGTTTGGGCAGGGTGTTGCACACATGTCAGAGAAATACTTATGTCCACATAAAAATATTCATGGCAACCTTATTCATAATAGCCAAAAACAAAATAATCCACATGTCAGTCACCAGAGGAATGATTAAACAAAGTGCTGATACATCCATAAAATGGAATACCACCTGGCTATAAAAGGAACAGATTATGAATGAATCTCAAAGGCATTATGTTTCGTGAAAACAGCAACACCCTAAACCTTACATGCTCCACGATTCCATTTATAGTAAATCCTCTAAAAGTCAAAACTGTAAGAGACAGAGAAGGAATTAGTGGTTGCCAAGGAACAAGGGAAGGAGTGGGGACTAAGTGTGACAAGAAAGAGTAATATGAAGGAGTTCATACATGTGGTAACAAAACTCTTCTGTATTCTGATTGGATGTAAAGACACCAGTCTTTACATGAGATCAAACTGTTTGAGTTACACACACATATGCCAACACACACACGTACACACACACACACTCAGACACACACACGTGGACGTATGAACATGGGAAAACTGAATAAATTATATTATCTATTTAACAGTATTTTATACCCATTTCCATTTCCGGGAAATTGATATTGTACTACAGTTATGTCAGATATAACCATTGGTTTGGCTGAAAGAAGTATTTAAAATGCTCTTTGCACTGTTTTTTAAATTTTCTGAGTATCTACAGTTATTTCAAAATAAAAGTTCAAAATCATTTGCTGCAATAAAAGATAATAAAATGCAAAAGAAATGGCATAAGAAAATAATAACAGAGATTCAAAGAAAAATCACTAATATTATTGAGAATATTTTAGGCCAAGAAGTCAAAATTATTACTGACTACTAATCCCCATGCTATATAAACTTTCCCAAAGCATTCGAAACAAAGGGGGGGGGCGCTCCTCAAATTACTTTAAGTGGCTTTACTCATAGAAAAGTGATAAAATTAAACACCTGCAAACATAAACACAAAAAGATTAATAAGAATATGGCTGTAAGCATTATATGTAAATTATAATTAAAAACAATTTATGAAGGTACTAAATGGTGATACACAGAATGGAAAGAAAAGTGTCTTTAAGGAGAAAAACAAAACAGTATTTTAAAGTCTATTAATATTTTCCATTATATCAATATCTCAAAGGAACAAAAAGATACACATAAACTTTTCATTTGGTGATGCTAAGAAGCCCTTTGACATAATTAAAACTTAAATTCAGGGTAACAAATAAACCAAGATAAAATGCAGCCATAATAAATATAGTAAGAATAAAATGATAATACTAGCACTCAAATCAATAGTCAAAATGTCGCTTGATACTGAAACACGTGTGGTAGCATACTTTAAAACAATGATGAGGAAGAAATCTCTGCTTTCACACTACCACTTCATAGTCTTCTGAAGCTCAGGTCCATACAATGATATGTAAAATACACATAAAAAATTACTGATAAGAAGGATATTTAGTCGAGAAAACGAGATCTAGTGCCGAGCTGCCAAATAAATATGATGGAATTTTAAATTTTCATGGAGTCACATTTAAAAATATAAAAAATGGAGAGTTGGTGTTCAACAGGTATAAAGTTCCCGTTATGCAAGATGAGTAATAAGTGCTAGCAATCTGCTGCACCACCCAGTGCCTAGAGTTAACAATGTGGCATTGTGCACTTAAAAACTTGTTAAGAGGGTAGATCTCATGTTAAATGTTCTTAAGTTTAAAAATTTTTAAAAAGAAGCAGAAATAATTTAATGCATATCTGCACAATATATACAAAATACTATCATTTTCACATGTAATAAATTGAAAATCAGTAAGGAAATATTTTATGTTTTCTCATACTGTTAAGATCATTCTTTTTTTTTAAAAAAAGATTATTTATGTGTGTGTGTGTGAGAGAGAGAGAGAGAGAGAGCCCAAGTAGTGGGGGAGGCAGAGGGAGGGTATCTTCAAGCAAACCTTCTCCCTAAGCTCGGAGCCCCAGGCGGGGCTCCACATGGGTATCAATCTCGTGACCTCAGCGGAAACCAAGAGTCCAGCACTTAACCAACTGAGCCACCCAGACACCCTACTGTGAAGGTCATTCTTGATCTTATTTCCCACAGGCTTAATTACTGGGCAGGATGACAAATTAAAAAGTGTCTATCTGCTTTGGATAGGTAATACATTCATCATAGAAAATCAAAATCCCAGAATAATTTCACTCCATTCTGGAGAAAATCAGGCACTTCCTTAATGATCTACATGGATAAACAGAATTTTTGTTTTTGTTCTTAGGGTGTAAATGCCCAGGGTGGGGAGGAGAGGAGAGAGAGAGTGCTCAGTGGTTTGCAGAATGAATATAATAAATGAGCTGACATCAGGGCAATTTGCCTTTCCTGTTTGGTGGAAATAGTTCTAATTTTTCAGATTAATGATTCCCATTATCTTAACTGATATCAAATATCTTTTCCAGAAATAAAGTATGATATCAGCGATTTTTAGATTCTTTCATAAAAATATTCTAATGTAAAGACATTGACATTGTCTCCATGTAAAAATTTTCTGTTGCCTAAATTTCCATGGTCCTGCATTATAATCTGGTTTTCTTCTCGCCTCCTTTCTTTCTTGTGTCCTGACCTTTTATTTTATTCTTTTTCAAAATCACTCTCTTTGCTTTCAGTCACACCTATGTCTTAATTAAAGTTCATATTCAAATGACTTCTAGATCTTTATGCCAGTTTTTTCTCCTGTATTTCAAGTTGTATGCCCAATTAGAGACTTTTATCTATATGCCCGAACGTTACACCAAATTGTCTTCCAAGCCTGCCCCATTTTTTTGTTTTTTTTCAACATCCCTTGCAAAATTACTGCAACTCACCAAGTTGTGCAAGAAGGATGTGTGGACATCATCTTTAATTCATTCTACTCTTGTATTCTTCATATCCAATCAATCACTAATTCTCTTGGTTCCATCGCCTAAGTACCCCTGCAATAGGTCAGTTTTACTCTATCCTCACTCTTGAGACCCTACCAGGGACTCAACACATCTTCCGGAGTGAACCATGAACAGTTCTGCTGAAGGATGCTCCTATAAAATCAAACTTCTCGTTATCCAGTCTCATGGCCCACACGCAGGGATACACCCACAGTTGTTGCTCATTAGTTATTTTTATCAGTTAAGTCTGAAGGCATGTGGACAATTTCCATGGCAGTCTGTTTTTAGTGGTGGGACAGTAGTCCGAAGAATATATTTTGTGTCCTCTTAGAAATGGTGAAATGTTACTTTGGCGATAACAACTTTCCCTGTGGGAAATTTGGAGCCTGGGAAATGATATCTTCACCTGAGAGCATGTTGTTACCATCTTTAGTTTATGTAAACACTTCAGCAACTTCCATATAATTTCTTATTAAAAAGAACTCACATTCTGTACATTTCTATTAAAAAGAACTCACATTCTGTAACAGAATGTTACAGAATGTGAGTTCTTGTCTTTATAGATCACATCAGGAGGTTTTGAGTACAAACTGAGTGCTCCCCTGGATTGTGGCAACAACTTGTTCACTAGGTTCCCTATTTCCACATTCACACTAAGGATGTCTTCAGAATGAACATTCTAAAATGCAGATTTTTCCCAATCATTTGGATTATGGGATCCTAAATAAAAAATAAAATCATGTTTTTTCCAATTTAGAACTTGTGAGTGGACGTCAGTATAAAGTACAAACTCTGTAATATGCCCTTCTAGAACATTCATGATATCACCACTGCTCACCTCTGAAGTATACTCTAATTTTTGTTTAGATGCCAGGTCCTCTAACCCCCAAATATTGGGTGTTTTAGTCTGCACTTTTCTTCTCTGCTTTAGGTATTATGTCCCTCTACTCCACTAGAATGTCAAGAGTGGTGACGGAGACACTTGGTCCTGGCCCGTTTCACCCCCAGGGCCTGAGATGGCTTGGGGTGCTCCAAATACCAATGAAATACTTGCTGAATGGATACCTTTGGGATATTAGTCAGATAATTTTATAATTTATTTTTTGTTTATATATGATGATTTTATATGAATTTTATAAGGTTTGTTTTAAAAATTAATTTAACAAAAGAAATGAAATATATACTGAGATAAAAATTTAAGAAAATAAAATTTTTAACTGAATATAAGTAGATATCTGTAAGTAAATGGCAAAACATTACGTATCTATGATACTTAAATACATATAATTTGGTTAAAAAAGTCCTTTTTGGAAACTTATAGTATCTCTGCTTCTGTCCAGACCATGATATTAAAATACCATGAGCTTCTCAACATTTTTCTCCTAATAACATGCTAAACAAAGAAAGAAAACAGAGACTAGAGACTAGATTTTCTTGTTAGCTCTAGTTTGATTATTGTATTAGTTACTACTTTGACCTTTTGACCAGATACTCAACAGCCTTTTTGAATCCTTTATTTTATCTAAACAAGTCTAATTTTGTATAATTTCTTCAGTGGAGTGGTACAAAAGGAGACAGTCTTCTTCAAATTTGTTGACAGTATTTCTTGACAGTAATTCACATCTGTAGCTTGATGCAAAGTACAAATACCTAGAATAACTACATAAGCAAGCAACTTAGGTGAAATTTTAAAAATCCTCCCATGAATTAATTTATTGCAATTCTCACTTTTTGTTTAACGTGTTTCTATTGAAAGAAATTTTTTGTTAAGCACATTCAGAGGAATTGATAACATATCAATTAATACTCAATACCTGTACGCTGATTTATAGTTCATATTTCAATTTATAGTTTGTAATCTTATTCAAAAATGTATTCCTCAACTAATACTGGAGGGATATTTCCTTGATATCTACTGTTCAGGTAAAGAAACAGACTCAAACTGTATTACCTGTTTGCTCCAAAACATCGCCAAAGGCAAGGGAAGCAAGGGCAAAATTGAACTACTGGGAACTCATCAAGATAAAAAGCTTTTGCACAGCAAAAAAAAAAAAAAAAAAAAAAAAGTCAATAAAACCAAAAGACAACCGACAGAATGGGAGAAGATATTTGCAAATGCCATATCAGATAAAGGGCTAGTATCCAAAATGTATAAAGAACTTCTTAAACTCAACACCCAAAGAACAAATAATCCAATCAAGAAATGGGCAGAAGACATGAACAAACATTTTTCCAAAGAAGACATCCAAATAGCCAACAGACACATGAAAAAGTGCTCAACATCACTCAGCATCAGGGAAATCCAAATCAAAACCTCAATGAGATACCACCTCACACCAGTCAGAATGGCTAAAATTAACAAGTCAAGAAACGACAAATGTTGGCGGGGATGCGGAGAAAGGGGAACCCTCCTACGCTGTTGGTGGGAATGCGAGCTGGTGCAGCCACTCTGGAAAACAGTATGGAGGTTCCTCAAAAAGTTGAGAATAGAGCTGCCATACGACCCAGCAATTGCACTACTGGCTATTTACCCCAAAGAAACAAATGTAGGGATCAGAAGGGGTATGTGCACCCCAATGTTTATAGCAGCAGTGTCCACAATAGCCAAACTGTGGAAAAAGCCAAGATGTCCATCGACAGATGAATGGATAAAGAAGACATGGTATATATACCATGTCTTCTTTATCCATTCATATATATATATATATATATATATATATATATATATATATATATATATATATACACACACAATGGAATATTATGCAAGCATCAAAAGGAGTGAAATCTTGCCATTTGCAACAACATGGATGGAACTGGATGGTGTCATGCTGAGCGAAATAAGTCAATCAGAGAAAGACATGTATCATATGACCTCACTGATATGAGGAATTCTTAATCTCAGGCAACAAACTGAGTGTTGCTGGAGTGGGGGGGGGTGGGAGGGATGGGGTGGCTCTGTGATAGACATTGGGGAGGGTATGTGCTATGGTGAGCGCTGTGAATTGTGTAAGACTGTTGAATCACAGACCTGTACCTCTGAAAGAAATAATACATTATATGTTAAAAAAAAATGAAGATAGCAGGAGGGGAAGAATGAAGGACGGGAAGTCAGAGGTGGAGATGAACCATGAGAGACAATGGACTCTGTAAAACAAACCATGGGTTCTAGAGGGGAGCAGGATGGGGGGATGGGTTAGCCTGGTGATGGGTATTAAAGAGGGCACGTTCTGCATGGAGCACTGGGTGATATACGCAAACAATGAATCATGGAACACTACATCAAAAACTAATGATGTAATGTATGGTGATTAACATAACATAAAAAAAACTAATGATGTGATGAATGGTGATTAACATAACATAATAATAAAAAATAATTAAAAAAATAAAAATAAATAAATCCATCTATTATATTAGGATTAAAAAAATGTATTACCTGTTTACTCCAAATCCACATATGATACTTGCTTCTTTGCAGAGCTATCAAAGAAATTGTATGTTTTTTTAAAAGATTTTATTATTATTATTGATTTATTTGAGAGAGAGAGAGATATTGAGCATGACAGGGTGGAAGAGTCAGAGGGAGAAACAGACTCCCTGCTGAGCAGGGACCCTGATGCAAGACTCCATTCCCGGACTCCAGGATCATGACCTGAGCCAAAGGCAGCCGCTTAACCGACTGAGCCACCCAGGTGCCCCAAATTGCATGGTTTAGTAAAGGTCAGACCTATATTTTCTGTGAAAATGAATGTTGTAGTGATTTTTTTAATCAACATAATAATCTAAGAATGACATTTTAGTAAGCTGGCCCATGTGTGCCTCCTTTTTTTAGAAAAAGAAGTCAGTGCAAAGTAATTGATAGACATGAAATGATTTTCCCATGATTATCTTTAAAGTCAAATACTGTTTGTAGTTCCATAAAATGATTAAGTTGAAAATTATGAAACTGCTGTTTATCTCTCTGACTTAAAAAATGAAAATTTCATTTATTTCTACGTAATAATATATGATCTCTCTGCATTTTTGGTTTTCACATGGTATTCTTTTATCTGGATCACACTTTCCCCATTAATTCATATGTTTTACTCAAGTATTAGCTCATTTGCTCAATTCCACTTTGGAAAATCATTTCTTTTTCCTAAATGTTATAGTCAGATTATTTTCTTCTTTTTTTCCCCAACCATTATTTTGGTGTATATCTCTTCTATGACAATTATATTATTTATTTCTCTGTATGTCTCTGTCTTTTACGAGACTTGGTTTTGTTTGCATACCATATCCATTACGGTATTTTTTTGTATGCAAACTTTATGAACAAGAACAGGACTAAGGCTTGAACAATGTGCCTGGGAGGAATACAAAGTGGTTGCCAGGGGCTTGAGGGTGGGGGATATGGGGAAAGGTTGGTAAAAGAATATAACTTTCAGTTATAAGATGAATAAAGTCTAAGGATCTAATGTATAACTTGGTGACTATAGCTAATACTCTTTGTATAAATTTGCTAAGAAAGTAGAACTTTTAAAAATGATAAATATGCAAGGTGATAGATATGGTAATTAATTACATGGAGAGAATCTTTTCACACCTTATATGTGTTTCAAATCATTATGATGTATATTTTAAACATTTATCAATTTTATTTTTCTCAATAAATCTGAAGAAATTATGCTCTGGGGGCCACATGTACTACTCATTTCATACCGGTAGCCTCAGCTTGCATTCAAATTCTGACCCAGCCATTTTACTTACCTAAGATACGTAGGTGACTTGAACCTTAATCTAAGTAAATATAAAATGGGGACAATAATGGGTTTTATTGCATAGGATAATTGTGAAGATTGGCTATGATAATATGTAGAAGTGGTTATTTTTAGATTTTCTAGGCTGTCACAATATATTTCCATTATAGATTTTAAAGTGCTATAAATGGAAAATCACATGTATTGGTTCAGAAAAAAATTGGACAAAATTCTACCGAGAACAAAGGGGAATTTAAAAATTTGAGCTCTCAGAATTTGTCATAATATAACCATCCATGTTTGTCTACTCTGTCTACTCTTTGCTTTTGATTTGTCTTCACTCCTCTCATCAATGTGTATGACAGTGATGGGCCCCAGATAAGTAGATGTAAGGAACTAGTTTAGAAATCTAATCAATGCAACAAGATTTTTTCTTAGAATTTTATTTGAAGATTAAAATAAAAACATTTCCATTGTCATATGAAAAGGAAAAAATGAGCATTCCTAGTCAAGACTTTTGTGCTCATTAATGTTGGCTCTTTTCTAGAAATTTGTTCTCAAGAATAGTGTACACATTCAGGGTTAATTCAAAAGAATTAATTGTACCTGTTATGTAACTGATTCTATTATGTCAGTGGCTTCCTATTTTTGCAGTGGTAAAACTCATAAAGCATATCAAAGTTAAATTTATAAAGCAAGTGGAAGTGGAAGGATATACGTTAAAAAGGGGCCAGGGTATTGAAACCTATGCATATTCAGTTTACCTGTACATATGTAGAGAGTTATTCAATTAATTAAAATTATTTAAAAATATATACAAAGTCAAAATCTCACCGGTGTTCTTAAGCCTCCATACACAAAAGGAAAACATTTTCAACCTTTAGTCTGATGCATGTATTTAATACAGAAAGTCAGGTAGTGAGATTATTATTTTTTGTCTAAAAATCAAGACTGCATGTGTCAATAAGGTAAACATGAGTTTTTACAGTTTGTTATCAACCTTAATTAAACAAATATATATATGAGATTACACACAGTATTCAGGATACCATCTTGTCTATGCAAATCCCAACAATTCCACATTTTCATGAAGAAAACACCTTATAAACATGTACTGACTGTATGACAAGCACTTTGAAAAGCTATGACATATAATTCTAAAAATCATTCCTGAAACTGAAGTATTAGTATCTCAATTTTTTTAAGAATAAAATCTAGTGGGACACCTGGGTGGTTCAATCAGTTAGGCAACTGCCTTCAGCTCTGGTCATGATCCTGGGGTCCTGGGATGGAGTCCTGCATTGGGCTCCCTGCCCAGCAGGGAGCCTGCTTCTCCCTTTCCTTCCACTGTTCCCCCTACTTGTGCTCTCTCAACTCTCTCTGTCAAATAAATAAATAAAATGTTAAAAAAATAAACTAATAACTGGCAACACCAGGATTCAAAATATCAGAGTTTCAAGTCCCCCCACTCTTCACCCTGGCTCTTATGATAATCCAAAATAAAAGCATTACCCTAATATAATGTAAATTTATTATTGTAGGCATGGATTGAAGGAAAATGTTTTATTAGATTATTTAATTAACCCTATATGAATATGATTTGACTAGGAATGTGTTATAAGGAAAAAGATAAATCGATGGGGGCGCCTGGGTGGCTCAGTCATTAAGCATCTGCCTTCGGCTCAGGTCATGATCCCGGGGTCCTGGGATCGAACCCCACATTGGGCTCCCTGTTCAGTGGGAAGCCTGCTTCTCCCTCTCCCACTCCCCCTGCTTGTGTTCCCTCTCTCACTGTGTCTCTCTCTGTCAAATAAATGAAACCTTTAAAAAAAAAAGAGAGAAATCGATGTAGAGAAATAACGTACAAATTACATTGGTTTTATAAGACTGCATGTGGAGAGATATCTATTCCTTGAAGTATAACATTATAAAATTTGGGTCTGTCATCTTGCAACTAAAGATATTCTTGTTTGACACATTGTTAAAAGCACTTTAATTCTAGAAAATTCAAAACAATAACTTCTGTAATCAATTTAATTTCCAGAATTAATCACAATCTCACTATATGATCTTGACAGTGTATCTCCTTTTTGGCAATAATGAACCACTTGACTGACACATTCATGTCTTGAAAGAAAAGAATTAAATGTGAACTGATGTGTTCATAACTGCATGACTTCACTTTTTTATGATCTGAAATAGGAATTTATTTGATGTGGAACACTTTTGTTATAATCTTTATGGGTCAAAGGAAATCATATACATTGCTCCTAAGCTTTAAATGCGTTATTTCCGCAAATCAATTTGAAAACTCATTAGTTTAGCTAATACTTTAGTAAGACAATAAGTTTACCACAGCTATGCTCCCAAATGAGCAGAGAATATATAACTTCAACAAATCCTAATGGCTGCCATTCAGATAAGGAAGGGAGAAGGAAAAAAAGGAAGAAAGGGGGAAATCAGGGAAATCAGGCCTAGAGGATGGGAGGAAATCTTGATTTAGAGCAGCAGTATTTTGAGAATTTCTAACGAACTTAACTGATAGACATCATTTCAGCCCCCAACAAGAATTGATTATGTAATATCAAAACACTCTTTTGAAAGGGGAATGTCAACTTATTTTTAACCTGAGAAAATATTTTAACATTCTCCCCAAATTGAGTTACCCTTGCAATATACACAAATTTTGGTAAAGCAATTTTGATAAAAGCTAATACTACTAATGATAATAATCTTGATAACATTAATTATATTCCTGAATCAAAAACCAAGCAACCTGTTTCTATTTTCCCTAGGTAATTCAGACCATCAGTGCAGTGGATAGAGATGAATCCATAGAAGATCACCATTTTTACTTTAATCTACCTGTGGAAGACACAAAGAACTCAAGTTTCATAATCATAGATAATGAAGGTAATGCTATTCACTCATGATGGCTTTTGATCCTTTCTTTGAGAAGTGTGCTTGATTTTAAGGGGATTTATAATGTTGCTTTTTATAAGGTTCTTGCAATATGGTAATGTTGAGAAATAGAACAGAGAGTGGCAGTGAAAATGGTAAACAAAACCCAAAGTCAAGTTCTGAAAATACTAGCCCCATTTCTCACTGGATTTCTTTAAATGAGAAACACTTTACCAAGTCACCAGTGTCTATAAGACCTTGTAAAACCTGAATGACCCTGCAAATATAATGGCTGTACTGACACAGGGGTTCCTTTCATGTCCTTGTAAAATTTAAACTTCAATCTATGGGAAAGAAAATGATATATACTTACAGTCATGTTAGCTTGATTGATTCGCAGATATTTGGAGTCATTAATTAGAAGCTATAAATATATAAAATTGGTTGAAAATTATTCTCTTTCCTTCAAAATGAAATGATTATATCAATCTAAGGACACAGTGTGCCATAGGATTTTGTCTGGAGAGACAGAATATCTTCTCCTTCCATACAGAAGTGGATTGACTTTGCATAAAACCACTCTGTTCTTTTTTCTTTCACTTCAGTAAAAGATTTTCTTGTCATAATATGAATCTATTTTAATTTTACTTTATATCTTAAAGATAAGAAACACCACAGGATTTATTACTCAAGCATCCATAGCCAAACACCTGCAGATGTCCTTCCTGACACCTGATTTTAGGCTTTGATCTATGGAAGATCTTTTGTGGGAGCATAAATGCAGGCGTGTTCTCTCCCTTTTCTCCTTGTCAAATTTCCCAGTGAAGGAAACTTAACTAAACTTAGGATAAAAATGCAAATATCAATAGAAGAAATAAATTAGAGCTAAGATTTGTTTATATTAGTATAAGTCACTGGGGTAAAATAAGTATATTAAAACAAAGAAAATAATTAATTTGGTTTAATGTTTGTGATTAAGAATAATCCGATAAAATATGAATTGAAAAATGTAAACTCTCTTACCTTTTCAATCTGCCTAGTAAATAAAATCATAAGTTTTATCGGTTCCAAAGCATGATGGAGAATTCGTTTTAAATGATGATTTGGGATAAGTGGTTAGCAGGCACACATTTTCAAACACTTCATTTATTTGCATTTTACTGTTTGTGTATTCTAAGTTTTGATTACTACAGAAAATATTTTGGGGGATGGCAATAAAAAAAAGAGAGGAGAAATATAGGACTCAGACACAAGAAATTGCACCGGAAAAGGTTACTTAGAATATTTTGGGATTCAGGGGAAAACAACTTCAAAAGTGTCAAAGTATATATTGTTCATCTTTGTTAATGTTTTAAATGTTCTGTCTAGAAGAGTGATCAGTGCTACTGAGGTTTAACTGTTATCTGAATTTTAAATAGAAAATGGGTTAATAATGTCAAAGTAAAATGAAACATCCCAATAGAATTTTTCCTACCAAATAAAACTAATCCTTCTGTCTCATTAATAAATACATGATTTGAGACCACTTGCTCTGATATTGGTAGATGACTTTGAAAATCTTGTGTATTTATAGTTTTTGTGAAAAGAATGAGTTTCTTTTAGAAAAAGCACTGTCATGAGTAAATAACCCAAATGAAACTCATACTGTCATCATAAATTTAATTATCAGCAGCCTCTATAAAATATTGACATCTGTTTAAAAGCTCTTTTCTATGTTCCACAGTTAACCTTTTCTATCTTTATCAAAGACATTTTTGGAACGGATTCATGTAATTCATCTAATTATGTAATTAGGGTTAAGCCAAAGCCAAATCAATAATGACTTTCGGAGTGGATCTTTTGACTTTTTATCAGAAATTTCTTCTTTATTATTTAAACTTATATCTATACTATTGCTCTAGTGCATGTAGCTGGTATGAACTTCTTTTATATTATTGAAAAATTATGCACATCGATTTTTGTTTTAGATAACACAGCTGTAATTTTGACCAATAGAACTGGTTTTAGCCTTGAAGAAGAGCCTGTCTTTTACATATCTGTCCTAATTGCTGACAATGGAATCCCATCACTTACAAGTACAAACACCCTTACCATACACATCTGTGACTGTGATGACTATGGCAGTACACACACCTGCAGGAATAAGGACCTTACACTTGCCATGGGATTCAGAACAGAAGTCATACTTGCTATTTTGATAAGCATCATGATAATATGTGGTAAGTAGTGCTGGACTGAACCCATCTTCATTTCCTGGAAATAATGTGATAAATATAAAAAAATAGTTAATTCTATTATCACAGTATGGTATGGGTGTGTGTGTGTGTGTATGTGTGTGTGTGCTCTTCTGAATATCTTGCAATTCTTAAACCAGTGGAGTAAATGAAAAATGAGAGTGACCCTGCGGGGCTGGATCTCACCACTCTGAGATCACGACCTGAGCAGAAATCAGGAGTCGGACACTTAACCGACTCAGCCACCCAGGCTCCTGTTTGATTGTTTGTTTGTTGTTGTTTTCAGAAGCAGATGTTATATTCACTTTACAAATGAGGCAAATGAACCCCAAAATGTTTTAGTCAGGCTTCCAAGACTGCAAATAATTCATTTTACGTAACCTTTTCTCTTTCTTTAACATACCAGAATATATAATCTAAACCCTCTCTTGCTTCCCTTATAACTTCATGTCAAAAGTCAACACCCCTTTATTGAGTGTTGAGAACAATTATATCAGCCACTGGTTCTGTAATCCCAAACTCACTGCTCAAAATGGCATCTATGTTTCAGGGATTGCTTTGCCCTCACTCTTCTATTATTTCTCAGAGCTTCAAAAAATCATGCATTCCTCTTTACCATCCAAATTACCATTCTTTCCTACCCAGCCTCAGCTTTTAAGATAATTTTTAATGGTCTTTGATCCTAAAACCGAATATAGAGCTACATAGCTGGGTATCAGAATCAAGTGTAGTAAAAACGGTGTAGGGTTTGAACGGTGACAGGTACTGATTTACTCATAGGAACAGACCTAAACCAAGTCCAAAAACCCCATGAGTAAACCAAGAACAGCCTCACAGTCAGGGCATGAGTAAGATTTAGATGGTGGGAAGTATAGGTCAACCAATTTAGTCAGTGGTTTTCTTTGCACATGTCATGAATACTCTCTCCAATTCATAGATTGAAAAAATTATTTATTAGCTCCCTTTCTATATCAACCACATATCTGAGCTGAGTTTCACAGTACCTGGATTCAAACTCAATGACCTTATTTCAAGAACACTATTTCAATTTTTTAAAAGGTAAGATTTATATAAAGTATTGCCTAATGTAGTTCTCTTTATGATGATATTAATAACATCACTTCATGTTTGTTTCAGTTCCTATAGGTAAAATTCTGAATAGTTTAAAGGCTATGAAAGGGTTGGCTATTCTTGATACGCACACACACACATGCACAATTTTCTCTAAAAATAGAAAAAAGGGTGCTTTGAAATTATTCTGTTTTTATGTGATATTAAAATTATCTTATGTAACAAATATTGATTGTGGGCATACCGGTGTTATGATTTTAAAAAATCATAGTTTGGGCTTTCTGAAATTAATGTGGTATCACTGAGCACAGGTTCTAAACCAACTATCTGGTGGCATATATTTTGTAGTCAATGAATATTAATGTAGAAAATAATTATGCCATAGAATTAGCCTCAGTGGGGAATTTCAAACTGCTCTGTTGTGCTTAACTTCTCTTAACATGGATTACTGGTTACTAAAATTGACAAATGCATATAGATTGAAAAATGTTCCCTTATGCTATTTTTCTTTTTCTGTTTTCAATATATAAAAAATACAATTTTAAATTATCATCAAAAACACTTCACTCTTATTTTTATGATGTTTTTCTGCTCTAAATCATCAGACAGAAATATTGTTATACTGCCTTATGTCATTCTGCATGACCCTTTAGCAAATTTTCAACAGCAAATCCTGTAGTTGAGTTTTGGGGATTCCAAAGTTACACAAGGATATTCCACTGTGCAGGGAATGATGTTATCAACCCCTGCATTGTTCAAGGGTCAACTGTTTGTCTTCTTTTGTCTTATAATCATAAAATCTAAACTCATGTCTTGAGCTTTTAACAAAAGCAAGGATTGTAAAGTTTATTATAAATAATATGTAATATTGATGAGTATAAACTTATATTAGCATATATTGACATTATATTTATTATATTATGTTAATGTTCTCATATGCTTTCTTTGTCAGGGTTTGTTTTTTTGATCTTAGGTCTGAAACAGCGAAGAAAGCAGACTCTCTTTCCAGAGAAAGGTGAAGATTTCCGAGAGAATATATTCAGATATGACGATGAAGGGGGCGGAGAAGAAGATACAGAGGCTTTTGATATTGCGGAGCTGAGGAGCAGCACCATCATGCGGGAACGCAAGACACGGAAAACTGCTACCGCAGAGATCAGGAGCCTATACAGGCAATCCTTGCAGGTCGGCCCAGATAGTGCCATATTCCGGAAATTCATTCTAGAAAAGCTTGAAGAAGCTAATACTGATCCTTGTGCCCCTCCTTTTGACTCCCTCCAGACCTACGCTTTTGAGGGAACAGGGTCATTAGCTGGATCTCTGAGCTCCTTAGGATCAGCAGTCTCTGATCAGGATGAAAATTATGATTACCTTAACGAGTTGGGACCTCGCTTTAAAAGATTAGCATGCATGTTTGGTTCTGCTATACGGTCAAATAATTAGGGCTTTTTTAAATTTTAAAAATGCTAATATGTGTTTGGGCAAACTGGTAGTCGCTTAGTTAAGAGTTGTTTACTCCAGCTCTCAGTGTAGGGGAGGAAAGTTGTAGCGTCTTCGGATTTTCTGGGCGTAAATACCCCTTGGTTATTTCAAGCTACCCACATGTTGTCCCCAAATACAGATGTGGAGTGATGCTAACCACCAGCTCTCTGCAGGCCAACTCTGTCATGTAACTGAAATATTCCTCTAGCATTTTTTTCACTACAATCCAATACAAAGTCCCAAAATTTTTGAATGTTTAATGTGAGAAAGGCCCTGAACTAAATCACTTTAATATTATTTCATTTATCCATTTTTTTTTTAAATCTTACAAAGTGAGAGTAAAATGTTTATGTGTTTTAAGTTCCTGATGCTATATGGAGATGAACACCTAGTAGAATCTGGTTGATTATATAAAATTTTCAAAACCTGTTTCTTTTTTATGAATAAGCAAGTTTCTGACTGAGATTCTATGATTCACAGTAGTTTGATATTTTAAAATCATTGTCAAGACCATACTTGAAAACTGATTTCAAATTTAAACAGATTCTTGGTCTATGTTAATTAATCAGAGATACAGTATAGATCTGTATTGTCTTTGATATATACAGTATAGATTTGTATTGTCTTTGATATTACAGATTTGTATAAAAAAGGAAGTATGAAAGTATGTCTGGAAGATTTTTATGTCATTTTTTTATGTAACCAAAATACATCTTTACCATGTCACACTGCAATAACAAAATACATGTCAAGGTTTACTCAACATTAAATTTAAACTTTATGATAATTGTGGAAAGCATGAAAAATTTTAAGTAAATTTTTATTTCCACTAAAAATTATAGCAATAAATGGAAGAAGTATTTGATTCAAAGTTGAATTAATATTCATCCAAAATATTAGGATCACCCTAACTGATTCTTACCAAGCATAGCATAAAACATGATAAAATTCTCAGCATTTCCTTTTTATTAAGAGCTTAGACCAGAACTGATTCTTCAGTGTCATTTTTTTATTATGGGATATAAAATTAGGTGCAATGGTTACTTTTATTGTACCATTATGAAGTAAGTATGCTAAGCTGCTGGACATGACAAAATCCATGGTAACATCCAGATAACAAGCTTTATGATAACATCAGATAATAAGATAATAAAACCCTTTAATTTTAATCAGCATTTTAAGAACGATCCTTATTATTCTATCCAAATCAAGATGGAATTCAAAATTCATAGGTTGAACAGAAAGAAAATGGTGAATACAGTGTCCTCAAAATTGTTTCATATGTTCATTTCTTATTAGCAGCATGTGAAAATGAGCTGAACCAAATTGACCATATATATTTAGATAAAATATTTTGAATAATTTTTAGCTAAAGATGATGGATTTGAATAGCTACAGTATTGTTTTCCTCTGTACTTGGAAACATAAACACCACACCATGTAATAGAAGAGAGGTTTTCCATCAATATCAATTCAGATACGATTATGTCAGCAACATAGGTATCATCACCTTACAAAAGCCCAAGACTGGAAATACAACAATTTAGGAGGATATTAAAAGTAGATGAGAAGTCATAAGCCACAGAAAATCTTTATGCATTCATAGCATCACTTACTTAGGGCAGAGTGTGAATACTAAACAAAACAAAATGTTAAAAGAGAAAAACTTGCTAGTAAAATAGAAATGTATGAGTTGAGAGAACATTTCTATTTCTATCATACTGACATAAAAATTGAAAGACTAGACTTGGGGATATTTTCAGGAACTATTCCATAAAGGATTACTCCCTGTATTTAAAAGATAGTGTTACATAATCTTGGTTGAAGAATTGGAAAGTACGATAAACAACAGATAAATCAATCCATGGAAGATAGATGAGAAAAACAGAAATAGGGTTTTCTGAGGATCTAGTAGGTTCTGTCATGGGGGAAAGCCTTAGGAACAACTTATCAATTTGAATGAACACTTTAAAAAATGACCATCTGCATCAATGGGGTTTTATGTTTGAGTCCAGTGGCACTAAGCAGATGTGTTAAAATAAATTCTGGTTTAGTTGATGATGGGACTGTTAATTATAGGTACATAGGAAAAGAACATACATGGTTGCATATCTATTTGCTAGTCTAAATGTGTCCTTTTAAACTATATCAAAAAATACTATCTGATTCTTGTACAGAAGTTGCAATTTCCTAGAAATTATACTCGGTCACATTTCAATCACACTTGACCTTTTTGTAGTAACCTGAGTGTTGCAAGAACACAGCTGTATCCTAAGCTAAAGACATGGCACTAAGATCTCATTTTTGTAAATTTTCATAGAGGCTAAATCAATGCAGATATTTATGAAAATACCACAGCTTCGCATTAATACCTGCAGTGCTTAAATATTATCCTTCGTTAACTCACAGGTTTATGTGTAAGTCTGGAATTACTAATGGTTGAAACAAGAAAATATTTAAAGTCCTTTATAGGGATCAGAAACTGCCAGTGACCATAGGTGTTCACTCCCCACCTGTGCTCGAGCCTACCCGTTCTGAGTATGAATTAGTGCACTTTTGTTCAAATAACTGTGTGAACTCTGTTGGTCAAACTGTCTGCTCTTGGCAGAGCTGAGTTTGTCATCTGTAAAATAAGGCCCAGTCCCCCTATTTCACATGATTGTTGTGATGAAGAAGCAGTACCTGACCCAGTAAAGAACTGCAGCGTTACGAGGGTTGATGCGATGCGGCTGGAACATGCAGACCCCCTTTTCCTTCTAGGACTGAGTGTCTCCTCAGCTTCACAGCATGTTTGTGATCTGAATCAACTTTCTGACCCGGCACAGAAGGCACCGAAGGCCAGGTGTTCTCTCTGGGCTCATTTCTGCATTCTTAACTCTTCCATTCTCACGTTCTAGGCCTGAAACAGTCTGTCCCCAAACATTTCTCTTTTCCTTCCATTCCTTCACTTCATTTAGGTCTGTGATCAACTGTGACCTCCCCAGAAAGGCCTACCTGGCCCTGGTCTTCCACTGTGGCCCTCGCTCTGCCTTGCTTTTATTCAAATCACTTAGCCACCTGGTATTACAATATATACGCACTTTTTTTACTTCTTATGTCTTTATCACTTATTAGAATGTAAACCCTAATGGGCAAGGAATCATCTGTCTTTTTCATTTGTTCTTGTCTAAAATTGTTCATAGCACATAGTAAATGGACCAATAAATATTCCTTAATGTAACAATGAATTCCAATCTATTTTACTTGGTCATGTATAGAAGCCACATTGGGTTTTGTTAAATAATAATATGGAATTAATATATTTTTCAAAATAGGTCGCCACTGGGCAGTTCTTGGGTACACTAAGATTTTTCAAAATGGTTCTAGTCATTATATGAGTTTGGCGTTTTAACTAGTTTGGAAATATTGGTAGTATCCCCAGGGGCAAAAAAAAAATGTAATGCCTTTAAACTGTTCAATCAAAACAGGTCCTGTGATAAATGCTATAGAAATTCTCATATGAATAAGTTCCCATGAAGTGCGATGAATATGAAAACATGTGCAATACATGAGAATTCTGCTTCCTGGTTACAATACAAAACTTGGTAACAAATGTATTGTTAGACTTGCAAGGCCACTGGAAACCTACAAGGTAGCTTCGTGTTCTTTTATATGGCATAAAAGACATTGGATATCAAATACACTAAAAGCTGGGAGACAAAATAGAGAAATAAATGGAAGAAAGGAATATGTGGCTTTTTATATTTCCAATTATGTCTGCCTGTCTGTCTATCATCTATGTATCTATGTATCTATCAATCATCTATCTAATGAGATAAATTGTGATTTCCTGGAGGAATTGAGACTAGCACTTCAATCACAAAGCAGATCCTTAATACCCATTAGAATGTGCCGCTGCCTTCTTTTCCTAGAGAGCTCTGAGGCTGGAAGGCTGACCAACTGGTCTGAAATGGCAGACAGAGAGAGGGCAGGGGCTGGACAAAATGCAGTTCCTAGCTGTTGACAAGGCAAAGCTGCATAAATTTCCCATAGGTTGAGACTGTAGCTGCAGAAATTTTGCACAGAGGGAAGGTGCTGAGAGGGAGCTAAAACCAGTCATCCAAAGAATATGTCACACAGGCTAATAACATCCTTATTTTTCTAAGGACCTCAAGTCCTTAAAATGTCTCCAAATACCCCATGCATTAGCCCACAATAGAGTGCCAGCATTCTATGCCTGGCATTGCAGGGGAATCTAGCTGTGGGATTATGGAAGCGCCAGCTATGTTTATTGTGCCCCTTACTTCTGTCTCCAGACATCAGAGGTCCAGAAGCAGCAGAGTAATTGGGAGAGGGTGAGAGAGAGAACCTTACATCGGATATAAAGTGTTTTTGACACTGACCAGAAGCTGTGCAAACTGTCTGGGATTTGGCCAAGGTGGGCATCAGAAAGATCAATGCAAATGTGTGTAAAAACTGAATAGTATAAAACATTTTCATGACGTTTCTTTTAAGTTCCAGCTAATCAATAACCTGTATACATCAACATATCAAATCAATTTGGAATTTCATATATTTTAAATAATTCAAAAATCAATTCTTATCTAAATCAGAAGCAAAATACAAAAAAGTAAACATAATTTATAGTGTCCTTAAAAATTTGTGAACATATGAAAATAGTTTACAAAACTCTTTCATGTCATTCTTTTGTGCTTATTCATTTTAATATTTAAAACATGATATGTTCTATTGAATTCTGCAATGCTAAGTGATTTATCTCAGCTACAAATAAGGCTGCACATGTAAAATAACTCATATCCATGATTACATAGAGGTCCAAATCTGTAATATGATTTGTCTAGAAAAGGAAGTGGAGCTGCTGTATGTATTCACATGTTTCCATAATATCTCATTTACATGCTAGTGAGAATAAGTGGTCTATGAAGTACATTTTTAATTATTTTCCAGTTGCTAACATTTCTTTGTTGTGTAAACTTTGATGAATTATTTAAAATGTTCTCTTTTGGTACCTTAATTTGTACAGTAAGGATATTAAAAATGGATAATCAGATTTTCATAGGAATTAATAAAAATAATACATATAAAGAATGAATTATGCCTAACATAGAGAATGTATGACATTTTATCTGTTATTGTTAACATAACAATTATTGCGACATTATTAAGTTTATCTTTAGAAATGCTCATAGACCAAGCTCATTACTCTACAATTAATGTGGACAAAAAGAAAATGAATTAATGCAGGACAATAATTAGCTTGCTGTTACTTACTGCCTCCCCACCTTGACCCTTCCTGGGTAATGTTCCATTATTACTAAAGGAAAAAAATTAATTACTCAAGTTATGCATTATGTATGAGATGTTCTGATTGAAAGTCACTCCCCTATGACATTTATTTGGGGGAAAAACTCTGCTAAGTTATAACCACAGATCATGGCAACCTTTTGTAGGTATGGATATTTTAGGGAAAAAAACTGTCAAAAAAGAGAGGGGTTTGCTCACTTAATCACTAATGCACAAATGAAATTATTTCTATGTTATATTAGATTTACATGGAAGAAATAAAACAAACATACTAACAGCTCCATAAGAAAGCTTTCAAAACTGTTAATAACATCTGATGCCCAAAGTTCTAATTTTATATTAGGAATTTAAAGTTAAATTGCAAAACAGATTGTTCTTATCACCTCTGAATATACAAATGAAAATCTGCACCCTTGGCTTTTACCTAGGTTGCCTTATCCTCTCTCTTTTTAAAAAACAATAATTAAGAATACATTGCCATATGTTCTCTGCTGAGTAAATTTTTATCTCTTTCCTTTTTTATCCAATCTTAGGGCTCAGGCAAGTTCTAGGCAATTGTCCAGCTTATACCGACACCTCAGTTTTCAGATACTTCTTTCTTATTCCAGATGAGCTCTACATTATTCTGGAAGCTTCCTCTGCAGCACTAATTACTAATTTTAACTCTAGTAAAACTTCACACATACCTGCACTTGACATATTCAGTTTACATAGAGAGAATTTCACCCGATTGTTTGAAATTTGTTTAAGTTTGAATAAATGTATAAATTAAATTAGAAGTGGATAAATCACATAGTATATTTATCCATAGCAATTTATTATTATCACACATTGTTTAATAATAACACAGTTTTTAAGAGCAAAAATTTCTTTTTTATAAAATAGTGCCTACAGTCATGGTACTTTATTTTTGTATAAATACCTGAAAGTGAGATCTTACAAAGGCACAGGCTAAGAAAAATTGTGAACTGTAAAAATTCTAAGTATTTTTCCCATCAGGTTCACTCATTCTTAATAAGTAAATTAACAAACATTGAAGATTTTATCCGCTGGTAGTATCTAGGGAGCATCTCTAAGTGGAGCGCTATGTAATAAACCCTGAATAGAATCTCAGGAAAGGAAATATCAGGGTCTTAGCCTGAAAAATATCGGCAAGGAACACTTGAAATTGAAGGGAGCGGATGTGACCAGAATGACTGACTACTGCTAACGTGAGACTTGGGGCTGAGCCCAGCTCCCTCTGTGCTTCCCAAGGAATATGTGCCTCTTAGCCGTCTTCCCATAGTTATGCTACTGGCCAAAAAGAGGAAAATATTAATGATGGGAAGATTTGTATTCTTTCAAATGTTTCTGAATATAGCAAACAAAGCAGTTCCCCTAAATCTCTCTCACTTTTTGTTTTAAGCACCCGTATTTCTAGGTCCTATTCTCAGTGTTTTTCTTTTTTTTCTTTTTTTAATGTGTTATCTCATTTAATCATCTCTTGTGTGAGGGAGGCACTGGTATTATTCCCAGGATACTAACAAGGAAATTGAGACAAAGAGACACAAGGCAAATTGAGACAAAGAGACAAAGAGACATAAGGCAAATTGAGACAAAGAGACACAAATTACTTCAGTAATTTGCCTGAAGTCATATATGTAATAAGTCGTAATAATGCGTACCTAGGCAAGCCAGTTCTAGATTCCAAGCTTTTATCCATTACACCATGCTGTCTGTCCATTTACCACAGCTCCTTAGATTATTAACCTCAGGGCTTTTTAATATGACATATTTTTTCTGTCTCCATAGTAATAATCCTCCCATAAAGGGTATTCAAACAAATAATTGTGTGCAATTTTTATATCATAATTAGCAAATAAATGAGCACAATAAAGAAAGAAGATTAAGGCAAGAAATATTTTTAAAAAATGCTCTAATTGCATCCTCCTGCTTCTTCCTTGGATCTTCCTTCTATTTGGCATTTTCTGTATCACATAGCACTTACACTAAAATGTGCTTGATTTTTTGTCTTTTTTTCCATCATTTAATCATCAACTAGAGACAGGGATTAGCTGTTTTTAAGCAATGATTTTTGAGATTAGTGGAGACAGAACGGAGGACTGAGACTCACAGGGCTGGTGAATGATTCGAATGGGGAGGCAGCACAAAGTAAGCTTACATTAATATCAGACCTGGTTCCCTGATTTATCTTTCAACAGTGATCTATGTTCTAGGAACCAAAGCAAGATAATAAGCCCGACATGTTCCTTTAACTTTTCCCTTCTGATATCAGACTGCATGGTCTCTATCCTATCAAGGGATGTAATATTCCTTGATTAAAGGAGACAGCACTGACCAACAGATGACCCCAAATACCAAGATAATAGACACGATCACTAGTGTACCTCAGGTCAAGCCTATTGATTATTCTAGCACTCATCCACTTCACTCAGGATAAAAACAAAGTGGAGGTTCCCTTTGGTTCCCAGCAATTCATGGGATCAAATGAACACATTGGGAAGCACATTAAACACCCAATTTTTTGCACATCTGAACAGTAACTGAGTTATTTTTGACCTTCCAACAAATATATTTGAATGTGGTATTGATTTTTAAGGTGACGGACACAGAACAGTACAAGTCAATTTAATAATATGTATTTTTAACTTGAAATTCCTTATTTAAGAAAGTCTTCTGCTCAAATTAGGGTCAAATCAGGCAAATCTTCAAAATCATAAACCCAGCGAGGGTGCAAACAAGAAAGAGAGAAAATAAATCAGGAGCCGTAGATCCAGACCGATTTTAAAAGGGCAACTATGCTTACGAGATGGCTTTCCCTGCTCTTTCTACTTTTCTTGGTGGAAAGCAAGTACTCTGAAATCCTTTCTGTGTAATATTTTTAGAGAAAATATTAGAACATGGGGGCCGGCCTGTAACATGGAATCACTAATGTATTCCTTACTAGGCAATTAAAATGGCTTGTTCCTACCACTAAACTGAGGTTTGTCTCTTATCTGGCAAAAGCAAGGTTGACAAGTCATAAGTAAGGTCTGCTCTGGCAGTAGGTGCATTCTACCCATTTTGATTTAGATGGAAGACTGCCCTTCTGTATTTTGTGCCAAGGCAAACATTACCATTATCAACTCAGAGGTAGGGAATATAATTGAATATGTATAAGGAAGTAGCACCAACCAACACAGAATTGTATAACTTTATATTACATTAAAATCCTAATTCTTATGGTTTCTAATTTTGTTTTCCTATTGGTTTGCAACATTAATAGACATTAATAGATTTATTGAACTATATAGCAATAACTAGAACTGAAAGTCATAGTTTAGACTTTTATAAGTGAATCATCCTGGAGTATTTAACATTCCAGATTGCAGAAGGTTTCTGCCCTTGTAAATCATTTGCTACTTTATAATGTGCTCTTTTTTCTAATTAAATTGATTGCACAAAGCTGGTAGAACCTTGGGATTGGAACTCAAAGAGCATTATGGAGGCAGAGCTATTCATTTCTGAGCTGATTCTTGTTTTGTCACATACCAAACTATTCTAAAAGCCAGATGCTATTTTCTATGGCATGTCTGCTACTCCCTAAGGTAGATTTCAGCCCCCAATTTTCCCTTCCCTAATCACTTCCATTTATTTTTATACTGTATATAACATTAAGTAAATCAGAGTATTCCATTATGACCTCTAATTGCTTTTCTGAAGGGTAGGCGTCTTAAATATATTAAATATGTTAAACATGGCAACAGTCCCACTGAGAGACATAGGGATCTCAACAACATCATCACCTTTATAAAGCAATTGAAGATGCTTCTCTTTTTCCAGGCAGTTCTTTAATTCAAGTAGAAGTGATCTGAGATGTGGCTTTTATAATTAGCCTTTGCCTCAAGATATTGCCCCCGAAGAGAAAAGATCAGAATAATAATGAAATTTTAAATAACATACCTACACTGCTTTGGATTAATAATAGAAGAGCCAAGGGATATTGGTTGGAATACTCAAGTATTTAGTAGATACCCTTTGGGGAAATATATAGTGTATGGTTAGCATTGTTAATCTTTTCAAAAGTTAAATCTCAGAGAGTTGAACAACTGTTAAACTACTTGTAAGTCAGTATGTCCCTAAAGTGTCCCTCAACTAGTTAAAATATCAAGAGGTGAAAATGCAAATTTTAGAAGATATTTTGCTTCCTAAGCAATTATTTTCATCAAATGATCCACTTTAATAATACCATTAAATATCTTTAAAATGTGATCTCTATATGACTGACCCCTATACTGTTTCATTTTTAGGATGATTTGGTTCTAATATACTAAGTGACACACACATACACACACACACACACTTACCCTAAGTACAACACCAAGCTGTGCAATGTAAAATACTGTTACAAATATATAATAGGCTGCAGAAGTCACACTCTAAAATAGTGAGAATCTATTCTGCTATATTCTCATCCTAGGCTCCTTCTAATGACACGAAGCCATCTCACTTATTCATCTTCCATTTTTAATCCCAAACAGCAAATATTTATTGGGTAACCACTACATGGCAAGCATTTTAGCAGATGCTGAGGAAAATCAGGGAGAATAACACATGGTCTCCCAACACCAAAAATACAAGAGACATGTGCCCAGCAGTACATTTATCACAATCCAGATGCTACTGGAGGTAAATATAAAGTGCCCTTGGAACATGGTGGAGGGAATCACTCACTGGCTTATTATGGCAGTAGAGAATATGGCAAAGAAAAGTAGTGAAGATACACTTTGCTTCACAAGAAGGTGATATTCGAGCCATAGTTTGAAGAAGATTGATAAGGATATAGTCATTCACACGATCTTTGCAGATACCATACCATACCCCTGACACATGTACCTCCCATACAGTGGAATTTCTTTGGATGTTAGAACTTGCTTGTGACACCTTGCTACGTTTGTAGGTACACAAGAGTTACCTCAAAGCTAGGCTTCCACCAAAGACACAAGTAGTGAATACCAGTCATGTTGCAAAGGCAAACACTTACGTAGGGAGCTTAATCTCGCTGCGGAAAGAGAGCACTGTATTGCACAACTCAAGGGCTGCCATTCATTTGTCATTCGGTGTTGTATAGTGTTTGATTTATGAGACAATGCTGGCCACAAATGGCTTCCTCCCAAGAAAATTTTGAATATATTTTATTTTTTAAAAACAATTTTAGATTTACTGAAAAGTTGTGATGACAATATCGTCTTCCCACAAAACAATTGTCCAGTTCCACCTAGTATTAATATTTTTCATTAGTGCAATGTGGTTATTCTAATTAATGAACCAATAATGATCCTTCATTACTAAAACTCATAATTTATTCAAATTTCCATAGACTTTACCTGATGTCTCTCTTGTTCCAGCATCCTATCCAGGGTACTTGCCACATTACTTTGTTTTCATGCTCCTTAGGCTCCTCTTAGCTGTGATAGTTTCTCAGGCTGTCATTGGTTGAGATGACCTTGACTGTTTCGAGTAGCCCTGGTTGGGTATTTTGTAGAATGTCCCTCTGTTAGATTTTGACTAGTGCTTTCCTAATGATCAGACTGGGGTTATGGGTTTTGGGGAGGAATATCATTGAGGTAAACTGTCATTTTCATTATATGGTAACTCAAGGGTACATACTATCAGCGTGGTTTATTGCTGCTGATGTTGACCTTGATTACCTGCTTGAGGTAGTGTTTGCCAATTTTCTCCACTCTAAAGTTAATCTTTTTTCTCCCTTTCCATACTATACTCTTTGGAAGGAAGTACCTATGTGGATCCCATACCTAGGACATGGAAAATTATGCTTCCTCTCACTGAGGATTATTTTTTTATGGACTATGTGTCTATTCTCCCAACTTATTTACTTATTATTCACTCATTTATATCAGTATGTACTTATAGATACTTTTGTTCTGTTTTAGGTTATAATACAATATTGCTTTATTTTGTTGCTCAAATTGTTCCAGCTTTGGTCATTGGGGGTTCTTACATTTGGCTTTTGTGTCCTTATGACATACCCGTGTGTGTGTGTGTGTGTGTGTGTGTGTATGTATGTGTGTAGTGCTCCCTCACTTTTCAGCACTATCACATGCTCTAGGCTTATCATGTGTATTCCCTGCTCCACTCCCAGAAGAAGCCATTTCTCCAAAGAGCCATAGGGTAAATGTTATTGGAGAATGATGTTAGATACCAAGTTTGGGCAATAGGTGTTGTTATTGCTACGGGGATATTATTTCTTTCCTATTAGGTCTTTTCAGCTGACAGAGCAAGGAAATATATGTGTGTTTTTACTGTTACTTGCATATACACATATCTTAATCATATCATAAATATTTCCACACATTACCACCTGCATCTGCCTTAAGCAAAATGTGAGTTTGTGCTCATGTTTCCAACACTAATCCACTAGCTCATGGATCATCCTAACCTTCTGCACTTGATTATTATATGTAAACTCTGCTCCAACAATAAGCAAATTGCTTCTCATATCGGCTCTTTATTTAGTTAATTACTCAAGTCTATCTACAAGATTGTGAGCCAGTTTCCCCTTTGAGACAAAACTTTATCCCCTAGATTACAGGGCTTCTGTACGATTTCTTTTACATTTAGTTTCACAGACTCTAGTTACTTCCAAAGTTACTTAGGTCAGCACCTCCCCCACATCTTTCAGTGAGGTCGTTTCATGGATTTACGTAGTTATATAGTACAGTTATATTGTTTTGTCACATTCTGCATTCCATTCTGAGATTCCCTCAACCTCCTAAATATTTTTATTTACATATGTTCAAGTTAATTCTGTGCTATAAGCTCAATGAGTTTTGACAAATTGTTGTGTTATATAACCTCAATCACATTATCATACAGAATAGTTTCTTTGTCCTAAAAATGTCCCTGTGCTTTTCCTATTTAACTCTTCTTCCCTCCCCCCCACCAAAATCTGGTAGTTATTGGTCGTTTACTTTCTTTATAGTTTTGCCTTCTCAAGAATATCTTATAATTCCAATCATACAACAGTTAGCCCTTTAGACTGGCTTCTTTCGCACAGCAATGTGCTTTTAAGGCACCCTCAGATCTTTATGTGGTGTGATAACTCATTTATTCTATTGCTGCCTAGTATTGCATTAGATGGATATACCATAGTTGGCTTATCTATTCACCTATAGCAGGACATCGTGGTTGCCCTCCTTTTTGGCAACATGAATAAAGCTCATGTGAACATTCCTATACAGGTTTTTGCATGGACATAAATGTTCAAATCATTTGTGTAAAAACCTAGGAGCATGATTTCTTGATCATATGGTAAGACTATGTTAAGCTTACGGAAAAGATACCAAACTATGCTCCCAAATATCTATACCATTTGAATCCCCATCAACAGTGAATGAAAGTCCCTGTTGCTCCACACCTTTACGAGCATTTTGTATCAGGAACTTTTTGGATTTTAGCCATTCAAATAGGTTTGCGGTTGTATCTCATTTTAATTTGCATTTCCCTCATTACAAATTATGATGAGCATCTTTTCATATTCTTGTTTGCCCACTGTATATCTCCTTTGGTGAAGTGACTGCTCAGATCATTTGCCCATATTTTAATTAGGTTGTTGGTTTTGTTGAGTTTTAAGTCTTTCTTCTATATTTTGGATAAAATACAGAAAAAAAAGGTTCTTTTTGTATTTTGGATAAAATATATTTTCCAGATATGTTTTTCAAATATTTTATCTCAGTATGTGTCTTGTCTTTTTATTTTCTTAATAGTGTCTTTTGCAGAGTAGAAGATTTTATTTTAATGAAGTATATTTTATCAATTTTTTTCATGGATCATGCTTTTGATGTTGCATCGAAAAAACTCGACCAAGGTCACATAGATTTTCTGCAAAGTTTTCCTCCAAGATATTTATAGTTTTGTGTTCCATATCTATATCTATGATCCATTTTGGAGTGAATTTTGGGAAAGTCATGATGTCTTTGTCTAAGTTTATTTTTTCTGATGTGTACATCCAATTGTTCCAACACCATTTGCTAAGAAGACTATCCTTTCTGCAATGACTTCCTTTTGCTCCTTTCTCAAACATCAATTGAGTATATGTGTATTTCTTTCCCCTGGGCTCTTTATTTGGTTCCATTGATCTATGACAATACCATGCTGTAGCTTTAAAGCTATTACTATAGCTTTAAAGCAAGCCTTGAAATTGGTAGTGTGAATTCTCCAACTTAGTTATTTTTCTTCAGTACGTATTGGCTATTCTAGAGCTTTTTCTTTTCATGTAAAGCTTAGAATCAGTTTGTCCACATTTACAAAATAGCTTACTTGGGTTTGTACTGGGATGGCACCCATCTATAAATCAAGTTAGGAAGAACTGCCTTTTAAACAACATTGTGCCTTCTATTCCATGAACAAGGAATATCTATTAATTTAGATCTTTGATTTCTTCCAACAGAATTTTGTAGATTTCCACATATTTTTATAGGATTTACATTTAAGGATATTTTTGTGCTAATATAAATGGTAATGCACTTTAGTTTCAAATTCTAAGTGTTTAGTACAGGTGTATAGGACAGAAATTGACTTTTCTTGTCTTTTTTTATTTTTTCATTATGATTTTTTTTTGTTAACCATGTATCCTGCAACCTTGTCATGCTCACGCATTAGTTCCAGATTTGTTTGTTTGTTTTTTAATTGCTTGGGATTTTCTACATAGGCAATCATGTCATCAGCAAGCAAACATATTTTTACTTCTTCCTTTCCAAACTATACTTTTGGTCTTCTTTTTCATATTTTCTTTTTCTGTCTAATTGCAGTAGATAGGAATTCCAATATGATGTTGAATAGAAGTGGTGAGAGGAAACACCCTTCCCTTTCCCCAACTTGGGTAGAAGAGTCTATTTTCTCACATTACATATGATGTAAGCTGTAACATTTTTCTAGATGTAACAAATTTCTGCTCTATTCTTAGTTTGCTGAATTTTATTTTTAAGTCATGAATAGGTGTCGGATTTTGCTATTTTTTAAGCAATAATTCGTATGATCATTTGATTTTTCTTTTTTAACTTTGTTGACATTGTGGGTTGCATTTATTGATTTTCAAGTACTGAGCCAGGTTTGCAATTCTAGAATGAGTAAACCCACATGGTCATGTTGTATAATTCTTTTTTTATACATTGTTTTTGCTAATGCTTGCTTTACACATTGGTTTGCTGATGTTATGTTTAAGGAATTTTGTATTCATGTTCATGAGACATATTGGCTGGTAGCTTTCTTTTCTTAGTGTTTCAATTTGATTTTGGTATTGGGGTAATATTTGCCTCAGAGAATGAGCATAGAATGAGTTAAGAAGAGTTCCTTTTAGGGTGCCTGGGTGGCCCAGTTAGTAGAACATGTGACTCTTGTTCTTGGAATTGTGAGTTTGAGCCCCGCATTGGGTTCAGAGGTTACTTAAGAAAAAGACTTACTTTTTTTTTTTTTTTTTTAGATTTTATTTATTCATTTGACGGAGAGGGAGAGCACAAGCAAGGGGAGTGGCAGGCAGAGGGAGAAGGGGAAGCAGGCTCACCGCTGAGCAGGGAACCCGATGTGGGTCTTGATCCCAGGACCCTGAGATCATGACCTAGCCAAAGGCAGACACTTAACTGACTGAGCCACCCAGGAGCCCAAAAAAGACTTCCTTTTGCTTCTACTTTTTTTTTTTTTAGAAGAGATAGTAGAGAATTGGTATCATTTCTTTCTTAAATATTTGATAAAATTCACAAATGAAATAATCTGGGCTTGGTGTTTTCCTTTTGTAAGGTTATTAATTACTAATTCAATCTCCTTAATAGATAAAGAACCACACAGATTATTTTTTCTTGTGTGAGTTTGGTAGTTTGTGTTACAATGAATTGGTCTGTTTTATCTAATTTTTTTTTAAAGATTATTTATTTATTTATTTGTCAGAGAGGGAGACAGTGAAAGAGGGAACACAAGCAGGGGGAGTGGGAGAGGGAGAAGCAGGCCTCCCATGGAGCAGGGAGCCCGATGCGGGTCTCGATCCCAGGAACCCGGGATCCCGACCTGAGCCTAAGGCAGATGCTTAACGACTGAGCCACCCAGGCGCCCCTGTTTTATCTAATTTATCAGATTTGTGGGCAGAGTTTTTCACAGTGTTCACTTGCCATCCTTTTAATGTTCATGAATTAATACTGTTAATACCCTTTTTATTTCTAATGTTTATAATTTGTGTTTCCACTGTTTTTTTCCCCCTTGGTTGTCCTGCCTAGACTTGTATTAATTGTATTGATTTTTCTTAAGAAATCACCTTTTGATTTTACTGATTTTGTCAATTGCTTTTATGGTTTCTTCAATTCCATTAATCTTTTTTCCCCTGATTCTATGAATTGTTCTCCTTTTCTTGCTTTTGTCTTAACTTGTTCTTTCTCTAGATTCCTAAGATGGAAACTTAGATAATTGATTTTAGATCATGTTTTTTGTAACACTTTAAATTTAAATTTAAATTTAATTAAAATTGTGATTTTATTTCACTTGTTTTAATTTTTAAAATTTTTTGAGATTTATTCTCAAATCTTGTCCCATATATTATTTAGAAGTGTGTTCTATAGCCTCCAAATATTTGAGGATTTTCCAGGTATCTTTCATATAAACTTCTCTTTTAATTCCATTTTGGTAAGAAAATATACTTTGTAGGATTTCTATTCCTTAAAACTTGTCAAGGCGTTTTGATCACCAGGACTATTGTGTATCTTAATGAGTGTTCCATGGGAGTTTGAGAAGAGTACGTATTCTGCTGTTGTTTCATGGACTATTTTATAAATGTCAATTTGATTGAATGATAGTGCTGGTCAGGCCAACTATACCATTTCTGATTTACTGCCTGCTTGAACTATCAATTACTGAAAGAGGGTGTTGAAATCTCAAACTAAATAATGGACTTCTCTATTTATTCTCTAAGCTCTATAAGCTTTCTCTTTTTTTTAAAGATTTTATTTATTTATTTGAGAGAGAGAAAGCACATGAGAGGGGGGGAGAGTCAGAGGGAGAAGCAGACTCCCTGCTGAGCAGGGAGCCCGATGCGGGACTCGATCCAGCAAGTCCAGGATCATGACCTGAGCCGAAGGCAGTTGCTTAACCAACTGAGCCACCCAGGCGCCCAGTTCTATAAGCTTTCTTTCCCTCATATGTTTGTGCTTTTTTGTTAGATGCACACACATTAAAAATTATGATTTCATGGAGAATTGATTTCTTTATCAAACTATAGATATAGAAATATTTATTATTATCTATATATAGATTTACAGATAAATGTACAGATATATATAGATATATATTACTATGTATCTGTAGATAGAGACACATCTATCTGTATCTCCCTCTTTACACCTGATGCTTTTCCCTGTTCTAAAATCCACTTCTTCTGAAATTTATATACTGATTAAAGAGTTTTTATTAATATTAACACAGTACATCATTCCCACGCCTTTACTTTTAACTTATTTGAGTCTTCACATTTAAACATACAGTGAGTTATTTTTATATCCACTCTTACAATCTGTTTTAATGATTATAGTTACACCATTCACATTTAGTGTAATTACTGATATATATGAATAATAGCTATCATGTTAATAGTTGTTTTCTATTTATTGATTCAAATTCCTCTACTGTCCTTTTTGTCACCTTACAAAGAGCCCGTACTTTGTGATTATTTCATCTATAATCCACTTTCATTTACTGGAGCTTTGGTGATGTGGTGATAAGGTGTGAAGGAGGGGAAGCGGTCTATAATGTTATGATTAAATTCTAGTGTATGATTAATCTCTTTTCAGGACCCTGTGTCCCTGTTCTTTGACCTTCACAAGTATTTCTTAGGTCCTGTCTCCCCTCAGGTGAGAAAGAAATCTAGTGGGAACTAGAGTGACATAAATACCCTTGATGCAGGTGGGTAGGGCTCTGGTAAGGTCTTCTCCCCTGGAGAGCACACACGGAGCTGGGCTGTTCTACAAGCCCGTGGAGAATATTCTGGGGATACGTTTACATTTCCCACTGCCAGAAATACAAGAAACCTCTCTTTCTTTCCTTCTATTCTTCCTTCTTTCCTCCCGTCTTCGTTTCCTATTCCGCTGCTTTGGCTCTTTACCATGAGAACCTGCTGGAATGTTAGAGAGGAAATCCATGAAAGAATGCAGGTCCCAGGACGTTCTCACTCTTCAGCAATTCTTCCATTTACCTAGTAAATCCTCCAGGCAAGCAGATCAAGCTGTGACTAACTGGATTCACCTGTCTACAGATTTCAGCGTGGCAGTCTGTCCTGCAATATTCTCAGCAATGTTGTCGGTTCTCTGTATTTAAGAGAAGTCAATGATTTTTAATTTGTTCCGTTTTTGTTGCTATTATTGTAAGAATAGGGGTGGCATCTTTCAAACTCATTACACATTGTTGCTTGTGCCAGAATTTTTTCCCCTAAATTTTTAACAAGACAGAGGGGGAGCAAAAAGTTGGCACCAGCTGAAAAGAAGAAGAAGGAAAAAATGGTGGTGCCCATGAGCCTCCCTCTTCGGAGCATATCCATAGGCCCTGACCTTCAAGCCAATGCTTTAAGGTTAGCAAATGAGTTTCTTTCATATAAATTCTGGGTGCTTTAAAAAAGGTTGCTTCTGGTTGGGCTCTGGGGCGTTTGGGCCCTTTAAGAGAGGTTTTTCAGTTCACTGCTATTTTGTGGATCTTGTGGTTTTCAAAGCTAGATGTTTTGGGGGCTTATCTCTCAGGTGCAGATATTAAATGTCAGGGTGCTCCATGTGGGGTTTAAGCCATTCACTGTTCAGGGAGAAGCTCTGGGTTTTGAGTTCCTTCCTAATTATGAGTTTCTGCTTTTCACTACTGTTGTGTTGTCCGTGGCTCTTGTGGATCCCAGGCACTGGTAGCAAATCTTTCCTTAAAGGACCAGATAGTAAATATAACAGGTTTGCTGTGGATAGGGTCTCTAGTGCTACTTTTCAACATTTGCTTTTGTAGTGTAAAACAGTCATAGACAATACATAAATGAGTGGGTGTTGCTATGTTCTAAGAAAACATTATTTGTAAAATCAGTCAGTTCACCCACAGGCCAAAGTTTTCCAACCTTTGCCCTCAGATAGTCTTTGGAAACCCAACAGGCTTACAGCTATATATTAATACTTTAGTGCTTTATGCAGTGATTTCTTTTCAATGTCCTAAGAGTTAAACAGTATGTGGAATTTGCCTGGATTATGATTGGAGAACAGGGTCTAGTATGGGTTCTGTCATGTATGAACAGGTAATTTAAATTCTCTACTTCAGTTTATTCGTGTGAAAAATCAAATATAGTCCTATCTATCAGAAAGAGGAGGACAGAATCAAGAAAAATAAATTAGATTGTCATAACTTTTCTGTGCCTATTACAGTTCTTTGTAGGAATTCATTAAACGCACCTGCTTTATATAGTTGGTTATTTTAAGAATAAGAAAATGTATCTGTAAATATATTGAAAATGATAAGATACTGGATACTTGAGATTTATTATAATTATAACTATCAAACATAATCTGTCCTTTATATCCAGGTGAATATTATCTAAGCTTGGAATTGGACATATTCAAGGGGATTGATGCACTGCTCAATCCATTTATTGATCAGCAATTGCTTTTTATTGTTGGTTCTCTGGTATTTTCATCCCTTAATGGAGATGCTTCTGGTTTTGTTGGTCAGCTTTGCTTTAACTTGGCTTGGTTCAAAGAAGATTGTATGACTTTGAAATAACCTACATTTTCACATGTAACTCCACATTTCATTGATAATTTCTCCCAATACAGCCATTCTTTTGAATGGACACTTTTGGTGGAGTGATTATCATATGCAGTACTTCCCATAAGAAAGTGATCTTCTTTAAGTAGTGGCCATCCCTGTCATTTCTTTAAAGCAAAAGCCTGTAGATCATTTTGTTCTTTTATAATTTAACAGTGAAGTGAGTTTAATGCTTTACTAAAGAATTATGGAAACTTTTCTAAAACATGAATTTGTCAGGATAGAACTACAGTATATTTATGGGCAATTTTATTTTGAAACATAGTCCAGTGTGAATCAGCCTTCTTGATTTCATAATTAACACCAGTGAAGCATATTCTGAAATGGTTTTAAAGCCCTGTTTCCATCCACATTCACTTTTTGAGAAACTTGTAAATGCATAGAGAGGACATTTAGAAAAGGGATTAAATGCAAGTCACTTCATTTGCAAAGTCCCATAACGACACTTCACAGGACATAGGAAGATATAGTGGTTACTTATCATTTTATTTCTAGTTCACTTCGATTTTTTTATTCGTATCTGTTACTCCTTTCTGAATTGATCCTAATTTATCACACCAAAAAGTTATCTCTTTAATAATCACAGGGCAGAGTACAGAGTTGAGTGCTTAATAGGTCATCAATGAAATCATAAATTAGGCTCCTAGGATAGGTATAAATTATCCTTATAAAATTCGCTTATTTGAAAAGAAGAATGGTTAAAGCTGGGCTGAGAGAGATGATTGCTCTTTTTGGGTTATAGATGCCTCCTATTTCAAGTTAATAAGAATTAAATGAACTGCTGCAGCCTGAATGCTCTCATGCATTTATATTACATTGATTTACACCAATATTATTTTTATATAGTCTTATGTTAAACATAAGAAAAACTGCCAAGCAGGTGAAAAATCTCCTGTGACTTCTTATAAAGTTTTGGATTTGACAGGTGTCAAAATAAACATAAGTAGTAAACAGGCTAAAATCACAAGGCAAAGAGTTTTTAACAGTATACAATTTATTCTTTCAAGCTCTCAGCTTTATGGCATCTGATGATATGAAAAATATCTTCCACTTTTTAATCAAAGTCCTGGACAAACGTTTGAAAGTTTAGAGTTCAATGGTAACTTATGAAAAATCATTAGTATCACACCTTAAGGCCTCACTCATGAATTCCAGTTAGATACTCTCCTTAACAGGTAAACATCTAAAAACAAAGGCACAGAGCCCATATCATTCAGAGGGATCCATAAGAATATCATAGAAACACTGTCAAGTTTGTGGTGGTTGTTTTTTTTTTGTTGAGATCCAGATGATTATTTTATGACTCTGTGTCCCAATCTTGTAGTTGTTAAATATAATTTACAGGACTAGGTGATGAGTCTATGGAAGTTTCATTTGTATCACTCTAGGTAAGTCAGAGACAGAGAATGTAATTGAAGGAATTAAATGAATGATAATTACTGGAAGATTGGATTTTCAAAAGTCTAAGAGAACTTTTCCTAGTTTTCTTTTAGTTTTCAGAGAATCAAAATTTATCAAACTAGCAGGAAAATGATAATGATTGTAGATGCCTATAGTACCAGACAGGAAATTTGTAGGGGGTGGGGGGGAAAAGGCTGGAGGAGCTGCAGACCATTACTTCCTCAGAAGCCCGAGTCTGCCCACCACGGCTGGAGTAAGTGCTTTTGTTTTCTCTTTTCATTTCCAGCTCTCACACAACTACTTCTTATTAGTAGAGTAAAAACAGAAATAATGCAGACTGGGGAGAAGTTCAACCAATTTCTGATATGCAACACAGTTTAGCCAGAGGCAGACAAAAAAAAAAAAAGAGAGAGAGAGAGAGAGAGAAAGGAAAGAGGGATGGAAGGAAGGAAGGAAGGAAGGAAGGAAGGAAGGAAGGAAGGAAGGAAGGAAAGAAAGAAAGAAAGAAAGAAAGAAAGAAAGAAAGAAAGAAAGAAGAAAAGAAAAAAGAAAAGAGAAGAAAAAAGAAAAGAAACCACTCTTTTCTGCAGATGAGTATTTAATACGGGGAATGTCATTCTTAAAATTCCTTTAGAGTGCCTGAGAGGACAAGGCCTGGAAAAGCATTTCTGCCTCTCAGTTTCAGTCCTACTTTTTAGAAAAATCAGTAACTTGCAGAAATGCAAGGAAACTTGTGACAATAATAGCAATTGCCTATAGCAGCATGAGGGGGAATTTTTAGGGGAACACCAGAAGAGCTTCGCAAATTATGCCTGCCAAAGCCCTGGCTTATGCCTGAGACCACTAGGGGAGAAATATGGATTTTAATTCTCTTTTGCCTTCCAAATTGGCTTTGCTTTTCTGCCTTTCAAAATTTCTCATTGGCAAAAACCTTAAACCAGAATTGTGCTGTCAGTGATTTCAGTCCTAATTCGGGGAGCGCCGGAAGATGATGAGGGTTATTGTTAGTTGTAATATATCATCTTCTCCATTTCTTACTCATCCACACATGGGCCATCATCAAATTCTGTGGATTCCACTTCTTAAACAGATCTCAAATGTATTCACTTATCTTCACATTTATCATTATCATCCTGTTACCAGCCATTTTTCTTACCTGGACTTTTACGACTATTCTTAACTAGTCTCTACTTCTGATATAGACTTTTCCTTCTTCAAATTTGCTCATCTGGCAGAGTCATTGTCCTCAAATGCTTATTGCATTATGTCCCACCGCTACTTAAACTATTCCATTTCTGCCTTTGCATTTCAAATATAAAATCAAACTCCTTAAAAAAGTGCCGGTAATAAGAATACTTGTTAAATATTTATTATGTGCAATATTTGATATATATGATATATTTTAAATCATATTTAGCTTTTAGAGCTATCATTTCAGCTGTAGAGTATGTGCTGCATTTTTGTAGGGGACGGACCTAGAGATGAGTTTGAGAACCTCTTAGGGAGTAGGTGACTGTATTCGTCACAGGAAGGCTTTCTGGTGGTGTTCAGAAAATGACATATCTAAATTTTATTTTTTTACATAGGAAATAATTATTTATTGTGACAGGCTTCAGGGTATGATCCTGAGAGTGGGTGGTAAAGTGGAGAGAATGAATCATCTGTATTAAGATTTTAGACATCTATGATGAAGGTAAGATTTGGGGAGAGGGAGAGATGCAATGAAAAATGGGGGGATGTGACCATAAAATTGGTAGGTAACAGTGAAAAGAGGTGTGAGTGGTAAATAAGTCAAATTTCTATTCCACAAATGAACCTGGTATAGAGCAGGGTGAGAAAAAAAAAAAAAAAGGCAGGGGAGCGATCACATTACATACAGTCACTGTAGGGGACTCCCACAGAAGCACCATCCTTAGGCAGAAGTCAGATCTCCATGACATTCAGGAAAAGAGGGAAATATTTCTGAGCAGCTTGATAATAGAGTTGATTTTTCTATGAAACGTAGATTAAAAGGAGACTGTGGACCCTCTGGATGATTTAAATATACCACATGTGGTCCATCATCATGGATAACATGGATGTGAGCTTTAAAATAATTGTGGAATAAATGCTGGATAAATAATAAATCAATAAACTTAGACAGCAGCAAGGTTATCCCCTTTAATCTAATAATTTAGATTTATTCCTTTTCATCTCAAAATTGTATGAAGTTATCTAAGTGATATTTGAATATTCTTTCTATATTTTATTAAGTATTACCATTGTACACATAACTGAAAGCATTTGGAAGTGGCCTGACTTTGGAAACCTTCTAAAAGTGGTACCTGTTTTGTACAGTAGTAATGTTGACTATTCATATTTAAATTGGGATTTCAATTTGAAGTTTGAAGTTTATCAAAAGCATAAAATGCAAATTAATGGAAATTTTGTGACTTATTTAGCAGGATAAGAGCATTCCTCATACCATAATATGTTATGGATAGTGAAATGATTTACATTAGTGAATAGTTGTTCATATTTGCAGTGAAATGGAAAAACACTTTAGTTGAAACTTGGAGTTGATCTTTATAAATTTCTCACATTCAAAACTTTTATGCACATGAATCGCTATTTTAATCATATAAAATGTATTGCATAAAATTCAAAGTCAACAAACATATTTCTTAATTTCCACAAGAGGCATTCACAAGATGTAAATTGAAAGTACTTTCTAGGGCACCTGTGAAACCTCATAGCCTGAGTGTGAACCCAGCTCAACTATTCCTGGCTTGAGTGAGTCTGAGCTTCTCTGTCTCCCTGTTTTCTCTACATAGGAGGGAACTGATAATAAATCTACAATCTTTTAGTGACTTATTGTATGTAAAACAAAGAGTTCCTAGGGAAAAAACAGTTTTTTATGAGCCTTAGTTATTTAATGTAGTCTTGAAAATGAGTTATGTTTAAATTCACCTATATTATTATTTTATTGTGTACATTGTTTGATTATTGTACATAAGGGACTATACTCCCAAATTTATTCAGTAATGGAGCATACTTCATAAACATGATTAGTCTAAGTTGATTTAAACTAAATATTCATGGAGACTAACAGCTTGAAAAAACACTCAGTTTTAATCAACTGTAATACTTACCAAAATATGTAAGCCCATATGAAAATTAATCGGAATCACTTCTCTAGTGAAAATAATATTAAAAGTGAGAGATGTACACATAAATAGGGGAAAAAAGAACTAAAAAAACATGGGGATGGAATCTGAGTATTTCTTTTTCAGATCTTACAGCTATTTCTTTCAGTTACATAGAATATTTAATATAAAATATTTCTTAGGTTTGTGGAAAAATTATAATAAAGATGGCAAACAATAAATTTTAAAAGTTGTATTAGTTATTTCATATAAAAATTTAATTGAGTTCTGCTCTGAAAATACTGTATAAATAAGTACACATTCCCTTCCTCTGAATGGGATAAATTTTGGTAGTGTTATTCAAGTATTTCTAATAAAAACTAGTAAATAATTCATGGTCTAAACACTGCCAACTTGCAGTAACTGTCCTTTATTTCAAATTTATTTGCCAAGATGCTGAAAAGTTTGAAAAATTCTACCTCTGCCAAATACAAATTCAAGAAACAACAATATTAATGATTATCTTTCTTCTAATTGCGAAGAATAGAGCCAAAACATTGTCACCAGTACCAACACGTGAAGTCTGGATTTGGGACTTTTCAGTAGCAAGGCAGTAATAGGACAAATGTCATCATGTTAAAACTTTGAAGGCCAACTGAGTTAACAAAACTTCATAACACTTGATTTGCTTAAAGGAACATTAAGTCAGGTAGGTGGGATGGGGGTAGATTTTTTGTATGTGATTGCTTTTCAGATATGTAGATGCCCTACTGTCAACTATCATATGCAATTTTCTCTTCAGATCAAGTTTTCTTTTCTGCTAATTAAGTGGGTCCCATTCTCCAATCATTTCTCAAATACGAGTGTTTTGATAGCCCTCTCTCTATAAATGAACTCTGATCCTCTTCTCTACGGTGTATTGTAAAAAGTGAAACATATAAGACAGTTATAAGGGCGCCTGGGTGGCTCAGTTGGTTAAGCGACTGCCTTCGGCTCAGGTCATGATCCTGGAGTCCCGGAATCGAGTCCCACATCGGGCTCCCTGCTCAGCAGGGAGTCTGCTTCTCCCTCTGACCCTCTTCCCTCTCGTGCTCTCTATCTCTCTCTCTCTCAAATAAATAAAATCTTTAAAAAAAATAAGACAGTTATAACCTCATGTGTGGAAGGAAAAATGACAATAGCTTCATTCTAATACAAAGATGAATGCAAACAAATCATTGTAGTTTTTTTGAGTTAGAGCTTATTATCAATTATTTTGTTGAGCATTACAAATAAAAGCACTACCTATTATTCCTGGTAGCACACCTAAAACATGTGACATTTAGTTGTAGAACAATAATTGGAGGGAGTTAGAGTCATTTCTGTTAATATTCTTAATATACTTAAACATAATCCCATTCTTATTATTTTACTCAATTTTTTTTTTAATCCCTCCAGACATTTTGTCTTCTTGAAGTTTTCAATTTCTTCTTTTTGAGTATATGACACAGGAAATCTAAAATGTGGACAGTCATCATAAAACCGTCTATATTTGCAAATGGCATGATATTTTAGGTGGAAAATCCTATGAAAGCTACAAAAAAGCTACTGAAACTAATCAGTTTTGCAAAGCTATAGAATACAAGATTAGTATACACAATCAGCTATATTCTATATATAGCCATGAAGAAACAGAAATTGTTACTAAAACAAAATAATTTATGATATTGTCAAAAATCAAATACGTAGGAAAAATTCTGACAAGAGTAAACACTTGTACATGGAAAACAACAAATAGTACTGAGAAATACTAAAGATGATCTATATAATTTAAGATGTGTCCTATTAATGGATCAAAAGATCAGTACTATTAAGGTGTTAAATATATAACAATTAAAATGAGATATATGTTGGTATCTTAGTCTGTTCAGGCTGCTATAACAAAATATCACAGATGGCATGGCTTACAAATAACAAAAACTTATTTCTATCAGCTCTAGAGGTTTGGAAAGTCCAAGGTCAAGGTGCCAGCCGATTCATTGTCTGGTCAGTGCCTCCTTCATAGACAGCTGTCTTACCATAGCCTCACGTGGCAGAAAGGGCAAGCCAGCTCTCAGGGGTCTCTTAAGGGCCCTAGTTCCAATCATGAGGGCTCCACCAATGATCTAATCACTTCCCAAAGACTCCACCTCTCAATACCATCACTTTGGGAGTTAGGATTTCAACACAGAGATTTTGTGAGGACACAAACACTCAGTCCTTGGCATATGGCAATATATGTATGTCATTTCTTCAGTCTTGCATTTGGGGATCAAATTGCCTTGCCATTATTTATTAATAAAATAATTTTTAATTTTGATACAATTTAGTGATGAAAAATACATGGCTACCAAAATTTTGAATAACAGAATTTGGAATTTTTGACTTTGAAGACAAGTTCATTGATCAAATGTTGTTCTGTGCCTCCATTGCCCGTTCTTGCTTGACATTTATTATTATTATTATCATCATTATTTTCTTTTTATTATTGTTTTAAATTTTAAGTGTAAGAAGATTTGGTAAACCTTGAAAGGCTTTCTCTCATGCTATTATACAGTCCAAGAAGAGAATTTACTTTTAATTTGTCATGGCATATGTAATCTCTTTTTTTTTCCTGCTTTCCTTCCTTCATTTCTTCCTTCCTAATGTTGGATCCAACTTTCTCTCTCACTTTGGAAAAAAAAATGCAAAAAATGACATTTCTTTCTCCTAAAGGAGTAACATGTTTTTTGTTTGTTTGTGGTTCATTCATATTGCTAAGGTCTTTAGAAAAAAAAAAAAAAAACAGTACTGAGGAGATGAGCTACATGCTGAATGTCCCTGAGTAGGTGGTAACATACCCCAAATAGAATGTCTTTTTCTCTGAAATGTTACAAATAGAAATATTCATCTTAGAAATGGGACTAGCATCTGGAGAAACTGTTATCGATATTCTATTTTATGCTTATGGCTAAAAAATTATGACTAAAACTGAACATTTAAGCTCACTTAATATTGCCTTCAAATTGGAATGTAGTTGAAATAACAGTGTTTTTAAAAAGATTGGTATGTTTTGTGTATAAAGAAGGAAATCACTGAGAAATGATAAAGCAAATAGTTTCTTCATGTTTGTTGCTGTTGTTGTTTGTATTTTAACACAACATTAAGCCTGAGTGTACAGAAGTAATACATATATCATTGTTTCATGGAAATAGTCTTTGGTGGTCTCATTTTTTTTTTTTTTCTTATTTAGCACCATTCTTGTCTATAATTTAGTCTCTGTCAAGGATTTTCTTCCAGGAGACAGTACAATGAATTAACAGAGACATGTCTCATTCTAAATTAAGAAATCAATCTTTGAAATAAAAAAAATATCTTGGGATTTGGATCACACTTGATTTGGGTTTGCCCCAATAGATATATTTCTAATTTTTAAAATCTGTGTAAGGGACCAAACTTTTCTCTATGTGTTTTGATATCCCTTTAATTCCAACAACACACAATGAAGTAAATTAAAGAAATCCAGAGATTTCTCCTCGTTCTGTGCCATATTGCTTCATTCTTATACTCCTGAGTTTATATTTGAGCTTTCTTCTCTTCTTCAGAATTAACTCATTTGGTATTTGTGTGTGTATGTGTGTGTTTAGGGGTGGTGAGTGTGTGTGAATCTGATAGTGTGTATAAGGAAAAATAATCACAAAGTTTTACTTTTTTTCCAAGCTGGGTGACCTTTTTTCAATGGCATGGAGGTCATGTTTGCCTTCAGTAGAAACAAAAAGGATTCCCGATCTCCGCAGGTCATAGAACAGATACTTCCATTTGTTACTTTTTGGGATAAGAACATGAAATAATAGTGCTTTTTGGTACACCTAGTTTCTTTTACCCAGAATTCTGATGCTGATTTTGCTGATCCTTAGTTCATTTTTATATTGTTTTCTCCCATATTATATTGCCTCCTTCAGAGCAACAAATATCTTTTTATTAATTGCAAAAAAAATTACCAAATAATTACTAATGCTGGTTCCTCAATACACCTCTTTGATTGCATCCCATAAGGTAAAAAAATGAAAAGCTAAAAGAAATGTTTATATATTAGTAAAAAATTGTATAGTTTGTAGTCATGGAGTTCATTATTTGTAAGCGAAGTTTTATGTTATTCAGCAGGGTAAATAATTCCACGTGATAAAATTTACATTGACTTACACATCCTAACTCTCTCAGATGAAAACATTAATTACTGAAAAAACATATTTCGCCTCTTGAAGATTCAACTTTTACACTTCCTCCCCAAAAAACAAGGTTTGGAAAAAGAACTTTAAAATATTAGTTTAAAACAAGGCAAGTGGGGCGCCTGGGTGGCTCAGTCGGTTAAGCGGCTGTCTTCGGCTCAGGTCATGATCCTGGGGCCCCGGGATTCGAGCCCGACATCCAGCTCCCTGCTCAGCAGAGAGCCTGCTTCTCCCTCTCCCTCTGCCTGCCACTCTGCCTACTTGTGCTCTTTATCTGTCAAATAAATAAATAAAATCTTTAAAAAATAAATAAATAAAACAAGGCAAGTCAATTTCAATATATTTGAAACCTACCAGTCACCTACACTTAGGTTTGTTTACTGAGTATATGTCTAGGGCACTTGGGCCAATGCGTCTTTGAACAGTTCATGTATTGTGAAGAGGAAATGGACAATAATGAAAGTACCAGATGATTTAGTGCACCATAAATATTTTGGACTTTGTTCTGTTATTTTATTTTTCTGGCTTTGATGGTATACTTCAATTGAGGTAAAACTTACATTATCTTTTTCATATGTGTGATTAATAGAATATGACTGCTGAAGCAAATAGTTTTGAAAGAAACGTCTTCTTCAAACACTGTAATATCATCCAGGTTGTATTTAAAATGTCACTTTCTAGCAGTATTCTGCTTTTCTGTCCACATTCATGATTGCCCTCTCTTTTTTTTCCTCTTCTAGTTTTGAGCACCTCAAGGATATAGACAATGCTATAAAAATGCTATTTTCAAAATCCTATGATCATTTCATATAAATCACTGGACTGAATATATGGATTACTTCCCTTGCCTCAGAAAATCCCCTTAATGGGGTGTCTGAGTGGCTTAGTCAGCTAAGCGTCCCACTCTTGGTTTCAGCTCAGGCTGTGATCTCAGGGCCGAGATCCAGCCCTGGGTTGAGCTCCATGCTCAGCATGCAGCCTGCTTGAGATTCTCTTCCTCCCCTCCCTCTGCCTTTCCCACTCCTTCTTTCCGTTTCTCTCTCTCTAAAATAAATAAACCTTAAAAAAATCCCCTTAGAATGACAGTAGTGGGGATTCTCCACAAAAAAACAGAGAATATAATTGAAGAAAACAATAAAATATCAAAAGTTGGGGGGTGCCTGGGCGGCTTAATCAATTGAACATCTGACTCTTGGTTTCAGGTCAGGTCATGATCTCAGGTCATAGGATCAAGCCCCCATCAGACTCCACAGATCTGCTTGGGATTCTTTCCTCTGCCCCTCCCCTGCTCACTCTCTCTCTAAAAATAAATAATTTTTTTAAAAATATCAAAAGTTGGGAGGCAATGTAATAGTGACAACTGACCTAGTGGATGCGAGAAAGTAGAGCCCTAAATTCAGAGGCAAAGAAGGTCAAGATGCTACCTCACTGAAGGAGAAAACTCACAAAAGTCTTAGGAATTAGTAACCTCAGGTTTCCCTAAACTTGAGTCGAAATTGTGCAGAAAGATAAGGCAAATATCTATGAAGGAAGAGTTCAGAGCCGCAGATCCCTTGTTCCATTCGGCACCCTAAAGTCACTTCCCTGGACCCTGTCTGAGGACTAGCAGGTTTTTCTTACAGAACACAAATAACAGTCTCTAGATGGAAGCTACCAGGGATAGTTGAGGGTGAAGTTACCATACTGCACAGAAGGCAGTGAGTGCATATCCATCAGATCAAATTCTGCGAGATAGGCCAACAGAATGGAGACCCAGGGAGGAGTTGACCACTGCTATTCCAGTTTGAAGGCAGTTTCCTACTAGAATTCCCTCTTCCTCAGGACATCAGTCTTTATTGTACTAAGGTCTTCAACTGATTGATGAGGTCCACTCATGTTACGGAGGAAAACCTACTTCACTCAAAGTCTACTGATTTCAATGTTAATCTTATCTTATTAAAAAAAAAAAAAACTAGAACTAACTAGAATAATGTTCAACCACTGTCTGGGTACCATGGCCTGGCCAAATTGACACATAAAATTAACCATTCATATAGGGTAACATTTTCATTTTCAATGTTGTCATATCTCATTGGTTTCTTGGGAAATTGTTTAAGGCATTATTCTAAAAAGCAAATTTGTAGGGGCACCTGGGTGGCTCAGTCATTTAGCGTCTGCCTTAGGCTCAGGTCATGATCCAAGGGTCCTGGGATCGAGCCCCGCATCGGGTTCCTTGCTCCGTGGGAAGCCTGCTTCTCCCTCTCCCACTCCCCCTGCTTGTGTTCCTGCTCTTGCTGTCTCTCTCTGTCAAATAAATAAAATCTTAAAAAAAAAATAAAAAGCAAGTTTGTTATAAATAAAAAGAGAGATGTAAATATTTAGAATGGGAGATAATTGTTTTAGGGTTCTAATAATTGTGTAGCCCGTTTGCTTCAGTTTGCTTGCAGATAGGTATATTGTGAAATTGATGACATTTATATTCACCATTATAAATTTAATATATTTACTAATTCGCAGTAAAATAATAGGATTAAAGTTGATGAAAACTTCCTGGGTACAAATTAGTTTAGAAAATTTGAAATAAATATTTAAAGTCTTCTTTTTTTCTTGGCATTTTATAAATGGTATTTTGTGTAAAATTTTAATCACTATTATGTATAGCAAAGCCAAGTTTCACAAAAACAGAACAAAATAAACAATGTTAGTTTAGTTTATTTAAGTTACTTTAACACTGATTAATAGTAGGAAAATAAACCCCTAATAAATAAAAGACAAAATGAAGAAAACATCCATACAACTAGCCGTGACTTTCAGCAGTACTGAGTGTGAGAAAATACTATAACATTTTGTATTTATTTTTATAAATGAATGCATACCTCTAGGCAGTTTTGAATTTGTCAGTAATTTTGTATGTTTCCTAAATGAAAGTGTTATATGTATTATGGCACAAATCATTTTAATAAAGAAAAACTTATTATGTATATGAATATTTCTTGTTCTTGAATATTCCATTAAATATAATCATGAATTAATTATAACTTATAATGGGATTTGATAAAATACTAGGAACTCATAATCAAAAATTAATTGCTTAGAAAAGTTTGTCCATTTTTTCTCTAGTTCTTAGAACATTATTTTGATGCAGAATCTTCCACACCATAATTTCTATCCATTAATTTTAACTCTTTCAGCTGGGATTTTATTCTACACATCTAAGAGCTCTCACAAGAGTACCTTTTTGATTATTTAAAGACAATTGTTGTGCCCAGTCCCCTAATTTTTTCTTCAACAGACAAAATTCATTTCTCATGCATAAACTATTGTTTCCTTCACAATCCTGTTTATACTCTTTGAGGCACATTCTATGTTAGCCTAACTAACACTCACATTGCAACTTAAGATTCCAAGAATGAATTAATTCTCAGTTCTATTCTGTCTCTCTCATACTCTTGAGCAATGCAGGGACCAGAGGCACCAACCCGCTTGGAGTTGCAGATCCACACAAAAAATTTTGACTCCGCCCAAACTTAAGTACTAACAGTCTACTTTTGACTGGAAACCTTACTGGTAACATTGTTTATTAATACACATTTTGTATGTTATAAGTTTATATACCATGTTCTTACAATAAAGTAATCTAGAAAGAAGAAGATGTCATTCAGAAAATCATAAGAGAAAATCATTTATGGTACTGTACTATATTGAAAAAAAATCTGCATATGAGTGGTCCCATGCAATTCAAACCTGTGTTGGTCAAAGGTAACTCTATATATGTATAAGAATATACATGTACATAGATATCTATTATATATACATATATTATGCTATAGTATCTATAGTATATACTCTCTCTCTATTAAAAAAAAAATGATTCCCATGGTAGATATCCAGAAACTGAAGCTCGGAGAGGATCTATAATGTGATCAAAATTCACATGCCTACTAATTGGTAGACCTGGGGCCCAGAGAAAATTATGGTTGACACATAACACTATTGATTCTTATCTAAGTTTTCCTCACTGGCCCTATCACTTATACTTTGAAATTGTGAGACACATGGTTTGCAAGACAATACGTTGTCCCACAGTCATCCTGGCCACAGCCCAAGGATGACATCAATCTCTGCAGGCATGACTGAAGAAGCTGTGTGCATATGGCATGTATGCCAAAATGACTATAGTAAGTCCTTAATATTAATCATTGATGACTTGTCCAGCACACTTGTGAGTGGACATTTTGGGCTATGGAATAACAGGGAACAAGGGTTTAAGTGTGCATCAAGTAAAATTGGTTGATATAGGTAGGGGCACCCTCCTTTCATTTAGGATTTCACTTCCTTTCTATAACACTAATAATCAATCATAATACACTCCTAGGATGATCCTAGAAGCTTGGAAATGTAATGGCTCACCTTAAATAAGAATAAAAATATAAGAACGCCCTTGGCAGAATGTGGAGAAAATGACCAAATAGTTCAGAATGTGGACATGCAAGAATGGATCTGTTGTGTAAGAGAATGTACAAGATGACTTTTCCTTGAGAAAGCCAAATGGCCCTCTGTTCACTGAGCTTATAAGAATTTTGTTGGTGAGAGAGCCAAATCCTAGCCACTAGACCACCAGGGAAATAGAGCTACCATACAACACAGCAATTGCACTACAGGGTATTTACCCCAAAGATACAAATGTAGGCATCTGAAGGGGTATGTGCACCCCAGGGTTTATAGCAGCAATATCCACAATAACCAAACTATGGAAAGAGCCAAGATGTCCATTGACAGATGAATGGATAAAGAACATGTGGTGTGTATACACACACACACACACACACATATAATGGAGTATTATGCAGCCATCAAAAGGAATGAAATCTTGCCATTTGCAATGATGTGGATGGAACTGGGGACATGTATCATATGACCTCACTGCTATGAGGAATTCTTAATCTCAGGAAACAAACTGAGGGTTGCTGGAGTGGGGGGTGGGAGGGTTGGGGTGGCTGGGTGATGGACATTGGGGAGGGTATGTGCTATGGTGAGCACTGTGAATTGTGTAAGACTGTTGAATCACAGACTTATACCTCTGAAACAAATAATACATTATATGTTAAAAAAAAAAAGATAGCAGGCAGGGAAAAATGAAGGGGGCGGGGAATCGGAGGGGAAGATGAACCATGAGAGATTATGGACTCTGAGAAACAAACTGAGGGTTCTAGAGGGGAGGGGGTGGGGGGATGGGTTAGCCTGTTGATTGGTATTAAAGAGGACATGTACTGAATGGAGCACTGGGTGTTATACACAAACAATGAATCATGGGACACTACATCAAAAACTAATGATGTAATGTATGGTGATTAACATAACATAATAAAAAAAGATGGATAGTCAAAAAAAAAGAATTTTGCTGATGAAATGCATGCTGACTTTGTTGTTTAGGTCAGCTATGACTCATTTCTGTAAGCCATGGCTGGTAGTAGGGATACCGTTGTGAACCTAGGCTTCCTATTTTCAATGGGGATGATAAAATTCTTAAATAGAGGATGTCAAGTTGTATCACTTAAAATTTAGAAGTAAAGTGGATATAATTACTATAAAGATAGAATGGTTATCAGAGGTTAGTAAATCATGATGTTCCAAGAGGTAAAATAGATGAAAACATTTTAAAGAATTAAAGATTTTGTTGAGAACCACTACATAATGTTTCACTTGCTTGAAAAACTTATATCTATTTTGATTGCCTACTGAGGTGTAAGAGAGTTACTGCCATTCAAATAATAAAATTAAATCTACAATGAAGACAGAAGAGTATTCTGTACAGAAAATAAACACACTTGATGGAATTGCTTTGTATTATTATAACAGTATAGATCACTACTTGATAAGATAAGGTGTGATTGTAATTGTGCAGTTTATGAGAAATTGTCTGAAGGAATTTAACAATGCATGCATGGGGTATGCAAGCTCAACTGTTGAGGAAAGGTGTAGCAGGAAGACGAAGGAAGTCAAACACAGATGGAGAACTGTATCGACATGATAATGTTACCAGAGTATTAATAATGTACACTATTTTTTAAGTGAGGAAGCTTCATGACATTCTATTTGGCAATGGCTTTCTGAATATGACACCAAAAGTGCAGGCAACAAGAAAAAATCAAACAAATTTGACTATATTGAAATTAAAAATTTTGTGCATGAAAGGACACAGTAGAGTGAAAAGGCAACCCACAAAATGGGAAATAATATTTACAAATCACAAATGTGTAAAAAATTTATATCAAGAACATACAAAGACCTCCTACATCTCAATAGTGCAAACAAAAGAACAGCCCAATATAAAAAAAAGTAAAAGGAGAAAGGACTTGAATAGCCATTTCTTCAAAGAAGATATACAAGTGGCCAATAAATACATGAAAAGTTGCTCACTAATAATTTGGGAAATGCAAATCAAAACCACAATGAGATGCCACTTCACATTCATAAGTCTGCTTATTATCAAAAAACTGGAATCAAACATTGGCATCTTCACTTATTTTGATTTTCTTAGTATTGTCTTTAGTTCAACTTGAAGAATTAAAATTTAAGGCAAGAGTAAATAAAATAAAAATAGCTTATGATATTAAATTTAACGATGGAGGGTGGTTCTAGGAGTATTCACAATATGATTTTTGATTTTATTTTCCCTTTCATGCAGCAGACCAACACTATTTGTTGAGTGACACCTAATTTGAGAAAGAATGCCTTCATTTTGGCCCAGTGTTGAAATATTTTTCTAGAATACAATGTTTAAGGAAAGTCAATTAGTATTCAATTCTCTGAGCTAAAAATACATGTCATAAAAATTAAGGAATATGTCGTAAAAATTAAGTAGCTGCAAACTGGACAAAACCAGAAAATTGAAAATATCTTTGTTTTGAGGAATAATGTGACTTTATAAAGAAAAATTATGAAGGGGTCATTTGTACCTCCAAGACTAGAGACATTACATGGAGTGCTCCAAATGTACCTCAGTGCCTGGTTTTGACAGACACACAACCACTGTCCTTCCTGGTCATCTTGAAGACAGACATCATGGAGTTCTTTTAATAAAGATTTCATTAATAATAATATTTCTCATATTATGTAGTTGACAATATGTACATGTACATTAAAATGTGATTTTAGTGTCAGATTCCCAATATAAATTTGTTGACAATGTTATTTTCATTCCCCAAGTGTTATGTTATATAATTATAGTTCTGACTAATTGAAATTAAGCTATGAAAATAATTATGCATAGTAAAACCAGAGATGTAGTAACTTTTCTACAATTTTGTGATTATAAATTCCTTGATCTCTGGAATCATGATTTATCTTTGCAGTGTCCATGGTATGAAATATTTTTTAGGGAATCAGAATACACACGAATAAATTCATTATGAAATATATATGTGTATATTTAATAAAACACAATGTTATTGGTTCATCTGAAATTAATACACTAAGTTAAACTTATTTTTTCTTTTGAACAGCAATGTATTCTTTTTATTAATTAGTAGAAATATTTTTGAAATTGGATATATATCATTTCCCTTTGAAAAATTGTCTAGAAAGCTAACATTTAGGTTGATACAGACTTTACACTGAGGTTCACCTTTATAGTAAAAGTATTTAAATATTTACATTGGCTTTGATGCTTTGATCTAGAATTTAAGATCTCCACATGCGCTAGAGGTGTCATTATACTACAACAAAGGGACTGCAGGGACGCCATCTATGAGACGCTCAAAATTTATTCTATGACACCTTCAAGTGACTGGGGATTGATTGGTTGATTGATCATTTTTTTTTAAAGATTTTAATTATTTGAGAGAGAGAGAATGAGAGACAGAGAGCATGAGGCGGGGGAGGGTCAGGGGGAGAAGCAGACTCCCTGCTGAGCAGGGAGCCCGATGCGGGACTCGATCCGGGGACTCCAGGATCATGACCTGAGCCGAAGGCAGTCGCTTAACCAACTGAGCCACCCAGGCGCCCCTGATTGATGACTTTTTGTGAGAACATTTAAGCTCTACTCTCTTAACAAATTTCAATCATACAATGTTATCAACTAGAGTCACCATGTTATACATTAGATCCTCAGATTTAATTCATTTTATAACTGAAAGTTTGTGCCCTTTTACCAACTTCTCCCTATTCCCCCTACCTCCCAGACTTTGGCCTACTCTCTCTTTCTATAAATTGAACATTTTTTTAATTTATTTTATTTTATATTTTAGATTCTACATATAAATGATGCTATGTGGTATATGTGGTATTTGTCTTTCCCTGTCATATTTCACTTAGCATAACTTAGCATAATGTCTTCAAGTTCTATCCATGTTTTGCAAATGGCAGGACTTACTTATTTTTTATGGCTGAATAATATTCATTCATTCTTTATCTGTTTATCCATAGATGGGCACTTAGGTTGTTTCCATATCTTGGCTACTGTGAATAGTGTTGCAATGAATATTGGAATGCTGATATTTCTAGAAGGTACTGATTTCAATTCCTTTGGCTACCCAGAAGTGAGGTTGCCGAATCATATGGTAGTTCTATCTTTAATTTCCCGAGGAACCTCCAAACTGCTTTTCATAGTGGCTGTGTCAATTTACATTCCCACCAACAATACAAAAGTCTTCTCTTTTTGAACAACCTCACCAGCATTTATTAAATCTTGTCTTTTTGATAATAGTCATTCTTAACCACTATGAAGGGATGTCTTAGTGTGAATTTTGATTTGTGTTTCCCTGATGATTAGTGATGTTGAACTAGGTGTTTTGGAAGCCTGTCCCTTCGGTGGGAATCTCAAAAGTTGAAGCCTAGAGGTGGGGTTCAAATCCTCCACTCCTCAGGGAGAAGCTAGGAGCTGGGGGATACCTCCCAATGGCACAGCACTGTGTCAGCACTGGGGTTTATGGAGAGTGTGTGTCTCAGCTTTTCCTACTCTTGCAGATGAGGGTTTATAGGAGTGGTTCCCTTTCAGAGGAAATTGCTCCCCATGCAGCTATACATCTGGTCTGTTCCCGGGAGGAAGGGAGAGAAGAGTCTTCTGTCACAATCTTGGATGACTCTTCGTGTTCTATCTAAGAGTATACTTATTTAAATTGAACTAAGAACTTCCAGTTAAAAAGTGTATATTTTATTTGAAGCACAGAAACAGCAATATATGTCTCTTTGAAACAGCTTTCATATTCTCACATAATCCTTTATTTTTCCCCATAAGATAATTGGTCATGGTTCAGCTATCATTCTTCCTATGACCTGGTAGTGAATTACCACTCTATCTGGGTCAGTCTTTACTAACTTGCTTTTAGTTTGCAGATACTCTTGTTTGCATACATTTTTGTTCAAGTTTATTGTGTCAGAAGTTTGTGGTATATGACCAGTGTCATGATCAAAGCAGTTACTTGATAGTAATATTTCCATCTTTCTGGGTAGTAAGATCATGTCAACGATTTTGGCTAGCCACATTTCTTCATACCAAACCAAGGTGTTTGAATGCATTCATAGCCTACTCCTGACCCCAGCTACATACTGAGTTCACAAGGCACAATCTGTCCTCTGGGAGTCATTGTTAGGTGAGAACAGAATGAATACATGAATGAATAACATTTGTATCACTTCATTTTGACATGAATGTATTAAGTAATTAATGCAATGAAACATGTTGCGGTGGTATTTTCCCTTTCTAAGAACTTCTAATAATACGTGAAATACCAAATGAAAACATTTGTCACAGTAAAAATTAAGAAAATTAATGGAATGACAGAGACTGTTAGCTTTCTGTCAAAATCCTTCACCCACCTCTTCTTAATGGGCACAGAGTTGGACTTCATTCTTCAGACACCCTTTCATGCAGGTGCGGCTATCTGAGAAGGAAATAGAGTGTGGGCAGAAGTGTTTGTTTCTGACTGAGGACTTTTATGTCAGCAGCATGCTACCTTCACTCATCGCTTTCCATTTTGCCTCCTGCAGCCTAGACCAGGCAACCAGGTCTCAACCATGTAAATAGTGAGTAAGCCCTAGGAGAATACGGAGTAATCAGACAGAAGGGTCCTGAGTCTTCTTCCACAAATGAAAGGAAATTGCCCACAGACATAGAACATTCACCCTGAAGCATTATGTGTAAGAAAAATGAATGGCTATTAAGCCTCTAACTTACTTGTGTATCTCATGTGAAAGTAGGTTAGCAGTCCTTTAGCATAGAGTGAACAATGAAAGCCAGAATATGATATGGCAACCTAAGTAAAAATATATAGCATTACACTGTAAATAAGCTAAAAATAGCAGTCCTCACAGTCCTCAGTGGGAAAAGAAATGTAACACATGAATATCATTAAAGGTCACACTAGGAAATACAAATACAAAAAACTTGCTTAAGGAGTTTTTGATTACAACATGTTTTTCATCCATTACATGTCAATATATTTTTTTCATAGTTCTCCTAAGAAGATTTTCCTGTTAATGCTGTTTGAGGGACTGGCTCTTGGAACTACCTTAAAATGATTTTACTGTAATTGTTCCCTTTATCTCTTATAAGATTCAATTTCATGTTTCATCTGATTCCTCAATTTCCTGTTGTTAAATAGAAAAATGCATGGATCTTCTGATCTTCTAAAAAATGCATGGACATCAACTTCGCCAAATGGACAGTTTTGCAGGATATAATCCATTTATTAAGGAAAAAAATGCAAAAAGTTGATGATGTTAGTAACAATTTTTTACCTGCAGTGCCTTTGTATCACTTTAAAGAAACTTTGTAAGTCGGGTAGTTGAATAAATAAATTTATCTTATGTTCTAGATTATGTCGTTTTTATATTATATGCTGAAGTGAACTATTTTGTAAATATTTTGTAAAAATTACCCTTCAGGTAATTTCTTCTAAAATTTTAAGGCTAGTTATTAACTATTCATGTTCAATTATTTATATTCAATAATTCATGATAATAACAGGGATATACTTTCATTCCGGGTACACTCGTAGGCACTTAGCACTTAATACTCAAGCATCCCTGTCATAAATGTGACGGAATTTTCAAAAACGTACCCAACTTTACACAGTTAATAAAAGGCAGAGTCAGACTTGAAGACCAAGAAATTTGACTACTGAACCCCTGGTTTTAAACAAACCATACTGATCTAGTGCAAGGCAAATCATTTCACACAAAAGGAAATTAAGGCTCAAAAAAGAAATATGAGTTAGCCAAGAATAAGCAACAATTTAACAGTTTCTTTCCTTCTCAGAGCATTTCAATAGGTCTCAGGATCCCATAATATAATTTTAAAATTCAGTATCCCTTTATTTGACAAAATATTTTGATAATAATCTAAACAAAACACTCATTAACCTCTGCTTAGTGAAATGCAGTATGAGAGATAGGATGGAAGTGTAAATATGATCTAATAGCAATATCTGCCCTAAAGAACGTGTAGTTTACCATAAAATATGCAAGGAGATGCATCATAAGTTAAAGGGATTTTAAAAAATGATATCTAGCAATTCCCATTTCACAAAGTGAGTCCACAGGAAAGGCTTCATTAGTAAGACTGCATTCCACATCATCTATGACTAGGCACCACATCATGCCCAGACTTGTGCATATTTATCTATTGTTCAGTGTTTTCATTTATAAGTGACCAACTCAAGACTTTGATAGGAACAAGCAAAAAATATTATTTCCACAAAAATATATGAAATTTCTTGGCATCAATATAATATTTCCCTCATCAATGTCTTTTCTCCTACCCCGGACGTGCAGGAGACATCGGTCCAATGCCTCAACAGACATCTTTCTAGAGATGGGCAGACAATCACTCCCTCAGAAGCACCTCACTGTCTACGCATGACTCTATTTTAACCTGGTTTGTTGGAACATTCTGTTTTCACTCAACGGGTGAACATGTTGGAGAACTTGCAATATTCTCAACTTTTCCAAAATGTATGCCTCTAATTCTGTCTGTATATTTGTCCAGTCACCCCCCTCTGCAAACTAACTGCTCGTGTGCATGGGTCTGGGGGAAGGACTCCATAATGGATATCTGGCTGGGGTTATGGTTGGAGTAGGAGAGGTCATTGGCCTGCCAGTTAATAACCCTTGGAAGACATTTTAACTATTTGCAGCTCTGTTTAGAATGTAGGGTTGTTAATGTTGTTGTTGTTTTTAGCATAGTCAAGTATCCCCTCTGCTCATTACCAAAGCCATACAAACATTCACCCTCAAGCCTGTTATTCTGTAAGTTATGACAAAACATCTTGTTTGAAGTGTTTTCTAAGATCAATATTGAAGCCACTATAGTATTGGAGGGTGCCCTTGGCAATAATATATAAAAGATGCCTAGGGGCTGCTGCCTGGATGGCTCAGTCAGTTAAGCTTTTGATTTCAGCTCAGGTCATGGTCTCAGGGTCCTGGGATCGAGCCCCAGGTCAGGCTCCCTGCTCAGCAGGAGTCTGCTTGCTTGCCCCTCCCCTCATGCTCTCTCTCTCTCTCTCTCTCAAATAAATAAATAAATAAACTCTTAAATAAATAAATTAATTAATTAATTAAAAGATGCCTAGGGTCTCAGGTACTTGGCTAGATCGGCTTTTCTCTGGCAGGGATTCTGCTACAGGGAGCCTTCAGGGAAGCCCACCAGAGCAGCACACAACCCTGTCACAATGCCTCTCTTTTTAACATACCACCTGCCTCTTTATTTTAACTATCTAAAAATAAAATGGGGAGGAGAGAATTTATAAAGTTAAAATTGATTCCACCCAGATAATCTCCCAGAGACATCATCACATTGATCCCAGCATGCCTTCCAAGTCGTCCTACTCAGTCAAGGCAGAAGCTTAAGTATCTCTGGGCTGTCATCGTCAGATGAATGTGTATGCCTGTGTTGTTAGGCAATGCATCAATCGGACCCCATCCCCTGTGCCTCTCTGACCTTCCAAAATCATCCACTGTTCACTCTCACAGTCACAGTCTCTCATTTGCAAAATTAGCTACTCCTTGTGAATATTACTTGTTTCTCATAGCCCTAAAATTGCATTTTTATTTTCCTCTGTGTTACATCTTATGCACCACGTCCCACAGGACATTGGGTAAATGTCCTACTTGTTCTTCGGTGGTGTGCTAGGTGACCCCATGTATTCCCTCCCTCTCTCTCTCTCTCTCTCTCTCTCTCTCTCTCTCTCTCACACACACACACACACACACACACACACAGAGTTCTGTGCCATCTGCAACCCCTCATAGGAAGGAAGATGTTTGCTGTATTAAAGACAGTAATTTTGTGTGGTGGGAATTGACTTGATTTTTTTAAAACTTTCTTATGTCTTTTTCTACATTCCTGATTTCTTAAATTTCCTAATCATCAACGATTTTCTCTTATAAAATCAATGCATTTATATTCTTTTGAAAACAGACATAGTACAAACAAGCTAAATGACCAACTAGATTGTCCTTCTACGTGCTCTTGAGGCTCACTGAGTGCATTTTTTCATTCTGTGAGGGTTTTTTTGTTTTGTTTTTTGTTCTGAGAGTTTTGAACAAATGAATGTTAATAGGCACAATGAAAATAAAGATTATCTTAAAACTTACTAAATCTTCAGAGAATTCATGAGTCCCATTGATTTATCCTTTGTGCTCTTTTGTAAGTTCAGAATGGAAAAGAGCCTGGACATATTTGAAAACTTATTTTTTCCCAGTCCCATATTGGGTCTATGGCATGTTTCTATGTCACAATCGAAATACCAAATGTCACATATGTTAAAACAATTTTTTTAAAATTTTGACGTGCCTTATGTAAGAATACAAATACTCTAAATGCACTCACTTTGGCAGCATGTGTACTAAATATTCCAAGTGCATATCTGACGGTGGTGCTGTGATCAGCCTACATATGAGTTAAAATGTGGGACCTGAGGCTTAACGTCTCCTGTACTTGGCACGTGGCATAAACATGTTTCACAACCACTGGAAGAGACCCTGGCTAGAGCATTGACACTGACTGGGATAAATACACAGCTCCCAGCTGCTTTGCCTCTGAAGCCATCAAGCAATTTTAAAATCAATTTGGTATTTGACAGGGAGCCATGGCGGTTCCCATAGGAAAGCAGTGACATGCTGAGGCCATTTAGAGTGAATAAAATTCTGACAGCAGCTTTTTGCTGAAGTTGAGCTTTTGTGGCATTTTTTTCCCCCCTAAAAGATCATTTAAAAAAGGGCATGGTGATAGTGTAACTTAGAGGTTAAAACAGCAGAATCTATTGTCTCAACATCAGCAGCAAGGCAGTTGGTGGATGTTTTCTATGTTTAAGGCAATGATAAAATTAAATTCTTGCCTGAAATCTGAAATCATGATTCAAAGGCAAAGGTTAATTCCAAGTTAGCTGTCAAATGTTTGGCATAAGCACAATGACCACTGCCATTAAATTTAGCAAAGACAGGAAGCTTCAGGAAATGACATATATTACGCAGCAATTTCAATGTAACTATTCGGGCATCTTTGTCTATATCATTTAATACGTATTGAATGATAATACTAAATCAATGTATTTCATTTTACATATACTTAAAAAAATCCATATAAATTTTATTTGGACTTAAACTACCAGTTATATATTTCATAATCAATATTATCTGTTATAACATTAATCCTACTGAATGCTGGAAATTAACTTTACCTACCCTAACCCTTGTAATTCTAGCATATATTGGATACCCTTTCTTTCCCACTTCTCAGAGGACCATCTTAATTCATTCATACATGAATGCAGTAATACTACAATAGTAAAACCCTTTTCTCTATGTATTTATAACCTTTGACTTTCATTCTAAATGTTCTAAAACATTTTAGGTATAATTTTCTTTTACAAACAATTTCTGATTTTGAATATAAATTATGTTTTCACTACACCAAACTAATGTTGATCAGTAGAATGGAATAAAGATAAATTGTGTGTGTGTGCGCGCGTGTGTGTGTGTAGAGAGAGAGAGATTGAGGGAGAGAGATAGAGAGAGGAGAGATGGGGAAGTAATTAGAAGTATCTTTTAGCTTAAAAAAACACACAAGTCAAAAAACATCTCAGAATGGATTCAATTTAGCTAATATATATACTCTACACATACATGATTTATTTTCTAACATTTCTGCCTCAATGAGGCAAATGGGCCCTGGTGGGGAAAAATCAGTGAAAATAATATCTCTTTTTTTCTATTTCTGCAAGTATATAACAGTGACATTATGATAGGGAAGGTAGCTGTGGGTAGTCACATGGCTGAATAAAAATGCATGTGAAATCAAGCTAAGATGGGCTTTTGTCAGTATACCTAATTAGAAGCCTACTCAATTTAGGGGCACCTGGGTGGCTCAGTTGGATAAGCATCTGCCTTCAGCTCAGGTCATGATCCCAGGGTCCTGGGATCGAGCCCTGAATCGGGCTCCCTGCTCGGCACAGAGCCTGCTTCTCCTGCTCTCTCTGCTTGTGCTCTCTCTCTCTCTCTCAATAAATAAATAAATAAATAAATAAATAAAATAAAAGAGAAACCTACTCAATTTAAAACTTTGGGTGCACAATGACCACTCCTGAGAATATGTTGTTTGCTATCATTCATAGCCACTCTGAAGAGCCTCTTTGGTTCTAAATTGCTTAGTTAATTTTGGAAGACAAATATATTAGTTTGATTTTTTTTTTTTTTAATTTATTTGAGACAGAGAGAATGAGAGAGAGAGAGAGAGCACATGAGAGGGGGAGGGTCAGAGGGAGAAGCAGACTCTCCGCCGAGCAGGGAGCCTGATGCGGGACTCGATCCAGGGACTCCTGGATCATGACCTGAGCCGAAGGCAGTCGCCCAACCAACTGAGCCACCCAGGCGCCCAGTTTGATTTTTTTTTATTGACATTGAATTATATCAATAAATATTTTACACTTAAAAATAACCATTTCTGGGCGCCTGGGTGGCTCAGTTGGTTAAGTGACTGCCTTCGGCTCAGGTCATGATCCTGGAGTCCTGGGATCAAGTCCCGCATCGGGCTCCCTGCTCAGCGGGGAGTCTGCTTCTCCCTCTGACCCTCTTCCCTCTCGTGCTCTCTATCTCTCATTCTCTCTCTCTCAAATAAATAAATAAAATCTTAAAAAAAAAATTATAAAAAAATAGCCATTTCAAAGTGTAAATTTCAGTAACGGTACATTCACTATATTGTGCAAACCACCTATACCAGCTTCCAAAACATTTTTATCAACCCCCAAAACCCCATAACCACCAAGCAGTGATTCTGTTCCATGCCTCTCTGAGCCCAGACAATGACCAATCCACTTTTTGTCTCTCTTGTTTATCTATTCTTAATATTTCGTATAAATAGAGTGATATTAATATGTGACATTTTGTGTCTAGATTATTTTCCTTAGTATAATGCTTTTGAGGTCCATCCATGTTGTAGTACTGATCAGTACTGAATTTATTTTATGGCTGAATAATATTCCATTGCATGGATAGAACTATTTATCTGTTAATAAATATTTGGGTTTTTCCCACCTTTTGGTTACAATCAGTAGTGTCATAATGAGCATTTACGTACAAAGTATTTGTTTGAGCACCTCTTTTCAATTCATGTGCTATGTGATCATTTGTATATCTTTTTTGGGGAGATGTCCACTCAAGTCCCTGGCCTATTTTTTAATTGGATTTTTTGTCTTTTGGATGTTGAATTTTCTGTGTTCTTTATACATTCTAGATACTAAACCTTTCTCAGATATCCACCTGGCAAACATTTTCTATGATTTTATAGATTGTCTTTTCACCTTCTTAATAATACCCTTTGATACACAAACCTTTTATTTGATTTTATTACTTTTAAATAAGGCATAGTTTGTCTATGTTTTCTTTTGCAGCATATGTTTTTGTTGTAAAATCTAAAATCCATTGCTAAAGCTAAGGTCACAGGATTTACTCCTATGTTTTCCTTTCCTTTAATTTTTTTATTGTTATGTTAATCACCATACAATACATCATTAGTTTTTGATGTAGCGTTCCATGATTCATTGTTTCTGCATAACACCCAGTACTCCACGCAGAACATGCCCTCTTTAATACCCATCACCAGGTTAACTCATCCCCCTGCCCCCCCTCCCGTCTAGAACCCTCAGTTTGTTTTTCAGAGTCCTTTGTCTCTCATGGTTCGTCTCCCCCTCTGATTTCCCCCCCTTCATTCTTCCCCTCCTGCTATCTTCTTTTTCTTTTTCTTAACATATATTGCATTATTTGTTTCAGAGGTACAGATCTGTGATTCAACTGTCTTGCACAATTCACAGTGCTCACCATAGCACATACTCTCCCCAATGTCTATCACCCAGCCACCCCATCCCTCCCACCCCACCCCCACTCCAGCAACCCTCAGTTTGTTTCCTGAGATTAAGAATTCCTCATATCAGTGAGGTCATATGATACATGTCTTTCTCTGATTGACTTATTTCACTCAGCATAACACCCTCCAGTTCCATCCACGTCATTGCAAATGGCAAGATCTTATTCCTTTTGATTGCTGCATAATATTCCATTATATATATATATATATATATATACATATATATATATGTATATATATGTATATATATACACACTACATCTTCTTTATCCATTCATCACAATTCTGGACTTCCAGCTATATTACAAAGTTGTCATCATCAAGACAGTATGGTAATGGCACAAAAACAGACACATAGATCAATGGAACAGAATCCAGAGTCCAGAAATGGACCCTCAACTCTATGGTCAACTAAACTTTGACAAAGCAGGAAAGAATGTCCAATGGAAAAAAGACAGTCTCTTCAACAAATGGTGTTGGGAAAATTGGACAGCCACATGCAGAAGAATGAAACTGGACCATTTCCTTACACCACACACAAAAATAGACTCCAAATGGGTGAAAGACCTCAGTGTGAGACAGGAGTCCATCAAAATCCTAAAGGAGAACACAGTCAGGAACCTCTTTGACCTCAGCCGCAGTAACTTCTTCCTAGAAACATCGCCAAAGGCAAGGGAAGCAAGGGCAACAATGAACTATTGAGATTTCATCAAGATAAAAAGCTTTTGCACAGCAAAAGGAACAGTCAACAAAACCAAAAGACAACCAACAGAATGGGAGAAGATATTTGCAAATGACATATCAGATAAAGGGCTAGTATCCAAAATCTATAAAGAACTTATCAAACTCAACACCCAAAGAACAAATAATCCAATCAAGAAATGGGCAGAAGACATGAACATTTTTCCAAGACATCCAAATGGCCAACAGACACATGAAAAAGCGCTCAACATCGCTCCCCATCAGGGAAATCCAAATCAAAACCTCAGTGAGATACCACCTCACACCAGTCAGAATGGTTAAAATTAACAAGTCAGGAAACGACAGATGTTGGCGGGGATGCGTCGAAAGGGGAACCCTCCTACACTGTTGGTGGGAATGCAAGCTGGTGCAGCCACTCTGGAAAACAGTTTTGTTTTTTCAACAAAAAGTTGAAAATAGAGCTACCATACTATCCAGCAATTGCACTACTGGGTATTTACCCCAAAGATACAAATGTAGGTATCTGAAGGGGTACATGCACCCCGATGTTTATAGCAGCAATGTCCACAGTAGCCCAACTGTGGAAAGAGCCAAGATGTCCATCAACTCCTATGTTTTCTTCTAAGAATTGCATGGTTTCAGCTCTTTCATTCTGGTCTTCGATCCATTTTGAGGTACCTTTTGTTTACTGTGTGAGTTATAGGTCCACCTTCCTTCACTGGCAAGTAAAAATCCAGTTTATTCAGCACATATGTTGATGAGACCATTTTTAATTTGTTGAGTGGTCTTGGATCCCTTTTGAAAATGAATTGGCCATACATATATGAGTTTATTTCTGCACTATTGATTTTATTCCATTAGTCTATTTGTCTACCCTTATGCTAGCACCATTTTATTTTGATTATGATAGCTTTGTAGCAAGTTTTGAAATTAGAAGATGTGAGTCCCCCAAATTTGTTCTTTTTCAAGATTGTTTGGTTATTTAGGGCTCCTTGAAATATCATATGAATCAGGGATTGGCTTTTTTATTTCTACAAAAGGTCACTAGAATTTTCTAAAAGATTTACTTATTTTTTGAGAGAGAGAGAGAGAGAGAAAGAGAGTTAGGGGAGGGGTAGAGAGAGAGAGAGTTGCAAGCAGACTCCACGCTGAGAGCAGAGCACAATGCAGGGCTCAATCTCACAACTCTGAGATCACGACCTGAGTGGAAACCAAGAGTCAGATGCTCAACCTACTGTGCCACCCAGGCACCCCAAGGTCACAAGAATTTTGATAGGGATTTCATTGAGGCTAGATCATTCTAGGTAGTACTGTCACCTTAATAATATTAAGTATTTCAGTTCATGAGCATGGAATGTCCTTCCACTTACTTGAATATTTTTAAATCTCTTTCCTCAATGTTTTGTAGGTTTCAGTGTACAAATCCTTTACCTCCTTGATGAAGTTTATTCCTATGTATATTATCTTTTAGATGTTACTGGAAATGGAATTGTTTTCTTAGTTTTCTTTTCAGATAACATTTTGCTAGTGCATTGAAATACAACAGGCTTTTCTATATTAATCTTTTTATCCTGCTACTTTACTAAACTAGTTTTAGCTCTAAGGTGTGTTGGTGGTTTCTTCAGAATGTTGCCCACAAATAGTAACCCACAGACAGGTTAAAACAGACAAACACAATTATTTGAGGATAAGGTCTGTTCTACTTCTTCCAGAATAGGGACTAAGGTTCCATCCTGGGTATATAGGTTGATTTTTTCAGTATCATTGCAAAACCTAGGAGAGTGTGGGGCTGGGGCAAATAAACAAACCATTAAGCTGCCTTATCTTTTTAAGTTGCTTTGTTGTTGTTCAATGTACACATATATGCTGTAAGTGTTCGAATATTTTTAATAAATCTTCCAAAGTTGATACTGACAGTTTTAGTTCAAATTTGTGATGATATCTCTGGGGAAGTACTAGCCTTAGACTACCTACGTTTGATTTTTTTCTGGCAATCCAGGTAAATTTAGATAACATAAAGCAAAATCAGGTGTTTTCTAGAGTGTCCTTTGGTTAATCAAAGGGCTTAATCTATGAAAAAAAATGGTCCACCAATCATCACACACAGAGAGAGCAAGTAGCTCTAGGAATCTGAAAAGCTGAAAGAAACTTCATCAGGAGGGTGTTGCAATCATAATAATTCAGACCCAACTTCTTTACATCTAAGTATGTTTTTGCAGTATTTAAATTCTAAGAATTAAGGATCTTTTTCAACTCTATCTCCAGAGGTTTTTGAGTAGTGTTGGATAACTGATTCTTATAGTAATAACATGGAGTAGAAGGGAGAAAGTTGTCTACAGGAAACGATTTCACTCAGAATTTTTTTTTAAATGAAATGATCCCTAAAATACAAAAGGCCAGGGATAGGGAAATATAGACTGCACATAAATTCTCATTTCAACCCAGGAATCTTCTGAATACATGGGTACAGAAATATATTTTCCAGTGAGTCGAGCTGCAAATCCATTTCTATTCAATTTTAGAACCGTCTTTGGGAGTCCAAGAAGTGAAACCTACTGTCCAATTAGATTCTGAAGACAATACTCTTGTCATCCTGAGATTCAGTGAGTACCTCAAAACTCACATCAAGCTCACAGAGTGATGGTGCAGACTGGCAACATTTTCCTAGTCTGCTCTGAAAACGTGTGTGTGTGTGTGTGTGTGTGTGTGTGTGTGTATCTAGCAGAATCCTATCTGTACCATCCTGAAAAGATTATTTTATTTTAAACTTTACTCCCTAAATTTTGTTTCAAATGCATGCATGTTAATTTCAACCGTTTTTGTTATCAAATATAAACCCATGGTGCTAATGTAAAGTAGAAAGTAAACAAGAAAATAAACAAGAAAATACAGTCTTATAAAATGACTGAGGGAGAACAATGTGGATTATGGATGAAGTGTCAACCTTTACTTTTAATTTTCCTTCAGAATATCCAGAATTATCATTTAAAATTTGTTGAATTATTCATGCTATTCTCGTGCTACTTATTTACTATTCCAGTATTTTCTTCATTAGAATACATTATTTTGGAGATGTTACTATGTCTGCACATGGGGCCTCGTAGATGTATTTTTCTTCATTGTTAGTACATTTCTGTTTGTGCTTACAATAATTCCAAAGAAAATGTTTTTCTTTATCATAGAGAATAAATCAAGAATTTCAGTTTTTATGTATACAAGCTACAGATTTATTACAGGGAAGAAAATACATTAGTTTTATGATATTTGGCTTCAATATTTCACATGTGTACCATCCTACCCTGGATATTCATAATCACATAACTCAAAATATAACTGGAGAGAAAATTATATTATATTTGGTTTTACACTGAGTATATATTTTACCACACTCTTTGTACTTAGAACCATACCCACTAACATCTATCATCAATAATGATTATTGGAAAGATAATATAATTGATATCAGTTATTTAAGAATTAAAATATATCAGACATCCTAAGCAGTTCTAGTAAACAATAAATTGACTATTCCTTAAAATATAAATTATGACTTTTATTTATGTTTAATTTACTCATGTCATAGATACTTTTATCTACTTAAAGCAACTGAGATGCTGTTATTTATCTAGAGTAATACTTTATCTAACAATCTGATATTAGAAGTTCATCAACTGAAGCAAAATGCGAATCTAGGAGTAAGCTAATTATTTTCTCTGCAACATAGAAATTAAATGCTGCATATTCCATGTGTGTTACTGTGCAGTTTCAATTGGCCTCATATTAAAGGACAGAATGTATTTGCCTGTGGTCAACGTTTAGGTTGAGTGTCTCCAGGATGCAGGAAAGATTTTGGGATGTGGAGCTTACAGCCAAGAAAGAATTCTTGAGACGTCTTTGATGCAAAAAGGTGGTTTTATTAAAGCGCAGGGACAGGACCCGTGGGCAGAAAAAGTTGCATTGTGATTGTGAGGAGTGACTGATCATATAGGGTTTTCTAGCCTATGGAAGTGAAGATGATGTTAGGACTCCAGGAAATTGAGTCTATAGGTTCCTGGAAGTCTGATTATTACTAAGATTGTGTTTTTCTTGTAAATCATTTAGACAGTGACAAACTAGAGTGGAGTTTAATGTCCTGCATGACTGTGATCTTTATAAGCTGACCATCTGTTTCTCCCCTGCCATTGTCTTAGGCAGTCACTAGTGCCTGAGGACTGTTAGACATATCCCACCTTAAGGGGCTGGTTTGTGGGGTGGCAGCTTGAGTTTTGCCCTCACCTTGCCTTTTGCCTTCTCATCAATTAACAAGGGTCAATAAATCCTAAAAAAAAAAAAAAAAGAACCAACTGAAGGTGATATAAATGACCAGAATAAATGCCAAAAAAGGAGAGTAGAAAGCATCCAGAAATATTCCGATAAAATGTAAGAACGTCCATGACAATAAAGAAAATTCAATAGATTCTGAGAGAGAAAACAAAAGATGAAAGGAGACAGTTGGAAACAGACTTTCAACTGGATACAAGGAGACAATGAAGTCAATTTTCGAAGTATTAAGGAAAATAAATTTAATTCTATAATTTTGTAGCCATTATTATAACATTTCAAGGAACAAGCGCAGTAAAGATCTTTCTAGGCATTATAGGTCTTAACAGGAAGACCAGCTGAAAACACCCTTGGATGAAACAATCCAATAATAACAAATGGAACTCTTAAGAATGCAATGTTGTATATTGGTTGTAAATGATGATTAAATAATCTAGTTGTTCCATAAAGAAAGCAAGGGCCATAAAAGGAAAATGATGACAACATCATGCAAAAAGAGTGGGGGAGTAGAAGAAGGAAGAAATCCAAGGTGTGCTATGGTACTTGTTACCTTTGGGATAGCTGAGTGTCTTTGGTGGACTGTAGATGCAGTAACAGAAGACTGAGCTGACGAGTATGAATTGCCCATGTGAGACCACCTGCAGGTATAGGAATAACCGAGCAAGAAGGGGGTTTAGAATTAAAAGTGGAGGACAGGCTGAGTGACAGTAGATGACCAAGATCAACCAGCAGTGGGTTGTTGCTTGTTGCAATGATCTACCTCTTCTGAGTCTCCCCTCAGCAAGAGAGGTCCAATGGAACCTTGGAGGAACTCCTCCCTATGCTGGAAAGAAGATCCATAGATTGCAGCCAGAATTTTCCTACAAGAAATAATTTGCCAATCAGTTGTGATGAGTGCAATTAGCTGACAGCCTCTGGCTGAGGAGCTTTTGTTATCTATTGCAGCATTTGAGCCTAGACCTTTGTAGAGAGCAACATGGAGCCTCTCATGTCAAGTAGGAGCCTGTGTTGAGCAATGAGGCAAGCAGTTAAGGTTCTGCAGTCAGGAGATATCTCCAGACCAACATCAGCTGACACCCCAGAACTGATAAGGAGCAGAACTAGAAGAGGTCTGCAGGGGCCCAAGACTAATTCAATCCCTTTAAAAAGGGAAGGACTTTGGCAGCAAACTGTCAGACTCTTCAGACCTGACCCCCTTATGTCTGACCACTTAAAAAAGGCAACTGTCACCGAAAGCTCTGCTGGATCGATCTCCGAACAGAACCAAGATCCTTCACTGCTTGAACATCAGAAGCAGTAAGTGCTGAGAGCTGACCCTGACTGGACCCAGGCCTTATCTCACCCACACGCCCAAAGACTGACTTTGCATTGGGTACTGCACCCTTCTGTTACATTGTTTGCCATGTGGTTTGTCTTCTGTCCTGTGCCATATAAGAAGCCAACTTTAATCCCATGGTGAATTGTCATTGAGTTTGGAATTCTGAACCTGCTTTATAATTGTGATTTAACTCTGCTTTATGATTGAATAAAGCTGAAATTGTGGAAAGACACAACTCCTTTGTGTGCCTTTATAGTATGTTCATGACAGCCTCCCTCTTCCTAGTTAGCCTCAGACACTGCCTGAGCATGGCCAAGTACTACAGTTTTAAGGACATACCTAATGGTGTGATCCACACCCTCACTCTTAAGAGATCTGCATGCTTGGTAACCAGACCTTTCCTATATTAGGGTTGCTGTCCATGTCCAATCACAGTCACTCGGGAACAGGGGAGGATTAGAGATGCCTAAGAGCTTCATCTATATGCCACATACAGTCCTCAAGCCTTCATATGTAGCAGCAACCCTAGCTTCTTCCTGGTGATCAGAGTCAATTACCCCTGCTAGAATGGTGAATCCTTCTCATGTCTGATGGTCCCAGGATGCCATGAATCTAAAGGACTCAGCTGAAGCTTGGTGGATTTTCATGTCTCCTTGGATATAGAAAGAAGCTCTATTCTTTTTATTATTATTGTTATTATTATTTTTTTTAAGTGGGCTCCATATGGAGTCCAATGTGGGGCTTGAACTCACAACCCCAAGATCACATGGAGTCCAATATGGGGCTTGAACTCACAACCCCAAGATCAAGACCTAAGCTGAGATCAAGAGTAGGTCGCTTAACTCACTGAGCCACCCAGATGCTCTGGAGCTCTATTCTTAAATGTGAAGTGTGTTGCCTCCATAACAAAAGAGGTTTAACAGGTGGCATTATATGTCCTTCCATGTGATAAGGGATGCAAAAGGTGGGGGTGGGGGGGACATCCTAGTATTCACCTGACTAGGAGAATCCTGAAAATATTCCTAAAATGGATGGTCCCTGGGTATTGATAGGGTTCATTCCCAGCTTCTGGGGCACATATTTTTTCTTTCTTTTTTTTTTTTTTAACCAAGGCCTCCAGAAAGCTAGCCACCTCTTTGTCACCCTGCGGAGTTAAAAATATGTTTTCAATATAATGAATCAATACAATATTATGAGTGATATCCTGATACTCATGATCTGTTCTGGCAATTATGACAGAGAGCTGGAGAGTTAAAGTAGCATCAGACAAAACCGTAAGTGTATATTTTGTTTGCTCCTTGTGAGTGCAAACTGTTTCTGTTTTTCTTTTCTCACTGGGATAGGAAAAAATACATTTGCCCAATCAAGAGATCACAAACCTGAAGCCATATTAATCTGATCTAACAAAGATTCCATGTTAGTGCTGCAGCTGCAATTCCCACTACTTGGTTGAACTTGAGGTAGATTACAGTCATTCTTCAGGGTCCAGGAGCTAAGTGGTTAATTAAATGGAGATATAATAGGGATCATTACTTCTGTACCTTCTTCCCCCTTCCTTTCAATAGTATCTGGTTTGCATTGTGACTGGAGGCTTTCCCTGATCGCTACTACTCCTTCTCCCCTCTACCATTCAGAGGAGTTAATACCAATACATTTGTTACAAATCTACCTGGGTTTCGCACCTGAATTCCAGAGAACACACTGACACAGTTGGCACTAAAGAGGTTCAAGGCCTTAAGCACTAATGTGAGACGTTAAGATTAGTTTACCCACCTAGTTAGGAGAATCATGTTGAGTGGTATATGGAATGCTAATATCACAGAATGCGACATTATGTGTGGCAAACTCCTGAGTTAGGTGTTTGGACCCTGAAAGGCTGCATCTTGGATAGCTGGTAATCCTGAATTAAACCAGTCCTCAGAGGAAGTGACACAAAACTTTAAGTCATCTGACTGTCCATAAAATTCTGGATCATGGATATTGGATTCATATAATTATGTATGGTTCTACTTTTTCTTTCAAATACAATATCCAGGAAAATCTCAAAAATAATGATAGAATGGTAGAGAAGGGCATGAAGACAGTATTTTTTTCTTGTACTGGAGGGTAAATGAATGGATATTATTATAATTTAGTGAGCTATATATTTGTTTCCTGTATTGTATTACATTTTCTCAAACAATGTTTTCAAGTAATAATAAATAAGAAATATAGAAGAAAACAATATACATCTTTCCAAGTTCCCCTGTATGATTCGTGAAATTAAATTGTATATTTGCCCACCAGAAAATTCTCAGTAAGTTCCCCCAAACTAGAAATGACCATTTTGCATCCAAAGAAAAGAAAGAATGAATTGAAAGTGAAACATAAATTCAGAAGCAACATGTAATTTCACTGTGAAATTTAAAACTCCACATAAAATAAACAAAATAAAGCAGAGAAATCTCAGGTCAACGGGGAAATACAAACTGAGAAGCGTGATTTTCAAAATAAAAGAAAATAATAATGAAAAGATCTCATATTAGAATTTCTCAGTAGAGCTAAAGCAATGCTCAGAAATAAGTGGCTTGAAACACTATGTCATTATGTGTGTATGTGTGTATAGCTTTAAATATTTTTAAACAAAATACATGAATTATTTATCTAAAGCTAGAACATGTTTAAGAAAGCTGTTAGAAAGTAGAAGTAAATAAGAAGCAAAGATAAAAAAGTAATTAATGAGGGGCAACTGGGTGGCTCGGTTGGTTGGTTAAGTGTCTGGCTCTTAATTTCCACTCAGGTCATGATCTCAAGGCCTGCATCTGGCTCCATGCTCAGTGTGGAGTCTACTTGTCCCTCTCCTTCCCTCTGCTTATGTGCTCTCTCTCAAATAAATAAATAAATAAATAAAATCTTTAACAAAAAAGTAATGAGTTAGAAAACAGAAAAACTGTAGACTGTACGTATAAATGTAAAAAATGTAAAAGTTTGCCTCTAGGGGAAAATCAGTATAAGAAATATATTTCTCAATGACCTAATCTGGAGACACAAGAAGAAGTACAAACACACAAAATAAGTGGCAAGGGAGAAATGAACATCAAAATAGATGAAACTTTAAACAAAAATTGCACTTGGCACTGGTGTATGAAATTGTGTACAAAAACCCAGCTTACAATGTAACTTACCAAAACTAATCTCAGATGAAGTAGAAAAGTCTAGATCAGTTTCCATTCATAGGATAGAGAAAGTTTTCTAACATATCCCAAAACATTAAGCTCAGACAGTTCCTCAGGTGATTTTTCCCAAAACTTAAAAAAAAAATTCAAAATTCATTAAAGTATTTCATATCATACAAAAATAAAAAAATAATTTTAATTAAGTAAATATAGCATCAATACTAATTATTTGAAATTTGGATTAAGAAGTCTCCAATCAATCATGCTTACAGATATTAAGGAAACATCAAACATTTATAAATATTGTTGTAGAAATCCTAAGAAAATATTTGCAGATAGAATCCAATGTCATCATCAAAAAGTAATACATCATATTGAAGTAGAACTATTTGTAAGAATGTACATATTATAAAAATTGGGAAACTATTAATATAATGAGTCATTTTATTGTTTTTAAGGGGACATGTATCTCCATATATGAAGATAACAGTGAATAACAAAGGAGTGGAAGAATAGTTTAACAAGTTTTTATGAATATAAATATATAGGGGCGCCTGGGTGGCTCAGTTGGTTGAGCGACTGCCTTCAGCTCAGGTCATGATCCTGGAGTCCTGGGATTGAATCCCGCATTGAGCTCCCTACTCGGCGGGGTGTCTGCTTCTCCCTCGGACCCTCCCCCCTCTCATGCTCTCTCTCTCTCTATCTCATTCTCTCTCGCAAATAAATAAATAAAAAATCTTTTAAAAAATATATAAATATATATAAATACATATAAACATATAAACATCCCGAATTCCCCATCTTCTCTATATGGGAAGCAGTAAACATATTCTTTGTATGATTAGGAATAAGAAGCCATACTTATAACCATCACAGATATTTAATATTTAATTTGCTGTACATGTAGACATCAGTACATAGGAATTTTAAAACAAATGGCAGATACAATGGCCAATTGGAAAACTATTGCAAGCAATAGGAAAATTCTTAATTAGCAAGATTTAATATTAATATATAGGCCTAGACTTTATTTCTACCAATGGAAGACAGAATACATAAAATGCTAAATAATTACTTTAACAAATGCCTAAAATGTAATAAGAAATCTCAAGATCCTTGTGAAAGGCTTAAAAGTAAACTAGAACAAATGGGAAATTATATTATGTTTTTGAAGTGAGTAACTCAACATCATAAAAATATCTCCAAGTTAATGTATTGACTTAAAGCAATTTGAATAAAGATACAGTCTGATTTTCCTTTACTGGAATTATTTAAGTTTCTAAGGTCTAAATATAAATATTAATGCACAGTAGTAACTAGGAACATTCCAAAAACAGAACAGTTGAGTCTAGACAATCAGGTAAAAATTGTTCTAAAACTCTAATAATTTAAACAATATGGTATTGGATTATAAATAGGCAGAGCACAAAGTAAACATTTCTGAATAAACCCCACATATACAGAAATTTAAAACATGATAAATGTGATGCCTATAATCTGAAGTATGTAAAATGGGCTTTTGATAGACAGTAAAGGCACAGCTGAGCAACCATTTCAAAAAAATCAAAGTTGCATCTATTCCATACATGATACCACAATAAACTCCAAATACATTAACAATTGAAATGTAGAAAGGATTTCCTAAGTGTTCCAGAAGAAAATATTGGTTAATTTGAAAGTAAGCTTAAAGTTAAGAAAAGTGATTTTTGATTTAAAGTATTTGAAGGAGAAAAATCAGAACATATGTTATAGTCTTATCCATAGTGATCCAAAAACATGTCACAAATCGTCTGGGGGTACATGTAAATAGGTCATAAGAGAAATCCCATGTGGGTCTGCAAATATATGTTTACCAAACTTCATAGGGCCATTTAACATGAGTCTTACACAGCACATAATGACCAAGATAGAGCAATGAAATAGAAGATCAAACTTCCCCTACTTTGTGAGTTATAATCTGTAATATCAAAAATTTATGACTTTAAAAAATTCTATCATATATGTGACCTTGAAGAACATGAGTTTGAACTGCCTGGGTCTACTTATAGGCACTTTTGTCAATAAACAGACTATTGTTGATAACCTGTCTTTTCTCTTCCTTATGACTTTCTTAATAACATTTTCTTTTCTCTACCTCTTTATTGTAAAACTACAGTATATGACACATACAACATACAATATAGGTGTTTATGTACTGTTTGTGCTATTGGTAAGACTTCTGGTCAACACTAGACTAGTAGTAGTTCAGTTTTGGGGAGTCAAAAGTTATACATAGATTTTTCAACTGCATGGGGAGTTGGCACCCCTTAATCCCTGCATTGTTTAAGGGTCAACTATCTATTTTTGTCATTTCATTTAGATATACCTTTATCGATTCCTTTTTTTTTTGCTTTATCTATTCCTAATCACACTATATATTAAAATTATTCTCAAATATTTATAATTTATATATTAATTATTTATACTTTTGTTCAAAATTAAACTTTGCCGTATATGAGTTCAGATAAGAGAATGCAACTCTGCTGTAGAAAAAATACCTGGCTGATAATGAAGTCTTGGAGGATTTTCAAATATGTGTGAAATAATGTATGTCAGAGTAAAAATATGTGAGAGCATAAAAAGAATCAACACCAGTATTTTTCAAGGGATCAGTCAATGTCCAGAGAATGGGCTTTCATTTTAATTTCAGCATGTAATGTTGCAACAAGTAGAGAAGAAAACTTGGTCTGGCTCAAAAACTCAGGCTGACAATGTCCAGGCCACTGGGGTGGAGGAGAGGAGAGGAGGGGAGAAAGCAGCGCTGGAGCAGGGCATTGCCTAAGTGACTCAGTAGCTGCTAGAAAATTCAGGGCCAGTCACTAGCTGGAAGGAATCATCCCTGGGTCACCCTCCCACCTGCTTCCTCACCGGTCCTGCTCACAGGACTCAAACTATGCTTCAAAATCTAGAGTCCATTGATAAATCTGTGACCGTAAGACAAAATAAAGCAGATCTACAAGACCAACTACTTTGGAAGTTAAAATAGTAAAAAGACAAAATTTGGACAAAATATTTGTGGTTCATATCACAGTGGCTAGTGTGTACACACACACACACACACACACACACACGGGGCCATCTGGCTGGCTCAAGTCACAAGAGTGTGTGACTCTTGATCTCAGGGTCTTAAGTTCAAGCCCCATGCTGGATGTAGAAATTACTTAAATAAATAAAAAAAATCCTTACATATACACACCCAGACTTGTATAGAGATGTATAGATGTGATATACATCTGTGAAGCAGTTAGCTAACATACGTTGGTCCTCATCACTGAGAAGAGAAATTTAATGTAAAAGTGGTACATGTACAAAATGACTCATTCATCAATGATTAAAAGAGTAAGACATTGGAAATAACTTCATATAAAAAACTGAATGAAATTTATAACGCCGTACATTTGGAGAAAAAAGGCAGTTCTGAATATACGGAAGTACTGACACCTTAGGCTCGTGTTGATAGGTGACAAAAGTAAGGTGTGGTATAATGCATGTGAGATACCACCATGTGTGTAAAAACTGGCAGCTTGATTAGACGAGGTTTTTGTAATGAGACATCATATATACTTTGTCCTAACCTTTTGATTTTTGAAAATTGAAATATTTTACTAATTTAGGTATGTAAAATTAAAAAAGAAGAACAAGTGGAAGGGAGGAAGATGGGAAAATATAAAATTAAAGATGGATACAGTAGGTAAAACAGGTATGTAGAAACTATGACCACCATGGACTACTGTTTACTAATAAATTAGGAAATTTAAATAAAAGTGCTGGAAAGTACTGAAAGAAATTTCTGGAAAATTCTGAATAATTGATAATAATGAAAAACACATAAATAATAAAATGCAAGTATTATTAACTAAACCATATTAAATACACCCTGTGTGTGTGTGTGTGTGTGTGTGTGTGTGTGTGTGTGTGTGTGTGTGTGTATGACATATGGCTTTATGGGTAAGTTATAAAAATAGTCCAGAAACCAATAAATTCTCTCTTAGGAAAGTTTTCTTCAAAATAATAAAAAAGGAATGAGATGATCAACCCATTCTGTGTGTTACAAAAAATAAACCTCTAGTGGTAGTTAATTTTATGTGTCAACTCGTCTATTTGACAGGGTGCCCAGATACTTGGCTAAACATTATTTCTGGGCATGTGAGGATGCTTCTGGGTGAAATTAGCATTTGAATCAGTGGACTCAGTAAACCAGTTTGCCATCTCCTGTGTGGATGGGCATCATCCAATCCACTGAGGGTCTAAATTGAATAAAATGTCTGAGAAAGGAAGAATTTGGCCTTAATGACTAACACCAATCTTCTGTTCTCCACTTTACTAGTTCTCAGGCCTTCAGACTTGGACTAGATCTATATCACTCTCTCCCTTGGTTCTCAGGCCTTTGGATGCAAACTGAATTACACCATCTACTTTTCTGGGATCTCCAGCTGTCACACAACAGATGAAGAGATTTCTTAGCCTTTACTGCATGAGACAATTCCTCATAATAAATCTCCTTTTATATATACATATATATCCTATTGGTTCTATTTCTCTGGAAATCCCTGACTAATACATTTGATTTCCAGCATGAGAAAATAAAATATATAACTGTTTTAATTAATAATTGCTGACATATCTTTAAGAAAGTAGTAGATCAATGTGTATGTCCGCATATTTACAAAAGAAGTTACCATAATCAAGTACAGTATATCCTAGAAAGGCAGACTAGCCCTATCAGAAAATCTATCAGAGTAATTCATGATATGTATCAGTTAGACATGAGATTAGACAAAGCTTTCTAATTTGTTTATGAAAACAAATGTTTAGTTCAATGAATTATGGGGTAACTTGACTTAGGTTGAGATTCCAAGAATAACTGTCAGAGCAACATCCTAGAATTAGTCCCGGGAGGAAACTGTTCCTCTTGCCATAATCACAAGACTGGAGATCCAGGAAGTCTAACCGCTAAGTCAGAATGTGCCTGCCCTGCTCACAATATGGAGAGAAGGAAGTAGCTGACTGCGTGGCCACAATACCTCCGCTGTGATCCACGCACACAGGTTAGATGTGCTGGCCCTGCTGCCTGACAGCCACAACGTTAGGAAGCAAATACGTCTGCCTACCCCTGCTGCAAGAAAGCCACCTCTCACCCTCACTCCTGTTCCAAATCCTGTTCCATGCATGGTCTGGTCGGAACCTGGTTGCATGTGGGACACAAACCATGAGCTATGTTGCAAGAGATCAGAGGACTGGACTGGAGTTGAGGGAACCAATAATTTTTACATGCCCTCAGCCTGCCTTTAACTAGTTAATCTGTATAAACAAAATCACATCATGTTTAAACTTCTGAAATACAATAATATTGAATCTTCACCTAATAGGACGCAACTATCCATTTAACAAAAAACAAGCATATGAATGAAACACAGTTTCCAATGCTTCCCTAAAGGAGAGTCACACGATCTCACTAATCAATAGTATCCCTTTCGGTATAATATCCTTTTCTTCTCAAGTATAGGAACTTGAGATTCTTTCTACAGCTTACTGGGTCAGTTGGTTCCAGTCTTGGCAGCTGTCCGGTATAACATTCACACATGTTCAAGCAGGCTGATTTTGTTTATATTGCTTTGAATATGCATGTGTTTATACGTGAAGAAGGATTGATTGTAACAAAAGTTCCTTTGGTGGATTATAACACATGTCCCTTTTTAATATTTTGTGATTATTCCTTCTAATGTACAGACGGTTGAAGATTCCCCCTGCTGTCTGCAGAGAAATATATCTACTATTCAAAGGTTCTTAGATAAAGTGGATTTTTTCCAATTCAATTACTCTTGATTCTGACTCATGATTCTCTTTGCCTCCTGGGAGTCTGAGTTTCAATTATCATGACTATTATTTTTCTTTTTTTCTATTGAAGATTATATCCCTAGACTTCATAGGAAGCCATGCTAGATATTTTCTTCTGTTATATTTTTCATAGTACAGGGTGTTTTGTAGTCCAAGGAAGGCTTTATAAGCCTAGTTCCCAGTGTTTAAATTTGCTATGGCAGATTAGATCATTGTCCTTTATTTTTTCCCTCCTAGCTTATTACTTTGCAAAGTAAGAAATTGTGCAGAGTATATTTCCCCATACATTTGCCTCAGCAATGGGAGTTGCTTTGGTCAATGGAATCAGTAAAGAAATTAAAGTCTTACTAGTTCTGAGCCAAGCCTTCAAGAGGTTACTCATGTTTCTGCCTTTTCTCCCATGACCCATGATGAGAGGAATGTACACAAACTAGCTGCTGATCCAAAGATGATGTGGAGCCAATATGGAGCAGATCTAAATGGATCTAAATGGGATTCACAGCCTAAAGGCCTACTGACTGCAGGCTTGAAACAAATCTTCTCCATCCAATCCACAGAAAAGTAAAAGAAAACAAAACACTCTCAGGGTGGTTTGTTATGCTGCATGAATTTAGCAAAAACCAAGTCATAGAGTTGGATAAGCAAAATCACGTATTGGTTCTTCACTTGGAAATTTAGGCAGGAACAACCTTTTTAGATGAAATTCTACACTTAACTATGGTAATAAATGGCCTAGTAGCTATGTTACCAGAAGTAGCATTGTTTTGGGAATCATAAATCTTAGCAGCATAAGTCAAGTTGTAGGAGAAATAATTTGAAAGAAAGTTGTTCAAAATCACAATCATTTTGTCTAGATGACTGGGTCACTTTCCCAGAGATATGCACCAGTGCTAGAAACTGTATGCACACAATGATTATGCACAAATGAGGAGTAACTTTCTTCCTGCCATTGGAATTATTCTATTTCAAAGGCTCTTGGTTCATTCAAAAACCAGATCATAAGCTCAAAAAAGTGAGCTTATTCCTAAAGAATTGCGAGATGGACTGGTGAGGACAGTGGTGAAAAGTTTTTTTTTCATAAAGCCTGGTTTGTCACAAATATGCAATTTATTTGTATTTTTAGGGTAGAAATGGTCTGGGTCATGCTGGGAAACATTCTTGAGAGGTTTACAATTTAATTTATTCATTTGATTATTTTTTCTAGTAGGAATTTCTTTATGGTCTGATCAAGTTCACCTAGAAATTTTAATTCATTGTTATAGGGCAGTGTACAATTTTCCCAGTTAGAAATCTTCTGAAGTGTAGGTGGTCTGATTTGGTAGGGCTATACTTATTAAGATTTTAGGGAACTTATTAAATTAGTAAATGCTAAGGAAAAATGAAACTGCTAATGACAGGTGGGCAGGCTAACATTCTTGGTACTAATTAATTAGCTTTGCAATACAGTATATGTAAAACTTCAGTTCTTGGCCACCACAGTGTGGCCAGCCAGAGGATTTGATGCAAGTCAGCTACTTGCATTCAGGGCACATCACTTAACTGAAGGCCTGTGTATCTAGGAAAATTGAGCACTGGGAAAGAAATGTAAGCAACAGGAAACTATCAAACAAGTATGTTTATAAGGGCAACTGATACAGCACAGAAAAATCATTTGGCAAATTCCCATTTCATCAGAAATGAATGAGTCTGCCAATTGGGAGTCCAGAGTCTCAAAGAAAAATAGTCAAACAGAAAATCACTACTTATTGTTTTTGGAAGTCACTGCTTATTAGAAGGATAGTTCAGTTTAGTTTTGTTTATTTAATGCTATGCCAACCATCTCTTTGATATGTTTCACCTGGACCCAGTTGGCCAGCAGTAGCTGGTAGCCAAGGTTAGTAAGGGGTGTGGAAATATTTTTCAGATATATGAGTGATAAGATTTTACATATATGCAAGTTATAGAAACTTACAACATAGTTATCATGATTTAGGATATTACATAGAATGAGAACTGATGAAAATAATCTGCTGGGTTTTCCTACTCATGATTTTATGTGGCTCAGATGAGTATTTCCTGTTAGGAATTTGCTCTCACTCTCCTCAGGGCAAAGGAGATTGCCTCGGGTAACTAAATGGCATATTCTTTACCTAACATATATATTATAATTTAATTTCTTATTCTTATGCATCTGTGCTCTGTGATGATAGAAAGAATGAACAGGGTTGAATCCATAAGAAATTTGTGGCTTATAAACTTTACATTGAAATGTATCTAAATTGCCTTATACAGGAGATAATGTTCCCTTTCTACAAAGAGCCTAGACAATTTGGGGGTGGGGGGGCAGTGAACTTGAAAGCAGATACTTTTATTTTTTCACAACATAGATTAATTAGCCTAATGTCCATTTGCTTGATAATGTATTTTCACACTGGAACAAAGAGATCTAAGCTTTAGAAACACAGATGGAAGTGAGTTTAAGATGGATTCTCTTTTCAGATTGTGCTCACAGTATTCAAACTTGACAAGTCCTTCATTTTTTTTTTTTTTCAGAAGAGCTTTTGGGAGTGCTTGACAAAATCATTTAAAACACTGGGTTTTCTAGTGTCTCTCCTACTTACTGTGTTATTAGACATGCAAAAAATTAAAATCCCATGAACCATTTTCAGTTTTATTGACTTTTTATATTGAAAGTTCCTCCCTTGATCCTGGTCTCACATTTTTTTTCCTTATAATTTAGGAATGCTAAATTGAGAGCCATAAATTTTGAGTCTGTATCTTCCCCATTTGGTGACTGACAGCTTACACAGTGATCAGTCATCTGTCTCAGTTCATGTAGAATCTCTGCATCTCAGCTCTGCTCACTAAAGGGATTTAAAATTGCTATTGAACATTGGGGTGGAGGCCACGGACAACTATGGCCCCAAAGAGCATTTTTTGAGGTTTCAATTCCCAAATGGCATTCAAATATGTTAGTCATTCTCTGAAGGTACTCACCTACTCGTTCACCTTTGCTCAATTTATGAATGTTTATTTTTGTTCAGCCTGACCTACTGTGCAAAATGCAGAAACTGCCTCTACCAGTTTTTCTGAGACCGCCCTTACAAATTTCTATTTTCTAGAAAATATGGTTTGTCTATGCAGTTGGCTTGTGCATGCAGTCAGCCTGGGCATGCAGAAGGCTTATGCATACAGTTTATGGAGTTTATCTGCTGGCAATGGATGTGGAGTAGGGTTCCATGACCAACTACACTGAAAGGTGGGATTCGAGAGCTTTACACATAGGGTTGAGCCTTGATTCAGTTTACAATTCTTCTGAAAGATCTAGGGCTTAGATTTTTAGTTTAAGATTAAGAAAGATAGAAGGAGAAATTATTGCTACTAGGTGCTAACAAGTGCCTTTTTAGTGTAAGAACTCTGGCTTCTGTGAATCTTTATCATTTCTAAATTGTGATTCTGTATGTCTTTGACTATGTCCTAGCTGAAAAGCATCCAACTAAAATTTTATTTTATTTAAGATTTTATTTATTTGGCGGGGGAGAGAGAGAGAGAGAGAGAGAGAGAGAGAGAGAGAAAATGAGTGTGGGGGAGGGGCAGAGGAAGAAAGAGGGAGAGAAAGAAGCAGACTCCCTGTTGAGCAGGGAGCCCAATGTGGGACTTGATCCCAGGACCCTGAGATCAGGACCTCAGTCAAAGGCAGATGCTTAACACCTGAGCCATCCAGGTGTCTCCAACCAAAATATTATATCCAGGGCTTTTACAAAGCTCTAGAAGTAAATGTGCCAACTTAGAGCAAGTGTGTCAATCAGTACAAACAACATTTTGTTTTCTTCTTATTATGCCAGGTATCATATTTTTTATTGCATTTATATGTATCTTTTCTGTAACTCTATAAGAAATCAGCAGGTATTGTAGAAAAAAAATTTGATGACACTTATTGAAGACGTACACTTTATCCAGAACCATTGTGATAGGTATAGAGACACTGCAGTACAATTTTACAGTGGGGGAGAGACATTGGGCTCAGCTCCAAATACAGCATGGGTAAGTGGGAATTTATAGCCAAGAGGAAGATGGGGATCTGTGGATAGACTATTACTAAGAGGAAACTTCCAAGGTGAGGGGGATTCTGGTTAAACTGACTTAGTAGGGTACTTGTTAAAATGGTTTTATGAGAAAGTGCATAGGTGGGCCTCAGAGAAGTTTCCAGGGGCCTGACTAAAGTTTGAGTCTTTGCCAGTCTTCCCTCACACAGAATCATAAAGGCTTGAGATTTATTCTGCATTTCACATATGTTTTAATCTATGTAGTTGTCATCATATATAAACAATTCAGATTTCTTTTAGAGATTTAACTTGACATCATTCTCTGCAAAAAGATGTTTACTTTACACCCAAGTATGCTTTCACTGATAATACCTCATCATAGACTGATACCTACTTTTGAATTTTTCTGCTTTCAGTCATAAGGATTTAAAAACAATTACTTAATGACTTGATGGCTTCCCAACCTAAAAACAGTTCTAAAATATGATATTTCTCAGTGGCCCTTACAAACTATTTTACTATCCCTAGGAACTTTCTATTTATAAGATCCCCCTCCCCGCATCTGACTGAATGCCCAAGACACACACACTAGGCCAATTTATAAAATTTTATTTAAAAGAGTATTGTATGGTGATTAACATAACATAATAAAATAAAATTTAGGAAATAAAAATAAAAATATGATCATGATGTAAAAAAAAGAAGAGAATCACATGGAACTTTGGAAGTGGTATCTTATACTAAGTACCATTCATCAAAGTGGCACTACATCATAGTGTAGGTCCTCCTTTTCTTTCTTTGAATGTGTACTTGGAATTTCTGAAGAAAGTTGATAATCCATTTTTGCTAGCAGTGGACACTTACAATATGAGATCATGGACCAATTAATTATAGAGACACAACTGAAGAACTTGCATGCTCAGTCAAACTGTCTGAAGTCTTGCCATTTCTATCTACAGTATTGCCAAAAGAGTCAATCAACTCTTTCCCCAGGGTCCCAGATGCATGATGCACTGCTGTATGCAACCAGCCTTACAACTTCAGATTTCACATAACAGACACAATAAAATATGCACACTATAATTTAATTTTCACATAATAGGCCACCAATATACACAATGCAGAGAAACACTATCTGCAAAATCAATCTTTCCCATAATTTCATTGAAAGAGAGAGCTTGACTGACTGGTTTCTCAAAATATTTTATACTTATCTCTCTAAAGTTATAGCATATTACACTGATGTTAAGATGCATTTTTTCCACAGATTTGCATATCAGTAATCCAGAAATGTTTCACAATCAACAATTTACAACAATAATTTCCTTTTACATATTAGTACAAATTATATATTAAGTGGTAACTTGGAGTTGATAAAATATGGCATATGAATAATATTTAAATTACTCCACAAATAAATTGTCAACTAAAGGACTTTGATATAGAATATATGGCATATTGGCCAGGGAATGCTAAAAATAGATGAAAGGAAACTTCTTGGGAATTCTGAAATTTTTAGTGGAACATGAAAAGCATCATTGCTATAGAATACAAGGGTCTCTCAGGTTCCTAAATCTACCCATTTTACCAGTATATATTTTGTTCAAGCATGATATATATGGCAAATTGTGAGTCATAAAGCCTGGCATATCAATCATAATACCTATTAACATAAGGGTTCTTTTTTTGGCTGAATCATTCATCTCAGTAAACTAAATAAGCTTCTCCAGTATTTCAAAATAATAAGCAGAAATATGATCTTTCTATGGCATAGATGTGTCTTCCCTGCCATTGACAGAAGCATTTTAGAGACAATTCAAGAGGTGGTCTCATTTGCCTAAGGACTTTAGGGTCTGTGCTAGAGTGAAGAAAGTCCTTTGTTAGAAAAAGATCAAAAGTTAATGTGATAAAATTCTGTATTTGTATCCATTTTCAGGAGAGATCCAGGAAAAATCATGACCTAGTGTAACAGAATATGGGTGTAGAAAAAAAGGCCTGACTCTGAGTATAGCTAACATAACAGAATCCTGAAAATTGTAAAATCAGCTTGGGCAAGGCTTCAGGTATGTTTTATTGAATAGGATATTGCATCTGATTGAAACCCCAATACTAGTATGTACAACCAACACTGAAAATCAAAAACAAAAGAGCAACAAAAGAATGTTGCTGTCATTCATATATTGTAATGGAACATTGTCACTAAAAAAAATAGATTTCTCAAAAAAATTATAAAACATTACACACAAAAAGGTAAAAAAGAAAAATAACATTTCTATGTATGTATCTATATACATGACTTTATATTTAAATTGTGATAGTATAGATTGAAACAGATTAGAGCAGATCTTTCTTCTTTATGTCATACAGTTCTTTTAATAATGGCCTGATGGAGCTCTTCTCTCCAATGTTTGATTTTTGCTTTTATCTGAGTAGTTACTTTTTACTCTCACTATTATTTGATGGGTTGATTTTTTTACTCTCACTATTATTTGATGGGTTGATTTTTCCTTTCTTTCTTCTAATAATGTACAAATATTGCTGATTCTCATAAAGAGTACTGATGCTCTGTTCTTCCTGGGATGGCTAGACTGAGAACAGCCTCTTACTTGGGTGATGCCCGGGGGCTGGTGTTTATGAATGAACCGTGGATAGAAGTGGGTTAGTGAAGAGTATGTGTAAGAACTCACTCTCCCTTCCTGTGTCTACTGGCTAGACGCAGAAGTTCCCCTGGGCAGCTCTGAGTCCCTAGGGTTTCAGGGAGTACACCTATGGAAGGAACCAGGATCTCTGACTCCAGCTGTCTGCTGAACATTTGCACTGGAATTTATTAGCGGAAAAAAATAAAAGCTGATGATTTTAGATTACTGAGAGATTTTTGGTAGCTTATCCCAACTAATACAAATAATAATTTTAAGTAAGGCAAAAAATGCTATCAGTTTACATATTGGTACTTTAGAGGAAACCTATAGTTTCTGACTGGCAGCTTTTTAAGATTTTCTTTTCAATGTTGATTTTCTGATGTTACAGTGAAATATGCATGGGGCTAGATGAACTTTTGGGGTTTATGATAAAGTGGTCACTTGAAGTAGAATCAAAGCAGAAATCTTTATAGATATTTGAACTACAACAACTCAGAAGATTACATATAATTGTTTTGCATAATTTTCTGAATTAATGCATAGTTCCTCCCTCCCAAACTCACTAATATACATTGCAAGGGTACAAAAAATAGAGTAACTATGTGAGGTGATGTATGTATGAATTAACTTGATTGAGGAAATAATTTCAAAATGTAAGCATATATTAAGCCATCCCATTGTACACTTTAAGTATACACAATTTTATTTGTCAAATATACCTTAATAATGCTGGAAAAAACTAAATCAGTGAAGGAGTGTGAAGTCAGATAACTGTGCTCTAAATCCTTTTATTTTCTTTTTCAGTTTTATTTTAGGTTGTTTTCTCACCTTGACTCTTATGAATAATGCTGCAATAAATGTGGCATTACAACTATGCCTGTAAGATAATGATTTTGATTTTTTTAGATATGCCTATAAGTGGGATTGCAGGATCATATATTAGTTCTACTTGTAATGTTTTAAGGAAACTCCATATTGTTTGCCATAGTGGCTGTACCAGTTTACATTCCCACCAACAGTGCACAAGTTTTCCCTTTGCCCCACATCCTTACCAGCATTATTTATCTCGTCTGTTTGATAGTTTGCATCCTAGAAGGTGTGAGGTGATATCTTGTCATACTGTAAATTTGCATTCCCCAATGATTAGTGATGTTGAGCAAATTTTCATGTATCAGTTAGTCATTTGTATGTGTTCTTTGGAAAAATGTATATTTAGGTCTTTTGTCCAGTGTTTAATTGGGTTATTTGTAGTTTTGCTATTTGGTTGTATGAGCTCTTTGTATATTTTGGATGGTAACCATTTATTGGATATGTGGTTTGCAAATATTTTCTCTCATTTCATAAGTTGCCTTTGCATTTAGTTGATGGTTCTGTTTTCTGTGCAAGAGCTTTTTAGTTTGATATAACCTCACTTGTTTATTTTGCTTTGCTTGTCTTTGCTTTTGATGTCAAATTAAAAAAATAATAATTGCCAAAACTAATGTCAAGGAACTTATTCCCTATGTTATCTTCTAGAAGTTTTACAGTTTCGGGTCTCTTTCAAATCTGTAATGGGTTTTGAGTTGATTTTTGTGTATGGTGTAAGATGAGGTCTGGTTTAACTCTTTTTATGTGACTGTTCATTTTTCCCAGCACCATTTTTTTAAATTCTTATTTATTTATTTGACAGAGAGAGAGAGAGCTAGAGAAGGAACACAAGCAGGGGGAGCAGGAGAGGGAGAAGCAGGCTCCTGGCCGAGCAGGGAGCCCGATGTGGGGCTCCATCCCAGGACCCTGGGATCATGACCTGAGCCGAAGGCAGACGCTTAACAACTGAGCCACCCAGGCGCCCCTTCCCAGCACCATTTTTTGAAGAGACTATCCTTTCATATTGTATATTCTTGGCTCCTTTGTCATAAACTAATTGATTATATATGCCTGAGTTTGCATGTGGGCTCCTCATTCTGTTCCATTAATCTGTACGCCTTTTGGTGTGTATGTGTGCTAATACCATACTTTCTTTATTATTCTAACCTTATAATACAGTTTGAAATCATAAAGTGTGAACATCTTTGTTCTTCTTTCTCAAGATTACTTTGCATTTGGGGTCCTCATGGTTTTATATGTATTTTAGGATTTTATTTTTTATTCTTGTAAAAAATGCCGTTGGAATTTGATGGGAATAGTGTTGAATCTGTAGATGGCTTTGAGTAATACCATAAAGTTTGGGAATTTAACGGTATGAATTCTATCATTTCATGAGCATATAATATCTTTCCATTTGTTTATTTTTTCTTTAATTTCTTTCACCAATATTTTATAGTTTTTAGTGTACTGAATTTTCACTTCCTTGGTTGCATTTATCCCTAAGTGTTTTATTCTTTTTGATTCTATTATAAATAGGATTGTTTTCTTAATTTCATTTTCTAATAGTTCCTTGTTAGTATAAAAATAAAACAGGTATTTTTTGTATGTTGATTTTATATCTTGCAGCTTTACTGAAATTATTAGTTCTAACAGTTTTGGGAGAAGTTGCCAGTGTTTCTACATGTAAGTTCATATCATCTGCAATAGGATGTCTTTTATTTATTTATTTATTTATTTTTCTTGCCTAATTGCTCTGGCTAGGGATTCCACTACCTTGTTGAATAAAAGTTAAAGAGTGGGCAGTCTTGTATTTTTCCTGATCTTAGAACAAGAGCTTTAAACTTCTTACCATATAGTACAATGTTAGCTTATCATATATGGTTATGTTGATGTACATCCCATTTATACTTAATTTGTTGAAAATTTTATCATGAAATGAAGTTATGTTTTGTTAAGTGCTTTTTCTGCATCTGTCAAAATTATGATTTTTATCCCTCATTTTATTAATGTGGTATATCACATTGATTCATTTGCAGATGTTGAACCATCCCAGAACCCCTAAAATAAATCCCACTAATTATTGTATAAAATCCTTTTATTGTACTATGGAATTTTGTTTGCTAGTATTTTGTTAAGGGGTTTTATACTTTTATTTGTTTTCCTATTACTAGTTTTTATCCTTCTATTTCAGCTTGAAAAACTCTTTTTATCATTTTTCATAAGGCTGGTCGAAGTGATGATAAACTCCTTCACTTTTTTTTTTGACTGGGAAACTATCTCTCCTTTGATTCTGAAGGGTAATTTTGCCTGGTAGAGTATTCTTGGTTGGCACTTTTTTTTTTTTCCTTCAGTACTTTGAATATATTTGCCGATTTCCTTCTGGCCCACAAGGTTTCTGCTGAATAATTCTCTGATGGTCTTATGGGTAAACCATTAGTCTATTACATAAAGATTAGATTTGAAGGTTTTTCATGTTATTTTGTTTGTAACAAATTTCCCTATTTTTTTTCACTGTCTCTGTTGGTTTCTGCACATTAAACAAAACAGCCACCTTGACAGATTATTCTCATCAATCTACCTGGTCGTAGCTCCTGATTATCTCTCAAATCTTTTTGATTATTCATGCTTCCATCTGTTCTTAGTGGCTCACGGTGGTAGAGAGTGTGCCAAAACCTGTCAGTTTCCCCAAGGGAAAGACTGTAATCTGCACCCGTATACAGGCTAATTAGAAGCTGGACCTTTAAGCAGCACGTGGGAAAACAAGCATTCAAACTCCTTCCAGGGAAAGATTGGGAGATGGGCATTTTGGCCTGGTTCCTCTGTGCTGAGCCCTGCACAGACAGCTATGGTGAATGCTTCTGTGCCCATTAAGAACTGTTTCCTTGTATGCTGTAATGTCTATGGAATTCCTGAATGCAAGCCCCACTGGCTCTCAGAGCTAGGTGATTAGGGGCCCATCTCTCAGGTGGCAGCCTTAAAAGTTGGGGTACTAGACGTGTGGTCCAAGCCAGTTGCTCCTCAGGGAGAAGCTCAGATGTGATGGTTCCCTCCGACCTGGATGGTATTGAGTGTGGGGTCTATGGTGGGTATTTTGTCAGTCACCTAATATGTAGTATTCACTTAGCTACTTTCTGAATTTCTTTCAGAGAGAATTGATCCATGTGTAGCTGTACTTTCAATGCACCCACAGAAGGAGGGAAACTCAAGAACCTCCTGTGTGGTGATTGTGGTGCAAGTCCCCAAATTTAAATCCAGTGCTCTTGGTCATTAACCCTGTGGCAAGGAGCTTCCATTTCCCAGTCTGTAATATAGGATAGATGAAACTTAGAAAGTTGTTCTGAAGGTGAAATAAGATAATGCATGTAAAATGGAAAGTACCATGCTCAATAAATAAATTTTACTTAATTATTTTATTTTACTTAATAAATACTTGATTTGAAACATAGTCTCTCTCAAAGAATGTCACAATTAAATATAAAAGCAATGTTTCAGGCTCTAATTATGTAGTCCATATTATTTTTTTTTGAGTAAGAGTTTTAGAATCTATCTAGTCTTACCATTGTCAGTTATAATTATTATCATCTGACTTTATGTCAGTGACCTTACTAATTTGGAGAGACGTAGAGACACAATTGCTTTCAACATCTGTCCAAACAAGAGAAAGAAGACCCAGAGTATCTTTGGACACTGTGTATGTTTTGTAGCATATAAAGATAATACTTCTGGTTTTTACCTTCCAAAGTCTGGCATTTGCTCCTCAATCCATGTTTAAACAATGCCTCCTACATATTATGTAATTTAAAATTAAGAGAATTTCAAAATTTTATATCTCACATTTCATCATATGGTATTTTTCTCCTCCCCTGCAGACTCTCCTCTCTTTCAAGGTATCTTTCCTATTGCTGTAAGAAATAGCTGTTAATCTCTATTTAAGATGGTATTAAGATATTTTTTTATTCATGGATCTGTTTTTATATTTTTGATCCTCTAGCATATTAAGAATGATTTCTAGTTGTCTTAGCTTAGTGGAAAATGCTATTCATAATCTGGTGTTAATAGGTTGTCAACAAACTAAAGTCAGTTCCTTGGTCACTTGAAGCGTAATTTGCTCTTCTAAAGTTTTGATATGTACCAAAATATACTGGATCATTTAAAGGCCAAATGTTAAAAGAAACTATAGAACATGATTCTTGAGAAGGCTCCAGGAATAACACTTTGGGATTCCTGGAATTTGACAATAAGAAAAGTGATACGAGTAAAAACAAATCTAAGAAGGCAGGGTAGGAAGAATTTTAGCGAGGGACCAACATTAATATATAAGGACATATCACATTTCTTGGACATTTTGGACATTTTTATAATCTAAAAAGCCAATAAATCTAAATTAACCCAATTAACTAAATTAACCCAAAGAAAACTAAATTAACCCAAAATTAATGAGTGTTCTTTCTTTTCAGGTTTTCTAGAAATAGTAAGACTTTGAATGAACATTTGTCAGACTTTGCTTCAGGAAACATTCTTCTTCCACCGGCTTCTTTCTTCACTCTAGAATGCTGGGTACAGAACCATGCTGTTCTACAGTACTTTTTAAACTTTGCCCATGCTATCATAATAATTCAACAGTACATATAGCTTATCTATTCTACAGTGTGACCATAGGTCTGTTGGTCACTCATCTGAGTGTCTGAGATGTAAAATTACAAGGTAAGCAAAGGAATAGGAAAAAAAAAGACTCCTGCTGAGGAAAATAATATATGTATTGAAATCATCCCACAATTGACTCAATTTCAGAATTAGCAGACAGGGACATTAAATATTTATTATAAATTTAGTGCATATTTATGAAGATATTTGCTGTAGAAAGGATAGTTTGCTAAGAAAAGGGAGTAGAACAATTACAAGTTCATGAGAAGAAGAAAAAACAGATTTCAAACTAACTGCTAATCAATTGTAGACCTAACTATAAAATCTAATTCTGTAAATGCTCTAAAAGAAAAATGATAAAAGGATAAAGGATAAAATGATTGTGAGCCGTAAGCTATGCAAAATTATTTTAGATATAACACTAAAAGCAATCATAATGACTGACATCCAGTTGGAATCCACTAGTACATAAAAAAATCAGGATAATACAAACTATAATTGGAATATAAAGCAATAAGTTAAAATCAGTCTAGAACAAGTACAGATGTTAGAATTAGTAGTAAAAAAATCTTTAAAAAATTATTATAACTATGTTCCAGATAGCCAAATAAGCAAAGACACAGTAAATATTACAAGTTACAGAAATCAAACTTGCAGAGGATGAAAAATAAGAGATGTTTCAGATAAAAATTTCACTAGATATGATCGATAGGAAATTCAATGTTTTAATTAAGAAATCAAAAAAAAATTAGAAATTATTTTAAACTCAAGGACAATAAAGCAGAATATGTCTGATTTTGATATTAGAAAATGTTAGCTAAAAGGCATTTCTCAATTAAATGACCCCAATTTCCTCCTTAATAACCTGGAAAAGAATATTAAATCTAAAATAAATATCAGAGCCAAAAGTCAATGAATAGAAAACAGAAAAAATATAGAGCATATCAGTGAAATCAAAGATTGGTTCTTTGAAATCATTAAAATTGATAAACTTCTATCTAGACTAACAGGAAAAAGGAAAGATTACACAAATTACCACTGTTAAGAATGAGAGAAATAAAATCAGTACAGGTTCTAGAGATATTAAAATGAAAATAAGAATATATTGTAAATAACTTTATGCCTACAAATATAATAACTTAGATAAAATTGAAAGATTTCTCAGAAGACAAAATGACCAGTACTCAGTAAAGAGATAACCTGAATCATCCTACATGTATTGGGGGTTTTGAGTACATATTTGTTTTTGTATTTTTGCCCCTAATTTTCCAAACCATTAATTTTCAAACCAAACCATTAATATTCATACATATTTAACCATCTAAAGATTTTTTAGTACAAAATCATATTTTATGTTAAAAAACTTTAATTTCTTTTGAAATCAATGAAATTCTCTTGTTTTCTTTATGTTCACATGTTGATATAGTTCTTCTAGTAGCTATTCCATTGGACATGGGGTCTTCTTATTCACTGTGAATTCCTTGTCTCTGACATGTGGCACCCAAAAGAGAAAAGGAAAGCTTTCCCTGTTAAGTCATTTGGTCTGATAGTTCAAGTAGTATCTCTGGTTGTTGGGCAATTTTTAATATCAGGGATCCTGTATTGATTAAAAGCCAAGAGGCTAATTTTCCCCTAGTCATGTAATTTAAGGCAGGCTGTTATGTCCTATTTTAGGCCCCATGCCGTAAACACTTCCTGCCTATTCAGTGTCTCAAGGATAGAGATTATTCTACGTATGTGTTTGAATCACTATCAAAATTTTAGAACTCAGACAGACATGGCATGTCTACAATTTGAGGTAAATGTCATATTGCCTCCCTGGGTTAAAAGAATCCCAGTGGGGCGCCTGGGTGGCTCAGTTGGTTAAGCGACTGCCTTCGGCTCAGGTCATGATCCTGGAGTCCCGGGATCGAGTCCCACATCGGGCTCCCTGCTCAGCAGGGAGTCTGCTTCTCCCTCTGACCCTCTTCCCTCTCGTGCTCTCTGTCTCTCATTCTCTCTCTCTCAAATAAATAAATAAAATCTTTAAAAAAAAAAAAAAAAAAAGAATCCCAGTGTCCTGGACTATACTCTGCCCTTGGGTTTGTGCTTTGATGCTGTTGCCCAGATGATTGTCAGTTCATGGGGGGCAGATTCCAGCATTCTTCTACAGTTTCCTCGATGGAGTTAAAAGCTACAGAGGCCGAAAGCAGAACTTTTGCCTATGTGTGCCAGCCATGTGCCTGAGGAGACATACAGGTTCGAGTCTATAGCAGCAGGAATGGGCTACATTGACGCAAATTACCTCTGATTAATAGTTGTGCCTTTTTCACAAAAGAAATGTGAACTTCCCTCATCTTTCATCCCCAAGAAAGATCTAGCATCTTATCACATGTCCTGTGAAATCATCATCATTGTTGTTTTTACAGGAATTTCCATAGACGTCCTGCACATTGACTATATTAGGTTTTTGCTTCATTTCACCCATAATCAGTTCGTCTGTTTTGAAGCTGATTCAACTTTTTTTCTTTGATTTTGTTTTGGTTACATTATAGGATAAATAAAAGCATGTGTACAAGTATTTGTATAGATTGTATAGGACTTTAAATTTCTAAAAAACATTTTTATAATACATTTTTAATCCTTTTTACTTGACAGCTGGTTTGGAAAATGTTCTCTAAGTTAAATGTTTAGAATATTATAAACACATATTTATCACTCTATTCTAATCTGCAATTTTATATTTGATGCTTCTATTGCTACTTGGTATCAATCTGATTCCTGGTGAGCAGACAGCTTTTTTGAAATTTACCTATATATTTATCTACTTATCTATCCATTATCTACCTATATATTTGGAATTTAAGTTTACATATAATAGATTTGCTCTTCTGATAATTTTGGAGAAAATTTTTCTTGTTTAGTTTTAATTTTCCCCCACTCACATTTCTCTAGAGTCAATAGTCACGCACATTTTTTTTTGGTTTCAGGAAATCATCCTCTTTTGGCTTTGGAAAAATCCATATATATATATATGTGTATATATATATGCTTTATATATATATACACATATATATATATTCTTTGAATTATTACATGGATGATAGAGCTCTCTGATTTTCCATATTTTCTAAATTTTTATATAGCATTTTCTAACATATTATATTTTATTTTCTATTCTGAAAATATTCTCAACTTTTTCTTCCAGGGCTTCATCTTAAAAATTTTACTTTAGCAATGATATTGTAATTATCATTAACTCTCTCATCTTATGATTGTTCCATTTTATACCAACTCTCTTTCTTTGTCTAAACTAATATATTTATATATCTATGAATATCTCATAAACTATACATTAGTGAAGTATTATATTCTCACAAAACAGGATGGAAATACCATTCTTTAATCATAAATTAGACAAAGAACCCATCAGGGTCAAGCTGATTTGGCTAACTCATCAAAGGTAGAAAAGCTGTAGCATGGTTAGGTGGTAGAAATACGCTCTGATTAAAAAAAAAGAATATATCTCATGTTCTTGGTCAAAGATCCAAAAGAAAGCAATACACAAGAGCTTGAGCCACATATAAGTCACCCTCGACCTGTTGGTCCACCTGAATGTGAAACAACTCTCTGAATGTTTAAATATTCCCATCAGTCAAATTAGTTGCTTTCCCTGATATCTCCTCCTGCAGGTCTGAAATAAACATTATGGAGATAAGTTAATATTAACAAATAATTGAATAATACTCATATCAATTATTTTCTGAAATTTCAAATACTATCTTTCCCATCGTAGAAAATACAGTGTGTTTTGATTGTATTGTTTATATAGGGAGCCACAAAAGAATGTCAGGTAACATAGTTATTATTTCTGTATTGTAAACATTTTTTGCAGAGATGTGAACCCAAGAATAAGACTTTGTTACTATGAATAAAATATTCCTGAAAGGGCTATAAGAAGACACATTATAGCAGTTTGATAGTTTATTATGTGTACCTGCTCAGAATATTTCATGAATATGTTTCAAATCTCTGTAGATGCATCACGATCAATAAGTGAATTTCATTTTTTTTTTTTAGATTTTATTTATTTATTCATGAGAGACAGAGAGAGAGAGAGAGAGAGAGAGAGAGAGAAGCAGAGGGAGAAGCAGGCTCCCAAGGAGCAGGGAGCCCGATGTGGGACTCGATCCCAGGACCCTGGGATCATGACCTGAGCTGAAGACAGACGCTTAACCATCTGAGCCACCCAGGCGCCCATAAGTGAATTTCAATTTTGAGGAGTAGTCACAAAGGAAAAGTAATTGAAACATCTCTGCCAAGAAGTACAGGTCAACCTGTTACAGAGGCCAGAGAGATATTTTATTTCTACACCTAATGCTTGGTGGATGTGAGAGCATGGGCAAATTCCAGTTATCATATGATGCTAACACTAATTGACAGAAGGAATATTCACAACTGAAGTAGCAACCTGAAGGTCAAATTGACTTGTGGGACTCAGATTGCACATACCTAGAAGAAAACATGCCTATGAAAGTCTTCATTTTTAAAGGAGAAAGTTATATATTTCATACCTTACCGCTTAAAATTTTATGATAGTGTATGTGGTAAGAGATGGCATGACACTTCCTTTAATATCCAATGAGTAACACAAGAATGATGATTAAAAATCTCTCTCTCTCACGGAGCTACCTAAAAAGTCAATAGTAATGTAGAATTCACACAGAAACTTTATTTTTCTAATACAACATGGAATTGGTATATGGTTTATATTGGAATAAAATAGAAATAATCTTATAAATTGTGCATTATATAACTCGAATTCATTAACTCATGTACCATTTGAGCCAAGATTTTCAATTTGTTAATATGCAGCACTCCTTAAAACTCAGTGAAACAGATTATATATTTTTTTTTCTGATTATTGGTCATATAGGTAGTTCCTTGTTCTAACTCTAAAATGGAAATGTTTATTTTATTTCATCATTGGTGATGGTTAATATTTTATTAGATTTTTATTAGAAAGTCTAAACTAGTAGAAAATAATTTAGAATTTACATTTAACCATGTAAATATTTTGGCTTTCTCTATCAAATTTATTTTTCATGACATCATTAATAAAGACTTACTTTCTTTTATAAAAGTTTTCATTATTTTTGTAACTAAAAAAAACCCACAGAATATTTAAAATATATAGAAAACCTTAGAAATGAATGTAAAAGACCTTGTGTTGCCATCAACCAAATTAGTAAATATTAGCATGTTTATTTCAACTATTTTTTAAGTGTATATCACTAGTGGTATGACTATAACAATCCCCAAAACCTTTTCCTTTCATTCCTGTCAACAAACCTAGGGATAATATGTGTCTTTTATTATGTGTAATTATTCTTTCACATTAGATCTGGCACTAGAATCATATGACATTTTCCTTTGGGACCCTACATTAATTCCTTAATTTATAATATTTCCTTAATTAATGCTTTATATAGATACAGCTCTTTATTTCTCCTTTGTTAAATGAGATTGTTTTGTCAATTGGAGGGAATCACAAATCCTACATTTGTGAAAATTATCTGAACAAATTTTACAGAAAACTTGCCTTTCCATTACAAATGTTCAAAGTGTCTTCTTGAGTAAGTACCATTGTGCTATGTCAAATTTAATAGATTTTTCTCATTGCCCCCTGGTGAATGTTTAGATGAGACAACTCTTCTTCCAGCTGTTAATCCAACCCTGATGAAAACTCAAACCAAATTGACAACCTAATAGAAACAGAGATAGATGGTGAAACTCTAGTGATTTCTTCCCCTGAAAAAGTGACTGATTAAAAAATATAGGCTTCCTTTGGAGTTAAAGGAGAAATGATTTGGTGTTTTATTTCCCAGGGGTCAGTATGTTATGGGCTGGTTTCTTTCCCCTTTGAGAAACTATATTCTATTTATGATTAATATCTTTTGAAACCCTAGCACTCATTTGATATAAGAAATAAAGGCAGCACATTTACAGAAAGGTTATGAGTGTGTCACAGAAATCTGCTGGCCTATATTCTATCCCTTTAAAATCGGCTCTAGTTGAATGAACATCACTCATCCAAGTAAGAACTTTATCCACTACAAATGTGCTTAAGAGCTTATTACCAAGCAGAATTCCCAATTCCCAGCTATATTCTGAGAGTCAGAAAAGGCAGAGTCTCGTCACAGTTAGTAGCTTCATTTCCCCCAAACTTTCGGAATACTAAACATTGATGTACCTAAACGTTGATGTTTTCCTTTCTCCCCGCGGTACATGATATTTCCTTGCCTACTTAATGTCTGGTGTATTTCTATTAAACCTGGAAAAATGATTTTCTTAAAACTATCAACACCAAAATATTTTGAGACTACAGTAATATCCTTTAACAAATGCTTACCATCTATAATTTAACATTTCTTTCAAAGATCCTTTAACAACAATTGGGGTTAACATGAAAAGTTAATTCCAAAAATCATTGTATGTTTTTTCCCAGTATGAAATGGTTTTAATATGATTATTTGGCCTTCCATGATTTTTTATCAACCTACACTAAAGTGTTTTCTGTCAGTGTAGCAAAGTTCTTTATTTCTTGAGAAATACAAGGTTGTGACATAAATATCAGATCAGGAAAAGATTAAAAATAGAGCTAATCATATTTAAATTAATAAGTAAGACTCAATACCTAATAGAGATACAGAAGCAAACAACAAATGATATATTTAAGAAATTCATTTTAGGTTGCTACTATCTAAATCGAACTGACCGAGGGCGCCTGGCTGGCTCAAAGTGTTAAGCATCTGCCTTCAGCTCAGGTCCTGATCTCAGGGATAGAGCCCCATATCAGGCTCTCTGCTCAGTGGGGAGTCTGCTTCTCCCCGCCTCTTTCTCTCCTCCTCTGTGTGCTCACTCTCTCTCTCAAATAAATAAATAAAATCTTTAAAAATAAAAAAAAAAATAAGTCAAACTGACCGAACCTCAGCTCCTACAGGAAAGATCTACCTGTGGGTAGAATAAAGATATAAAGTTAATTCAACAGCAGGGAAGGAAGACTTGGCAGAAAAAAAAGGGGTGGGAGGAAGTAGTGGGGCAGGTGGTGAGATTAACGACTTCACTATTGATTAAAGGAAAGACTTTCACAGAGCTCTATGCATTTTAAAAATCAGTTCCAAACTATCATCTTTCTCCCCTGTGCTTTCATGACATCTTGAGCATCTATTTTAACACACTTCACAGTGTATCATGGCTATGTATGGCTTAATATCACATTAATATCTTACTTATTTTCTATTCACAACCAAAGCTTATGTAAGGAATAGCCAGATAAGCAACTAGCTAAGGCACCCATTATTGAGGTATAACCAAACAATTTCTGGAATAAATAGAATTATTATCCCAGCTAACTCACCTAACCCACATGTCACCCTTCTGCAATAGTGAAATATATATTGGTTCGATTCCCGTGGGATCTTTGAGGAGCCAACACCATTTCTCTTTTGAATTTTGCAGCAAACAAACAATAATTAAAGGGTGTGGTTATAGGCAGGGCCACCGAAATCTAAATCTATCCGTCACTTGTAATAACAGGTGACTTCTAAGAGGAATCAGCTCTTTTCTGTATCCACTGCAAGAATGAAGACCATTCTTAGCAATTGGATGATGTACATTCCAGAAAATATTGACATCACTCTGAAGGGGCACACAGTTATTGTGAAGGCCCCCAGACAATTTTAACCACATCAATTAGAACTCAGTGACCTTGGAAAGAAAAAGGAGCTTCAGACTGACAAACGATGGGGACATAGGAAAGAATAGGCTACCGTTCTGATATCTGTCATCATGTGAAGAACATGATCAGGGGATCACACTGGGCTTCCTTTACAAAGTGATGTCTGTTAGGCTCACTTTCTCATCGACATTGTTGTTCAGAAGAATGAGTCTCTTGTTCAAATCTGAAATTTTTGGGTGAAAGAGCAGGGTTCTGATGAGACCAGGCCATTGCTTGTTCAGTTACTCAAGCCTCAAAAGATGAGTAAATTTTTGAAGGAAACAATGTTGAATGTATATTAAATTCAGATACTTTCATTCAGCGGGTCAAAATAGTTAAAAACAAGGATTATTGGAATATTTTGATAGTATCTGTCTCTGGAAAAGGAACAGCTCATCAGGCCAATGAATAGAATCTAAGGGATGATGGGCTATGGAAAAAACAAGATTCTAGATAATCCTTTTTTAAAAAAGATATTATTTATTTATTTATTTTAGAGATAGTGTGAACATGAGTGGGGGGAGGAGCAGAAGGGAAGGGAGAGGGAAAGGCAGAGAATCTCAAGCAGACTGCGCTGAACATGAGCCTGACACAGGGCTTGATCTCATGACCCTGAGATCATGACCTGAGCCAAAACTAAGAGTCCAACGCTCAAATGACTGAGCCATCCAGGTGCCCCATGATGCTAGATAGTTCTTAAGATCTCTTTGTGATATGTAAAGATGTAATAAAGGTCCCCTACTGAAAAAAAAAAAAAAAAAAGGAATCAGTGTTTTTTACGATGCTATTTATCAAAATAAGTTATTATTTTTTTATTTTTTAAAATATTTTATTTATTTATTTGTCAGAGAGAGAGAGAGCACGAGCAGGGAGAGTGGTCAGCAGAGGGAGAAACAGGCTTCCCGCTAAGCAGGCAGCCCAACATGGGGCTCAATCCCCGGACCCTGGGACCATGACTTGAGCTGAAAACAGACACTTAACCAACTGAGCCACCCAGGTGCCCCAAATAAGTTATTATTTAATTTAAAGCATGTATGTGCTTGTTCCTTCATTTACTCATCAAATATTATTGAACACTTAATATTCTGGACACTTCAACAATCTGGACATGTCAGAAAACAAGACAAAGCACCCGAAACTAATTGAAAGCAAACATATGAGAAGCCTATGAAATATTTGAGAATTTATTAATTATTTGTACTATCCTGGAGACATGCTTTGTCAGAAACAAAGGAAGTTTCTCTGAGACAAAGTCTCCTGGCATGTGGGAGGGGCAGCTTAAGTAGATGAACTCCACCCTGGACCCTGGAATACTTCTCTATTTTTGTTTTTGTTTTTGTTTTAATTTAATTTAATTTTATTATGTTAGTCACCATACAATACATCACTAGTTTTTGATGTAGTGATCCACGCTTCATTGTTTTCATATAAAGCCCAGTGCTCCATGCAGTACGTGCCCTCTTTAATACCCATCACCAGGCTAACCCATCCCTCCACCCCTCTCCCCTCTAACACCCTCAGTTTGTTTCTCAGAGTCCATAGTCTCTCATGGTTCATCTCTCCCTCCAATATCCCCCCTTCATTTTTCCCTTCCTTCTCCTAATGTCCTCCATGCTCTTCCTTATGTTCCACAAATAAGTGAAACCATATGATAATTGACTATCTCTGCTTGACTTATTTCACTTAATCTCCTCCAGTCCCATCCATGTTGATGTAAATGTTGGCTATTCATCCTTTCTGATGGATGGGGAATATTCCATTTTACATATGGACCACATCTTCTTTATCCATTCATCTGTTGAAGGGCATCTCGACTCTTTCCACAGTTTGGGTATTGTGGACATTACTGCTATGAACATTGGGGTGCATGTGGCCCTTCTTTTCACTACATCTGTGTCTTTGGGGTAAATAACCAGTAGTGCCTTTGATGGGTCATAGGGTAGCTCTATTTTTAATTTTTTGAGGCACCTCCACACTGTTTTCCAAAGTGGCCACATCAACTTGCATTCCCACCAACAGTGTAAGAGGTTTCCCCTTTCTCCACAACCTCTCCAACATTTGTCGTTTCTTGCCTTGTCAATTTTTGCCATTCTAACTGGTGTAAGGTGGTATCTCAATGTGGTTTTGATTTGAATTTCCCTGAAGGCTAATGATGATGAACATTTTTTCATGTGTCTGTTAGCCATTTGTATGTCTTCTTTGGAGAAGTGTCTGCTCATGTCTTCTGGCCATTTTTTGACTTGATTATTTGTTTTTTGGGTGTTGAGTTTGAGAAGATCTTTATAGATCTTGGATACCAGCCCTTTGTCTGTAGTATAATTTCCCAGTATCTCCTATTCTATGGGTTGCCTCTTTGTTTTGTTGACTGTTTCTTTGCTGTGCAGAAGCTTTTTATCTTGATGAAGTCCCAAAAGTTCATTTTTGCTTTTGTTTCATGAGTCTTTGGAGATGAATCTTGAAAGAAGTTGCTGTGGCCAATGTCAAAGAGGTTACTGCCTATATTCTCCTCTAGGATTTTGATGGATTCCTGTCTCACATTGAGGTCTTTCATCCATTTTGAGTTTCTCTTTGTGTATGGTGTTAGAGAATGGTTAAGTTTCATTCTTCTGCATGTGGCTGTCCAATTTTCCCAACACCATTTATTGAAGAGACTGTCTTTTTAACATTGCATCTTTTTTCCTGCTTTGTCGAAGATTATTTGACCATAGAGTTGAGGGTCTATATCTGGGCTCTCTATTCTGTTCCATTGGTCTATATGTCTGTTTTGGTGCCAGTACCATGCTGTCTTGGTGATCACTGCTTTGTAATATAGCTTGAAATTGGGCAACGTGATGCCCCCAGCTTTGTTTTTCTTTTTCAATATTTCCTTGGCAATTCAGGGTCTTTTCTGATTCCATACAAATTTTAGGATTGTTTGTGCCAGCACTTTGAAAAATGTCATTGGAATTTTTATCAGGATGGCATTGAAGATATAGATTGCTCTGGGTAGCATAGACATTTTAACAATGTTTATTCTTCCAATCCATGAGCATGGAATGTTTTTCCATCTTTTTGTGTCTTCAATTTCTTTCATGAGTGTTCTGTAGCTGCTAGAGTATAGATCCTTTACCTCTTTGGTTAGGTTTATTCCGAGGTATCTTATGGTTTTTGTGTTATTGTAAATGGAATCATTTCTCTAATTTCTCTTTGTACAGTTGCATTGTTAGTGTATAAGAAAGCAACTGATTTCTGTGCATTGATTTTGTATCCTGCCACATTTCTGAATTGCTGTATGAGGTCTAGTAATTTGGGGGTGGAGTCTTTTGGGTTTTCCACATAAAGTATCATGTCATCTGTGAAAAGAGAGTTTAACTTCTTCTTTGCCAATCTGAGTACATTTTATTACTTTTTGTTGTCTGATTGCTGTTGCTAGGACTTCTAGTACTATGTTGAACAATAATGGCGAGAGAGGGCATCCTTGTCCTGTTCTTGATATTAAGGGAAAGGCTCTCAGTTTTTCCCCTTTGAAGATGATATTCGCTGTGGGTTTTTCATAGATGGATTTTATGAACTTAAGGAATATTCCCCCTATCCCTATACTCTGAAGAGTTTTAATCAGGAAAGGATGATGTATTTTGTCAAATGCTTTTTCTGCATCAATTAAGAGGACCATATGGTTCTTCTCTCTCCTCCTTTTTTTTTTTAAGATTTTATTTATTTATTTGAGAGAGAGAGAATGAGAGAGAGAGAGAGAGAGAGCACAAGAGGGGGGAGGGTCAGAGGGAGAAACAGACTCCCTGCTAAACAGGGAGCCTGATGTGGGACTTGATCCCGGGACTCCAGGATCATGACCTGAGCCGAAGGCAGTTGCTTAACCAACTGAGCCACCCAGGCGCCCATCTTCTCTCTCCTCTTATTAATGTGTTCTATTACACTGATTGATTTGCTAATGTTGAACCACCCTTGCATCCCGGGGATAAATCCCACTTGGTCATGGTGGATGATCCTTTTAATGTATTGCTGGATCCTATTAGCTAGGATTTTGTTGAGAATTTTGGAATCCATATTCATCAGGGATATCAGTCTGAAATTCTCCTTTTTGATGGGGTCTTTGCCTGGTGTGGGGATTAAAGTAATGCTGGCCTCATAGAATGAGTCTGGAAGCTTTCCTTCTGTTTCTATTTTTTGAAACAGTTTCAGGAGAATAGGTATTATTTCTTCTTTGAATGTTTAGTAGAATTCCCCAGGGAATCCATCAGGCCCTGGACTCTTGTTTTTTGGGAGGTTTTTGATCACTACTTCAATCTCATTATTGGTTATTGGCCTATTCAGGTTGTCAATTTCTTCCTGTTTCAGTCTTGGGAGTTTATAGGTTTCCAGGAAGGCATCCATTTCATCCTGTTTGCTCAGCTTATTGGCATATAGTTGTTGATAATAATTTCTTATGATTGTTTCTATTTCCTTGGTGTTAGTCATGATCTCTCCCCTTTCATTCATAATTTTATTAATTTGGGTCCTTTTTCTTTTCTTTTGGATAAGTCTGACCAGTGGTTTATCGATCTTATTAATTTCTTCAAAGAACCAGATTCTAGTTTCGTTATCTGATCTACTGTGTTTCTGGTTTCTAATTCATTGATCTCTGCTCTAATATTAATTATTTCCCTTCTAATGTGTAGGTTAGTCATAGTTTGTTACTTTTTCTCTAGTTCTTTAAGGTGCAGAGTTAGTTGGTGAATCCAGTTTTTTCTATTTTTTTGAGTGAGTCCTGGATGGCTATGTATTTCCCCCTTAGGACTGCCTTTGCAGTATCCAATAGGTTTTGGACCTATATGTTTTCATTCTCATTGGTGTCTGTGAATTGTTTAAATTCTTTGATTTCCCGGTTGACCCAAACATTCTTGAGCAGGGTGGTCTTTAGCTTCAAGTGTTTGAATCTCTTTCAAATTTTTTCTTGTGATTGAGTTCCAGTTTTAAAGCATTATGGTCTGAGAATATGCAGGGAATGATCTCAGTCTTTTGGTTGAGACCTCATTTGTGACCCAGTATGTGGTCTATTCTGGAGAAAGTTCCATGTGCACTCAAGAAGAATGAGTATTCTGTTGTTTTAGAATGAAATATTCTGTATATATCTATGAGGTCCATTTGGTCCAGTGCATCATTCAAAGCTCTTGTTTCTTTGTTGATTTTCTGCCTAGATGATCTGTCTATTGTGAGAGTGGAGTATTGAGGTCTCCTACAATTAATGTATTGTTATCTGTATGACTCTTTATTTTGGTTAACAATTGGCTCATGTAGATGGCTGTTTCCACGTTGAGGGTGTAGATATTTACAATTGTTAGATCTTCTTGTTGGATAAACCCTTTAAGAATGATATTGTGTCCTTCTGTGTCTCTAACTACAGTCTTTAGTTTAAAATCCAATTTGTCTGATATAAGAATTGCTACCCCAGATTTCTTTTGAGTTCTTTTGGCATGGAAGATGGATCTCCATCCCTTCACTTTCAGTCTGGATGTACCTTTAGTTTCAAAATGAGTCTCTTGTAGACAGCATATGGATGGGTCCTGTGTTTTTATCCAATCTGCAACCCTGTGCTGTTTAATGGGAGCATTTAGGCTATTCACATTGAGAGTGATTATTGAAAGATATGAATTTATTTTCATCATGTTGCCTGTGAAGACCTTGTTTTTATAGATTGTCACTGTAAATTTCTGTTGTATATCATTCTTGGGGTCTTTCTTCTTTTACAGAACCACCCTTAATATTTCTTGCAGGGCCCTCTTAGTGGTCACATATTCTTTCAGTTTCTGCTGGTCTTGGAAGCTCTGCATCTCTCCATCCATTGTAAATGACAGCCTTGCTGGATAAAGTATTCTCGGCTGCATGTTCTTCTCATTTAGTATGCTGAATTTGTCTTGCCTGGCCTTTCTGGTTTGCCAGGTCTCTGTGGATAGGTCTGATGTTATTCTGATGTTCCTCCCTCTGTACGTAAGGAAACTCTTCCCCTTAACTGTGCTATAGATGGTTTCCTTGGTTCTAAGATTTGCGAGTTTTACTATTACATGCTGGGGCATTGGCCTGTTTTCCTTGATCTTGGGAGGGGTCCTTTCTGCCTCTTAGACACGAATATTTGTTTCATTCCCCAGATTAAGGAAGTTCTCAGCTATGATTTGCACAAATATATCCTCTAGTCCTCTCTCTGTCTCCACCCCCTTGGGGATCCCAATAATTCTGACATTGGAACGTTTCATGGCATCACTTATTTCTCTGATTCTATTTTCATGGATTCTGAGTTGTTTTTCCCTGTCCTCATCTTTTCTCTTTTTGTCTCTTAATTGGTCTTCTAGGGCACTAATTCATTCTTCTGCCTCACTTACCCTAGCTGTTAGATTATCTAGATTAGATTGGATCTCATTGATAGCATTTTTAAATTCTGCCAATTCAGCTTTCATTTCTGCCCTTAGAGACTCTATGTTGCTATTAGTTGATTTCTCCATTCTAGCTATTGTCTTCACAATTGCTAGCCCGAATTCCATCTCTGACATCTTGGTTATATCTGCATCCATTTGTAAATCTGTGGCATAAATCATAGTCTCTGAGTTTTCCTATTTTGGGGGTTCCTCCTCCTAGTCATTCTGTTGATGGGTGGTTGAGGGGAAAGAGTCCAGATTATTGACCACAACCCAAGCAAGGTGCACCTGTTTTCTAGGGACCTTAGGGCTGCTGGCCTCTTGTTTTCCCAGTCTGTCTTCTAGGGGAGGGGCCTGCGGCACTGTTACTCAGGCAACTCTGTTTCGGCAGAGTTGCCCTGCCCTTGTGCCAGGGCATGGGCCCAGTGAAAACAAGGTTTTTGGGGCTTTTGTTCTTTGGCGTCTTTCCTCATCTCTTTGGAGAGTCAGAGAGAAAAGACCGTTTCCAACCCTCTGCCTCAGAGCAGAGAGATCACAGTCTGTTCTTCAGTGAGCTATCAAGGCCACACTATCTCTGTTTCTGTCTGTGTTGCAAAAAACTGCAGCGTCCTGCGTTGTGCGCCCCTCAGCAGCGCTCGCAGTCCTTACCTCTAGTTCGGGGCACGTCTCTGCCCTTTGTGACTCTAGAACCACCAGCTGCCCCCAGTTTGCACGCATGGCCCCGCCACTCTGGATTTCCCTCCAGGGGGCTGCCCTAAAGTCCTTTACCCGCCACTACCAGTATGTGAGTCTGTGCCCTGTCCCCAGTGCAGGAGGCTATTGCTCACCAGCGGTGAAGGATCCCGGTGACTGGCTCCCTCCCCCTTCTGTTTATCCTCTGATATCTGCCCACAGAATCACAGCTCCCCGCTTCATACCTCGAAACCAACTGCCTGCAATATTCTGTTTGTGGAGATCCAGGCCTATCTTCCTACATCTCAGGCTGGTTTAGTGGGTGTTCAGAGTGGTCTAGTAGATATCCAGCTCAATTCCAGGGACAAGTTGGAATAGGGTCTCCTACTCCTCTGCCATCTTTTTCCAATCCCCCTTTTGAATACTTCTCTTCAAAACAAGAAGGGACTGGGGCCAAAGTTTGAGAACATCTCCCACCGAGAGTACCCTTCATTAAAATGATGATTGATGCCCCTAGAAAAGTATAAGCTAAAGAGAAGACATAACTAGGAAAATGAGAGCATAACTGCTATAAAAAAATAACACAAATTAAGCCAGACAATCTACATCATAATAGAATTTGATGACCAAAAAATGGATCAAACATGTCAAGTTAAATATGTAAACATTCCAATGAGATCAGATAAAATATATGTTACTTATAGAAAAACTAGATAGAGATACATCGTTTGAAAATAGACTGATAGGAATGATTCAATAGATCATGAGAAGTATGTAGACAGAAAAATAATGAAGAACTGAAAAATTGGGCCAAAGCCACAGGAAGGAGAGAAGTAATAGAAAACAGTAGAAAAAAAAAAGACATAGTAGAGACAATTTTGAAGTTATCAGAAAAATTAAAACATCAGCATCTGTATGGTAAGGGTAAAAAATGTGAACACGTTAAGTATTTAAATAAATACACTGACAGCATATAAAAATAAAAAAAGAGAATTTTAAAAGTTAAAAATAGAACTACCTTATGACCCAACAATTGCATTACTAAGTATTTACCCAAAGTATACAAAAATACTGAATCAAAGGAGCATATGCACCCTGATGTTTATAGCAGCATTATCAGCAATAACCAAATTATGGAAAGAGCCCAAACATCCACTGACTGATGAATAATAAAGAAGATATGGTATATTCATATACAAAGGAATATTACTCAGCCATCAAAAAAATGAAATACTGCCATTTGCAATGACATGGATGGAGCTAGACTGTATTATGCTAAGCAAAACAAGTCAGAGAAAGACAAATACCATATTATTGCACTCATGTGAATTTAAGAAACAAAACACATGAATATATGGGAAAGGTGGGGAGAAGAGAGGGACACAAACCATAAGGACTCTTAACTATAGAGAACAAACTGGGGGTGAAGGAGGAGAGATGGTTAGGAATGGGCTAAATGGACAAAAGGTATTAAGGAGGGCACTTGGTGTGATGAGCACTGGGTGTTATATGTTCATGATGAATCACTAAATTCTACTTCTGAAACAAATATTATACTACATGTTAACTAACTACAATTTAAGTAACAATTTTAAAAAATAAAAAATAAAATAAAAACAGCTAAAGAAAAGGAAGAAGAAACTATTCCAGAGAATAAGGTCTTTTATATGACTGATAAAATTGAATGAATGCAAAGCATTGCAGCAGCAATGACTTTTCAGCCTTTTGGATAATTAATGTGTATTTAAATATAAATCAGTATTTTATTCCTTCATAGAAGTTCTATTTCAGAGAGTAAGAAATGAAATTACAGTGGCAGACATAGCCCAAGCATGTTCTGATTATTATTTGTATATGATTTCTGTGATATTAGGAACATATTCAGCTTGGTTTAGACTAATTTTTGTCCAAAATAAATTGATCAGGGCTGCCTGGCTGGCTCAGTTGGTTAAGCATCCAACTCATGATTTTGGTTCAGGTCATGATCTCAGGGTTGTGAGATCCAGCGCTGTACTGGGCTCTGCACTGGGTGTGGAGCCTGCTTGGGATTCTCTCTTTCCTTCTCCCTCTGCCCCTCCCCTGCACACACAGAGTTTCTCTCTCAATAAAAACATAAACAACTGATAAATAAATAAATAAATAAATATTGATGAGATGTTAGAGGGAAAAACTCATCTTCCTTTTAGGGAATTATTTTTCTTTTAAGTTGGTACCAGTTGGCTTTGACTGAGGAGACTGCACTGAAAAACATATAAGCAAGAATTTCCTTTTTTTTTTAATATTTTATTTATTTATCTAACACACAGAGAGAGAGAGAGAGCACTCAAATAGGAGGAGCAGCAGAGGGAAAGGGAGAAGCAGGCTCTCCGCTGAGCAAGGGAGCCTGATGCAGGGCTGGATCCCAGAATCCTGGGCTCATGACCTTAGCTGAAGGCAGACACTTAACTGACTGAGCCACCCAGGCGCCCTGCAAGTTTCCTATTAGGCCATATTTAGAAAGAAGAAAAGTCATGGAAGGAGTTTTGAAGATTTCTGAGGATGGATTCCAAGGCTAATATTGACAGAACCCTCTAAAAGATGTCATATCTCATGCCAATTTGATGCCTACCAGAATTTCCTGGTAATAAATTTCAAGATGATTATTGGTATATAGTATGAAGTAGAAGCAAAGGTTTTTGTTTATTTGTTTGGTTTTATTTTTAAAGAATTATGCCCAATTGATCTAGTGTTGATTTATTTCTTTCAAAGTTGTTTTGCTCTTTTTACCATACAGATCACACACACACCCACACACACACACACACATGCATGCACACATACACACATAGATTTTAGATTTCTGTCGAATTAATTGATGTTTTTGATGTTATTGTGGGTAGTTTCAAGTTTTTATTTAAATTCCAGTTCATTAACATACAGTGTAATATTTCATTTCAGGAGTATAATGTAGTGATTCATCACTTATGTACAATACCTGGTGATTAAACAGTATTTTTTTTAAAAAAAACTTTGAATTTACAATTGTCTATTTCTAGTTTATAGAAACACAATAGGTGTTGCTTATTGACATTGTATTCTGTGAAAATGCTCAATTTATTTATTAGATTTAGTAACATTTTAAGAGATTACTTGAGATTTTCCATGTAGAAAATCATATGGTCTGTGAACAGGAGGAATTTTATTTTTTCTTTTCAATCTTCATATTTTTTTTCCTATTTTTATGATGAGTTTTCTAAGAATGATGTGCCCATGTCTAGTGTCAGGATAATATTGGTGTCATAAATTTAGATGGGAAATTTCTCTTCTATTTTTGAAAATTTTGTTAACAACAGGTATTTTTTGTTTGAATACTTGAGAGTATTCACTAGAAAATTTCTCTGGACCTTGGGATTTTCTTTTTAGATATGTAGACATTTTCTCCTTTGAATATTCTTTAGAGTCTATCTTTTCTGACTTAAAAAAGCCTCTATTTTTATTAGTGTTGCATAATATATATTTTCAATAATTTTATTTTCATTCAGTGTATTTAATTTTTTTAAAGTGTGATTCTTGTAGACAGAATATAGCCAGGACCTATTTTCTTTTGTAGTCTAATATGAATAGATCACTTACGCTTAGTGTAATTTTTATTTTATTTTTTATTTTTATTTTATTTTATTTTATTTTTATTTTTTTAAGATTTTATTTATTTATTTGACAGAGAGAGAGAGACAGGGGGCGTGGGAGAGGGAGAAGCAGGCTCTCCACTGAGCAGGGAGCCCCATGCGGGGCTCGATTCCAGGACCCTGAGATCATGACCTGAGCCAAAGGCAGCCGCTTAACGACTGAGCCACCCAGGCGCCCACTTAGTGCAATTTTTAAACTGATTAGATTAAATGTCTATCTTGATAGTTGTATACTATTTATTCCAGTTTTTTCTTTTTTCCCTCTTTTTATGGATTTTTCTTTATCTTTATATTCCCTTCACCTAGTATTTACAATACAGTTAGGTAACTTATCAAAGTGTAGATTGAAATGAATATTACACATCTTCAAATGTAATATATAAATCTTACAACAGTATATTCCCAATTTTTTCTTCCCATCTTTGTATTATTTTGCTGTTACACATTTTATCTTTCATACATTTCAAACAATGCATTGCTACTTTTTTGGCTTTAGACACTCAATTTTCATTTAGAGAGATAAAAAATATATTTTATATCTACCTTCATTTAAATCATTTGTATTGATCATTTCTTTTTAAAGATTCACATCTGTTTAGTATTTTATTCCTGCCACCTAATTACTTTTGAGCATTTTTGTAGTACAAATCACTTGGTAATAAACTCCCTCAGCTTTAGCTTGTCTGAAAAAGTCCTTTTCTACATTTCTAGTGAAATATACCTTCACTATATATAGAATTCTGTGTTGGCAGTGATTTACTGTTATTTCAGCACTTCGGAGATGTCAATCCATTATCTTATGACTTAAACATTATTCCTTCTAATATAATATATATTTTATTCTCAAGCAAACTTCATGGCTTTTATCTTTAATATGCAGTAATGTGAATATGATGTGTATGTGTGTGTGTCTATGTTGATATTTATCCTCTTTAATTTGCTTAGCTTCCTGGATCTATGGTATGATTTCTTTCATTATTTTTGGAAATATCTCAACCCTATGTCCTCTATTTATTTTCTACTACATTCTCTCTTTTGCTTCTAGGATTCCACTTATGAGTATGTTAAATTGTTTGAATATTTTCTACAGTTCTTAAAGATGCTGATTTTGTTTGTTTCCATTTTTTTAAACTCTTTTTTCTCTTAGTGTTTGATTGTGGGTAATTTCTATTTACCTATTTTCACTGATTCTCTTTTTCTGCTGTGCCTGGTCTACTGATCAGCTCATCAAAGACACTTTTCATCTCTGCTATCATTCTTCTTCTCCCTTTTCCATTTGAGTCTTCTTACAGTTTCTATTTTTCTATGAAGTTCCCCAACTGCTCTTGCATGCTAGACACCTTTTCTGTTACAGTCCTTAACACATTAATCATAGTTATTTTAAATTTCCTGTCTGTTCCAACACCTAGATCATAACTGAGTGTGGAAGTTTTACTTTATATTTATAACTGGAATTTTGTTTGCATATTCTGCTAGTATGTTAGTGGGCAGAGTTGAATTAATTTATTCAAGAATTGAATTCATGTGGGTTTTATTGTTTCAAGGTACCATTGTCCTCAGAGTCCTCCACTGTTACCTTGCCTTTAGTGTTGTGGCTGGTTTGCTGAATGACTTAATGTTTCTCTTAATGACTCTTCCCTGCTTTAGACCTTCTCTGTATACCTGTACCTCAAAATGCATCTTTCTCTATTATTTATCTATTATCTATTATTAACTATATTCTCAGTTATTTCTCTGAGCAGTAGATTGTTGGTGCTTGTTACTCCTTTATTGCTAGCCTGCTTATGGGGATGGACATTTCTCTGCTCTCTCCTAGGCAGCCAGTGTGGTTTCTGAGTCTCAGGACTGGGCTCAGTGATTTATCTCCAGTGAAAGGAAAACTGTAGGAGAAAAAAGGGTGTTTTCTCCTGTCCCCTTTTCCAAGCTGCAATAGGCCTCCATATGTGCCCTGTAGGCAGTACAGCTTTCTGCCCGTCCCCTGATGGCTTAATGTTCCTTTTCCCTTCTACCAGGTCTACACCAAATAGAATGCTTTGTCCTGTCTTCAGTACCATCCCTAATGGTTCTCATGATCACCCCAAAAAGAGCCGTATAACACCTCTTGTGTTATGTGGCTCCCAGTGGTTCTGTGCCTCCACTGTGATCCACACTCAGCATTTGCCACTTTGTGAACAAATTTGACTGTTACAATACTCACTTTGTTCACACTCCATGTTTATTGAGAACTTACTCCATACCGAACAGGAGGCTAGGCTCAGAGGATTCAACCATAAGTAACACAGATGCTTCCAATTATAGTACCATTTCTTCTCCATTTTGTCGCATATTAGAGTTTTCACGTCTCTGGGTATCTCCAAATAGCATCCAAGATATATTAAACCAGATTCTCTGCAGATAGGATCCACTTAATTGTATCTTGTAAAGTGCCCCAGGTGATAACAGAATACACCCAAAGCTAACCACTAGACATGCTGCAATCCTACCTCCTGTGATCTCTGGTTCTCTTCAATTTAGTCCGAGGAGCTTATCAAAATATGGCTTCCTGTGTAATAGGGCAGCTGGATCCTAGGGAAAAAAGGCATTTGCTGAATTGCAAATGGAAGGCAAACTTTTACAAGTAATTATTTCTTTTATCTAACTGTGGTTCTGTGATATTTACCTGATGGGTCAATTTTTATTACCTGTCTTCTATTTATTTCAAATTAGGGAAAACTCTGCTTCATGTTTTGAATCAATGGGGTCATATTTATGGGACAGAGCATGGTAAACAAATTACAGACACGATCCCTGATTTCCCAAGGTGAGCTCTGGACATTTCCTGTGAGGTGGATTTTAAAATGTATTGCATCTAGTTATTTGGAGACAAAGAAGTAAAAGTTGGAATCACAAGATTCCCAGTACTGTAAATCATGTGTTTGAGCAGCCAAATTATTTCCCTGGAGAACGTTGAGATAACCCAGGTTTCAAAGACAAAAGAAAACGCAGTGCTGTTATTGCTTGCACAAATATTGGTCTAAAAGTTCAAGGTAAAATTTTAATGAGATGTAAGACCACTCCTTTGTATTCCATCTGATTGGACCAAATTGACCAAAAATAACAGCATTCTGAGAGCACTGCTGTGTCTGCATTAATGTCTCTGGCTTTACCATTCAAGGGCTGCGGCCAAGGCCTGAGGGGGGGCGGAAACAAAAAAAAAAAAGCAAAGGAAATGGGAGCCAGGGACCTTATTGGCCCAACACAGACTCATCATTCATGATCTTTGGCCTTCTTTTCTCTTCTTGACTACTTTTTAGCATTCAAAACACAGAGGTATTAACACATTCTATATTTTGTACATTTCAGGGAACTGGACTTTTTAATTATTCAGATTTACGCATGTAGACAGGGCACAAGGGATCAGAAAATTCCAGTTATTGAACAAGAATAAAGGAGATTTTGATAGCAAAATTTCAAAGGGAAACCCAAGTATAAATAAACCCAAGTATAGCTGGATGACCAGAGAACCCTTCTCCCATCTGACTGAATCTCACCTAATTTTGAGGGAATGATCCTTCCTGTAGAGCAAACCCCAGGGTAAGATTAAATAACTTCACCGCCTGAAGGATACTAGGCATACATGCACAGTCACAAAAATATAAAACTGATTTTGAACCCCTGCCCTACCCCAGTCCCCATGTCTTTCTTCTATTAAGTTAGCTTTATACAGGAAAGGTGATGAAGGTCTCCAAGTGAGATTCATTTACTGAGTGAAAAGATGCAAGATTAACTCCTGTAAATTAAATTTACCAATATTGTGGAGGCAAAATAATCTGATCAATCTTCCTACTTAAATAAAAATCAATGAAGGTGCCACATAAGATCTTTCTTAAAGATAAATATTTTAATTCATCGTTGAGCTGGCAAGAAAAAGATCCTCAGAGATCAAAACTAGTAAAAGTAAAACTCTTATCAGTTAAGGAAGGGCTATTAAAAGTAACCAAGCATGTTTTGAGACTCACCTAAATAAACCTTTTAGAAATAAAAATGTAATTGTTGAAATGTAAAGTTAACTGGGTTATTTAATAACAAATTAATTGCAAACACAACTAAACAATCAGTGAAATGAAAGTAAAGCTAAAGAAGGTTTTCCTAAAGGCAGAGAGAAAAAGCCACAGTAGATAGGGATAAAAAATGAAAAAAATAGTAATTCAAATAATAAGACTCTTTATCTTATTTGAATTCCAAATGAGAAAAGAGAGAATGAAAGAGAATATTTTACAGGATAATGAAAGAGATAATGAAAAATAATTCAAGAATTAGTTTTAAAAAAGACATTGATAGTCATATTAGCAAAGCTCAACAAATCACTATTAGGCATGCTAAAAGCAAACAGCCCTACCCCTACCACCACCAACAGAAACACCAAGGAAGATCAGTCATCTCAGATTATAAAACCCAAAGAGGAGATGTTCATAGCACCTAGTAATTTCAAAGAGATGGTTTATTTAAACAAAATAATATGTACATTGACAGCAGAGTTTTACACAGGAATATGGAAGCCAGAAAGACAGAGAGAATCCTTTTTCAATGTGCTAATTAAAAAGATTATGCCAGCCTGACATCACTACAGCTACCCTTGCTCTCTTTGCATTTATTATGCAAATAATAAATAGAATATCTTTTTCCATTCCTTCCATTTGAACCTATCTATGACCTTAAAGCTGAAGTAAGTTTTTTGTGGGCAGCATGTAGCTAGATTTTGTATGTATGTATGTATGTATGTATGTATGTATGTATGTATGTATGTATGTATGTATTTCCAGTCAGCCATTCCGTGCCTTCTTTGGATAATTTAATCCATTTAAATTTAAAGTAATTACTGAGGGGCGCCTGGGTGACTCAGTCATTAGGCGTCTGCCTTCGGCTCAGGTCATAATCCTAGGGTCCTGGGATCCAGCCCCGCATCGGGCTCTCTGCTCTGTCAAATAAATAAATAAAATCTTTAAAAATAAAAATAAAGTAATTCAACAATTACTTCAATAAAGTGAGGACTTACTAATGCCATCTTATTGTTTCCTGGCTATTTTATAGATCCTTTGCTCTTTTGCCATCTTCATTGTGAATTGATAATTTTCCATAGTTATATACTTTGATTTCCCTTTCTCTTTTGTGTATCAACTGTAACTTTGTGAACTGGAAATTTTGCTAAGAGAGTAAGCCTTAAACATTCTCACCACACACACAGAAAAACCGGTGGTTATGTGTGATAGTGGATGTGTTAACTAACGTGATTGTGGTAATTATTTCACACAGTATATGTAGGTCAAAACATCACACTGTATACTTTACAAGTATATAATTTTATTTGTCAAAAATACCCCCATAAGTTGAGAAAACCAATACACCGAGTTTTTTCTATTTTTCTAAATACATCAGCCTGACATGTACATGCAGTGAAACTACTTTTCAATAATGAAAAAAGAAAAATAAAGATATTTTTAGATTAACAAAGGTTGAGCTAGCATTTACCAGCATTAGGTAATTACTAAGATAGAGCAGCCTCCTGGATAGGCCTGTACCCCTGTGGCCTCATGGCTCTTGAGGGTCTGGAAAGAATTGTAACTTCTCCATGACTGTGAACAGGGAATGGCAGATTAGCTGGGGTGGGGACAAAGCTGGCATGCTGCGGCATGTCCCCTGGTTAAAAATGGGACAGACAGAGGCGCCTGGGTGGCTCAGTCCTTAAGTGTCTGCCTTTGGCTCAGGTCATGATCCCAGGGTCCTGGAATCGAGCCCCGCATTGGGCTCCCTATTCCACGGGAAGCCTGTTTCTCCCTCTCTCACTCCCCCTGTTTGTGTTCCCTCTCTCGCTGTGTCTCTCTCTGTCAAATAAATAAATAAAATCTTTAAAAAAAATGGGACAGACATTAAGAAGAGTGTGCACTGTCTACGAGTGAAAACAGTTGGGGGAAAAAACAGAAACTGCTTTTACTCTGAGAGGCTAATTATGAGAGTTGAAAAATGCTGGAGAGAGTAGTGGTTGAGCCTACACTAAGAGCAGCCTATAAATGCATGCTACTTTCATCAGACTTATCCAGATAAAGAGCTTAGATACCAATCCTCCCTAAGTCCCCAAACTCAGTTGTGCCTGCTTCAGCTGTATGAGGCATCTATAACAGAAAGAAATGGATTTTTGAACGAGATTGTGACTGAAATAGTAATCCTAAATTACCAGTTGACCACTGCATTTCACTGAACACAGCAGAATCCACCTAGATTAATTTGTACACCATAAAGAGGTCAGAGTATTTTTAAAAGATATTTTAGCTGTAAAGTTTAAGTATTGCATTTACAATTCTGGGACTTTATATTTTGCAACTGTTATTGTTTTATAAAGGTAAGTTCTATCAGAAAGTGAAGGTATGGGCTTTTGTGATAAGATCAAAGGGGAAGTCTAAGGTATGGGGTTGGTGGAGAGTAGACATGGCCTTTACTTATCAATGTGGCAGTTATCAAAGTTAAATTTGATTCAAACTCCACTCAGGGCTTTTTAGTCCTGATCAATACGTGGCACAATGTTTTGCACATTGTAGGCAATCAAAAAATATTGAGGTGGTGGTTGAATCGCACAGTTGTAGGGATATATAAATAGTGAAAAACAAAAGATGTTATTTGATAAAATTTATAGAAATTTTAATTGAAAAAAGGGATCAACTAAGGTTGAGGCACACAGAATAAGGTCTGGACATTTGTGATTAGCTCTGAATTGCTATTTTGTATGAGTCTTCTCTCCCCAGAGGCCAAATTTTAGGAGGGTTGTGCAGTATATTTTTATTTCCAAGTTATTTTGGTAAAATATGGACTGCTATTGACAATTTATGAACTCTTATTTTAACAGGATTTACTTTAACAGAATTATCTGTTTTTTGTTATAAATGGAGAGCATATTGAATAAGTACTTGGACAGTATTCTACCTTTAAAATTCAACATGATTTTATTTAATAATGATTCAGTTTACTACTCAAAATCTCTATTAGTGCATGTTACATTGAATATCCAAAAATTCTAAAATATCTCTAAATTATTAGTCAAGTACATATGCCAAGATAGTAAACATTTTGGTACTTGTACTTCTAAGTACTAGTAGTACTGCACAACATAGAAACTTTTCTTAAGCCAATTAGGAAATCGCCAAGTGGAAAACATATATTCATTAGATTTTCTAGGAATTCCAGGAATTATTTCCAAAAAATAAGTTCTCAATTCTGTGATATCCCAAGCATTGAAATTGCTTGCTTTGCAGAATATAAAAACTTTTCTGTGTGTATTTTCAGCCAAATCTGTTGGCCCTTTTATAGGATCATTCCAATTGTGTCTATACAAAATCTAGTGAGGAAAAAAACTTGCTTAAGTTGAGGATAACATTTTTATGCACTTTTGCTTTACTCTGCACACACAGCTTTCAAAGAAGCAGTGGTCTTTGGTTAAAACAAACAAACAAAAAATCAAAGAAAATATTCAGTGTCAGGTGACTGAGGTTCTTGATATACATATAATTCATATTGCTGCAATATAGGACAACACAGCCAGTGGGAGTTAGTTAATTCTCTAAAGGGCGGAGTTGTATCATCAACAGAACTTGTTCAGTCCATGGTTCACACATACAGAGAATGTTGTGTTGCTTAAGCAGCCTCAGACCCTTAATCGTCATTAACAACTTCAAGTACATTTTTAAATGAAAAATCACCACTGACATTATTTCTCTAAACTAAACTAACTCTGTTATCTCCAGAATTAAGTCTCTTTCCAATCTCAGGCCCCTTAATGTTTGTTTTGTTTCTTTATTCCCACGGAGGCAGCTAAAGCTTCAGCACACATTTTTGGTGGTGAAGCTCTTGACCTTGCATATTGTGCCTGTAATTTCCACTCAATAATAGAATGTTTGCTTCTGTTACTTTCCAAAATTGTCCAACTGCTGAGCTGGATTCACATCATTAGTTCATCAAACTGCTACGTAGAATAAATAGCAGTGCTTTAGTTTCAATGGCAACCTAATTTTACAATTTTATTCCAAACCAGCTTGTTCTAGTTGTATCTTGATTGCTTTGTGAAATGTTGTGTTCATGCTCCATTAGACAAATGCCAACACTATAATTCATCTAGCAGAGAAGTGGAGGTGGGGAGTGATGGCAAAAGGTGCTTCCCAGAAACGTACTATTCAAATGGGTCTCGCTAATTGCCCCGGAGGGGTTTTCTGCTGAAACTTTTGATAGTTTTTATACTGAGAGAGGGTTATTAAAATAAAAATGTTTTGTTCCTGAATAGCAGATAGGGGTTCCTTTTGCTACCAAACACGGCCAATTGTCAGTGGGGAACATAAAGACAGTGTGAAAATATATACATATATATATATATTTTTTTTTTCTGAATACATTTTGGACCAAGGGAAATAAGAAGGTAAATTTAGTAGAACAGGAAACATATTTAAAGGATATCAATTGCATCTTAGAAATCTCTCATTTCTTTCATTTGATTTATCTGAATATTGTCTATTTTAATACCATTGTGCATTCACTAATATTTCCAATGTATTTATTTTAATGAATGGCTAACAGTCTAGGTGTATGGATTTTTTTGCCTATCACTTTAACTCTGTCTTATAGGATATCATGTAATTTTTTTCATGTTTTACTATACTCAAATACCTCTTTCCAAAGTTCTATTTTGTTAAGTGACTAACCATTACCCAGGCTTGTAATTGATTTACTAATTTTACATTTACGTGGGATTTTCACTTCTATCCCAAACCAACCATATGTCTCACTCTGTCATGAACCTATTCACTGTTGCTAATGCAAAATCATAGCAGTTCAAGTAAATAAAGTAACTTCACCATTCATGTGACAACAAATACCTATGTAATATTTACTTATAACCTATAAAATACTGTATTTCTGAGTGTGGATATAGGCAAAAAGAGAAAAAAAGTACCAATACGCTTCTTAAAAGTATATACAATAGAAAAAGCAAAAAGTAAATAACTAGAAGGGTAAGATACCTTGGAAGTCCCATATGAAAGGAAAATAAAGAACAATAGGAGTTCAAATACCTCTAGGGAACTTTAGATGAGCTTTAAGTGCAGCTTGGCATGATGAATCAGAGTGTGACTGTGGAGATGGAGGGAGAATATTCCAAGAGAAAAGAATAGTATGAGCAAATGTCCCAAGGCACAAAAGCTTAGTTACCTAAGTACCTATTAACAATTTGCATGATGCATACATGATTCAGCATATAGAAGGAAGAGTATTTAAGAAATGTTTATCAGGGGCGCCTGGGAAGTTCAGTGGGTTAAGCCTCCAACTCTTGGTTTCTGCTCAGGTCATGTTCTCAGGGTCATGGGATCCAGCCCTGAGTGGAGCCCCAATGTGGAGCCCTGTGTCAGGCTTCATGCTCAGCGTGGAGTCTGCTTATCCCTCTTCCTCTGATTCTGCTCCTGCTCGTTCTCTCTCTGTCTCTCTCTCTCTCTCAAATAAATAAATAAAATGTTTATCAACTGTGTCAAATATTTCATTGATCGAGGAGGATGAAGACTGAGAATGATGATGTGCATTATAGTTATAGTACAGAGGATATTTTTGATTGAGGCTAAGGACAAAACTAGCTTTATGTTTTTCCTTTATGTGCATTCTGTCTTAATATATACCCAAGATGTTTGTTCTACTATCTATTTTTCCTATCATGTACAACCAATAAGTATGATTATGAGTGGAAATAGTAGGCAAGATTTAAACAGAGTTATAGAGGGCTCTTTGAAACAGTTGACAGACACACCACAGGCTACTTCCATGTTTCCTTCTTGGAGGTGAATGTACTCTGACTCAAAAAACCAAATAGTTTTAACACTGCACACAGTCTTTGTCATCAAGGAGGCTACTGCTTTCTTTTCTCCTTGTGCTTGTTGCATTGAGTCTGGACCGAGATTCAGAAACTGCACAGATTACTAAGTCAAATACGAGCCTCTTTGGATACATGTCTTTTCATTTATCCACTTAGTCAGTCACTGACTCACTCATTGTTCCATTTAATTATTATTCACTCATACCCAAGACTGTGCACCTACCACCTGCCAGGACCTGAAGAGGCAATGAGAATACAACATTAGGCAAAGATGGCCCTTGAGCTCACAGAAAGCGGAATCTCATGCAGACCACATTAACCTCACAGGACAAACAAGATATTAAGGTGCTGGGGATAGACATTTGAGTTAATGATATTATTTATCTCCTCTTTTCCTCATCTTTTAATCCTTGGCCCTACCTGGTGTATGAGGGATACACCAGGAATGACATAATGTTCTCTCTGGATTCTTTCATCGACGTTTCCTCTCTCAACTTTTTCATCCTACCTATTTCTACCTTGGATTTTCCAAAATTTAAATGTTAAAAATAAAAGGGTAATGTGCATATTTATAGGCATATTATTGGCCACATTTTACCCAGAATAATTTAGGATCGGGGGATTGTTATAAGAATCTGGAAGAGGTATACTATTTCTCCTCCATTAAGGATCATAAATGATACCTTATATATTCCTTGTGAAGATTTAATGATTAGCACAATGACTAATATTTATTGTATGGATATTATTAACTTGGCATACTTTTCTTCCATTTAATTTCCAGAAGTACTCTATATAAATATATGTAGCTGTACATTTAAAATGGAAGAAACTGAGGTTTTAAGAGTAATTAATAGAAAAATGTGTTTTAATAGTTTCCTAAAATTGCTTCTTATTGGCTGTCATGTTGATTCTTTTCATTTTCTTTGAAACTATAAGTTACCCATGTATCACTGAGATGAGCAGAGATTCTAGAGTGCCAGGGCATGCCTATCTCTGATATTTACTTTATCTAAGGAAAATTGAAAAGACTCAATACCACAAACTCAGCTTTTAAAACGAAAACATTAACAGTTTATCCAGATATATCAAATCCCTGGATCAATCCAAGGGTTTAGATCCCAGCAATAAGTTAGCAACTGAAAAACATAAGACTTTTTTTAGGCTGGAAGTTTACAATGGAATGCATTACATCAGTAATGCCATGCAGTAGATGCCCTCAAATTCTTCTCTGCTCCACAAGCCCAGAGGGGAAATAGAGTGATTTTCAATAATGCTGCAAAATAATGGAGTCAATTCTACCTTGCATCTCAGGGAATATGGGTTTCTTAAACACAAAGAAACGAATATCTGTCATTTTCATTCCCCTCCTATATCCCACATTTGAATCTTTCCAAAATTAGATTTAGGAAAAAAAACAAAAACAAAATGGTGATTCACACCAACGAGAATTACCCATTCTGTTGTAGTTTGTGTGTATCTTTGTAAAATGTAGTACTGGTACTTAAAAATCTATATGCAAATGTTGAATTAAAAAAAACCTACATTGGAATAAATTTCAATAATAAATCAATAGTTAAAATATTTAATCTTAAAAGTGAAATCATCAAATCATTAAAAAATATATCAGGAAGATGGAGAAAAAATTTAAAAACAAGGCATACATTTCAATTTATGACATATAACAAAGATAAAAGGGTAGTATCAACATTATTGATGGCAAAAGTTTATTGATCACATCACATCTTCTGGCCAATATATTAATTACCTTCTGGTTGTATATCATTTAATTCCTGCATAAGCCATATAATGTAGGTAATTATTGTTATCCTTATTTTACAGATGAGGAAGCCATGCTTGTAGTAATAGAATTAGAAATGGACTCTCTTTAACCTATATCTGCTTCCAAACTCTGGAAAGTTAAACACTAAACAATAATGGGTTGGTGCATCATGAGCGTGCATGAGTGTGTGTGCACATGTGCACACATGTGGAACGTGGCTTCTCCAAATGACTTTATCACTTGTATATAGATGTCCATAATATATAAATTTTGTATAATGTATGTATGTGTATATATATATATATATATATATATATATATATACATACACACACACAAACACCCATTACTGATGGGAGTATAAATTGGTATGATAACTTTGAAAAAAAATATTATCTTATAAAGTGAGTATACATAACCCAAGAATATACATAGGGACTACTCTTGTATTCATACAATAGGAGAGATATATTTTTAAAAGCCCATAGTACCACTGTTGATAATAAGGGAAGAAAATTGAAAACAAGTTAAATATTCATTGAACAGAAGATAGTTTATCAAACATGCTATATTCACCCAATGGAATATTATACAAAAAAGTGAACGTAATACATGTCCATATTATAATTTGAATGGATCTCATTAACATAATATTTAGTAAAAAAATACGAGACACAAGAGACTACAATAAATATAATTTTTGAAAAATTAAGTTAATTTAGAAACAAATAAAAGTAATTTATGTTTAGTTAAATACACATACACACACACACACACACATTTGGCAGATTAATTAATTGCATCAGGGATGAATTTAGGGAAACTAGTTGCCTTATTCACAGAGTGTAAATAGGGCTATGTAACTTACTGGTAATTTTAACTTATTGTGTTACATGATGGATCTTGCCTGTCTATTGTCTTAGCAAAATAAGTAATACAAAATATAATAAAAGTGGATAATGGTAACTCTAGGGCAACATATAATACTGTTTAATGAAGGAAGAATTATGATGCATTTTCTTTTGTGCATTGGACTCCACCTCTAAAAAGAGAAAAGAAACAGCAGAATTGTCCAAATCCAAATTTCCAGTTTGGTTGGGATTTATTTCATTCTGGATGGATACATAGTATCTGTGACAAGATTTAACAAGATATATCCTGCTGGAAATATGAGCACTGCCCTATGAGCAACACTAGCTTTATCCTTGGCACACACGTAACGTTCCCTGTACCCTATCCCTAGATTCTCCAATTTCAGGATGTTACCTCTATGTATCTCAGACTGTTTTAGGGTGATTTCTCAAGAAACAGATTCTGAGAGTCAGGTTTGTATACAGGAAGTTGATTAGTAACTGCCTTCAGGAAAAAACAAACAAAACAAAACAGAAAAATGTCTAACAGAGTGAGAGAAGCAGGGTTTGGCAGAAGGAGTAGTTCTAACAGAGATAACCTGCCAGGAGCTCTCCACCGGGATGGCTTTTAGGAATTTTCTAATAGAGTTAGAGGGGCCTTTGTGTTCCTCCTCAGAACACTCATTGGATGCTGACTTCCCTGGAAGGGGTTGCAAACTGTATGAGGTGGCTCCCTTTGATTCCTGAAGGGGGCTTAGGTGTAAGCTGTCAGCAGCAGAATGAGGGGATGGGGGATGAGCTGGGGAATGAGCACCTGTATCTTGAAGGTGTCTCTGGGCAGTTGTCACACCATGGCCCTGCTGGATTTTAGTTGCGTTCAGAGACATGTCTCATCTACCTCTCTATTTGTCATAGTGTCTTGCATTGGGACTGACTCAAAGCGAATAACCAACAAATGGTTGGTTATATTATTATTCATTACAATTGTACACTCGGATTTTTACAATTCTCACCCTACAATACATTATTATAATTTTACCAAACTTCTCCATCCTCAACAAATTTATTTTCCTAGGTTTTAATGGCCCAAACTGGGTCTCTAAATGGTTGAGTAGTCCGCCTGATGTAAAAACATTGGTTGTGACTGAACTACAGCACTCAGAGTGGTCTTCTATATTTAAGTCCAATGTTTCTTATAAAATAAAATTAACTTAGATGGACCAAAAATCAAGATAGAGACTTCTGGAAAGCTCATGAGAACTAAAAGGCAAATTATCACCCACTGGGCGCCTGAGTGGCTCAGTTGGTTAAGCAACTGCCTTCGGCTCAGGTCATGATCCTGGAGTCCCAGGATCGAGTCCCGCATCGGGCTCCCTGCTTGGCAGGGAGTCTGCTTCTCCCTCTGACCCTCTTCCCTCTCGTGCTCTCTATCTCTCATTCTCTCTCTCTCAAATAAATAAATAAAATCTTTAAAAAAAAATTATCACCCACAGACTGTGTGACAAACAGTTCAGTATTAGGACCCATGTAAACTTCTTGCAACCCAGGTGAAAGATACTCTCACAAAAATATGTTAAGAGTGCGTTTAGAGAAAATGTACCAAAATTGAAGCAGTCTTCTACCCTTAGTTGTCAACATGACTCACCATATCCCTGTAGGAAGTTATATTCACAGGGGGGAGAAGTCCCATTCTGGCAAGTAACAATATTAATAAAAAGCAAGGAATTAAAAAAAAAACCTTCAATAAATAAAAGCATATATACAGAGAATGAAAGACAGAAGGAAGGCAAAGGACAACATCCCAAATATCTTTGCCAACAGAGAAGTGAATCAGAATAAAATTAAAAAATGTTGTAAACGATGTTTCTTTTTTAGTCAAGAGCTTAAAAAAATAATAAAATTTCAATGGATTACAGATAAAACTATGGGCTGAGATAAAAAGTGAGCTGGCATCAATGAGATAGAAATGCAGAATAAAAATAAACTCAACACTAAAATGATTGCAATACAATAAAACAAGGCACTCTTGAAAATATAAGATAAAGGATGAGCAATTCTATTTGGATAAAAAGCAGAATTAAAATTATGTGAAGAAAATGAAAGATATGTGTTACAGGCAAAAGTAGAGTGGAAATAAAAGACTATAATTTCTCAGAGACAGAATTGAACAAATGGGAGACACAAATGTTTAAATTCCTTAAAAGTTGCGGGACAGAAATTACCTGAATATTTAGATTAAAAGGACAAACATGAACAAGATAATGCAACATGGAAAACTACGCACACCTGTCCTGTTAAGGTTTTTAGATTCGAGAACATAGAAATAATTCGAAGGATAGTCCGTGCTCGTCTTATATGAATCCCCTATACTGGAAAAATTGCCGATGAATTTTGGACATTATTTTAGTATCAAATTAATAGTGTTAAAAGATAAGCTGAAGCATATTCGATTTTTGAGCATATTTGAGCAAAAAGCAGCACCAAACTTAGAGTGGTTAGGAGTGGTCCACCCACAGGAGCCAGGGGAAAGACATTTAAAGAGAAGAAGCAGAAGCAAAGCAAAAAAATTATTTGACTGTAATTAAGCAGGTGCATTATTTGAGAAAGCCTGGTTGGGTGTCTGTAATTGGTTGTCCTTAGGTTTCAATTTCTTAATTTTGTGGCCCGACCTGCCCAGGTTTCAGTTTGCTTGCTTAGGCTCCTAAGACATTAAAGCCACCTCAGTTTAAGGGCCTCTGGGTTTAATTAATTTAACAGTAGGATTTCTCCAATAAGTAACAACACATAAAACAGCTACTTCTGAGAGATAGAAACTGAGAATTCCCTAAATTGTAAATGGAGTAGCCATGAGTAAGAATGGAATTCATTTATCTGTTGACCTAGTCTAACTAGTGGTAGTGATTGGCTATTACAATCATTATGATAATGAAATAATTTTGTTTTTTTGTTTTTCAAAATCAGGGGAGTTCCTTTGTGCACCATGTATCTGAAAAGAGACGGATGGAAAAACAGGGTCGCCAACACAATAAGGTGCTCACAGAAACAGAATGTCTGGTTAAGTCACTAAACTTGGGGGCAGCTGGGTGGCTCCGTCCCATAAGCTTCTGACTCTTGATTTCAGCTCAGGGCATGGCCTCAGGGTCCTGGAATGCCGCCTGGGGCTCAGGACACCGCACTCCTTGGGGAGCCTGCTTGTCTACCTCTTCCTCTGCTCCTCCCCTTGCTCATGCTCATGCACGTGTGCTCTCTCTCTAATAAATGAATAAATCTTTTTAAAAAAGTCACTAAACTTGTGCAAGTGAAACTGGCAGACACCCCCGCCCTCCCATATGTTGCACCACTGATAAGTAAGGCAACATGTACTGCCCTTTAGATCTGCTGTGCAACCATGGGCAGACCCCCAAAATGACCAAACTCTATTCCAAAAACTCTATCAAAGGGCTCCTGTTGTCCAGATCTGTCCCCAGGATGGCTCTTTCCCTCCCTCCATGCCCCCTTTCTGTCTGTTTCTTCCTATCCCTCCTTCCTCCTCCACTCTTTCTCCCCCACCCTCCTTTCCTCCCTTCTCCAACCTCCTTTCTCCCCTCCCCTCCCTTTCCTTCCCCTTCCTCCCCCTCCTCCTCTCCAATAGGCCTGAGTAATAAATGTTTCCACAGTATAGATTTGATAGATGTAGGGGCGCCTGGGTGGCTCAGTCGTTGAGCGTCTGCCTTCTGCTCACATCATATCAGGGTCCTGGAATCGAGCCCCGCATCGGGCTCCCTGCTCCGCGGGAAGCCTGCCTCTCCCTCTCCCACTCCCCCTGCTTGTGTTCCCTCTCTCGCTGTGTCTCTCTCTGTCAAATAAATAAATAAAATCTTTAAGAAAAAATAGATGTAACTAACTTAAAGGGCATAAAGGACAGTAAAATGTAGGAAAGCTAGAAATGATCCGAGTATTCATTGTCTTTGTTTTAAAGTCATTTATTTTATCATAATCTAATAAAATTTAATTTTTAATAATGGCTATGTTTATCAACCAGCTTGCACAAATTCTGAAAAACTAACAGTTGGTTTCCCTTAGCCTGAAGGAGCTGGCTCACATGTGCTTCTCAGTAAACTGGTGGGACACTGGCAAGCAGGGGTACCAGGGAACAAAAAGATGGTTATCACAGACTACCAGAGAAGATATAATGTTGCGTTTACCACAGTGATGTCACAGAGAGAGAGAGACAGAGAGAGAGAGACAGATTTGTGATATATTTTTGGAGGTAAAAAACAAGACCTGTTGATATGTTAGATGAAATTAAGGAAGAGTGTACCATATGCAGTGTAAATAGGAAAATATATTTATTGCTTAATTCCATAAAAACATATCCAAAGTCAATGGTACCGGATGCCTTTCAAATTTTTTAAAGACGTAATCTGATGCATATATGTTATATAATGCCCCCTTGGGATAAAGACAGTGCACTTAAAAAATGCATGAGTATTTACATGAGTTGGGTAGATAACAACCATAAATAAGACTCCATCAATGCAGGTCAGGTTTTGTTGCAAAAAAACAAAATACTTGTTGTATAAATGGAGATATAATCTATCTTCCTGATGTAAAGATTTCAGAAATTAATAAAATACTATACAAACATTTTTGGAGTCCTAACAGAGATCTAGTTTGTATTTATTTATTTATTTAAAGACTTTATTTATTTGTCAGAGAGAGAGACAGAGCGCAAGCAGGGGGGATGACAGGCAGAAGCAGGGAGCCCGATGCAGGACTCCATCCCAGGACTCTGGGATCACGACCTGAGCCGAAGGCAGACACTTAACCGACTGAACCACCCAGGCATCCGGAGATCTAGTTTATACATATAAAGTAATTTTAAGGTTTACATCTAAGTAAAAATACAAAAAACAAAACAAAACAAAAAACCCAAAGCCCCACAAAATTCAACTCTTGTGACAAAGTCAAACCTAAACCAAAGTTGCATAGTATCAAGAAAAATGGTAGGGAAGATTCATAGGGGATACCATTGAAGGGAAACCTTTTAGAATTCAGGTAAATCTGTTCTCAGAGATATTTGGCACCACAGTACAATCATATAAAAAAAAAGTTTACACAAAAATAAATCACAGATAAAAAGTAATAACACATAATCTGTGTAATAAGATTTGCCTTACATTGCAAATGAGACAGATTCTATAAATGAAAAGATTAATACATCTGATTATATAAACTCTTAAAAAACTGTACAGCAAAGTATCTTATTCAGGTCCCAACACAATGTAAAATGTAGGAAATATATTTACAGCATAAATTAAGGACTAATTTCTCCAACATAGCAAAGATTCTGGACATCAATAAGAGTAGCAATCATTAAAAATTAAGGAAAACTTCAGAAGTGGACCAAAAAATAAATATATAAATGCACAGAGCATGTGCATGATAAATCTGCTCTCTTCACTCCACAAACTCCTTTCCCTTACTTCAGTTTCTTCCTCTGGCTCAAAACCTCCACAGGTTCCAGGCCTCAGCTGGATATCCAAAGATTCCAATTTTCACCAAATCTGGAAGGAGCCTGAGCTTCAGTCCAGTAAGAAAAGATTATCATGAGACATCGAATTCACATTCCATGTTTTATCAACAAACACTACTGGACCACTAGTTCTTGTAATAGTGACATTAATTTAGGTATATCATTCACAGCGTACATTTTTTTTTTTTTTTCTCACCGACAACATAATCCAAAACTGTGTAAGAGGATCAGTGGATGCCCAGAGTCAGGGCAGAGGGAAGAATGAATAGGCAGAGTAGTAAAACTACTCCATATGAAATCATAGCGGTAGTTACATGTCATTATACATGTGTCCAAGCCCATAGACTGTACACCATCAAGAGTGAATCCTAATGTAAACTATGGTGATAATGATGTGCCAAAGTAAGTTCATGGATTGTAACAAATGTACCATTTAGGTGGGAGATATCAATAGCGGGGAGATTGGACATGAACAAGGGCAGGGGGTTTCTATGGGAACTCTCTGTACTTTATGGTCCATTTTGCTCTAAATCTTAAAATAGCCCTACAAATAAAATCCATTTAAAAAATGTTTACTACCTGGTAAACACTAATCCTTCAATAAGTGGCAGTGATTATTATCTCCCATGCAATATTTTTCTACTAGATACAGACTAAAATTACACAGAACATCATATTTTGTTTTTATGTTTTCTTCCCAACTTATTCTCTGTACTCATTAAAAAGTAATCCAATCCGATGGTTAATATTCCTAAATTATGCTCTATGTGTGCAAAAATCTCCAATGCTTAAGAATATCAATATTACAAACATTATAAATCAGGTGGCCTTTGTGCAAATATATATAATATACCTATATAATTCTCAAATTGGTGAAAAATTTTAGAAATTATGGTTGCTGATGTCATTCAGTGGCATAACAATTTGTGTATTCCAGAATAAGAATAGGAGCTTTGCCTGCCCTTAACTCTAAATGTGTACTTGAGGCTGAAAGTTCTCTCCCCTACATACTGACATACATGTTTTAAAATATGAAACAAGAACAATCAATGTAGGAGAAATATAACTAGCAGTCTCTACTCAGGATACCTTATGAAAGGCAAGTGTATTTAAAAGAGATATATAAAATATGTGTACTCTTTTCCCCCCACTTTATAAGATAGCACTTCTCTTCTTAAAGACAAAACAAAATACAACAGAATAAAAATTCTGTTGACTCTACATTGTCCACAGGCTGAATTCCAACCTGGTAGCATGACATTAAGAAGTACTTCACAATTTAAGCTACAATCTACCTTGCCAACTTCATTTCACACAACTACCCAGTGACCTCCATGGGCCAAGTGATTTGGCAGCTCTGAACTTATATTTTCTCATTTTCTCTAAAACAGGAATTACTATGTATGGGCTACTGTCTGGGGAAAAAAAAGAAAGATGAATTTTTCAACAAATGGTAGCTGCTATCCACCTGAAAATTAATGATTTCCTCCTCTGGGGTGTTAAAGAGCATCATATATATATAATGAATCTTGCACTAGTAACTTTTTCCTGCAAAAATTGTTTCTTATATATGTATATATATTTCACTAACACTTAAGCATCATGGCAAAGTGGAAGGAACTGTTTTAGAATTGAAAATGTTTTATTTGAATTTTGTTTCTCCACTAACAACTAAACCATTTCAAGCCACAATAATGCCAGGATCCTTTAACTTGCTATTCATTAAATGTTAGCTATATAAAAATAAAAATGAAACATAAAAGCGTTGCAATTCTGAAGTGTGTTACATCTTCTTAAATTAAAATTAACTTTATTGAATGAAATGTAATACATATTTATATGTGTTCATTACAAAAAAGAAATGAGAACAATGGCAAAACATTATCTAAACCAACAAGCAGTCACCTTTTTATGAAGGGATAATAATTGCTATTTATGCTTTGGTAAATATTCTTCCATTGTTTTCTGTTAAATGAACATATATTTAAAATCATATATAATATATAATGTCAGAAAGCAAATATATAATTGACTGAAAGCGAATATTATTTTGTGACATGCTCATTTCTCCCTCACAAAACACTGAATAAACACATTTACATAGTTCAGTCATTCAGCTTAGCAAATATCCGTTAAGTGCCCACTATGTGCCAGATACTTTTCAGTCACTTGGGATCAATAAGCAAACAAGACAACAACATTTCTGCCCATAAATCGTACAGTAGGGAAGAGAGTGCCACGTTATAGCAAAAACTAGAGTGAGGAAGTTGCCCATTTTTAAAAGTCCTTACTAACTAAAGATGAATCAATTTGATAGGTAACATATAATGAGCCCAATGCATTTCTCTCATCCATATATTTGGCCTTGAATTTTTATGTTTCTCTAGTAGAGAGTCATAGATCTAAGTCTTCACATTGATCCAGTGTTATTTCATTAGGCTGATTTTGTTGTTATTGTTGACTTGCTAGGTATATATAAAATATATAAATCAAAATTGTCCTTCAGAGAGTTTTTGCCTCTTTTCTTTTTTTTATATTTTTTAAAATTTTATTTTATTTTATTATGTTAGTCACCATACATTACATCATTAGTTTTTGATGTAGTGATCCATGATTCATTGTTTTCGTATAACACCCAGTGCTCCATGCAGTACGTGCCCTCTTTAGTACTCATCACCAGGCTAACCCATGTCCCCACCCCCCTCCCCTCTAGAACCCTCAGTTTGTTTCTCAGAGTCCATAGTCTCTCATGGTTCATCTCTTCCTCCGAGTTTCCCCCCTTCATTTTCCCCTTCCTTCTCCTAATGTCCTCCATGCTCTTCCTTCTGTTCCACAAATAAGTGAAACCATATGATAATTGGCTTTCTCTGCTTGACTTATTTCACTTAACATAATCTCCTCCAGTCCCATCCATGTTGATGTAAAAGTTGGGTATTCATCCTTTCTGATGGCTGAGTAATATTCCATTGTATATATGGACCACATCTTTATCCATTCATCTGTTGGAGGGCATCTCAGCTCTTTCTACAGTTTGGCTATTTTCATACTTAACTGCAGATTGTGAGTGTCCCTATGTTATAATCCCCTCAAAACAAGTGGTTGGCTATAAATATATTTTTGAGGAGCGAAAATAGAGAATATCATATTCAGTTTTAAAAGACTATCTATCATAGTTCCTGGGACTTAGTCAGTGTTCCATGAATGATGGTTTTCTTCAAAACGGCTTTTTAACAAGAATGAATAAGTTCCCATGTAAATATCACCAAAAAACAAAAATAAAAATAAACCAGACAACTCCAAGTTTAATTTATGTAATTGAGGGAATGACTGCTTTTGTCCTCATGAGATGACCAAACTATATAACAAAATGAAAACAAAACATGTTTTCTAGCATTAAAAAAATTTGATCCTAAAATTTATTTTGACATACACATTTTTTTTATAGCATTGGGTAATTGGTTTCTAAAAATATTCTGTTTGGCTTGAATAAAACTGCCTTAACAGTAGCAGTGAAATACTTTTAAACAAATAGGGTAAGAAATTTTTCTTGTTCGGATTACTGTGTATTTCTATGCAGGCTTTTTGAATAGCGTATTTCTGTTGAATGGTTCCAGTGTTTACCATTGAGATTTAAGCGTGTTCAATTAGTACAAGAAATGTTTCCTTACTTGCATTATTTCATATTTTCCTGCAAACTTTTTTAATAGTAGCAAGGTTTCTATTGAACGGATAACATTATTTACTGTTGAATTTTAAAAGAGTATTCAAGATGAAATCACTCATAAACTGGTACATCAACTCTTCCACATTAGAGGAGCCAACCAAACTTGCACTTGTTGATTGAGCTAATAGTATTTTTAAAAATGCTTCTATGTTGATGAGAAGTTAAAGATTCGGATCATTGAATGGAAATTAGACAAAGAGGCTTTCAGAAAGTTTCTAAGTTATAATTATATTTTAAAATGGTTCTCTTTTATTATCTTTTCTTTTGGTGCTGCTACTTGTGAAATAGCACATCAAGTTCTGTTCTGTATATGTGTGTATTTAACTAGGAAAATTTTGTTTGTAATGCCAGCCAAGGATGAATCAGAAATGACTGAGAATTGAGGGAGCAGAACTAAATGAAACACATATAACTGGAAAAACAATAGGAAAATAAGATAGTGAATGACTGTCAAATAAATTCAAAGCTTTCCTTCAAGTTTATTTTCATACAAAAGTCTTTCTTTAAGGTTACCTGTGGACTAAACTCATCTCGTTTATTACTCAAGCCTAAATTAAAAGAGGAAAATCACCAGATTTACATTTTTATTAATGATGTATTTTAGGTATCGCTTTGTCATTTTAATGAACTAAAACTTAAATGCTTCTCTATTTCATTACCTACTTAAAATTTTCTACATGGGGTCACTGCATAGGTTTTCCACAAAGAGATAAATGAAACCTTAAATCAAATAAATTCAGAGAAGAAATTTTTCTGTAATGGTTGTTGGCACTTTATTCAAAACTATTTGTCCTTTCAAAATGAAAGCAATTGATCAATCTAAAATATTACCTAAGAAACAATTTCGTTTTCTAACTTTTCACATACTGTTATGTTTCCTAACTCACAGTATCATTACTGATTTGAAAATTCTTACGAAAATTGAAGAAAGACGTCAATAGGAATGTAGGTAGGATGTATATTTAACTATTAGACCTGTATCTAAGAGTTGAATTAAATCTGACCTTTTTTTAGCCTTGAGTACATTCAGTATCATTAACTCCCCTACATCACCAGTCCTTCAATGATGCCTAGAACAAATGGAAACTCTTATTGGTCAATCTGACTTAATTTGAGTAAATGTAGCTTTATAAAGATCTAAAAGGCTGAAATAAATTATTCAAGTGAAAGAGCATTCTTTGGAAGTAAATATCACCTAAGAAGGACTCTTTCTCATTATTTTTATTTTGTCCTCATCCAAAGTGACATTTTAAAACAAAATAAGCCCGACTACATCCAGGGTGTGTAACTGTCCACTACAGTCAAGCCTGAGTTGCTAAGTTTCTCTCTGCTATGGAACTAATTGCCCAGATCCCTAGAAGGATCATTTTTACACAGTAGCATTGGAAACTACAACAAGGCATGGTTTACTCATTATCTTACTTTCAGGAGTAGTAAAATATTCTTCAAGAGAAACAGATATCAGACTCAAGTGACAACTGACTGAAAGGTGCTTCTTCTACCGGTGTTTAAAGAAGATTCTGTCTGGGATATAGGAAGCTTAATTAGCCTCATCCCATGACTTAGCAAAGACATCATAAAATGTAGGTACCAAATGCTGGGGAAGAGGGAAACTCCAAAAGATGTTTATTAACATCCTTCAGGCCCATGTACTCATTTTTGCCTTGTAATGAATGAATGTGCTCTTTGTGTCCAATCCAGCAAATTAAACTTCAACTTACGAAGCAAGTATAGAAGCAAGCATAGCAAATAAAAGCAAAACAAAATCAACAAAAAAAGTATTTACAATAACATCAAAAAAGAAATTAAATACTTAGATATAAATCTAACAAAATAGGTACAGGATCTGTATGCAGAAAACTACAATGATGAAATAAATCAAAGATAATCTAAATAAATGGAGAAAGATTATATGACCGTGGATAGGAAGACTCACTATTGTTAAGATATCAATTCTCCCCAACTTAATCTTAATCATCACAGTGGTTTAATTAAACCGGAGTTTGAGACTGATAACTTGGCCCTTTTGAGCTTCTTCTGCTCATGAACCTACGGTCAGAAAAAGGCATCATTCTAAAGGTCCACACCAGTAAGTAATACTATCTGTTGATACCGTGTTGCTTCCATAGAATGAGAAGCTATCAATGTCACTCAGTAGGGAGCCTCCTACTTATTCCACATCTAACAGTAAATGTCAGCGGAGGATTAGAGCAACCCATAGGGACAGAATCCTTAAGAACTTAGACCTTTTAGGAAAGTTATCTCTCTTCAAACCCAGCCAAAATATTCCACTGCATTTTGGATAAAATGTAAAATCTTTAAAAGTCTCAACTCTTTTCATGGTCTGAGCTGACCCATCACATGCCACTTTTTTCCCTCCTTATTTTACATCAGCTTATGGAGCTTCCTTCCCTCCTCCAAGTTGTCCAGTCCGTTGCTGTTCTCTTTGTCCATGCTTTTACAGGGATTTTCTTAACCTCTTATCCTATTTAAACCCTTATTATGAAAATATGACCATTATTTATTTTCTGTGAAGGATTTCTTAACCTTTGAAGTTGGTCACTATTTTTTTTTTTACAGTTGATTACTTGCCATAATCCACTAATCGAGTGGCTAGCTTTCAACTTTTTTTTCATACCCCTTCATGCATGTATTCTTTTATTAAGAATTATTTGCTGATCGCCTCCTGTCTTAATTCATTGTGATGTCAATAGACATATAAGGCCCATCTCCAGTTGTTTCATTCCTGCTCCTCAAATGGTCCTGGAATCCACTCTGTGTCCACATCTTACTCCCAGGGTAATTCCTAGACTATATGATTATTAATAACAGCAAATCTCTCCATAAATTCATCCTCAGGCACCCAACACTTTGATGACAAACTCCTATCTCCACCTACTCTCTCTAGCATCTGTTCTCTAAAAACCTGATTGTCCCTTTGTACCTACAAAGCCTTCATTCTACCTCTTTTCATAGATGTTCTTACCTTCCTATTTAGCCGTTTAACTTCCACTGCTGCCATCAGCTTCACTCTTCCATTCTCTGCATTCTCCTCCTTCAGTTGCTAGGTAGAACTGAAATTGAACTGTCTACCTAATCAGCATGGGGCATGCAGCTAAGCAGGTCTAGAGAAAAATACAGAACCACAATGATTGGTCTCACTGGAAAAAATCATAAAACTGAGCCCCAGGTGTGCCCTAACTGATACGTTCCCCAAGTCCCTTAATATCCCCAAACCTCCAGGTGGCTATTTCATGCCTGATCTCTACTCACAATGTTAGTATCATACACTCTTCTATCCTCATTCCTACTAATGTTCTTATTTACTGTTTTCCTGAAAAAGGAGAACTTACACCTCTTTACACCATCTTCTCTACTTAATGACCACAAGTATCTTAACCTATATGCTCTGCATCAACTCCTCTGATAAGTACACTTTCCTTCTGCTGAGGCCAACACTTCAATTTATGCTCAAGAGTCAATCCCCTTTCAAACACCTAAGAATATTGCTCTAGCAGTTCTAACGTCTAAAACTTATATTATTTTTTTCTCCAATGGATCATTTCCAGCAGCATTAAAATATGCTGCTACTCACACATTTCCTCTCAGTTATAAGACTTGTTGAAATGATTTATTTGATGGCTTAAATTCCTCTTCCATTTTCTTTTATATGCACTTCATATCCCCTCTAATGGCCAAGTTTTATGTGTCAGCTTGAGTAGGCTGAAGTCTCTAATTATTCAATTGAACACTAATTTAGATGTTGCTGTGAAGGTATTTTGTAGATGTGATTCATGTTGCCTTTAGGGAAAGGACATTACCCTAAATGACCAGGATTGGCCTAATTCAATCAGTTGAAAGGCCTTCAGAGCAGAACTGAGACTTCCCAGAAAAGAAGGAATTCTGCCGGTGGACTGCATCTTCAGCTCTCCCAGGAAGCTCCAGCCTGTTCTTCCCAATAGCCTGCCCTATGGACTTCTGATTTGCCTAGTGAGCCCCCCCTCAGTTGCAGAAGCAAATACCTGGCATTAATTCCTTACTATGTATCTCTTACTGATTCTGTTTCTCTCGTTGTGTCACAAGTACTACACCCACTATTCTACCACAACTGCTTTGAGAAGGTCAACATTAAGTTCAATGTCATAAAATCCAACATTTCATTGCAGTCCTTATCTTGATTGATTTATTAGTCTCATCTGTCATAGTGCATTAATCCTTTTCATTGATACAACTTCATCACTTGCCTTCAGGACTTCCACAGTCTCCTGATTTTCTTCCTTCTGTAATAGACACTTCTCTGCTTTGCAGACTCTCTTCAAATGCCTGGACAGATGGATGACACTTTTTTTTTTTTTTAATTTTAGGCATTCTGATGGGTGTGCCGTAATATCTCACTGTGCTTTTAAGTCTATTTTCCCAGTGGTAAATTATGTTTGACATATTTTATGTGTTTTTAACCATCTGTATATATTTGTTTAAATGTCTTAATGTGGGGCGCCTAGGTGGCTCAGTCGTTAAGCATCTGCCTTCGGCTCAGGTCATGATCCCAGGGTCCGGGGATCGAGCCCCGCATCGGGCTCCCTGCTCAGCGGGAAGCCTGCTTCTCCCTCTCCCACTCCTCCTGCTTGTGTTCCCTCTCTCACTGTGTCTTTCTCTGTCAAATAAATAAAAGCTTTAAAAAATAAATAAATAAATGTCTTCATGTATTTTCCCTATTTTCTAATGGAGTTTTTTTTTATTGTTGAGTTTTGAGACTTCTTAATATATTCTAGATACTGGTACTTTGTCATCTATGTGGTTTGCAAATATTTTTTCTCACTCTGAATGAGTGTTGAATTTTGTCAAATGCTTTCTTCTACATTGGTAAATCAGACCATATGATTCCTCTTTTGGATTACATTGACTGGTTTTAAAATATTAATCCAGCATTGCATGTCTGGAATAAACCCTATTTGGTCATGGTGTATAATTGTTTTTATACATTTTACTGAGTTTTCTTTGCTAATATATTGTTAAGGATTTTTACATCTATTCGTCTGTCTCTGTTCCACCATTCAGCATTTTCCTATATTTGTTTTATATATAATGGCCAAACTTATAAGTTTACTAAGTGGAAGGAATAAGGAAAATTGAATGTACCCCACCTTCCCAGGAGCAGAAGTACTATCACAGTTTATCACTAATTTCAAAATTAAAAAAGTAAGTAGGACTGCATCTTCAATTTTTATAAGTATATATCAGCAATAAAAAATATTCCTTTGGGGGCACTTGGGTGACTCAGTCGGTTAAGCATCTAACTCTTGATTTTGGTTCAGGTAATGATCTCAGGGTCCTGAGATCAAGCCCTGTGTTGGGCTCTATGCTGAGCATGGTGCTTGTTTAAGATTCTCTCTGCCTCACCCCACCCTGCTTGTGCTCTCTCTCTCTCAAAAAATATATATTTCTTTTATCTTGTATTCAACGTCTCATTTACTCCAACTGATATATTCTAAAGGATATTGTTACTACTCTACATATTAAGAAAATTATGCTTATAAAATTACCCTAAATCAGGTCAGTGATAAGTAGAGGAGATAGGATTTGAATCTAGAGTAATTGACCTCAGAACCTGTTTTATAACCACAGCACCATGTTATCATCTTTCTTATTTAAATGATGATGACTTTTTAATATGTCAATTATATTTTAATCAGACAGCTGAGCAGAAAGGATCACTATTATTTTCTTAACATACATACCGAAATTATATATATAAATACAGACATTCCATAAAAAAGTCCTTGGAGACAAAAACATTTAATAAAAATATTTGTGTAATATACTTACATTAGGACCACATCAATATAATTAAGCCTATCTTATTCTCCTAGAAATATATATAGATATATTCTCCTAAAATATATATCTATAATGCATTTAAATGCAAATGAGGTGATATAACCAGGCATAAAGCAAGCTTTATATTAATGAATGGTGGTTACAAGAAAGCTGCATTCTATGTTAATTTTTATGAAATACATTTGTAGTCTAACTAAAACATATTGTAACCTCCAATCATGCTATATATTCTAATATTAAAATTTCATTTTTCAAAATAGAGCATTTTTCAATTACTCATATATAATTATGTTTACTAGAAATGTCAGTGACCTGTTTTATCATTACATTTTTCTAAATTCATTTGGATGAGGGTTATTATTTTCAATTTATAAGTTAAAGTTATTTTTCTGCATAAGCAAATTAAATAATATAAGCCACTAAGTACAGTTCTTTAAAAATTAACTGTTGAAAAGCTGTGTTTAGTTTCTCTTCATATTCTGGTTATTCTATTTTGTATTATTATGTTAATCACCATACATTACATCATTAGTTTTTGATGTAGTGTTCCATGATTCATTGTTTGCGTATAACACCCAGTGCTCCATTCAGTACGTGCCCTCTTTAATACCCATCACCAGGCTAACCCATCCCCCCCCGCCCCTCTAGAACCCTCAGTTTGTTTCTCAGAGTTCGTAGTCTCGGGGGGCAATCTGGTTATTCTAAAAAGTCAATAACTTTGGTAGTTCATAACAGTAATGAATAGTGTTCTCATATATTCTTAAGAGACCACATTTAATCTTTAATTTTCCCTTTACTTTATCCCTCCACATTTTCCTTTTTGTCTCTCGCTGTACATATAATTTTATGAAGTAGGTTTTTAAACTATAGGATACATAAAGGATAACATATGTGTCTCATAATCTTTTTTTTTAAGATTTTATTTACTTACTTGAGGGAGAGAGAGAGAGAGAGAAAACACGAGCAGTGGGGAGGGGCAGAGGGAGAGGGACAAGCAGATTCTCCACTGAGCAGGGAGCCTGATGTGGGGCTTGATCCCAGGACCTGGACATTTAATTATCTGATCTCCAGTCCAACCTGTGAGCTGGAGGCAGATGCAATGAGGTCTCTAAATAAAGGTCTGTCAGAAAATAGGGCAGCCTGGTCTGAAGCCTGTTTTCTTCCAGAAGCTATTGAGCATGGCTTGAAGAAACTACAATGCTCTGACCCTTCACTTTTTTCTATTAAGTATCTTAAAGACATACACTTTTTATAAGATGTGGCCTAAGTTAAAAATTAAGGCAAAGTATAATTTACAGTCTTTTAGTTATCATGCTCATCAATTGCACACTCAGCAGCCAGGGCCAGTACGGTAATGTCTGCTTTTGATTTCACTTATTTTGTCCATTTAGTCCATTTATTTAACTGCACTCCTCTTAACAGTTTCTGTTTGTCAGGGCACTATTGATTGAAAAGGATAGCAATTCAACTTTAGTTAACCTGATTACAAAAGAAACATGATATTTTACAAACCTGCGAAGTCCAGAGATGGGTGTAGAATCAGGAATAACTGGATCCTGCAGTACAGACAGACAATGGCAATAAGACTTTATCATCTGGCTCTTCTTAACTACACCTGGATTTACTTTACTACAGAGTCTCACCAACCAGAAGGCAAGATTCCCAGTTCAGCTGTCCCAAAGAAAGAACTCTTTCCTAGTAGCTGTACACCATTAACAGGAAAGTCTGTGATCGGCCCTGCTGTTCTCAGATATGCCTGAATTCAACCTCTGTAGCCTGCAGAGAGGATGATTCCCCGCTCCTCATACTCATGTCTATAAATTCATAACTAGTACAGTATATAAAATTAATCTTGAAAGCTAAATATCCGTTTGCAAGGAAAAGAAGGGTGGTATGGGAGGAGGAGACTTAATTCCTAAGAAAAATGTGTTACTTATTATGCAACCCAAACTGTAAAATTAGGGTGCGTTGAATACCTCTCCAGGCTTCGATAAAGTCGCCACCCTTATGATTCCCTCTTCATCCCTCTCCCGCCTCACAGACAAGCTTCATGTCATGTGTGCAGGTCACAGTCCTTCACATGTGTGCTCTTACATACGCATTTTCCTTAGGAACTAAGTCTCTTCAGGCTCATCGGGACTCACATTTTAATTGAAGGTGAGCAAACTCTACTATATAATTGTGGAATGTTCTAAGTGCTATATTGGAAATATGTAAAACAGTATTTAAGAATTATGATACAGTTGAAGATGCAGAGATCCAACAAATATTTCATATTTTGGGAAAAATCACAGAGAACAAGAATTATATGAAATTATTCAATTTGTAACTTCATTATTTCATTAGCAATACCAGCTAAATAACCAATATTCTAACAACAGTTCCTGTGGCATAAAATAACATTCTGCACATCAAAGCGAAGTTTACTCTTTAACTTATTCTTCCATAAATTTCTTTTCTATTTCATGTTTAACTTGTACCTGAGCTCGGTTTCACATGGTGAATTTTAGGCCATATGATGAAGACATAACCCTCTGATCAGAAATAGAATGCAGAAAAGATGTGTGGGAAAATTAAATTATAAGCTTGGCTGAACTGATGTTGTTGAAATCTCAGAAACATTTATTCGCTTGGTTGTTTGAATCAGTCTTTTTTTGATAAAATTATGAAGGTACTTAACACAGGCATTTCTCTCAAGCAAGAGTGGAAGGAGGGCTATTTCATTAAGAAACAGAAACATGGTATAAAGTTTTCATTGCTTCTTTCTATGAAATTTGAATATGATTCTCAGTATTTATATCCCAGAATATTTCTTGAAATAAAAAGAAGGAAGGCTTAAGGAAACAGAGAAATGTACAAATCAATAAAATGAGTTATACATTGTTTGGGATTTTCTTAATTGACATTTTAAACTTTGAAGTTAGACAAATCTTTTTTTGGCTCTGTGTTCTTACACTGCTCTCCTATACCGAGCACAGTATTTCACCTGTATGAGCCTCAGGATCCTCATATGTAAAATTTAGAAAGTAACAGCTCTCTTACAGGTCTTCGTGAAAATAAAATGCCATAAATCCTACATTCAATCAACATTTTTTCAATTGTTTTTCAAATTGAACAAAAGATAAATGACTCCTATAAATACCAATTTTTAATCTGAATATATACTTTCTTTCAAACAATATTTACAGTTAAAATTATTTAAAATGAAGCCTAGAAATGTTTCACTAGTTCATAGATATATTTCTATTAGGAGGATAGAAGAGATTAAGACCATTCCTTGCCTTGATGTAACTAAAATCTAGTAGGGGAAAACAGAGCAAGCACAAAAAGAAATAGTAGGACATAGAAAAAGAAGGCATGGCAACACTGAAAATTATTACATAATTAAAAGGTGAATGTTATGATGTGTAGTGTTACTGGACCTCAGAAAGATGCTTCAATCATTAGAGGAATAAAAATGTTATCATTTATCAACTAGGAGGCAAATCTGTAAAAGAGTCATATGGATATTTACAATATTTCTTTGGGTTTTGTTTATAAACATATATAAAATTATTATTCGGTATCTGATATTGTTTTCATATCCATTGGCATAATCTACATCAAAAATGATATTTTGCTTAATATTTAATAATAACCTAAAAAGATCTGACATTTAGTGATACGTTCACCAGGCATGATTCTAAGTGCTTTCTATGAAGTATGTTATTTAATCTTCACAACTACCTTTTATATAGGTTGTATTTTATCCCTGTTCCTCAAAAAAGGAAATTGAAGACAGAAAGTTTAAATTAAACAAGGTCCTAGGGCGCCTGGGTGGCTCAGTTCGTTAAGCGACTGCCTTCGGCTCAGGTCATGATCCTGGAGTCCCGGGATCGAGTCCCGCATCGGGCTCCCTGCTCAGCGGGGAGTCTGCTTCTCCCTCTGACTCTCCTCCCCCTCATGCTGTCTCTCATTCTCTCTCTCTCTCAAATAAATAAATAAAATCTTTAAAAAAAAAAAAAAAAAAAAAAAAAACAAGGTCCTAGAGGTAGGAAATAGTAAAGCCACTTATAAATACGATCAATGGCTTTATCATTCATTTGAAAATAGTTACAACATTTAATAAAACATTAATAGCAGGTTAAAATGGTTGTGTGTAGCTGGCTCTTAATTTTAACACCGATCTATCTATAGATCTATGTACAGTTTTAACAATAATATAAAGCATTTGCACCCTTAAAATAATGTTGACATTTTGATATAGTTTAAAAGGTATTACAAGTTTGTCTCCAGCCCCACGTTTTTCAAATGTATTTTGAAAAAAGGATAGGGGACTCATTTATCCCATGTGTCATTGCCTTAAACACTTATGTTTAAATAGCACTATTTCTTTATTGAAGATTTTCAGATATTAAAGGAAAAAAAAAGAATAAATCCCTAAAGGACTAAAAATCAATGCTACTCAGCATGTGGAATGGTGACTCATTCTGGTAATTACTTGTAACCCATCCATTATAGGGCTGCAACATTTTTCAACTTTCTGTCTATTAAGCATTACTTTGGAAAGATTTGGTCACATCAGTGAAAAACAATCCTGAAATCAGGCAATTACAGAACAGCTTGAGGCATATCATCGATGTACTTGAAAACCAAGGATTTTTAGCCCAAAGTGTGCTTTGCTATAATAGCAATGTATCTTCTAAAGTGTAGTCACTCTGCATTGGGGTATTCAAGAATATGATACTTAAATTCTCCAAATCTGCTGAATTGGGATGTATGTTTCTCCAAACTTGATTAGTTCATTTAAACACTAGATATCCAAAAAATCTTAAGTTTTTAAATAACTTAAGAACATACTCCTCCAGCCCTTCTTCTAGACACTCATATCCCATGCTCTGTTCAACAGTAATCCCCAAGTGATATGATGGAAGAGAGCGTGCTCATCATACTTTGCCATGTTTATGCCACGTATTGCCAGAGCCTGATACGGGGCTTGATCTCATAACTCAGAGATCATGACTGGAGCTGAAATCAAGAGCCAGATGCTTAACCGACTGAACCACTCAGGTGCCCCTCCTTTGCCATTTCTGCACATTATCTTTACCTCACTTTGCTTGTCTACCCTACATTTGTGTTTAGGTCTAAGCTTAGCTCTGCCTTACGTACTTCTTATATAGTTCTTGTCCTCTGATACGTGAAACATTAGTTTTGCTCACATATCATTTTCAACTGTTTTATTGAGGCACAATTAACATGCAATAAACTGTACATATTTAAAGGGCAAAATTGAGTAAGTTTATATGTAAACCTTGCAGCTGTGACTTTTCTGAGTTTCTTTCTTTGTCAGTAAAATGAGTGTCATGATGCCACTTAAAGATTTCTTGGTGGGTCAGGTGTCAAATAAGATTACTTTTATGAAGTGACTAGCACATGATTGGTGGATATAGTTTCATATGTGTATACACACACACACACACACACACACACACACACACACACCCAGAATTCATCATAGAATTCTTCATCACAAAAGCAGAAACAAAACACTGCTATCATCTCTCAAAGTTTCCTGGAACCCACTTATCACCCTTTCCCCTGCCCATTCTGAACCCCCAACAAGGCAACACTGAACTGCTTTCTGTCACTATAGATTAGTTAGAATTTTCCAATAATGTATAGAATTGAATTACACATTTGTACACTTTTTGGTGTACCTTCTTTCATTTTGTGTACTTATTTTGAAATTCATCTATATTTTTATGTACGTTCACTTGTATTGCTGCATAATATCCCATTATATGGGTATGCCAGAGTTTTAATCCATTTCCCTGTCCATGAATATTTGGATTTGATTTAAGTTTGTTTATAACAATTTATAGCTCTTATAAGCATTCCTGTACATTTTTCTTTGATAAATACCCAGAAGTGAAATGGCTAAACATGGTAAGTGCATGTTTAACTTTTTAAGAAGCCAAAAAATGGTTTTCCAGGGCAGTTGTAACCATTTTGCATTTCCCCTAGTGATGCATGAGAGTTCCATACGGTCCACTACCTCAACAACATTTTTTATAGTTTAACTTTAGCCATTCTAACAGGAAAATAAGAGTATCTCCTTGTGATTGTAATTTGTGTTTCCTCATGGACTAATAATATTGTGTATCTTTTCACATACTTGTCACTTGCATTTACATCTTCTTTAGTGAAATATTTGTTCTAATAGTTTTCCCATTCTATATTGGCTTGTTTCATTATTGATTCTTCAGGCTCTTTATGTATTTTGAATATAAGCCCCTTATCAGATATGAATTTCAGATATATTCTCCAGTCTGTGCTTTGTCTTTTTATTTTCCTAAGAGTATCTTTCAAAGAACAGAAGTCATTATTATCATTATTGCCATGTTTTACTTTCATGAATTCCAATTTATAATTCTACGGATTATGCTTTTGTTATATCTAAAAATTATTTGTCTAAGCCAAGGTCACAAAAATCATCTCCTATGCTTACTTCTGAAAGTTTTGTTTTATTTTGTATTGTTTTATTTTAGACCTATAATACATTTTTAGTTAATTTTGCATATGGCACAATTTTGCATATGGCACAAGATATGGATACAAGTTTATCTTTTGTATATGGATATATAATTGTTCTGGCAACTCTTGTTAGAAAGAGTGTTCTTTCCTCACTAAATTGCCTCAATTATTTCTTTTTCAAAAATCATTTGTCTATACATATGAATGTCTATTTATAGACCCATGCCCTAGACTGAATGTTTGTGTCCCCTCAAAAATTCGTTGTTGAAACTTAATCTCCAACGTGATGGTATTTGAAGGTGGGGCTTTTGAGAGTTCATTGAGTCGTGAAGATAGAATCTTTATGAATGGGGTTATTTATAAAAGAGACCCCAGAGTGATCCCTGGACCCTTCTACCGTGTGAGATTATATGAAGAAGACTGCCTTCTATGAACCCGGAGGCAGACACTTAATCTGCCCAACACCTTGATCTGGATTTCTCAGCCTCCAGAACTGTGAAAAATAAATTTACATTGTTTATAAGCTGCCCAATTTGTGGTATTTTTGTTATAGCCCACTGAAATGGACTAAGACAACTTTCTTGTGATACTGTAATTTATAATAAGAAATATGTAATTTATAATAATAAATATGTATTCAGTCTTCCTTCCCATTTCTGGCACAGAGCTCCTAAAACTCTAACAATTTTCTAAGAAATGAGAGCAGCAAAAGTGTCTTTTCTTAAGTTAATGTACTGGCTTTTGAACCCCATAATAGCTGGTTGTCAGGGGAACCAACTTTGTAAGTAGAAGGTTGAAACTCATAATTCCACCTCCTGACCTCCAGGGATGGGAGAGGGGCTGGATGGTAAAGCAGTTGCCATTGGCCAATAATTTAATCCACCATGCCCATCTTAAGAAGTCTCCACAAAAACCCAAAAGGGCAGGATTTGGAGAACTTCCAGGTTGTTGAATGTGTGGAGATTTTTCAGGAAAGGGCATGGAATCTCTCTTCACCCTTTTACCACACCTTGCCCTATTCATCTCTTCCATCTGGCTATTACTGAGTTATATCCTTTTATAATACACAGGTCATCTAGTAAGTAAAATGTTTCTCTGAGTTCTGGGGGCTGCTCTCGCAAACTAATTAAACCCAAGGCAGGGGTCACTAGAAATTTCTGTCTATCAGATCTATAGCTGGTCAATCAGAAGGATGGGTGATGATAGGGACTTGTGACTGGCAACTGATGACAGAAGTGTGCATGGGAGGTACAGTCTTGTGAGTAGAGCCTTTAACCTGTGGATTCTGATGCTATCCCAGGGTAGGGAGTATCAAAATTGAGTTAAATTGTAGTACACCCAGCTGGTGTAGAATTGATTGTTAGTGTGACGGACACCCCCAAACCACACGTTGTAATTGGTGACCGGAATCTTTCACCTCTATTCTGTTCTATTTTAATATTTGTCTACGTTTACAATACCACATTGACTTGATTACTGTAGCTTCATAATAAGACTTGAAATAGTGACAGATCACCATCGTTATCATTTTTCAGAGTAGTTTTGGCTCTTCTAAGCTTTTTGCATTTTCAAATTAATTTTAGAATTAACTTGTCAATTTCATCAACAATGCCCACTGGAAGTGTTTTTGGGATTTTGGAAGTGATGCTTTTGAAATTGATGAGGAATTGACAGACTATGGCCTTTTTGCCAAACTGTTTTAGTAAATAAAGTTTCACTGAAGCACTGCCATGGTGTTTATTGACATACTGTATATGGCTATTTTCTTGCTTCAGAAGAGCAAGTTGCATTGTGATAGAAACTCTGTGATTTGCAAAGGCCAGAATATATTCTATCTGGATTTACACAGAAAGGTGTACAGACCTCTGCTAAAGAACAATTTGGAAGGAATTGGTATTTGAACAATTTTAAGTCTTTCAACACACGAACAAGGCATATCTCTCCATTTATCTGTCTTTCATTTCTCTCAGGAGTATTTTGTACTGTTCAGGGTTGCACATATTCATTACAATCTGTTGTACATAATGTTTACAATTTGTTGTACATAATGTTTACATCTAGGTTCTGTCAGCTAATGATCTGTCATTTTCTTTTCCTAGAATATTTTTGTCTGATTTCAGTACCAGAGTAAAGCTGGCATTGTAGTATAGTCCATAAATATCAGTTGGGTACAGTTGGTTTGTCATGCTCAGTACTTCTATCTACTTGCTAACTCTTTGTCTACTAGTTTTGTGCCCTAGTCCCAGAAATTTTGCTTTATCCAAGAGGTATGTAAAACATTCTAACTATAATTATGGACTTCTGTATAATTTTTTGAAGGAAAGGTTTTGAAATCTTCATTTATAAATGTGGGTTTGTCCATTTCTCCTTGTAGATCTGTTTTTGCTCCATATGTGGTTAGGTGTATAAATATTTAGGTTTATTAATTTCCTTTGAATTTGACCCCTTGATCACTATGAAATTATCTTCTTTATCTCTGACGATAGTCTCTGTTCTGAAATCTGCTTTGAATTATGGTAATATGACACTCAGCTTTATTTAACAAGTGTCAGTATGGTATATCTTTCCCATTTTTTAAATTCAACCTACCATGTCTTTATATTCAAGGTGTGTTTCCATAAGCAGTACATAGTTAGGTCTAGGCCGGCTTGCCACCCTCATTGCCTGCCAATCTAATCATATCTCTTTTATAAATGGGGATGTTAACACCATTTATATTTAAAGTTATTATTCATATGGTTAAATTTAAGTGTACCATTTTTCTATTTTTTCCTTTTTTTTCATTTTTTTATTGTTATGTTAATCACCATACATTACATCATTAGTTTTTGATGTAGTGTTCCATGATTCATTGTTTGTGCATAACACCCAGTGCTCCACACAGAACATGCCCTCTTTAAAGCCAAAACCAGGCTAACCCATCCCCCCACCCGCCTCCTCTCTAACACCCTCAGTTTGTTTTTCAGAGTCCATCGTCTCTCATGGTTCGTCTCCCCCTCTGACTTACTCCCCTTCATTCTTCCCCTCCTGCTATCTTCTTCTTTTTTTTTCTCTTAACATATATTGCAATATTTGTTTCAGAAGTACAGATCTGTGATTCAACAGTCTTGTACAATTCACATCGCTCACAATAGCATGTACCCTCCCCAGTGTCTATCACCCAGGCACCCCTTCCCTCCCACACCCCACCACTCCAGCAACCCTCAGTTTGTTTCCTGAGATTAAGAATTCCTCATATCAGTGAGGGCATATGATACATGTCTTTCTCTGATTGACTTATTTCACTCAGCATAACACCCTCCAGTTCCAACCATGTCGTTGCAAATGGCAAGATCTCATTCCTATTGATGGCTGCATAATATTCCATTGTGTATATATACCACTTCTTCTTTATCCATTCATCTGTCGATGGACATCTTGGCTCTTTCCACAGTTTGGCTATTGTGGACACTGCTGCTATAAACATCGGGGTGCATGTACCCCTTCAGATCCCTACATTTGTATCTTTGTGGTAAATACCCAGTAGTGCAATTGCTGAATCGTATGGTAGCTCTATTTTCAACTGTTTGAGGAACCTCCATAGTGTTTTCCAGAGTGGCTGCACCAGCTTGCATTCCCACCAACAGTGTAGGAGGGTTCCCCTTTCTCCGCATCCCCGCCAACATCTTTTGTTTCCTCACTTGTTAATTTTAGCCATTCTGACTGGTTTGAGGTGGTATCTCATTGAGATTTTGATTTGGACTTCCCTGATACTGAGCGATGTTGAGCACTTTTTCATGTGTCGGTGGCCATTTGGATGTCTTCTTTGGAAAAATGTCTGTTCATGTCTTCTGCCCATTTCTTGATTGGATTATTTGTTCTTTGGGTGTTGAGTTTGATAAGTTCTTTAAAGATTTTGGATACTAGCCCTTTATCTGATATGTCATTTGCGAATATTTTCTCCCATTCTGTTAGTTGTCTTTTGGTTTTGTGGGCTGTTTCTTTTGTGGTGCAAAAGCTTTTTATCTTGACGAAATCCCAATAGTTCATTTTTGCCCTTTCTTCCCTTGCCTTTGACGATGTTTCTAGGAAGAAGTGGCTGCGGCTGAGGTCGAAGAGGTTGCTGCCTGTGTTCTCCTTTAGGATTTTGAAGGACTCCTGTCTCACGTTTAGGTCTTTCAACCATTTTGGCGTCTATTTTTGTGTGTGGTGTAAGGAAATGGTCCAGTTTCATTCTTCTGCATGTGGCTGTCCAATTTTCCCAACACCATTTGTTGACGAGACTGTCTTTTTGCCATTGGACATTCTTTCCTGCTTTGTCGAAGATGAGTTGACCATAGAGTTGAGGGTCCATTTCTGGGCTCTCGATTCTGTTCCATTGATTGATGTGTCTGTTTTTGTGCCAGTACCATACTGTCTTGATGATGACAGCTTTGTACTAGAGCTGGAAGTCCGGAGGTGTGATGCCGCCAGCTTTGCTTTTCTTTTTCAATATTCCTCTGGCTATTTGGGGTCTCTTCTGGTTCCATACAAATTTTAGGATTATTTGTTCCATTTCTTTGAAAAAAGTGGATGGTATTTTGATGGGGATTGCATTGAATATGTAGATTGCTCTAGGTAGCATTGACATCTTCACAATGTTTGTTCTTCCAATCCATGAGCATGGAACGTTTTTCCATTTCTTTGTGTCTTCTTCAATTTCTTTCATGAGTATTTTATAGTTTTCTGCGTACAGATCCTTTGCCCCTTTGGTTAAATTTATTCTTAGGTATCTTATGGTTTTGGGTGCAATTGTAAATGGATCAACTCCTTGATTTGTCTCTCTTCTGTCTTGTTGGTGTATAGGAATGCCACTGATTTCTGTGCATTGATTTAATATCCTGCTACTTTACTGAATTCCTGTATGAGTTCTAGCAGTGTTGGGGAGGATTCTTTTGGGTTTTCCACCTAGAGTATCATATCATCTGCAGAGAGTGAGAGTTTGACTTCCTCTTTGCCAATTTGGAAGCTTTGATTACTTTTTGTTGTCTGATTGCTGTAGCTAGGACTTCTAATACTATGTTGAATAGCAGTGGTGACAGTGGACATCCCTGCCGCGTTCCTGACCTTAGGGGAAAAGCTCTCAGCCTTTCCCCATTGAGAAAGATATTCGCTGTATGTGTTTCATAGATGGATTTTATGATATTCAGGTATGTATCCTCTATCCCTCTACTCTGAAGAGTTTTGATCAAGAAAGGATGCTGTACTTTGTCAAATGCCTTTTCTGCATCTATTGAGAGGATCATATGATTCTTGTTCTTTCTTTTGTTAATGTAATGTATCACGTTGATTCATTTCCGGTTGTTGAACCAACCTTGCAGCCCAGGGATAAATCCACTTCTGAGTTTTCCACCCCCTCACTTTCAATGTCGGGGTGTCTTTGGGTCTAAAATGAGTCTCTTGCAGACAGCATATCGATGGGTCTTGTTTTTTAAACCATTCTGATAGCCTGTATCTTTTGTTTGGGACATTTAGCCCATTTATATTCAGGGTAACTATTGAAAGGTATGAATTTAGTGCCATTGTATTGCCTGTACGGTGACTGTTACTGTACGTTGTCTGTGTTCCTTTCTGATCTATGCTGCTTTTAGGCTCTCTCTTTGCTAAGAGGACCCCTTTCAATATTTCTTGGAGGGCTGGTTTCGTGTTTGCAAATTCCTTTAGTCTTTGTTTGTCCTGGAAGCTTTTTATCTCTCCTTCTATTTTCAATGACAGCCTAGCTGGATATAGTATTCTTGGCTGCATATTTTTCTCCTTTAGTGCTCTGAAGATATCATGCCAGTCCTTTCTGGCCTGCCAGGTCTCTGTGGATAGGTCTGTTGCAATCTAATGTTTCTACCATTGTACGTTACATATCTCTCTCCCGAGGTGCTTTCAGGATTTTCTCTTTGTCTCTGAGACTTGTAAGTTTTACTATTAGATGTCAGGGTGTTGACCTATTTTCATTGATTTTGAGAGGGGTTCTCTGTGCCTCCTGGATTTTGATGCCTGTTTCCTTCCCCACATTAGGGAAGTTCTCTCCTATAATTTGCTTCAATATACCTTCTTCCCCTCTCTCTCTTTCTTCTTCTTCTGGGATCCCAATTATTCTAATGTTGTTTCATCTTATCGTATCACTTATCTCTCGAAATTTGCCCTCGTGATCCTGTAGTTGTTACTCTTTTTCTCAGCGTCTTTATTTTCCATCATTTGGTCTTCTATATCACTGATTCTCTCTTCTGTCTCATTTTTCCTAGCAGTTAGTGCCCCCATTTTTGATTGCACCTCATGAATAGCCTTTTTGATTTTGACTTGGTTAGATTTTAGTTCTTTTATTTCTCCAGAAAGGGTTTCTCTAATAACTTCCACGCTTTTTTCAAGCCCAGCTAGTATCTTTAAAGTCATGATTCTGAACACTAGGTCCGACGTCGTACTAATATCTGTATTGAGTAGGTCCCTGGCTGACAGTACTACCTCTTGTTCTTTTTGCTGAGGTGATTTTTTTGTCTTGTCATTTTGTCCAGAGAAGAATAGATGAATGAGAGAACAAAATGATAACAGGTTAACCACGTCCCCGCAAATATTCTCTATACAAATCAGAAAAGACCTGAAACCAGGGGATAAGAAAGGGAAAGAAAGAAAAAAGAAAGAGAAAAAAAAAGAAAAAGAAAAATATAAAAACAAACAAAAACAGAACAAAAAAAACACAATATGATCAAATATGATCAGGCTAGTGCATAGATCAGTGCCACACACTAGGTTTTTGGCATATTTTGGTCTGTTAGAAAGTGCCTCCTAAAATTTTGAAGGAAGAATGAGTTATATATGTACAAAATAAGTGTTGATACAATGAAGGGATGAAAGATGACTGTAAAGATGAAAATTATAAAAGCTTTTATAAAAGGAATTGATAAGAAATTGTTTAAAAAAAGAAAGAAGATTGAAAAAAAAAGAAAAGAAAAAAAAGGGAGAGAATGTGATCAGGCAGGAGACTAGAACAAAGCCATACACTTGTGATTTAGGGTATATTTTGATCTGTTAGAAGAAACTGTATCTCAAAATTTTAAAGAGAGAACAACTTATATATAAATGCCAAAAATAAGGGTAACTACATTGAATGGATAAAATATGACTCTAAAAATGAAAAATAAAAAATGTTTTTTTAAAAAAGGGTTTGATAAGATGTTGGTTGAAAAAGGGAAAAAGAAAAATTAAAAAAAAACAATTAAAAAAATTAACTTTGCAAAACTAATGAATCATTGTAAAAAAAAGGCATGAATTCTATGGGCAGTATTCCCCTAGCGCTGGAGTTCTCCCGTTCTCCTTGATCAGTAAACTTGGTCTTGGCTTGCTGGCTGTTCGTGCTGATCTTCTGGGGGAGGGGCCTGTTGCCGTGGTTCCCGAATGTCTTTGCTGGAGGCGGAATTTCCCCGCCCTTGTGGTCCCGGCTAAGCAATCTGCTTGGGTTTGCTCTCAGGAGATTTGTTCCCTGCAAACTCTCGGTACAGTTTTGGAGGACTGGGGTGAAAATGGTGGCCTCCCAGTCTCTACCCGGAGGAGCCGAGAACTCGGGGCCCCGCTCCTCAGTGCGCCCCCAGAGAAAAGCAGTCACTCCCTTGTCCCCGGTCTCCGGCCGCACTCCGTGCTCACCCGGCCTGTGACCGAGCGTTTCTATCTCTGGCACCCGACCCCGTGTGGAGTCTCCAAACCCAGCAGATCCCTGCGGTGTGCTCCCGCGTCGCTCCTCCTGGGGGAGGAAGGGGAGTCTCCCCGGCTCTGCCGCTTGTTGGGTCCCTGCTGGAGGAGCAGTGGCCCGACTGGGCCGCGGATCACAGTTTATGGCCACCCCGAGCTGAGAGCCCGCGCCTCGGCTCCGTCTCTGCAGCCGGCTTCCCCGCTCCAGTACCTGGGAGCTCTGCCGCACTCAGGCACCCCCGGTCTTTCTGTGACCCCGAGGGTCCTGAGACCACACTGTCCCGCGAGGGTTCCACCCCCGCTTAGCCACTGCAGCGACGTCCCTCAGCGGAGCCGACTTCTAAAAGGTCCGATTTTGTGCTCCGCGGCTCTAGCACTTGCCAGAAGCGGCCGACGGAGGCCCCTCCCCCGCCGTCTATCCTCCCGAATATCGCCTCGGATTCACGTCTCCGCACGTCCTACCTTCCGGTAAGTGGTCGCTTTTCTGTTCAGAGAGTTGTTGCTACTCTCTTCTGTGGTCTCCTGTTGAGTTCGTAGGTGTTCAGAATGGTTTGATCCTCATTCATCTGAATTCCTGAGACCAGACGAAATCCAGGTCCCCTGCTCCTCCGCCATCTTGCTCTGCTCTATTTTTTTCTATTTGTTCTATCTGTCCTATTTGTTCCCTATATTATGATTTTTTGATTTGAATTGAGTATATTTTGAATATTTTGAATTGAGTATAGTTTATGATTACATTGCATTTTTTTTAAAGATTTTATTTATTTATTTGACAGAGGGAGACACAGCGAGAGAGGGAACACAAGCATGGGGAGTGGGTAGAGGAGAGGCAGGCTTCCCGCCGAGCAGGGAGCCCGATGCGGGACTCGAACCCAGGACCCTGGGACCATGACCTGAGCCGAAGGCAGACGCTTAACGACTGAGCCACCCAGCGCCCTACATTTTATTTTTTATATATAAATGTTCTATTATAAACAGACTGCTTTAATGTTTATACTATTTTTAACATATCATAATCTACCTTCAAATGATATAACATTTCACATATAAGAATTTTAAAATATTTTATTTTTATTTCTTCCTTAATATACTTTATACTATGATGGTCCTATGGTATATATAAACTATACATAACATATATATAGGTATATATAAATAATGTGTATAGATAACATATATATTATAATCCTAACAACGTATTGTTATTATTATGTTTAACTAGTCAGTATTTTTTAAAGTATTTACATAGGAAGGAAATGTTTTATATTCAACCCTGCATTTACTTTTTCCCATGTTCTTCGTGTTACTCCACACTGATTTGTCAGTTCCCTTCTACCTGAAAGACTACCTATGCCTAGGATGTGGGTCTGTTGAGGATGAATTCTCTCAGTTCTATATGTCTTTATTGCACCTTGAAATTTAATAATAGAATTACCAGTCGACTTTTCTTTTTCTTTTGACATAGAACTCCTTTTTTCACAGAATTCTAGGTTGATAGATTCGTTTCTTGACCTTAAATATATTGTTTCACTCTCTTCTCACTTGTGTTCTTTTCAGTATGAAACTATAATTTTTCTCCTGTTCTCTAGGTAACATGTCTTTTGTCCCTACTTTATTTTCTCTTTTTCACATCTTTTAAGTGCTTTGATTATGATATGTTTTTGTTTAATTTTCTTCAGGCCTTTCATGCTTGGGAACGTTAAAATTTTTGTATCAGCTGGTTAATGGTTTTCATCAACTTAGAAAAATAGCCATTAATTTCTCAAATATTTTTTGACATCCTCTCTAGTCTATTCTTTCCTTCAGGGACTCTATTTGCACGTATATTGTACATCTTGAAATTTTCTCACAGTTAACTCAGACTCTTTTGATTTTGTAAGTTACTTTTTGTCTTTTTTTTTTTCATTGCTATGCCTTTAAATTCACTTATCTTTTTGTCCACAATATAAATTCGGCTGTTAATCATGACCAGTGTATTATTAATCTCAAACATTATATCTTCCATTTCTAAGAATTCCAATTTGACTCTGTTTTCTTTGTTCCATCTATTTTTTGAACATTAAGAATACTATTATGATAACTGTTTTCATTTATTATTCTGGTTATTTGAATATCTGTGTAGACTTTGTGTCAATTTTGATTGGTTGATTTTTTTCCTCCCTAATTATCGGTTATATTTTTCTGGATTTTGCATGTTTGGCAATCTTTGATCAGATGATAAACTTTGTGAATTTTACATTATTGGGTATTAGATATTTTTGTATTCCTATCTACCTATTAATCATATCTATCCTTTCTTGAGTTTTTCCTTAAATTCAGTTAAAGCAATAAAAAGATTTGATCCTTTTAGATGTTTCTTTAAGAAATTTTAAGTTAGAGCAGAGCAGCATTTATCTTAGGGCAAATCACTCCCCACTACTGAGGCAAGACCTTCTGAGGACCAGATCCAGTTGTCCCTGAATTCTGAGCATAACTTGTCTGCTTGGTGGGAACAAGTTCTGTCCCATGCTTGTATAAGACATGAGATAGCACTTCTAACCCTCTCTCACGATTGCTTCACCACTTGAGCTATTTTCTGCATGAACATACTGGTCAGCACTCTGCAGTACTTGTGAAGGACTCTATACAATTCTCAGACTGTGTCCCTCTTGGCAACTTTCTCCTCTCTAGTACTTTGTTTTGTGAATTCTACCTGACTTTTCTTCTCATTCTATCAGTTTGTTCTCCTCAAAAGTTTTACTTTCTTTCCCTAGTTTAGAAACTCCATCAAGGCTGTAGGGACAAATAATAGTAGACTTGCCATGTTACTTTCCCATTTCTGAGTGATTACTCTGTCATTACCTTTTGTCCAATATGTTGATTTTTTTCCCTTATTTTTGTTTGTTTTATCCACTGTCCTCATTTTTTTTTTTTTTGCCCAGAAGCATCAGTATCAAATATCATTCTGTACTTTCCAATTTATCAGGGGAATTACAAAAAACAGGATTTCTACCTTAATAGAAAGTCTACTCTAGTTAATTCAAGTTTATGGGAACAGGAACCATCTATTTTGCTCATATTATATCCATAGAACTTAGAAAAAAATCTCGAATATAGAAGATACAGACATCTATCATTTATTGTTTCATCCAGTGTTTTTATGGGGTGATGCTACAATGAACTTTGTATAAAGTGTGCTATTTAAATAAGATAAAAATTCTACTCTCATATTTTTAGATGTCATAGAAAATAAATATTATATGATATATAAATATATTCATCCATATATCCATGTCTCTATTAATGCCATGATGAATGATATAAAAATAAGCCAAATTTATAAATTGTAAACAAAATGATTCACATAATTTCTAATATGCATGTTATGTTATGTCTCAATAATAGTGGATTACTAGAATTTTATTCTATTTGGCTTAACTCTGAAGGTAGATGCAAGTAATTAACCTAGAAACATTGCCAGAATTTTTCAAAATATATTACCCACTTGTCTAATGTTCCGAATTTCTAAGAAAGCACAATATGTCAATTCACTTTCTAAAAGGAAGCTGCATTATTAAAAAAATTTCACATGAGAACATTAGAGATGCCAGATGTCATCATGTTACCACTCAAAAGATAAAATCTAGCATGTATCCCATTCACTAACCATGCTCTTCTAATCCACACTGCCACTCTTTATATTCTTTCTTTTGTAAGAAAGTTCTATTATCCAATTTTAGTGATAGACACTAAACAGAATACTATAGTGGTGCAGTTGATCTTATAGAACAAATTCCAGGATATGTCATTGATATGCTATTTGGGAAGGCCTATATCTACTACTATTAAGTAGTAGATATAATTTGTAAACAAATTCGAACCTAAAATTCTAATATCATGTAGTTTGAGGTGGAAAATAGAGGAAACCCTATAAGTTATCCAAAGGATGACAGTCATCTTACTGGGCAGTAGGATATATTAACAATAAATATAAAAGACTATATCATAGAAAAAAGCTCGTTCATGATCTCTCTTTCTCTCTCTCTCTTTCTCTCTCATGCGTGTGTGCACTCTCTCAAATAAATAAAATCTTTAAAAAATATGGAGATGATAATACTAGAGAACAAAATTTTACATTCAGGGCTTACAGATAATCATCCAAAGAAAAAAATTCTTATATTCCTATAGGTTTTTTTCTATTAAAGCTCACATCTTTCTTAAATATAATTTTCAAAATCAATATATTATTAAGATTACATACTTATTTACAAATGAACATACTTTTATTCAGTTACTGAGTGACAGAAAAGATCAATAGTAGATGAACTGATAGACATTTAGAATTAAAATTAATTTTTTTTTCTCCTAAGCATCATGATATAAGTAATACAGGGACATGGTTAAAATGCATTTGTTGTATAGTATTATCCTCTGAAGACACTGTCATGTGATTCCAAAGGTTACCTAGTTGCTGTTTTTCAACTCTAAAGATTTCTTCCTGGTGGTAAGCATATGAAAATGCCTACATCTGCAATATGGTATGTTTTCACTAGGAAATGAAGGCTACTGAAATTTATCCTTACATGAGAGTTTAAAGAATCTGTTCCAAGAGAAAAACATTAATTTTGAAATCAATATTATCTTCAAGCTATTAACGCTAAGGATAGCTTTTTTCTATATTTTGCATTTTCATCAAGGTATAAATTATATTTTCCAAATAGATGCTGTTAATCTGAATTTTGAATAGGATATAAAATTTCTGATAGGTGACTCAATCAAAAAGAAATTTAACGCAGAGAGTATGAAGCTTATAAAAACTGTTGAAAGTTGGAAAATCATGTTCTAGTCCACATACCTTAGAATGATTCCCAGAACTATGTGGAACTGTTTCTCAGATCTTATGCCAGTGTAGCCTCTGAACATTAAGAGGCTGGAGAAGGTTCATCCAAACCTACAATCCTGAGCCTCGTGAGTTATATGAAAGGTGAGCTCTGTAGACCCTATTTCACAAGATCCCGGATGTGAATCTTATCTAGAACGAACATTAGAAACTGCTGATGGAAATCCATGAGTTTGGTAGATAATGACACCTGCTAACATTCTAGAATGTTCTCCCTTCTAAATCTGTAAATGCATCTAATTGGTAGACAATAATTCATATCCCAAACCTTATCAACAATGGAGTTGATGAAATATAGTTGTATTTTTTCAGTGTCTATAAAACATGGATGTTGAAGGTTAAGTGTACTTCTCGACCCACTTCCAAAAGAATCAAGAGAAGGTGAAAGCCTTGCAAACTCAGTTCTAATCACTGGACATTCACTAAGACTACCAGACATGAGGATAACCCCCTAGAAAGCCAGCATAAAGATAAACAAAATAAAATAAAACAAACAACAGCATAAAAAAGCAGATAGCAAGTACACAACATGGGGAAAACAGATACCAGAGTTTTAGTCCAGGCATAATATTGAAAATAAATGAAAAAAAAAAAAAAAGTTACCCACAGAAGAAAAAGGTGAACCTAAGGTGCTGGACTAAGCATTCTAAAATTCCCAGTTCCGAGCAAAAATAGGAGATACGTAAATATGTAGGAAAAAGTGATCCATACTCAAGAAATAAAAAGTGAATGTAAATTCACTCTAAATGGACCAGATATTGGGTTTAGCAGGAAAAAAAAAAAAACAGCAAAATAGTATTAATATATTCAAAGAATTAAATATAACTAGAACTAAAGATGTAAGGAAAAATAAATCCAGTATCTCAATAAGAGGGAAATATTCATAGAGAAATATAAATTGTAAAAAGAACAACATATAAATTCTAAAATTGAAAATCAGGTAAATTCTAAAATTGAAAATCATGAAACCTAAAATAAAATTACTAAAATTGAAGAAATTTACTTTCAAAGAAGATTTAAAATGGCAAGAAAAGACAATAGTGAATTTAAAGAAAATACAATAAAAATTATCCAATATGAGTAACAGAGAAGAGAAAAAAAGGTTGAAAAAATTAACAGAACATGATGCATCTAGGGAACAATGTCAAAGGAACCCACATACATGTAATAGAAGTAGCAGATGGAGAGGAGAGAGAAAAAGGAACAAAAACTAAATTTAAAAAAAATGGTAAAAATATTCTTAGATTTGATGAAAAACTTTTAATCCTTGGATTGAAGAAATTAAAAGCAACAAACACAAAACAAAAACAACAAAAAACCTCAAATAGGATAAATACTAACCGATCAACATTTAGACATAAAATTGCTGAAATTCAAAGAGAAAATTTGGAAAATGGAGAGGAGAAAAAAATTAAAAAAATAAAAGAATCTTCCGTACATGGGAACCATATATTTAACACCTTACTTTTCAGCAGAAACATTGGATGACAGTAGACCTTAAACTAGCATATCCAAAACCTAAAAAGAAAGAAAGAAAGAAAGAAAGAAAGGAAGAAAGGAAGGAAGGAAGGAAGGAAGGAAGGAAGGAAGGAAGGAAGAAAGAAGAAAGAAAGAAAGAAAGAAAGAAAGAAAGAAAGAAAGAAAGAAAGAAAGAAAGAAAGAAAGAAAGAAAGAAAGAAAGAAAGAAAGAAAGAAAGAAAGAAAGAAAGAAAAAGAAAGAAAGAAAGAAAGAAAGAAAGAAAGAAAGAAAGAAAGAAAGAAAGAAAGAAAGAAAGAAAGAAAAAGAAAGAAAGAAAGAAAGAAAGAAAGAAAAGAAAAGAAAAGAAAGGAAGGAAGGAAGGAAGGAAGGAAGAAAAAGCTATTTACCAAGATTTCTATGTCCATTGAAGATATCTTTCAAAAATGAAGGTGGAACAGGATGTTTGCAGATACACCAAACTGATAATTCATTAATAGGATACCTGTCCTACAAGAAATACAAAAAAAGTCCTTCATTTTAAGAAAAAAATAATAATACCTGAGAGTAATATAAAGCCAAGAAAGAACTAAAGAGCAGCAGAAATAATTATGTGAAAGACTTCATAAATATATGTTCTCCTTTCTTCTATTAATTTCCTTAAAAAATAAAAATTGCATAAAACAACAGTTAAAACAAAGTGTTGAAGTTTTATTACGGATGTGAGAAAGAGAAACACAGAGACAAGTAATGCAGATGATAGTAACAAATGGAGGTAGAGAGAATGAATCTGTATTGGACAAAGCTGCTACATTTGATATTTGGCTAGAATTAAGTCAGCATTAACCCTAAGTATATTGGGATAAGTTAAAGGAGTTTAAATAGTACACTAAAATATATATGCATATTTTAAAGATTGTATTTATTTATTTGACATATATATATAGATAGAGCAGGAGAAGGGGGAGGGGCAGAAGGAGAGGGAGAAGCAGGCTTCCCGCCGAGCAGGGCTCCCAGGACCGGGGGATCATGACCTAAGCTGAAAGCAGACACTTAAACGACTGAGCCACCCAGGCGCCCCTAAAAAATATATTTTAATGTAAAGCCAGCACTTTAAAAAAAAGAGCAAGAAAAGAGATATGAGAAATATGGAAAACAAAAAGCCAAATGGCAGATTTAAATACATTATCAGTAATTATAGTAAATGTGAATGGGGTAAACACTCCAATCAAAAGGCAGAATTTATAAGACTAAATTAAAAAGTAGGCTACAATTAACTTCTCTTTATAAGAGACACACTTACAGGTACCTGGGCGGCTCAGTCAGTTAAGTGTCTGCCTTCGGCTCAGGTCATGATCTCAGGGTCCTGGGATAGAGTCCTTCATCGGGCTCCCTGCTCAGCGGGGAGCCTGCTTCTCCCTCTGCCTGCCCCTCTCACTGCTCCTGCTTTCTCTCTCTCTCTCTCAAATAAATAAATAAAATATGTAAAAAAAAAAAAGAGAGAGATACACTTAAATTTAAAGACACAGACAAATAAAGGTAAAGGGATAGAAAAAGCCATATTAACCAGATATTAAGTATTAAAGACTACAGCACCTGTATTAATTTCAGACAAAACATTCTTTAAGATGAGACATACCACTAGATTCCTATAGTACTTTTATAATGTCAAAAGATTCAATACATCAAGTAGATGTAAAAATTACAAATGCTTATGCACCTAACAATGGAATCCCAAAATAGCTGATGTGAAAATTGAGAGAATTGAAAGTAAGGAAGAAAAAAAAAAGCCACCATTGATCTTAGAGACTTTGACATTCTGCTATTGGTAATTGATGTAAATAGGCACAAAATCAGTAAAGATATTAAAGAGTTGAAAAACATTACCAACCAACTTTGCCTTATCGACATTTATAAAATATTCTACTCCAAAGCTGAAAATATATCATGTTTAAGTTCATATAGGACACTTTTTAGAATAGACCATATGCACAATGTTAGTAAAAGAAAGGCTAAACCCAAATGATTATCTTTATAGATGTGGAAAAGTCATTTGACAAAATCCAACACCTACTACTTATAAAAACACACAAAAACTAGAAATACAAAGGAACATCCTTAACTTATTAAAGAGTATCTACAAAAAATCCAACAGCTAATATCGTAGTAAGTGGCCAATATAATAATCTTCCTCTAAAATCAGAGACATGATGAATGACCTCTGTTGTCATTATTCCTATTCAAATTGTATGGAGTGCAATCAGGTAAGACACAAATTTAAAGACATATAGATTAGAAAGAAAAATAAAAGTAAAATTCTATTTTCAGAAAACATGAACTTGGGCACCTGGGTGCCTCAGTTGGTTAAGCGACTGCCTTCGGCTCAGGTCATCATCCTGGAGTCCCGGGATCGAGTCTGGCTTGATCAAGCAAGCTCCCTGCTCAGCAGGGGGTCTGCTTCTCCCTCTGACCCTCTTCCCTCTCATGCTCTCTGTCTCTTATTCTCTCTTTCTCAAATAAATAAATAAATAAAATCTTAAAAAAAAAACAAAACATGAACTTGTATGTAGAAAACAGTAATAAATCTATGCACAAATTAAATAATACTATTAGAAATAATAAGCTAGTTTAGGAAGTCAAGGAATATAGAATCAATGTATAAAAATTAATCACTTCATAAACAATATTGCCAAGACAGTTCAATGAGAAAGATTAGTATTTACAACAAATGGTTTGGGGACAGTGACATAACCAGGTGCAAAACCAAACAAACAAACAAAAAATTAGGATTATACCTCACACTATATACAAAAATTCACTTTAAAGGATTACAGACCTAAAATTAAGATAAAACCACTGAAACATACTGAGAACTTGTTTGACCTTTGTGTGGGTAAAGTTTCTTTGACATGACTACAAAAGCATGGTTCATAAAAACAACTGAAAGATCAGAAAGTCGCTACTTGTGGGGGATAAGGCTGAGAATCTAGGGTGACCAGGAGATAAAAACTGAGAAATGCAGACTTTCCTTAGTGATCTTTTATAATCATATCATTTAAAACGATGGGCAGATACTAATTTTGCAATAAATATTGTTATAAAATACGATGAGAATATTTCAATATTATAAATTCTATGCCTTTTCCCCCCTCTGATTTTAGATATTTTCAAAAGTGAAGTGGGAGGACTATAGCTTCCACCATAACAGTAACAGTTGGTAAAGACACAAAGTTAAGTAAGCTACCATCTCAAAATAAATGAGCCCTTCCTAGTAGAAGAGTGTCCTCAGGGCGGATTTCATTACTGGAGGATTGACGGATGAGGGAATGAAATCTCCATAGGTGGGGATAGAAGGAACGAGCTGATTTTTTCATAAACGTTTACAGCTGTGTGTGAACAGACGTGATGTTCGCAAATTCCAGATGAGTCTGCTGAAGGTTGGGGCAAGGGAAGAAGACAGACAGAAAGTTCTATCTGGTTGTAAAGCCAAGCAATAAGCTGTTATTTGGAAACTGGTAGCATGCTGTAACACAAAAAGCAATCTTTAGATTGCTGGTCACTCTGCTGACACAAAGTCCTGATCCTGTCTTCAAAATATTTGAGGTTGGGATCAACTGAATCTAAGTTAAGGTACCACAGAAGACCTAGCTAAAAGAGAGAAATGATTGCCTTCGGTCCCTCTTACAGCATCCTGCCAGAGGGTATGTAAGTATACTTAAAACTCTACTCTGCCTTTATAACCAATGTCCAAAATATAATTTAAAAATACGAAACATAAAAAGAAGCAAGGGGCACCTGGGTGGCTCAGCCAGTTGGGCGTCTGCTTTCGGCTCAGGTCATGATCCCAGAGTCCTGGGATCGAGCCCCGCATCGGGCTCCCTGCTCCGCGGGAAGCCTGCTTCTCCCTCTCCCACTCCCCCGGCTTGTGTTCCCTCTCCCTCTGTCTCTCTCTGTCAAATAAATAAATAAAATCTTAAAAAAAAAAAAGCAAGAAAATGTGACTCATAATCAAGAGAATCACAGGCAGCAGAAGCATGTGCACAGATAGCCCACATATTGGAATCAGTAAACATGAGTTTCAGAGTAACTATGAAAAGTATACATAGTGTATTTTCCCCAGACTTTTATTTCTAAACTCCCTGTGTTTTTAGCTTTAAAGTGTGCATGTTTCTCATACTGTTTGTAAAATTATTTACCCTCTGACAGGATACTGTTGTAAGTCAAAGATGCATATCATAAGCTTGTTTAGAGAAAGGACTAAAATTTGACATAAAGGAAAATGTCTAAAAAGTCAATGGCGTTCTGGAATGATATGTAACAGTAAAAAACATACTCAATTAACCCAAAAGAAGGCAGGAAGGGAAGAACAAAAGAATAAGAAGCAGTTAAGGAAAAGAGAAAATAAATAGCAAAATGGCAGACTTTAACCTATACTTATTTATAATAAATATAAATGCACTAAACAGTCTGAAAAATGTTTAAAGTGTCTTACACCTATACCATGCAATCTATCATATCTAACTTCATTCTCTGCAATGGTTATTTATTATTCAGTGTTTTGTGACAGAAGAAAATACCTACCTATTATTTTTAGGTACTAGAATTTGTACATGTGTTTGGCTATTTAAATCTTACCACAAAACCTACAAATATCATGTCAATTTTATGCAAGGGAAATCGAGACTATTAACAATGATAAATTCATAAATAATAATAGATTCACCCAAGATCTTGCCCCTCGAAATTTGGGAGCTGGGATTTAATCTTCAGACTTTCTACCTCCAAATTTTGTATCTGTCTGTAATAGGATGCCTCCTAAAAGTAAATGTATTACACTTGCATTGTGAAAGTTAGAAGCAGTTATCTGGATAACATTGTAATCACTGACTTTCTAAACTCATAATAAATGCTTCACTCCTATATGAAGAGCTGAAAGCCATCTAATAGTAAAAAAATTACAAAGCATCAATTTGAGGATTATAAGGAACTAAGAAAATTGTTTTTAAAATAGGCTGTGCATTTCCATTTTTAATGTTTCTAATTCCCCCATCTATTCATTAGGAAAGTTTTCAAATGTGTTTAGATTTAGAGGGATGGTTACAATCAAGGTCAGTTATGTAAGTGTTCCAACTATACACCACATATTGCTCCATATTAAACTATGATCCTAACATTTGCTTCTGGCCATATTCAAAACTGTGCTGAATAATCATTTCTACCTGTAATGCATTTACTAATTGGTAAAGCATGTCTTTGTCAATTGGGCTCATTCTAAACTATTTTCAATTCATTAAGTAAAAATATTGAGTTGATTTTCTCCAAATTGCCATAGATTTTCTTTAACTCTTTGAAATTTAAACATGCACCTTTCCTCTATGAATAGACATCCTCATTTCTGAATCTTATTGAGAATACTTTCAGTCTTATTTATCTGATAGTTTTGGAAGATGAGAATAATACACTGAATATATAGAAAGAATCTAATTTTCAATACAATTTGTCACTTAGTAGTGAGGTACATATTTTTAAAACTTCATATATTATTAATTTTAATGAGATTGTTTTCTGTACTAATGAAATATTTAACCTGTGTAGGGAAGAATCAGTTAGTGAAGTGTCATACAAATTTGTTAGCAGAGAGTTCAGAAATAATCAAAGATATTGTTTTCTGCTTATAGATTGAGAACATTTTTTTCTGTTATTAAATGTTAGCTATTTTTTCTTTAGTTTTAATGTTGTTTTTAAAATATTTGACTTCTCTAATACTATTTTACAATTAACGAGCACTAGTTAAGTACCAAACACTGTCTTAAACACTTAATGCATTATCACATTTTATCCTCATAATAATAATTTACTTTACTAATTCATACTCATTTTTTGTGGTGACTATGTTATGAAGAAAGGAAATAATTTCTCCAAACTAAAACAATTACTAAATTATGGAGTCGATCTTTATATGCCATGTATTGGGATTTTAACCAGTAAGCTAGAAAAAACAATGTTGCCAATGGTATTCATCCATTCCTCATGTATTCGCCAAATACACACTGAGCACATTTTACCTAGCAGGCTCAGAACTAGGGAACAAAATTGGTTATGACATGGAGGAACTCATTTTTCCTCAAAAAATAGAAGACTCAATAAATGAATTAAAAATTATAATTGCTCAGATAAATTTGTACAGTTATAAAGTATAATAGTAATTATTTTTAGAACAATTTCCACATACTTACTATCTAGATGCCACACAATGAACTGAACACTATACAGAATTTAAATCCTCATGCAGTATACTGTCAAATTGGAGATTTGCAAAGATGTAAAAGATAACTAAATTAAAATATTGAAAGCAGGAGATAGAGAAACAAAGACAACCAAAGCTGGATTGTCAGATAAGTCTTTCAGGAAAAATTGTGTAGAATTTAGTACAAACAGCAGGGTAGGAAGCACACCTAGAATGTTTTAGAAAGAGTTAAGAGCACTTACAAGAAAACTTAACCTAAACAGAAGTTTAGCACTAAAAGTTTTGCATGGTTAATAGACATAACGCAGGATTAGGTTGCTGGTTAGTTCAGAAATATCTCAAAAGTGACATTAGCTTGGTGACATACCAGACATCATGGTACAACATTCATAACGTATCCGAGTTAATAGAAATAGAATGAGAATAGAAGCACAATCAAAGTTACAAATCCCTATTGAATCAGAAAATCCCCTAAGGATTTCCGGCACCAACTCTGCCAATAGAACTTGCTACAATAATGGGAATGTTCTATATCTGGCCTCTCCAATACAGCAACTATTAGCCATATGTGGCTAGAAAGTTTTCACAATGTAGATAGTGCGACTGAATAACTGAATTTTTAATTTTATTTGATTTGATGTCTCCCATATTAGGCAGTATAATACTGTTTACAATGCCCAGCACTCCAATGAAAAGACAACCAGTATGCTACTTCCTACATTTCCACATCTTTAAAAAATTTCTGTATATGCTCTCCCTTTGTAATCATAAATGGTCCCCATAGATTATTATTAATCACAGAATGACAGGTTTCATTAGGTTTGGTTTGATTACTTCCATGAGTGCAGCAGAAGTTGAATAACCAGGTATGTCTCCTTGGTTTACCTTTCAAACCATTAGCTGCACAATACTACTGAGTAACTATCAAGACCTTAGAATTAAATTCTACCTAGAGGTGTTTTTTTTAAGATTTTATTTACTTATTTATTTATTTATTTTAGATTTTATTTATTTATTTGAGAGGGAGAGAATGAGAGATAGAGAGCACGAGAGGGAAGAGGGTCAGAGGGAGAAGCAGACTCCCTGCTGAGCAGGGAGCCCGATGCGAGACTCGATCCCGGGACTCCAGGATCATGACCTGAGCTGAAGGCAGTCGCTTAACCGACTGAGCCACCCAGGCACCCTCTACATAGAGGTTTTTGTAAGAAATTTCAGATTGAACTTTAAAAGCCTATCATTTGCTAGACTGTGGCTAAGAAATCAAGCTAATAAAATTTCCTCGGTAAATTTTATCTGCAGTATATATAAATATGGGTAAAGCCCTTTCTTCTTGAGACTCCCCAAATTTGCTGAGGTTCCTGGCCTGACAGGAAGGGACCTTGCTCACTTTATTGGGAGACCACAGTCCTGGAAGGTAGGTCCCATGCCTGTTTCCCTAGCAAGGCTCTCTAAGCACTGGCACAATATAAAGTAAACCTTTGTTTCTTAATAGCTTGACACACCTGTTTAAATAAGAATTATCCACAAACGTGACACCGTAGCTATGACTGTGATTACAGGATTGCTTCATCTAGTTACATCCTGGCTACAAGAACAGATTTCTTATTGACTGTGTGCAAATAATTATATTGCTACAAAAATTAAATAGATTTATATGGGTTTCTGAATTGAGGTGGGGAGATTTGTGAAAATCCAACACCATTTAAAGAAGTGTTTCATTTCAATTTGCAAAAGCAGACTCGACTACATCAAGGATTAGAGATAGATTAAGAGGACATTAAAAAAGGATTTCCTCACTTATCTACTGAAAACAGAGTATAAAAACAGCATTAACTGTATTCCACTGGTATGGTCTGAAATTGTCTCAGCAATGTCAACACAGGCATCAGAAATGTGCCCCCAAATACCATTCTTTAACTTATCAGCAGTTCAAAATACTTAGTATAGTCCCTTATCTCCCATCTCTTAGGATGCTGTAGAAAAGATCCTTTTATTGGATGATATCTTCAAGTCTTTCTAGTTATAGGATTATGTGACATTTATTTCAATTATGTAAACATGTTGTTAATGACCTAAGAGTTTCTGTAAACAAGACTTTTAATCAAAAGTCTAGCACATTTAAAATATTAGAAATTTTATTTCTTTGTAATTAGTGAGTTTGGGGAATAAGAGATTTAAGTATGACTTACAGATCACTATAAAACAATTGAAACAGAGCAGGTTTGTATATAAAGGTTGTTACAATCAAATTTGTATATGTATATTTGTATATTTCTTTCTTAAGAAAGAAAAAAAAAATGTACTCACCAGGAGGACAAGACCATTTTCAATTACAGACACAAGACACAGACGCATATAGACATAGAGACTTTTTAGCTTCAGTTCTTTAACTTTAGTCATTAGCCAAAATTAAACACAAAAACTGACACAGATTCAAAGAACTGTTTTCCTAGAGAGAAGGCACAAAATTGATAATTTATTTAAGTGCACTAATAAATAGACAAAAAAAAAAAAGACTAGCAATCTTGATTCTCTATTTTGCCTCATCCAACTGAGAATATATTTCTAGTATCCATCTACAGAGATGGTCAAATAGTGAAATCATAAAGCTAAATTCTCAAGAAAAGCCTGGGCCCAGATGTCTTTACTGGTGAATTTTACCAAACATTTAAAGAAGAACTAATACCAATTCTTTGCAAATTTTTACAAAAAAAATAAATAAATAAAAATGAGAATATACTTTCTAATTCATTAAATGGATCCTGTGTTACCCTGATAAGAAGGAAGGAAGAATGGAAGAAAGGAAGGAAGGAAAGGAGGGAGGGAGGGAGGGAGGGAGGAAGGAAGGAAGGAAGGAAGGAAGGAAGGAAGGAAGGAAGGAAAGAACAACCCCCAAACCAAACCAAAACAAAAAACTTAAAACAGAAAAAAAATCAGAAGAAAACTAAAGGCCAGTATCTCCTATCAATATAGACCAAAAATCCTCAGCAAAATACTAACCAAGTCCAGCAGTATGTAAAAATGTTACACCATGACCAGGTGAGATCTCTGCCTGAAGTGCAAAGTTGGTTTGTCATCCAAAAATCAATGAATTAAATATATTACATCAATAGAATACATGTCAAACAACTCATGATTATCTCGGCAGATACAGAATAACATTTGAGAAATTCAAACCCCCTTTTTGATATAAAAAAATCAACAACTATGAATAAAAAAGGACTTCCTCAATCTGATCAAGGTAATCTACCAAAATCCAATAGCTAACATCATACCTAAGTTGGAAAGCTAAATGTTTTCTCCATAAGATAAAGACAAGACAAAGATTTCTGCTCTCAGTACTTCTATTCAACATTGTACTGTAGCTTCTAGCCAGAGCAATAAGAAAGAAAACAATATAGAAGACATCTAGATTAGAAAGGAAGAAATACAACTATCTATATTCACATGATCTTGTACGTAGAAAATATAAGCAATTTGTTTAAAAAAACACTATTGAAACTAATTGATAAAAGGTTGTAGGATACACAGTTAATATACTAAAAACATTTTTTTGATATATTTGCAATGAACAACACAAATTTAAAATAAGAAAATTCCATTTACAATAGCATAAAAGTAAATAAAATGCTTTAAAATATTTAACAAATGAAGTACAAAACTTACACCCTAAACACTAGAAAATATCATTGAAAGAAATTCAAGAGTCTTCTAATAAATTGACAGACATTCTAGGATCAAGGGCAGGAAACTAAGATAACTATACCCCAAATTGATATACAGATTCAACACATTCCCTATCAAACTCCCAGCAAGCTTTTTTTTTTTCAGAAATTGATGATCTAGCCCTAAAACTCTTATGAATATTCAAGGAACCCAGAATAGCCAAACAATCTTCAAAAGAGGAACATATTTGGAGGACTCACATTTCCTAATTTTGAAACCTACGGCAAAGCTACAGTAATCAAGACTGTGTGCTACTTACATAAAATGGGCATATAAATCAACAGAATAGATATGAGAATCCAGGAATAAGGCCTCATTTTCAATTTATTTTTGACAAGGGTGGCAGTGCTATGTAATGGTGAAGGAATAGTCTCAAACAATAATTCAAGACAACTGAATGTCTGTATGCAAAAGTATGAAGTTGGACCACAGCTATACTATATACAAAGATCAAAATGCTTCAAACACCTAAATGTAAAATACAGAACTATGAAATTCTTAGAAAAAATACATAGATAAATATACGTCTTTGTCTTCAGCAATAGTTCCTTAAATATTTCAGCAAAATCAAAAGTAACAGAGGAAAAAAAATAGATCAATTGGACTTCAAAAACATTAAAAACTATTATGCTTGAAAGGATGCCTTCCTCAAAATAAAGAATACACAACAACCGTCTGGTTGGAGAAAATATTGTCAAATCATATATCTTATGAAAGACTTATTTCAATAATAAAAAGACAAATAACACAATAAATAGGCAAAAAATCTGATTAGACAGTTTTCCATAAGAAGGTACACAAATGGCCAAAAAACACATGAAATGTCTAAAATCCTGAGACTTCAAGAAAATGCAAATCAAAACCACAACGAGAGGGGGTGGAGCAAGACAGTGGAGGAGTAGGAGACCTGGATTTCGTCTGGTCTCAGGAATTCTGCTGAATAGGGATCAAACCATTCTGAACACCTACGAACTCAACAGGAGATCGAAGAGGAGAGTAGCAACAACTCTCTGAACAGAGAAGCGACCACTTACCGGAAGGTAGGACGTGTGGAGAAGTGAACCCGAGGCGATATTCGGGAGGATAGACGGCGGGGGAGGGGCCTCCGTCGGCCGCTTCTGGCAAATGCTAGACCCGCGGAGCACAAAATCGGACCTTTTAGAAGTCGGCTCCGCGGAGGGACGTCGCTGCAGTGGCTAAGCGGGGGGTGGAACCCTCCCGGGACAGTGTGGTCTCAGGACCCTCGGGGTCACAGAAAGACCGGGGGTGCCTGAGGGCGGCAGAGCTCCCAGGGATTGGAGCGGGGAAGCCGGCTGCAGAGACGGAGCCGAGGCGCGGGCTCTAAGCTCGGGGTGGCCACAAATTGTGATCCGCGGCCCAGTCGGGCCACTGCTCCTCCAGCAGGGACCCAACAAGCTGCAGATCCGGGGAGACTCCCCTTCCTCCCCCGGGAGGAGCCGCGCGGGAGCGCACCGCAGGGATCTGCTGGGTTTGGAGACTCCACACGGGGTCGGGTGCCAGAGATAGAAACGCTCGGTCACAGGCCGGGTGAGCACGGACCGTGGCCGGAGACCGGGGACACGGGAGTGACTGACTGCTTTTCTCTGGGGGCGCACTGAGGAGCGGAGCCCTGAGTTCTCGACTCTTCATGGGCGGAGATTGGGAGGCCGCCATTTTGACTCCGTCCTCCAAAGCTGTACCGAGAGCTTGCAGGGAACAAAAGCTCCCGAGAGCAAACCCGAGCATATTGCTTAGCCTGGACCTGCAAAGGCAGGGCAATCCTGCCTCCGGGAAAAACATTTGGGAACCACGGCAACAGGCCCTTCCCCCAGAAGATCAGCACGAACAGCAAGCCAAGACCCAGTTTACTGATCAAGGAGAAAGGAAGAACTCCAGCGCTAGGGGAATACTGCAGATAGAATTCATGGCTTTTTTACCATGATTCATTAGTCTTTCAAAGTTAATTTTTTTAACTGTTTTTTTTTTTTAATTTTTCTTTTTCCTTTTTCAACCAACATCTTATCAATCCCTTTTAAAAAAAAATTATGTTACATTTTTAGAGTCATATTCTATCCCTTCATAGTAGTTACCCTTATTTTTGGCACATATATATAAGTTGTTCTCTCTTTAAAATTTTGAGATACAGTTTCTTCTAACATATCAAAATATACCCTAAATCTAGGTGTATGGCTTTGTTCTACTATCCTGCCTGATCACATTCTCTCCCCTTTTTTTCTTTCTTTCTTTCATTCTTTCTTCTTTCTTTCTTTCTTCTTTCTTTCCTTAATCCTCTTCTTTCTTTTTTCAAGCACCTTATCAATTTCTTTTAATTTTTTTTATAATTTTCATCTTTACAGTCATATTCCATCCCTTCATTGTATCAACCCTTATTTTGTACATATATAAGTCTTTCTTTCCTTAAAATTTAGGAGGCACTTTCTTCTAACAGACCAAAATACACGCAAAATCTAGTGTGTGGCACTGATCTATGCACTAGCCCGATCATATTTGATCATATTCTGTTTTTTTTGGTTTGTTCTGTTTTTGTTTTTATCTTTTACTTTTTTTTCTCTTCCTTTTTTCCTTCTTTCCTTTTCTTTTCCCCTGGTTTCTGGTCTTTTCTGATTTGTTTAGAGTATATTTTCTGGGGACGTGGTTAACCTGTTAGCATTTTGTTCTCTCAATCATCTATTCTCCTCTGGACAAAATGACAAAACAAAAAAAATCACATCAGCAAAAAGAACAAGAGGTAGTACTGTCTGCCAGGGACCTACTCAATACGAACATTAGTGCGATGTTGGACCTAGAGTTCAGAATCATGATTTTAAAGATACTAGCTGGGCTTGAAAAAAGCATGGAAGTTATTAGGGAAACACTTTCTGGAGAAATAAAAGAACCAAAATCTAACCAAGTCAAAATCAAAAAGGCTATTAATGAGGTGCAATAAAAAATGGGGGCACTAACTGCTAGGATAAATGAGGCAGAAGAGAGAATCAGCGATATAGAAGACCAAATGATGGAAAATAAAGAAGCTGAGAGAAAGAGAAATAAACACCTACTGGATCATGAGGGCAGAATTCGAGAGATAAGCGATACAATAAGATGAAACAACATTAGAATAATTGGGATCCCAGAAGAAGAAGAAAGAGAGACAGGAGCAGTAGTTATTTGGAGCAAATTATAGCATAGAACTTCCCTAATGTGGGGAAGGAAACAGGCATCAAAATCCAGGAGGCACAGAGAACCCCTCTCAAAATCAATAAAAATATGTCAACACCCCGACATCTAATAATAAAACTTACAACTCTCAGACACAAAGAGAAAACCTTGAAAGCAGCTTGGGAGAAGAGATATGTAACCTACAATGGTAGAAATATTAGATTGGCAACATACCTATCCACAGAGACCTGGCAGGCCAGAAAGACTGGCATGATATCTTCAGAGCACTAAACAAGAAAAATAGGCAGCCAAGAATAGTATATCCAGCTAGGCTGTCATTGAAAATAGAAGGAGAGATAAAAAGCTTCCAGGACAAACAAAAACTAAAGGAAATTGCAAACACGAAACCAGCCCTACAAAAAATATTGAAAGGGGTCCACTAAGCAAAGAGAGAGCTTAAAAGCAGCATAGACCAGAAAGGAACACAGACAATGTACAGTAACAGTCACCTTACAGGGAATACAATGGCACTAAATTCATATCTTTCAATAGTTACCCTGAAAATAATGGGCTAAATGTCCCAATCAAAAGACAAAGGCTATCAGAATGGATTAAAAAACAAGACCCATCGATATGCTGCATGGAAGAGACTCATTTTAGACCCAAAGACACCCCCAGATTGTAAGTGAGGGGGTGGAAAACCATTTACCATGCTAATGGACACCAAAAGAAAGCTGGAGTGGCAATCCTTATATCAGACAAATTAGATTTTAAACGAAAGACTGTAATAAGAGATGAGGAAGGACACTATATCCTACTTAAAGGGTCTATCCAACAAGAAGATCTAACAATTGTAAATATCTACACCCCTAACATGGGAGCAGCCAATTATAAGAGGCAATTAATAACAAAAGCAAAGAAACATATTGACAACAATACAATATTAGTGGGGGACTTTAACACCTCCCTCACTGAAATGGAGAGATCATCTAAGCAAAAGATCAACAAGGAAATAAAGACTTTAAATGACACAGTGGACCAAATGGACTTCACAGACACATTCAGAACTTTCCATCCCAAAGCAACGGAATACACATTCTTCTCTAGTGCCCATGGAACATTCTCCAGAATAGATCACATCCTAGGTCACAAATCAGGTCTGAACCGGTACCAAAAGATTGGGATTATTCCCTGTATATTTTCAGACCACAATGCTTTGAAACTGGAACTCAATCACAAGAGGAAAGTCGGAAAGAACTCAAATACATGGAGGCTAAAGAGCATCCGATTAAAGAATGAATGGGTCAACCAGAAAATTAAAGAAGAATTAAAGAAAAAACTAATGGTTCTAGAAGGGAGGAGGGTAGGGGGATGGTTTAGCTTGGTGATGGATATTAAAGAGGGCACATTCTGCATGGAGCACTGGGTGTTATGCGCAAACAATGAATCATGGAACACTACATCAAAAACTAATGATGTAATATATGGTGATTAACATAACAATAAAAAATTAAAAAAATTCATGGAAACCAATGAAACTAAAAACACAACTGTTCAAAATCTTTGGGATGCATCAAAGGCAGTCCTAAGAGGAAAGTATATAGCAATACAAGCCTTTCTCAAGAAACAAGACAGGTCTCAAATACACAACCCAACCCTACACCTAAAGGAGCTGGAGAAAGAACAGCAAATAAAGCCTAAACCCAGCAGGAGAAGAGAAATAGTAAAGATCAGAGCAGAAATCAATGAAATAGAAACCAAAAGAACAGTAGAGCAGATCAACGAAACTAGGAGCTGGTTCTTTGAAAGAATTAACAAGTTTGATAAACCCCTGGCCAGACTTATCAAAAAGAAAAGAGAAATGACCCAAATCAACAAAATCATGAACGAAAGAGGAGAGATCACAACCAACACCAAAGAAATACAAACAATTATAAGAACATATTATGAGCAACTCTATGGCAGCAAATTAGATAACCTGAAGAAATGGATGCATTCCTAGAGATGTATCAACCACCAAAACTGAAGCAGGAGAAATAGAAAAACTAAACAGACCTATAACCACTAAGAAAATTGAAGCAGTCATCAAAAATCTCCCAACAAACAAAGCCCAGGGCCAGATGGCTTCCCAGGGGAATTCTACCAAACATTTCAAGAAGAATTAATACCTATTCTCTTGAAACTGTTCCAAAAAATAGAAATGGAAGGAAAACTTCCAAACTCATTTTATGAGGCCAGCATTACCTTGATCCCCAAACCAGAGAAAGACCCCATCTAAAAGGAGAATTACAGACCGATATCCTTGATGAACGTGGATGCAAAATTTCTCACCAAGATACTAGCCAATAGGATCCAACAGTACATTAAAAGGATTATTCACCACGACCAAGTGGGATTTATCCCTGGGCTGCAAGGTTGGTTCAACATCCGCAAATCAATCAACATGATACAGTATATTAACACAAGAAAGAACAAGAATCATATGATCCTCTCAATAAATGCAGAAAAAGCATTTGACAAAGTACAGCATTTCTCTTGATCAAAACTCTTCAGAGTATAGGGATAGAGGGTACATACCTCAATATCATAAAAGCCATCTATGAAAAGCCTACAGCGAATATCATTCTCAGTGGGGAAAAACTGAGAGCTTTCCTCCTAAGGTCAGGAACGCAGCAGGGATGTCCACTATCACCACTGCTATTCCACATAGTATTAGAAGTCCTCGTCACAGCGAACAACAGAAGTTGTCACAGACAACAAAATTCACAGAAAACAAGAAGAAATCAAAGGCATCCAAATCGACAAAGAGGAATCAAACTCTCACTCTTTGCAGATGATATGATACTTTATGTGGAAAACCCAAAAGAGTCCACCCCAAAACTCCTAGAACTCATACAGGAATCAGTAAGTGACAGGATATAAAATCAATGCAGAGAAATCAGTGACATTCCTATACAGCAACAACAAGACAGAAGAGAGACAAATTAAGGAGTCGATCCCATTTACAATTGCACCCAAAGCCATAAGACACTTAGGAATAAATCTAACCAAATAGGCAAAGGATCTGTTCTCAGTAAACTATAAAATAAAATACTCATGAAAGAAATTGAGGGAGACACAAAGAAATGGAAAAACGTTCCATGCTCATGGATTGGGAGAACCAACATTGTGAAGATATCAATGCTACCTAGAGCAATCTACATATTCAATGCAATCCCTATCAAAATACCATCCACTTTTTTCAAAGAAATGGAACAAATAATCCTAAAATTTGTATGGAACCAGAAGAGACCCCGAATAGCCAGAGGAATCTTGAAAAAGAAAAGCAAAGCTGGCGGCATCACTATTCTGGACCTCCAGCTCTATTACAAAGCTGTCATCATCAAGACAGTATGGTCCTGGTACAAAAACAGACACATAGATCAATGGAACAAAATAGAGAGCCCAGAAATGGACCCTCAACTCTATGGTCAACTCATCTTTGACAAAGCAGGAAAGAACATCCAATGGAAAAAAGACAGTCTCTTCAACAAATGGTGTCGGGAAAAATTGGACAGCCACATGCAGAAGAATGAAACTGGACCATTTCCTTACACCACATACAGAAATAGACTCCAAATTGTTGAAAGACCTAAACATGAGACAGGAGTCCTTCAAAATCCTAAAGGAGAACACAGGCAGCAACCTCTTCGGCCTCAGAAACAGTCAACAAATCCAAAAGACAACTGAAAGAATGGGAGAAGATATTTGCAAATGACATATCAGATAAAGGGCTAGTATCCAAAATCTTTAAAGAACTTATCAAACTCAACACCCAAAGAACAAATAGTCTGATCAGGAAATGGGCAGAAGACATGAACAGACATTTTTCCAAAGAAGACAATCAAATGGCCAACAGACACATGAAAAAGTGCTCAACATCGCTCGGCATCAGGGAAATCCAAATCAAAACATCAATGAGATAGCACCTCACATCAGTCAGAATGGCTAAAAGTGTCAAGTCAGGAAACGACAGATGTTGGCGGGGATGCGGAGAAAGGGGAACTCTCCTACACTGTTGGTGGGAATGCAAGCTGGTGTAACCACTCTGGAAAACAGTATGGAGGTTCCTCAAAAAGTTGAAAATAGAGCTACCATACTATTCAGCCATTGCACTACTGGGTATTTACCACAAAGATACAAATGTAGGGATCTGAAGGTGTACGTGCACCCCAATGTTTATAGCAGCAATGTCCACAATAGTCAAACTGTGGAAAGAGCCAAGATGTCCATCGACAGAAGAATGGATAAAGAAGAAGTGGTATATATACACAATGGAATATTATGCAGCCTTCAAAAGGAATGAAATCTTGCCATTTGCAATGACATGGATGGAACTGGAGGGTATTATGCTGAGTGAAATAAGTCAATCAGAGAAAGACACATATCATATGACCTCACTTATATGAGGAATTCTTCATCTCAGGAAACATACTGAGGGTTGCTGGAGTGGTGGGGGTGGTGGGAGGGATGGGGTGGCTGGGTGATAGACATTGGGGAGGGTATGTGCTATGTTGAGTGCTGTGAATTGTGCAAGAATGTTGAATCACAGATCTGTACCTCTGAAACAAATATTGTAATATATGTTAAGAAAAGTAAAAAGAAGAAAATAGCAGGAGGGGAAGAATGAAGGGGAGTAAGTCAGAGGGGGAGACGAACCATGAGAGACGATGGACTCTGAAAAACAAACTGAGGGCTCTAGAGGGGAGGGGGTGGGGGGATGGTTTAGCCTGGTGATGGGTATTGAAGAGGGCACGTTCTGCGTGGAGCACTGGGTGTTATGCACAAACAATGAATCATGGAACACTACATCAAAAACTAATGATGTAATACATGGTGATTAACATAACAATAAAAAATTTAATGAAAATAACAAAACACAGTGAGATAGCTATAATTTCACAGTCTCTGGAAGGACTATAATGAAAACGGCAGATAGTAAGAAGTGTGTACAAGGACCTGGAGAAATTAGACCACTCATACACTGCTGGTGGGAATGTAAAATGGAAATACATCTGACAGGTTTTCAGAAAATTAAACATACATTTACCATATGGCCAAGCAGTTTCATTCCTTAGTATATATTCAAGAAAACTGAAAACATATATTCACACAAACCTGTATGTGATTATTCATGGGAGCATTATTCATAATAGCTGAAAAGTGGTAAAAACGTACATGTTCATCAATTGACAATGGGTAAAAAAAAAAAATATATATATATATATATATATATATATATATATATATATATATATATATATATATATGGTATATCCATACAATGAAATGTTATTTAAGCAATAAAACAGAACGAAATGCTGATATATTTTACAAGATGGATGAATCTCAAAACCATTATGCTAAGTGGAAGAATCCAGATTAGACAGATAGATATTTACATAGATACATATTTAGAGAGATAGATGATAGATAGATTTAGAGATGTATAGATATATAGGTGATATGATTTCACTTATATGAAATGTCCATAACAGGCAATTCTATAGACAAAGAAATTAAATTAGTATTTATCTGTGGCTGAGAGGGAATTGATAGTAGGGAATTATGGAACAATGACTAAAATATACTTGGTTTCTCTTAGGGGTAATAAAAAATTCAAAAAGATTATGGTGGTGATTGCAAACTCTGTAAAATGTTTTTTTTTAATAACTGTATTGTGCAGTAAAAGTGGGCGCACTTTATATGATAATTATATTTCAATAAATCTTAAAAATATGTATCAAAAATAAAATCAAAATGGATGAAAGACCTAAGTATGAGACAGGAAATTATCAAAATCCTACAAGAGAACACAGCTAGCAACTTCTTCAAACTAGGCCACGGCAACTTCTGACTAGACACATCTCCAGAGGCAAGGGAAACAAAAACAAAATAAACTATTGGGACTTCATCAAGATAAAAAGCTTTTGCACAGTGAAGGAAACAATCAACAAAACTAAAAGACAGCCTACAGAATGGGAGAAGATAATTGCAAATGACATATCTGATAAAGGTTTAGTATCCGAAATATATGAAGAACTTATCAAACTCAACAACCAAAATCGAAATAATCCAGTTAAGAAATGGGCAGAAAACATGAGTAGGCATTTTCCCAAAGAAGACATACAGATGGTCAACAGACACATGAAAAGATGCTCAACATCACTCATCATCAGGGAAATACAAATCAAAACCACAATGAGATACCACCTCATACCTCTCAGGATACCTAAAATTAATAATACAGGAAACAACAGATGTTGATGAGGATGTGGAGAAAGGGGAACCCTCTTACACTGTTGGTGAGAATGCAAACTAGTGTAGTCACTCTGCAAAATAATATGGTAGTTCCTCAAAAAGTTAAAAATAGAACGACCCTACAACCTAGCAATTGCACTACTAGATATTAAACCAAAGGATACGAAAAATACTGATTCAAAGTGATACATGCACCCCAATGTTTATAGCAGCATTATCAACAATAGCCAAATTATGGAAAGAGCCCAAACATCCATCAACTGATGAATGGATGCAGAAGTGATATTTATATACAATGGAATATCACTCAGTCACCAAAAAGAATGAAATCTTGGCTATTTGCAGCAATATGGTTGGAGCTACGGTGTATTATGCTAAGTGAAATAAGTCAAAGAAAGACAAATACATATGATTTCACTCATATGTGGAATTTAAGAAACAAAAGAGATGAACATGGGGAAGGGGCAAAAAGAGAGGGAAACAAACCATAAGAGACTCTTAACTATAGGAAACAAACTGAAGGTTGCTGGAGGTGAGGTTGGGGTGATAGGCTAAATGGGAGATGGGTATTAAGGAGAGCACTTGTTGTGTTGAGCACTGGGTGATGAATCACTAAATTCTACTCCTGAAACCAATATTACACTATATGTTAATTAACTACTATTTAAATAAAAATTTGAAAGAAAAAATAGCAAAAATAGATTCCACACCCACTGTGGTGCTTGAACTCACACACACACACACACACACACACACACACAAATTCAAAAGAGATTATGGTGATGATTGCAAAGTCTGTAAAATGTTTTTTTAAAAGTACTGAATTGTGCACTTTAAGTAGGTATACTGTATGTGATAATTATATCTCAATAAATCTTATAAATATGTATCCACAAACTCCTGTATTAGTGCAATGAGAATAAAAGGCTTGCAGAAGAAACTGTCCATGGAGAAGCTTTATTTGATAACAAAAGAATTTGTCATGATATAAAATTTATATTGGCTTCAAGACAAGGAATTTGCTGGAAAAAAATTATTGCCAGATAACAAGAGAAAGATTCTGCAACTTGAATGGCTGAATTGTGAGCCACAATAAATTATGGAATAATAAAACCTAAGTAAAGTCTTGCCTTTGAATTAGAGAAAATGATCAATACGATGAATGAGGTTATTTTTCTTCTTTAAAACAAATCTGGTTCAGTAGAGAGACTACTTTTCTCTTTCTGGCTATATCATTCTTCAACTACATTCAAAACTGACTAATAATTAGAAAGTGATCAACTTATAAATTATATATTTGGGAAAATTTGCAAAAATTGGCATAATAGATTAGGGAAAATGGAGAAGTGCATCTAAGAAAACAAAAACACTGGTTTGAAAAAATATATGCACCCCTATATTTATTGCAGTATTATTCACAATAACCAAGATATGGAAGCAACTCAAGTGTCCATTGATAGAGGAATGGATAAAGAAGATATGGTATATATTTATATACAATGCAGTATCAGTCATAAAAAAGAATGAAATCTCACCATTTGCAATAATATGGATGGAGCTAGAGAGTATTATGCTAAGTAAAATAAATCAGTCAGAGAAAGACAAATGCCATATGATTTCACTCATATGTGGAATTTAAGAAACAAAACAAATGGACAAAGAGAAAAACAAACAAAAAACAGGTTCTTAAACACAGAGAACAAACTGGTGGTTGTCAAAAGGAAGGTGGGTGGGAAGATGGGTGAAATAGATAAAGGGAATTAAGAATGCACCTACCTGGGCGCCTGGGTGGCTCAGATGGTTGAGTGTCTGCCTTCGGCTCAGGTCATGATCCCAGGGTGCTGGGATCGAGTCCCGCATCGGGCTCCCTGCTCCTTGGGAGCCTGCTTCTCCCTCTGCCTCTCTCTCTCTCTCTCTCTCTCTCTCTCTGTCTCTCATGAATAAATAAATAAAATCTTTAAAAATAAATAAATAAAAATAAAAAAAAAGAATGCACCTACCTTTCTGAGTATTGAGAAATGTATAAAATTGTTGAATCATATTATACACCTGAAACTAATGTAACACTGTATGTTAATTATACCTCAACAACAAAAGATAAAAAATATATATAAATGAACAAAGGAAACAGAGGAAGAAAAACAAAACAAAGTTCTTTATAGCACCAATGAGATCAGAGGGAATATCTCTGAACAAAAATAACAGAAAAATAGAAAAAAATGAATATTGGAAAAAACTGTGAGGAGTTCAAGGAAATTTTAAGACAATAGATGCCCCCATAAACAATACTAAACAAACAAATAAAAAACTATTTGGAAAATCTCAGAATAGAGTTATTGTTCCTTTAATGAGAGATAAAGGAAAAGTGCATTAAAAGAAAAAGAACATGAATGAAAATAAAATCAAGGATATGATAGACATGCTTGCTAAATATCACCCTCAAAATTAAAGAATTTAGAAACCACTAAAAATTACTGTGGCTAAGCTTCTGGATAAAGACAGGAGGAGATGTGGGATATTCTGATATTACCAAGGAATAGAGTTTTGAAAAATGTGAATAGAAATAAAATTCAATGAAAATAGAAGGAAACAAATACAAGACAGTATTTTAATATGAAGGTACAAAAAGATTTAGTATATGAGGAAAATTTGATTTAACATAATCGTAATACAACTGCATACACTCCCAAAGTGAGTTCAAGTGTAAAAGAATCTCAATCTCATGCACAAAGTGAAAGTAAGGGAGGCAAAAAACAAAGGTCTCTTTTTTGTTCAATGGTGAATCCTTCCTTTTATTCCGAAAAAGAACCAACGTGTATTCTAGTTAGTGGTTCACTTAGTAAAAAGATTGCTTTTTTCAGACTCCCTTCTAACTGTCATTACCTATGAAATGTAGCGGGCATTGTGGGGTGTGTATTTGGAGGCACTTTGAGATTGCTGAGTCAGCTGGCCCATAAACCCTTTCTCTTGTAACCCTTTCTTCTTTCCGGACATACAGACTTGGAGCTAGAAATCCAGACTCTATCTTGTACAGACGTAACATTGAGGATAGAAGTCATGCACTAATTATGGAAGAAAACAAAGCTAATATTTATCCTAGGTAGCCTACCTAGGCTGATCATTGTTTGCCTGAGAGAGAATCGAGCCTCTATTTTGTTTAAACCACTTTTGGCACGGGGGGGTTCTACCCTATGTAGTTGAATCTGATCCTACAGCGAATACCACTTGTTGCTGTACCACCAGTAACAGAACACAGATTATAGGACTGGCTAACTGGAAGGGGTGAGAATATGTATGAGAGGGAATACAATTTTGCAGGCTGCAAAGCTGGTGACCATCATTTTGTAGTGGAGAAACGGTAGGTCAAACTGTTACCTTCAGTATTTTGGAAGGAAGAGCTATGATTCCTGAGGCTGATACATTATGAAATATATGAAAAATTCAGAACATTAGTGTGTATTGGCTCGTTCTGGATGCTTTCAACAAAACCGTATCGGTGAGAAATAAATTGAGTCTGGAGCTTTCTAATCTACTAAAAGAGAGAGGAAGAAATGCCATTTTGCCAAGGGACAAACCTTCTGCCTATGGCTTACAAAATAAGTTGCCAGGGAGTCTGTAACTTGGAACATTTTCTGGGTCAAAAATCCGATTGCTTCTATATGTATACTGATTCAGTTATGATCAGTGGTTGTAAAGATGCAGATAGTGTGGGAAATCACCTTGGTGCTTTGCCATAAAAAGGCAGTGAAGTATTGGCAAAGATGCTAAGTGCTTCTGATTGCCTCCAGGCTGTGATTGCTGAGCTTGAAAGAGAAAGGAACTGGCAGAGCTTAAAAGCCAGTGAGTGCAAGTTTAAGAACTATGACAGCCTAGGTAGCTCCCTGTGCTATTTTCATAAAAACTGGAAAGAAAAAAAAAAAAAAAAAAAAAAAACATCGCGTCAGCATCTACTATATTTTTGAATGAATATATTCTTGTGAAGGTATTGAACTCCAAAGATTAAAAAGATGTCATAATGTCGTTCATGCAGGATATGCAGACATAGTAGAAGCACACAGATTTCTAATGCTTCTCCTTCCTTAACAATAGACTCCAGTTTTATTCTGTGTGGCAAAGAGCATGGCTAAAGGATTGCATTTCCAACTTGCTGGTTTGCTGGCAGCTAGAGGTGATCAATTAGTATAAGTCAAACTTTTGGGATAAGCTTCTGGGAAGACTGTATGGAGGTAACTGAGTTGGCTAGGGGTTACTCTCCTTTGCTCTTCTCACATTTCCTCTCCTTTCTGCTCAGATTGTGGACTTGGAATTCCAGCAGACATCTTGAATCATGTACTAAAGTTAGAGGAGAAGACAGGAATGCTCTGCATGGCATGTCCCTGTGTGCTTGTATTGTTTAATTTGGCTTTGTTTTGTTTAATGTGAGAGAAATATAAACATAAAATCAGCTGGGATATGGTCACTTTGGCTGTGTCCTCTCTTACTCTCTTTCCTTATAAAAACTTCTAACATGATAGCATGATAGCTATTGTGAACTACAAGGTGAACTTGAATTTCAAAGTCACGAACCAGTGTTGGACAATAGAAAAATAGGGGGAATTTGGGTATTTGATGACCATAGAATAGCAATTCTAGATATGTTTTATCATTGGTTTTGTATTGGAGATGCACACCTCCATCTTGTTGATTTCTTTTGGCTTTACATTATATGCATCTAATCTTAATATAAAAATGGAGAAAGTAAACTTTTTCATAGCAACATTTGATGCTATAACATAGCTTGAGGATCATTATCTTCAAAGACTTTCAAAAAATAAAATGCATCCCAGGAAGTATATATACAAATTTCCTTGTAAAATTCAAAGCGACAAGAGTCATTCTTAGTCATGAATTAATGTAGAGATTCTAGCACCCATGAGGTTTTCTTAAACAAAATTTTAATTAAAAAAAATAGATGGAACAAAAAATGTGGTTTGGAAATGAAGATTTAAAAAATAAAATGGCTGGTGGTTACTTAAACTAAATTCTAATCATAGAATTAGGAATTACATGATAAAGTAAGCAATGATAAGAAAATGAAGAATTATTAATGAGAAATAAAAAATGAAGTGTATATATATTCATATATATGTGCATACATTCATTTATGCATATGTAAATATGAAATAAATATGAATTGAAGAATGTGTATATGTACATATATATTTATATGTTAATATGGAAGATATAGTCTGTTGGAATGTGTAAAAAATGCTTAATAAGTGTGAAAGGGACTTATTTCAAAGAAACTTCTAATGATACTTGTAATTAAAATAAGTATTCTATTCAACAAAAAAAATGGAGAAAAGGGAAACAGTAACATATATATAAATGGAAAGATGTTCAGAATGACAATAAGGCCATGAATGTTCTAAAAGATTTATTTAACTGGAAATGGAGATTAGATGGTACAAGCATGTATACAGAAGTTCTTTGTGAGAGTAATAATATATAACTTGTTTTCAAGTTATATATGAGTATCTTGAGTATCTTGAAAGGGTAAGTGACCATTGACAGAATGGAAAACTAGTGTAGAATTACAAAATTGACAATGGCACAAAAAGTAACAAATAGCAGTTTAACCAAATCAACGTAAACGGCTTTGATTTTAACCCTGGAACACTTAGGAAGGGCCAAAACTCCACACCCAATTATATTTCATCTTTTAAGAAACACATTTGAAATAGAGCTGTATAGAAATGCTGAAAATAAAGAGACAGGTAAAGAGATTCAGAACATTTCCAAACATGAGAAAAACAAGATATGACAATACTAATGTGCAAAACATTAAGATAAAAGAAATACATTCTAAGGCAAAAGCTAAGGTTCATTAACCCTAGTAGAACACGTTCCATAAGGAATGCTAAAAAAAAAGAATTTTAAAGCCAAATTAATGATATCAAATGGAATCACAAATTCCAGGGAAAAATTAAGGAAGAACAAATATCGGGGTTAAAAAACAAACAAACTATATGGTGATATTGAGGGACAAATATGTAATTATGTTACATATATATGTATTACATATAAAAATTATATATAATTATTAATATATATTTAGACATATGTACATGTAAATAGACAAAACCATCCAACTAAACAAATTCCTGAATTAGTTAAAATAAAAAAAATAAGACAAACTATGTTTTTTGCAAAGAATAATATTTAAGTAAAAAGAACTAGGGACACCTGGGTGGCTCAGTTGGTTAAGTGTCCAACTGTTGGTTTCAGTTTGGGTCATGATCTCAGGGTTTTGGAATGGAGCCCTGCATAGGGCTCTGCCCTAAGTGTGGAGTCTGCTTGGGATTCTCTCTCTCTCCTTCTCCCTTTTCCTCTGTCCCTCCGCCTTTTCACTCTCATTCTCTCTCTCTCTCTCAAATAAATAAATAAATCTTAAAAAAATAAAGAACCAGATTGTTTTAAAGTAAAATATTTGAAAAAAATACACACTACAAACCTTAAGGGAGCTGATATGTAGGCTTTAAGCAAAATTGTTAAGACAAAGAATATTACCAGATATTGAGAAATACATGCTGTAATTTTTAAATGTACTTATTCATCAAGGAGGATAAAATTGTTTATAGACCTAAATATTTATGGATCTAAAAGAGAGTGTTTCAAGATATGTAAAACAATAATCAGTGTGATTAAGGAGAGAAATATAAATATCCACAAATACAGTTGGAGATTTTAAAAATGTTACTGTTATGTAACAGAAACAAGCAGAAAAACTACAAAATATCAGAAAAAATAAAACAGAAAATTCAGTAAAGTTTTAGAAAATTTGAACATAATCAACCAACTTGGCCTAATTAACATTTTTTATAGGCCACAGCACAATATATACTTGTTTCAAGTGCATTTGTAATATTTACAAATAACTATTTAGAGTCACAAAACAAGTCTTAATAAATATTGAGATTTTAAAATAATTCAGAGTACACTCTCTGACAATAATATTAAATTAGAAATTGATAAGATATGAAGAAAATTCACAACTGTCTGTCAATAAAGCAACATACTCCTAGGTAACCTCAGGGTCAAAAAAAGAATCATAAAGGAAATTTAAAAATATTTCAAACTAAATGAAAATGAGCACAGAACATACTACAATTTGTGGATGGACTTCCACTTAGAATAAAATATGCTAAAAAAAAGTGGCCTCTAATTTCGGGAAAAAATCAGCTGTTTCATCAACAGTTCATAACAATTTTTATTCCTATTGGACAACTGAAGTTAAAGGGTAATGAAGGAATCTGAAATCCAAAGAGATTTGAATTCTTCTAGGCAATGAAAGGACATACATATTTTTCTATCTATGACAATCTGGAACTGTCCTGGCCACAATACAAATAGGTAAAATTTAACTTGGCTAAAAGTCAAGTGGGAACTAATAAATCTGAAGTTGCTGGCGGCACTTAGCAACAGCCCTCACTCAGCCATACAGCACTGTATCATTTGAAATCTCATTCCCCATGGGTGCTCAGTAGAGAAATTGCGTGTAGGGCAAAAGACTGCCGAGAGCAACTATTGAGTGGCTCGGATGAGCAGGGGTGATTGACAGCTGTTGGGGACCAGGTAGGAAACATCGCCCACTTCCCAAGTCCCTTATTTTTACAAAGCAAATGCCTTAATCCTCTGGGGTAGGAGCAACAAACCATTTTGCCTACAGAATGCAAAGGAGTTAGTCACAGATAGCAGATAAGACACAAACATCACACTGTGTGCTTCTCTAAACTTGTTCTTGTATAAAGCTAAAGATCTCCATCACTGCGGAGTGGGAGGAAATTGCTCTCTTAGGCAATGCTCCAAGGAGCTTGTCACTTGCTTCAAGAGAGACAGACACAAAACCCCACCAATTACCCCCATACTTCATTCCTGCAGAGCCAAAGATATAGAAGGAGGGGCAAAACTCAAATATGATTAGCACTTGTAAAGAAGATAGGGTGGTCAGCAATTGATCACTCCCTACAAAATGATATTCTATATAGCAAATCTCAAGTTGCTGGGAGGGACATGATGGCCACTCACTGGCAAGGCAGAGGTAAAGACTGTGGATGAAGGAAAGTCAAAGAGAAATTCTCTACAACACATGGAGAGGCCAGAATGTAAGGTTTAACATTCTACCACATGATCTGTATGATATGATATATTTTGATGTGGTTTCTGCAGCTGCAGGCAGTACAGTAAATCCACACCCATTTCAACCACAGATATAAGGATGAGTTTGACCAACAAAGGGATGAGGGTGTAGGAATGCTGAGAAAGATACCTCTAAGCACAGAAGTTTCCTAAGACTGAGAGAACAGAAGACTGGACAAGAAAAAAACAGATGAATTCAACACAACCCCATAACAGGTGTAGCACAATCTATTGCTAGAGAGGGCAAGTGCATAAAGAGATTCCTCCATGGCACAGACATTCAGGGATGGCTGACACTGAGAATGGAGCACTAACGCTGAGAAAAACTTTCCAGCCCTCCAGCTGCTACTTTAAGCACTTAACCCACCACTAGGGGTATTTGAACCTGTGACATTGGAAAGTAACCATAGCAATAAGAACCATAAACCATCACAGCAACTATAACAAGCCAGCACTATTCCAGACTATATTGGCTCAACCGCCCACTCTGATGGCCTGACAAAAGACCTACGTGCTTGCCAAGCTTCAACACTATTTACTGCAGTAACTAGCGTTCAGTGAAAATTTGTGAAGATACAACAGAGTGAAAAACTAAATCCCATTTCAGGAGATAAAGCAATCAACAAAACCAGGCTCAGAAATAATCAAGATGTTGCAACTATCAGACAAGTTTTTTAAAATGACCCTCATTAAAATCTTAAAGAGTCTAGTGAAAAAGAGGTCAATATACATGCACAGATGGAGAATTTCATCAGAGAGAAGGAATATTGATTAAAATTAAAATCCTGGGAATTAAAAAAATGTATCAGAATGAACAATTCCATTGACTGGCTCATCAGTAGACTTGAAGCAGCTGTGGGAAGAATCAATAAACTTGAAGATGAGTTAATGACATTAGTTAAAATTACCCAAACAAAATGCAAAGGGGAAAGAAAGAGTTACAGATGAAGAAAACACAAAAGACATGGAACATTATCATAATGGTCTAGCATATGGGTAGATAAAATGCCAGAATGAGGAGGGAGAAGCAATAATGTGGAGAAGAAAAATAATCTGAAGTAATACTGGCTAATAATTTCTCCCAAAACAATATGGAAAATAATCTTGGGTGCAACATCAGAAACACATTTAAAAAAAAAAAAAGGAGGAAAAAAGTGATAAATTTTTCTTTATCAAGATTTTTAAAATGTGTCCTTTTTAAAACACTATTATGAGAATGAAAACCAAGCAAAAACTGGAGAAAACATTTGAAAATCACATATTTGATAAAGAACTTATGTCCAGAAAATACAAAGAATGTTAATAACACAATAATAAGAAAAAAATGAGGAAAAGGTTTGAATAGACACACCACCAAGATGATATTCAGATGACAAATGAGCATGTAAAAACATACTCAACACGATTCATCATTAATGACATACAAATTTAACAACAAGAACTGGCTTCATATTTTGGAGGATAGGGGACTATGCAAAATGAAAATTCATGGCCATTTGTTTAAAAAAATTAGTAAAAATGTCAAGATTGCCACAGCTGAGCATTACACCAAATACAAAATCCTTCTAAGCATCCTGTCCTGTGGGATTGCCCAGGGAAGATGCACATGAACCTTTCCCTGATTACTGTCATGTAGTTGTTAGGATATCCACAATTGAAAAGACCAAAGATTGGTTAGGAGGGGGAACAATTTGAATTCTCATACACTAATGTTGGAAATTTAAAATAGCAAACATTTTGGAAAACTTTTTGGCATGTTTAACATGCATGTAACTATATCTTAAAAATTGATTTTTTTCCTGCCTCTGCATGTGAAAGCCAATATGTTCATATGTTACACTGTATGACACTCTAATATGTGTAGAAATAACTTTTAGTGGAAAACAACAACAAAAAACTCAACAGAGCAGCAGTTATCTCTGAGCACAGAGAAAGGGTAGATTGAGAAGCGGTACCAAAAGAATCTTCTAGGTTGATTGCAACGTTCTCTACCTTAATACTGGTGTGGTGAAGATGTGAGTTTAATCTACCATAATTTCTCAGTTGAGATTTGTGCATTTTAATGTGTCCAAATTTTACCTTTCCTCAGTCTCTCAAAACATACAAGCAGAAGGAAACCAGCAAGAAAACAAAAACTGCTGGTTGCTGAGAGCCAAGTTCTATCATTGAAACTACTCTGAGAGGAAATGGCTTTGAGTTGTAAAGTCATCTCAAATTCTGCCCCATACCCTCAGAGATGAAAAATGAACAACAAAAACACTTTAATTTTCAGACTGCAATCTTTTAGGTACATTTTGGTAACCATTGAGCTTGGCTAATATGATAACTGAATTTATGAAATAGATGTTGTGGCAAAAAGTCATAGTCACACTGATGATATGATTTTGCCCTAGGAATTACATAACATGAAAATGTGAATGTCCCAATCACTGAGCAATAAAAACCAAAATATTTGCCTGAGTTACTGTTGCTGAATATGCTGAATTAATTGCACTTTGCACTTAGGAATTTAATAAAGGTATTGTAACAGCCAACACAGAGTTGAAGCTTGGGACCAAATAATGTATGGCTTACCCTCCAACTCCCCTCCGTTAATTTTCAGTGACAGTGGGAAGAAAGAGCATCGTAAGAACACTGCAATGTCACCAACTCACACATCTGTCATGTTTTCAGCAGTGGCGTTTGTTGTGCTGGTGCAGTTTCTCATGAATGCTAAAATTACATTTTTTTCTGGCAGTACATCACTAACATCTCCCACACCTATTTTATTTCATTTTTTCCCCACACCTATTTTAAATCACAGATCATTAGCATAAACCCAATTATATGAAAAACTCAGAGAAGAACTTGAATTAAGAGTACAGATGTAGAATTTAGAAACATTCCTAATTATTTTAGAAGCCTATGCATAGCACTCACTGAAAAAAAATTAGGTGCATTTCCCCCAGAATTGCTGCAATAAGTTAGACTAAACTGTCCTAAGTCAAAGTTATGTGTGCGTGTGTGTGTGTGTGTGTGTGTGTGTGTGTGTGTGTGTATTTACAAAAAGAGAGTATTGTGGTGGATACTAGATTAACACATTAAAGTAGCTATGATAACCTCTATCAGATAGTTACAAAAAGTCATTGAAACATAGATCTTGTTGGGGAGGAAAAATAATTTTCCCTCTACCTTTCTGAGTTCTTAGATGAGACGGCTGTAATAAAAGATTAACAAGAGAAAAATAAATATCATTAACATGTCTACCTCATGTATGCATGGGATGCACCCAGGGGAAAATGAGTAACTCCCCAAGGTGGTTTAGAATTAGGGATTAAATATTATCTTAATAGGGGAAGGGAAGGGAGTATGTACACCTCTTGGGAAAGATCAATGGGCTGTTAGAAGAAGAGATCAGAGGTGTGATAGTGTTAAAAGATAAACTGATGCATATTAAAAATTTTAAGTTTATGGGAGCCAAATTCAATCTCAATCAGCAGTCCAAACCTGACAAGGTGAGGAGCACTCCATAGACAAAAAGCAGGGGAAGACTTACATAAAGAAAGTGCAGAAGCAAGGAAAACTTTTGACTGGCTACAGCTTAAAGCCTAGTTGGCTGTTTGTGATTGGTTTTCCTTAGCATTTTGATTTCATAACCTTGAGGCATTTCTAGGCTTCAGATGTAGGTTTGTTATGCAGGCCTCTTGCAGCATTAGATCCAAGTTCAATCTAAACGGCTCCCCTGTTTAATTAATTTAACAAATGTTTGTGACAAAGTTTGTCTGGATGTGATGTCAACTCCTACTCCCCTTTCCTGTGATAAGAGTCAATCTTCCCTGGTTGAGGAAGCTTTTCTGGGGAGGAGATTTATGACAATTCAGTTCTTTTTGGTGGATCTGTCGTTAGGCAGATAAGGAGAAATCAGAGAAAGCCTCGCCCTGCTTTTACTTTTCTTCAAGTGTTTTCAGCTCAAAATAATCAATATGCCAAAGCACCATATTTTGAGGTGGCACATTCTGTTACCCTACAGCCATTAGGAAAAGGTAATTTTTTTTTCCTTGTGCAGTAGGGGATAATTTTATCACGTATATGTTAATGTCTGATACTGCTTATCCATCTGACAATTTTCTATATGAAACATAGAGTTGGACTTAATTATAAATGGATAAATATTCACTAAGAATGTTTGATGCTCATTCTTAATTATGCCATAAAACTTATTTTCTGTCAAAAATGAAACAAATTAGGTTTTTCACCCATATCCAACTTAGAGAATATATATAGAGAACAGTGTCTTTCATTCATTTCATTCATTTCATTCATGCAATTAAGAACTTTGTGCCCTTGTTGTGTGCCTGTTGGGCTAAAGACACATGACAGAAGAAAGAAAAGGGGAAAGCTCCTGCCAGCCTGGAACTTATAGTCTAGAAGGGGATATAAATGATAAGAACAGCAGACAAAAAGTAATGCATAATTATATTTATGAAAAATGCTATGGATAAAAAATAGATGGTGCCATGAGACAATATAATGATGGGATGCAACCTAATTTGGGTGACAGGTAAGCGATGACGTTCAGACTGAAATTTGACAGATGAGTTAGTGTGAGGTGTGCATCCAGGTGGGGGATGAAGAGGAAGGGGCAAGCACACGGAAGTTCTAACAGAGGAGGTGGAGATTACTCTGGAGATGAAAAAGAATGGAAAGGTTTGAGGAAATGAGAATGTTAGGTATAACTTTTTACATGTTGAATAAATAAGTAGATTGTTAGGCAAGTTGGATATGGTGGTATATCAGAGATGAAACCATCAGGAAGCTGAGACACACTGCATTGCCATGATTTCCTTTGACCAAGAAAACAATGAATGAACTTAACAAAACTATGGCATGATGTCATTAAAAGCCAGTTTATTGGTCCTGGACGTCACAGAAGGACTGATTCTTTTGCCCTTTCAAATTCCCCTAAGGAAATTACAGCACTGAAAATGGTAATGAAAGCATATTAACTTTCAATGCTAAAATAGTCTTGAATTAATTCATTAGTATGTTGACATTCAAAACAAACGGACTTACTTTGCTTTTCCAGTATATTCAAGCTTCCAGTGGATTTAGCTAGCAGTCGTCATGCTCATTAAGCATACATTTGTATTGTTTTTGCAAATGCCATCTAAATATTTAGAATTATAGAGGAACTGACTGTGGAAAAAGCAAATGATTTTCCCCTGAAAGAGGAATCTACTGCTGCCAGGAATTTATCATTTTGACGTTAGAATTGATGGATTGGATATAATTTCTGTCCAAAGCAATAGGCTAAGAGGTCAAGTATATTTTCCTAAGCCAAGGTACCACCGTGTCATAATGAAATCCCTTGTGTTCTGGGCAAACAAGGTAATGATTTTCTACCCCTCATCCTTGGGAGATGCATTTTGATTTCTTATTTATTTCCTTTAATTAGTTCAATTTCACTTAGGAGAGATGATATAAAATAGAAAAAAAAAACAATATAGAATAAACATGGTTATAAGATAGGCATGATGAAAATGTGTGTTTCATTGACATTCAGGAAAATATCAGAAATGATAAACCTCAACTTATACATGTGAAAGCATTGTATTTATGATGCCAAAATGAGGAAGAAACCCTATATTTTCTTACACTTTCTGTTTTTCATTGTTATTTCTCTTGTGTCTCCATCAATAAGTATTATGTACCACTTGCTGTTCAGTCAACATCACTTTGGGTACTTTTAAGAGGTGAAATGATCCCTGTACTCAAGACATTTATACTTTAGTTAGGTGAATTAGACTCAGGTAATAATAACGTAGAGTAGGAAGCAATTTGAAAATAACATATAAGAATATATAATTTAACACTAGACAATTTACTATATTATCAAATACTAAGTGATATAAAGGAAGATTTTTCTGAAGCATTACAGAAAAGAGTATGGTGCACAGAAAATTATCTTAAGTTACAATAAAACAATTAGTCAAGTGCAATAGGTACTCACAAACACATGTGTGTGTGGCCTCTGAATTTTAGAAATGCATCTAATAGCTGTTTGGAATGGTAAACAGCTCGGGACTGGGTGTCAGGGGGAAACATGTTAAAAGTCCTACCTCTGCAGGGAGGGCTTGATGGGTGTGGAAATGTTAGGGAAAGAGTGACAGTATGTTATAGCTTGATAGATATGAGGGATACTTGCAGATTCTGTGAATTAAAAAGACTTCAAAATTAGTTCTACAATGATCACTAAAGGTTTGGTACAGAAGGCAAATAACATGTGTTCACTATAAGATGGCAAGTGTTCAAGATTCCAAAAATCTGAGGCAAGGTGCAGAAGCCAATTAGCAGAAATTTAGAATCCAGGCTAGGAGAATGGTGTTAGGGCAATCAGTAGAAGTTCTGCATAGCAAATCATCAGAAGGCCAAATTCTATAACTGTGGAGGTTGTGCACTCTACTTGACCTCCTCATGGAGACAAATCTGTCTACTTACTCTCTAACATGGCCATTATAAAGGAAGTATGCTTGCTGCACCATGATAAATGAGAATATGCTTCACAAGCTGACAAACCTGTGTTCAACTCAGCATCACCTACTACTAGCTTTGTAGTTGAGACAAACCCCCTTAATATCTATAGATATGAGCCTGTTTGCCATAGGGCTGTTGATTATACCTAACTTATAAGTCTGCTTGTGAGATTAAGTAAGCAAATGAGGGCACCGGGGTGGTGCAGTTGGTTAGGCATCTGACTCTTGGTTTTGGCTCAGGTCATGATCTCGGGGTTGTGAGATCGGGTCAGGCTCTGTGCTCAGCAGGGAGATTGCCCACGATTCTTTCCCTTTCCCTCATTCCCCCTACCCCTGCTCTCAATCTCTCTCTCAAACAAATAAATCTTAAAAAAAATATTAAGTCAGAGGGGGAGACGAACCAGGAGAGATGATGGACTCTGAAAAACAAACTGAGGTTTCTGGAGGGAAGGAGGGTGGGGGGATGGGTTAGCCTGGTGATGGGTATTGAGGAGGGCACGTTCTGCGTGGAGCACTGGGTGTTATGAACAAACAATGAATCATGGAACAGTACACCAAAACAAATGATGTAATATATGGTGATTAACATAACAATAAAAAAGTACCTTCAAAAACAAACAAACAAAAATATTAAGTAAGAAAATGCAGTGTTAGGTAGTTGGGGATTAATAAATCTTTCCAGCTTCCCCCCTCTTTCATCGTTTTTTTGCCCAAGTCAAAAGATGTTCATATCTGTCCACTTCTAGGGTTTACCACCTTTTCCAATTTGCCATCATCTCTGGCCTGGAAAACTGTGAAAACATTGCATATGGATTCTCTTGCATCTAGAATTTGACCCCTAAAATCCATTTACACAACAGCTAGAGAGTGACTATCAAAAAAGAAACCACATCACCTAACCTACCTGAAAGCTCCCCAATGACTCCACTTTGCTCAAAGAATAAAATCCAAACTTCCCACAGTGGCTGAAAAGGCCCTTAAAAAACAAAAACTTTCCTTTGCCTTTGAGTGCATCTTTGGCCCCTTTGACCTTACTATTAACATGCCAAGTTCTGGTGTGAAGTAGGGACTTCATACTCATTCTTTCTTCTCGTTGGAACCCTTTCTCCCCAAATCCTGCTTTCCTAACTTTTTTTCTTCTTCCTCTTCTTCCTGTCCTCCCTTCCCTTCTTCCCTCCCCTCCCCCACTTTTTCTTCTCTTCCATCTCCTTCTCCCCCACCTTCTTCTCCATGTTCTTCTATTTTTTTTCTCCTAATCAGATGTAATTCCAAACATCGTCTCACTCAGGTTTTCCTGACTACTCCAACCTATTGGGCTGACATTATCCAGACATTCCCTATATCAATTTCATTTAATTTTCTCCATTTTTATTTCCTTTTTAAAATTTGTTTATTTATTTGAGAGTGAGAGAATAAAAGAGAGAGAGCATGAGAGGGGGGAGAGTCAGAGGGAGAAGTAGGCACCAGGATCATGACCTGAGCTGAAGGCAGTCCCTTAACCAACTGAGCCACCCAGGTGCCCTGATCTTTTCCCTTTCTCTCGTTCTCTCCTTTCTTCCTTCCTCCCTCCCCTCTTTCCTTCCTCCCTTCCTTCCTTCCTTCTTTCCTCCCTCCCCTCTTTCCTTCCTTCCTTCCTTCCTTCCTTCCTTCCTTCCTTCCTTCCTTCCTTCCTCTCTCTCTGCCCACCAGTAGAGTGTATTCCATAAGAGCACAAAAAGTATCCTGTAAATCTTGTTCACAACATTATCTCTAACACCAAGAAAAGTGTCAGAATCATAACAAGCATTCAATATCTGATGAATGAATGAAATTAAAAGAGTACACCACTAATATATTGATTCTGCTTATAATTTGCACATACTTTGTCTAATGTTATATCCAGATGGTACCTTAGAGATCACAGACTCCCTTATTCTAAAAATGACAACATTGAAACTTACAAATAAAGAACCTAACCTAAGATACCCCAGAGTGAAGTGAAATTAGAATCTCAATCTACTGAGTCCCAATTCAATGCTATTTCTTATGTATTATAATATTGTTTTAGTCTTCTTTTCATTTGCTTATACCTATCAAAGAATTTGACCTATGAAGCAAGTTTTTATTTAATTAATATAAGAAATAAAGATACAGGCAAATTATGTGAATTATATAGGTGAAGGATAATGAAAATCAGTCTTAGACATATGGTGAAGACTCAATTAGGGGGAGGCCTGGTGTCAGTTAAGCATTTGTCTTCAGCTCAGGTCATGCTCCCAGGGTCCTGGGATCGAGCCCCACATTGGGCTCCCTGCTCAGTGGGGAGCCTGCTTCTCCCTCTCCCTCTGCCTGCCACTCCCCCTGCTTGTTTGCACTCTCTGTCAAATAAATAAATAAAATCTTAAAAAAAAAGACTCAATTAGATTTCTAGTTATTTCCATCAGGATGTCAGAAAGAGACTAAAAGAGAAAAGGAACAAACACAACTAAAGAGGAGAATGAAATCCTGAGAGAAGTTCTGTTTCTCGCCATTTATTGCAAACAAACATACAAAACCCTCCAAGCATTTCTAAGGAGGTTGACATGCCAAAACATCAAACATCCAACTCGTATTTATCACTTTTATGGAAATGTTTTTTGTCTAGGGGCTCCTGTGTGGCTCATTCGGTTAAGCATCCAATTCTTGATTTAGGCTCAGGTCATGATCTTAGAGTCGTGCGATAGAGCCCTACAAGGGGCTTTGAGCTCAGGGGGGAGTCTGCTTGAGATTCTCTCCTTCCTCCTCCCCTTTTGTGCCCCCCCTCAAATAAATAAAAATCTTTAAAAAAAAGAAACACTTTTGTCTATAATTGACATTTATTATTCATGTTTTTCTCTGTTTACACTTCCATTTTACCTTTGCTTTTAATTGCCTTAGGATTTCCAGCAAGGAAAATACCTTGTTTACATGTACAGTGATACATTCCAAAATATATATATATATATATATATTAATTTAATAAATAGGACAAACACGTAATTAAATAGTTGTTTTTGATATTTCATGCCAAAAATAAGAAAATATTTTTTCAACCGACTGACTTATTAGTATTCTCTCTTCCGCATTAGAGCTATAGCCTACCTCTTTGCCTTCATTTGCATATGTATGCACCCTTTGTCTGTATTTATCTAGGAGGCTACCACTTTACAGATATGCTTTGTTTCATTGATATATAAGGGCCTTCTGCCTCCAGTGGAAAGCTCACAACATTTTAAAACCCCCCACAACCTGACCTGGTATATCTTGACTTTTATCTCATCCCAGTTTTCCTACTTGATGTATCATCCCCCAACTACACTCATCCTCACGAGGGTCACAACCCCTGACACTGATTTTCCTGCTATTTTTCTCCTTATCTGGTAGGTCTTATTTTCTGTGACAATAAAAATTTATACATCAAAAAATTTGAATACGAATGTTTCATCTTGCTTCTTTTTCCTTCCTTCCTTTCTCCTTTTCTTTAACTTTCCATTCAATATTTCAACAAGTACTGATGACCTACTATTTGCTGCTCAGTGATTTAGATGTTTGAAATATATCAATGAACAAAACTGATAAAGATCTCTGCTTTCATAGACATTTCTCTAGAGCTCTATTGAAGTTAAAATATTTAGTATGTTGGGGCGCCTGGGTGGCTCAGTCATTAAGCGTCTGCCTTTGGCTTGTATCATGATCCCAGGCTCCTGGATCATACCCCACATTGGCTCCCTGCTCAGCAGGAAGCCTGCTCTCCCTCTCCCACTCCCCCTGCTTGTGTTCCCTCTCTCACTGTCTCTCTCTCTCTGTCAAATAAATAAATAAATAAATCTTAAAAAAAAAACCACTATTAAAATATTTAGTATGTTAAAATATAATAAGCAGTAGTGAGAGAAAAAAAATTAAAAACAGAAACAGCTCGAAGATCCCACAATGGAAAAGTAAAAGTAGTTGAGGATTTGAAGGGAGCCCAGCATGGTGAACCACAGGAAGAGTACAAGAATTAATAGGTGTCCAGATTGGAAGAACTATGTGAGCCATTGTAAGGATTTTTGCTTTAACTTTGAGAGCATAACAGTTTCAAGGTTTTAAAAAAAATGATAGACATGATCTAATTTAGTTTGAAAGAAGCATCTGAGATGTGATATTCAGAATAGACTGTTGGGTGTTAAATGTAAAATCAAAACGACCGGCCGGGAGAATTCCGGGGAATTTCAACCAAAAAACTACTTGGACCGAGTCTGCCAGAGTAATTAATATAAGAAATTGATATGATTATATAAGATATAGAGAACATATCATATCTTTTCTACATAAACAGTCTATTTCTATTTGTGCTTATTTTATTTAATGTGTTGAAATTATCTTCTCACAACTTTTACATTTGAAATGCTATTTATTTACAAATATAGTTAGCGTAAATTACCTTCTAAATAGACTCTGTATGTGGAAGCAACGTTCTCCACCTGCCCATTTTCTGCATAAATTACTAGCCATAAACTCATTTCCAATTATCAAGGACAAATTGTGGATCTTGTTTAAAATGAGACAAAAAGGCACAATTTCCCTCTCAAAGATTATTTTACCAAAATAGTAGTTACCTAAAAAACACAGAACTTGAATGGAATGAATAACCTGATCTTCATATTTTAAATAATATTGAATAAATTCCTCCTGTGTTTATGATATTTTTATTTTTAAGAGAAAAATCAGACTATTTGATATTGTTTTTTAAGACTGTAGATTTATAAAAATGGACAAAGAATATCTGCACAAGCCTGACCAATGAATCTGACAGCTTCAATAGCATTACATTCATGATCATTTGGGTATTACTGTTGCTTGTTTATTAGAAATATCTTTTATAGTAAATATGCCAGTCATCAGAGTTTTGTTAAAATAATTGTTGAATTAGCATATAATGATCACAAGAGATGGGTCACATAAAATGTCATGAACTATCTGAAAAGAATAAACAAAGGACCAGTACCATACCTCATCATTTGTAGTGTGACTGATAAAATTTTATCACAAACAACAACAAAGTGGTTTGCATAAATTCTTAAGTCATATACATACACAATAATTCATAATTAAGAAATTTTATAGTTTTTCTGTAATTAATTTACTAAAAAAAGAAAAGTCCATCTATTATTCAGTTTTACTGTGATTTTATCACAATGTTGAGCTACTATTTGTAATGCTTTCACACTTGGCAAGAAGGAGTTGATTGTGGGATTGTGTTGTTGCAAGTATATACCAGATTTGAATAATAAATTTACATATCTAAGGCAAATAATATATTTAATATGAAATAATTTGGAATGGCTACAGTAGGCATAGATTTATTGCAAAGCATTTTTAATGAAAGAATTTAAATTTTTGCCAAGATGACCTCCCAACTATGTTTAATGTTTCCTCTATTAATGCTATTTAGAATATGCATTTTCCTTTGTTTCAGTGAGTTTTGTTTTTGTAAACAACTCAGCCTTACAGTACATAATTCAGCTTTTGAGGCAGATGCCATTTAGAATATTTCAGGTTTCCCATTGAGAAAATATACTAACAAAATCGTGTTTTTATTTACATTGTGTCCTAATAAATTATGAGTTATTTAAATGTATTTTAATTTTATAACAATATCTATTTTTTATATTCTGATGTGAAAATGGCTTTTTTCATATACTGCAATTATGAAAATATTAATACATGAGATATAAGCATATACATGCTATGTTATGTATCTTAACTACCTAGACTTGGTTCATTCTAGAAATATTAGCAAATAATGCAGACATTATTACTATGCCTTTGAAAGTGGGTATAATTTGCATTCATTTCCTTTTTGGCTAAATATATGTGAAAAATCAATTCCTTTCTGACTCTGTCATATATTTTAAGTTAGCCTATCTACTTCAAAATTGTATTTAGAAGTACTTATAAAATCATATGTCTAGGGACCCCTAGATGGCCAAGTAGTCAGACTCTTGATTTTGGCTCAGAACATGATCTCAGGGTTTTGAGATCAAGCCCCACGTTGGGCTCCAGGCTCAGTGGCAAGTCTGCTTCTCTCCCTCTCTCTCTCTCCCTCTGTTTGCACTCTCTATCTAAAATAAAAAAATCAACCTTTAAAACAAAATCATATGTCTATATTTATATATATCATGCTAGTTAGAGAATAAAAGGGAAAAGAGACATATATAGGAGAGGGAGAACAGTAAAATCTGTTTTCAAAATATCTGAGCATTGCAATTACATAGAATTTGGTAGTTAAGGGATAATGAGTATGTACTCTTAAAAGAATAAAGTATGTATAAAATTGTTTTTATAATAAATAAATAGGGCACATATATATGTATGAATATATATTTCAATGATTTTTTTATATTTTATTTAGATAGAGAGAAAGAGTGTGTGCACATGCAAACAGGGTAAGGGCAGAGGGAGAGGGAGAGAGAATCTCAAGCAGACCATGCCTAGCATGCCCAGCAGGACTTGTGCTCAATCTCAAAACCCTAAGACCATGATCTGAGCCAGAATCAAGCTTTGTATGCTCAACTGACTGAGCCACCCAGGGGCCCCTTTAGTGATAGGTTTTTATGCATTTCACATAGGCATATGGTATCTTAGAATCTATTTTCTGTGTAGTAAGGCTAAACTTGTACTCAAATGTTGATAACTGTAATATAAACATACAATGAGCATTTGAATGATAGACGATAAAGAAAATAATAAGGAATCACATATGTTGGGGTAGAGGTGGAAATAGGAATATTGTTTTCACTGTTAGCAGCTATTTTCTTACTAAATGGCAAAACCGTTCTTTCCTTTGTTTGTATATTTGACATAGAGAAGTGTCTTTCTATGAGACATTGCACATGTGCTTAAGGATGGAGCAGTGAACAAGCTGATGGTAGGCTAGCTCTCACAAACCCTACAGTCTAACATGACATCAAATAAATATAGTGGGAAAAGGAAATAGTGTAATGAGGATAGAAATAGGAGTTATTCCCCAAGGATACAAATGGGATATGGGGAACACTCTGGTTATTTTTAGTTCCTCAAATAATGAAATTCCAATTATATAACAATTATTTGAACATGCTAACTTAGTAAATGATTCAGTAGTAACAGATGAATCTAATGACCCGCTTTGTCTGCTCCGTTAAATCTCAGTTCACATTTTCTCGCTTAAAGTGTCTTCTTTCTATATGTGCCTTTTCCCACAAGCTTACATTAAGTAGATATTTCCCAAAAGAAAAACATAATACTGTGTCATTTAACATAAATGATGTACTACATAATATCTGTAGATCTCACACATCAACAGTTTTTAAGATTCAGAATAAATATAAATATATGTTATATATATATAAAGATTCAGAATATAGATACATATGCATAATATGTATATACAGTATACATAATATATAATGTAAATATGTAATGCATATATGTGTACATATATATTTATTTTCCTAAACCTTAAAAATTGCTATATAATATTAAGAATATTCTAATTGCACTGGATAATTGTTTTTCTAATTGTACTGTTTATATATGAAGGCAGAATAGCTTATTTCAATAAGAATATGTGTATATCTAATAGAGTGGTGGTCAAGCAGAACTTTGTTTATTAAATGGTTTAATAATGTTTTAATGTTTTGTTTTTTTAATAAAAAAAGGAAATGCTTTCATCCAAGAATCTTATCTTTATAGTATTAAAAAATGTTAAAATCATTTATAGTATTAAAAAATGATCTTAAAGGGCCAAAGGGTATTTTGCTTCATTTGGAAATGGATTTCAGTTAAGAAATAACATCATATTTATCACTATGACTAATGCTTTTCCTAATATTTTAGCTATCATAGAGGCATAGATTACAAGTCACTAGGCATATTGTATCCTTTCTAAAATGTTTAATGTAAAGCCTTCTTTATTTATACGTATATATTGAGGAATATTTAAATGCTTTATTATTGGCATTTAAAAGTATAACATATCAGAAGCAAAAATTTTAAAAGGGGAATATGTGAATTGCATACTATATTCCCATAAATTCCATACAGTGTCCACTAGAGAGGACTCACCGACATACCAAACCTATTCTTGATAGTTTGTGTTCAAGATAGAAACTATTCCAGGGCATAACTATATTTGTAGGTTTTTGTTGTTGTTGTGCATCTGTTTGTTTTGTTAAGGTTTTTAGGAAATCATAAAGTCCTCCTGACTAGGAAAGCAAAACAATATTGATGTTAAATAAACAGACATTTTTTTTTAACCTATTGAGTTAGACACTTCACATCAATCTGTGTTCATGCTCAGACTCTGTTGCCTTCTACACAGAGATGTAGATGTTATGATGAAGTAGTAAGATCCATGGATTTCCTTACATTTACATTTTAAGATGTAAACCACAATGTCCTCATTTTATGTGCACCTACATTCACTACAAACTTTACTTGTAATATGTCAAAAGATTCCTGAGGAGTGTCCTTGAACTTCTCTAAACAGGGCCCAGTGGCATCCAAAATGGTACTGCCCACATTAAAATGTAAATGAGCCTGCAGGAACTGCAACCAAGATCATTTTATACAAGTGTTTAAATATAACAAGACCTTAAAATCGATCCTTCAGGGATATCGCATGTGCCAAATTTGCTGAATTGCATCTAGGCATAATGCTTCCTATATACGTGGTTTTATTACTCTTGTGTGATACTCACTGAGCTCTTCAAAAAATATTCTGCTAAATTAAACAAAAGGGCATCTTACCAAGGCCCAAACGAGTATCTATCTCAGCCCCCTTCAAAACGAGCAAACATAATTTTTAGTAATACTGATTTACTTGACATTTGATTAATATTTATTGAACAATTATATTAGTCACAAAAAGAAACATGTTTTCTGCCTCAGAACAATTCATATTTATGAAAGAAAAGATTAACATGTGACATATATTTTTTTCTGGCTAAGGGGAGAATTTTATCTTTTTTGTTATTTATTTCTGAATCATATAATATGTGGTCAAATTGTATAAGCCTCATTGTCATATGTCATTACCAAGGTGAATTAAATTATGTCTTGGCAGTGTTATTTCTAGTGCATATTCATAATGCATGATGCATAAAGCACTTCCTAATCTTTTAAATCAGATCCTCTACAGGCACAATAAATGTAAATGCAGTCAACCTCAAATAAGATCTCATTTCCAATGAATATAAGAAAAATAACTTTTCCAAACTGGGTTACTTACTATCAGTGAGAATGAATGAACCTTATTTTCCCTCTAAATAAAGCCTGGAAAAGGCAAATGAGGACAGAGGATGCCAAGTTAAAATAAAAGAGATTTATTCTCTAATATTTGGTATATCACATTTAAAATGCTCATGCATTTCTGAGTCTTGTTACCTTATAAATGTCAAAGAAAGAAAAATAGAAACTGCCTCTGAGTTAGCAGCACGTCTATTAACTAGCGGTAAAAAATGAAAGCAAACAAACAAACTGCCCATTTTATTAAGCCAGTCATAATGTATATTTACAGACTTAATTAGCTTTTTGTTAATATATTTTTAAAGTCTCATTCAAAAATTGATGTTTTTAATTAAATATATACCTCTAAGAAACAATCTGAGACTTATAAAAGATAGAAAATATTTATCAATGAATTCTTACCCTACCTCATCTATCATTTACCTGCCATCTACTTCTATTATTTATCTACCCATATCTATCCAATTAACTATCTATCCATCCGTTTATTTCCTTTGTTTCTATAGTTTTCAGGAATTATTCTTTAAGAAGGGCTAAACTTATTATTTCCTGATCCCAGGGATAATGAGATGCATTCAGGAACAATACCACATTGATAGGAATATTTAAATACATTTTTTTAACTTATTCATCAGTATCATATTACTAGTCAATCCCTCCTTTTATTAAACCTCAGGCCAATTTCTTATCTTTTTTTTATCACAAATAGCTAATGAGGCTTTTCAAATAAGGCAACCATTTAAGCTATAACCAACCAAATAATTTCCTCACCTTTCTTCTGTGTCTTCTCTATAAAAGTCTTACCCCTACCTCCTGTCTTTGGAGGACTCCTAACCACTTCTAGTTTGGTGCTGCCTGATTAGAACAGATATTTGTTCAAATAAACTCTTAACAGGATTAAAAAAAAAAAAAAAAGAGTTCAAGGTCCTAAATCTAAACCTGAGCCAGTAGGCTCGAAGTATATATGGAACAAATGGTACTTGCACAGACTCCTCTTTCATTCTCTACCTTATATTTGCTGGAATCTAGGTGTTCAGAAATATTGTAGAAGGGTATGTTTGTCCGGAATAGAAATAAAGAAAAAGAATTTTAGTACAACTTGCCTGAACATATAATCATATAGTTTACTTCCAAACATTTGACAGTAACAGCAACCCTATTAATAATTAAACCAGGACTCTTCTGAGTTAACCAGGGCCATGATTCCCTAAACATAACAAAGACAAAAAGATTCATTGGTGAGTTCTCTGCTTTGAATCTGCTGGATGCTCAGCTTCCAATGTTTTTCCTGGGTCTATTCAACCTGGCTTCTCTCTGTTTCCCCTCCTCATTGGGCTTGGACCTTGACACTGTGCCTACTCATTCCTAATTCTCTCTTAGAACAGTGGATCTGATCCTATTTAACTCAAATCCACTCATTGGTTATTGCCTCCTGGGTACCACCAGTTTTGGAGCTCAGTGAAGGAAGACACAGATTCTGCATTTTGTGTTTGTTATTGTATTCTTAGTGCATTTTACAGTGCTTACTAAGCAATATCTATTAAGAAATGAATGACTGAATGCATGCATAAATATCGGTGCCTGGTAATTTTGTCACTTGCCGTCTTAAATCTGTGCCTCCTCTGTTAGATCAAATCTCCTTGAACCCCAGTACTTATATGAATCAATCAATTTGTTTTCACTTTAAATATCTAAGATTTGCCCTCAGCTACCACTCTGTGATTGTTCAATATATGACCTTACAATTCTCTACTCCATTTGATGTTTAGGATATCGTTTAACCTGACATAGAGGAAAATATTTTATGTCTGAGGTCAGAGAAAATCTATGAGCTCCCATACAAATGGTGATAAGGACAACATTGTAACTCATCATGTAGACATTTTGTTTTTATTTGAAACATCACTTGGTAGAACAATTTTCAGGATCTTGATATAACATTCTCTTACTGACTTTCTATTTTAATTCCATATGTTTTTACTCTGCCATTTTATCATTCTGTTCATGCATTTATTTTATGGCTTCTTTGCTTTTAAACAACTTTAAATTATCTGTGGAATATAGCAGAGCATATAAAATGGAAAGTGTCTCGTAATTTCTAGCATATAGTAAGTACACAATACATGCTAACTTCATTCCTTCCTTTCCCTTCCTATTCCTTTCACTAAAAATCTGTCCTCAGAAAATATTTCCAGCTTATTGCCTGCACCTGTCCATGTGAACATCACCTGAAGTGCCTCATTTCTGTCCATATGTTGGCCATAGCGTTCCCTTGACTTTTTAGTTTGGTGAATTAAAAAGGTTCTAAGGAATTAGGATGCACTAAGGTAACCATATGTGACAAAATGAGCTTTCTTTGTACATGAATATAATTATAACAGAAGTTAATTAATGGTAGAAAGTCAATGACAAAAATGGTTTCTTTTTAGTTACCAGGACAGAGCTGGAATGACTTGGAAGTTCGGAAAAATTCTGATTCGCTTTGCTGTGCATTCCCACTGATGATGCTCTAGCTTCTGTTGATGAAGTCCATGGCCAGGAAAAATTAGGTCTGTTCTCTCACACTGCTTGAAAGTCTATGTATGACTGATGCCTGGGTGGCTCGGTCGGTTAAACATCTGACTCTTGATTTAGGCTCAGGTCATGATCTTGAGGTTGTGGGATCAAGCCCAGGTGGGGCTCTGCACTGGGTGGGAGTCTGCTTGAGATTCTCTCCCTCTCCCCCTGCTCATGCATGTTCTCTCTCTCTCTCACTCTCAAATGAATAAGTAAATCTTAAAAAAAAAAAGTCTATGTATGGTACTTCAGTTGCTACAAGGGCTGTCCTTCAGCTCTCACTGGTTTTAGTAATGTCCTTCTCCTGGTCCCACTTAGAGCATCATATTGTGTCACAGCAAGGCAGCTCTATGGAACAACCTACAGGTTATAAATCCAGAAAACAATGTTCTGGATCATCCAGTGTGAGCTCACAGAAACCCCTGCATGCTTTTCCCATTACATGGAATCTCATTAGAGACGGCAAGGATTGCTTTCTCTCTTTGACTGGAGAACCTTACCTCGACTCTTTCTGGATACACTGTTGCATGCAGGCATTTTCTGAGATGGACTGAAGTTTTACTATGTGGAAACTAGAGAAATACAAAGCATGCATGCATACCTCAGCTTTTCTCACCAAGTTATCTGTTCCTTTTTCACTACGTTTTTCATTATCTTCCCAGAAATATCAGCAACAAGGAGAAGCCAGGACATATATTATGTCTAAATTTTGCCTTTTATCTTTTTACTTTTTATCATTCTGCAGGATAAAGTAAGTCCTAATTCTTTGTTTTAAATAAGTGCACTTATTTTATATATAATTTTAACTTTTATTATTCATCTATTATATAAAACTCAGTTTTTAGTACACCAGATTTCAAGATTTGTTTTATAAGACTTGAGGAAGACACAAAGAAATGGAAAAACGTTCCATGCTCATGGATTGGAAGAACAGATATTGTGAAGATGTCAATGCTACCTAGAGCAATCTACATATTCAGTGCAATCACTATCAAAATACCATCAACTTTTTTCAAAGAAACGAAACAAATAATCCTAAAATTTGTATGGAACCAGAAAAGACCCCAAATAGCCAGAGGAATGTTGAAAGAGAAAAGCAAAGCTGGCGGCATCACAATTCCGGACTTCCAGCTCTATTACAAAACTGTCATCATCAAGACAGTATGGTCCTGGCACAAAAACAGACACATCAATCAATGGAACAGAATCGAGAGCCCAGAAATGGACCCTCAACTCTATGGTCAACTCATCTTTGACAAAGCAGGAAAGAATGTCCAGTGGAAAAAAGACAGTCCCTTCAACAAATGGTGTTGGGAAAATTGGACAGCCACATGCAGAAGAATGAAACTGGACCATTTCCTTACACCACACACAAAAATAGACTCCAAATGGTTGAAAGACCTAAACGTGAGACAGGACTCCATCAAAATCCTAAAGGAGAACACAGGCAGCAACCTCTTCGACCTCAGCCACAGCCACTTCTTCCTAGTAACATCGCCAAAGGCAAGGGAAGTAAGGGCAAAAATGAACTATTGGGAATTCATCAAGATAAAAAGCTTTTGCACAGCAAAAGAAACGATCCACAAAACCAAAGACAACCGACAGAATGGGAGAAGATATTTGCAAATGACCTATCAGATAAAGGGCTAGTATCCAAAATCTATAGAGGACTTATTAAACTCAACACCCAAAGAACAAACAATCCAATCAAAAAATGGGCAGAAGACGTGAACAGACATTTTTCCAAAGAAGACATCCAAATGGCCAACAGACACATGAAAAAGTGCTCAACATCACTCGGCATCAGGGAAATCCAAATCAAAACCTCAATGAGATACCACCTCACACCCGTCAGAATGGCTAAAAGTAACAAGTCAGGAAACGACAGATGTTGGCGGGGATGTGGAGAAAGGGGAACCCTCCTACACTGTTGGTGGGAATGCAAGCTGGTGCAGCCACTCTGGAAAACAGTATGGAGGTTCCTCAAAAAGTTGAAAATAGAGCTACCATATGACCCAGCAACTGCACTACTGGGTATTTACCCCAAAGATACAAATGTAGGGACCCAAAGGGGTATATGCACCCCAATGTTTATAGCAGCAATGTCCACAATAGCCAAACTATGGAAAAAGCGAAGACGTGCATCGACAGATGAATGGATAAAGAAGATATGGTATAAATACAGAATGGAATATTATGCAGCCATCAAAAGGAATGAAATTTTGCCATTTGCAACGACGTGGATGGAACTGGAGGGTATTATGCTGAGCGAAATAAGTCAATCAGAGAAAGACATGTATCATATGATCTCACTGATATGAGGAATTCTTAATCTCAGGAAACAAACTGTGGGTTGCTGGAGTGGTGGGGGGTGGGAGGGGTGGGGTGGCTGTATGATAGGCATTAGGGAGGGTATGTGCTATGGTGAGCGCTGTGAATTGTGTAAGACTGATGAATCACAGACCTGTACCTCTGAAACAAATAATACATTATATGTTAAAAAAAAGAAAAGAAGAAGAAGAAGAAGATAGCAGCAAGGGAAGAATGAAGGAGGGTAAGTCAGGGGGGGGGAGATGAACTGTGAGAGACTACGGACTCTGAGAAACAAACTGAGGGTTCTAGAGGGGAGGGGCTGGTGGGATGGGTTAGCCCTGATGGGTATTAAAGAGGGCACGTACTGCATGGAACACTGGTTCTTATACACAAACAATGAATCATGGAACACTACATCAAAAACTAGTGATGTAATGTATGGTGATTAACATAATAAAAAAATTAATTAATTAATTTAAAAAAAAGTTGAGGCACAGGAGAACATATCTGAAGTCACAGTATGCAAGGACTCAGCTGTTTGCTAAGGCAGAAAACTATAGATCTCACTCACATCTGACATTTTAATTTTATTGCCTGTTCGGGCTTATGTGACGTAACTTCTTGGGGAGGTCAGCATCATTTGGACCACAGTGTAAGAAATTATGCAAAGTTTAAAAACCATGAAATTTGTGAATCACATGGGACCTGAAGTTTAATTAACAGTATATATTACACTTTGGGAAAATAAAGATCAAAAGTTAGCAACTCAGCTGCCAAATTTGGGGCAGAACACTGTAAATCCAATGGTGCAATGACCAATTGGCTCAGGGCAAAATGACCACAACCCTTGATGTTTCCTCCCAGACCATCCAGGCTGTGACTCTGTCTTGCCCATCCCTCCTACCCTACTCACCAGTCAAAACCGTATCTGGCAAGTCTGGCTCCCTCATGGATATTGGGCTTTAATGCACTTTTGGTTTTGGTTTTGCATCCACTGAGATTGCTGGGTGCTTTTCCATTCCCATGGCAAACAACATCTTTCCCTTGGTCCTTGATCATCTCTCATATCACCCCACTTCCATCTCTCAAATTCACCTTTGCTCTTATTTACTGTGTGAATATTTAGGAAGTCTCCCTAGTTCTCTGAAGGCTGCTCAAAGGAACCAGGCTGGAAAAGCAAAGTGCCAACATGCTCTAGGTCTGGGCAACCTCATATCACCACCTCTCTTGAGAATTATCTTCTGTGTAATTAAAATTAAAATTTATATTTTAATTTCCTAAAAAAAGACATAAAGTTTAACATGGAGTGAGATATACAGATATCAAGCGTACAGTATGAGGAGCATTAATTTTTCTATCTCCCTAGAAAGCTCCTAAATGCCATTTTCTACTAAAACCTCCATGGTGTTCCATGTATGGGTAATTGGTCCCTTGTCATTGCTGAATAGAATTCCATTACATAGGTATGCTGTAATTTGTTTCTCTGTTTTCCAGCTGATGGACATTTGATTGGCTTCCCGTTTGAACTTACTGTCAGCAAAGTTTGTAACAATCCCATTACATGGTTTTGTGTGGACATGTGTTTTTCTCGTCTTGAATAGATACCTAGAATGAAGAATTACTGGGTCATATGGTATGCATATGTTTAAATTCGTAAAAAAACCAAACAACAACCACCACCACAACAACAAACCAAAATCCTCCTAAATATGTTTTCTTTCCCCAAAGTCACTTTAGAGTTTTACAGAGCAGGTAGCAATGTGAGAGAATTCTAGGTGCTCAGCGTTCTTTCCAAAACATCGTAGTTGCAGTCCATTTAATCTTAGCCATTGGAGAGACATACACTGGTTTTCTTTGTGTTGCTGATAATGATTTCAAGCAACATTTGTGTGGGGGAGAGGGGCTTACTGATCATTCATCTCTCTCCTTTTGTAAAGTGTACAGGAATGACTTATGACTTACAAAGCATTTTTAATAATACTTTAGATGAGCAAATTTTTAATTTTGATGAAATCAAAATTAAATTATTTTTTCTTGCAATTAGTTTTGTTTGGGTTCCCTCTTAAGAACCTTTATCTCCCATTATTAAAAGACTTCTCATGTGTATTTTCTCCAGCAGTTTTAGGTTTCAGATTTTACAAATAGCTCTATGAGTCATCCTGATTTAAGTATGACAAGAATTAAGGTCAAGGTTTATTTATTTCCATTCATATATCCCGTTGTGCCAAGATAGATTTTGAAATCTTTTATTTCTTAATGAATTGCAATAGTTTATTAATTATAAATTAATCGATCTATATTATATATATAATTTATTTACAAATATAATATGCTTTTATATATTATATATTTCTATATATGTATATACAATCTATTTCTTGAGATTATACTTTGTTCCTTTGCTCTATTTACTAATCCTTTCCAAAATATCACACCAAATTACTACTGTCTCAGTTACTATAGATCAATAGTTAATCTTGAAATCCATATTTTAATCCATACAAGCTTATTCATCAAGATTTTTCTTGACTATCCTAGGTCCTTTGACTTTGGATTTCCATGTAAATTTTACAATCAGTTTATATACACACAGAAAAAGCTGCTGGGATTTTGACTGAGATAACTTTGAATTTGTAGAGTCTTTTGGGGAAAATTGAGTATCTTAATACAAAGTCTTCCTGCTAAACACTTTGTATATCCATTTATTTAATTGGATATTTTTAAAAAATTATCTTAGCAATGAATTTTTTATTTTGCATAGAGTGATATTAAATTTTTAAATTAATTTTATTCCTAGACATTTGATATATAGTAATGCTTGTATTCAATTAATATTGCAGCATAACCAATGACCACAAATTTAGCAGCTTAAAAAAACTCCATTATTATCTCCCTCTTCTATAAACCAGAAATACAGTACAGTGTGACTATATCTTTTTCCCTTTTGGTGGCTTTTCAGCTTTCTCTTTATATTTGGTTTTGTGAAATCTGAATATGACCTACCTAGGTGAGGTCTTCTTCGTGTTCATCCAGGAATTCTCTGATCCTCAGGGGATGGAAGAGGAAAAGCCAGGAAAATGTCATCTCACTCAGAATGTTTACCTCTTTCCAGAATCATATCCCCCCTTTTTTGTCTGAATTTGGTTAATTTTAGCACTTTCATTTAGTTTTTCTATTTTGTCCAGAGTTTACAATTGCTATATTTAAGAGGTTTTGACCAAAAAATACTACCCCACTATTATCATAACAGGAATTTCTAGCTTCCTTTTGATACTTAAGATGGTAGGGGTGAAAACAAATTACCTTGCAAAATATTTGAATTTCAAGGTTACCATCTTTTTTTGTATTAAATATCTATCTTGGAAAATAACAGACGAAAAATTAATGTTTTCTGTCAGACTGTGACTACGATAATTTGGTGATTTCCTGCGACATGCATTGTTTCCGATTGAATAGAGGGAAGTAAATCACACACACAATAGTCTGGAAAAAAGTGCATTCATTTATTTTCAAAGTTTATTTTTATTACATAACAGACTTTGTGTATAGGGCAGAAGTATCAGTGGATATTGAGTTACAAAAACAGTTAAATTATTGGTTTGGATCATTGTATTATAACAATTCACAAATGCATTTGAATTGAAATTATTTTTATAGTATTGATATTAATTAAATGATACTATTGTATATTTTTATAACGTATGTTGATATTATTCATGTTTTCAACAAAGAGTAACAATCAATCTCAAGGGGTACCTGGTAGCTCAGTCAGTTAAGTGTCTCCCTTCCACTCAGGTCACGATCCTGGGGTCCTGGGGTCCTGGGATTGAGCCCTGGGTCAGTCTCCCTGCTCAGTGGGGCATCTGGTTCTCCCTCCTTGTGTTCTCTCTTGCATGCTCTGCTCTTCCTCTCAAATAAATGGATAAAAAGTCTTTAAAATTTTTTAAAAATTCTCAAAAAAAAAGTTTTCTTTCCCTAGATATTACTTTGACTCTAATAGAGAGCAATCCATTTTTTTTTTAAAGGGGATCAATTTTGTACTTATATTCAGAACGTTACCAGTGTTGTTGTCTCTAAACATTTTAAATCAATTTATAATATTCAGAATTTATTTTCATGTTTTCTCACCCTTCCTAAATTTTTACTATGTACCTACCATGTACCAGGCATATTAATATGGGCTTAAAATATATGAGTGGCTTTCACTTGGAAAATTTACAACTCTGTCATGTAGAAAGAAATCATTTTAAATTTCACATCAGTTCAGGATAGAAAAGTGACACCCCCAAAAATAATCTAAGGGGAAATTTTCAATAAAATATGCAAATATATCTGCTTTAAATAAAAAAAAACACAACTCTGAAAGTTTGAGGAAGAGTTAAAAAATACTGGCAAAATAAAATTAGAAATGCATATAAAATATATTAAAAGTAGTAGAAACAAATTCAAAATTTTATTAGTTGATTTCATTTTTGAGTATTTTAAGTTTCTGATTTTATAATTACTTTGAAATTTTTTATGAGGAAGTATATTTTCTTGATGTCTTTGGTACCTAATGATTGACTTATTTAATTCTTTACCACTTTTACATTTTGGTTAACTGTGCATATAGATGGAGGCAGATGGTTTGGAGATGAAAGTATCAAATTAAGAATTAAAATCATTTTACTAAAGTCAATTCTAGGGTATAGATTAGGTTTGCATATATCACACATAACATGCACTCACACCTATACACAAATACATGTATTTCCAAAAATGATTTTGCTCTCATGAAAAATGGCATGCTCCCAAATCAAGTGCCAATCTTTCAGGAAAAGTATCATTAATTTTATTTTAATAACCAATTTTTAAAATGAGCTATTGTTTTTCCAAAAACAAATTATAGAACATTTTTCTCAACTAAAATAACATTTGAAACAAAATGAGAATATTTTTAACACTTACCCAGCACTGATAAATTATCAGAAAGATACTGATTTAAAATAGTATTTCTAAAATGATGTTAATAAAATGGTTGTTATTCAATACTGTATTTTATTCAACTTGGAAAAAAAATCTTACCATCTTTTTATCCTCACACTACAAATATTGGAATCTAAAAAAGCATAATAGTTACATTTCCTTTATTTTATTTTTCCTTATATATTTATGGTTTGAAATGGCTTTAATGGCCCTTGGTTAGGGTTTTTTTCCAGTAGGTAATAATGTGGTTTTTTTTTTTTCTGCCAGAAAATAATCAACCCTAGGTCATCATTATTTAAATAAGTAGGTGATTATACAGCTAAAGGGAAAAATAGGATGTATGAGGAAAATTTTACTTTTTTAATGATTGAAGGGTATTTTCTTCAACTAATACAAGATGCTTTTTATTTGTCACCTCTTTATTGAAAGTACATTAGCCTAAGTTCACTGCTAAGTATATACCTAATGGAAGGAATAAATCTTTGAACACATGAGAGTACAAATTTGGCTGTGGCCTGTGCAACATCTCAAGGTTAATGGATAGAAAAGTTATAAGTCAATACTAAACCTTCTATGTCCTTGAGTTATTAAAAAACATGGGTTTTATAATAAAAACTGATTATGTCTCTATTCTATTTACTGTTACAACTTTGTCAAAGTATTTCACAATTTTGGTAATAAAATTATTTTTCCATATAGATTAGATAATATAAATTTTATAGTTGTTGGAGAATTTTTAATTATACAGAATCTAGTATATTTCCTTGAAATAGAAGCTCAATAGGTGCTATCTCCTCCTTTTGTTTCTATTAGACTAATGGTCTCAATGTCTCCAGTACTAATACTGATGCCTAGTGCACATAATTTAAAAATGATGCTTATAATATAGGCATTTTGTGATGGTAAGGACTTTATGTTTCTAGATATTCTGATTGCCTTTGACTTTTTATTTATTTTTTTATTTTTTTTATGTTATGTTAATCACCATACATTACATCATTAGTTTTTGATGTAGTGTCCCATGATTCATTGTTTGTGTGTAACACCCAGTGCTCCATTCAGTACGTGCCCTCCTTAATACCCATCACCAGGCTTACGCAGCCCCCCACCCCTCCCCTCTAGAATGCTCAGTTTGTTTCTCAGAGTCTGTAGTCTCTCATGGTTTGTCTCCCCCTTCAATTGCTCCCCCTTCATTTTTCCCTTCCTGCTATCTTCTTCTTCTTCTTTTCTTTTCAACATATAATGTATTATTTGTTTGAGAGGTACAGGTCTGTGATTCAACAGTCTTACATAATTCACAGCACTCACCATAGCATACACCCTCCCCAGTGTCTATCACCCAGCCACCCCATCCCTCCCACCCCCCACCACTCCAGCAACCATCAGTTTGTTAGTCAATCAGAGAAAGACATGTATCATATGATCTCACTGATACGGGGAATTCTTAATGCCTTTGACTTTTTAATAATTTTTGTTGGTGGGGGAAAGGAAAAACATAGATTGACTTTACATAATGATTTAAACATCATTACAAAGATTTATAAGCTGTTATGTACTAAATGTTTGTGGCTCCCTAAAATTCACATGTTGAAATTCCAACCCTCAGTGTGATGGTATTTGGAGATAGGGCCTTTGGGAAGTAATTAAGTCATGCATATGGAGTCCTCATGAAATGGATTAGTGCCCTTTTAAGAGGAAACACAAGAGAACTTGCTTCTTTTCTCTGCTGTCTACCATCTAAAGATATAGCCAGAAGGGGCCATATACAAACAAGAAAGTGAGCTCTCATCAGACACCAAATCTGTGAAGGTATTAGGAGGTGAAGCATTTGGAAGGTGCTTAGGTCATGAGAGTGGAAACCTCATGAATGAGATTAGTGTCATTATACAAGTGACCCCAAAGAGGTTCCTCATCCCCTCTACCATGTAAGGACACTGGGAGAGACCAACCATCTATGCACCAGAAAGCAAGCTCTTACAGGACATCAGATCTGATGGTGCCTTTATCTTGAACTTTCCAACCTTCAAAACTGTGAGAAATAAATATTTGATACTTAAGCCACCCAGTCTATGGTATTTTTGTTATGGCAGCCAGAACTAAGACAGAAACACTACCAAAAATTAGTACCATAAGTATTCTTTAAGGAGAGATCCATATTTGGGCTCCAAATTAAAGCATGCCTTGGACAGATCATGTGTACCAGTGCATTCAGAGAGGGAAGGTTTCCAATCACATTTTAGGATTTGGGGCTTCCACCCTTGACATATCATGGTACAAACTTGGCAGCCTCAGCAAACAGACTTGGTGTCCAAGTACAATACTCATGTGAATATCTTGAAAGAGATTTCTCATTTTTGCTTTTCAGCTGTCATCTAACCAGTGTCCCATAGATGCTATAATTGGTCCATAATATAATTAAAATGAGCTTTGAATCTTATGCTCTAGGGTAAAAATAGTTACCCAAGTGACCCTGTGTTGAGCTGCAATGGGAAAGCTGAGATAATGAGTTTCCCGCTTAACCTTCTTCCACAAGAAAAACTATTTTCATTTCTGTATACTCTGACTTTCTTCATAAGATTGTGCATTAAGAAAGGTCTCTGATGCTACAAAAAAAAAAAAAAAACGTTAAAAGCTACTGTTTTATAACATCGACTAAAAATGTATATGAAAGTATATAGACCAAACAACTTAATATGTACTGAAATAATCAAAAAGAATCACTGTATCCTCATATTTTAGGGTACATCAATTTGTTAATATACTATTTCAAAAGAAAATATTTTCAAATTTTTCATTCCCAAATTATAAAATTATTTAAGTTTAGTAGAAGTTTCTATCATGACCAAACACTATTATTATTTAATTGAGCCATCTACAATTGCCACTTTTATAAATTAAAAATGATAGAACATTGAGTGTTTGCTTCAGCAGCACATGTACTAAAATTGGAATGATACAGAGAAGATTATCGAGGCCCCTAGGCAAGGATGACATGAAAATTCGTGAAGCGTTCCATAGTTGTTGTTGTTATTGTTTTTTTAAGATTTTATTTATTTATTTGACAGAGCAAGACACAGCGAGAGAGTGAACACAAGCAGGGGGAGTGGGAGAGGGAGAAGCAGGCTTCCTGCGGAGCAGGGAGCCCAATGTGGGGCTTGATCCCAGGACACTGGGATCATGACTTGAGCCAAAGGCAGATTCTTAATGACTAAGCCACTTCAAAGGCTGCTAGAGAAACTAAGCTGGCTGGATGTGGTAGGCGAGAGAGAACTTGTGGAAGCTTCTTGACACAGACGCAGGTCTTGAGCATATGTGAATTTTATTTTATATGTGGGCACATACATACTTTGGAGAATTAAAAGTAAGAGATAGAGTTATGTGAATGCATATCAATTTCATAGAGATGCTGTGTATTCATCATCACCTTAATTTATAAACCTGTCAACCACATCAGTGAGGCAATTAGCTAGAGACATATCACAGACTCATCTCTGATATAGAGGTCAGAGAAAATATTTTCTTCAAATTCTTTATCTTTAGGGGCTTCATGCACGTTAAAACACCATGTCATTTTATCTCCTTTTTATGACATTGAGGCTCATCTCTATTAAGATACTTTAAACTGATCATTGTTTTTAATCCAGTCATAAAGTGGTAGAAAATATATGCATTGGAAAGTTTATCCAAGGTCAACATTATAAACATGAAGAATTAATGGTAAAAATTCTTACGTTTTTAGTCTAAAGAACAAACTTCCCAAAAGAAATTTTGCAAAATTAGAAAAGCACTCTTTGAGCAAGAAGGTATTTTTTCCCCTAACTTTCCAAAATTTTAGTAATGCTAACTAAATCAAAAACAAGAATATTTCAGGGGAAGATCGAATCCTCCTCAAGGCACTACTGTGTTTTTGTCTTGTTTTTTTCTTTACAAGAAAACAAGAATCATTTTCACAAAACAAAAACCGTTCATTTAAGTTGATCTAAATAAATTTAAGTCAGATAATGCAGGGAAGTTATAGCTTTACTATAGTTTTAGCTTTCATTTGGATTACTGTATATAATTATGAAAAATCAAAGCCATTCCTTTTATTATGTATTATATATTGCAACATTTCTTTCTTTGCTATATTTCACATTATTCATTTCTCCTAGTTAGCTTTAAATATTAAGACTTTATGACGTTCTTATTATTCATTTTCTCGCCCCCCCCCCACAGTCCCATTCCATATATTCAGATATTGAAATGTAAGATTTCTCTTCAGGTTTACTGGTGATTTAACAATAAATGAACAAACAAAACATTTTAAGATGAGTTTTTCAGTATGAAAACAACGGGAATAGCGAGCAAATAAAATAAATGTCCATTATATTTGGACTTTTTTGTAATTTGTGTATTAGATTTATTTTCCCCCTTTGGTGTGGGATATTCTTATGAATAAGTGAACATATGGATAAATGAATATTGCCATATCTATAATAATTGTTAAAAACTACCAGAGATACATTCAACAGAAATTCCACGCTACCCCTCCTTACATTAGAAAATCTAACGGTGTTCATAAAACTTGCTCTTATATCTTGCTTTTGACACTAATGGGAGTTTTCAGTAAAGACTTCAAGTCCAATTGAAGCATGAGCCTAGTAGTTCCCCTTAATTGTGTTTGTAAATTCAATAGCTATTATAGAAAGAGACATTCTTGGCTGCACTTTACAAAAATTATTATACCTCCTAGACCATACTTTATTCATTCTTAACTTCTACGTGTTTTAAAACTGTCTAGTGTTAAGAGTAACTCAGAAATGTATACTTGACTCTCACAGACTTTGGAAGGCTTTTCTTCTGTCACATGTTCCTCTGATAGCTCAATACATTTTGTCTAAATCTAACAGAATGGTGTTGAGAGTCTACCATAAAAGAACGAGGAAAATTGTTTATAAATAAAAACACAGGAAGAGAAAGAGAACTGAATATTGTGTTCTGGAATATTTTTGAGATGAGTTCTTAACTGAAAGAAACAGGAAAGCATTTAAGTTACTGTTAACAAACTTCTATCAATAGTATTTATTATTGAATATGAGATATTGTCGTTTGTCCAATATTGGGGAACATTATAAGTCTTAGATTCTCTAAAAGTATTTCCACTGTCTGCATAAATATATATCACTAGTCAAAATTGAAGTGTGAATTAAAAAGAAAAGTCTTGGTGTGTTGGAGGAACCATAGCCACTTCTTGGAAACACACACTTTTTTTTTTAATTTAAATTCAATTAAGCCAACATATAGTACATCATTAGTTTTTGATGTAGCGTTCAATGATTCATTAGTTGCGTATAACACCTGGTGCTCATCACATCATGTGCACACACTTCCTTTTGCTATTTCCTCTGCTTGGCGCTGCCTGACTACCTCTATGAGAGCCACATTGCCCTCATCTTGTCCACTCTGTAAACTGACCACTGAGGCTATCCTCTTGGTCTCATATGATGAACATTCAGAAATAACTGGTTATCTTTTATAAGGAAACCAGCTGTGGGAAATGTGGGGAAATGGATCAACCTCAAGACTTTTCTGTTTCCCTAAACATTCCATACTTTGATTTCCCCATCATGACACAGGGAAATCTGCTAGGCAATTCTCTTCCAGAATTTAATAAGTGGTAATCTCAAAGCCGTATTTGCTGGCTTTGTTCTGAAATATTTCGTGCTTTTGTTTTTGGTTTTTTTTTTTTTTTTTAGATTTTTATTTATTTATTTAACAGAGACACAGCGAGAGAGGGAACACAAGCAGGGGGAGTGGGAGAGGGAGAAGCAGGCTTCCCGCCGAGCAGGGAGCCCGATGCGGGGCTCGATCCCAGGAGGCTGAGATCATGACCTGAGCCAAAGGCAGACGCTTAGTGACTGAGCCACCCGGGTGCCCCCATTTAATGCTTTTCTATGACCTCCCACTTCAGGAATCATCTAGGAGGGAAATGGAAGACTTGAGAATGTTGTCATCTGATCTCTTGCCCTTCCCCTCCACTTCGGACTGCCACTGTTTCATGGGTGGGACTTATCCATTAAGTCTATCCTTGTTACTCTCTTTCATATGACTTTTTATCAATTAGGGGTGCTTTTGGCTATGTTTTTTGCCTGAATACTCTAGAAAACAAAATCTAAGGTAAATGTTTGTGTGATAATAATTTTCTGAGAAGGATTCAATCCCAAGGAAGCAGGAGTGAAGAGACAGGGAAGAGAAATGGAGAGAGGAAATCTATTAGAGAATTTGTTGTGAAACTAAGTGCAGCATTAATACCAGCCAGACACCCATTCTTGCCAGATTTCTACAGAGACTCTATGAGTACGTATTCCATGGGAAGTGAGAAGAGTGTAATGGACTGCACATAAGGTGAGGCATGTTGAGGTTTGCTGATGCATTACACAAGAGATGAAGAGCAATCCTTATAAGTAGCATCCTTATAAGTAGCAACAGCCTTGGTAAAAATAGCAACCCAGCTCCACAACAGAGGATGGGTGTTATCCTTTAAAAGCCCACTCTGGCTAGAAAGAAAAGATGCATGAATCTGGACTGATGCATAACTTTTTTAGTCTGCCATTGGTATAAAGCAGATCTACTTGTATGCTCTGTGGATACTAGAATTTCAGCAGGAAATTAGATGCCCTGACCTTTTCCCTGAGAAGGAAGGAAAGATCAAACTCTTTAATGTAGTGTCTAGTTGTAATCTTCTAAATCAAGTATTAGCAAGCTAGGCCAATGGTCAAATCCAGCCCCAGGACTGTTTTTCTGTGTCTCTGAGCAAAGACTTTTACATATTTAAAGACTGTGGAGGAAAAAAAAAAAAGAAAAATCTATCATAGAGACCCATAAACTCTAAAGTATTTTCAATATATAACTTTTTACAGAAAAAATTTACCAACCCCTGTTCTAAAAACACTGTAAAAAGGGTGGCAAGCCAAGCTATAATCTGCACAACTAGTGCAGATTATGTAACTAATTTTCATCACATCATTTTTTTCACCTTAAGTTGGTCTGGGTTTCTTGCCTTATTGGGTGATCCAGACCTACATCCCTGAGAGTCTGACATTGGTTTCCTAAACAAAAGAACAACTTTCCAGAGAAGGGAAGCTCTTTGTCCATTGTCCTCCATGGTCATATATGAATTGGGAATTGGATGGTCAACCACATGAGAATCATGTTCCATTTCCATTGCCTAATGGAGCAGATCTGGGAGCTTAGGGTCATTTTAGGGGGTAGATACGCATATATGTTTACTGTTCAGAATGAAATGTTTTGATCAACATTGTTTTCTCATTTATTGAGACTCCAGGTCAATTTAAATGCTTAAAGGCTTAAAGCCAAATGTCTAGAAACAGACTACAAGATTCTTTCCTTTTCTTTTCTCTTAGCCACTGGCTTCTGTGCTCTTTTACTCCTTTAGCCATTAGGTTAATATCCTCTGTCCTGGACAATTCAAACAATTGCCTTCGATGGGGAAAAAGCATCATTAATACAGTCTTTCCCAATTTCCTTACCCCCTGTATGTGGAAGAGAATAATTAACAAGTAGCATGGAAGTAAATTGGGACTTTAATCCTATCAATATTTTCTCCTGATAAATATATATATATATATATAATTTTTTTCCACTGTTTCCTCTTGGATGACCCAGAGTTTGGGAAATAGAAAGTGGCTCTTGCTTGCTTTTCTCTGTAACATCAAATTCCTTATATTTGGGTCTTTCCCTTGAGGATTCTATTAGGAAATTCTTAGTTGTCCTAGTAGAAATTCATGTGAAGGTGACCTAAGCAAGTAAAGGTTTCCTTTTCTCAATAATCTGTATGTTGGTCCTCACTGATGTTTTTCTCCAACTTTCTGGTCTGCCCTCATTATAAATATTGACTTTTTTGTTTTAATCATATTGTCTCATTATGAAAATTTCCACATACAACCACATTACAAAGAAGAAAATTGAGGTATTGTGAGATAGGACTTTCTTCTTACCTGAACACAACCAAAATTTTTCCCAGAAGTCCCCAGCAAACTATTCCTTGCACATCACTAGATTGCTTTGGCTCACATCCCCCTCACCTCCCTCAAGGACTTGGGAAAATAAGTAGTTGTCATGACTGGCTAAGACCAATAGTGATTTGCTGACTGGTACAGAATCAGAGACTACCCTAAATGAAACTGAGCTATTGTTAGTAAGAAACTAAGAGTAAGAGTCTGATATGCCGGATCCGCTTCAGTAAAAATTTCTTTTCTGAGTTCACCGGGATTACTTCTTGATATGTAAAGATAAGCTCTTAGAATTAGACAAAGCCTGTTTCTCTCTGGCAAAGCCTCACTGATAAAATTGTAATCACAGTATGAAATGTGAAAGCATCAAAATCGACAGCTAAAAACTGAGCAAGAAATTTATTGTTATAGCCATTATTGCCCTTTCTCTGATATGCTAAAACACATTGATTTAGTGGAGCCAAACAACATTATGAATTAAAATAAGAATATCTCATTTCATTTTCTCAAAATATTATACCAATTACTATGCCTTAAAGATGGCCAAGGGACAGGCAGTATAACTTGAAAATGAGAATTATATTTGAGGGTAATTAATTTAAGAGCTCAGTTAATAATCATTAGCACATCCGTTGAGTTGTTGTCCTAACAGAAGTGAAGGAAAAGCATTTACTAATTATTATATTGTCACCTGGATACAGTTATGATCATTTCAAAAATAAATAAATAAGTAACAACAACAAAAAAAAAAAACAAAAAATCCTCCCTATGTATAAATAACATCCTGTGGACCTGAAAGTAATATTATATGCAGCAATTAAAATCTGACCTTGACTTTATATCATCAGAATTTGTTCAAAGTTTTTCTAGGCTACAATAATGCCAGATTTTAAGGGACTTGTTTAAGACCGGCTCAGTTTGTGTTTAATATTTTAATGTAATTACATTTAAGAAAATAATATATTTTTGGAAGTTATATAACTGAATAATTATACCATATTATTATGAGGTAACTACATTTAATTTTACTGCTTTCAAAATATTTTCCAAATAGCTTCTAGTTCTCTGAATGTTAAAAATTCTTGCATCGTGTCTTTTAACTTTTTTCTTCATGCATTTATATATGTCAGAAGCGTGTAACTTATGTGTGCTAATTGGAAAGATTGAATTTGATGTGGTAGTGGAGGCAGATTTTTACCTCTACCCTTTTAGAGCTTTTTGGCTTGGCCAGAAATTAAAATTGACATAAGACATGTGAAAGGAGAAAAGTGTACAAATTTACAGTAAGTCTTGTGTGATATGGAAGCTCTCATAAGGACTAAAGACTCAAGGAAATGAAAGCTTCATGCTCTTAGAGCAGGTTGAACAAAGAGAAGCAATTATGCAAAAGTATCTAAACTCTATGAGGAGGTTAAAGAGAAAGAAGAATTACTTTAACAAGTTCTGTTTGTTTAGAATTCTATAGGTCTCTACTGATGATCTAGGGAAGGTATCTTTCATATAGAAATTTCATCTTCTGCATTCAGGAATAAAAGGGAGGGCCAGAGTGGCCTTCTTGTATCTGCGGTTTCTCAACTGACTTTAACTCAAAATAATCAATATGCCAAAGTAGCACATTTTGGTGTAACATACTCTGAACTCCTTCAATGTTTATGTTAATATAAGTTGTGGTTTAATTCATATGGGGTGACAGAGAATGGCATGAAATGACTGGAGTATAAATCTTATATAATTTGCTCATGTGATAAATGTTAGCATTTTAACCAATAATTTTATCTAAATTACGTCAAATTTTTATTCAGTAATTTATTTAGATAACCGTTATTTTCTCCAGTTGAATCCATGAATTGTTTACATAAAACTCTTAAATAATGTGTCCTTACCAATATTATTCATACCAGATATTTTTAACCTTATAAAAATCATGTTTTTAATAGTAAATAAGTATCATATTTGTCACTAATGGTGATTTAATCTATTGGTAAGAACAATTTTTTTTTCCATTTTAAGAAGGTAAAACTTGGCTCAAATGAAGGGAGAATAATTTAAGGGCCAATGGCCTACGATTTAAATTTTATTTTTCCATGAGATACAGGACAATTTGCTCATGGACTTTGAATATTTCTTGGGAAATAATACTAGCATAGTATAGAATTTACCCCAACTTAAAAGCTCAAATTCTTCAAAATTGAATGAAAGTACTTTTATCTATATTATTATGTTATTCTAGATAATATACAAAACATTTTATGATTATTATTATGTTCAGTTAGCCAACATATAGTACATCATTAGTTTTTGATGTAGTGTTCAATGACTCATTAGTTGCATATAACACCCAGTGCTCATCACCCGGTTACCCCAACCCCCAAACCCCCTCCCTTCTGTAACCCTCTGTTTGTTTCCCAAGAGTCCAGAGTCTCTCATGGTTTGTCTCCCTCTCTGATTTCTTCCCATTCAGTTTTCCCTCCCTTACCATGTGGTCCTTTGCACTATCCCTTATGTTCCACATATGAGTGAAACCATATGATAATTGTGTTTTTCTACTTGACTTATTTCACTTAGCATAATCCCCTCCAGTTCCATGCATGTCAAAGCAAATGGTAGGTATTCATCCTTTGTGATGGCTGAGTGATATTCCATTGTATATATGAACCACATTTTCTTATACAAAACCTTTATTTTAGTAGAGATACTTTTTTTGTTTGTGCTTCAATTTTGAAATGACACTGCTGATGGGTGCCTGGGTGGCTCAGTAGGCTAAGCATCTGCCTTCGGCTCAGGTCATGATCCCAGGGTCCTAGGATCAAGTCTCACGTTGGGCTCCCTGCTCAGTGGGGAGCCTGCTTCTCCCCACCCCCTGCTCATGCTCTCTCTCTCTCGCTCTTTCTCTGTCAAATAAATAAATAAAATCTTTCTTAAAGATTTTATTTATTTATTTGACAGAAAAAGAGAGACAATGAGAGAGGAAACACAAGCGGGGGAATGAGAGAGGGAAAAACAGGCTCCCCGCTGAGCGGGGAGCCTGATGTGGGACTCGATCCCGGGACTCCAGGATCATGACCTGAGCCGCAGGCAGTCGCTTAACCACCTGAGCCACCCAGGCGCCCAAGAGAAGTCCAAATACTCTTAAGTGTTAAGCTCCAGAGAGCAAATGGAGTCATGTTAATCTAGCAGGGAGCCTAGCTGAGGTCCCAGCAGTACTGACTGTCAGCCTAGGGAGTGAGCCTCATTGGGGGCTAGCCCAGTCATGCCTTCAGATAACTGAAGCACAGTGAACTTATGACTGCAACTCCTTCCCAAATTACTGACCCCAAATCATAAGCAAATCATGTGGTATTGTTTATACCACTAAGTTTGGGGGTAACTGGTTAGCAACTATCTTAATTGGCTTAGGCTGCCGTAAGAAAATACCTTAGACTGGGTCGCTTTAACAAAAAAATTTATTTTCTCACAGTTCTGGAGGCTGGAAAGTTCAAAATCAATGTTCTGTCAGGGTTGCATCTTTATTTAACAGTTAAGTCTCCTGCTCTTGCTATCTCTCTCTCGCTGTCAAATGAATAAATAAAATCTTTTTTTAAAAAAGAAATATTTAATAGTTAAGTCAACCTTATTTAATCCTATTAGTTAATTCAATTATGATTTAACCCTAGTAAGTGATCACATTTATTCCTCCAATGATGAGGAATTCTCAGGGAATTGATGGAATGAATGAGCTGATGATACCACATTCATTAGGAATGAACTAATTTACACGTAGAATAAACATACTTATCAATGGTTGTAAAATGCATGTGTAAAGAACAAAGATGGAAAGCATTAGGTAAAAGAAATTTAGAAATAAAATTATAAGGAAAATTGTCTGGAAGCAGATAAATGACATCCTGATGACTCAAATAATTCAAATGATCATACTTGTAATCCTCAGTCTATTATTTCTCAGTGAACCTTGTCTACAGAAAAAATTAAAACAAAATCTTCCATTTTCACAGGAAAATTAGTTCATGCAATATATTTCTAGTATTGATTCCTTTATCTTATAATCTAAGATTATTGAGGCCAAGTTTTCAAAGTCTCTCTTAGGGAATTGCAAGCCATAATAAAAGAGAAGTGTAAGTTTAGACTATTCAGAAAAAAATTACCATATTTTCTATTTCCCTTCATTAAAAATATATAAATCCAGACTTAATAATAGGAAACCAAGAACTATCTATTTAATGTTTCCTGTCTATGTCAATGATCTACTAGTGATCAAATGTCACCATCAAGCTGTGAATCGTGGAAATATAGAAAAAAGAAAGTTGATGTTAACATGTACTGACATTATTTTATAATTCAAATAATCTTATGAGAAAGCAATATATTCATTTTAAAAATAAGGAAATGTATATCACACGGTGTGTGAATTGTCCAAATTTATGGAGCTGGTAGATGATGGAACTAATTTTGACTCCAAAATTCAAATTATTATCCACTATTTTATTGTGTTGAAACCAAAAGTTTATTACAAGTTGTTTATGCCTATGTGTATGTGTGTAATTTTACATATGCTTATAATTAACTAGAGTTCTTATAGTTCCCAAAAGTATTTGTAGTTTACAGATTATGTCCAACTGTAACTAACATTTAAGGAATTTAACAGAAAAGGAAGATATGTTCTTGGCTGTAAATAAATCCAATAGCCGCAAAGTTACATTAAGCATAACCCTGCATTTTTTCCACATCTATTCTTCGGCAACCACAATCTGACTCAGTTAAACTATATTATTTTCTCTGTTTATCACATTATTTTTACAGTACTGCTATCAGCACTGTTATCCCCATCAATAATAATGTTCATTACATAACTAAAATATGCAGGAACATTTACCAAATACTGGAATATGAAAAATATCATTTAACTATTCTCTGTTTCAGGGACACCTGGATGGCTCAGTCAGTTAAGTGTCTGATTCTTGGTTTCAGCTCAGGTCATGATCTCAGGGTTGTGAAATGGACCCCAAGTCGGGCTCTGCACTCAGTGGAGTGTCTGCTTGAGATTCTCTCCCTTGACCCTTCCCCACCCCCCGCTAGCACACACACTCTCCCTCTCTAAAATAAATTAAAATAAATGAGTAAGTAAATAAATAAATAATAAATATTGTCTGCTTCAGAATGGCTTCCCATTTAGTTGGGTTTTTAGATCACATACATAAAAATACGAGTTCCAGTACAAAGTGCCATTACTAGACTTCTAATGGGCTAGATGGGAAAATAATTGCAACTACTATTAGAGAGAGTGGTAAACATAAATATTTGGGATAGAAGAGGAAGACTGGAAAAACTATGACTTCATCTTGATCTCATTGGAAAACTAGTCAGGGAAAAAGTAGAGTTTGTCAACAAAGATATTCCTTATAAAGGAAATGAGGGAGAGAGAGAGCATGCACATAAGTGAGAACCTTAATAGCCTTGCCATATTTATTTTGTGAAAAAAATTATTTTGTTATTCTTTTATAAAAAATAGATTAGCAAGGCCAATACCTATAATATAATTTGCTTTATAAATGCAATGTTGAACTTTATCTGTGCCCTGAACTCCTGAAAAGTAGAAAGGGGTGACAAATTCACCTATCTTTCTAAGTTCCTGGAAACACTGCAAAGAGCCACCCTTCCTATATGACATAGTTAAAACTTGCCTGTGGCCCCCTTGTTTCCTCTGACAAGTCAAGACACAGATCCTCCAAAATCCCATCCTTTGTTTCATAAATTACTCGTTGAATTATTTGTCCTCCTCCTAGTCTGGATAAATGCCTGCTCATTTGACTTGACCAAATTTTAACTAAGCTTCTCTCTTCCCCATAAGTCTTTACAGTTGGGCAAGCTTACTGGTCGTGCTGAGGATCAGGTGACCACTGAGAAAATCATTTTCTGCTCAACTGTCTGCTCATACCATCTGCTCATCCAATATGCCCTATGTGCCTGACCTCTGAGCCTTACAGATCTTATGGTTGGAGTACTCTCCCCGATGCCATAGTCTCTTCAAATAGTCTCTCTTACCTAAGTGCAGGTTTTTATATCCTTTTTTTGACAGCAGAGAAGTTCTGCTGTAATGAGATATGCTGGGCTTAATTGATGACTTCTGTAATTACTGTGGAAAGGAAGCAAAATAATTAGAGGTGATATATGTATCATTACATATAGAAAACATTTTGGAATGCGTTTAAGTTGGAATATTTAAATTTGGAAGATATATATCTGTGTATATAGATATCTATCTGTCTATCCATCTATATCTCAAAAACTTGTCTTTCTCAAGAGTAATATTGAGAAGGCAGGGGTGGTGGCAGTGGTTACAGATAGAAATCACTATTGACTTAGTACCCCTCCTAATCTTGGGGACAATGTCCATGTGTATGCATTTCAAGAATGAACTATAATGTGAAAAAGTGTGATTGTAGGCTTTAATACATATCAGGGTTAATATATTTTAGAATATTGTGAAGACATCCCTTTCTTATCAGCCAAGTTAATCTTCTCCAAGACTCACAGGTTATTGCAAAATGATAAATTATTTTTAAGTAGATTGGGACTTAAAGTATTATATATTTTTAAAATCCAAGGTTTAGCCATGTTGCTTTCCTCCATTTCTTTATTCAAAATCAGGGAGGATAAAATTATGATAAATATTTTTATGAGTGGGCTTAGGTTTTCTGGTAGATCAGTGTTCGGGGCCTCCAAAGGAAATATTGGGAAGCAAACTGCCACAAAAGCCATCTGGCAAGAACCTCTGAAAATCCAGTTACTTTGCAAAGTCATTATTTTTTATCTCTATCCTGTGATAATTAATAGGGGTGCTCCCTCTAAAGGAAGTTTGTTTAATTGAAAGATTTTGGGAAACTTCATCACTGCCTGCTCTTTGTCCTTCAGTTGTAGTAAATGTTGAAAATTACCAAATTACTGAATTGCCAAAAATAAGCCGTCAGCAGAAGGGCAAAAGTGCTATTGATGTGGGCAGTAACTTTGTAAAATGTGTGGGTACAATCTGTTTGTGTATGCATAGTCTGTTTATATGGAACAGGAAGCATTTAAAATCAGGAATTTAATTAAAGAAAATCCTTACTGAATGGTTCTCATATAATTCTAACTAGATGAATTTTTGTTTGATGGAATTTTAAATATTTGTCTTACTTTATGTGACTTGTATATTTGTTTTAATTTGAAAGGAAGATCTTTCCTTTGTAAATTCAGTTATTTTGGATAGAAGTTTTATAATTTAGCAGTGACTGTATCATCAAATTCTCAGTGGAAGATAAGATGCCCCGTGTTGTTATGCTAATTTATGAAGACAGAATGACTAGAATAAGATGAATAAGAACACGTGTCTATGTATTGTGAAACATAGTAAGAAAATTCTCTTTAAAGTAATCCTTTAGCCAATATCCTATGACATGTACTCATTAATGCTCCTTGCTTAGATCATCCCAGGGTCTTTTCATCACTCAATCTTATTTCTGGAGGGAACTGAAAACTTTGAAAATAGAAAGGTAGGTTTTGAAAATTTTATTAAAAAAAGAAGCTTGAAAATAAATTATGAAGACACAAAATCAAAATTAATGTGTGAAGGAATTGAAATACCTTCACTATCTGCAGAGTTTTCAGGTTATAGCATTCTCAGTGCAGAAGTCTTGAGCCTGATATAACCAATAATGCAACATACATTATTTTAATCTTTAATCTGTTTCTTCCCTTTTCAACTAATCAAGGATGTTGCTAGGAAAACTCTCTATTTAACCACAAATCACAACACATCAGCCTACAAATATACTGATAATTCCCCCAATCTTAACCCCATTTCTTGATTAAGCTATTGCCTCAACTCTCTGCTTATAAGTCACACAAAAAAATATACATTTTTAGTATCCAAATATTTAAATGCACATATACATGGACAATCATGTTTGTAATCATTAAAAGTTAATTTTCTCATAAAATTTACAAAAAGAGGTTTTGTTTCCAACTCCTGTCTTGACTCACTTTATTTTTTTAAGATTTTATTTACTTAACTGAGAGAGAGACAGAGAGAGCATGAGCTGACGGAGAGGCAAAGGGAGAAGTAGAGGAACAAGCAGACTGCCTACTGTGTGTGTCAGGGGGCAATGTGGGGCTCAATCCCAGGACCCTGAGATCAGGACCTGAGCCGAAGTCAGATGCTTAACCTACTGAGCCACGCAGGTGCCCCTTGACTCACTTTAATTAAGCTTTTTACTCCATCACTTTGCCAGAACTAGTTGTTTCAATATCACCAGTGATTTCATTATCAAATCCAAATTCTCAAGCACAACCCAATTCCATTTGTCAGCAACATCTCTCTGCTCTCTCTTGAAAGTATATGTAGAATTGGCCTGCTTTTCACAATTTCCATTTCTGCTACCTAGGTCCACGTCATGCCATTATTATTTCTCTCAGGGGTAATTGTAATAGCTCTCTAACTGGTCTCCCTTCCTCTACCCGTACAGATAATTTGCTATACAGAAACCTGATTCTCCATGTAAATAAATAGCAGCAGCAAAAAACATTAGTTATCAGATTGAAGTAAAATATGTTCACTTGCTAGAATCAAATTTATAGCTTGGAATATTATACAAAAGGTTAATGAAATATAAAGTAAAGCAAAACACAAAAGGGTATAAATCAGGAAGGAAAAAAATCTCAGTACGTAGATATAATATGTGTAATTTATGGATAAAAGGAACTCCAGAAGGAGGAAAAGAAAAAGATGAACATATGACAAATACAAAGTAGAACTTTCATCTGAGGGAGACCGAGGTCTACAGGCTGAAAATTTTTACCACGTTCCAGGTTGGAATGATAAGAAGAAAGATACATCTTGACTTACACTGGTAAAATAAATGTATTAAAAGAAAATTTTGCAATGCTTTTGACAACAGAAACAAGTTTCTCACAAAGGTATAATGAAAATAATTTGATCTTGAGCTTCTTATCAGCAAAAGTGAAAACCAGAAGAATGGAATGAAATGTATGAAGGACGAAGAGAGGACTGTACCCAGGCAATGATCACATCATTCATGTATCAAAAGTAGGGAAAAATACTAGATGGTAGGCAAGAATCTAGCCATGCATGTACCTCATCTAAGGAAATAAAAAGAGAGGACTATTATACCAAATCACAAATATTTGAACAGAGACCTCAAACTACACATGGGCTGAAGTCACCAATGAGTCATGCTTGTTTCTTTAACTAACTAGACAGATCAGCTTATATCTGAAAGAATATTCAGAGACATGCTGAATATGTAACATGAGTGCTAAAGAAGGATTCTTAAAAAAACAAAAAGAAAAGACAAGAAAATGTTGACAATAGTCTAGAAACAAAAGGACTAATTGCCTTAGGAAACCCAATATTTGAGGGACAGATGTGAAAACAAAATATAATTTTTTTCTAATACTGATATATGGAATGAAGGATATGGAGAAGGAAAACAAACTGAAAATACTCAAGAAGCTTATCTTGTAGAGGAGAAGAGAAAGACAAAGTGTAGAGAAATAGTTTCTTGACATTATAAACAGCTGATCTTGTGTTTTGTTTCTTTTTAAGGAATATTAAAAGAACATGTTTAATTCTGGGCACCTAGGAAGGAAGCATGGACATTAATTATATTGGTGAGCTAGAGTAAAATTCTTCCCTAATAAATGAAGAAAAGCAATAAGTAAAAGTGAATAAAGCTAAAAATGTGGAAAGAAACTATTAAACCATAAGGTAAAATGGTAAATAATAATTCATCCCAATAATGCAGTAACGTTTTTATCATTATTTATTAGATAAATAAATTCAAGAGGAAACTGCCAGAATTTATTTGATAAAGTTGAGGTAACATTCCTATTTAAAACAAACAAACAAACAAACAAAAATTAAGTGATCCCTCATCCAACTAGGAATAGGAGACACTCAGTAAAGAATAGCTACAAAAACCTACCGCTAGCATCATACATGATGGTAAGAAACTAGAAACATTCCCACTGAAATTATATATATATATATTTTATTTTTAAAAGATTTTATTTATTATTTATTTATATATTTTAGAGCGAGCCAGTGAGAGAGAGCATGAGACCAAGCAGGGGGGAAGGGCAGAGGGGGAGGGAGAAGGAGTCCTCTGTACTGAGCAGGGAGACCGATGCAGAGAAAACAGAATGTGAATCTAAGAGATTACCAAAAAATTAGTTCTAGGTGTAATGTGGGCATACAACTTTGAGTACTGCACTGTGACAATATCGATCTCAAATATTTATTATAAGAATTGTGATATAGTTTTATAATATTTATTGAGAGTCAGTTCCATGTATTGTCTTATTTAATCCCCCCTAAACCCTGCATGATATGAGTTCCTTCATTTATTTTACAAATGAGAAACCTGAGCACCAGGATCATTATATAACTAAGATCAGATAGACATTAAGTAACAGAAATAGCACAGATGTTTCTATTTCACCATTCTCCTTAAAAATATATAGTTGACCCTTGAACAGCACAAGGTTAGTGGTTCCTGCCCCCTGCACAGTCGAAAATCCACATATTAACTTTTGACTCCCTAAAAACTTAACTACTCATAGTCTATTGTTGACCAGAAGCCTTTCTGATTGATAACATAAATAGCTGATTAACTCATATTTTGTTTGTTATGTGTATTACATACTATAATCTTACAATAAGGCAAGCTAGAGAAAAGAAAATGTTATTAAGCATAAGGAAGAGAATATACATTTACAGTACTGTATTATTTATCGAAAAAAATCTGCATATAAGTGGACTTGCACAGTTTAAACTCATGTTGCTTCAGTCGACTATATATTAATTTATCCAAAATCTATTATTGTTGGAAAAATTTTGTGCTTCCGTACAAAACTATGCATCAACTAGAGGACAGTCCTGCAGTTTGTCTGACTCTGATTTTTTGGGAGTTATGCTAAAACTTGGGAAATTATAGAAAACTTTAAGCAGTGCAAACAGTTCTTGTCTACAGAAATGCAAATTACGTCCTGCCCGTAGAGGTTCAAGTGACTTCTCTCCCCCAGTCTTGAAGAAACTAATTTGCTTCCATTTGCACGTTCTTTTCAGTATTTCCTTATCTATAAATATGTCTTTTCTTTGGGTTCTCCTTTGATTTGAACCGGTTGTAGCATCCATCTGGTAGCCTTGAGTTAAACACAATCTTCAACACATGTTTATTTATATCAATCATTCTTTTTTTTTTTTTGAAAATTGTCTTTTAGTCAGTAAAGACATAAATAGTCAGTAAAATGTTATACTACTTTCATTTATTTATTGAATAAATAAATACACCGACTTAAACCTCTATCTGTCTTTCACCCACCTCAAAAATGATAATGATGACACCTTGCCTGAGGGTGGATGTGGGTTAGGAACACAGAGTATGAATATACTTTCCCACCAACTTTATGACCCTGAAAACAAGTGAAATTTCTGTGAAACTAATGGCTAAGTTTTGCTGTTTTTATTCTTCACACTCTGAATGTTAAACGTGTGCTTTCTCAAAAGGTCAACTATTCCATTCCATCACACCTTGACCAGGCTTACTTCCTTGTAAATCCACATAATTATTTATATCTTTAAAATTAGTAGCAAAATTAAGCTCAGTTCCTTGAAATTTATTAACCCTATTTTTTTAATAATAAAAATTATCATTAGATTATCATTACATTTAGACAGTCTCCATGCTTCCAATGATAACCTTGTGAAATAGTATTTCACACAGGGAGAGTTAAAATTTAGTCTTTGTAGAAAGGCTTGAACTTCAATTACCTTTTTTTAACTGAAAAGGAGTGTTAAGTTTTAGCCATCGTTGACTAAGACCTTTCTTCTTGACTTGTCCCTGTGATTTCAAGTTCAATGAATCAACATGACTTAGGTATCTACTAAATTCAGTCTAAAACTGAGGCCAGAAAGAGGTTGGAGTAAGAAACCTGATTTTTTTTAACACTAAAACATAAGTAATTATATTTACAACAGAAGTATTTCACTGAAATAAACCCAGATAATCTCGGAGCTATAACAAAATTAGTGGTCAAGCAAATTGCTATAGCTAAACAAATAGCTACTACTAGAATTACTATAATATTACTAGCATAAATGTATATATCAACAAAAAAAATTGGGCGCACATCGGTTTCTCTATCCTTCTATATTTCTATTCCTTCTGTATTTCAACATTAACTTTCTTCAATGCAAGGGAAAATTGGGATTGGTTACAAGCAATCCTAAGCAAATCACTGAAGAAGGAAAAATTTATCTTTAATATTCCATACTCTCCCTTTTTCTTCCTGTCCCACCTGACCAGTCTTCTGATCCCCTTCCAGTGCCTCAACTTACTGAGGTTGATTAGTCATTGAAAGAAAACAAGTAAATATGGCCTTTTATTGCTGAATTCTGTGCAGACATAGCCATAAAAGGCAATTCCCTCTGATTTATCACGCTGAGACCACTGTGTGTTTAGTAATGTCATATTAATTTATATTATGTATTACATTATCAGACCATGTTGAAAACAAGAGTATCTATTTTTACAATATTTCTAGAACTTGACAATGTCAATATCTTTATTTATAAGATTTTGATCTTTTCCTATTGTCTAGGTGTTATATTTAATAGATTTTATAATGAATTATGTCTCTTATTCCTGAACTCCTATAATGAGTTTTCATGATTCAAGAAAAGAGGAAAGAATAATCTTGGACTGAACTCTAATTGTCTATGAAAAATATTTGCCTGGTCCTACGTATCTTTGGCAAAAAAACATATTTATGTAAAAAATATTTTGAGCCACCCCCAAAATAGCATCTCTATCCCCTCCCCATATATAATTAAATTCATCTTAATTTTTTTATGTAAATTGATAAATGCAAGGTACTACTTATCTTAAGGAGAAAGAAATCTTGGTTAAACAGTAATTCTCTAAATCCCTGAATTTCTAAGGACACAGTTCCAGATAAAAGATAGACAAAGTATTTTCTAAGGAGAGCCATTCTGATTAAACACAAGTAGCACAAAAATGTATTGTTGGTCATCAGTGTTACATGGCCAAAGGACCCAAAATAATTTCTCACTATAATACCTGTGTCAATGAGACATGCCGTTTGAACGCTTGAATATCCTTCCCTTTTCTCTTACAAGCCAACTTCAGAACTTTTCATATGCATATATTTTTCCGCTTTTTAGAACTTCTCACAGGCACAAAAACTATTGTCTTTCCTCATCTCATTAATTGGAAAAGTCATGTTCAAGCATATCAGAAACTACGTGTTAATTTCTCTTAGAAAAGGTATAGGTAAAGCAACATTTTATGAGGTCACTTATTATCTCCTAAAATGCTACATCCATCATGTTGAAAAGGGTACTTTAGCCCTTGTAGTTCTCCTGTTCTAAAATTAGATGTTTTATTTCATTTACTAAATTATCACATCAGTCAAGAGATGAAGTTAAGTTACTGAATAACCGGCTGTCGGAGGATGGATTTTTTTTAGGGCTACTTCCCACTTTCTTGACATTACAGTAAGAACACTTATATAAGAATAGGACAAAAGTGTCATCCTGAATGCTTGGAGCTAATCCACTATGGGAAGTAAACACGCAATAAATAAACAGATAAAAGGGCAAGAGCTATTTTCCTGGTGTATTTTACCAATAACTTCAAAGATAAAAGAATTCCTAAACAACTTTTGATATTATAATTAAGGGGCACTGAGGTTCCAGAAACAAAAAATATCCCATGATAAGGGAGAGGCAGTCTTTAGAACAGACAAGGGATAGCACAAGGCTTCTGTGTTTTCCGTGACTCCATTACAGCCTGGCAATGCAACAACTCATTTATCAGGAATGTATTATGGGAGGCTGTTTTAAAATATCCAAATGATAGATATCCCCTTTCTGTTTTTAGAATTAATGGCTTACTGTAATGGTGGAAATTACAGCCCTTGCTTCAAAAACTTCTGGGAAAATGAGCCATCACAAGCCTTTAAACACATTTGTCTATTTCGTATGCCTTTCTTTTGTTCCTCAAAATTAATTTTAGTAAAGTTTTAAGCATTTTTAAATGTTAAAAATCATGTTTTTTAAACATAATACCTGTGTAAGAGTTAAGATACATTTTTTTAGTAATTAAGGTATGCTCATGCTCAATAGCCAAGTTGACTAAATCTAGACTAGGCGACTAGAGATTTGATGCAAGTGGGGAAAAAAAATTCTATAATAATAATAATAATACTTATATTGAAAGTATGACAGCATATGCTTTATATTTTAAGGGACATAAAATTATTAATTATATAATGCTGCTATCGGAACATATATATATTTATTCATCATTAAAATACTACATTTTCTACTACTTCACTGAACAAACTACACTTTGCTGTAATGTGCAAGCTTTTTTGTGATAGAAAATGATTAACTCATTGGCAACAACATTTAGTAACATTTTCCAAACATTAAATAGTAAGCGGTAATAAATGACACCTAATATTCACAGAAAATATTCTGTGTAAGAATTGCAAAACTGTACGTAATTTAACTCAAATTAGATTGATGGTTTATTTACACAGGGGAATACTGATATGTAAAAAGAGGTTTTAATGCCAGATACGTGCAATTCAATATATACACTAAGATTTATTTATAAATACAACTATAATATTTTGAGAAGTATTTTTTTTTTCTTTTGCACATAAAATAGTGAAGCACAAGGGTACCCTAGTGGCTCAGTCAGTTGAACGTCCCACTCTTGATTTTGGCTCCTGTCACGATCTCAGGGTCCTGAGATCAAGCCCTACAAAGGGCTCTGCACTCAGCAGGGTGTCTGCTTGAGATTCTCTCCTTCTTCTGTCTGTCTTCCTCTCCCCCTCGCTCCACTTGTGCCCTCTCTCTCAAATAAATAAATAATTTTTTAAAAGATTTTTTTTGTTTATTTGACAGAGAGAGAGAGAGAGAGCGAGCACAAGCTGGGGGAGCAGCAGAGGGAGAGGGAGAAGCAGGCTCCCTGCTGAGCAGGGAGCCCCAAGCGGGACTCGATCCCAGGACCCTGGAATCATGACCCCAGCTGAAGGCAGATGCTTAACTAACTGAGCCACCCAGGCCCCCAATAAATAGTTTTGAAAAAATAAATAAATAAAATACTGAAGCACATTGAACTATTTAGCAATAAAATGAACCAAAGAACTATAGGCAATACAATGGCTTTGTTTAGCAATTAAGTGATTAATTGTTGATTAAGTATTAGAAATAATAATGATGATTAGTCTAGTAGAAAAATAAATTATTTTGACCTGTAATTTACTGAAAATGCTTCTTAGAAAAGAGTTTACTTTAGCTTAGTTTTACAACACATAATAAACTTGAATAGATGTAAATATTCTTAGTTAAATATAACACTTAAATATGAACAACCATTCAAACTTGACAAATGTGTCATGCAGTAAAAGGATCATGACACCCATAAGGTGCTAAGTTATAACCAAACATTCTTGAACACAGATAGTAATACAAATTTGTGGGGGAAGGGAAATTTTGTATGTGATTCATCCTGCAATTTTTTCAAAATCACTAATAGACAATGACACGATTGATGGCACCTGTTTTCCTAAATATCATTTATTCCTTAATAAAATATATAATAAGAAATGCATTTTATACAACTCCAGGAAGTAACTCAGCTCATTTATTTTTGGTTATAAAGTAACTACTTTTATCCCAGATAAGTTTCTACCTGAACTTTTCTCAGAACTCTCACCAATTATCAGCTTGTTTCATTTGTTTGGTAAAATGGGTCTCACAGCGGGGGGAATAATTGGTATCCTGCTGAGGTTGCTGTTTTCTCGCTGGATCTCTGACATTACGTAGCACGGATGCCTTTGTGTCTGGCGTTTCGCTCTTCCCCTTGTGTTTGGGGACACATCCACGGCGTGGAGCGCAGCAGCAGTATATTTTCGTTACTGTATGATATTTCACTGTGTGAATAGATCACGGTTTATCGATGCTACTGATGATCAGTTAGCTTTCTTTCAATTATTTTATTGTTTTTGTTTTAAATAGTGCTGTTACTAACATCGTATTGGCAAACAGGCGTGCCTTCTGCTGGGAACATATCAGGAGGGGAATTGCTGCACATACCTGAAGGGTGTGATCTGCGTTAGTAAATAATGCCGGATTGTTTCCAAAACGATGGAAACGATATACACTCCAACAGACAAATGGAAGATTTCCATTTGTTCCGCTTAACAGCACTAGTTCTCATAAGACTTTATCTTTGTAGCCATTCTGGTGCAGTGGTATCTAGTTAGAGTTTTAATTCACATTTCCCTGGACGGTAATAAAATCGAGCACCTTTTTAGGTGTTTAATGAACATTTCATATTCCCTTTAGTGAAGTAAGTGTTCAGATGTTCTGAGGGTGTGTTACGTTATTTTCCTTACTGATTTATAGGTATTCTCTTTGTATTCTGGATCTGAGTCCCTTGTCTATTTTACCTATTGCAAAAATATTCTTCTCTCAGCTTTGCTCTTTCATTTTCCTAATAGTCTTTTGACCAACAAAAGTTTCTGAGTTGAAATGTAGTATAATTAATCAATATTTCCTTTATAATTATGACTTTTTTTTTTTTTGCCCAACTCATGCATGTATTCTTCAGAAGTGCCCCCCCCCCTTTTTTTTTCCTATCTCTTTCCTTTCTGCCTCTGCATCTCAGGGGTTTCTTATAGGTTAGTACTGTTATCTTCATTCCTTGGATTTCAGCTTTGGAGTTTTAGCTTTATAGACCTTTTATAGTTTTTTGAGTATTGATTTTTTGAGGGAAGAAGCAGACAGCTTTGCAAATTTGCCAACTTGGCAGAAATGAATACATATTGGTCAACTATTGCATATCACATACCAAGGATAAATGATGAAGATATACCGTCATTTCAAGAAATACCTTCATATCAATATAGTTATGAAGAAAGACATATAAACAGGAAAAGATAAAGATGAAATGCAATAAAGCTATGTATATGTGAGTAGAAATTTAGAATAGCATCATTTAGCCAAGCCTTATTGAGGTTACAATGTTTGAAAAAGACTACTGGAAAATAAGATTCCTCTTGACTTTAGAACTGATGATTTTTCTTGATATATTAGTCTTCAAGCTGAAGAAACATTGGTGGGGAAACAGGTGGAGAGTTCATTTGAGTTGTCACATACAAAGCTATGGGAGAAAAAACTGAGCTCTAAAACGTCAAATAGTAGTCTTTGATTCTTTAAATTTCTATTAAAAATAAATGAGTTTTTGACATATAATTAGCATAATTCTACTAAGATGCAATGCCCTATTGAATTAGGGCAAATAAGAATCACTTAAGTTCTAAATTATTATTTACCCACGTAATAGTCACTAGGTAACTATACCTGAGGTAATTGTACATATTTTTGAAATTCTTATTCAGTTTGACTTTCTCTGCAACATACACCCACTCATTGTACATGTTCGTGTTTATGTTGTTTTGTTTATGTTGTTTCTCTTTCATTAATTAAGTGGTAGCCATTATAAATTTCCACTCATGTTTAATTGACAATACAACAATATATGAAAGAAGAAGGGAAGAAAGTTCTTTGTCCTGACTATAAGAACTCATGGATACTCAAGTAAGGGCCATGATTTGGGGAATCTTGTCAGTTGTCAGGGTCTATTATATCTCTAAAGTAAAAGCTACCAATTGGTAACCTAATTACCCATAACGGTTCCTTCTGGAGTAATTAATCAGAAATATTCTCTCACTCATAGTAAAAGTGATGCAAGAAAGACGAGCATACTCTGAGTCTGCTTATTATCCCAGCTAGTTCTCTCCGTTTTTTTCCAGAATATCCCTTAATAAAATGAATGTAAATTCCAATCAAATCATGAAATCTTGAAATTTCAAAGAGCCAGATATGTTCTAATATAAATCTCATCCTCTCACAAGCAAATTTAAATATAATAATCTTTCTGTTTTCAACTTTAAAGAATTCAATAGAAGCGAACAATTTAATGGTAGCTCAGTGACTGAGGTGCAGGGCTGAAAGATGTTAGTTTAGAAGGACAAAAACTGTTAGAAATATGGTTGTGAACTTCTCCACTTTAGAAACAAAAATTGGATGGGAAAAGACATCAAAACATATATGAACACACCAGGGGTTGATTGTGCTCTCTACCATCTTCTTGAAACACATCAAAGAAAATCTAACAAGCAACTTCAAAAGCCTGTTAGTCTCACTGCAAGCTGCAGTTCGGGGAGAAATGGCCAGTTAAAGGCCTTATTGAGGAAAATGACAGTACCCACAGAGAACACGAGGAGATTGACCTACAAACAATTTCTTGAGAAAATATCACCAAAAGATAATACAAATTTCACTTAGAAATCGAAAAAAACACCAAAGTGTACTATGGAGAGAGGAGGGATAAGACAGACACCAGGGCTATAAACAGAGAAAAACTCAGTCTATGGAAATTGTGTTCATAAAATATATGAGAGACTTAATACATAGGTAACAAAGAGACAAGAGCGTGATTAAAAGTATTTAACTTGAACTGAAACAGAAATAAGATAAAATAAGTCCAAGTTGAATTGCTTTAATTAAAAAGATTTGCTGAATATATATGAGTGTGTATATATCTATATATCCTAATCACTGGAACCTGTGTGTATGTGAGTGTGTGTATATATATATATATATATAGGAATTTCTTCCCTCATAGTTCTGGAGGCCAGAAGTCCAGAAGTAAGTTGTTGGCAAGGACATGCTCCTTCAGAGCGTGTATATATATATATATACTGGGTTTTTTTCTCTGTTTTTTTCCTCTGATTTAAAAACTAAAAACCTATAGGCACCGTGTCGTAAATTCCCTGAACCTCTCTTACATAACTGAAACTTTGTACATTTAAACATCACCCTCCCATTGCCTACAGCTAATAATACTGTATCATACACTTAAAATTTGCTAAGAGGGAAGAACTTATGTTAGGGGTTCTTACTACAAAAAAACAAGCAAACATCTAATAATAAAAGGGGAACTGGAAGAAAGCTGGGGAGCTGATGGGTATATTTATGGCTTTGATGGTGATGGTTTCATGGGTATATTATCTCCAAATTCATCAAGTACCATATATATGTACCATATATATGTACAGCTTTGAATATGTCAATCATATCTCATTAGAGTAGTTAAAAAAAAAAAAAAAACTAGGGACGCCTGAGTGGCTCAGTCAGTTGAGCATCTGACTCTTGATTTAGGCTCAAGTCATCGTCTTAGGGTCCTGGGATCGAGGCCCTGTGTCGGGCTCCACACTCAACAAGGAGTCTGCTTGGGATTCTCTCTCTCCCTCTCCCTCTGCTTCCCATCCCCCAATAAATAAATAAGTCCTTAAAAAAAAAAAGAAAAAAAAAGCTAAACCAGAAACCTAAAAACATACCAGGATTTAATGGAAGCCAGTACCTAATAGTATTCTATTATTTTTGGTAATTAGTTTTAACAATCAAAACAGGTATATATGGTACTCTGATTATAAAGCCTTGCTCATTGTAAAAGAAAATGAAAAAACAGGAAGGATATAGTGGAAAGCATAAATCGTACCAGATATTCAATGGTCTTGAAATCACTACTACTAACATAGTAGTGTTAAGCAAAACACATATAAATGATAAAGTGTTTTTTTTAATGCTACTGATGTGCCTTATCCTTTGTTGAGAACATGAGGGATTGGTTACCATAGTGCCCTGGTCGGGTATCTCTTTCAGGATCCTGGAACTTTTCTCTAAGCAGTCAGAAGTATTGCCTTATAATAAGTACATCCCTAGAGATTGCTTTCCTTTTGAGGGAGCTGTTCCATTCAAGTATTTTTACCCACTCTCCAAGCAAGGGCTTCCCACACTCATTAGCTGTTTGATGTGTATGCAGAGGTTGGGATTTATCAGACGTTGGGATTTATCAGACGTTGGGATTTATCTGAAGGGCCTTCCGAGAGGTAAGCTTCACATTGGATCAGCTGAGGCCTCTGTTGTGATTATACCACAACCCAACTGTTTCCTTCTGTCTCATTCTTCTTCTTTGACATTCCAGTACCAACTGAAATATTGTTAATATCATGTGCAAGAAAACTGCAGGTATAAAAAGGCTTTGATCGTTTACCTAAGGGCTTGTGACCTTGTATGAGCGCTGAACAGTAACTCCAAATAGAGGTCCACATCCCAATCCCTGGAACCTGGAAACATTGCCTGATATGGCAAAAGAGTGACTATTATGTTGTATGATGAAAAATGCGATTGAGTTAAGGCTCATTCGGGTATATCATAAATGTGTCACATGCACCTTTGTAAGAGGTGGAAGGAGATTAGACCCAACTAGAGCAGAAGACACACCCACAGAGGAGAGGGTGATTGTAAATCAGAGGCAGAGATTGGCGGGATGTGGCCACAAATCAAGGAATGCCAAGGAATGCTGGGCAGCCACTAGACCAGAATGGGCAAGGAATGGATCTCCCACCAGGAGCTCTGAAGGGAGCATGTCCTTGCCAACAACTTACTTCTGGACTTCTGGCCTCCAGAACTATGAGGGAAGAAATTCCTGCTCTTTTATGCTACCAAGGTTGTGTAATTTGTCAGGGCATAGCTAAGGAACTACTACAGAGCTCAGCTTCTTTCCCTCTCCATCGTCCTCTCCCCCTAATCTTGAGCTGTCAAAAACAGTGGGCTTGTCAAAGGTGGTTCTCTGGTAAACAGAGGTTTCTTGAAGCTGTTTTCAGTTTAATACCAGGTAATCTCAGACATGTCTTCTGCACATTGTTCTACCTTAATGGCTAGTTATGTAACGATACATTTATTATGCTATTTTTATATTTTAATATGAATTTTGAAAATAATTTTATCACTTGTAAATTTGGGGTAGTTCATCTCCACTGCTTATATTAGTTGGAGGCAACAGAGATTAGCAATTCAGCTAAGTGCTCATGGGGTAGCTAGGTCACCCACTAGCCACGTAACTTTGAGTAAATTAACCTCCTAAAGTAAACCTCCTAAATTAACCTTGAGTAAATTAACCTCCTAAAACCTCAGTGTATTTATTTATAAGATGGGGTTAAAAAAATGTGATATTTAAATTAATTAATATATACATAAATTAGAAGCATTCCTGGCATATACTATTTGCTCATCAATATTTGATTAAGAGCATGAGTTTATCATGACTTATTTGGTTTAAATCTTTACATATGAAAGTTGTAGCAGAACAATAGTATCGCAAAGATGCTCACGCCCTAATCCCCAGAACCGGTGGATATGTTCTCTTATATGGTAAACACTTTGCAGATGTGAGTAATTACGAATCTTGAAATGGGATGATTATCCTGGATTATGCAGGTGGGCCCAGTGTAATCTCCCTTTTGGGGAGGTGGGGGGGTAGCCTAAATTTTTCGTGTGGCTCCAATGTAATCAGCAGGCCTTTATAAAAGGAGGAGTGCTGTGGGAGATTCAGAAGGGGGAACGCGATGACGGAAGTTACCGTTGGTGTGAGGTTGTTGCTGGTTTCAACGCTGGAGTGTGAGGCCGTTCGATGAGGAGTACAGGTAGCCTCTAGAAACTGGAAAAAGCAAGAAAAGAGACTCTTTCCCAAGGGCCCCCAGAATGGAAGTCAGCCCTGCAGATACCACGGTTTTAGCCCGAGATTCAGTTGTTCTTCTGAGTTCCAGAACTATAAGATAAAAATTTGTGTTGTTTTAAGCCCCTAAATTTGACGTTATTTGTTACAGTAGTAGGGGCAAACTCAGATTATAGAATGTTTAAGGGTTTCCACTCCAACTTTTTTTTTTTAAATGGAAGAGGATAATAGTGTGTTTCTTGTGAAGGTTTCCGTACATTTTCTTATGTTCCTTCTAAGGTACCTCTCTGAACTCTGATATTTCCGGATACTGTGTAGCATTCACCTCTTATTCCAGCGTTCACTTCTTATTCCAGAAGCCGGCCCTAGCTGCTTTGTGTCCTTCTCTTGGTGTCTCCTCACAGTTTTTCCAGGTGGTCTAAACCAATAGCCCCTAAGAATGACAAAGCTTTGCCCTTCCTTGCAGTAACAGGAAGCTATGGTATGTAGCATAGGTTATGAAAGCCTGGAAACTGGCTTGAATGTGCCCTCCCAAAGGGGGTTGCCTCTTTGCCTCTCATAATCTATAACCACTGTGAAAAGTAGAGTCAGGAGGCCATTAAGGAGGTAGGTCTTCTGCACGTCCTCACAGGTAGAACCATGAACTCTTGAACTGAGCCAAACCACAAATACTCTAAGGATTCTGCCCAAACACCTGCAACTTGCTATAGTAAAGTATAGAAATTTTGCTTGGATAGCCTTAGCAACCAATTACGTTTAGCCAATCGTGATTCTTGGTAAACAACTGATGTAAGGTTTTTACTTTCTCTTTTTCCCAATTAGAAAAAAAAAAACTAAATTTTCCTGTTGATGGGACACAATTTGGTTTCCACCTGGATCTGTGCTCCCTGGATTGCAATTCTAAGACTCCAAACAAAAGCTTTGTTTTTTCAGTTCTTTTTTGTTTTTTCTCCGTCAACACTGCATGTTGAAAGCCTCTTTCAGATCAGAAGTTTTATTCCTGTCTCTGAAGTTAAAGACTCCATGTATTTTTTTTTTTCCTTTATTCTGGATGATTACAATCACTTAAAATTTGAAGCAATGCTACCGTATCTTCAGTGAAGGGTTGATTTTATATTTTTATTGGCGTCAATTTGTTTCCTTTTTGTTTAGACTTGATAAGTACAGGATGCTAAGTTAAACTGAATTTCAGACAAACAATGATGTTTTGGTATACAGTATTTGGGACTTACATTGAACTGGTTTTTTAATTTATTTAAATTTAACTTGGAATCCTGCATTTTTGTTAAATCTGGCGACTACATTTTGGTTACCACCTTCTGATTTCAGGCTTTGTTCTGGAATTTAGCTTTGTATAATGAAAATCTACATTAAACCACTTTGTCAATTGAGAGAACAGTCTTTTTCCAAATTACTACTTACAGAAATTTAAACTTGTAAAAAATATCATCCTTTGCGACTACTACATTCCAGCTATTAACTGTGATAGTATAAATAGTCACAGTAGTTAGCAATAGCCTTCATAACAAAACTATTAGCATTTCTGATTTTAAAACACTAATAGGGGAAAAAACCGCTAGTAACTAGAAATTGCAAGTAATTCAAATTCTTTGAAGACTTGTTTTTAGTGATTTAATTGACATTAGTTTCAGATGTATGACATGATTTAATACTCCTGTATATTGTGAAATGATCCCCAGGATAAGTAGTTAAGCTCCATCACCATATTAGTTACAAACTTTTTCCTTTGAGGACTGTTACGATCTCCATAACTTTCAAATATACAATACAGTATTAACTATAGTTATCATGTGGACTTTCCATCCCAGGACTGACTTATTTTATAACTGGAACTTTGTTCTTTTTGACCCCCTTCGCTCATTTCTCCATCCATCCACCCACAGACACTTAAGTTGCTTCCATATCTTTCCTACTATAAATATTGTTACAGTGAACATGGCAGGGGGAGATAGCTTTTCAAGTTAGCATATTGTCCCCTTTAGATAAACACCCAAAAATGGAATTGTAGAATTGTGTGGTGTTTCTATTAATTTGCTTGAGGAACTTCCATACTGTTTTCCCTAGCGGCTGCACCAATTTACTTCTGTGTACAAGTGTTTTCTCCACATCCTTGTCTATATTCTTTAGTAGCCATTCTAACAGGTGTGAGGTAATAGCTCTTTATGGTTTTGATTTGCATTTCCCTGATTAGTGATGTCAAGCACCTTTTCATGTGCGTCTTTGCTAATATTCCTTTAGCAAAATGTCTTCAGATCTTCTGGCCACTTTTAAAATCAGATTTTTTTTGCTACTGAGTTTTTGAGTTCTTTATATATTTTGGATACTAACCTTTTATCAGATATATGATTTGCAAATATTTTCTCCCAGGTGGTAGGTTGCCTTTTCATTTGGTTGATGCTTTCCTTTGCTAAGTAGATGGATGGTTTGATGTAGTTCCACTTGTTTTAGTTTAGTTCTGTTTTTGTTGCCTGTGCTTTTAGTGTCAAATTCAAATAAAGTTTTGTTCAAGGATGTTGAAATTAGAAAAAAATTAAAAATTAAAAATATCTACCTAAAAAGGGTGTCCATTGGAACAATTTGCTAGGTTTTACTCATATATAACCAAAATAAAACAGATAAATTGTATGCTGACTTGTAAAGGAGAAATTAATCATTTATTATTAAATAAATCCTCATATATTCTCATTTTAGTCTTCAAATCAGTCATCAAAATTATTAATATTCTGATTTTTTTAAAACCAGTACACCTTAACTTATAAAGTCCACTTAGGTCAATTAAATCTCAATGATATCCAGTAAATTTGGGATTAACATATATTTTGTGTACAAAAATATCCAACAGCTTCAAAATGTGAAAAACTTTACCTCAGAAAAGACTTCCTGAATGAAGTTCTATTTAAAAAAAAAGGCTGAGAAACTCTAACTGTATTGAAGATATAACATGATTATATGTAGGTTAACTCCTAATTCTCCTGGTAATGCTGCATCTAATCATGCTTTATTCTCTAGGCATAGCTGTTGACTTTACCAAGCACCTAAGACTCTAGGCAATAATAAATTTTTAAATATAGCTGATTACTTCACAAAAGAGAAACTAAATTTAGGTTCATATTTATTAGCTTTAACTATGAGAGCTATGTGTCAAAGTTCATGGCCTACATATGAGTTCACCTCTAATATGGCCAGTTCAATCATTTTGAACCTCTTTGTATTGTGCATTAATAATTGAGTCATTCCGTCATTCAAATGAGACCAGATAGAATGATGATCCACTTAAACACCTTTATACTATAAAATTTCCAACAACTGAGAAACTCATTTCTCCGATACAGATTTTTATAGGAGCCTTGAACAAATATTTGCTCCCATTTATTTGACATACTTAAGTTCAAATTTAACTCCTGAACAGCTACTTCTCACTTCAAACTATAAAAAATAACAAGCCTCTGGAAGCCTAGGGAAGTTCTCCATATTGACTACAGCTGAATGAGAACTCAAACTCAACCCAGGTATCAACACACTTCAGAATTGCTCCAGTTTATATCTCGGTCTATAAATATTTCAAGCAACAGCTATACTAATACAAGGCTTGGACAGCCTTTAAATAAAAAAAAAAAAATACTATGGTGATATTCTATATGTTTTTCTGATAGTACATCTGAGTCTAGATTTTCCATTTTGTAGTTTCTCAAGGAGTCCATGATCTTCCAGATCAACACAGGGGAAAGTTCTGTACAGCCTGCTGTGAAGAACCTGTATCTAGCATCCTGCTTCTCTTAATGGCCCATTGTATGTAATACTGGGTCCATATGTCTAGTGATGAATTTAATCATGTATTTTATTCAGCTAATTCTTAGGGCTTCAGTGATCCATTATTAATCTTTTTGTATTAAGATAGTAATATGGGGCTTTGTAATCAGATGATATTCTCTGTATTTTAGATACAGATGCAATGCATTTATTGCTGAAGGCAGCTTTAGCAAACTCTATGCTATATTTTGCATGTTAATCAAGTTAGCAAGAAGCCATTGCTAACTTTTATGCACCCAGCAATGAATCTAAGTATATTTATTACTGCCAATTGTGTTTTTAATTTCCTCCTTTCATTACTAGAATACTATAAGCATGTGTGCCCATCGCTTTGTATGGAATTCATCACTTTGTATTATCCAAGGTGTGTCTTTTCCATTAAAAAAAAAAAGTCCCATTTCCAACTTTGGTAAAACATAGGAAAACCTGCTTAGACAAAACACTAGGCAAATAATCCCCCCAAAAAAACCTTTAAAAAATGAGTTCCTTTTCCCTTTTGGAATCATTTGCATGTTAACTAAAATGCCTTTTTGGTTGAGAAGGAATGGTCTCCTAATACGTCAGAGACCAGTCTCCATATTACATATTCCACCTTTGTCCCAAAGATAAACTGACTATAATCTTTAGGCACTACTATATACCATATTTCAAATTTGCATGGGTTGAGCCTGTACCTTATATGGTAGAGTGAGTAGAGTGAGGTAGGGAACAAAGACTAGAGCAATAAAAATGACAATAGATTTTTGGAATTGGCCTATCTGGTTTTGAATACCACATATTTGTGTTCTTGAGCAAGCTCCTAGCCTCTTGGTTTTGAGATTTCTTTTTCCACATCATGGGAATAACTGCACTACTCCAGAAGGCAGATTGTGAGAATTAAATAAAATTCTGCAAATGAAGTAAACAAAGTTTCCTATCTCTCTGTACACTCCCCACCCCCCCAACGATGGTTCCATTGGGAGGTAATGGAACATTAAATTAAACCCTGTCACAAACTGTCTAATGTGATGGAGTCTTCAGAGTTGGGTGATTTAGGGCATCAACGATGTAAGAGATGGCAGTTCTTTTCCTTCACTGCTTTGTTATCTTCAGTTTGCATCTGTTTTTATACATGGTATGAGTCAAAACAAATGGCCAAAGTGTTAACTAATGGGGGAACTAGAAAAAGCTGAATGAATGTTGATAATTACTAGAAAGTTAAGAGTGAAGAAAAAATGGAGTTATGAGAATTACCTTCTCTAGGAACTGATTATGCTAACGGTCTATGAGATGAAGCTTTTTTTTTTTTTGTTTGCTTCTGATTCTTTTTATCAAAGTGCGGAATTTTTCAAAAATTTTCTGAGTATATAATTAGTGAAATTTGTTTTTTACAATGTGTTCCCCATAATATAATTTAGTTTTAAAAATGTGGATTAAAATACAACTTTTTTTTAAAGATTTTATTTTAGAGATAGTGTGCGAGGCAGGGGAGGGGCAGAAGAGAAGGGAGAGGGAAAGAGAATCTCAAGTAGACTCCCAGCTGGGTGAGGAGCCCAACACTGGGCTCATCACAGCCTGAGATCAGGACATGAGCTGAAACCAAGAGTCTGGCACTCAACCTACTGAGCCACCCTGGCCCCCTATACAACTAAACTTTTGAAAATCCTAAGTATATAAAGACTTCTGGATCAATTTTTTATGTAAATGTTATACTGAGGTAAACATTTAGCAACATAACATATATTTAAATATTTGGTCTTATTTTTAGCAGATTATTTGAATAGAGTAAGTTATTAAAATATCAACTTTAATGAGAAATTAACTTATAAGACATTAATAAAAATATTTTCCTGGGTAAATACCACTGATAAGTTAACATTGTATCACCTATTTATACCTCAATTTCCTACAGGAGTATGAAGACTGTACACTTTGAATTTGTAAACCACTTCATATTTTATCTAGATTTTTTTTCTACTATAGAGGGAAAATGACTAAGTACCTGCAGTCTGACCAAGTTTTTAAGTGGAAAACTTTAATAAAATCTCATTAGAATAAAGATTTACTATGTTTTCAAAGACCTAAAATATAAAATACCTTTTCTACTTGGATAAATACATTATTTTGGGTGATCTGAATATCAGTTTTGATTATCCCTTACAAAGTGAGTAATAGAAAATACAGATGTGCAAATGATAAAACTTATTAAATGACAACCTTTATATTTTGAATATTTCAACTTAAAAGGTAGCAACACAAAGTATTCTGTATCTATACTGAATAGCCCCTATTCTAATTATATATATAAAATAAAGATATATGTTATAGGTTATAGAAAGCCATCCTCAATCCAATGTATCGTGCACTTGTTGAGTTTGTGTAACAGGGCAGGCACTTGTTAGGTGTGGAGGGTACAGGGATGAGTAAGACCAATCCAGACTCTGTCTGTAACTACATTTTCCGTGTTTGGTCTTGCTTGATAAGGTTGCAAGTGTGAATAAAAATGACGAAACTATTCTGATCTGTTTTTTCAGGTCTTTTGGATTGGGAATAAAGAACGAAACCATCTTCATGAGAGTACTGTTATCATGAAGGACTACAGTGTAAATGATAAGTCGATCATTGCTCTCTACTTTCCTGCTGGATGGAGGTAAGAGAATGACTTAGTCATTAATGCAATTAATATTTGACCGTCTTATAAGCAAAATGATTGCATTCTTAGAATGAGTTTATACCTCAAATAACATGATGAAATTGTTTAAGCATGAAATGGATTTGACGGCAGAAAGCCTTGTTTCCTTTTTAAACAAGCAATGAAATCTGTCCTATGTAGTAAAACCCTTTAGAATGCTGTAATCATTATCCAAATACAGACTAAAATTACTCAGTAAAAAAGTGTTTTTAGATTTCTTTTGTTTTAACATGAATACTCTAGAATCCAGCCCAATTTATACTCCTTATCTTTGGACACAAAAATCCCTGTTTTATATGTGCAGTGATGTCTGATGCCGGCTACCTGGAGCTAGGCTAAACCTCACAGGATGGAGATAGAGTCTTCCACAAGATGGCTCACACTTCACACACTAGCCACAAAATTGAGGGTTCCCAGTAGTCACCCTCCCTTCTGACTAACAGACTACAATTCAGAGGTTCCCATTGGCCTTTCAGGTTGGATAATTCAATACAACAATTTATGGAGTGCAGGAAATCTGTACTTAATATTATAGTTTTGTCATAGTAAAAAGGTTACAAATTAGAACCAGTCAAAAGGAAAGCTGGATAATATAAGGTCTAAGAATGTCCCAGATGTGGTACTTGCTTTGCCCTCTCCCCGTGGGTTTAGGCTATGCCACCTTCCCAGAATGTTAATCACACTGATGTGTAACAACATGCACAAAGTATTGTCAGCCAGAGCGGATCACTATAGTTTCAGGTGTCCAGAACTTTTATTAGGAAGTCAGAATTAATTGAACTGGTTGTGAGGTTGAACTCCATCTCTCCTTCCCTTCTTCAGAGATTGGGCCAACATCATGTGACTCAAAGTACCGATGCTCTAATCACATGGTTGTCTTTTCTGGCCTGGCCAGCTACCATAATGAGTGATTTCCTCTTTGAGATCCTCATTATGAGTCACCTCACTATCAGAAACTCTTAGGTCCCACCATGAATAACAAAGACATTACTACCACTGGGGAAATGCCAAGTATGCAGAGGCTGCTTCCCAGAAATGGGAGATAAAGGGCGCTAAAGTATCACGAAATAGTATCACTTTTAGCAGTTCCATCCAAAGACCCAAAGAGCCTCCGTCTCCAAGAAATCTTCAAATGATTTCTCGAACTATTCTAAGCATCTCCCACCCTCCCTATTTCCCCAATTCTTCCCGATTCTCTACCACTGACTTCCCTGCCAACAGAATACTTTGAAAATTCTTTGATCTGTACATTAATAGAAACCTTAAAATATGCTGCTTCTACAACTTCTAGATGTCATTAATACAAGGAAGTTACTTGTCCTGCCTTTTAGCTAATTTGATGTTTTTTATTTGATATTTTTATTATATTTACTGTCTAGGGGTCATGCATTTTTTTTGTCTTATTCACCTAATACTTCATGAGTATATTTGACATGTATCCAGAATAGAGTTTGGTATATGTAGTCCTTAAGTGTGCACATCTTCAGTGGCCTAATATCAAAACCTCAAGGACCAAATATGTTTTAATTTCAATAATTGAGGGCATTTGCCAAGACTCATCACAATACAGGGTCTCTAAATGTAGGAAAAGAATTCAGATACTAAGTAGGCAAAGTGATAAATGTCTAATCCATAACTGTTACTATAAACATTAATATATACACCCATCTTTCCATATGTGGTTCCAGATATAAATAGCTTCAATTAATTCAACTTTTCCTTAAACTATTGAATATTCTCTGGCTTTGCCCTCAGGCAGCCCAAAGTTTTATCACTTTCTGTATCTAGCTGCAAGCTGAGTGGAATCCATTCCTCCTCATGTATGTCTCTATAACCCATGCATTAATTTTTGATACAGTTAACCAAGACCAAAAATCCATACATATAAATATACATATATAATTATTATATTATATATAATATATATATTGCAAGGAAAGAAATACAGAAAATTTCAACCATGTGAAAAAAAAATCAGAAGTTGTAACTTGTTTCTGAAACTGGTCGTGAGGGTTTGCTAGCTTTTATGTTCTTTTTGCATTTACCCAGCATCTAAACTGGTCAATGTCTTTTAACTAATGAGTCTTGGACATTCTGCTTTTAAATAAGGTTTCAAAACTTTTTGGTTACCTTTTAACATTGGGTATGATTGTACAAGTAGGTATGCTGGTGAATCGTCTAGATTCTATTTCTTCTTTGATTAGTATAATAACATTTGAATTTCCCCTGTCATGGTCAAACACCATAATGACACTGAAATTTTTTGTTGTTTTTGATTGATCCATTGAAGAGAGAAACTAAAAATTGTCATGTGGCCTCTGATAAAAAGATATCTCTTACCACCATTGAAATGGTAGGGTTTCTGAAACTGTAACATCACCACCCAATATTGGATCAAACAAAAAAAAAAAAGGAAACAAAACAAAAAAACAGCCAAAAATGTCATTTTAAAAAGAAGCCAGTGCTACCAATGTATTTGAGAAGCAATCCTGATATGTAGCTGGCATCTAGAGGTCCTTGTATAAGCAGCTCTTGATAAAAAAAATCTGTCTCTATAAATTGTCATTTCTTTATGGTACAACAAAGTTTTTGATACACTAATATTATTTAGCATTCTTTGATTTATGTAACTAAAACCGCTTTTTTTTAGAAAATAACTGGTCCTAACTTCCTGAGTCTGAAATTTCAATCCATTACCTAACTACTGAAATCATATGGATAACTTCATCTCAATCTGGATTCCATTCTTTCTCAATCCCAAATATTCTATAAATCATTGCCAGTTTAAATTAGCAAATCCCTGTAACTCTTCTAGAGTTCTTACAAAGTTTCCCAGGATGCTTTGTTACCCAAATCTAATCTGAGTCTATAAGACTGTAAACTATGCCTTTGCTGTAGGGACAGCAACTAGTTTTCCCTTACATGGAACCCATTTGGGTGGTAAATTACAGCATATCCAATCAAGACAAATGAGTTGTCACTCAAGGAAGAAGGGACTTCTCTAGTTGCCAAGAATACATTATTACAGTGTTGGAAATAACACTACAAATCCTTAATCTCTTTTGTAATTCTCAGATTCTCTTACCTGATAAATATCCAAAATCTTCACATAGGAGACCTGATGAAGCTGCAAATCACATTCCCTCTTCCTTTGGAAACAAACCAACACTGGTATTTGCGTAAAGTATTCTTGCTCCGCATATGTTATAAAAATGCTTTTAAAACAAATCTAGGAATGTTCTATGGTTTAGACTATTTATGCTAAGACTTGAGAGATTTCAGTTTGTTCTTTATGGCTATTCAACTACCTCATTCTATAGCCATGTAATTCTTGATGGCTTTCAAATTTTTGCCTTTGATGGAGAATTTATTCTAGATGGCCCCAGGAAATGTGGTTAACCATCAAGCTGTTGCATACATGTGTGCAATATTCCAATATTTGATTATTAACTGGTTTATACTTCTCTAGCCCCAATCACATCAAGGATCCCCTTCTTTGAACTTCTAACAATCTTCTAACCAGTCAGGTAGTCCTAAATAAACTGATCTAGAGAATAAAAGTATTGAGACTGGGTACCTCACAAGATTTACCAGAAGATAAGGGAATTGGGCTAAGGAAATAGGAAAAGGGAATGCTAGGTGCCAAAAATTATGCCTAAAATACCTTACCAAAAAATGGTTTATTCTCTTGTCTGTTGATAATCATTTGATGTCTCCAAAAGTGCTAACACCACTCAACACATTATCACTTTGGTGAACTGGGATGAATTCCCATTAATATTTAACTTTCTGGTTTGAAATATTTCTATATCTCCCCCTGTTCTGCTTATGATATTAATAGCCTTAAGAGCAAAAAAGAAAAAGTGCCTTTTACAATGTGTTGGGGAAAACTAGTTTCAAAGATAGAACCCAATGCTCAATTTTACTAAATGATAAAATATTACAGAAAATAGGAAACCTATCTTAATCTGAAGTAGAAAACAATCATTTGAATGTAAATTGTTACAATCTCTATAGATTACATCTTCTATCACATATTTAGGGAGAACTTAAAGGGCCAGCTGATTTGATGTTTAAATACTTCTTAAACCCCTTATATAACTGCCTAGAGGAAAGTTCTAATACTACTTAATAATATGTCATGCTTTTCAATATTTCACTAGGATCACCTAAAACTCCAGAGAAATGCTCTTTATGGGTTCTATAAATGGTGTCATTTTTAAGAGCACAATTTCAAAAGGCACGTATGAGAATATAGTGGTATGACAAAATCTGTCTGGGATATTCAAACAGACACCTAAATCTCCAAGGGGCTGGGTAGAGGTCAACATTTATACAATATTTATAATAAAAAGCCCAAGAAACATCTTGCCACTATTACATTTCATGTACATCACTACATTATCCACCATGAAGCTGACACTTTTACTAGCGGAGATATTACTGCTTCAAAATCAAACTTGAAATCAAAAGCTTTTTCTGCTTAGAAAAGAATACCCTGCAAAGACCATCAAGTGTATTTCAAGTTGCATCCTGCTTTGTTCTGCTAGAAATACTTCAATATTCAGGTGACATAAGCTAATTCTCTGAAATCAATGATAATTAGCTAGCTGTTGCTAAATTATACACAACATAGACAAATCATCTTATATGGGGAAGAACGTTTGATAGCATTTTAATAGAGTAGTGTATAAATGGTGGGTGTGTGGTTAAGTCAGACAGTAGAGTAAAAACTATTTAGAAGTTGGAGATGTGAATTTAAACTCTAAGTGTTCATCTTACCCTTGTGATCTAGGCCACGTGTGTACATTAGTTTCTCAACTATAAAGTGCAGATTAGACCTATTCACCTCTGAAATATTATGCAAATGTAATTTGAGGAAGCTATACTAAAACGAGGATGGAAATTCTGAGTTCGAAATTCATGTTATGAACATAAGAAATAATGTACATCTCCTAGGATACCATATAGCTCATAAGAGGTATTGGCTTAGGGGCGCCTGGGTGGCTCAGTCGTTAAGCCTCTGTCTTCGGCTCAGGTCATGATCCCAGGGTCCTGGGATCGAGCCCTACATCGGGCTCCCTGCTTGGCGGGAAGCCTGCTTCTCCCTCTCCTGCTCCCCCTGCTTGTGTTCCCTCTCTCGCTGTGTCTCTCTCTGTCAAATAAATTTAAAAAAAAACTTTAAAAATAAATAAAAATAAAATTATAAAAAAGGTATTGGCTTAATGTTTTTGTCATAGCAGACAATGACAAAGTCCCAATCTCACAGAAATTTGGTTTTATTAACTGTTGCAGATAATTATGCATCACTCCCAAGTTTGCTATAAAGATAAAAAAAAAATTCAAACCTCAAATTCTAAATTATAAGGACTCCTGAAAGGTGAGACATTATTGATCTTAAAGTCAAGAAATAAATCAAGCTAAATTTTCAGAATCTCTGTCAGGCTCTGGAAAATAGACTACAGTACCCAAGTGAATGGTTTTTGGGGGCTGGGATGATAATAGGGAATGAGTGCTTATTGAGCATGGTTTTTTTGGTGGGGGGTGGTAAATATGAACTGGAAACTGGTAGTGATTACACAGAATGGTAAGTATACTTCAATCCACTGAATTGTATATTTTAAAATTGTTATGAGAAATCTCATGCATCCAGTCATGAATAATAGGACAATATGAAACTAATGTAAGTAACCCAACACATTAAATTATGACAAACTCCAAATTTAAATGGTTTTTCCAGTAAATTCTATCAAATGTTTAAGAAAAGATACCAAAATCAGTTTATTTTTCCAGAAAATAGAACAGTAGGGAAACAATCGAACTTGTGTTAATATGTCAGCTTAACCTTGATGCCAGTACCTGATATTGAAGGTTACCTGCATAGGCTATCCCCAAACATGTCTCTTTTAGGGTATGGATTATTTTGAGTTAAAGAAAATGGGAAACTAGTGGAAACAGGGAAAGCTTTATTTCTCTCCCCCCGCCCCCGCCGCCTAAAAATATAAGATTCCCCTTTTGTTAAACCAAAAAAAAAGTTTCTACTTTTTTCTACAAACTTCACTTGTGAATTCCATTGTGTCAGAGCTGCTCAGACAACTGAGAGACTGCCTGCACAGCAAGGCTATGCTTATTTACCATATGTTCTCTCTGCTCTCCTCCTAACCCCTCCGCCTGTCTAGAAGTCCCCAACCCCTTTTATTTAGCCTAATGTGGTATGTAAGCCTCAACCATCTGGCTGGCCCCTTGGGCCACGTTCGTCTTTGAAATTGCTCACATAAGCCTGTAAACCTGCCTTTTTTGTTGTTAATCTGTGTTTTATCCATTTGGTGCATGGGCCCTAGCGATGAACCTAGAGGGTAAGAGAGAGATTACTGCATTCCCTTACAATATTACAAAAGTACAGACTAACATCCCTTGTGAGCCTCTAAAAATCCTTATATTATCCAAGGAAATACAACAGTATATACCAAGAATAATGTCTTGAACAAGTAGGCTTATCCCAAGAATAGCTTAATATTTAAAAATTATTTGATGGAGATCACCATGCTAACAGAGTACAGGAGAAAAACCACATAACTTCAATAATTGCTGAGAAAAGCACATGAGAATATTGAGCATGAAACCAGTGTCCTGAAAAGATAGCCCAAGGCTGTGATGTAGGCAACTCTTGGTGTTTGATCTCAGCTTCTAGCTCGGAATGTGTATCTCCCAGATACTCAGAAAGGCAGAGAAATGCTGGTGGGGAGCCATTCACCTCCAAAATGGATAGGAGACAGCCTAAATGGCAGGAAAGCTACTGAGATGTGAACTGCAGCTACATATCTTTATCTTTTCACACCTGTCAGAAGCAGACCAATAGCTTACAGAAAACAGACAAAATGAAGGACCTAATCAACATTTGAGAGACACTATAAAAGATAGTGTCCAAATGTAAACATCAGATGAAGTAAAACCTGAATTTTAATGAAAGGAGTTAAATGTTCTAATTACTATCTTTTGTGCAATGCAAACTTTGCTAAACATACTTAAAATTGTCTTTGATTTTGATAATGTATGGGGTTAATTTGAAAATACATTAATCATGATATTCCAAAACACTAATCAAGTAAACTATAAAATGATAGTTCATATGTTAAATGCCATTTGTTACAATATTCATAAATTCAGTGAATAAGAACTCCAAAATCTACAGGTGGGAAAAAAGTTAACATTACTATATCAGTTCTAAAAAGTAACATGCATTTTATATACAGACTTAACTGTAAAAACAAAACAACTCAGTAATACAGCACAGATCAATTGACAGAATCTCAGATACTGAATTTCTCGGTCATTCTTGCTAAGAATGATTTTGAAGGCTGGAGTGACAAATGATCAGAGTACATAAAGTTTACAGATCTCTCTACTGTAAAACATGAACAAATTTATAAGGCAAATATAGGGTATAACTCCATGTATGCATATGTATAGACATGCATGCAAACATATATTAAAGATTTTATGATTGCCTCTTACAATGAATCGAGCTCTGTTACTGCTACCTTCATTTTCAGGAAAAAGAAAACCCAATGTTTTGCATATACAACTCTATCTGTAGCCCATATGGTATGTGTATGTGTGTGTGTATATATGTATAATATAACGTATGTATTGTCCGTATAATTCATCATGCATATACATGCATTCTGGCCTCTGTGATTTGTCATTCTTACCATGGGTCAAATAGACAATATTTTCTGTCACTTTATGTGACTCAAATGTAATAGCTTTCAAGTCATTATGAAAAGAAAAACAGTTTACTATATAAACATTCTCTGAGGCCAACTGTATTATAAAAATGAAACCTTTACTGCGCTCTGTAGCAGTCTCAGCCATAAATCTCTATTCTGGTAAATATCAGTGATTCATAGTAATAGATTTCAGTTGATGGGTGCTACAACCATTATATGCAAATCTATTGCCTTTCTAATTTTCAAATTTCTTTATCTCAAATACTTTCTTAGTAGAAGCCAAGCTGGGCTTAAACTGAAAAAATCCATGTACTGTCACATCAAGTACTTATCCTCTGATATTAACTTCTTGTAAACCCACCATTTGAGCTCCAGATTATTAGCAGACAAATTGTCTTCCTGCATTTTCACTCTAAAGGGATTTATCTAGTATATTTTTAGACTTTGTTTTCCATTTGGTGAGATGATATTCATTTCTGCCTGCAAAAGCAATGAGAATAATCCCAAAATGCAAAGTTGAGATAACTTTATTAGGTTTTAAAAGATATTGTGTGTCTAAAGACATTGGTTATTTTCTTAATCTTAAAACCAATAAATCTTTAATGTGCTTAGGTAGGGGGTCAGCAGCATATGAATTCTTTGCAACCATTGTCAACTGATCATCAAAAGCAGGGTGAGGCGAAAGAAGTTCCTATTTTACTAATCAAACCTAATCTGACTGTGTTTCCAACTGATAAAAAATGTAACCTTGGTTTCAGAGTAATATAAACATGGAAATAAATATTATCATCCAAAGGCACATGCCATTGACAAGCCAGAAAAAAAGTCTCCAGTGTAGCTAAATGGAGTTAGATTTTTAAAAATATGCCAGGCTCCTAGCCACAAGAATTCCTATACGTTAACTGAGCGGGCTAGTGGCCGACATTCTAAACTGTGGAAGAACATATTTTGTAAAATGTTGACTGCTCCAAAATAAATATGCACAGCTTTCAGTCATTAAAATTCTGAAGTGCATTTTTACCTCTCTGAAAATTCCTTTATGCTTCTATTATTACCTAACTACTGGAAATCTAGCTGGTACAATTAGCATTTAGTGAACATCATCGTTCCAACAGACGCTGAGAGGATTCACACACTTGTATTTCATATTCACACCACCTTGTTAACCCCATTTGACAGGTAAGGAAAAGTCAAGAAAGCTTTAGTGTTCTACCTGAGGTCTAATATCTGGAAGCTACCCTTGCCCTCCTTTGTGGAAGCCTGTTAGTCAAAGCACTGCATAATCATAAAAGCCATTGAAAGCACTGCATAAGTATTTTCAGAAGCTCATCAGAAAGCCTATAATATGTCCATATGCTGGAATATGTTAAGTATGCCTCAGTATCAATACACTGGGAGAGCAGCATATGGCTCTTTGATGGAATGTAATGGAAAATGACAGGCTGTTTGAAAATGCTCTATCACCAATTTCATGAATAATACATCAGAGTAACAGGTATAATCAGTGTCATTTAAGCCTGCAGCCTCCAGAGAGACAACAGCAGCATGAGGAAGAACCAATTATCTGTTTTGATGTTTTAAAAGGGAATTTTATTTCAAATATTATTCACTATTCTCTTTTTCAAGCCAGGTTATATTTTCTACCCAGAAATAATAATAAAAAAACAACAGTATTTTAGTAATTGAAGTTCAACCTGGTTTGTACTCCTTGATTTAAATCTAGGAAATTTAAAAGAAAAAATGCTGAAAGGTACACATATTTTAAGTAGTTAAAATTTAACAACTTTTCGTTACTCAAACCTTCACTGGAGAAATGCTTCACAATGAGTTATTGATGTAACTCTTAGAATCATGAAGATTTAATAGTTCATAACAGGTATTAATCTATTGGAATAAGGCTTCTATGTAAAATACAGCAAAACTCTAATTTTATAATTATATCCATTTTCCCATTGATTGGTTCCATAAAACACCTTTCAGGAATCTGATGAAATTAGTATGATTACATATTTTAATAGAAGAGTAGATAGCTGTTTTTAATCTAAATTTGTTTAGCATGAATCATGGATTCTTTTTCTAAAAGTGAGATAAATAACAGCCTCACAGCAAACTAGGCACTAGCTAAAGCAACTCTGACAGTGCAAATTGGTTTTTGTTTATATCTATTGATTAGTCAGAAGAATGAAAGGGTTGACTGTTTTAAATGGAAGTGCAAGCAATTTACAAAATTAATCCCTTGGGTTAAGAATCCCTACATTCTCATTTTTGATTCCCCCACAGTGCATAAAACAAGACTTTGCACATAATAGTCTATAGAAATATTATTCCATTAGATCACTTGAATGTAAAGGTAAGTGTATTTTTAAAATAGGGGAGAGTCCTACTTTCTATGTATGCTGAAAGGTAGGTCATTAGCACAGTTACTATTAGCATGTGGCTTAAACAGTATTGCCATGTTCATTGTTCTAAATGGCATATTTTAACAACTAATTAGATCATAAAAAATAGATCATATTATCATAACCATTTAAATCCATTCCAGAAAGGGACATTTTTCACCAAAGAACTTGATATTTATAAATTGGCAATAGATAACAGAAATCACTAGATGTGAGGTTTTATATAGATCTTCTTGTCCATCCTTCCCACCTAAATATGAATCCATTTTAAATACCCCTAAAAAGAGACCAGTTATTTGAATCTTTTTAGTGACAGGTGCTTAAGCTCTTGGCGGCAAGAAACCAGTATACTTTGTACTGTCCAACATCTACCTAAAACCATTTTTCATTACATAATAGAGGATACAATTCATCAGATTTAAGATTCATTAAATAAATTTTATGTTCCTACCTGATGAAGTCCAGTGTTAGAAATGAAAGTAACAAAGTCAAAATATAAATCCTATTTTCCCCTCCTCTAGCTCATAAGCTATTAAATTCAACTTCCAAAATACATGCCACCCAAATTTGAGATGTGATATTGCCTAGTCATACCTGTTTTTCTACTTCCCCATTGTCCTTTTACTGCTGAAGCTACTGGGAAAAGCTTGAGGCAAAGAGTGAGTTCTGTCAGGGTTGGTAATACTGTTCTGGCTGTAGTTGGAATATACTAGGGAATTATTTAGTGTCTATTGGGTAAATTAAGTGATCCGTTTATTAAGCATGTGGTTACTTCTAGACATCACAGAGAGCAATAGTAAGCAAATCACACATACTCTATCAACCATGGAACTGTTTATTATCAACATAAGTCATGCATTAATATTGGATGAGTTATTGTTTCAGAAGTTCTCAAAAATAAATCTCATTCCTTTTATGTAAAATAAATAAGATAAAGACATTATGGCTTATGTTTTTGAATGTTGATTACATGGCAAAAATAGATGTGTAAATTTGCTATGGTATTGACTCATTTGATTAAATTGTGATAGGCAGTGAATTGAATTTTTTCTCTCTAGTGAAAAGCAATTTAGTATTTTTAAATTTTCCTAAAACTGGTTAAAGTATGTGTTAGTTATAATGAGTTCTTCAAATTCTGTATTTCATAAGTCTTATCCATAGAAAATCACAGGTATTTCAAATTGTGATGAACTCTCCAGAAACTATTTTAAAAACATGTGCCATCCTTTTGTACTTTTCAGAATTAGTCTACAATTTGAAATTCAAAATAGTTTTTTATGTTTGAATTAAAGTAATATTATTTCTCAGAACTTACCAAAGTCGTGCTTTGTTTATAAGTAACCCTTGGATTGAAACTAAGACATCAGATGCTTTACCAATAACTGATTGGCTTGGCCTTTACAAGCTAAATTTTATAATTAAGAGCCTCATTGATGTTTAAAATAAGAATGTTGGATTAAAGAATCTATAAACAGTACAATTAGACAATATTTTTACAATAAATTTAGTCCTCTAAAATTTAATTTCTATTCTTATTCAGTGTCAGCCTGGTATCTATTTTCTCCCACATGTCGTACTAAATTTCCCTGGGAGCTATGTCAAAGAAAACTAGAGTTGGTGTTGATCTTGACACTGCCTATGCATTTGTGAATATATTCCAGAACAGGAAAAAGTTGAGGTTATCATCAATCTGAGAAATTGCATAGCACCCTCCGAAACTGCCTTGTATTTGCCAGTGACATGGACACACGGGTCATTTACTTCAAAGATTAATAATGCAATGGATCCCATCAAGAGGTATTTTGATGCAAACTTTTGACCAGATACACATTTGATAATGCAGTAGCCCAGGCAGATATGAAGCCTTTCACGGTAGTGGATAATTCAGAGAGGCGAAAGTTCCAGGCAAAGTAGGAGAATGAGGTTTCTATTGTTTTGAGTATCTTCTAGGATTATGAGAATAACTGCAGTCACCTAATTTAAGATAAACAACAGTGATACTAACACCGCTTTATTTTAATGACTCCCAGCATCAATCCCAAATAGGTATTGGAGTCACTACTGACTGAAATTCCCTGAGATTTATGAATGAGTCAACTGCTGTGGCTATTTAATATTTGTTTAAGAATGTTGCTAGAGACAACTGCTTTGCCTGTGAAGTGGTGATTTTGATATATCCATCCTTAGTTTTGAAGGAAAAAATCATGGTGTTAAAGGGCTAGGAGCCAAAGCCAAAAAAGTGTAAGATTTTGACAAATGATTAAACATTTATTTCAAAATCACAAGGTTAAGGATACTAAGGCAAGAAAGAACATAATCTCCATACAATTGTGCTAAATATACTCTCTATTCCAGTAACTAAGCTAATATTGAGATCGATCTCCTCTATGAAGGGATAAACCCCTGCATCTCCATTACTAGTACTAAATTTGAAACATGGATTTTGACCTATTATGCAGCACCGTGGATCTTCTAGAAAAAGCCCATTGCAATATCAGTCTAGATAAGTTACAGTTTAAGACCTCATCTTAGTTGGTAGCTAGTCTCAAATACCCAAAGTTTAGAAACTCCTGCAGGAGTTCTTCCAGGTTCTAAATTTGTAGCCACTTTATTCATTGGGTAGTTTTAAAAAAACACTTGAGCAGTTATATTAGTACATTACTGAGCAATCAGAATACATTAAATTGTCTGCAGAAAGTGACCACCAATTTGTATAATACTGCGTATAAACAAGTAAAAAGTTGTATGAAAGAATAAAGCTCTACTAAAACTAGCCCTATGAATTTTATTTGACTGTAAATCTCAGGCTTGCTCTGTTATTCTGCATCACTAAGTATGTATCTGCTAACATCAAAACTTAAAAGTATCTGCCTGAGCAAAGCTGTGTTCCATTTAACTGTCCTATTACAACTAATTTTAAAATAGGGAAAGACAGGCAAGATTTATAGAAATTTTGACTTGGTGTTCTAGAATTTATACATTTTCCTCTTACTTGAAAATTTGAGGCTGACTCAAAGCCCCTTTCCCCTTCACAATATAGATTGAATAACTGAATCCCAGACAAAGTAAGCAACTTGACTGAGTGGCTCAAGTGGCTGGTGACAGGTCAAATTAGAAACTTTAAAAACATAGATTTTCAATGAAAAACTTACATGAATGAATACCCAGGGTCTTACTACTTTTATATGTATGTGTATGTCATATAGTAAGTCTCGTGATTTTCTCAAAGGAGGCATTACTAATTTTTTTTAACCTATCCACTTAATTATCATTACTCTAGAGATCTCTATCACCAGGCTCTTCTTTGTTAAATTATTTGTTTCTTTCCTTTACTTCTTGATTACACAAAAATTTCTAGTTTATTTTTGCCTTTGTGAAAAAAATTCAATAACTTATTTCCTCCTTTCCTCAAACTTTTTTTTAAACACACCCTCTTGCTTCATATTTCCTTCAACCTTTTCTATATTTACCCTCAGTGAATAGGAAACCAAGTAAACAGAAGTGTAGAGATTTTTTTTTTTCTTTTCAGAAGTATAGAGATTCTTAAGGATGAAACTTAGGGAAAGTTTAAGAGGCAGTGAAGTTGTCAGACTGAAAGAAAATGTCACATAGGAGATATGAAAAATAGGAAATGATTAAAAGATGATCAACATTGGAAACATAACCCAATGTTTTCTATACGAACAAAATCTATAGTTGTTGGACTTTAATAGGCAACAACATATGTAATACAAAGATCTGTGCAGTCTCTTAAAATTAACTTTGTTTAGGTATAGCTTTAATAAAAGATATACATTTTAATTGTATCGTTCAATTTACTTTAACAAATATATACACCCATGCATTCATAACCACAATCAAAATATGGAATAGCTCCATCAACACAAAGTTCCGTTTGTCCGTTCCATGTCAATTCTGAATGATCTTCAGCCAGAGCAAAAAGGGACATATTTTAGTACCATACATTAGATTTGTCTTTTCTAGAGATAAATGAGTCATACTGTATATATTCTTCGTGTTGGGCTTCTTTAATTCAGCTCATGGAGATCAGTATACATCCTCTGTTGTATAGATTAGTAGCTGGCTGGCATTTATTACTGAGTAGTATTACTTTGTATGGATATATCACATTTTGAGTATTTGCTTTTTGATGGATGTCCAGGTAGTTTCTAGTGTGGGGCTACTAAGAATAAAGATGATATAAAATTCTAATATTTTTGTGGAAGCATGTTTCCATTTCTTCTTGGTAAATACCAGAGTGGAATTGCTGAGTCATGTGGTATGTGTATGTTGAACTTTTAAGAAACAGCTATGATGTTGGATAAAATGGGTATGAAATTTTACATCAAGGAAAGAAAGTTTGTCTACATCCTTTCTTGTGCATCTCTGATAATCCTTTTAGTGAATATGTAGTGTACCATATTGTAGTTTTATTATGTGCTTCCCTAATCAATGATGATGAACATCTTTTCATGTACTATCAGTCATTCACTTAACCTTTGAGGAAGTTTATCTCATTTTCCAGTCAGAGTATGACTTTGACAGATATGCATTGTGAATATCTTTGCCCAGTTTATGGCTTGTCTTATTTTTTTGTCTTATAGTTTTGTCTTAAGAATGTCTTTACAAGGGCCAGAGTTTGTAACTTTTAGGAATTTGTCAATTTATCACTGTTCCTGTTCCCATTCATTCTTTGTATTTTCCCTAAGAAATCTTTGTCCCAAACTCTCAAGAGTTTTCCAGAAACTCTGAAAGATGTAAAAAATAAAAAAATGGCGCAACATAGTCAAACTTCTGAAAATCAAAATTTAAAATGTTGAAGCTGGAGAAAAAGAAACCTTTCATAATGAGGAATAATGAAAAGTGATACTAAGAGTTTTGGGTAGGAACTACACACCAGGGATCGATGGAGGAACATCTTTAAATGTAGCACTGTAAACACAGATTTCTATAATGTCTGAATAGATTTCTCAAAAATGTAGGCAAAACACAGGCAAAATACTTTCTCACACAAACATAAGCTGAGAGTAGTCATTCCATTTGAACTTTGAACTTGGCTATAAGAAATATTTAAAGGGGGGCAGAGCAAGATGGCGGAGGAGTAGGAGACCTAGATTTCGTCTGGTCTCAGGAATTCTGCTGAATAGGGATGAAACCATTCTGAACACCTATGAACTCAACAGGAGATCAAAGAGGAGAGTAGCAACAACTCTCCGAACAGAGAAGTGACGACTTACTGGAAGGTAGGACGTGCGGAGAAGTGAATCCGAGGTGATATTCGGGAGGATAGACAGCGGGGGAGGGGGCCTCCGTCGGCAGCTTCTGGCAAGTGCTAGAGCCGCGGAGCACAAAATCGGACCTTTTAGAAGTCGGCTCCGCGGAGGGACGTCGCTGCAGTGGCTAAGCGGGGGGTGGAACCCTCGTGGGACAGTGTGGTCTCAGGACCCTCGGGGTCACAGAAAGACCGGGGGTGCCTGAGTGCGGCAGAGCTCCCAGGGATCGGAGCGGGGAAGCCGGCTGCAGAGACGGAGCCGAGGCGCGGGCTCTCAGCTCGGGGTGGCCACAAACTGCGATCCGCGGCCCAGACGGGCCACTGCTCCTCCAGCAGGGACCCAACAAGCGGCAGAGCCGGGGAGACTCCCCTTCCTCCCCCGGGAGGAGCGGCGCGGGAGCGCACCGCAGGGATCTGCTGGGTTTGGAGACTCCACACGGGGTCGGGTGCCAGAGATAGAAACACTCGGTCACAGGCCGGGTGAGCACGGAGTGCGCCGGAGACCGGGGACACAGGAGTGACTGCTTTTCTGTGGGGGCGCACTGAGGAGCGGGGCCCCGAGTTCTCAGCTCCTCTGGGTGGAGATTGGGAGGCCACCATTTTCGCCCTGGTCCTCCAAAGCTGTACCGAGAGCTGGCAGGGAACAAAAGCTCCTGAGAGCAAACCCGAGCAGATTACTTAGCGTGGACCGAGAAGGGCGGGGCAATTCAGCCTCCGGCAAAGACATTTGGGAACCATGGCAACAGGCCCCTCCCCAAGAAGATCACAAACAGCCAGCAAGGCAAGACCAAGTTTACCGATCAAGGAGAACAGGAGAACTCCAGCGCTAGGGGAATACGGCACATAGAATTCATGGCTTTATTTTACCATGATTCATTAGTTCATCAAAGTTAATTCTTTTAACTGTTTTTTTTTTAATTTTTCCCTTTTTCAACCAACATCTTATCAATCCCTTTTTTAAAGAAAAACATTTTTTATTTTTCATTTTTAGAGTCATAATTTATCCCTTCATAGTAGTTACCCTTATTTTTGACATATATATATAAGTTGTTCTCTTTAAAATTTTGAGATACACTTTCTTCTAACATATCAAAATATACCCTAAATCACTAGTGTATGGCTTTGTTCTAGTCTCCTGCCTGATCACATTCTCTCCCTTTTTTCTTTTTTTTTAATCTTCTTTCTTTCTTCAAACAACTTATCAATTCCTTTTATAAAATCTTTTATAATTTTCATCTTTACAGTCATCTTCCATCCCTTCATTATATCAACCCTTACTTTGTACATATATGTCTTTCTTCCTTTAAAATTTTAGGAGGCACTTTTTTCTAACAGACCAAAATACACCAAAAATCTAGTGTGTGGCACTGATCTATGCACTAGCCTGATCATATTTGATCATATTCTGCTTTTTTTGTATTCTGTTTTTGTTTTTATCTTTTTCTTTTCCTCTTTCTTTTTTCTTTCTTTCCCTTTCTTTTCCCCTGGTTTCAGGTTTTTTCTGATTTCTGTAGAGTATATTTGCTGGGGACGTTGTTAACCTGTTAGCATTTTGTTTTCTCATTCATCTACTCTCCTCTGGACAAAATGACAAGTCGAAAAAAATCACCTCAGCAAAAAGAACAAGAGGTAGTACCATCAGCCAGGGACCTACTCAATACGGACATTAGTACAATGTCGGACCTAGAGCTCAGAATCTTGACTTTAAAGATACTAGCTGGGCTTGAAAAAAGCGTGGAAGTTATTAGAGAAACCCTTTCTGGAGAAATAAAAGAACTAAAATCTAACCAAGTCGAAATCAAAAAGGCTATTGAGGAGGTGCAATCAAAAATGGGGGCACTAACTGCTAGGATAAATGAGGCAGAAGAGAGAATCAGCGATATAGAAGACCAAATGATGGAAAATAGAGAGGCTGAGAAAAAGATAAACAACTACAGGATCACGAGGGCAGAATTTGAGAGATAAGTGATACGATAAGACGAAACAACATTAGAATAATTGGGATCCCAGAAGAAGAAGAAAGAGAGAGAGGGCAGAAGGTATATTGGAGCAAATAATAGCAGAGAACTTCCCTAATGTGAGGAAGGAAACAGGCATCAAAATCCAGAAGGCACAGAGAACCCCTCTCAAAATCAATAATAATAGGTCAACACCCCGACAACAAATAGTAAAACGTACAAGTCTCAGAGACAAAGAGAAAATCCTGAAAGCAGCTTGGGAGAAGAGATCTGTAACCTACAATGGTAGAAATATTACACTGGCAACAGACCTATCCACAGAGACCTAGCAGGCCAGAAAGGACTGGCAAGATATCTTCAGAGCACTAAACGAGAAAAATATGCAGCCAAGAATACTATATCCAGCTAGGCTGTCATTGAAAATTGAAGGAGAAATAGCTTCCAGAACAAACAAAAATTAAGGAATTTGCAAACAGGAAACCAGCTCTCCAAGAAATATAGAAAGGGGTCCACTAAGCAAAGAGAGAGCCGAAAAGCATAGATCAGAAAGGAACACAGACAATATACACTAACAGTCAGCTTACAGGCAATACAATGGCACTAAATTCATACCTTTCAATAGTTACCCTGAATGTAAATGGGCTAAATGCCCCAATCAAAAGGCATAGGCCATCAGATTGGATTAAAAAACAAGACCCATCAATATGCTGTCTACAACAGACTCATTTTAGACCCAAAGACACCCCCAGATTGGAAGTGAGGGGGTGGAAAACCATTTACCATGCTAATGGACACCAAAAGAAAGCTGGGGTGGCAATCCCTATATCAGACAAATTAGATTTTAAAAGAAAGACTGTAATAAGAGATGAGGAAGGACACTATATCCTACTTAAAGGGTCTAGCCAACAAGAAGTTCTAACAATTGTAAATATCTATGCCCCTAACATGGGAGCAGCCAATTATATAAGGCAATTAATAACAAAAGCGAAGAAACACATTAACAACAATACAATAATAGTGGGGGACTTTAACACCCCCCTGACTGAAATAGACAGATCATCTAAGCAAAAGATCAACAAGGAAATATAGACTTTAAATGAAACACTGGACCAAATGGACTTCACAGACATATTCATTACATTCCATCCCAAAGCAACGGAATACACATTCTTCTCTAGTGCCCATGGAACATTCTCCAGAACTGATCACATCCTAGGTCACAAATCAGGTCTCAACTGGTACCAAATGATTGGGTTTATCCCTGCATATTTTCAGACCACAATGCTCTGAAACTAGAACTCAATCACAAGAGGAAAGTCGGAAAGAACTCAAAACACATGGAGGCTAAAGAGCATCCTCCTAAAGAATGAATGGGTCAACCAGGAAATTAAAGAAGAATTAAAAAAAATCATGGAAACCAATGAAAATGAAAACACACTGTTCAAAATCTTTGGGATACAGCAAAGGCAGTCCTGAGAGGAAAGTATATAGCAATACAAGCCTTTCTCAAGAAGCAAGAAAGTTCTCAAATACACAACCTAACCCTACACCTAAAGGAGCTGGAGAAAGAACAGCAAATAAAGCCTAAACCCAGCAGGAGAAGAGAAATAATAAAGATGAGAGCAGAAATCAATGAACTAGAAACCAAAAGAACAGTAGAACAGATCAACGAAACTAGGAGCTGGTTCTTTGAAAGAATTAACAAGATTGATAAACCCCTGGCCAGACTTATCAAAAAGAAAAGAGAAAGGACCCAAATCAACAAAATCATGAATGAAAGAGGAGCAATCACAACCAACACCAAAGAAATACAAACAATTATAAGAACATATTATGAGCAACTCTGTGCCAGCAAATTAGATAACCTGGAAGAAATGGGTGCATTCCTAGAGACGCATCAACTACCAAAATTGAACCAGGAAGAAATAGAAAACCTGAACAGACCTATAGCCACTAAGGAAATTGAAGCAGTCATCAAAAATCTCCCAACAAACAAAAGCCCAGGGCCAGATGGCTTCCCAGGGGAATTCTATCAGACACTTAAAGAAGAATTAATACCTATTCTCCTGAAACTGTTCCAAAAAATAGAAAAGGAAGGAAAACTTCCAAACTCATTTTATGAGGCCAGCATTATCTTGATCCCCAAACCAGACAAAGACGCCATCAAAAAGGAGAATTACAGACCAGTATCCTTGATGAACATGGATGCAAAAATTCTCACCAAAATACTAGCCAATAGGATCCAACAGTACATTAAAAGGATTATTTACCACGACCAAGTGGGATTTATCCCTGGGCTGCAAGGATGGTTCAACATCCGCAAATCAATCAACATGATACAATACATTAACAAAGAAAGAACAAGAATCATATCCTCCCAATAGATGCAGAAAAAGCATTTGACAAAGTACAGCATCCTTTCTTGATCAAAACTCTTCAGCGTATGGGGATAGAGGCTACAAACCTCAATATCATAATAGCCATCTATGAAAAACCTACAGCCAATATCATTCTCAATGGGGAAAACCTGAGAGCTTTTCCCCTAAGGTCAGGAATGCAGCAGGGATGTCCACTATCACCACTGCTATTGAACATAGCATTAGAAGTCCTAGCCACAGCAATCAGACAACAAAAAGAAATCAAAGGCATCCAAATTGGCAAAGAGGAAGTCAAACTCTCACTCTTTGCAGATGATATGATACTGTAGGTGGAAAACCCAAAAGACTCCACCCCAAAACTGCTAGAACTCATACAGGAATTCAGTAAACTAGCAGGATATAAAATCCATGCACAGAAATCAGTGGCATTCCTATATACCAACAACAAGACAGAAGAGAGACAAATCAAGGAGTCAATCCCATTTACAATTGCACCCAAAACCATAAGATACCTAGGAATAAATTTAACCAAAGAGGCACAGGATCTGTACTCAGAAACTATGAAATACTCATGAAAGTAATTGAAGACATAAAGAAATGGAAAAACGTTCCATGCTCATGGATTGGAAGAACAAACATTGTGAAGATGTCAATGCTACCTAGGGCAATCTACACATTCAATGCAATCCCCATCAAAATACCATCCACCTTTTTCAAAGAAATGGAACAAATAATCCTAAAATATTTATGGAACCAGAAGAGACCCCGAATAGCCAGAGGAATCTTGAAAAAGAAAAGCAAAGCTGGCGGCATCACAATTGCGGACTTCCAGCTCTATTACAAAGCTGTCATCATCAAGACAGTATGGTACTGGCACAAAAACAGACACATAGATCAATGGAACAGAATCGAGAGCCCAGAAATGGACCCTCAACTCTATGGTCAACTTATCTTTGACAAAGCAGGAAAGAATGTCCAATGGCAAAAAGACAGTCTCGTCACCAAATGGTGTTGGGAAAATTGGACAGCCACATGCAGAAGAATGAAACTGGACCATTTCCTTACACCACACACAAAAATAGACTCCAAATGGTTGAAAGACCTAAACGTGAGACAGGAGTCCATCAAAATCCTAAAGGAGAACACAGGTAGCAACCTCTTCGACCTCAGCCGCAGTAACTCCTTCCTAGAAACATCGCCAAAGGCAAGGGAAGCAAGGGCAAAAGTGAACTATTGGGATTTCATCAAGATAAAAAGCTTTGCACAGCAAAAGAAACAGTCCACAAAACCAAAAGACAACCGACAGAATGGGAGAAAATATTTGCAAATGACATATCAGATAAAGGGCTAGTATCCAAATCTATAAAAACTTATCAAACTCAACACCCAAAGAACAAATGATCCAATCAAGAAATGGGCAGGACATCCAAATGGCCAACAGACACATGAAAAAGTGCTCAACATTGCTCGGCATCAGGGAAATCCAAATCAAAACCTCAGTGAGATAGCACCTCACACCAGTCAGAATGGCTAAATTTAACAAGTCAGGAAACGACAGATGTTGGCGGGGATGTGGAGAAAGGGGAACCCTCCTACATTGTTGGTGGGAATGCAAGCTGGTGCAGCCACTCTGGAAAACAGTTGGAGGTTCCTCAAACAGTTGAAAATAGAGCTACCATACGATCCAGCAATTGCACTACTGGGTATTTACCACAAAGATACAAATGTAGGGTTCCAAAGGGGTACGTGCACCCCAATGTCTATAGCAGGAATGTCCACAATAGCCAAACTGTGGAAAGAGCCAAGATGTCCGTGGACAGATGAATGGATAAAGAAGGTGGGGTATATATACACAATGGTATATTAAGCAGCCATCAAAAGGAGTGAGATCTTGCCATTTGCAACGACGTGGATGGAACTGGAGGGTGTTATGCTGAGTGAAATAAGTCAATCAGAGAAAGACATGTATCATATGACATTGGGGATATGAGGAATTCTTAATCTCAGGAAACAAACTGAGTGTTGCTGAGTGGTGGGGGGTGGGAGGGATGGGGTGGCTGGGTGATAGACATTGGGAAGGGTATGTGCTATGGTGAGCGCTGTGAATTGTGCAAGACTATTGAATCACAAATCTGTACTTCTGAAACAAATAATGCAACATATGTTAAGAAAAAAAAAAAAGATAACAGGAGGGTAAGAATGAAGGGGAGTAAGTCAGAGGGGGAGATGAACCATGAGAGATGATGGACTCTGAAAAACAAACTGAGGGTTCTAGAGGGGAGGAGGGTAGGGGGATGGGTTAGCCTGGTGATGGGTATTAAGGAGGGCACGTTCTGCATGGAGCACTGGGTGTTCTGCACAAACAATGTATCATGGAACACTACATCAAAAACTAATGATGTAATATATGATGATTAACATAACAATAAAAAATTTTAAAAAAAAGAAATACTTAAAAAAATTATAGGCAAAAGGAAAATGATACCAGATGGAAATTAGATCCTCTACAGAGAAGCAGAGGGTCAGAAGTGGGAAATATGCAGATAAATGTAAAATATTTTTCTTACTTATTGAGTAATTATTGGAAATATTCTGAAATCTTCAGAAAGTCACCAGAACTAGTGAAAAATAAAGTTATTGGGTGATTTTTCTTCTAATAACTATTCCTCCTTACTTCTGCCTCTTATCTTAGTGATTCCACAAAAACGGTTTACTGAGCTAAGTATGAAAAAATAAAAAGGATTTTTAACTTAAATTTTTTAATAAAGTATTTTTAAGATATATTTCAATGGGCAAACCACTTGAAAAAAATATTATACAAAAGAAAAATTGTGCCAAGGGTTTTTGTATCTCCAGGCGTTCACTTGGTCTTGTCATCTTCTGTCCCATCTAGGTAAGAATGGCTCCTTCTCATGTGTCAGGTCTCAGATTACTCTGTCAATTACATGGACATTCTCACTGACCACCCAGATTCCCTGTAATAGTATCTGCCATAGCATTCTGATAATTCCTACACCATTAACTTCATAAGCTCTTATACTCATGTCTTGTTAAATTTCTGTTTTCTTGATTAGCATTCAAATTCCATTTTACTGCATATATGCAGTATAATCTTGGGCAAGTTATTTAACCCACCTGTGACAGAACCTTCATCAGAAGAGTGGGAATTAAACATATGCCTGAGAATTCCTATGAAGGGAAAAGGGTTAATGTAGGTAAAGAGGTTAAATTGTTGCCTGGTTCATTTAATAGTTTGATAGCTGCTAGATGGTACCATTATGGTTATTATTATTTAGATAAATTCTATGAGAACAAACTATGTTCAAGATTATATACCCTGTGCCTTTCTGATTAGCAGGAATATTTAGTTAAGTAAATATACATAAAACTCTTTGACTTTAAATGAAAGAATATAGGGGTGCCTGGGTGGCTCAGCCATTAAGCACTTGTCTGACTTCAGCTTGGGTCATGATCTCAGAGTCCTGGGATTGAGCTCCACATCAGGCTCCCTGCTTGGCGGGAAGCCTGCTTCTCCCTCTCCCACTCCCCCTACTTGTGTTCCTGCTCTTGTTATTTCTCTGTCAAATAAATAATAAATAAAATCATTAAAAAAATGAAAGCATATATACCTGAACATTATTTTCAGCATTCTATTAATAAAATATACATATTAAAGCTGCAGTTAAATTGCTATTCAAATACTAATGCTACCTTTGTAAAATTGCACCAAACTTTCAGAAAACCTTTCTGAAATCTATATCCAATATTTTAAAAATATATTTAATCAGATAACTTAAGAGAACTCCACTGTATAAAAATGTGTGTGTGTGTAGGCTTAAACAAGAAGGCTGAAGATACATTTATATCTGCAAAGATATAATGTAAGTCTATAGGTCTGTTTCACTTAAAGTACAAAATTATTTGGTAGATAGAATAAATATAGAATCCATTTGGAAGAATATTTTCAGTCATTCTATATGTTGGTTATTAGGGTACAAAATATATACATTGTAAATAAATACTAGAACAGTAAGTTTGAAAAGAAACAGAAACCAAACTTCAAGTAAGATTAATTTAAAACTGACAAAAATGTCAAAAGTCTATAAAGGAATACATCAGAAACACTAAAATATTTTAAAGTAGGGTTTTATAATTATATGTAATTTTAGTTATATTCCCCTTTTAATATACATGTATTTCAGTACAGAAGTGAGTAAGCATGCTATGTATGAAATTATTTTAGTCCAACAACCTGTCAGCAGCATGTAACATCTGAAAAAACTATGACCTATTGGACAATTTCTTTTCATAAATGAAGCACACTTCAAACACACTGGGCTAGTATTCCTTTATTGGACCCACAGGTTTGCACTGCCAGATTATTTGGCAAAAATAAAAGTAAGCTTTTTGCTGAAAATAGATGTCTCACGTGGAAGTTCACTTGCGTTTGGTGTGTTTTGGCTGCTCTACTCACTGCTTCCTTGATTATTTTTTTTTTTGAAGATTTTATTTATTTATCTGAGAGACAGAGAGTGAGAGACAGAGAGCACGAGAGGGAAGAGGGTCAGAGGGAGAAGCGGACTCCCCACTGAGCAGGGAGCCCGATGCGGGACTCGATCCCAGGACTCCAGGATCATGACCTGAGCTGAAGGCAATCACTCAACCAACTGAGCCACCCAGGCACCCATGCTTCCTTGATTTTTGATTGATGTTTATTTTTCAACTTCTATTTTCTTGATTATCCTTTTTACTAACTCTGTACCCGATTCAATTTCACTACTCTGTTTTGACAGTGAAATCTGCAAGCTCTCTGACCACTGACTGCTGACTTGTGGAGTTTCTGCTGCATTTAAACTTTGAGCTTCCTTTATAAAGACACTGTAATTATGAATAGAGAATTCATCTATTCTTGACAATAGGTATTGAACACAAACTAAAATCACAACTAATTATGTGGATGGTTTTATACATTTTTCCAGTTTTTTTCTAGAAACACAGTTTTTGATATAGTTAATATTTTAATATTTTCTACTCAACATGGTCCACATCTGAAAATGTAATTACTTTCTAATGCCATTAATATTATTTGAAAACTTTTTAAATCCTATGGTATATCATATGGGTATATAAAAATTATCAGTTTCCTCCTCTTTTAGGTTATTTCCAACCACTTTTATACACTACTTTGTAATTAATGAACATTATGACACAGGATATTTTAGGAGAATTTGTAATTCTATCAAGAGGAGATTTACAAGGGGATTTCTGGACTGTGATTTTACCCAAAGTCCTTGATATATGTAGACATAGGTGTGTGTGTGCGTGTGTGTGTGTGTGTGTGTGTGTGTGTAACTGCTTTTTTCTATTAAAAACAATTTATTTCCATGTGCTATCTTTTTTAAAAACATGTTTCTAAATCAAAGGATTAGTTTTTGTAAAACACTATTGATATATTTGTTTAAAATTTATCCCTTATTGCTAGTGAAGATCCATCCATTAACCACTTGGGTTTTTTTTAAGTAAATCATTTATTAACTTACTTCATTGTTAAATGGGACTTTTATAACTTTTATATTGGTTTATAGGAAATAATTTCATATTTAAAATGGTCAACTTTTAAATATATTTTAATATGAATTTTTCTAGCTCATAAGTCACATCTTAAGTCATGCTTGGCTATTTTGACACAAAGATATTTAAAGTTTTATTTAGTTAAATACAGTTAATCTTAGTGACTTTTTATTGAAGCTGCACATAACATAAAAGTTCTGGGAATTTTATAATGTCATGTTATATAACAATAACGTTAATATTTATTGGGATATAGGATTTAGGTAAAATCAAACAATTTTATATCTAAATATTTTACCAAATATTTGAATGATTTTACTGAGGGGGGGAAGCATCCATTCTCCAGTGGCTTAATTCTATACTTTCCCCTTCAAGTCTATGCAGATTTCTTTCTTTCTTTTTTTTTTAAAGATTTTATTTATTTATTTGACAGAGAGCGAGAGAGGGAACACAAGCAGGGGGAGTGGGAAAGGGAGAAGCGGGCTTTCTGCCGAGCAGGGAGCCTGATGCGGGGCTCAGTCCCAGGACCCTGAGATCATGACCTGAGCCAAAGGCAGTCACTTAACCAACTGAGCCACCCAGGCGCCCAGATTTATTTCTTTTATTAATATTTTGTCCCACTCTCGTATTTTTATTTTTTTATTTTATTTTTTTTAAGATTTTTATTTATTTGAAAGAGAGAGAGAGAGAGAGAGCACAAGCAGGGGGAGCAGCAGAGGGAGAGGGAGAAGCAGGCTCCTCACTGAGCAAGGAACTCGATGTGGGACTCAATCCCAGGACCCTGGGATCCTGACCTGAGCCGAAGGCAGACACTTAATGACTGAGCCACCCAGGCGTTCCGACACTCTAGTATTTTTAATACATAAAATTAAAATATATGTATTATGACAAATCTGTCATTTATGCTCCCTCTTTCCAATATTCTTTGTATTTTTCACCTATTCTATTTGAAGTATTCCAACTAAAATAATTAAATTTTTAAATATTAGAAATATATGAATATCTGTATCCTCACAATTATTACCATCTTTATATTCATTTCTGTATTTATTTGCAGGATTTGAAGGTATCCCTTTAATGCTTATGTTTTAAAGATATCCCAATTAAAATCAAATGTAACTTTTTCTGATATTCTCAGGTTACACAGAACTACAAATTATTAGACAAAGCATTTTTAAAGACATTTCAATATATTTTAGGGCAATATTAAACACTTGAAATAGGGTAAGAGATCAGTGAAGAACAATAGATATTTCAGAAATGAGAATTGATATATGTATGTTTTAATTATTGTAACACATTGTAAAATAGCTAGCATCCAGAAGACCTCTACTTACAACTAATGAGTCAATAAACAAAATCTTAAGCAGATTCTTATTTGTGGATAAAAAAGTAACTATAATTAATTACTGTGAATGTAATTAAACTCATCTTGTTCCTTAAAAGGCTTGAGGGAAATTGAGATTTCAAAAAACATGTCTAGAATAAATTATATCTTGAAGTGTCTATCATTTTCAATGAAATCCATGGTTTTGTCTACATTATGACATCTTATTCAGAAAATTCCATATTATATTTAAGATGTCAAAATGGAGACCTACAACAAGCAGAGGTAGAAGAAAAATGAAAAAGTTTTAGCTATATCTAGGTCTTTTTTTATTTTATATGTGCTGAAGTTTCAGCTGAACTGGTGCCTACTGAAGTGAATTAGAAACATATTAGCACCTTAGAAAATTAAAAAGATATGTGAAGAAATTGGAAAGTTCTCATAAAAGCAGTGAAGTGGATTTCATGTTACATGTTTTACCACACACACCACACAAACACACACACACATACACAAATCCAAGGGTATATTCTGAATTACTTTCTCTGTTCCTGGAGAAAACACATCGAACCAGATTCTGTAAATCAGTAGTTGAAATTAAAAAAAAAAAACAAAAAAACAAAAAAAAACACCTGGGTAGCTCTGTCGGTTAAGCGTTTGCTTTCAACTCAGGTCATTATCCCAGGGTCCTGGGATTGAACCCCACATCGCATTGGGCTCCCTGCTCAGTGGGGAGTCGGCTTCTCCCTCCCCTTCTGGCCCTCCCCCTGCTTGTGGTCTTTCACTTTCTGGCTCTCTCAAATAAATTTATTTTTTTTTAATGTTATGTATTTATTTGACAGAGACACAACAAGAGAGGGAACACAAGCAGGGAGAATGGGAGAGGGAGAAGCAGGCTTCCTGCGGAGCAGGGAGCCCAGTGCGGGGCTGGATCCCAGGACCCTGGGATCATGACCCGAGCCGAGGCAGACGCTTAATGACTGAGCCACCCAGGTGCCCCTCAAATAAATAAAATCTTAAAAAAAAATTTTAAAGCTATTAAAAATAAAATAATAATAGCTATATTGTTATATTATTCAAATGGAAAACTAAGATCAAGGTCAAGTTTTTTTTTTTTTTTAGAGTCCTAAAGATGGTACCTAAAAAAAGACTCTAAGTCTCCTAATTCTGTGGTTCTTCTGTGATTGGTGAATGTAATCCAGCATGCAAGAGTAATTTTTTAATTAGCAGAATATCATCAAGCAATTACTTTTATATATTTATATTCAATATAGGAAAAATATTTGTGCCTTTGCACTTTAAAAAGAAGAAACTAGATTCAGCTAGATAGTTGTGTAATCAGTTGCACAATCAAGCTCCAAGCTGGTCTGGGGTAACTCTGAAACTAAGCATCAAGATTGAGGTTCTCTTATTTAAATGATGAATTGGTTTGTTTTGGTAATTTAAAAGCAGGATAGAAATCTCTATAGATACAACATTCTGAATTTCTTCAATGGTATCTATTTTGTTAAAAGTAGGTCAGGGATTTTGTCTTTAAAATAATTGGAGTATACTTCAGATGTCCCAAATAGTTAATGGACACATAGGTCACACATGTTCATAATTTTAGAATAATCTGAATAAATATTTCAAATATATTTGGAGGTGTGGTATAACTCCATCTTGGAGATACATTATGCTGATTTGTGTGTCTATTCTTAGATGTGATTTACATTTTTACTACATGTATTAAGCAATATAAAATATAGTTTATCAGTGATCAAATTTAATATTATGTTGCGCATATCTTCACCTTTCTTTTTAAATTTACATTCCTGAATAATTACTATGTTAATACTTAGGGCAATGGTCCATTTGTTTTTAATGATACATCATTTAATTGTATGAACATATGATAAATTCAATATCCTTTGAAAGAAATTTAGGGTACTTACAGTCTTTATTAAAAATAATGTTTCTATGAGCAATCTTGCAGTTACTCTCTTATCAAGACATACATGCAAGAATTACTCCAGGATTAACCTAGAAATGTATGCTGGGTAACCAATTTTGTATATTCTCAATAGTGGTTGTCAAAGAGCTATCCTAATGGGTTTACCAATTTACACAATACTCACACACCCCTCACCATAAGGGGAATTGACATAAATCTTAGGTTTTGCTCATCTGGTATGTGTGTAAGGGATGTTTTTCTGGTTTAACAGATATTTTGCATCATTAATAATATTGGTAACCTTTCAAGTGTCTGGAATTTTTGTATTTTCTACTTTTTAAATTGCTTTTTTTTTTTCATGTCTTTTCATTTTTCTTTGAAGTTGTTTGCCACATACTTTCCAAACAGCTCTATACAGTCATTATATATAATTTTAAAAGCTCTATAACTTAATGATAAATATTTTCCATTAAGAAAGTTTTCCTTTCTCTGGTATAATAAGATATCATCCTATATTTCCTAACTTTTCAAAAGATTTTCTTTCCTCCTTTACACTATGAATCCAAATTAAACTGACTTTTACAAATGATGTGAGGTTAAGTATACATATTAGCTCCATACAGTAACACTTTTTTCCACCATCATTTAGTAAAAGATATATCCTTCCCAACTGATCTGCAAGATAGAGAAACTTTATAAAAATTTTATGTATACAGGGTCTACTGATGGGTCATTTTATTCTATATCTTAGGCCAATGCCATGCTAACACTATGATAACACCATAGTAAGCCAAGATACTGTGTAGAGAAAATCACACTATTTTATCCTTTACAAGTATGACCTAGCTGCCCTTAGGTATTTGCTCTTATGGAGTTTAAGTTCCAGGTAAAACTAAGCCATATTTTATATGTAATATATCCTATCATAGTTTTAAAGGTATAAATTGATTTGGAAGAGCATTTTGTTAATTCATTTTCATTGAGATGATACATCTTTTTTATTTTAATAAAATTTTATATTTTTTACCATAATTTTTTCTTCATCCAGTACTTTCAAATCAGGTTATATATGTTATCACATGTGATAGCAGATATTTTAATTGCCGGTAATAAAACTTAAAATGTTTCTATTTCATTTTTTATTTTATTTTGGCACTTTTGGTATACCTTTAAATTTTAATTTATTTATCCTAAAGTAATTTCATAGATCCTAAATTCACCTGCAGTTTTAGGAAAATCCTACTCTTAGGTTTAGCAACATTTTCATCTGTGTGATTATCTAGTAATTTATACTCTCAGTTTTACTTAAGAATCTAATTTACTTAGAATTTTCATGATACTGAAATATTTTTATAGAGTGTATACCTAATGTCCTCCCCATCAACTATTAAATAATTATGTATCCTGTTTTATTACTTTTATCATATGCTAATTAACATTTCTCATATTTTTTGTTCCTTTATGTTTGTTTTGAATTTATTTTAAATTTTATTAGTTTATTATACTGTTTTTTAAACACAAGTAAATCATTATTTTTAATACTTCAATTTGGAGTAGCCAAAATTGTCAAGCCATATTTTCTTATTTTGAAGCAGAATCCCCAGGAGCAGATCCTGATAAAATAATTTCAGTTCAAGTAGTTTATTTGGTACATGAGCTAAGAAAATATGAGTAAATGAGTGAAAATGTGAGACCTGAGGAAATGAAGCCAGTAAAGGGACTTTCACCAGTATATTGCTTCTGGGAACTGGAGATCAGTTCTCTAGAGAACTAGGAAAACAGTACAGAATATGCCAGAAGGCTGAGGAAGAATTTCATTCACCAGTTATGTGGATGAGGATTGATTCTGGGGACAGTAACTCTCCAACAGGTCCAGCTATCTCTGCACACAGATGGAGCATGCACTTTTAGCCAGAAAATCTCAGGCAGAGAGGAATAAATAGTTGCTGTAGGCAGCCTTCAGAATATATAGTTTAATGCTTAGAGGACACAAGATGGACCAACAGCATCTACTTAAGTCCCACCAATGCAAAATTGCTTAGGTTCACTCAGACCCCTGTCGAATCTAGTCTGTCCTTCCTCTGATGTTGCAAGGTAATGGCCAGTTGCAATTACTATAAGGCCACCTGAAGTTGGTTCCAAGGTCATGATTTAGTTTGTCACTCCCCTCTTCTACCATCCATTCTAGATTCCTCTCCTGCTCAACTAAGTACTTCTGTTACTTTAGGTTGCTTATTTAGAAGAATAAAACAGACCCCTAACCCTATCCCACCGGTAGTGCTGCATGCCAAATAACGACTCCCCACCCAAACACTCTAGTCCTTTTATACTGATCAGATTGCAGTTGCTCAAATGGTTCCTTGCACTATACCTTAGTGAATCTATTGATTTTTTGAGACAGGCTTGTCTATGTCCCCATCATGTAGCAAAAACCCTATGCTCGCATGATAAACAGTCAATCATCCCAGCCAGAATGGCTATTCCCTTCCTTGCCTGAGGCCTATGCAAAAGAGAAACAAAATTAGTCTAGTGGCAGCTGTACTTAGGCTTTAATCCACATTCTGTTAAATTTTAATGAATTTTGCACCACCTCCAGCATTCCCAGAACCAGGACATCTAATCTACCAAATCTTCGGATGAGAAGCAAAAATTACCCAACTGAGACAATGGATGTGATGGTTAGAGACATCACTCTATTTTTATCCCTTGGATCCTAGAACTGGGTGTTTTAGATAATTAGGATTGCATCCCTATGTAACAGCTAATCCTCCAAGTTTATAACACGTTCTGAGGGGCAATGTCTTTGTCTCACAAGATGTTATCTTTAAACTGACACTTCAGATAAGCTCTCAGGAGATGATTCAAAACTTCTGTTTCTGAGTAGGATATAGTAGATTGAATAAACTTAGTGTTCCCATGGCAACACTTAGACTAAGACAAATGGATTACAAAAATCCTATTTTTTTTAAAGATTTTATTTATTTAATTGACAGAGAGACAGAGAGAGACAGAGAGACAGGGAACACAAGCAGGGGGAGTGGGAGAGGGAGAAGCAGGCTTCCCGCTGAGCAGGGAGCCCGATGTGGGGCTCGATCCCAGGACCCTGGGATCATGACCCGAGCTGAAGGCAGACGCTTAACCAACTGAGCCACCCAGGCGCCCCAAATCCTATTTCTGAAAATCTAAAACAAGGATTAGATGCACTGGGTTTCCTAATTGAAATGAGCTCTTGATTTTTCCCTTAGTTGAGGCGAGTAAGATTGTCCTGACTCTCAGTCAAGAGTGGAGCAGGGCGGTAGGGATAGTGACATTCTAGAAGCTGACAGAATTATACTAAAACTCAGCCAAACTCTAAACCAGATCCATCTCTGCTTGGATGGAGGCAATCAGCCTCTTATTCTAAATGTCTGAAAGAATGAAGATGGCTACTGCTGGCAGAAGATATTATTTGGATTTCTTATGGTGCTTTTATACAAAAATCCTGACAGAAAAGAATTTTTTTGCTAGATATATTTAAAAAAAAATGACAGATAATCAGGATAAAAACAAACAGTACATGCAGATCCACAGATGATCAGATTTTGGAACTAGCAGAATAGAATGTCAAAAGAAGCCTATGTCCAATAGAAGAAAAGGTAGACAAAAATGCATGAAAAAAGGTTTTTAATAAGCACACATATATATGTACATATGTGTGTGTGTATTTACATCAAAAGAATATAAAACTGCAAGATAAAATATGTAGAATTAGGAATTTATTGAACAGGCAAGAAACTACTTTTCTAGTCTCCTGTATTAGTTTCCTAACCTGAAGTTCTGTCCCAAAGTAAATATCACCTATTCAGATTTCTTACCCTTTTATGATTAGCATCAACACTTTTGTTAGCAAATGTTATATCCATTTTATCTTCAATAGTGCTGCATGCCAGATAGCAACTCCTCACCCCAACACTCAATGCTTTCAAACAAGTATGTATTTTAATGTGTGCTTCTGTAGTTTGGTAAGAGTTGAAGTGACCTTGACCTTGGCAGGATGAATAGTTGTTTCCACTGCAGGTCTATGGGTAATCTGGGCGGCTCTGCTCCAGGATGCAGCCGCTGGGGCACCTCTGCTCCATGATTTTCATCCTCTCCCTGAAAAGTGAGTATCAGAAAAGAAATAGATGGGGCGCCTGGGTGGCTCAGTCTGTTAAACGTCTGCCATCGGCTCAGGTCATGATCTCAGGGTCCTGGGATCCTGCCCTGCATTGGGCTCCCTGCTCAGCGGGAGTCGGCTTCTCCCTCTCACTCTTCCTCTGTGCGCTCTCTCTCTCTCTCTCTCTCAAATAAATAAAATCTTTGGCGGGGGGAGGAAAGGAAAAAAGGGAGTAGATTAGTGTTAAGGAAAAGAAATGGGACTTTGATACGTGATGAATACAAACTTGACAAACCTGGAGTTTGGAGGTAAGGGTGTTAATTGAACAATTGAATAAATTAAGTTTAGAAAATTGTCCAAATATGAAAATTCTTCCTTAAATGAAAAAATAAACTTCATATGGCACAAAGAGTATGAATGGAAATTTATACATTAGAAGAGAAATGAATATTTTATTAGGGTAGTGAAGATTTTCTTAGATATAAAAATAAAAATGGTAATGAAAAATACTTTTGAAAATATTTGAATATATTAAAATTTGCAAATACTTAGCACAACAGCATTATTAGTAAAATAAAAAGACTTTTGGCTCACTGAGATTCTATTTACAATAACCACAGTAGATATGATTTCCTTTTATCCAGACTTTCATTCCTCTTCACATGACAACTCTCTTGACCACATTCTCAGGAGTTACCTCACTTCTGAACACAATCCCTATTTCAGCTCCTCTATACTGGTTCACTTGAGCTAAATGTTTAACAGTAAGGACTGCTCTTGATTTATCTTCTGGGTCTTTAAGTGGTTTTCTTTCAATTTCCTAATCAGGCCAAATTTTCTGATCCAGTATTTTATCGATTCCCTGGCTAATACCTTCAAGCCTCTTGGCATTTTTTTCTTTTTTTTTTTTTAAACTAAGAATAATTGTATCTCTATCAATCTGAATATCTACCTTAAAATCACTTATTTTAGCTTCTTGCCATAAACTCAGTAACCAGAGCCTCCTATGTTACAGGTAATGTATAAATCATCAAACAGGAAGAGAGAGATGTCAACACATTCAATTTCTTATTCATATTCCCATATTTTGTATTCATATTCTTCCCTTTCTACTTTCTATCTACCTGTATTCATCACAGTTTTTTTTTTTTTTTTTTCTAGGATAAAAGCAAAAGGCAGGGGTTTGGGAGACCATCTGTCTGATTTCAAACCATGGCTCCATTTCATATTTGCTACATTATCTCAGATATTATATAACTCTTCCATACTTTGGTTAACTTATTTGTAAAGTGAGCAGTAAGTGATTAAAGCCAAGCTGGGGATTTAGAACAATTCTATCAAAAGTAAGAACTTACTCTGTATTCTCTGGGATCTTCTATCACTGAGTCCTGTATGTTATTTTGTGTGAGATCATTCCTTGAGTCTAATGTTCATCCCTTATGCTCTAATAGAGATCTCAGTATTAATTTTCTTCCTAGAGACCTCTCTCAATTCTCTTTCCTCTATCTTCCCTTTCTCTCTTCACATTTTCTCATCAGAACTTAAATCCCCCCCATCATAAAGATCCCTTCCTTACTAAAGAGAACAACCCCTCAGTCATATATTGACGGGATATTCTCTGGCAGTAATAAACTCCAGTCACATTTGGTCATTTTACTTCCTCCCAAAGCATCCTGGTGTGCTATGATAGGGGTCAGTACTATTAACTTTCAAGGATATGACACAGATTATAGTGTATGAATTCAAACAAATTTCAAAAACATTAAAATTACAAGTTATACAGAAGTGGATTTATATAATTTTAGCCAAAAAAAAAAAAAATTCCCCCAATCACAGCAGTAGATCCAATGGGGAAACAAAAATTCAGATAACAGCAAATACATACATAAAACACACTATTGATTAGGTATTTCTGTAAATACTTTACATATATGAGCTGTTTGTTCTGATAGTTCACTTAAAATAATTTTTTTCTATTTCTATACTAATTTTACAAATGAGGAAACTGAGGTACAGGCTTAAGGAATTTTCTCAAATCAAAAAGAACGCATCTGTTCTTTGAAACAGATTCATCTCTAGATAGCAAGATATTATATACTTCTCTTTATCCCCTTTTAAAACCATGTCTACAGGTTCAAAGATTTTGATTTTGATTTTTTGTCAATGCTGATTTTTTCTCTGAAACACTCTCTTCCTTCAGCTTTCAGGACAACCCTCTCCCTTAATTTACCTCTGCCTCTTTGGCTGATCTTTCTCAGAATACATTGCAGGCTTCTCTTGTTGTAACTGTGTCAGAAATGCTAGTGTTTCTTAGGACTTCCCCCACCTTGGCTGACTTCTCACTCTTCCTCATGGGATCTCATGATGCCAAAGATTTTGGTAACCATGATGTATGCTCCAAACACACTTTTGCCATCCAGATAGCTTTTCTGAGCTTCAGATCTACATATTCAGTTGCCTGTAATTAGGAACATCAGGTTTTAATGGACTCTACATGAACTTATTTTCCTCCTTCTGTTCATTGTTGATCTCCATCTCACTACTAGCACCCTCATATGTCAAGTCCTAAAGGCCACAGATGTGCACACCATTGTAGATTGATCTCCCTCTATCTCTTTCACTCTTCCATATATTTAATACTTGATGACATCATATTAATTTATATGCATTCTCCGTAATCTGTGCTGTGTTTTAACCTTCAGTTATTTCTGTTCAGACAGAATCTAGCAATCTCCTTATTGCAATCCCTTTCTTCAGTGTGCCTGCCTTAAATTTAGCCTTATTAAATCAGTCACCCACAAAATCCATTAAAAATGACAGTATGGAGGTTCCTCAAAAAGTTGAAAATAGAGCTACCCTACGACCCAGCAATTGAACTACTGGGTATTTACACCAAGGATACAAATGTAGTGATCCGAAGGGGTACATGTGCCCCAATGTTTATAGCAGCAATGTCCACAATAGTCAAAATATGGAAAGAGCGAAGATGTCCATCAACAGATAAATGGATAAAGAAGATGTGGTATATATACACAATGGAATATTATGCAGCCATCAAAAGGAATGAAATCTTGCCATTTGCAATGACGTGGATGGAACTAGGGTGTATTATGCTGAGTGAAATAAGGTAGTCAGACTTATATGTAAGACATGTATCATATGACCTCACTGATATGAGGAATTCTTAATCTCAGGAAACAAACGGAGCGTTGCTGGAGTGGGGTGGGTAGGAGGGATGGGGTGGCTGGGTGATAGACATTGGGGAGGGTATGTGCTACGGTGAGCGCTGTGAATTGTGTAAGACTGTTGAATCACAGACCTGTACCTCTGAAACAAATAATACATTATATGTTAAAAAAAAAAAAAAAGTAGGAAGGGAAAAATGAAGGGGGGGAAATCGGAGGGGGAGACGAACCATGAGAGACTATGGACTCTGAGAAACAAACTGAGGGTTCTAGAGGGGAGGGAGGTAGGGGGATGCGTTAGCCTGGTGATGGGTGTTAAAAATTAAAAAAAAAAAAAAAAAACATGAAACCTTAATGTATTCAAAGCTGTTTACATTTTTTAGTGAATCCTTGCCATATTCAGGTGAGTGTTTAAAATCTTTATTATACATAACAAACAGGTCTCTTGTCATTGTTCTTTTAAACTTTATGCTTCAAACTGAGTCATCCACATTTTTTCTGACCATGTCCTTCTTTTTCCTTTCACTTGAATACCTTAGAGATCTTTGCTACTTAAAATATCAACTCTAACCTTCAATGCTTGCCAAGTTTCTCCCTTAAAGTTCATTTAGGTACTAGCCTATTATGAAAGATTTTTCAGATACTCATAATGTTATTTAGAAGACTACATATTATACTTCCAGTAAAGCACTGTTTGTATGTGATATTTCACTTACTAAAAACACTGCAATTGTGTTTTTACTTGCCTTTTTTTCTCCAGAAGACTCTAAAATATTAACACCTTTATCGTGGTAAAAAGGAAAATAATATGATCTAGAATCCTAATAAGCATAAATATCCTTCAAAATAAGGATGAAATGAAGATATCTTCTAAAGCTTCATTTTTTAGAGCAGTCAGTTCCCCAAAATTAGAAAGATACAGATATTCCCCATATACCCTCCTGCCCCTAAACATGTCTAATCTTCCCCATTATTAATATTCCCCACCAAAGTGTTACATTTGTTGCAATTGATGAACCTACAATGACACAAAATCACCCAAAGTCCATAGTTTCCATACAGTTCACTAAAATTCTATGGGTTTGAACAAATGTATGAGGTTTTCATCACTGTATTATGATACAGAGTATTTTCACTGCCTAAAATTCCTCTGTGCTCTGCCTGTTCATTCCTCCTCCCCAACATCTGGCAACTACAGTTTTTTTCTTTTTTTAATTAATTAATTTATTTATTTATTTTACTGTTTTCATAGTTTTGCCTTTACTAGAATGTCATATAGTTGGCATTGCACAGTATGTAGCCTTTCCGGATTGACTTCTGTCACTTAGTAATATACATTTAAAGTTCTTCCATGTATTTTCATGACTTGATAGCTCATTTTTTAAAATTTTTTTATTGTTAATCACCATACATTACATCATTAGGTTTTGATGTAATGTTCCATGATTCATTGTTTGCGTATAACAACCAGTGCTCCATGCAGAATGTGCCCTCTTTAATATCCATCACCAGACTAACGCATCCCCCCACCCCCTCCCCTCTAGAACCCTCAGTTTGTTTTTCACAGTCCATCATCTCTCATGGTTCATCTCCCCCTCTGATACCCCCCCTTCATTCTTTCCCTCCTGCTATCTTCTTCTTTTTTTTTTTCGAGGTCGAAGAAGTTGCTGCCTGTGTTCTCCTTTAGGATTTTGATGGACTCCTGTCTCACATTGAGGTCTTTCAAACATTTGGAGTCTATTTTTGTGTGTGATATAAGGAAATGGTCATTCTTCTGCATGTGGCTGTCCAATTTTCCCAACATAATTTGTTGACGAGACTGTCTTTTTCCATTGGACATTCTTTCCAGCTTTGTCAAAGATTAGTTGACCATAGAGTTGAGGGTGCTTTTCTGGGCTCTCTATTCTGTTCCATTGATCTATGTGTCTGTTTTTCTGCCAGTACCATACTGTCTTGATGACAGCTTTGTAACAGAGCTGGAAGTCTGGAATTGTGATGCCGCCAGCTTTGCTTTTCTTTTTCAAAATTCCTCTGGCTATTCGGGCTCTTTTCTGATTCCATACAAATTTTAGGATTATTTGTTCCATTTCATTGAAAAAAGTGGATGGTATTTTGACGGGAATTGCACTGAACCTGTAGATTGCTCTAGGTAGCATTGACACCTTCACAATATTTGTTCTTCCAATTCATGAGCATGGAACATTTTTCCATTTATTTGTGTCTTCCTCAATTTTTTAATGAGTATTTAATAGTTTTCTGAGTACAAATCCTTTGCCTCTTTGGTAAGATTTATTCCTAGATTCCTAGGTATCTTATGGTTTTGGGTACAATTGTAAATGGGATCGACTCCTTAAATTTATTCTGTCTTGTTGGTGGTGTATAGGAATGCCACTGATTTCTGTGCATTGATTTTATATCCTGCCACTTTACTGAATTCCTGTATGAGTTCTAGCAGTTTTGGGGTGGAGTCTTTTGGGTTTCCACATAAAGTATCATATTATCTGCAAACAGTGAGAGTTTGACTTCTTCTTTGCCAATTCGGATGCCTTTTATTTCTTATTGTTGTCTGATTGCTGTGGCTAGGACTTCTGATACTTTGTTGAATAGCAGTGGTGATAGTGGATATCCCTGCCGTGTTCCTGACCTTAGGCAGAAAGCTCTCAGTTTTTCCCCATTGAGAATAATATTCGCCATATGTTTTTCATAGATGGCTTTTATGATATTGAGGTATGTACCCTCTATCCCTCTACTCTGAAGAGTTTTGATCAAGAAAGGATGCTGTACTTGATCAAATGCTTTTTCAGCATCTATTGAGAGGATCACATGATTCTCATTCTTTCTTATGTTCGTGTATTGTATCACATTGATTGATTTGAGGATGTTGAACCAACCTTGCAGTCCAGGGATAAATCCCACTTGGTCATGGTGAAAAATCCTTTTAATGTACTCTTGGATCCTATTGGCTAGTATTTTGTGAGAAGTTTTGCATCCCTGTTCATCAAGGATATTGGTCTGTAATCCTCCTTTTTGATGGGGTCTTTGTCTGGTTTGGGGATCAAGGTAATGCTGGCCTCATAAAATGAGTTTGGAAGTTTTCCTTCCATTTCTATTTTTTGGAACAGTTTTAGAGGAATAGGTATTAATTCTTCCTTAAATGTTCGGTAGAATTCCCCTGGGAAGCCATCTGGCCCTGGGCTTTTATGGGAGATTTTTGACGACTGCTTCAATTTCCTTAGTGGTTATAGGTCTGTTCAGGTTTTCTATTTCTTCCTGGTTCAATTTTGGTAGTTGATACGTCTCTAGGAATTAATCCATTTCTTCCAGGTTATCTAATTTGCTGGCATAGGGTTGCTCATAATATGTTCTTATAATTCTTTGTATTTCTTTGGTGTTGGTTGTGATCTCTCCTCTTTCATTCATGATTTTGTTGATTTGGGTCCTTTCTCTTTTCTTTTTGATAAGTCTGGCCAGGGGTTTATCAATCTTGTTCATTCTTTCAAAAAACCAGCTCCTAGTTTCGTTGATCTGTTCTACTGTTCTTTTGGTTTCTAGTTCATTGATTTCTGCTCTCATCTTTATTATTTCTCTTCTCCTGCTAGGTTTAGGCTTTATTTGCTGTTCTTTCTCCAGCTCCTTTAGGTGTAGAGTTAGGTTGTGTATTTGAGACCTTTCTTATTTCTTGAGAAAGGCTTGTATTGCTATATACTTTCCTCTTAGGACTGCCTTTGCTGCATCCCAAAGATTTTGAACAGTTGTGTTTTCATTTTCATAGATTTCCATGAATTTTTTAAATTCTTCTTTATTTTCCTGGTTGACCCATTCTTTCTTTGGCAGGATGCTCTTTAGCCTCTATGTATTTGAGTTGTTTCCGACTTTCCTCTTGTGATTGAGTTCTAGTTTCAAAGCATTGTGGTCTGAAAATATGCAGGGAATGGTCCCAATCTTTTGGTAACAGTTGAGACCTGATTTGTGACCTAGGATGTGATCAATTCTGGAGAATGTTCCATGGGCACTAGAGAAGAATGTGTATTCTGTTGCTTTGGGATGGACTGTTCTGAATATGCCTGTGAAGTCCATTTGGCCCAGTGTGTCATTTAAAGTCTTTATTTCCTTGTTGATCTTTTGCTTAGATGATCTGTCCATTTCAGTCAGGGGGGTGTTAAAGTCCCCCACTATTATTGTATTGTTGTCAATGTGTTTCTTCGCTTTTATTATTAATTGCCTTATATAATTGGCTGCTCGCATGTTAAGGGCAAAGATATTTACAATTGTTAGATCTGCGTGTTGGATAGACCCTTTAAGTAGGTTATAGTTTCCTTCCTCATCTCTTATTATAGTCTTTGATTTAAAATCTAATTTGTCTGATATAAGGATTGCCACTCCAGCTTTCTTTTGGTGTCCATTAGCATGGTAAATGGTTTTCCACCCCCTCACTTACAATCTGGAGTGTCTTTGGGTCTAAAATGAGTCTCTTGCAGGCAGCATATCGATGGATCATGTTTTTTAATCCAATCTGATAGCCTATGCCTTTTGATTGGGGCATTGAACCCATTTACATTCAGGTTAACTATTGAAAGATATGAATTTATTGCCATTGTATTGCCTGTACGGTGACTTTTCCTGTATGTTGTCTGTGTTCCTTTTTGGTCTGTGTTGCTTTTAGGCTCTCTCTTTGCTGAGAGGACCCCTCTCAATGTCTCTTGTAGGGCTGGTTTCGTGTTTGCAAAGTCCTTTAGTTTTTGTTTGTCCTGGAAGCCTTTATCTCTCCTTCAATTTTCAATGACAGCCTAGCTGGATATAGTATTCTTGGCTGCCTATTTTTCTTGTTTAGTGCTCTGAAGATATCACGCCAATCCTTTCTGGCCTGCTAGGTCTCTGTGTATAGGTCTGTTGCCAATCTAATGTTTCTACCATTGTAGGTTACATATCTCTTCTCCCGAGCTGCTTTCAGGATTTTCTTTGTCTCTGAGACTTGTCAGTCTTACTATTAGATGTCGGGGTGTTGACCTATTTTTATTGATTTTGAGAGGGGTTCTCTGTGTCTCCTGGATTTTGATGCCTGTTTCCTTCCCCACATTAGGGAAGTTCTCTGCTATTATTTGCTCCAATATACCTTCTGCCCCTCTCTCTCTTTCTTCTTCTTTTGGGATCCCAATTATTCTAATGTTGTTTTGCCTTATGGTATCACTTATCTCACGAATTCTGCCCTCATGATCCAGTAGCTCTTTATCTCTTTTTCTCAGCCTCTTTATTTTCCATCATTTGATCTTCTATATCACTGATTCTCTCTTCTGCCTCATTTATCCTAGCAGTTAGCACCCCCCTTTTTTATTGCACCTCATTAATAGCCTTTTTGATTTCGACTTGGTTAGATTTTAGTTCTTCTACTTCTCCAGAAAGGGTTTCTCTATAACTTCCATGCTTTCTTCAAGCCCAGGTAGTATCTTTAAAATCATGATTCTGAACTCTAGGTCTGAAATCGTACTAATGTCCATATTGAGTAAGTCCCTGGCTGATGGTACTACCTCTTGTTCTTTTTTGAGGTGATTTTTTTCATCTTGTCATTTTGTCCAGAGGAGAATAGACGAATGAGAGAACAAAATGCTAACAGGGTAACATCCGCAGAAAATATACTCTAAACAAATCAGAAAAGACCTGAAACCCGGAGAAAAGAAAGGGAAAGAAAGAAAAAAAGGAATAAAAAAAGAAAAAGATAAAAACAAACAAAAACAGAACAAAATAAAAAGAATATGATCAAATATGATCAGGCTAGTGCATAGATCAATGCCACACAATAGATTTCAGTGTATTTTGGTCTGTTAGAAGAAAGTGCCTCCCAAAATTTTAAAGAAAAACCTATATATGTGCAAAAATAATGGTTGTTATAATGAAGGGATGGAATATGACTGTAACAATGAAAATTATAAAAGATTTTATAAAAGAAATTGTTAAGTTTGAAAAAAGAAAGAAGAGATAAAAGAAAAGAGAATGTGATCAGGCAGGAGATTAGAACAAAGCCATACACTAGAGATTTAGGGTATATTTTGATATGTTAGAAGAAACTGTATCTCAAAATTTTAAGGAGAGAACAACTTATATATATATTCTAAAATAAGGGTAACTACTATGAAGATAGTAGTTGATAGAATATGACTCTAAAAATGAAAAAATAAAATGTTTTTTAAAAAAAGGAATTGATAAGATGTTGGCTGAAAAAGGGAAAAGAAAAATTCAAAAAAAAGTTAAAAAAATTAACTTTGAAAGGCTAAAGAATCATGGTAAAAAAAAAACATGGATTCTATGTGCAATATTCCCCTAGCTCTGAAGTTCTGCCATTCTGATTGATCGGTAAACTTGGTCTTGGCTGGCTGTTCTTGCTGATCTTCTGGGGGAGGGGCCTGTTGCCGTGGTTCCCAAATGTCTTTGCCAGAGGCGGAATTGTACTGACCTTGGCCAGGGCCACGCTAAGTAATCTGCTCGGGTTTGTTTAGGGAGCTTTTGTTCCCTCCAAGCTTTTGGTACAGCTTTGGAGGATGAGAGTGAAAATGGTGGCCTGCCAATCTCCATCCCGGAGGAGCAGAGAACTCGGGGCCCTGCTCCTCAGTGAGCCCCCAGAGAAAAGCAGGCAATCACTCTCGAATCTGGCCGCACTCTGTGCTCACTGGCCTGTGACCGAGCGTTTCTATCTCTGGCACCCGACCCCGTGTGGAGTCTCCAAACCCAGCAGATCCCTGCGGTGTGCTCCCGCGCCGCTCCTCCCGGAGGAGGAAGGGGAGTCTCCCCAGATCTGCCGCTTGTTGGGTCCCTGCTGGAGGAGCAGTGGCCCGACTGGGCCGCGGATCACAGTTCAGGGCCACCCCGAGCTGAGAGCCCGCGCCTCGGCTCTGTCTCTGCAGCCAGCTTCCCCGCTCCGATCCCTGGGAGCTCTGCCGCACTCAGGCACCCCCGGTCTTTCTGTGACCCCGAGGGTCCTGAGACCACACTGTCCCACGAGGGTTCCACCCCCCTGCTTAGCCACTGCAGCGACGTCCCTCCGCGGAGCCGACTTCTAAAAGGTCTGATTTTGTGCTCCGCGGCTCTAGCACTTGCCAGAAGCAGCCGATGGAGGCCCCCTCCCCTGCCATCTATCCTCCCAAGTATCACCTCGGATTCACTTCTCCGCACGTCCTACCTTCCAGAAAGTGGTCACTTTTCTGTTCAGAGAATTGTTGCTATTCTTTTCTTCAATCTCCTGCTGAGTTCGTAGGTGTTCAGAATGGTTTGATCCCTATTCAGCTGAGTTCCTGGGACCAGAAGGAATCCAGGTCTCCTACGCCTCTGCCATCTTGCTCTACCCCAGCCCCCCACATAGCTCGTTTCTTTTTTTTTTTTAATTTTTTATTGTTAATCACCATACATTACATCATTAGTTTTTGATGTAGTGTTCCAGGATTCATTGTTTGTGCATATCACCCAGTGCTCCACGCAGAATGTGCCCTCTTTAATACCCATCACCAGGCTAATCCATCCTCCCACCCCCCTCCCCTCTAGAACCCTCAGTTTGTTTTTCAGAGTCCATTGTCTCTCATGGTTCATCTCCCCATCTGGTTTCCCCCCCTTCATTCTTCCCCTCCTGCTATCTTCTAATTTTTTTTTTCCTTAACATGTATTGCATTATTTGTTTTAGAGGTACAGATCTGTGATTCAACACTCCTACACAATTCACAGTACCATAGCTCATTTCTTTTTAAAATTGAGTAACATTCCATTTTCTGGATATATCCCATTTTATCCATTCTCTTAGTGAAAGGGACCTTGGCTGTATCCAAGTTTAGGCAATTATGAATAAGTTGGCTATAAACATCCATGCACATATTTTTGTGTGGACAGAAGTTTATAGTTCCTTTGAGTAAATACCAAGGAGCAAAACTGCTGGACCAAATGGTAAGAGTATGGTTTGCTTTTTTAACCAACTTTCAAGCTGTCTTCCAAAGTGGCTGTACCGTTTTGAATTTCCATTAGTAGTGAAAGAGAGTTCCTGTGTTCCACAATCTCACCAGCATTTGGTGGTGTTAGTGTTCTGTGTTTTAGCCATTTTAATAGGTATATGGTGCTATCTCATTTTAGTTTGCATTTCACTGATGACCTATGATTTAGAATATCCTTTCATAAGCTTATTTGTCATCTGTGTGATGAAGTCTTTGGCCCAGTTTTTAAAAATGTTTTTAAAGATTTTTTTAAAGATTTTAAAGATTTATTTATTAGGCAGAGAGAGAGAGAGAGAGTGAGCACGTGAGTGAGTGGTGAGGGGCAGAGGCAAAAAGGAGAAAAGGGACGCAGAGGGAAAAAAATCCTTAAGCAGACTCCCCGCCAAGTGCTGAGCCCTACATAGGATTCAATCTCATGACTCATGAGATCATGACCTGAGTGAAACCAAGAGTTGAATGCTCAACCACCTGAGCAACCCAGGTGCCCCGGCCCATTTTTTTTTAATTAGATTTTTTTTTTTTACTTGATGAGTTGAAAAATTACACACACACACACACACACACGTATTGTGTGTGTATCTATATGTGTATATAATAGTTTTTATCAGACATATCTTCTGCAAGTATTACTTCCATTCTGTGGCTAGTCTTCTCATTTTCTTGACAATTCTTTTGCAAAGAAGTTTTTAGCTTTAATGAAGTAAGTTTACCAATTACTTTTTTCATGAATATTGTGGCTTTTGTGTTGTATCTAAAATGTCATGGCCAGGGGCGCCTGGGTGGCTCAGTCATTAAGCGTCTGCCTTCGGCTCAGGTCATGGTCCCAGGGTCCTGAGATCGAGCCCCACATCGGGCTCCCTGCTCTGCGGGAAGCCTGCTTCTCCCTCTCCCACTCCCCCTGCTTGTGTTCCCTCTCTCGCTGTGTCTCTCTCTGTCAAATAAATAAATAAAATCTTTAAAAAAAAATGTCATGGCCATACCTAAGGGTATCTAGGTTTTCTCCTGTGATATCTTTTTTTTTTTAAGACTTTTTTGTTTATTTGACAGAGACACAACGAGAGAGGGAGCACAAGCAGGGGGAGTGGGAGAGGGAGAAGCAGGCTTCCCGTGGAGCAGGGAGCCTGATGTGGAGCTCAATCCCAAGACCCTGGGACCATGACCTGAGCCGAAGGCAGACGCTTAATGGCTGAGCCACCCAGGTGCCCCTCCTGTGATATCTTCTAATAGTTTTATACTTTTGTGTTTTACATTTAAGTCTATGATCCATTTTCAGTTAATTTTTGTAAAGGGTGGAAGTTTGTGTCTATGTTCATTTTGTTGTTGCATGTCCAGTTCTAGCACCATTTGTTGAACAAGGTATCTTTGCTCCATTGTATTGCTTTTGCTCCTTGGTCAATAATCCATTGACTTCGTGTATCTTCTTCTGGGCTTTCTATGGCGTTCTAGTTATATGTCCATTTTTTTGCCAAATACCATAGTGTCTTAATTACTGTAGCATTATGGTAAATCTTAAAGTCCAGGAATGTCAGTCCTCCAACTTGTTATCTCTTTAAATATTATGTTGGCAGTCTGGGTTTTTGGGCACTCCATGTAAACTTTTAGATTAGTTTGTCAATATCCACAGAATAATTGTTGGGATTTTAGTTGGTATTGCATCAAATATATAGATTTAGTTGGGAAGAACTGACATCTTGATAATATTGAGTCTTCCTATCCATATACATGGACTGTCTCTTTATTTAGTTCTTCTTTGATTTTGTTTATCAGCTTTATACTTTTCCTGATATGGACTTTGTACATCTACTGTTTTATACTTAAATATTTCATTTTTACACATAAAAATTTTCACTTGACTAGGGCTAATAAAAATGGTATAGCATTTTTAATTTCTAATTCCACGTGTTCATTGATGATATATAAAAAATAATTGACTTTTGTATGTAACCATGTTTAATGCAATGTTACTATAATCATTTATTGGTTACAGGAATATTTTTGTCAATTCTTTTACATTTTCCACATAGACAAACATGTCAACTACAAAGATGGTTTTGTTTCCTCCTTCCTAATCTGTATACCTTTTCTAATCGTGTTAACCAGAACTTCTAATATAATACTGAAAAAGAGTGTTGAGAAGGGATATTATTGTCTTGTACAAGATCTTAATGGGAAAGTTTCAAGTTTCTACCATTAAGTGAGATATTGGTTGCAGCTTTTTTGAAGATAGACTTCCTCAGTTAAGTTCCTTTCTAATCCTAGTTTACTGAGTTTTTGTCAGATATTGTCAAATGCTTTTTCTGCATCTATTGATATGATCATGTGATTTTTCTTTTTTAGCCTGTTGATGTAATAGATTACATTAATTGATTTCAGAAGTTGAACCAGCCTTCGGTACCTGGGATAAATCCCACCTTGTACTATATAACTTTTTATACATTGTTAGATTAGATTTGGTAAGACTTTTTGAGGGTTTTTGCATCTGTTTATCTATATAGTTTTCTCATAATGTTTTTGTCTGGTTTTAGGTATTAAAGCAATTCTGGCCTCATAGGATGAGTAGGGAAATATTATCTATGTTTCTATACTTGGAAAGTGATGTAGAGAATTGTTATTTCTTCCTATAATGTTTGGTAGAATTCACCAGGGAAACTGTCAAAGCCTGATACTTTCTGTTTTTGGAGGTTATTAATTATTCATTCAATTTCTTTAAAACATGTAGGCCTATTCAAATTTGTAAATCTAATTTTGATAGTAAGCCAAACACACCTAGGAATTTCCAAGGAGTGACAAAATACAATTACCTTTATTATACGTCACATTACATAAATATTTTGTAGTATCTTAAGTATAACACTATTTAAATATTTCAGTGTTTAATTAGGTAGGACCCAATCTAGTTGAAATATCTGACTATATAATTAACATTTGTTTGTGATGCCAATTAAGGAAAAGAACAAAACCAAAACTTAATGATAGAAATGGTCCCGCTTTTCTAGATTGTGACTTCCTTAATTTTTGAGCTAAAAACACAATAATCACCCTATTACTAAATAGCTGTACTTTTCCTTAGTTCAGTTTTTTTTTTCTTCTATCAGTATAAGTGGGTGAAAAAAACTATGAGTCAGTAAACTAGGAGATAAAAAAGTGATTCTAATGTATATGAAGAAGATGTCAAAATGATGAGCTTAAGTTAGATATCTGAGTTTTTTTCCTGAAAAAAAAAGAAATAAAATATTTTAGATTTTGCAAATCATAAGGTCTCCATTGCAATGAACTACTCTGCTGTAATAACAGAAAAGGAACCATAGGCAACACATGAATGTGGGCATAGTTATGTTTAATAAAAATTTATTTACAAAACAAAAGGTAGGTAAAATTTGACCAAATGGTCATAGTATTATAAAAGCTCTAGTGGCTATATAAATTTCAGAAAATGTAGATTCTAATATTACCAGTAATTAAATTGGTATTTTATTATATTAAAAGGTCAGCGTATCAAGAAGATAAATAAAACCTAAGTAGAAATGGACCTAGTAGCATAGCTTGAAATCTTATGAAATAAAAACTAAAGAAAAAAAAAACTGAGAAAAGAAATAGAATCTTATTTATAATTGGAAATATTAATTTTTGTCATTCAATATTTGTAGAGAAATTAGATGAAAAAATCTATTACAGCATCAATGCTTTTTATAACAGTATTAACCAAATTAATTGACTTTTGCCCTCAATAATCAGAGAAAAATCACATTTTTAGAAGCACAAGAAATTTTTACTGGAGATCATATTCTGGATAATGAAACAAGTGTCAGTAAATTTAAATTACTAAAAAAAATAAAAGGTCTTCTCTTTCCATACTACATCCCTTGAAAGAAAGTGACTATGCACACCCCACACGTATTGGGGATTTATGCACCACCTCCTTGAGGGTGGAGTGTCTACATATATTATTTGGAGTTCTTCTGCATGTGTATCCCCACCCCATTAATTCATTTAGTCACTTATATCTTATTATACTACTTACATTAGTATGGACTCATTGATATTTATACTTTATGTTATAGTCCAATAATTCTTTATTTTCTGCTCAAATTCCTGCAACTTTGGCCATTGGGATCTCTCAGTTGGCTCTGGTATACTTTTGCCATACTTACCATGAATTTTCTTAACTGTTAATTTGAGTATGTGTGCACAGAAGCGTGGGTATTGTTAACCTATACTCCCGTGTGAAACAGCTTTAACAAGTGGAGTACAAGGTATATGTACAGTTTCTTTTGCCTTTAGTCTTAGAGATTTCACTCATTTCAAAAGTAACCTAGGTCTACACCTTTGCATATCCCCTTCAAGGATGTTCTTCATGTATAAAGTTAACAGATTTGTTGTCACAGTCAGTAGATCATCCTGTGATTTGCTTGATATCCCTGCCTCCCAATTTGTTTTCTATTTGCATACCAAAAAATTCACTCTTTCTGCTGTAAAGCTCAGTGGGTTTTCACAAATGAAGTGTCATGTATCCACCATTATATTATCGCACAAAACAGTTCCATCACTCTAAAGTCTCCAATGTTACATGTATTCAACCCTCCCCTCCAAAAAATTCAAGAAACCATTGATTTGTTGCCTTTCTCCGTAGTTTTGCCTTTTCAAAAATATAATATAAATTGCATTATACAGTATGGAGCCTTTCCAGACTGCCTTCTTTTACTTAGTAGTGTACACTTAAGATTCAACTATATTTTCCATTGTTTTATAGTATATTCTTTTTTTTTTAAGCCCTGAATAACATTCCACTACTTAATTTGCCACAGATTTTTTATCCATTTACCTATCTTGGTTGCTTCTGAATGGAGTTGCAACAAACATTAACATGCAAGTATTTGTGTGAATGTAAGTTTTTAAATCATTTGGATAAGTACCTAAGAATATGATTGCTGGATGATATGGTACGACCATGATTATTTTTGTAGGAAACTGCTAAAGTGTCTTGCAGAGTGGCTCTACCATTTTGAATTCCCATCAGTGATGAATGAGACTTTGTTGCTCTGCATATTCACCAGCTTATTATTATTATTAGTAGTAGTAGTAGTAGTAGTAGTAATTATTATTATGGCCTTCTGTTAGGTGCATAGTAATACCTTATTGTTTTATGTTTCCCTGATGACAAATGGTTTTGTGGCTTGTTTGCCATCTGTACATCCTATTTAGTATGATATGTGTTCTAAACTTTTGCCACTTAAAAAAAATTGTTGCTGTTAAGGTTTAAGTATACTTATATATTTTGATATAGGTCCTCTGTCAGATATATGTCGCATATTTGTGTCGAAAATATTGAAAAGTGGGATGCCTGGGTGGCTTGGTTGGTTAAGCATCTGCCTTCAGCTCAGGTCATGGTCCTAGGGTGGGAGTGCCACGTGAGGATCTCTGCCCAGAGGGGAGCCTGCTTCTCCCTCTGCTCCCTCCTGCTTGTGCTCTCTCTCTCTGACAAATGAATAAATAAAATCTTTAAAAAATATATTGAAAAGTATTTCCTTGCAATGTGTGGTTTCTGTAACCCCATTCTCTGAATTTTTTAAATTTAAATAAAGTGCAACATATCAGTTTCTTTCCCTAATTAACCATGCTTTTGATGTGTCTAAAAACTCATTCCAATGTCAGAGATGTTTTCCCTTATATTTTCTTCTAGATGTTTTATAGTTTTGCATTTTACATTTATATTTATGTTCTATTTTAAATTAGTTCTTGTGAAGGTGTAAGGTATGTGTCAAGTTTAATTTTTTGGCGTATGGATGTTTAATTGTTTGAGGACCATTTACTTTAAATTATCATTTCATCATTGAATTTCCTTTGCATCTTTGTCAAAACTAGTAAACTATATTTGTGTTTTTTTTTGGACTCTCTATTCTACCATCTATTACTTTGCCAACACTCTTTTCCTGATCACTGAGGCTTTATAGACAGCCATTAAATCATACACTCTGTGTCCTCCAAGTTTGTTCTTCATTTTTGTGTCAGCTATACCAGGATCTTATGCTTTCCATTTAAATTTCTGTACATCTACAAACTAACTTATTGTGATTTTGATTGGGATTGAATCGAATCTATAGCTCAAGTTGGAAAGAATGGATATCCTAACAATATGGAATCTTCCAATTCAGTGCATTTGCAAAGGATATTTCCCCATTTATTTAGTTCTTTCATTTCTTTCATCAGTGTTGTTATCCCCACATATAATTCAGTACGTATTTTGTTAAATTTATACCTAATTTTTTAGTGCTATGCCAAGGGACATCTTTGTAAAAATTTCAAATGACAGTTGTTCATAACTGGTATATTAGAAAGTAATCGACTTTTGTATTTTAATGTTGTATCCTGAAATGTGCTATACTCAATTACAGGAGTTTTGGTGTAGATTCTCTTCAGATTTCTATATAGATCATCATGTTATCCTAACATTTTTTAAAAATTGCTTCTCAGAAGTTTTATTTCTTATATTTTTTTGCACTGTCTAGAATTTCCACTATAATGTTGAGCAGAAATGGTGAAAAGACATTCTTGCCTTGATCTCAATCTTAGGAAGAAAGCATCTAATTTCTTACTATTTACTATGATGTTAGCCCTAGGTGTTTTTAGAATTATCAAATTGGAGGTTTCTCTTTCTTCCTAGATGCTGTAATTTATTTTTTAATTATAAGCAGGTAAGGATCTTGTCAAATGCTTATTCTATCTCACATTATGTGATTAAATAATTTGTATTCTTTAGGTTTTTGATATAATGCATTACCTTGATTGATTTTCAAATGTTGAACTTGCCATGTGTAGCTGGAATAAGACACACCAAGTTATGATGTCTAATTTTTTTAGGCATGCTGGATTTAATTTGCTAATATTTTAAGATATTTTCATCCATGTTTATGAGAGATACTGGATTTGCTGTAAATAAACTAGAAATACTTTTATTTACTAGTAATATTTATCTGATTTTGATATTAGGGTAATGTGCATTCATAATGAGTTAGGATGTGTTCTTGCTGCTCTTATTTTCTGGTATAGATTATATAAAATTGGCAATATATATTCCTTAAATATTTGGCAGAATTGATCTGTGAATACATCTGGGCTTTGTGTTTTGTTTTTGAAAGGTTATTTATGGATTCAACTTCTTTAATAGATATCAGCCTATTTCTTCTGTGTGAGTTTTAGTAGTTTGTGTCTTTTTAAAAATTACATTATTCCATCCAATTGTCAAAATTGTGAGCATGGAGTATTCCATTATTATTTATTTAATTACCATGGGACCAGTGTCACGCCCCTCCTCTCTCATCTCCTTCATTTAGTCCACTAGAAGTTTATCAATTAATGTTTTCAAAGAATCATCTTTTGACTTCATTGACTTTTCTCCATCTCCCTGTTTTCAATTTCATTGATTTTTGCTCTTTTATTATTTTTCTTCATCTTGCTTTTTTTTATTGCTTCATCTTGCTTTAGTAGTAATTTATTTTTGTATAGTTTCCTAAGCTAAAATCCTAGATTATCTACTTTATATTTTTTCTAATGTATGCACTTAGTGCTATAAATTCCTCTCTAAACATTTATTTCACTGCATCCCAAACATTTTCATTAGTGACATTTTTGTTTTAAAGATACTCAAATTTCTCTCAAATCTTTCACAAATGTATCATTTGAAGTACATTGTTTATTTCCCAAATACTTGCAGAGTTTACAGCTGTCTTTCTTTTGAGTTCATTTAATTCCACTGTTATCTTAGAACATAGTTTGCATCATATATGTAATTTTACATGTTTAGTGGTATTTTAAGGTCCAAAATATGTACTATCTCAGTGAATATTCTATGTGAGAAGAATATGTATTCTGTTGTTGGGTGAAATATTCTATAAATGCCAAATTGATTGAGTTGGTTGATAGTGCTGTTCAGTTTTGTATGTATTTTTATTGATTTTCTGACTGGCCAGTTGTATTGGACAGAAACACGTTCATGTTGCCAACTCTAATACTGGATTTGGCATTTAATAATGATTACTTTTTCCTTCCTCCTTCCAGAAATATGAAGAAATCTAGAAATCTTTGTTTATTTTCACTGGAAGGACATGGTTGATTGCTAATGGAGGTAAAGCCAAAAAAGTGTTGGGACCCTCATAGGATATGGCCCCCAAATACTTTTCACCTTCCTGATAGTCCACACCCAGCCTTCAGCAGTTCATCACAACTACCATTTAAGTATTCCTATCAATTTAGGCCTTACGTGGCTTCTGCTCTAGGCAAGCTGACTTTGCTTATGTTTTTCTGGATGCTCCTGTCTTTTAAGACTTCAGGGTAGCATTTTTCCCAGAAACCTCAGTTCTTTGATGGGTCCAAGACAGTCATTACTTATAGTTTTTCCAGCTTTCTCTTGTAAAGATGAGGGTGACAACTTCCAAGCTCTTTACATGTCATAGCTGAAACCATAAGTCCCAACACTAGATTTTTTTTTTCTGTGTAGTATGCAAATTTTTTATTTAAATTCAATTAGCCAACACAGGGTACATCTTTAGTTTCTGATATAGTGTTCAATGATTCATCAGTTGAGTATAACACCCAGTGCTCATCACATCACATGTACTCCTTAATGCCAACTAGACTGAATTTTAGCTTTAAATTATCAGGTACATTTTAAACAATTTAAGAGGGAAATGGATAATCCTTTGTATTTACCCAGATATTTGACATTTTGTATCCACTTAACTTTACCCAACAGTCCATGCTTTCTTCTGGTATTCTACCCCTCCACCTCTTGCTTCTTTCAATATATTTTCATTATCTTTGGATTTTCAACAGTTTGATCATGACTTGCCTGTGCTTGGTTCACTTTGATTTTACTCTTACCAGTCCTTACTGTTAATTTACATTATTTCCTAATTTTGGAAAATTTCAGCCATTTTTCTTCAAATACTGTTGTGTTCCAATTTCTTGCTGACTCCTTGAGGTTTGCTCCAATTGCTCATTTGTCAGAACTTCGGTCCCAGAGTTTCTGAAGTCTTTCCTTCTTTGCATTTTTTTTTCCTTTGTGCCTCTCAAGGTGTATAATTTATCAACTTTGAAGTCCCTGATGTTTCTCTTATTTCCATTCTGCTATTAAGCCCATCTATTATATTTTTAAATCCAAAATTGTAGTTTTTCAATACAGAGTTGTTTTTATTTTCTCTCATGAGATTTCATTTATTTTGTGTGTATTCTTTTTTGCTTCAAAGAGCATGGTTGTAGGAGTTGCTTTGAGAGGGTTTTTTTTTTTTTTTTTCTGATAGCTACATCTAAGTAATCATGCATTAGCATATTTTGATTTTCCCTCCCTTGGGAAAAGGTCGACATATCCTTTGTATTCTTAATTTATTGATTACTGAATGCTTTTTAGATTGTATCTTGGGCATTGTGATTGTTGTTCAGACTCTGGTTTCTCTTACAATCACCTGGAGCATGTTGGGTTTTCTATTTTAGCAGTCAGTCTTGTTAGAATCAGACTTAAAGCTATCTCACCTTGTGGGAGCAGTAGATCAAATCTCACTTTGACACTTTTTAATATGGTGTTTTGAGTCTCTCCTGTTCATGCATAGTTTGGGGATGAGACTGAGAATTTTATGAATTTTATGAGATCTGGAACACCTTTCTCTGGTTCTCCCTCCTCTTGGATTCTTTTATCACTCTCCAGCCTGCCTGGGCTCTTTTTCCATTTTTCCTCAGTCCAGATAGATGGTGGAATTTCTATCCTGGTATCTTCTCAGGTTAGTAACTGAGGCTTGGGATCTTGGAGGAAAAGTTACAAAAACAAAAACCAGAAAAACAAAATTTGGTAATCCCCAGCTGGTAAACAATTCCCCATGGCTCTCTGATATTTTGTTATGTCTTTCAAATAGCTACAAGAGCCATTTTGGTGAATAAATGTAGAAGATGCTCACTTAAACTTGGATTTCAGATAAATAATGAGTAACTTTTAGTATAGGTGTATCATAAATACTGTAGGGGACAAATTTGTATGAAAATAAATTATTTTCCTGAAAATCATATTTAACTAGGTATTCTTCATTTCATTTTGAAACCCTACAAGCAGATACACTGAGGGTTTGTATTTAAAACTCTTTTCATGGATATTTATATAGCAAATAGCTTTGGAATATGAAGATCGTATCTCTCCCTAAGGAGGCAAGTGTATTTGCTAACTAGTATAATAATGATAATATCTCCCTCTGCATAATGCATAGCTGTACTTGTAGCCTATTATGAGATTCAAGTTCTCTAGTCTCAGGATTCCTTAGCTCCAGTGCAAACCTATAGTGTATGTACTATCCACCTGTTCTCTACACTGCTGTTTTATTGCTCTGTGTTCTTTTATTTTGACCAGAGTTTATAGTTATCATTGGGTAGGATTAGCTTTAGTTTGAGTACACACATATAGCAGAACTGGAATTCATAATCTGGAGGTTTTAACATACTTTCTGCAATAATTCATAGTAAAAATAGAAAATCTATATATAGGTATAGATTATTTGAACAAAACTATTAGCCAATTTACATTTATTGAATAATATACCCAACCACTGCAGAATACTTATATTTTAATTGTAAATAGAATACTCACTAAAGCAGAATGTGTCATAAAAATCTTAATAAATTCAAATGGATTAAAATCATACCTATACTGTCCAGAACAGAATATAACCAAGAATCAATAATGATAATTAGGCAGTATCAAAATATTTTAAAATTAAGTAACAGTAATCGATTTTAACAGCTCACAAACCTCCCTCTTTCTAAATTTTCTAATTTTTACTAAAACAAACTTACAGATTTCTCCATTTTCCCCACACTCTTAGTCATTTCCTTTTAAAAATAATTTTGAAAACAGTTTTCAATTGACAACACAATGCAGCATAAGAGTAGAAACCATATTTTATTGTTAGATTGAGTAAACATAAAACTACTTTGTTAAATGGTTGTAAATGTCTCTAAAAGTTTCCCCTCATCTTCAGCCTTTACCTTGTTGGAGACCTATCACTGTCTTTGGGCCAGCACAATGTTCACCCACGTTGGGTAGCACTGTTTCACATTATATTAGTTTTAGATTGTTGTTGTGTTAGGGCAGCCAAATATATTGAACAACAATGGTTGGGGGCAGCTTAAATAGTCTTTAAAAATTCTCCTTTGTTGCTTTCTATGAACCCTGAAGCTTTTTTTTTTTTTTTTTCTGGAGGAAATGCTCTAAGCCTAGCCATACTTTAACATTTTTTCACTTAACTGTGTTCAAAAAAACCAAAAATGGTTAGCTTGGCTTCAAGGGCTAGAGGTTGTTATTAAAATCAGTTAAGATATAAATACATATTTAAGAAAAAACCTGAAGTTCATGAAATGGAAAAAAAAAAAGGCAGTAACAGTGAGAAGTGACCTAAGAAATTACATGTTGTTAGCATCTGTGACGTTGAGTTTGAGTGTTGTTCTCCAAGTCTCCTGATTGTCTTGTGTGCTCCGCATTTCTGTTAGTTCTTTTGAAAGTGACCAAACTTGTGAGAGTATTACAAATTGTCTAATATTCTGAAAGCATGTCCTTCATTCTCGGGATCTGATTCTAAGTTGTTTTTATCCTATGGGCTCCTCTCAACTTTGTCATATTATACTTGGAACATATGACCCACTGCTCTTCTATTTTGGGAAGGCACCTATTTAGGGATTTTCTACTGGGATATTTTTAAATACTTTATGTTAAGGCTACCACAAGAAGAAATTATTCTGAAACCTTTAGAGATGTGAAACCCTTACCTAATGTAGTCTTAGAATGCCAAGAGAAAAAAGCATACCTTAATATGTGCTAGGCGTATATTTAGAGAAACCATGCCAAACAAGCTTAATTTTGCATGAATCTCAAGACTTTTACTGTGAAACGTCATTTCCTCCACATCCATTAAAGACAAACTTTCCCTTAGTTTCAGAGGTTATTATTAACCGTGCCTTTCCTATTCCAATAGAAATGGTTGGAAATATTTCTCTTCCTCACCGTTGAAATAAGTTTGCTGAACTCTGTACTGTTTACTTGAATGTGCAGAATGTATCATGCATGCTCTGTTGATTAGAGGTAGTTTGCTGCAAATATTATAGGTTTTTATTAAGCAAAGTCTGCTTAATTCATGCTGTGCTAAATGAAGTAGGTGGCGGCTGTTCAATTTAGCCAATTAGTGGCCAGAGTCCTTTTGGAAACACTAAAGGACCAAGAACTTCTCATTAAATTTTATTTATAACAAGGACAGGGGAGGAAAGGATCATGAAACATCTCACTGCATTAATCCTAAAGATCTGGAATGCCTTAAACAGTAAACAGACTTATTGGTTCATATAGGGATACAGTGGATTTAAATTAGTGTACAATTACACATGTTCTAAGTTGAAACCAGTTATACATATACATATTCTTTAGGGTTTATAAATCCTAGTGTGTTGTTGTCACTTAATACTTTAGTGATCATAGAAATAATATATTCTACTTATTTATTTTGTTTTCAGTCAGTTGTTTAATAAAACCCTGTAGAATATTCAGTCTATATCAAGCTATGAGACAAAAGTTAGAAACACACAGTTCCTAGCTCAAAAAGAAGCTTCCAGTCCAGTGCAAGATTGGTGAAATATTCTTTCTCACATCATGGAAAAAAAAAAAAAAAAAAAGGTCAAATTCTCAGAGTGTAAGACCAAAAAAAATCACATTTAGGTAAACTTATTTTAGAAAGTTGCTTGCCTGGGGACATTCAGGGAGGTATTCCTTGTTTCTATGTTTGCACAGAAAACTCTTTTGGAATAATATGCCTGTTTGTCACCAAACTCATCACTCCCCAGGGCCAGGATTAGTACCTAAGGAATTGGTGAATTTGGTGAAAGGAACTGAACTTGGCTTGTTCAGGTTTTCCATGTCTCCGTGATAGTTGCCTGAGAAAATAAATAAGCATCTCTACTTGTCTATACTGAAAGTTTTACAGCATGAAACCACTGTTCAATAGTGATTTTAGCACCACTTGCAACTAGGTGACTCATTGTTCTCTCAAGTATTCCAAACTCAGGCCAGAAACAGGTGAGGAAATGTATTGAGTTCCCCTCAAGTTTCTGAAGACTGTCAATGTGTCCAACACATCTAGGTTCACTTTCTCACTTGCCCAGTGAGACCAGCTTAATAAATTGGCAGTTGTTCAGCACTTGCAGACCAGGGCCAAATGCAAAAGGGTAGATTCATACTTCCTACCTCTCACACAGGAGACATGCGTGCCTTTTATCCAGTCCATAAATGGAAGGGGGAAGGGACCCACCTCACTCTACATTTCTTCTTTTTTTCCTCCCTTTCTCTTACTATAGCTGCTGCCACTATTCTTATTCTTGAACCTAAGCACCAAGAGTTGAATACCTATAGGTAAACGCAAAATTCACATGCTTCCTTTCATTGTTGAAGTTTCTCTGAAGATTAAAACTTTTATGATACAAGAGTTAACAAGAGGTGAGCTTTAATAATTTTTGTTCTTTATCTCATAGCTACAATTCACATTTTTAAGCCACCTTATTGAGGTATGATTGGCATGTAAAAAAAACCTTGTATATTTAACATATACAACTCAATGAGTTTGGGGATGAGTGTACACCCAGGAAACCATCACCACCATCAAGACCGTAGACTTATCCATCCACTCACAAAGTTCCCGTCTGCCCAGCACCCCCCTTATTTGGTAAAAATTATTTCATAATACTTAAATGGTCTGCCCTCTTAGGAATTATTAAGTATACAATGCAGTATTGTTAGCGATTGGCACTATGCTGTGTGGCAGATCTCCAGAACTTAATTATCCTATAAAACTTAAGTTTTATACCCTTTGACTATCAACTCCAAAGTTTAAAATTGCTGCCTTAGTCTCTTTGGGCTGCCATAACAAAATACCACAGACTGACTAATTTACAAAGAGCAGATGTATTTTTCACAGTTTTGGAAACTGGAAGTTTTAGATTAAGGTGCTGGTATAATTGGGTGAGGGCCCTCTTGCAGGTTACAGACTTCCTGTTGTATCTTCACATGGTGGAAGGGACTAGCAAACTCTCTGGAACCACCTTTGTGAGAACATTAATCCCATTCATGGAAGTTCCATTCTCATGACTTAAGCACCCCCTAAAGGCCCCATCTTCTAATACAATCACAATCTATTAGGATTGAGGGGAGTGACAAAACATTTAGACCATAGCAACAGCTGAATCTATTATTCAGATTATCATGAAAATAATATTTTAAATTAGAATTTGGATGGATTTAAGACTGTAGGAACATACTCTTGTCCATACATTTATATAGTGTTTTGGTGCATTTTTAACTTCAAGATGACTTTTGAAATTATGTATGATTTGATAGGAAGCTAAGCTAGAAAGAAAATAACTCATCAAAGCTAACAGTAAATTCCAGGTTTTTTGTCATACTCTACTAACTTCCTTGCATCAGATATCTATGGTACTATTTTTCAACTCTTAATTTTCTTTTGAAATGTGAAAATACAAAAATATCTTTATATCAGTATGAAGATAGAGTAAGGCAAACACAAAACTGGGTGTTGTTCATTTATCACTGAAAACTAGGAAATATTCACTTGTTTGCAGGAGTATCACTTTTTTTTCGAGAGAGAGAGAGAGTGAGTGAGTGTGAGGTGGTGGGGCAGAGGGGGAGAGAGGATCTCAAGCAGACTCTGTGCTGAGCCCAGGGCCTGACATGGGGCTCCATCTCATGACCCTGGGATCATAACCTGAAACAAAATCAAGAGTCAGAGGCTCAACCAACTGAGCCACCCAAGCACCCTGGGAGTACAACTTTTGACCCAATGTTTTCAAACAGTAAGAAATAAAATGAAGGTGGGGTTTTGTGGGTTTTTTTTTTTTTCATTATAAATCTTGAATAACTGTGTCAACCATACCTGCAATTACTTTTATAATTACAATGTCCCCCTGACTCAGGACCCTTCATTCCTTCATCTTTCCTAAAAGCTAAGATCCTTAGAAAGAAACATATGCTATCAATATGAAAAACAATCAAGTCAAAGTTAAGATCCCATCGATACTAAGTTCTTCATGAAGAAACCAAGAATTACCAAACATTTTCAAATAAATGGATTACGACCAAATGAAAATTTTATGGCTGAAAATTTTATGGCTAACCTAAAGTTGTTATTTTTTTAAAATCTAGAAATGACTTTAGATAATCTCATTAATACAATAGATTATCAGTTTTCTTTAACTTCAAGTGATTATTTGCAAGAGGGCCAGATTCTGCACATGAGTCCTTATATCATCCTTTTTTATCAGGAGCAGTGTTGCCATTCAAGTTTTGTTATTGTAGCTTCAACCCTGTAGTAAACAACTGGGCTTCTAGGTGACATTCATTCAAGAAGCATGTGTGAAGCATTCACTACATGCCAGGCACACCCTACACACTAGAGGGATAGACCAATCAACAAAACAAAGTTCTTTATCTTCCATAGTTTACACTGAGTTGGGGAAGACAAAGATCTATGTCAGTAGCTGCTAACAGGAAGAAAAATGTGGAGAAAAGAATATAGGGGAACAGAACATGGGAGGGATTCCATTTTGGAGGAATTAGAAGCTCTTAACTGATGAGGTGGTAGTGGAGCAGAGATTTCGTAATGAAAATGATGGATTTTAAGAGAGCAGCACAGAACAGGTACTGTTGCCAGCAAGTAGTAATGTGAAATAAGGCATTGGTATATTTTTGGATAAATGAGACAAAAGTATTTAGAAGTTAAAATATACAGTTGCTTCTCTCCATGGAAATGCTTTTGCACCTGTGTCAAAATCAGTTGGGCTTATTTGTGTGGAACTGTTTCCTGGCTCTTAATTCTGTCCCAGTGATGATCTCTATGTATGTATCTCTGTAAATACCACACAGTGTTGATTATTGCAGCTATATAATTAGTCTTGAAATTGGATAGACTGTTTTCTTCCACTTTATTTTTTTCAAAATTGTAGCTATTTTTGACTTTACATGCAAATTTTAGAATCTTGAATATATCTTGACTGTCTAGAATGTCTGTCTTAGTTTTTTTTTTTTTAAGATTTGATTTGAGAGAGCATGAGAGCGAGAGAGAGAGAGAGAGAGAGTGCTTGAGTGTGGGGAGGGACAGAGGGAGAAGCAGACTCCCTATTGAGCAGGGACCCTGATGAGGAGCTTGATCCCAGGACTCTGGGATCATGACCTTAGCCAAAGGCAGACGCTTAAGGACTGAGCCACCCAGGTGCAGCTTAATGAGCTTTTAATACAATTTTGTTAAACTTGTGTATCAATTAGAGGACAATTGACATCTTTACTGAGTCTTTCAGTTCATGAAAATAGTATCTCTTTTTATTTAGATTTTCTTTGACTTTTTCCTTCAGCATTACATGGTTTTTAGCATAGAGGCTCTATACACGTTTATTAGATTTGTACCTATATAAATGTCATTTATAAATGACATTGTAGCTTTTTCTGCTTACACATGTTCATTGCTAGAATATATAAATACATTTTTATGTTGACTCTGTATTCTAATACCTTGCTGAGCATATTCATTAATTCTGTTTGTAGGTTTGTTGGTGTTTTCTATGCTGACAATCATATGAGAATAGGGACAGATTTATTTCTTCTTGATTTGTATTCCTTTTATTTCCTTTTATTGCCCCAGTGCCAGAATTTCTGACACTACTTTGAATTAAAGTAATGAGAGTGAACATCTTCATTTTGTTCCTCATCTTAGAGGAAAGCATTCAGTCTTTTACCATTCGGTATGTTAGCCCTAGGTTGTTCTTAGATGTACTTTATCAAGTTGAAGTTACTGTCTATTCCTATTTTTCTGAAAATTTTTTCCATAAATGGGCATTGAATTTTATCAAATGACTTTCTCACTGATAGGGTCCTATGGTTTTCTTCTTTATCTTGCTAATATGATGGATTACTTTTGTTGCTTTTTGAATATTGTACCCACCTTGCATCTCTGAAATAAACCTCATTTGGTCATGGAGTATAAGTCTCTTATGTATTGATGAATTCTATTTGTTAATGTTTTATTAAAATGTTTTTATCTATATGAAGGTTATGAGTCTGTAGTTTTCATTTATAACACTAGTTTCATAAAATGAGTTGAGATGTGTTCCTCCCATGATGATCTTTTGTTTACCATTTGTTACATAGGGGTCAAAATCTTCAACGATAATTGTGGACTTGTCTATTTTTTCAGTTCTATCAGTTTTGGCTTTAAATATTTTGCAGCTCTGATATTTGGGGCATATACACATAAAATTGCCATATTTTCTTGGTGGATTCACACTTATTATATAATCCCTCTCTGGCAATTTTTGCTGCTAGAATTTTTATCTAATATTAATACTACCTTTGCTTTCCTTTTATTAATGTTTGTGCAATATACTTTGTTGGTCATTCATTTTACATTAACCTGCTGCTGTATACTGAAATGTGTCCCCCCAAATTCATAGGTTGAAGTTTTATCCCTTGTATGGTTGTATTTGGAAATACGGTTTTTATCCAGTAATCAAGGTTAAATGACATAGTGACAGTTCAAACACTAATCCAATAGGATTGGTGACCTTGTAAGAGGAGGAAGATCTCTCTCCCTGCCTCTGTTCTTCCATCATATACTAAGAAAAGGCCATATGAGAACAGAAAAAGAGTTGTCTGCGATCCAAGAGTGTTCTTACCAGATACCAATTTGGGTGACATATTGATCTTAGACTTCCAGTCTCCAAAAATGTAAGAAAACAATTGTTTCAGCTCTCCAGGCTGTGGTATTTTGTTATGGAATCCTGAGTAGACTTAGGGCAGCTACCTATATCATATTTGAAGTGAATTTTTGGTAGAGCCCTTTTATTTGGGTCATGTCTTTAAATCCACTTTACATTTGTTTATTTAGGTCATTTATGTTTAAAGTAATCATTGATATGCTAGTGTTTAACTTTTTAAAAACAATTTTAACTTCTTCTGTTCATGTGTTTTTCTTCCTTCCTTTGACCTGAACATTTTTCACAATTCAATTTTTGTTTACCTACAGTGTTTCCAACTGTACTAATTCGAGTAAGCTAGAAATCTTTTTACATCCATTTATCCGCCTGTATTTATAGTATAAACTTGCATTTAGCACCGCATCTGACATCATTAATTTTACTTCAACTGTCAAAACATAATTTAGAAAATTCAAAAGAAGGAAAGCCTAGTGTATTTCCCCCATATTTTTGCTTACTACATCCTTTTTCCTGCTGTTTGAAGATTCTTTACTGTTGCCTTTCTGTTTAGAGAAATTATTTAGTCGTTCTTTTATGGTGTATCTGCTGTAACTAAGTACCTTTATTTTCTTTTATCTGAGAAAGTCTTGATTTCTTAATTTCTGAAGGATATTTTCACTGGTTATAAGATTTTGGATTGATCATCTTCTTTCAGTACTTAAGACCTATCAAGTGGAGGCTACTTCCTTCTGGCCTTCAAATCCACTATAATCCATCTTCTTTTTCTCCTGTAGTGAAGCGATTATTTTTCTCTGGTTGCTTTCATGATTTTTCCCTTGTCTTCAGTTTTCAGAAGTATAATGTGTGTGTCTTGACTTGGATTTCTTTGGGTTGATCCTTTATGGGATTTGTTCAGTTTCTTGAATCTGCAATTACATTTCTTGCTGATTTGTAAAGGTTTTCAGCCATTATTTTTTTAATTACTTTTTTTTAGCCTCATCCTCTTTCCCCATGCTTTCTAAGACCCCAGTTATACAAATGTTAGAATTTTGTTAGCCTTAGATTTTTTTAAAATTTATTTCCTTTTCATATTGATTATTTTTTCCTCTTCTAATTTACTGATTATTTCCTTTGTCCTTTGATATTGCACTCCTGATGTCATCCTCAGTCTACTGATGAGCACAACCACAGCTTTTTATTTTAGTTATTATATTTTTCATGTTTCTGATATTTCCATTTCATTTTTGTGTTGAGATTCACTATTCTTTTACTGAGGCTTTCTATATTTTGTTTCAAGAATGTTCATACTAGCGGATGCTTGGGTGGCTCAGTTGGTTAAGTGTCCAAATCTTGGTTTCAGCTCTGGTCATGATATCAGGGTCATGGGATGGAGCCCTGTATCACGCTCAAGATGGAGTCTGCTTGAGATTCTGTCTCTCCCTCTGCCCCTCCCCTCACTCACACACCGCGATAAATAAATAAAAATAAATAAATAATAAATAAAAGAATGTTCATAATAGCTTATAGAAGTATTTTATCATGGCTTCTCTAAACCCTTTGTCAGATAATTCTAACATCTGTCATCTTGATGTTGACGTCTGTTTTTTGGTTTTGTTTTTTTGTTCAGTTTAAAGTTTTCCTGGTTCTTGGTATGAAACCGATTTTCAAATGAAATGGCATTTTCATATTATGAGACTCTGAATATTATTTAAATATTTTGTTTTATCTGGCTTATTTTGTCAGCTGTGGTGGAAGAGGGTAAAGAGAGATGCTCTATCATTACTGCCAGATGGAGATGGTTGCAGGTTTCCCACTTGCCCTCTATTGATCCCTAAGTGGGGAGGTTCTTCATTTATTGCTGAGTGAGGGTGTTAGTTCTGAGTTCACGTGTGGCACCCACTAGGTATGGGGGGGTTATGAGTCAGTGGTGACTGAACCCCTGGCTCCTTACTTGACTTGGCACAAACAAGATAGGTGCCTTATTACATCCTCATGAGGTTGGAAGTCTAGGCTCTCCATTGACTCTTTGTTGGCATAGGTGGAGTTAAAAGCAATTCTCTTCTGCGATGCTTGTCTGAATTATTGTCTAAAAATTTTATGCCTATTAAAGGATATTATACAAGGGGCAGCCCCTTTCTTCCTCATGTGGCTAGAGATGGCAGGCTTTCATTATTTTTGCGTGTGTCCATTGGCATTTCTATGTTGACCATTTCTTCAGGTCTAAATATAACAAAATAAGTAGCATTTATGACACAAAAGGAAACCTGGGAACATATCACCTATTCTTTGGTTTTGGATATTTCTAGTTGGTTTACTGTCTTCTCACCTTTCAAAATTTCTTATATTGCTTATAATATATGGTTTTTAGTTGTGTTTAGTAACAAGAACAGAAAATCTGTGTCTACTTAGAAGCATATCATATTCTCAACATATTTCCTGGTCCAAATAAATGTGCTTAATTTTGTTTTGTTTTCAATATATCATCCTCTACTACATAAAAATATTTTCTAGAAGAGAAGGAATCCAGTTAAGTTGAAAGGGAAAAATAGTACCACTTCAAAAGCAATTTTATATTTTTGAAAAATCTTCCACAATGTATTTATTAGTTTTTGGTATCTGCAAGGTGGGATCTGTTTGGTGATTATAAAATAAATAAATGTTACTTAACAATAGAATGAAATATGGCTAACCCACAACAATTTTCTTTTCTCTAAAATATTGTTGCCCCACTGCCATAGGCACATGATGATATGTATAAGAATCTCCTAGAAAAAAATTTTTTTTACTTCTACTACCATATGGTAGTTAACAATCTTGAGTCAAATTGTTTTACTTTTTAATGAGTCATTTCAAATTTTGGATCAGTAGAAACAGTCAGTAAAAAATTGTGATAAATCCAATACATCTAGTAACTCTGACAAGATATATTTTTATCCTCCAAGATTGCTGTGATTTAAACTTGATGTAATATTTTGAAAGATCAGTACAATCATCTCCTAAAACAAATGAAGTTCAGGACATTCTGATGCTCACTGCTATTCCTGAACTCCTCCTCACCACTCCCCACCCCCCCACCCCCACCACACATATAGCTTATTAGTGAGATCATTCATCAATTTTAAATACCACATAATGTATTTTATGTTTGAAAGGTGTTACAATTCTTCAAATGTTTGGAATTCAAATGATTTACATGTATTCTTGATTATTTTTTACACAAAATTATTAATAAAATGTTAACCCAAAGCTTTTTAAAACTATTAGATTTGTAACCTTGGACATATTGTTTAACCTCTCTGGACCTCTGTTACCTTTTCTGTAAAATGAGAAAATCAGAACTGGATCCTATATAAGATTTTTGTTTCTGTTTGAATATGCTAACTTATTTTAAAACCTTCCATCAAGAAGGGTTATATATGAGAAAGTTATTTTCAAATGAAATTAATGCTTACAGAAAAATACTAGGAATTTTAGATTTTATATTTTTAGGTAATTTTTCTCATGATTGTTTTCAGTCAATATTTTTTTCAGATAAATAATGTAACTCAGTGTCTCTACATCATTCTTGATTATTCCATTGCATTCTGTATCTTGAATTGAATTTCTGATTCATCTAATTTTTTCAGAGTAATGTCATATTTATTGTCTTTGCTTGTGAGTGGGTGTGTAAAGAGAGGGGACTGCAGGGAAAGAACGAGTAATAAGGGACACTAAAGATGACACATAACATTTGACTCAACCTCTTAGTTTAACAACTTCTGTAACAAAACAAGTAGAGAAATGAACGGTGGGATTTGCTCCAAACATGGAGGAAGCATGGGTGTGGTCCATGAAAGGATGGTAAAAATTAATACTTTATTTTTTCTTTATTTCTCTGTCTTGTAAAGAATCTGGCAAGGTGATTTATTTTTAAATGGTAAACTGGATATATAGGGGCAGCGGATAATTATATCTAATTTTGTCATTGAAAATTTGAGCTACTGGGCTGTTGTGTTAGTATTTAGGCGAACAAACAAATGTGCATGCATATTCTCAAGAAATTTTTTCTCATTGAGTGAAAAATTAATTTGATGAAAGTCAGCTACTTGACCAGTCTTGAACCCAGTGGGCACTCAAATGTCTGTTGAATGAATGGATGAGTACCCTATTCCATAGTTTGGTCAGGCCACATATTCTACACAAATGAAAACAAATCCATGCTAAAAATTCCAAACTCAAGCATACAGTCCTATTTGAAGAGTACATAAAAGTTGAAGCTGACAGCTTCTCAATTAGCCACCATTTGAAGTATGTGCACAGTGCATGTAAGAAAGAGCACTGAATAAATCCCCATTATCTTTTTATTCTAGGTAGTTTCTGATCTCACTTAATTTTTCTGAAAATACAGCATTATAGATCTAGGATTGTGAGGACATTTTTGATGTACAGTCATTCACACTCTGTAATATAAAGGCATTGTAAATTTGTCAGTCGTCAAACCACTTTGCCCAAAGTGAATTAATGAGAGTTTAAAGAACCACAGCTGGGATAGGGTTCTTTAGGCCTTTGGTAAGAATCACTTACTAAAAGGCATGTGACAATTACAGAAGGAGAGGAAGAAGGCCAATAATGCATATTAAAAATTGGTATTTAATCTCTCTTAACATACATACATGAACATACACGCACCCATATATAAAATTAAAAATCTTAGGGGATGTACAAATTCTATTATGATTTCTCAGGGAGTTTAGCAAGGTTGTGGAACACAGGATCAATATATAAAAGTAAATGCACAGTTATAAACTAGCAATGATTCTGAGATTAATAAAAGTATTATTTTCATTACTACTGAAAATCTAAAATACCTAGGAGTAAATTTGAAAAAATATGTAATAGCTCTCTACTGAAAACTACAAAACATTACTGAAAAGCACTACAAGAAACCTAAATAAGAGAGATACTCTGTTAGAACATAATCAGGATTCTCCCCAATTTCATCTATAAATGCAAGGTGTTCAAAGTTAAAATCCCAGCACGCTTTATTAATGCAATTTACAAGCTGATTCTAAAACTCACAGGGAAATGCAAAAGACCTAGACTAGCCAAAGCAACTTTGCACAAGAACAAGTGGATTAACATAACCAGATTTCAAGTGCTGATGCAACTCAGCCCTGGAAGATATTTCACAGTCTAAACAACATTCCTTTGTTACTGAAATAAGCCAAGTTTTCAGTAAGTTATACTTTTTTCACCTGCCTTGCTGATGTAAATGGGGCTTGAGTCCCTAAAGTTTGTTTCAGGAGCATTTTTTTTTTTTTTTTTTTAGTCAACTTTCTGTTTCTTTTACGTCTTTCTCTCATTGACTAAGATATATTTTACAGAGTGCAAAGCATAGATCTTAACACGGTTTAAGCTTTGATAAATATATATGCTTATTAAAACCAACAAATCAAGATATAAAAGATTTTAGGGACCCTAAAAATGTCCTCCAAACTTGTTCCTTTTCAAGATTTGGGAGGAGAGGATATTATATAGATTTTTTACATTGGCAATTTTATTCTAAAATATATGGTAATCTCTACAAAGGCAAACAAAATCTGGGAATATGATGTAGGTTGCACTGAAACTATAGATCAGGCTAAGGAAAGATGACAGCTTGATAATATGGTCATAAAATCCATGAGCATGGTATATATTTCTATTTAAACCAGGAGTTGGCAAATTTTTCTATAAAGGGTAAACTATTAAATGTTTAGGCTTTGTGGGACACATGTCCTCTCAGTCGTAAGCACATATGTATGTGCACGTGTGTCATATATGTATATGATATAGATAAATGACTTATCTATATCATTAAAATATATATATGATATATTAAATGATTTAGTGATATATATATATAGCGTATTAAAAATATAAAACAGTGTCTCAGTTTGTGGGCCATACATAAACAGGCAATGGGCCAGATTGGTCTGTAAGCTATATTTTGCCAAACCCTGATTTAGATCATTTTAAATTATACTTTACAATATTTGTACTTCTCAGGGAAAAGGTCTTGCACATCATTGGCAAATGTATTTCTAAAATTACAATTTTGGCATTAGTACAAAAGACATTGTTTTGCATTCAATTTTCTAAGTTTTTGTTGCTAGTAAATAGAAAAACAAGTAATTATTATATTGATTTTGTGTTCCTTACCTTGATAAATCACTTAAAGTAGATTTTTATACAATTCCTTGGCTTATCTGTGTACAGAATTAATTTTCCTATGAATAATGGCAATTTTAATTCTTGTGTCTTTTATTTCTTAAATTATTTCATTGAACAGTATTTGTTATGGTACTAGCTGTGGGTTTTTTCAGATGATTTTTATTGAAGATGACCGTTTCTTCCCTAAATTGTTCGAAGTTTTTATCATAAATGTGTATTGATTTTGTTAAAGGTTTTTGTGTGTAATCAGGTGAGCATGTAATGGTTTTTTGTTAGTGGTGAATTATGCAGAGATACTTTGTGTTGTGATTAGACACATTTGGTCTTGATTTGTATAGAAATACATTTGGTGTCTAAGTTGAGGTGTTATACACTAATTTTCTTGTAATGTCTTGTGAAGTTCAATCTAATTATTTAAATAATTTAAAAATTTTTAATTAAAAAATTGGCATTAAAAAGGAGTTAAGAAATAAGTTGTTGGGATGCCTGGGTGGCTCAGTTGGTTAAGCGTCTGCCTTTGGCTCAGGTCATGATCCCAGGGTCCTGGGATTGAGTCCGAGCAGGAAGCCCGCTTCTCCCTCTGCCTGCTACTTCCCCTGCTTGTGTGCTCGCTCTCTCTCTCTCTCTCATAAATAAATAAATCTTTAAAAAAAAATTAAGTTGAAAGAGTTAAAAAAAAAGTCTTTGATTTCTAAAAGTGGGTACTTTCCCCCCCCGATAGATGTTAAGTACAATTAATCATTGGAGGCATCTGAGGCTTGGATATTGTTTGTGAAATTTGTAGTTACAGATTATATTTTTTAAACATGAAGAATTATTCTGATCTTCAATTTTTCCTAAAATAATTTCCAACTTATGTTTTTAGAAAAAAAGTAACTTGTCAACTGGGTTGTATTGCCCATTCATGGAAAGTTGTTCATGATAGTTCTTCATTCAGCTTTGCTAGAAGAGCTGTAATTTCTTGTCATTCCTGATATTTGTAATTTTTTCTCCTTTTCTTAGACTAGTTGACTTTAGAGGTTTATCAATTTTCTTATATCTTTAAAGGACCAACTTCTAGATTTGCTGATTTTTATCACTTTTTAAAATTCTTCTATTTTTATTTCTATATATTGGGTTTAATATACTGTATATTTTTAAATAAGGTGGAACTTCTACATAATTTTAGACATTTCTTCATTAAATATACTTATAAAGTTAGAAAAATTATATATGCTCAGACATTTTTATGTGCTGTGTTTTTATTCAGTTTAGAATATTTCCTATTTTCTTATGTTTTTAGTTACTCAGTTATTTCAAGGTTATTTTGCTTAATTTACAAATATGGGGGTTCTAGATATATTATTTATCAAGGATTTTTAATTCCTGAAATATCTTATTTCCATAATTTAAAGTTTATTGAGACTTTTTTTATAACATTTTTGGTGAATTCTTCATGTACACTTAGGAAAATATTTGTGCTCAGCAGTTGTTTCATGTATCCTTCTGTATATGCTAATTAGGTTTCATTAGTTGATAGCCTATTCAACATCCTACATTCATATTAGTTCTTCTATCAGTTGCTCAAGAGAATGTTAAAAAATCATCAAACTTTATTTATCTCCTAAATTCACCTGATTTTGTTCCATTAATTTTGAACTCTTATTGGCATTCACATATAGAATTATATTTTCTTAAATTAATCTTTCTATCGTGAAATGTCCCTTTTTTCATCCATTAATATATCTTTTCATGAAATCATGTAATAATGAAGCCACACGTGTTTTATCTTCATTAGTGTTTACATGTTATTTCTTCCTCCTGAACTTTGCCATCTGGCTTTATTTTTAAAGTGTGCCTTTGTAAACAGCAGGTCATCATATCTTATGTTCACCTAATTTGAAAATTTCTGCTTTAAAATCAGGGGTTTAATTAACCTACATTTAATGGAGTATGATATGGGTTGAATTTTTTCCTTGGAACTTTATGTTGACTAATCAATTATTTTGAGTTACGTATCTCTACTTAATTGGCTTTTTAGCTACAGTTTTTTCTTCAATTCAGATTTTTTTTCCTGTTGACATGTTTTCAATTTCATTGATTTATTTGTCTATAATATCCATTCTCAGGTTAATCATTTTTTAAATTTGACATTTGCATTTTTCACTTCTACAATTTCATTTTTTTTAGTTTTCTTACCTTTTCCATTAAACTTCCCATTTCTTCAGCCATTATAGTAATATCCTCTAAATTATATATTTATATTTTTATTAAAGTATAATTAACATATATATTATATTAATGTTCTACTAATCTCAGGTGTACACCATAATGATTCAACATTTTAGACATACATTACTCAGTGCTTATTAAAATAAGCATATTTTTAATCCCCTTATCTTTTTCAACCATCTCCCAACCTGTCTCCTCTCTGGCAACCACCAGTTTGTTCTCTGTATTTAAGAGTCTCTTTTTTTTGTCTTTTTCTTTGTTTTTTTAAACTGTACATATGAATGAAACCATATAGTGTCTGCCTTTCTATGACGGACTTACTTCACCTATCATAATACCTTCTAGGTCCATCCATGTTGTCATAAACAGTAAGATCTCATTCTTTTCTATGGCTGAGTGATATTTCATTGTGTATATACATACACATCATGTCTTCTTTATCCATTCATCAATTGATGGACACTTGGGTTGCTTCCATATCTTGGCTATTGTGAATAATGCTGTAATAAACATACGACTGCATATATCTTTTCAAATTAGTGTTTTCATTTTCTTTGGGTAAATATCCTGTAATGTAATTACTGGATCATGTGATAATTCTATTTTTAATTTTTAAAGAAATCTCCCTATTTTTTTCCACAGTGACTGCACCAATTTTCATTTCCACCAGCAGTGAATGAGGGTTCCTTTTTCTCCACATCCTTGCCAACACTTGTTATTTCTTGTCTTTTTTATTCTATCCATTCTGACAGGTGTAGAGTGATACTTCATTGGCGTTGGGTTATCATTTCCTTGATGAGGAGTGATGTGAGCATCTTTTCATGTATCTGGTCATTTGTATGTCTTTGGAAAAATGTCTATTCAGGTCCTCTGCCCATTTTTTGAATTGGATTTTATTTTTTGTGTGTGTGTGTTCAGTTATATAAGTTGTTTATGTATTTTAAGTATTAACCTCTTATCAGATACATCTTTGCAAATATCTTCTCCCATTCAGGAGATTGCATTTTGTTTTGTTGATGGTTTCGTTTGCCATCCAAAAGGTTTTTATTTTGGTGTAATCCCAATAGTTTATTTTTGCTTTTGTTTCCCTTGTTTGAGGAGATATATCTAGAAAACTGTTTTTTTCTTTTCTGATTATTTCAGTTATGACTGTCAGTACTATGTTGAATATATTCATAACACTTATTTTAAAGTTACTTTTTTTTTTTGCAAATGTTAGTATATTTATAATCAGTACTCTTTATTGACCTTTGTTTTTCTTCTTGATTTTTCCCTTCAGTATTTCCTAGTTACCACTGAAATTGTTGAAATTTGGTCCTATATGCTGGATAATCTTTTTAAAATAACAGGAGATATCAGTTTTAACAGCTTTGAGATATAATTCACATATTAGTGGCATCTGGGTGACCCAGTTGGTTAAGCATCTGACTCTTGGTTTTGGCTCAGGTCATGATCTCACGGGCCATGGGATCGAGCCCCATGTTGATTTCCATGCTCAACCAGAGTCTGCTTGAAGATTCTCTCCCTCTGCCCCCTCGCCCTACTCATGCTTGTACTCTCTCTCAAATAAATAAATCTTTGAGTTATAAATCACATATCCTAAAATTCACCCATTTTAGATGTAAAATTTGGTGGTTTTTAGTATATTCACAAATATGTGCACCATCACTACAGTCAATTTTAGAGATACCCATCACCTTAAAAAGAAACTCCATCTCTTTGGTATCATTCCCCTGTGTCATATACACCCAGTCCTTAGCAGGCACTTACATATTTTCCTTCTATAGACTCTTCATAGATTTCCTTTTAAAAAAATTCATACAAATGAAATAACTTAGCACGTGGTCTTTTGACTGACCTCTTTACTGCAGAATAATATGTTTAAGGCTTGTCTGTGGTATAGCTCGTCCTTCATTCTTTTTTATAGCTGAAGAATATTCCATTGAATCAATCTACCACACTTTGTTTATTTATGTGGAAACCAAGAACCATGTTAATGTGGGAGATTAAATTTTTATTCTTTTTGCCAACACTGCTCTACTCTGACTTCTTTGAAAATTCCAAGGTCGGAGAAGAGTAATGGTTGGGGAATTTTTAGGCTGCACCATGTATTTTTGTATTTTAGTTTCTTCTAGAGCCTGACTTCCAAACAATCCATAGTATTCTTTAAAGTCCTGGTTACTCTCTTCTTGACCCTACAAATCCCCATTCCACTTGTACTTTCCTTCAGGTATTGATAATTATATGGTTCTTTAGTCAACTTCCAAGTGTTTGCTTTTCTGAAATTCAGTTAAAGCTTTACTTGCATCTTTGCTATTAAATACTTTCATAGAAAAATAAGATATTTGTTCTGTTTATTTTATGCTATTACCCAAAGATCAAAGGTCTCTCATATACTACAGCCTAATTAGGAACAGATGTGCCAGCCTCATGAAAAAGTGTGCATTATGGTTTTGGGAAGCAAATTAAATGGTTTCTGCATGGAATATTGATCTTACCAAACCAACCATGGTTGCTGTACAGACAGTTCTTAATCCTTTTTCTAAAATGGGCTCCTATAGAGTATACAGATGGTTTTTCATACAAACATTGGAATTTAATTCCATGTTCAAAGAGTCAATATGTAATTTTAATCAGCTGGATGTAAACTATTTCCATGTGCTTTTCCACATACTTCTGTTTTGGAAGGTAAGGTTCTGGGGTTCTGGGAGGGGTAGGGGTTTTGTTTCATAGAAGCAGGGAATACAAACAGGTATTCTTTTTGTTTGTTTGTTTTTCATGCAAGTAAACTTTTAACAGAAAAAAATGAGTTGAGAGAATCCTGGTAATTTTAACAGCCCTGGAAATCCCAGGGAGTTTATCACAAACATTTCTTCTTTTCTTTCCCCCTAAATCAAGATTATTTTTAAACCTCATTATATTAATTTTTTTCACTGAAAATGAAAATGCAGATATATACTTTGCTAATGCCACTCCTTCTTGACAGCCAGTGTTTTCCAAATTTGATCCAATATTAAGGACAGATCTCTCAACTCTATAGGAAGTCCAGGAGCCCAGAAAGAAATTCCATAATTTTTCTGGTTATTAGAATAGGGAAACTTATCACTAGATTTCCTCTGTAATAGTACTTGCCATCTCTTAAGTGATTTCTATGACTTGAATTGAGGATATATATGCATCTTGCAATAGTTAAAAAGTGCAAATTAGTGGGAGCCTCGTGAGTTTCATTTCCACTAGAAATAGTAACCGTGACCAATACGGATCTTGAAGTGTCATTAATTGCTCGACAGTAGATGAGTCCCAGCTCTGGAAGCTATAGGTGATGTGCTGTACTTTGGGTTTACTATTGTTGTTTATAGAACATGGTCCTTCCATCACCCATTTTCTTACTTGAGACACAAACTAATTCTGCTGCAGAGCATCTCATAAGGCAGACATGATCAGTATTTATTTTGTTGAACCAGTATCTACTTTGTTGGATATGAAGATCAAGATATGTGGAAAGATCATGAATTGAATAGGGTGACTGAATTTTGTAATGCAGATAATAAAATCTGAATAAGTCACTAAACAAGCAGGAGGGGCAGAAGCCAATACAAAAAGCCAGAGAAAAAAGTCAATTTTGGGAAACTCCCAAGTAAATGGAAACAGAGAATGACAGTTCAGGTAGGCAAATGGAAATTCAATTTTGGATGAATAAATAAGTATACTGACTATACTAAGATCTATCTGCACTATTTGTATGATGCATTGCCAAGCCAACTCTGATGAAAGAACTAGGTACAGAGTGTATAGAAATGAGTTGACATAGCAATAAATGGTGTTAAAATATTTTCTTGTTATCTTTGCTGGACAAATTTGTTGCACAAAATTAAATTATACAAAGCCATCACGAATTGATTCCAAAATTTTTATGTAGTGCCAAGAAATCATTAAGGACTTTTGGTATGAATCTAAGCTGGAAGCATTTAAAAGCATGTTGTTTTGTTCTGTTTTGTTTTGTTTTGTTTTGTTTTGTTTTGTTTCCCACATTTTTGCTTTGGGGCTAAAAGGAAAATCTGAAATGTGAAAACAGGAAAGGCTGTAAACAAAGGGGTTTGTTGTTTTCTTTAGGATGTTTTTCCTAATGGTTTTTCCTTGGGCACCATATAGTTAAGAGAAATAGAAAAAAGTTTCAGAGCCTTCAGAAAGGAAAATAAGGCATTATTGAGGCAAATAAATTACGGTTGTGTGTATATGTGTTTTCTTTATTCGAAGTTTTGTTTCTATGAAATTGGCCAAGTAGTTGTTTCTCCTCCTTTCTTCTCTGCTTTTTTTCTCTTCATTTTTCAAGTGACATTTGAGTTAGAACCAAATATGCAAAGAGATAAAAGTTAGATGCTCTGATTGTTGCAGAGGTGGGGCTGTAGATCATTACCCACATTGATAGTCACCAATGGTGTGATAGTCCATAAGATATTTTAGTGGGATCTTAAGAGAACATAATCTGAGAATTAGTGCCTATGAGGACTGTCATAACTGTATTCTGGGTTTAGGTAGCTAGACAGCTAAAAGATAAAGCATGTTCTTAATGTCAGATACAAAATAAATACAAGGAAAATAGACAAGGGAAACTAAACCAACACAACCTATTACAGTACAATTTAAAAGTTACTAAGTGGTGTTTACAGTAGTAACAAACCCTTCAGCTATGGTAATTAAATCTGGATTTGCTTAGTATTCAATCTGGGAGCTCTTATCTAGCTTTTAGTAAGGGCATGACTGGGGAAGACCAGAAAGAGAGACATAATATAAATTCAGAGAAACAACTCTAATGATGAATGACTGAAAATTATATAAGGATATATCCATATAAATGAAATTAGTTGTGTCATATGTCTACATAAATGCTGATTATATAACAGAATATAGTTTGGCCATAGTATTTTTTTTATAACTTCTCTAGCATAGCTTGGGACATTTTCCAATTCCTTCTGATAAAGAAAATTTCTTGTTTCTTTTTTTTTTTTTTATTTCCATTCTTTGGGGATTTTCTTCTTTTTTTTTAATAAAAGCATGTGAAATGGAGTAAAAATGCTTTAGATAATAAAATGGTACTTATTCCTACACAGTAGTATACAGCTCCTAAATGGACAAGATTTAGTAGGTTTTTTGCACACAGATTACTAAGCTTGTGAAGTAAATATATATATTTTTTCATATATATGTTATATATATTTACTTCTATATAATATATATTTACTTAGACATGTATATTAGATATGTACATGTATGAATATATGTGTATTGTGTGTGCATATATATGTATATGTGTATTTACATATATCCAAATTTCAAGTGAGCAAACCAAATAAGGCTTGATATAGTATTTTCTACGGTCTTTAAGACTCAGTTGGTCCTAAAACAAAATGTTTTCTTTATCTATTGACCTCTGTACTGATTGTCAGTTTTGAAAAACAACAAATTTGTTGTCATTAATCATGCAGACAGTAGTATTTTTTCAAAGTAACTTTAAACATGCAGCTTGTTTCCTGGATAATGATGCTTCATAATTACTTCAAATGATCCATTTGATAGTTCAATAATCTATTCTCTATGAGATATTCAGTTCATGAATAGTTTTGAATTCATGTTGGCTTTGTAAATTTCAGGGTGGTGGAGGTATAATTAGATTATCCACCTCCTCATATTTCAAAATTACCTGCAGAGAAACTTAAAGGACTTTGGGTGAGAAACAAGGCTTGTATATGAAATAATGTGCCCGCAAATGAGGTTATAGTTTTGAGAACCTAGGTTCATATAAATATCCTGTGGTTCAAAAATCAGACCACAATTAGGAAAAATGATGGAAATAATTTTAAAATACTTAGTATTGAAATGAGCATCTTGAGAAAAATTAATGGCCTTCTGCGAATGGCTTAGGGTGGTACCTCTGGGACTATGGAGAATCTCTATAAAGCTGTTCTCGAGGGGCACCTGGGTGGCTCAGCCATTAAGCATCTGCCTTTGGCCCAGGTCATGATCCTGGGATCCTGGGACTCCCTGCTCACCGGAGAGTCTGCTTCTCCCTCTCCTACTTCCCCTGCTTATATTCCCTCTCTCACTGTCTCTCTCTGTGTCAAATAAATAAATAAAATCTTAAAAAAAAAAATAAAGCAGTTCTCCATCTAAAGAAAAACAAAAACAAACAAACAAAAAACCTGGGACGCCTTGGTGGCTCAGTCAGTTAAACACCTGGCTCTTGATTTTGGCTCAGGTCATGATCTCAGGGTCCTAGGATCAAGCCCCAAGTTGTGCTCACTGCTCAACAGGGAGTCTGCTTATAAATTCTCCCTCTCCCTTTTCCCCTCTGCCTGTTCATGCATGCTCTCTCTCTCAAATAAAAATAAATAAATCTCTTTTAAAAAAACCTGATAAGATGGTCAAAATTAACATTTTAGACATTTGAAAAGTAACCAATTGGAAGAGTGTTTATTCAAGAAAAACTGGAACCTTAGGAAAAACAGCAGGTTTATGTGGTCTTTTAACAAGTTATGTGCCTCTACTCTGCTTAACTGAGCTCCACAAGACTCCTGAAAACCATCAGATGATAGCACTGAGAGCTGCAAACACAGCATCCTGACAGCCATGGAACGGGGCAGACCTGCCTTTGGGCCCCTCAACAAGTCCATACACACAGATTGTCACTATTTGACCTCTCTTGTAACTCCTTATAAGTATAAAAGCTTGATTGCAGTTGTTATTTACCTGGCTTAGAGCTCACTCTGTGGTAAAACCCATTCCTCAGGGCATTTCTTGAAAACAATCAGCAGTAATTATGTAACTGTAACCAAACCAAAGCAAGTTCACTCCTTGGTGAGTCAGAAACTGCACCAGATTGAGTTGTCTCAAAAAGAAAACTTTATTTGCAGTAAATAAAGAGATCACTGTGGACTGGCTTCCAAAACCATGGCTCCCCAGCAAGGGTGAGTGGGTTCCTTTTGTTTAGGGTTAGGATGAATAGATAAGGAAGCCTTGTCATTGGATGTGGAGGTAGGCATAAGCTCAAGTATGAACCTTTAGGAAACATGCCTATACACACGTTGTATGTTATGTTAATGAGGCCTGTGCTCCTTCTTGGGTGGAGATTTTAGTATTGAGGTAAAGGTAGTTGTCCTCATTCTAGAGGTCACCCCATGGTCCATCTGCACAGGGGCTAAGCTCAAAACTGGTCTGGGCCAGCTGGAGGACTGTAAGTGTAATTGCTATATATCCAGAGGGGCAGTTTTATTTTCCATTTGCCTGAGTTAAGAGATAAGCTGGAAAGAAGAGCTTAAGGAAAAATGCGGAGGAAAGCTCAGTAAGTACAAGCAGGTGGGCAGTAAAGGTCAAGTCTTGGGGTCTAGCTGGTGATATAACTTCATGGCTGCCTAAGGCAGCCAGTTGAAGGAAAAAAAATTTTTTTAAGGAATTTTTGAAAGACACTGACATATTCACACATTCCTTGACCTAGAAGGTAAAGCACTTGTGAAGGATATTTACATATCCAAGAAAATCGTAAGTGGGCCCTGCATGTCCTCTGTGGCTAACATTTGGGCCCTATTCAACCAGGAAATGAAGACTAAGGCAGTGTTGTAAGTTGCTGACTCTTGAAAGCACAGTTCAATACACACAGAGCCTCTCAGCAAAGAGCGGAAGAACATTAGTTCAAAGCATTTAATGATATCATTGATCAATAATTAGCTGACCACCAATCTGAGAAGAGAATCAGTAATCTAACACTGCAGGAAATAGAATTTTTATAGATATAATCCAAATAAGTCACTAATTGAATAAGTAGTAGCAACAACAAATAAACACTAACAAAAACAAGCCTTGAAATGGGAGAAAATATGATTTCCAGGATTGCCACATCACTATATAAAAGGTCTAGTTTCCATTAAAAATATATTAGACATACACAAAAGGAAAGTATAACCTGTATAGAGAACAAAAGTCAACAAAAATTGTCCAAGGGAGCCCGGATGTTGCACGAAGACATAAAATCAGCTATTATAAATATCTTCAAAGAATTAAAGGAAACTATGTCTAAATAATCAACACAAGGTATGAGAACCATGTCTTGCCAGGGACATGTCATTAATAAAGGGATAGAAAGTATTAAAAATATAAGGGCAGAAATTCTAGACTTAAAATGTAAACTGAAATAAAAAATTCACTAGAGGCTCTCAATAGCAGATTTGATTGTAGTAAAACACAATCAGCAAACCTGGTGTTAAGTGAATTGAGATCATTAAGTCTGAGAAACAGAAGAAAAAATGAAGTAGACAGAACCTCAGACCTGTGGGATACCATCAAAAATTAAACATATGCCAAAAAATAAAAAACCCATATGCATTATGAGAGCCCCAGGAAAAAATGAGAGCCAGCCAAAAATTCCCCAAGTGTGATGGAAAAACTTTACATATCTAAGAAGCTCAAAGAACTCCACACCTAACCACATCACAGTCAAATTTTAAAGTCATAAGGGGAGTAACTTCAAAGAAGTGAGAAATGACTCCTCACTTGCAAAAACAAACAAAAAACTCCAAAAAGATTATTGAATTCCCTTCAGAAAAAATGTAAGCCAAAAGGTCAAGGGATGATATATTTAAAGTGCTAAAAGAAAAATACCATCCACTCATTATTCTATACCCAGCATCACTTTGCTTCAAAAGTGAAGGAGAAATTTAGACAATTCCAGATAAACAAAAACTGTGAGAGTTTGTCAGTAGCAGACCTGCCCTACAAAAGATATCCCAGTCCTTCAGGCTAGAATGAAAAGACACTAGAGAGTAACTCAATACCACACACACAAAAATGAGCACCTTTAAATGTATTTTTGGTAACATTTTTCCTCCTTGATCTGAACAGATGTGTAAAGCAATAATTATAAAGCAGTAAAACAGTTTTGATGGGCTTATAATTGAATGACAATGGGAACACAAAGGAGAGGGGACACAAAGCTAGCAAAATTTTTAGAAAATTCTAAGAATTAAGTACTTTATAAGTTATTTTCACTAAGATAACTCAGAAGAATAAGTACTAAGTACTTATAATAAAGTACTAAGAAATTATAATACACGAGGAAATATTTAATTGAGAGGGCATAAAGCAGTAATAGAGGGAAAAAAGACCTACATGAGACCTGTTGAAAACAAATAACAAGATGACAGCTAAGTCCTACCTTATCAATAGTGACATTAAATATAAATGGCATAAACACTGATTAAAAGGCAGAGACTAGAATAATGTATATAAAAAAAAACTATACTGTTTACAGGACACATGTTATATATTCAGATACAAATAGCCTGAAAGTAAAACTAAGTAAAAAAATATATCATGCAAACAGCAATTATAAGAAAATTCGAATGGCTATAATAATGTGAGACAAAATAGAGTATAACATAAAAATTACTAGAGATAGAGGGGTGTACATATATATATATAAAATATAAATTTCAAGTGTACAACACAATGATTCTGTATTTATGTATGTTGCAAAATGATCACAATAATTCTAATTCACATCAGCACAGAGTTATACTTTTTTTTTCTTGTCATGAGACTTAGATTTACTTTCTTAGCAACTTTTAAAAATACAATATGGTAGTATTAAATATTGTTGCTATGCTATACATTATATTCCCATGATTTGCTTATTTTATAACTGTATTTTGTACCTTTAACCTATTTTATTCTTCATTGTCCCCTTCTCTGGCCATTACCTGTCTGTTCTCTGTACCAATGAATTTGGGGTGTTTTGTTTATTTTATTTAGATTCTATATATAAGTGATATCTTACAATATTTGTATTTTTCAGTCTGACATATTTCACTTAGCCTAATGCCCTCAAGTTTGCATGTTACTGTAAATGGCAATTTTTTTTTTGTATGGCTGAATAATATTTTATTGTGCATATATAGTCACATTTTTTAAAAAGTATATTTTATAATGATAAAAATGACAATCTACCAGGAATGTATAACAATTTAAACATATGTCCTGGGGTACCTGGGTGACTCAGTCTGTTAAGCGTCTGCCTTTGGCTCAGGCCGTGATCCCAGGGTCCTCGCATCCAGCCCCACATCAGGCTCCCTGCTCAGCAGGGAGTCTGCTTCTCCCTCTCCCTCTACCCCCTACTCATGCTTGCTCTCTCTCTAGTTCTCTCTTTCTCTCTCAAATAAATAAAATCTTAAATAAAATAAAAACAAAAAACACATGTTCCCAAATACATGCAGCAAAACTGACAAAAGTTGTGGGGAAAAAAGACAATTCAGTAATACCGCCTGGAGACTTTACTATCTCACTTTAATTAATGGATAAAAAAAACAGACAGAAGTCAACATGCTAATAGAAGACTTGAACAATACCATAAACTAAATAAACATCTACAGCGTAATCTATGACAACAACCTCATACAGTTTTCTCAAACTGCACAGAGAACAGTCTCCAGGAGAGAATATATGCCAGACCATAAACTAAACTTCAGTAAATTTAAAAAGATTAAAATCTTAGAAAGTATGTTATTTTTTCACAATTAAATAAATCACTAAATGATATATGTGTTTTAATCCATTCACACTCAGAATTTCTAGATGATCCTATAATATAGAGGATTTTTCCTTTCTCAAAAGTATTTTTACACCTTTTTAACAAATTGCATTCTATTTATGCCATTCCAAAAAAGAAAGACTGCAATAGGGAAATAATTTTACGTAAATGTCTAGATATGTGTGTATCATTGCAAGTTTTGATGGAAAATAATTTTCTTTAGCCTGAAAATTTATTCTTACTAAAAACTTAAAATCTCTAAATGGAGTTATTTGTATTATTTATGCATTATCTAAACTAAATTTGAAATGGTTAATTTTATTTAAATAATTTCTTCACCGCAGTTGAAAACTGTGCAGTCCATGTCTGTCTTCTCTGCTATCCTAATAAGTGTTCCAAAAAGATGGCCAAGGAAAATTTGAAGAACATAGAATACATCCCATTATGTTCCCACCTGGGCCATGAAATTTACGAATATAGTCATTAAGCATGTTAAGTATTTGTACTTTAATTTTCCTGCTAATTTATTTACATATTTTGATATTTTCTTTTGTCTTATTTTGACTTTTATAAGGCCATTATGCAATTCTGAGAGCTCACCTTCACAGAGATCCACCCAGATATAGACATTTTAATTCTTAGAAACTGTTAACAGCACCACTATATACTCTGTCATTCAAGCCGGAAATTTTTGAGACTTTTTCCCCTACCTTATATACTATCAAAATGATTCCCATTTCAAAATTATATCCAAAATTATTATTTTTAAAAATTACCCTATGAAATAAAGACTTAATGCTAGGTTATTTTATTGGTATAAGTCTTGAACAGGTACTTCTCAAAACACAGTATCCAAATTGGCAATATGGATATTAAGACACCCAATATCCTTATTCATCAGGGAAATGCAAACTAAAACCACAGTCATATAACAATAAACACTCACTAAATAACTTGACTGCAAAAAAAAATAATAGAATTAAAAATTGATAATCCCAATGATGGGCAAAGATAGGGAGCAATGAAATTCTTATAGATTCCCCATAAGAATGTAAACTGGAATAAGCGCTTGGGCAAACTGGCAGCATTTATTATATTTGACTTTATGCATGCCCTATAGTTAATAAGCCTGATTACCCAAAAGAAATGTATGGATGTGTTCACCAAAGACTTAGAAGAATTGTCAAAGGAACACTAACAGTAAGCTAATCCTGGAAATCACTTAAACCACATTTGTTGATAACTTACTGATTATATGGGATACGGTACTGAATGAAAAAGTAATGAACTGCTTTCAGATACATATATATAAATGTATTAAAATTCTATAGTATAATTATATATTCTCTATATAATTCTAACAAAGGTAATTTTTAAAAATCCAGTAGCAAGAGATGAAAACTATGTGATAAAGTTTATAAATTAAGTTCAAGACCAGGCCTAAATAGTATCTGATGATAGACACCAAAAAAGTGTTTATCTTTACCACTGGGTAATGACCCAGAAGAGGCTTTCTGGGTGCTATGATTCTACGTTTCTTTATTTGCATGGTAGTTACATTAATGTCTTAATTTTGGAAGAAATTCAATTAGTGACTTAATTTTGAAAAAACAATAAATACCTGTTTAAAAACACTTCTGTATATCTATGTTAATTTCAATATAAATATGCAATATTAACTGGTAACACTGAATTAATATCAGGATGAATGCTATTTAAAACAAAGGAAAATAATCTAAGAGAAAATTTTTTAAAGATAATCTACAATTTAGGATTAATACTTGAATACAGTACACAATAATTAGAAAATTTATAGTTAAAATATAACCATTTAAGGTTTTGAATCAATGAAATGTGTCACTTTTTGTTTTAAAACTTTTGTATTTTTAAATCAAGTGACGCTTAAAATAAAGCCAGCAAAAATGTTTGTGGTTAGTCTCACACTTGTATAACTGTGGTGTCAACAAAGCAGAAACATGATTCCCAAATAAATATAATATTGAAACAAAAATATGTACTTTGGAGAAAAGATATACATGTGTTTCATAAAGAAAATAAATGCTACATAAATTTTAGTAAAAGATCATGTATCTCGGTTAAAATATTAAAACAAAATTGAATTATATATCCAAAATTATATATTTTTGTGATACTGTCCAATGCTAAAATTTTCAGTGTACATCATTAGGAATCTGTAAATAGATTACTATTGAGTGTATTGTGCTGTTGAATATTTTTAAAAAATGCTACTTAATCACATTTTGTGTCCCCCCCAATTCATACATTGAAGACCTAGCCCCCAGTACCTCAGAATATACTGTATTTAGAAAATCTAATTATTATCCTTTGAATGTGACTTACAGTGTCTAAATATACATTATTCACTTTGAGGTATAATAATGCTGCCCTATCTTATCTTGGTGTTCTGCAATATACATTGAGACTTAATGGCCTACAGTAAATTTTTAAATCTATAATTTTTAAATCTAATATTTCAAATACGTTCCCTCTTGTATGACTTTAAAAAACAATTTTTGCACATGTATTCTCTACTCTTACCCATTTGTAGCAATTATATATATTATGTAAAATATATAGCATATATAAAGTATCTATTTATATCTACCTTTTCTAATTTCCACATCATTCCTTCCCTCCTTCTGTCTCTGTCTTCCTTCTTCCCCTGTTATTTCTGTCCATATGATATTCTAGAACTTTTCTCCATGTCACTCCTCCATTTTCTGCTCAGTTCATTTTGCTTTTGCATCTTTAATTCAGTTGTACTTTCAGAATTGATGTAAGTCTTATCTCAATCACTTGTATTATGCAAAATATATCTGTAAACTATATAGTATATTAGACCATGAAAAATATAAAAATAAGGCAAGAAAATATTTTATAAAATTAATTTACAATTTTACAAAATTTACAATTTTACAAACATGGGGTGGTTGATTATAATTTTTGATAAAATGATTAGGTAACTCACCAAGAAAATTAATTTAGTCAAGTAGATATATTGGAGAGGAACATTCTGTTTAAGGGAATTAACAAGAACTGACTCATAGATTGGAATGTAAAAGATCATACCTGATGGGGACAATGAACTCCGAGAGGAGGTCATGCAGAGGGTGGGGAATAGAGGGAGAGATCGCAGTTCCTGGAAAGAACTTTGGTTTTTACTCTGAGGGATATAGAAAGCCCTTAAAGGGTTTTGAAGAAAAGAATATTATCTGATTTAAAATTTAATAGGGCACTTCAGCTATAGCATTGAGAATAAACTGGAGAATAATAACAGTAGAAGCAGGAAAGATTTTACTGTAAGAGATGATGATAGTGGTAGGGATGATGCAAAATGTAATTTTTTATAGACTCTGCTTCTAATTTTTTAAACTTTTTAAAATTGTGGTAAACATATAAGATTTGTTGCCTTCACCATATTTAAGTGTATATTTCAATAGTATAAAGTACATTCACATTGTTGAGAAACAGGTTTCCAGAATTTTTTCATCTTAAATCTGAAGCTCTGTACCCATTAAATAGTACTTACATTTTTTTTCACCCTCACTCTAGTTCCTGGTAACTACCATTCAACTTAGTTTCTATGAATATGACTACTTCCTATACCTCAAATGATTGGAATCATAAAATATTTATTTTGTGTCCAGCTTATTTCACTTAGCTACATGTTCTCAAATTTTATGTTACAATATCACAGAATTTCCTTCCTTTTTAAGGCTAAATAATACTCCATTGTGTGTAGGAGCCACGTTTTATCAATCTGTCCATGTACTTGGGGTTGCTTCTACCTCTTGGGCATTGTAAATAGTGCTGCTATGAACATGGGTGTGCAAATACCTCTACAAGATCCTGCATTCAGTTCTTCTGAAATCAAATATTTTTGACATCAGGAAGGGTGAATCTTCCAACTGTGTTATTTTTCAAAACCATTCTGGCTCTTCAAAGTCCCTTGAGAGAGAAAAAAAGAAAAACAAAGTCCCTTGAGATTCCATATGAAATTCAGGATAAACTTTTTGACTTTTGATTTTTTTAATGCCATTGAATTTGAGTAGGGCATGCTCTGAATCTCTAGAGGGCTTTGACTATTACTGACATCTTCACAATATTCTTTCAATCCATGAACATGAGATGCCTTTCTATTTACTCAAGTCTTTCCTTTTATTTGACAATGTTTTATAGTTTTCAGTATGTGTTTTTCACCTTCTTGGTTAGTTTTATTCCTACATAATTTATTCTTGTTGATGCCATTATAAATAGAATTGTTTTCTTACTTTTTCAGATTATTCAAAGTTAGTGTATATAAACAACTGATTTTTGTGATTTTGTTTGTATACTGTGACTTTGTTGAATTCATTTTAGTTCTGTGTGTGTGTGTGTGTGTGTGTGTGTGTGTGTGTGTGTGAAATTTTTAGTGTTTTCTTCCTGTAAAATCTTGTCTTCAAAAAAAGATAAGGTTGTTTCTAGTTTGAAGGTCTTTTATTTCTTGCCTAATTGCTTTAGCTAGGATTTCTACACTGTGTTGAATAGAAGTGGCCAGAGTGAGCATCCTTACATTCTCAATATTAGAAAAAAATCTTTCAGTATTTCACCAGTGAACGTGATGTTAGCTATAAACTTTTCATAAATGGCCTTTTTATGTTGTTAACTTAATTTCTAGTTTGTTTTTATTATGAAAGTTTTTCTGTCAATTGATATGTGGTTTTTGTGTTCATTTTGTTAATATGGTGCATTATCCTGATTTTAATATGTTTTGAACCATACTTACATTCCAGTAATAAATCCTACTTGGTCATGATGTATAATCCTTTTAGTGTGTTATTGAGTTCAGTTTATTTTTGCATCAATATTTATTAGGGATATTGGCCTGTACTTTCTGGGAATGTCTTCATTTGGCTCTGGTATCACGGTAATACTGGCCTCATAGAATTAACTTGGCAATTTTCTTTCCTCTTCAGTAATTTAGATATTCAGGAGGATTGGTTTTAATTCTTTGAGTGTTTGGTAAGATTTTCCAGTGAAGCTAATCGTTTTCTAGTCTTTTACTTGTTAGGGGATTTTGATTACTGATTCAATATCCTCACTGATTGTCTCTTCAGATTCTCTGTCTCTTCATGATTCAGTCTTAACAGGCTATGTCTTTCTAGGAATTCATTCTAGGTTATTCAATTTTTGGGGGTGTAATTACTGATTGTATTTTTATGATCTTTTTTCTTAAGCATCAGTTGTAATGTCCCCTCTTTCATCTCTAATTTTATTTAAATCTCTCTTTTTCTTTTTTCCTCTCTTTTCTTTTTCTTAATCTACCTAAATGTTCATCAATTTTATTTTTCCAAAGAAACAACTCAGTGTTGATTTTTTTCCATTCTATTCCTTATTTTGTGTATCTCAGTTCCGGTTTGTATTATTCTTCATCTGCTAGTTTTGGTTTTAATTTGTTCCTTTTCTAGTTTCTAGAGGTGATAATTGTTTTGAGATATTTTTTCATACTAAATGTATGGATTTATAACGATATACTTTCATCTTACATGGTTTCGTTACATCTCATAAGATTTGATATATTGTGTTTTCATTTTCTTTTTTCTCAAGGTATTTTTAACCAGCTTTGTGATTTGTTGAACTCAACTGTTAATTAAAAGTGCATTTAGGGGCGCCTGGGTGTCTGAGTTGTTAAGCGTCTGCCTTCGGCTCAGGTCATGGTCCCAGGGTCCTGGGATCGAGCCCCGCGTCGGGCTCCCTGCTCGGCGGGAAGCCTGCTTCTCCCTCTCCCACTCCCCCTGCTTGTGTTCCCTCTCTCACTGTCTCTCTCTTCTCCCTCTCTCAAATAAATAAATAAAATCTTTTTTAAAAAAAGTGCATTTAATTTCGATATATTTGCAGATTTCCCAGTTTCCCTTCTCCTATCTCTAGTTTCATTGCAGTTTGAACAACAAAAAAAATACTTTGATTTCAATTTCTTTAATTTATTAAGACTTGTTTTGCAGCTTAATATGTCATATCTTGGAAAATATTCCATATGCATGTGAGAAGAATGTTGTTGAGTTCCTTATGTCTATTTTGGATTTGAATGCTTATTATACATATAATTGGAGGTGTCTGAAGCTGTGGATATAAAGATCTGGGATTCAGAGGAGTGCTCTAAGTCTGCCTATAAATATGAGACTCTCCTAGAATATAGGAAATAGTTCATGACAAAGATCTAGAGGGGACATCTAAAAAGTGAAAACAAATAGAAAAAGAGAAGTGGTCTAAAACTTATTCATAAAGTACTGCCACATTAAGAATTTGGGGCAGTGAAAAGGAATAGAAAAGGAGAACGAGTAGTCGGCAAGATGGTGGGAAGAAAGCCAGATGAAACTGGTGTTATAAAATATAAGGAAGTATTTTGAGGAGGAAGTAGCAGTCAAATGCTTCTAATCAGGTGAGACTTAATTTATTACCTTGATAAGGGTAGTTGGGCTGGGTGGCGTGGGCAAAACTAATTAGAGATAGTTCAAGAGGGAAATAATTTAAAATAAACAGAAGAATTTTTTTGAGAAATTTTGCTGTAAGAGAGAAGGGAAATGTGGGGGTAACTAGAAAGTAAAGTTTTAAAACCCTTTCTAGCTGATACTGTAAATCATATTCATTATAATTTTAGTATTTTGGAAAAAACGATGTTGTCTTTAAACAACCAAAAGAATGATTGTAGTAATAAAAACTTCAGGTCAAGCTAGTAGAGAAATTTACATGAAGGCAGTGAAGGAAGTATTTAAAACTTTGTACATATGAGATGAGATAAATTCTTAAGAGTCATCCTATGTAAGTAACACTATGATAGAAATAGTTGTTTTAAACATTCTTATTTAGATAAGTAGACTGTAATGTAGATGCTTTGCCAAATTTCTGATGCACAAAATTCATCACTTTTTAATTCATTTAAATTATCAAAACATCAATGTTTTGTGATGCAAATTCATATTCATCCTAATGCAATCTTAGTAATACATTAACATTTAGAGAAGTGATAGATATTGAGTACCTACTGAGTTGAACAATGGTATATTTTACTCTCTACCAAATGTCCACTTTTGTAAACTGCAGAGTTTAGGATAAAATTACTGTGAATCTCCTGAGCCATTCCTATTGTTATATGCCTGTATGTTATATGCAATGTGTTATCTGTTCTCTTCCCTGTGTAACCAGCAAATAGATTATCTTATCAATTAATAATACCAATGTAATCAATGCAGTGGATTATCATAATTTATTTTGTCAGAATTATGGTATCTTTATTTTTCTAAAATGTCTAAATACAAAGATGGAAGAAAAATAGCAGTAAATAAGATAAAAATAATCTACATCACGGTGTAATTTATGTCCTTTTGATGATCAATCTTTGTGTATATGGTATTCTGACAGGAATTCCAACCACCTTCACAACAAATGAGTATGTTAATGATGGATGAATAGTGTCCCCTTATATCATGAGAGACCTATAAGTCAGTTCTCAAAGAATTATGTTTTGTTTGTTGAAAAAGACCTATTTTCTTTCTACCCAGGAGATAAATCCTCTTATGTAAACTGTCATTATTTGAATGCATGCTTTAATTCTGTTGAGTTGAATTGTGTTTCTGAGCTACTCTTTTGAATAATAGATTATTTGTGTTTGAAAATATTGATAGCATAAGAGGATAGAAGTAACTTTTATGTATGCCATTCTTGTTCTATAATGTCCTATTTGTAAAATTTAAAACATGTTGAAATTTCAAAATAAAAGGGCAAATAATTTCAAAGGCAAGAATTCAACAGATTTACAAAAACAACACCTCAACATATCAGTTCACAGAGTGTATTTAGCTTCAGTGATGTTAAGAGGTAGCATGGCCAAAGGCTGAGTTGTGTATGTCCTGTCAGTAGGATTCACACATTTATGTTCACAGCCTCAGTCTGCTCCTGCTAGATTCTTTGTTCTTTTTTGGTCGAACAGATTAGGACAGCAAGACATGTAGGCTGATACAACATCAGGAACAAAGATACTTCCGTTGCCTTTAGCAACTCAATGATTTTTGTCAGCTGAAATGGAAGTTCTAGAAATCAGTGTTTGGTGGTTATCCACATTCTACATTGTTGCTACAACTTGTTAAAAATAGAACACCTGTAGACACCAAGACATTTGAATGGAACTGTTTAAAAGTATGTTCCATTTCACCAGTACCTTTTGCATTTTCTGTTTTAACTCCTAGTTTCTTCCAGTTTTCCATTCATCAACAATCAGTGCTATATCCTTGGAGGAAATACCCAATCTGTCAAGACATACGTATTATTAGTGTTAAGATTTCTTAAATAGACCATACACACACACACACACATACACACGCTCACACTCACACTCACACTCTTGAAGAGGACTTTTTACTGGTCACAGAAACTTTTCCCCTCACTGCATCCTAGAGAAGTAGACAGGATACTGTATCTAATCCTCATAGTGATAATGGAATTAAAAACCCTGAGGTTCTGTACAAAGCCTCAGTGTTGTTTCTCCCTATTACAAATGCTGAAATAAAATCTATTAGAAGTTAAATTTCCAAAACTCCAAAAGTATGGCAGGGAGTGTCTGAGCTACTTAAAATCAGTATTTTTGACTCATAGTCCTTAAACTGTCTTCCTACAGAGAATTAAGTATGTAAAGTCTGGAATGCCCCCTCCACTTTTGTGCAAAGCCTAAAATAGGTAAAAAGCACACCTACCAATTTATTTCCATAGTACTTTACTCAAAGAACTTTGAGGAAAGCAATGCTGTAAAATGGTACATGTTACTAAGAATGTGTAGTGTGCTAGTCTCCTAAGACTATTTGAATATTCATGTCTAATTTGGGAATAAAGTATTTCTTTGCCTCAAAAATAGTATTTTGATTAATTAAATGCAATTATTCAATTAAATGAATGCTTAATGGAAGGCTTATCATGAAAATTGTAGTTCCAGGTAATGTTGAAGATTCAGCAGGGGGAGCACACTACATGCTGGGGTCATAGTTCTTACTCAAATTCTTAAAGTTTCATCGGGTAGAACTTTGATAGCCTCTAACTGCACATTCCCATGTAGTCCTGGCTAAAGCGTATGAGAGACTAGAGTATCTGTCCTGCGTCCTAGTTACATAGAACCCCTAGGATTTTAACTGGTTGCTTCCATCTTTTTAGGTTTTCTGTATCTTTTGCTTGTATATTGTCTACTATATCTACAGTCATACTTTGCTTTAAAAATGACTATGTATAATCACTTAATATTCCATGACAGAATATGGCAAATTATTAATCTATTATTAATTGGTGGGAGTATATGCTTCTCAGATATTACACATCATAATCACATGTAGTAAAGTAAGTCTTTAATGCACGATTGTTTCCCAAAATCAAATAAGCCTGGCATTTTACAGACAATCACAGCTATTTATTAATAATGAACACATGAAAAAATAAATGAGTAAGGGAATAATGAATGGCAGGGCTAATCATAAAGCTCCAGCTCAGATAACAAGTGAGATAGAGGTCCTAATGGAAAAAAAATATATGTACTGGAAATATGACAGACTATTTCACAACCCACTTGTTATGTAAGGGGAAGCTAATATATTAGCAGAACCTGTTTTCATCTCTTCTTTGATAGGGGCCGAATCTATATATTGGAAGAACTTTAGCAAACATGAAAGCATTCTGTTATATATGATAGGAGAAAATAATAGTGATAAAAATAATGATTTTTTCAACATCTACAGAAGCTAAAATTTCAACCAGACCTGACCCGATCCCCAATTCCAGATATCCAAATGATGACTGGTCATCTCCAATATCCCATAGGAAATAAGCAAAAGGTTTGTTGTGTCAGAATTAGATCTTAACATAAGGATTTATGTTAACATAATTTGTTCAGGGGAAAAAAAAGAAAAGTACCAGAAAAAGATGGGGACTAAGAAAGGGTGGTATAACAAGTAAAGTAGAATAGAGGAGTAACTTTGGCTTAATCCTGAAGGAGCTCTAGAGCCCTTGAAAGCCACATCTCAGAGTTGCTCTGCTTAGGTGCAAGGTGGCTGGAGTCTTTATCCTCCTGGATCTGTCAGTCATTGGATGAAGCCTGCCTCAAGACAAATGTGAATCTCAAGGCAATCTGGCTATCCATAAGTGCCAACAAGCAGGCCCCCATAGCCAGAGGGGTTCAGTGCTCACTGTTGGGAATCAGTGTAATAAAGAATGTAATGTTATACCAAAAACTAATGATGTACTACACGTTGACTAATTGAATTTAAATTTATTTTTTTAAGGTTTTATTTATTTATTTGACAGAGACCACAAGTAGGCAGAGCAGTAGGCAGAGAGAGAGGGAGAAGCAGGCTCCCTGCTCAGCAGAGAGCCTGATGCAGGGCTTGATCCCAAAACCCTGGGACCATGACCTAAGTTGAAGGCAGATGCTTAACCAGCTGAGCCACCCATATTTAAAGCCACCCAAATTTAATTTAAGTTCAGGTGCCCCTGAATTTAAATTAAAAAAAAAAAAAGAATGTAAAGGGACCCAAGGGGTTATGGGCAGAGCGCTGGAAATACCTGCATGGCTCAGTCCAAAACTCTTCCTGTCATTCTCAACTTTACTTGTCTTCAGTCTCTTAAATTCAGTAATGAAAAAAATCATTTCAATTTATTTTTCCAATTATACCCAAATGCAGACACTTCTCTTTCCCCTTCATACTCTCTTAATTCATCTCCTCCTGTCCTCTTGCCTCTACACAGTAAAGCCCTGAAGTTACCTACTGGCTGTCTCTCCCCTGTTCTTCATACCACAGCCAGCTTTGCATTTCTCAACCAGAAGTGTGAACAGGTGACTTATTCATGAAAATTATTATTCATTCCTCTCACCACCGAAGGGGTTCTGTTTGTCCAGTTTCCTAGAAAGATTTCAATGTCTATTATGATTAAGCACTGACATAACATGCTCTTTCCTCAAAATCCTGGAAACTGTGCAATAATGAATCAATCTTCATGCTGATTGAGGTCTTCCTATTTTACAAGTGTTATCTTCCGCCCTCTAATGGCCTCATTTCATCCTGACTTGTGCAGTGTCCTAGATCTAGTTTAGGAAGATGTTCAATGAACATGCCCTATGAAGACTGCTCTGAACCCTCTTTCCCTCCACTTCCTCCCCTCCCCATCATACACTAGGGTTAAGGACTTAGAAGTATAGTTAAATTTTTATTTTTTAAACTTCTATTTTTGCATTTAATAACTTGAACAATGCTTCTCAAGTAGGGTGATTTTTGTCCCTAGAGGACATTTGCCAGTTTCTGGAGAAATTTTTGGTTGTCACAGTTGGGAGGGGGAGGTGTAGATAGGAGAATCTAATGGATAGATGCTAGTATTGCTGCTAAATATTCTGCAAGGCACAGGACAGACCTCACCACAAAGCATTTTCTGGCCCCAAATGCCAATAGTGTTGAGGCTGAAAACTGTGGCCTGAGATGACATTATGTACCTATAGATGTCCTGCTTACTCTCTAGGTTTCCTTAGAAAGAGCTATGGCTTGCTCATCTTTGAGTGCTTAGTACCTAATATAATTCCTGGATCACGATTTCCATACTGGGAGAGGTTAGTACAATTTATGATACTAAAACTAACATATGAGAAAATCACATTAGTAGAGAAACATGTGTAAGATCTACAACCCTACACAATGACTTTTTCCCCCAAGTTTTTGGCTTCAAAGTTGTTGATTTGGACAAATTCAGAACCTAACTTTTAATCTGCTTGTCTTATATTCAATTGATCTAAGATAATTCTTCCTTATATCAATATTTTGATTATGCTATTGGAAATATATACATATTTATAATTCTGATTGGCTTCCCAATAAATAGAATCAGGAATCAACTATATTTGCTGCCTATTTTGCAAATGTGGAGCTCAGGTGGCACTAGAATAGGTATATCTCTTCATGGGGTGGCTGTCCTGCCAGTTGGGGTATAAAACAGCTGTGACTTTCATCAGATGACTTTCACAATGAAAAAAAAAAAAGGCCCCCAAATGTGTCATCTCTACAACTGCTTTATCTTCAAAGAGAAAGCAAATATATTTCTTTTACAAATATTTTAAAGGACCAACTATACATATTTTACAATAATTTTCTTTAGCTTTTCCTGAACCTAAGATAAATGTATATCTAGTTTGAGGAAGTTACAAAATTTATAATGGAATCCATTCATTTATTATAAGAGATATGAAACTGCAAAGCTGAATTGACATAAATAGAAAAAATATCAGTTATTTTATTAGAACAATACAAGATTATAACTTAATTCCAGTGAACACATATATACTACATATATAATCAAGCATAGATTTGTCAAGAGAATCAATGTAGATAATCAACCTAGTGTCAGACAAATCAAAGGTTGGAATTTCAATGTATTAAGGACCATCCTGAGAATTAATTTACCTAACAAAAATCTTTAACTTCTGAATTTATGTCTACTGAAGAAAGGAAAGGATATAGTATTGAATCAGACCTAATTGTTTTTTTTTTTCTTGGCATGAGAGTTATTACACAAAGTGTTGATTATCCTTCATTCAAATTTGAGACCTCATCCCAAACTTTAGGACACTTAAGACAGGAATACCTTCCTTCTTTCTACTACAACATAACCTGGGTTCACAATTATTAAATAAATGAGAGAAATTTCATAATTTGCTCAGTCCCTAATTACTTTAATATTTAAATTCTGGCCTTACGGAAAGTCTCAGGTGGTACAGCCAAATTTATATTAAAATGCAAATGGGAGATTAAATAATTGAAGTTATTTAAATAATGCGTAGTCTCTTTTTCATACCTGCCTCAGTATAGATTGTAAAGACAAAGATAATTTATCCTAGAAAATTATGGGACTTTTTGTTAAAAATGCTTTTCTCATACAGAAATTAATCATGTCTTTCTTCACCTCTCTTAATTTTGGACTACTTCATAATTTTCTTTTTTCATGACAGCTCAAATGAATTTAAATTTTCTCTGTAAATAACCAGCCAGGATGAAATTAATTATGCAATTTTCATTTTAACACCACACAAATTATGAATGTATGCAGATAAGCTATTGCAAAGCCTATGTATTTATCCAAAATAAGAAATATTGGTGATAAGAGCGCTATGTGCATATGTATCATATTAATATAATGGCCTTAATTTTCTCATAATAAACAGCTAATCTCTTCCTCTATAGATTAAGACCACTTCAAAATTGAGGCATATAAAATACATTGCCATTTTTGTCAGTGGGATGATTGGATACCCCACTAATAAAAAGAAAGAATTTTGCTGAAAGGAAGATAGCTGAGAATGTTTATTTTAAAAAATAATTTTAGTATATCCACTTTGGAGAAAAGAATGAATTTTCTTATAGTATTTTTAGCATTAGATTTTGTCTAAAAGGAACTTTTATTTTCAAGAAATAACTGTGAAAATGTATAATCCCATAGTGCTTTTAAAAAATGGGTAGTTTCCTTCATTTATCAGAACCTGTGGCCTCAGCAAATATGGCAAAAATTACTTAGTAAATTACCGGAGTATTGAGCTGTCTATCTTTTTCTTCAGAGAAGGCACTGACATCTAGATTTTTTTTTCTTTTAAGTACCTGCCAGTTCATGAAAGTAAGTTATATATTTCCACCACTCTCCCATGAGCCAAAAAGATAAGAATAGCATCCTTGGTGTCACTGATGTCAGTCACACATACTAGACTGTGGAATTGTGCTTGGAAGGACAGATTTTCTGTAGTGACTAAATAACCGTTTCCTTTGGGTTAACATTCATGGGAAAATAGAATAAGGTAGCTAAATCCTTGATCACCGAATAGATAATCACAGCTCTATAGCTGGAAGAAGTGGTAATGGGACAGTGGGTAAGACACTTAACTCTGTTTAAAATGTACCTTAGGATGATGGACTCTGAAAAACAAACTGAGGGTTCTAGAGGGGAGGAGGGTAGGGGGATGGGTTAGCCTGGTGATGGGTATTAAAGAGGGCACGTTCTGCATGGAGCACTGGGTGTTATGAACAAACAATGAATCATGGAACACTACACCAAAACAAATGATGTAATATATGGTGATTAACATAACAATAAAAAATTAAAAAAAAAGAAAAGAAAAATAAAATGTTTTATTTTACCCTTAAAAAAAAAATGTACCTTAGGAATTGTTCTTTTTTGGGAGGGCAAGTCTCCTCTAGGAAGGCAGATATGAATGAAAAAACCCAGGTCTCCTCTCTCACATGAAGATTGTTAAATAGTTGGTATCTTTTGATAGAGCAGTGACCCAAAGAAAAAGATTTTCTCAGGTCTCATTGAAGTGTTGAAATTTCATCTATATGGACTATAACTAAACTGACCTAAACCATCTTTTTGGTCTTAGTAACATAAAAATATGGCTCTATGACTTTATTTTGCACACAAAACCCATCAGACCTCTGTTATGGGCACTGGGGAAAACTCGGAATTGTTCTCTGCCTCTTACCTGCCCCTTTTCCTGTACGTTCCAAATCCCCAAGGGCAGGTCTGAGCCCTAGTGTCTGTTTTAATGTGTTTTGCGAAGTTTAAAAGAGATATGTTGCTGAACTCATGTAGGGGTGCTCATGTAATTTTGGGATCTCCTTCCATGAACTGGTGTTACAATTCTGTAATAGAACTAAGGCAAAATCCAATTCTTGGCCATCCTGAGAAGATCCAGTAGATAAAACTGTCTGAATCAGAGTGAACTGGGTTTATTATACCAGCTTAGCTATTCACAGGCTTTAAGTGACCTTGGATATATTATCAATAACTTATAGTTTCAGCATCCACACTTATAAAATAGGGAAATAATAGCACTTCTTGTTGTAATTAGATGGGATACTTTATCTAAAGTGTCTGGGATAAAGAAAGTTCATAACAAATGTTAGGTTTTCTCTCCATCAAATTATTTTTTTTCCTTTTCTCTATAATTGAGAAATGTTATTAATAGTATAACAGCCCAGGAACATTATGAGTTAAGTAGTTGTTTTCTTTTTGGTTGATTCAGATTGGACTTTACCACTGTCTAAGCTAAATATCCTCAACTTGTAGATGAATATTGTAAAAGAAAAAAGGTACACGTATATGCCCATGTAAATTGAAAATACCTTGTACCATCTCTTTTTTCCTTTTCTGCTTCTTGCCTAAAATTTGACAACTGCAAGACAGAGTAGGAATGTCTACTGTGATGTAAGGACTTTGCAAACATAGAACGAAGGCAAGCCTGAACTCAGAGAAGAGTTCAGAGAGAGCTGAACTCTGCAGGTGTCATCTCTGCTTGCCTAATTCTAGTTGTATAGCTACCTAAGTCACTGAGGACAAACACCCTCATAACTTTCCCTGCTGATGCTGAGCCATTGTGCTGAGCCGAGTTTCTTGCTTTTGAGGAATCTGAGGCCCAGTCTGCTCAGAGTATTTTGCTGTACCATACACCGGCACAAAAAAGAAACTATATGAAATTATTTACCAAAGATTTTCCAGCAGGCTAACATCTAGTGTGTTTGCAGATCAGCATGCAATGTTGGGCAAAGACTGAGGCTGTACTTCTCAAGAATGAGAGCAAAAACAGGCACATAGCATGAGCTGTGAAAAAGCACATCTCTGTCAAATCTCTCACACATTCATACTCAGCAATTCTAGATACAATCATGTAACTCAACACCATCATGTCGAAACTGATTTTCACTCACATGTGAGAAATACTTTAGTAATTACTTGTTGAAATGAAAAGCAGAATGTCTGAAATGAAGACATTAGATGCTTTTACTGCACCTAAATAAACTGGCTCCCATCCAACAGACTTTTTGACATACACTTCAAGTCCCTGTATCTCCATGTCCAAAGCCCCTCAGGATCACCAAGGTGTGGGGGCTTTAATGCCATTATCTTGTTCTTGTTTCTTCCTCAAGACAAAGCCTGAGAGAATTATGGAGTGCAGCTAGCTTATTTTGGAAATTGATCCCAGGAAACAGGATTTGAGGCTGGGAGTAGAAGAGGAAGTGAAGGGAAAGTCAGTCATGGGGTACTATGAAGTGGTATTGGGGTATTATGAAGCTGACCACCTCTGTGCCCTGTTCCCTGAAGCCACCTAAGAAAGTACGTATATATGCTCTGGTTCACATCCACTGGACAGTGTTAATGTCCTTTCACATTCAGGTTGGTTCTTATATCAAAGTAGCTGTTAAGTTTCTAACAAGTGTGACAAACAGTGATGTCACAGAAGCCTGGGGAAGAAATTGAGAGAGATTCAGTGTAACTGCAATGAGCTGCTCTCAGTTTAGGCCTGTGCCTGTGACTAGAGTTCAGACTAATGACTCGAGTTCAGAATTCAAAGTTAGGCTAAGAGGATATAAAAAAGGAGCATGACACTTTCACTCCCAGCACCATTCAGAGAAATTAATATCCTATAAAAAGTCCAACCCTTCACACAGCCAAAAAGTTGGTGACCAACTCTTGTGCCTAAGCTCAGGGTGTATAATTGTGAGTATGGGGAAAAGCATTCTGTAAGTGCATCTCTGGCATTGATGGTGAAGGGACCAATAATATTTTCATCCCTGGATCAGGTCCCCATATTCTAGTTACCGGGAACACCGAGCCATACATATATTGTGGAATAGTGTATATACTGCCTTAGGTAGGGTATTTTCTGGGACTGTCGTCCTAACCAAACATGTAATAAACTACTCAGCTGGCTACTTCAAAGAGATGTGTTCTGGTAAGACTATTGAATGCCATTGTCTTAAATTGAACATTGCACCTCTCATAATTTCCAGTGAGCCCCTTGGTTTTAGGCAATATTGTGAAGAATATCTTATGGTAAATTAGAAACGCTATTACCATATGGATAATGGTGTTTCAGGTCCATTATGCAAAAACTCTTCTGGTTGACAGGGGAGAGTAGCTGACCTCCATTGGAAGACTCCTATCTGTTTCAACACTTTCTCTTTAGTGGCAAATATTGTCTGGTTGTTATGAAAATGAGATAGATCGCCCCTCTTTGTGCCCATTCCTATAGATCTATGTACTTTGTACCTTTCCTAAACATCGTTGGCTTCAGGCTCCTAATCTTGCTTCTTCTAGGCTCCTAACGAAACATCCAAACCTCTTGTTCAAGAATCCATGTATATTTGCACATCAGGTAACCTTCCATATAAGGTAAATAACCAAGCACACTGCTAACTGCTCTGCTCAGTGTGAAGATTTTCCTTGACCACTCCTCAAAGCCATCCTTGGTAGGCCTGTTGGGTAGTGAAATAAATATAATACACAGTCACTGTCTTGTAGCATGTTAACCCAATGAATTTGTGAAGAAGGCCATTCTACTTTATGAGGTTATTATGGGGAAGGCCCTATAAGGCCACATATATAAATGAAGAATAAAGCATTGATGTAACTAAGGGAGGTGACAAAGGAATCTAAGTCATCTATTCATTCAACATATCTTTGCCTTCTGGACCATCCCAAGCCAGATCTACAATGCATTATTTTCTATGCACAAGGGATTGCTACTGTGGCTGCCCAAGCCTGCCGGATGGATTTTGGAATACTTAGTTCAGAATGGGCTGCTCTGATTGCATAGTGAGTTAGCAACTCCTCAGAAGCTTCCCAAGTATAATATGAAACTGGTATTTGTACATGGTGGGAAGGGAGAGACCAAAGAGGCAGACCACTCCAGATTGGTAGGTTAGCAGATTTAATGAGCAAGGGAACTTGTATAAGAGGCTTGTCTTGGGTGACTGGCTGTAAGACCAGAAGATCTCCATACCCACCAGAATCCTGAATTTATAGAGACCTTACCTGGGTTTAATCCTGTACACTCTCCAGGTAGTCTCAACACCACGACTCTATCTCAAGTCTGTATTCTTGGAGCAGCTTCTGGGAGTGGGGAAGACAAGGAGAACACACATTCCAAGAATGAGGTAGAGCATGAGAGTGGCCTCCAATTGCCCCAGTCTAGCTTATAGGTCAACTAGCAGTCACATCTTCTCATTGACCTCCCCCCATACATAGTCACTTGTTTCAGGGTCAGGTGTTCAGCCCTAATAGGATGAGTGCCACACCAACAGCTGTCTTTAAGTATTTTTCTGCTGGAGGATGCAAGATCTGACTTCAGTTCCCGAGAAGTCTGCTCTGTGACACTCTCTCTTGGCTTACTAGGGATACCACATGGTACTTTATCTGCTCAGATACCTCCAGCAGTGTCAGATCTATGGAGTCATGTGGCATGAGTGGAAAGACAGCTTATACAACAACTTAGAAATGCTGGAGATCGCTCTTTTTGCCCAGGGACTTCTGAGTCACCTGATAAATTCACGGGAATAATATTTTATATATAACATATGCCACCTCCAGAATCCAAAGAGGCCCAGCAAGCTTAAAGTAAGGTGTCACAAATGTGCAAGAATTGGCCCTGTACCTCAGAGAGATATAGGCATGACTCATACCATCAGAGCCTAAAAGTTGTTCTTGGTATGGCAGATCCTTTAGTCTTATTTCCCACCCTCTGGAATGCATGTGTCTTACTAAGGTACCCAGAATACTGTTTCCTGAATGGTGTGATCACAAAGAGCATGACTGCATTAATATAGTGACCAGTGTAATGTTCTGTAGGAAAAGAGGGTGGTAAAACCCCTTGTAGGCTATATTTTAACACAGTACGGAAGAGGAAACACAACTCGGGGAAGACAGAAAATGTGTACTGTTGCCTTTTTCACATTAGGAAACTTTATTAAAGTATAAAATATAGAAAAGTAAACAAATCAGAAGTTTTCACATTGGTAGGTTTTCAGAGTGGACACATGCTTATCACCAACAGTATGGCAAAACTGAACATTATCAGTGGTTTTCCAGTGATTACCTGCTCCACTACCCTGGTATCTAACACCATAGACTGGTTTTGCTTTTCTCAGTACTTGTTTGTATCTGTCTTCTTTTGTTTAATATTCTTTGTGAGATCGTCCATATTATTCTATGCAGTTGTAAATTATTCTCACTGCTTTAAAGGATTCCATTTATGAATATTAGTTTATTCATACAATTGTTTATGCACATTTGGATCTTCAATATGACACGGTTATAGTGCTTTTAAAAGAAACTTGTACATGAATTTTGTTAAATATTTGATTTTTTTTCTCTTGTGTATACCTAGGAGATAAATCATTAGGTGATAAGATTTGCAAATATATAGCTTTAGTTGATATTGCTAAGCCATTCTCAGTTGTGGGGCCCCAGTTTATACCTAATATATATAAAGCATTCCTTTTGATATACATCCTTCCAACACTACTGTCTTTCTTTTTTCACTTTTGGTAATGTTGATGGGTGTTTCGAGGTATCACAATTTGTGATTTTAATTTGTATTTCCTTGATAACTAATGACTTTAAGCACATGTTTGTATTTATTACCAATTGGAAACCCTATCTTGTGAAGAACTTGCCCAATTAGTGTTGCCCATTTTTTCAAATGGGTTGGCTGCATTTTTATTAGTCCATAGCTCTTTTTGTATTTGAATACGAATACTTTGTTGGCTGAGATTATTGCAACTATTATCTCTATGAGTCTTGACTTTTTAACTCTCTCCTTGATGTCTCTTCATGGCAGTTCCTAACTTTGATCAATAGCCACATACCCAGTGCCAGAGGCTGTGTTATTTGCATACCAATACCATATGTGACATACCAGCTGCAATTGAAGTACCGTCTGTTTAAGTTTATGATATTCCACAATTATCTGGCACAATTTTAGTTTTTCAGTGCCCAGACTGAGAACTAAATGTGGATTTTTAGAGCATACTACTATCATATCCTTTAATTTTTTTTTTTGATGGTGGCATTAGCCTGTTTAATTCATCCTAGTATGAGTTTGCTTGTGTGATGGAAGGAAAGAAGGATTTCGGGAAATTCCAATTGGTCTTCCCCCATCTTAATAGTTCTTAATTCACAAGTAAGAAAGAGTTAATGGAGTTCTTTTGCTATAATCTATACATTCCAATTATGCAATGAAAAATACTTACATGATGAGTACCTGGACATTTTGGAGTGTCTGAGAGAGATGTGTGCCAAAATACCATTCATCACCTGCCTGCTGTGTACTTTCACTCTGACTATCACGATGTCTCAGTTCTGCTTGTATCTGAATCCATTCAGACCTGGTACCCAACAGCTTTTGGTTCCTTCAATTAAAGCATTTGGGGTCTGATAATTGACTTAGATCTAGAAATGATTAATGGATCATTAATTACCCTTGCGGTGGCTGACCTCCACATTTTGCTATCCATTGCCTCTCTTCTCTGATTGTGTCAATGATATCCAAGCTGGTTTGCCACCTTCTAATCCCTAAGATCATTAATCTATTAGTCATTGCCCTAAATCCCTACAGGTCAAAAAACCCTGGCTGTCTCTCCAGTCTTGTTGCCTTTACCTTGCCTTGGTCAGTTAATTACCACCACTGGGCCTCTGCTGATCTAAAAAATCCTATTATACACAGCAACGATAGAGAGCCTAGTTCCACAACAGCCTTCCCTGCTATCAACTCTGGCATAAAGAAGGCAGTTATTACTTCTCCAAAGGTGTTGCTATATAACTTACCCAATAACCTGCTTTACTTACAGCTTTAACAACAGGAAGTGGCCTTATGTTACTCCTGGAGAACATAGGTGATAGGTATCCTGGTCTCACGTATTAAATCTTCTAACATCCCCACATCAACATCTGTGAGGCTTCTTTTATTTTTTACATTCTCAGCTATTCATTGTGGCTCCCACTATGTTCATCACAAAATTATCCCAGCAGCATATAAGGAATAGTTCCGGGTATTATTGACCAAATGTTAAATCTCAGATCACAAGAGTAGACAAGCATGTCAATAAATTCTCCCTTATCTGCCCTATAATCTCCCTTTCTGGTCCAATACATTCAAGATTTACTATAAACATATAATAACCCATTTCAAGATCTGAAAACCCTTTGGTAAATAGGTGGTGTCTTCCCATAGCAGAGAAGGAACTTACTAGCTTGGGCTTTGTTGAGACAAGCCCAAGTTATTCACCTGGAGATGATAATAAAATGAGAAAGATAAGGACAAATTTTAGGAGCCATTGGAAAGCACCCATCTCATGAAGGGGAGGGTTCAAGATAATCCAAGAGTTCAGGTTTATTCACCCAAATATCCCTGTCCCAAACTCAGCATCCCATTCTTCGGATCAAAGTCAAAGTCCTGACTTTGGCAAAGGACACCTACACTTGATCTTAGCCAAAAGGCCAAGAAGCAATGACAAAGGACACCTGCTGAGGTGGAACATTCAGTTTTTCTGCAACTTGGAAGCTATAGGAGGTAGTTGATCTGTTGAATTTATAATTACTATTTCCCCATTTCCTTCAAGTACCCCCACTGACAACTAAACCAATGCTTCACTTTCCACCTCTACCTTAACAAGTTCACCACCAGTTAAATGATAATTGTGAAATAATCACACATCAGGGGTTACATCTTCACACCTACCCTTAGTAATAGGGTCATTATTGAGCCTGATACCAATCAATCAGAGGACGAGTTCTAAAGTTCCCTCCAGAAGGTGTCCTTTCTAGAGCCAGATTTATAACCAGTTCTCTTAATCTGGGTTCCCACAAAAGCAGAGCCTGAGAAAATATCTTGAATGCAAGGATTTTAGGTTTGGAAGTAATCCCAAGCAAAGGAAAATAGTTGTAAAGAGGAAAACAAGGAAGGTGGGACAGTTAATACAAAGATGAAATGTCGACCTGATCACCACTGTGGACAAATGGATTATATCTTGCTGACAACTTTCTTTTTTGTTTGTTTGTTTGTTTGTTTAAAAAGCCTTTATTCATTTTGATCTCAATGTCAACTTCTCACCTAATCATAAATTCGAACAGGATTCACTGCCTTAAAGACACTGCGCCTACAGATTTTGACAACAACTTAAAATGAAAATTTCCCTTGTTCCCTAAGGTTGCATGTTGAAATAATAAACAGTCCCTTGCAATAACCAACTTTGGTACTTGGCCTAGGTTTAAGGTCAAATAGCAAAACAGGAGCAAAAAGGAGGCCAAGTGCATTGTAACTTGATAGCCAGCAAGTACAAACATCATTGAATAAAGAAAGTTGCAGGCACCAAATAAACAAAAGGCAGGTTTATCAGCATAAAAAAATTTGCATCTGGTTGAAGGTGAAAACTACTCCGCTTGTGAACATGTATGCCAAATCTAGAGGCTAATGTGGAACCACAGAAAACAAACTTAAAAACCTTAAATCCAATTGCACTGAATGTAAAATTCAAAACTTGGGTTTACCCAGGAAATTCTCCCAAATCTAGGGCTAAAACTGCTTTTTGATGCACCAGGAAGATGTTTTAATGACTTAGCCACTTAGATTTGCACTGACATACATAAAATTTAAAATATACTTTTCCCTACTACTCCTTCCTATGTCCGAATCTGGGTATGCTTAACTACCCAGCTCATGCACTAATGAATTAAAAATGGTGAAATCTACTACCATGACTTTTTCTAAGAACTCACATCACATTAACAGTTAACACCCAATATAGCTTCCTAAAAATGCCCCAGTAGAAAACATTTTGTTCAGTTTGGTGCTTGCTGTGACAATACCAACAGAATACAACTAATTCCCTCAGCCACTACTTCAAATACCTCAATCTAACTTCTGCTCAAATTTTAACCTCATACTATCTGCCAAAATGCTTGTTAAAATTAAACTGCTTTTTTAAACTGCAGCTCCTATACACAAGTTTAACAGGGCCTTTTCCCTGGGTATATCTGGACATTTTAATCAAGAAAACAAAGTCATGGTACTATGATTAGCCAAAGCTCTTTCTAGCAGACCACTGATTCTGATTTAGCATATCTTTAATAAATGGCTTCCCAGAGACAGGAACAAAGCACAATCTTTTCTATTCATGAAAGGAGCTACCAACATGCTTTGTGCCAGAAAGGTGCACTTTTCCAAGACATAGTCCAGAAGATTCATGGTCTGCTAGAAAACTTCCACTAATGACAACCCTATGACAAGATCTCCAGATATACAGAAAAGAAACATTAAAGGTGTGATAGAAACCCCGTCTAGCAGGGAAATGAAGCCTTAGATAGTATACATCTAACAAAAATGGGGAGCAGGGGGACACTGTAGCTGGCTATTCATAAAGGACCACAGTTTCTCCCTATGGACCACTACTCTCTACAAAATAAACTGTGCCTTAATTATTGCTTATTTTAAATTACACCTCTACAGAGCTATTTAGTACCTGACACAGAAAAACAATCTCATAAGGAAGCATTTGAGGTTTAACATGAAATCATACAAATAAAATTTGTATAAACACAAATCCACATCGAGTCATAGCACACATAGCAGAAGACAAAGTAAAAACGAAGAAAGCTAATTGGCGGCTATATACAGTTGGACACAGTTGTGTCTTGTACACTAGAAAGCCTTTTACAAAATAATCATCTTAGATCAACAGAAGACCAGTCTTCAGTGTTGTCCTGCAACATGGGTTAACTTTAGCAATCTCCTCCTGTTTTCTCCAACGTCCTCCTTTAGTATGGCTGGTAATTGTTTTGGTGATTGCCACCCCCTCGAGACGCCTTGCGGTAAGTGCTCTGTTGCCCACTGTAGTCTGCACATCCCTGTCCGTATCCATAGTTCCCACAGTTAACCCAGTATGATCACCACCAGAGGCACTCTTGTAATTTCCATATCCTTGATCATAATAGCTATTAAATCCTTGTTCCAGTTTTGGCTCTGACCTTGTCCAGGACCCCTAGTACCACCTCGTCCACCAGCTGCAGCACCTATTCCTCCTTTTTGTTGCTGTTGCTGTCTGTATACCTCTTTGGGTTGTGCGACTTTGATTTCACACTTCCCAGAACCAATTTGCTGATTGCTGCTGTCTAACAATTTCTTTACTGGCCCTTCCTCTGTATATGTGATAAAACAAAATCCTCTTCTTTCATTTGTTTTTGTATCCATGGGAAGTTCAATATTTTCAATCTCTCCAAAGGCTCCAAAATACTCTTTAATTTGTTCTTCAGAAGTATCTGGGCTCAATCCACCCACACAAACCTTTTTGGGGGGTTCTTTCCCTTTTAAAGCTTTGGCCCTTTGGGGGTCTATCAATTTGCCATCCAATTTGTGTTCTTCCAGTTCCAAATCCTTATCAACACTAGCAGCATCTTTGAAAAGCACAAATCCAAATCCTCTTGATCTTCCAGTCACTGGATGTTTTAATCGTACAGTCTACAGCTTCCCCAAATCGAGACAGATACTCAGATCTTTCTTGCTTGTATCCCAGCCCAAGCCTCCAATAAACATTTTACCGTCATCCTGCTGATTCTTGCTAGCGTTGATCTTGGATCCCTCTGGAATTCCTCTACGTTGCTGTACTCGTTCGTGTCCCCCAAGGTGGCGGAGTAGTCGGCCATGGGGTGCTGGCGCGCAGTCCGGGACGCGGCAGCAGCGGCGGCGGAGTGCTGTCTGGAGCTGGATTTACCACGGCGGCGGAAGAGCTCTTGCTGACAACTTTCTAAAGAGTCTTGTAGAATACACCTCAGAGCTCGCCACCATAAAGACAGATTAGAAGAGCATTTATTAATCATATAACTAGATAACCCCCTTCAGCAAGAGTTGCCTCAAAGACGTTAATTCACTTATATTTCCATTTTGTGCAAGGTCATGATAACTGAGAGAGTACCTGCAGAGGTGTTCTGAGTGACATCTGCGGTATATACTGAAGTAGAAGGCTGCCAGTGTACAACTGCAGTTGGTTGGTTTTGGCAGCAATATTGTGGGTAAAATGGTGGGCTGAGAAAATATACGGTATACAGAGGTTACAATTTTGATTTCAAGTTTTGTTTGATTCTCTGGTCTTAATTGCTGACTTTTGCTCTTTTTTTTTCTTTTTGATTTATACGTTCTAAAGACCTTGTAGATGTGTTCATAGAAGTCTTTTTCACAAAAATATTATAGGGACGCCTGGGTGGCTCAGTCAGTTGAGCATCCAACTCTTGGTTTTGGCTCAGATCATAATCTCGTGGTCGTGAGATCTTGTCCCTCCTGAGTTCCATGCTCAGTGGAGACTCTGCTTGAGATTTTCTCCTTCTCCCTCTGCCCTTCCCCCTCTCCACTCTCTCTCTCAAATCATTATATATATATATATATATATATAGGCACCTAGGTGGCTCAGTTGGTTGAGCAGACTCTTGGTTTCTGCTCAGGTCTTGATCTTATAGGTGGTAAGATTGAGCCCTGCCTCAAGCTCCAGCTAAGGGGGGAGTCTGCTGGAAGATTCTCTCCCTCTGCTTCTTCCTCCACTTTCATACGTGGGTGCACTCTCACTCTCTCTCTCTCAAATCTTTTAAAAAACATTATAAATTGTCAGTCAAGGTATGGTTAGAGTGACCCATGAGTGATACAAAATAAGAAGTTTATTATAAAAATTAGACTTAATTTAGGGTAAAAAGTAAAAAGTCACAAGTCCTGGGGTGCCTGGGTGTCTCAGTCGGTTAAGCGTCTGCCTTCGGCTCAGGTCATGATCCCAGGGTCCTGGGATCAAGCTCCGTCTCGGGTTCCCTGCTCAGCGGGGAGCCTGTTTCTCCCTCTCTCTCTGCCTGCTGCTCCCCTACTTGTGCTCTCCCTCTCTCTCTGTCAAATAAATAAAATATTTTTTAAGAAAAAGTCACAAGTTCTCTCCATCTGGTCAGTCAGGCTGATGGCAGGGAAGGAGAATGGAATGTGATCTGGAGGGTTAATAAGGGCAAACTAGAACCTACAAGAATAAACTAGTACCCATGAGAAAAAAGTAGAAACCACGTTTCCTGTCATCTCATCTGACATTCAGTAGAATAGTATTTTTCAACACAGAACTGTTCACATGCATGGGTCAGTACCCAGAGAAGCCAAAAGAGGACGAGTGTGCCTATATGTACCTCAAGCCAACAAGATGATGAAGCCAACCCACGACAATTTGTAGGTGTCACTTTACTTAGTGCCTAGCTCCAAACTTTATATAAAATGGCTTTTCCTTCTTTTCTTTCAAATCTTATGTAAATTTCTTTCATGGATCATAGAGGAAATCAAATGCATGGTAAAGTATTACCAGCTTAACTATATTGACCTATAATATAGCCATCACAGTCTACTTCTTGTCAACTTGGCACTTCCTTCAATCCTTATGAATTTACAGAGAAGACAATAACACAATCATGCTTGCACCTAATGGGATTCAAACATCCCTGATAGAGCTGAGAGAAAATATAGTCTGTCCCCTTAAAGAGGATGCACAGTTCCTTAATCCATTTTTGGGTGATGTGCATTCTTTTCCTAGACAAATCACACTTGTCCTTTGATATATTGTAATTTAAATACAAAGATAGAAGGTTTACTATTAACATATCTTCTAAATTCCAGACATTCATCTTACTGATGTTATACAGAAGCAACCCAATTTCCCTTTGAAATCAGAATTGATCACCCTAGCCAGCACACTAACACTTCTGTTTACCCGTTGATTCACTGTCATGAGAAAACCAAAGTGGCCAGGTGGAAGTCTCAACTTACAGTTTAATGGAATCATTGTCTTGCCCTTTGATAGAAGCATTTTCCCCTTGGAAATTAAGATTACCAGACCAGTAAAGGCAAAAGTCATGAGAATAGGAAACAAACATCTCACTAGTTGGTCTCTAGAAGAGTAATGAAAGAATCCATTTTCATTTTCACCTCACTGGTTCCTAGATCTTTTAATCCTGGCTGCAGGACAAACAACATATTTTAATCACTAATTCAGAACATAGGCTGCATCTTGGAACTCGTCATACTACCCTTTAGGAGGTGGACACATAGTTGGTAAAAGAACTAAATCCTTAAAAGTCTGTTTCACGGTTCTATCAGGCCAGTTGCTTCAGAATTATGGATAACGTAGTGATTTCCAAGAGAAAGAACCCATTGCCACACTATCTGCTCTAAAATAAATTCCTTGCCAGAGGTAATCTGAGTGGAATACCGTTGTGGTAAATACAGCATTTTGTAATCCCACAGAGGCTTTTAACAGAAGCATTGTGGGCAGGGTAGATAAATCCATAAAGCCACCCCATAGTTTGATTCTTATAGGATTTCTAAAGTATAACAAGAAGGCAAACTAGCCAATATTATTCCCTTCCTTAGTTTAGTGACAGAGCATTGAATTAGGGGAAATATATAACATTTTTATGTTAGCATATTATAAAAACATAATTTAATGCTCCAAAAATTATTGCTAATTTAAATATATATGGGTAGGTGGTTAGATACTTATTCATCTCGATTCAAAGAGATGTGTCAAATAGGTCCACAGTATGTTAGCTTATTAAATATGTTCCCCATTATACTGATATGAAGAAAAAAAACTTATATTTTAGGAAAGCACCTACAGTTGTTAAACTACAATTATATTTATCATATAGTGTCAAATATTTCCATATGATTTCCAGTAAGATAAATTTGCTATAAGTTATACCATGTTGTATTTTATGGCTTTTTCTTTTGCAATTGAGTATTGCTCAGAGATGATACTTTCTCAACTCTCTACTTCAAATCACTACACTCTGTTGCTTTATCTACAAGTTTATCCAGGACGATACCAAGATGTAGTATTAGAAATGTCTTTTCTAGCTGTGTCAAGTTTGTATTCAAAATAAACTTTGTAAATTATCAAGCTAATTCCTTCCTCCTGAGGGATTTGTGGGATGTTAGAAAAATGTATGACATATTTTTGAAACCTTAAGAATTGTATGCCACCATAAGAATAAAACTATATTAAATATTGTAAGGAGCACCAATTGGGTGGTACCAAATCACAATGTGGTTGCTATAATTCACTGAAATGACCATCTTTTGATACTTAGGAGGACTCTTGAGTTTCATGTTTTTGTTTTCTTCCTGATACAGCCCTAAAAAAGGAAGATGCACAGGGGGCTGTAGTACTGGATGTGGAGAGCACATAGGCAAAGGATGTTTATAGTATATAACAATTTTCAATTTTCTGCTCCTAAGCACAGAGTGTACATTAGAGGAACAATTGCCACCTGTGACCACTACTAATTATTTCAATAAAATATTTATAAACAATGGGATCAAAATTAAGGCATTAGCCAAATCATTGCTTCACTTCTACCCCGTGGGCTTTCCTGTTCTGGAACATTCTATAGCAAATCATTGGGATTATGTGCCTGGAGGAAAAATTTTCCTACTGTTTAGAGCTAGATTCCTCTTCAAACACAAGCAATAGCTGACCTGTGTCTTCAAAATCAAGAGCTAAGACCTCACATGGGTGTTCTTGACCTTCCACCATCTGGCTCATAACATTTTTACATTATATCCTATTACTCTCATTTAAAACAACCATCATGTCAGACTAAATTTCCCCCTTTTCTTTAATATTTCTGAATTTACCTACACTTCTACTTTGTTCTCTTTATTTAGAATACTTTCCTTGAATGCTCACTCTTTAAAAAAGTTACATCATCAAATGTCTATTTCCAATACCATCTCCTTCAAACTTTCTTGATCCTTTGTAACGGATTCTTTTAAGCTATCGAAAACACTCATCCTTTGTCTTCTTACTACATCTTAATTTTCTATGATACCTATATTAGTAAAATGTAATTGATATTTAATTATGTGTTAACCTTAAAAATAAAACTACCAGTTATTTTACCAGCAAAAGATGGGTTTATTCAGGAATGGCAGATAACTACAACCTAGGACAAGCAAACTATGGCAAAATCAAAGGCAAGTTTCATGAACAAAGGAAAGGAATATTCTTTTATAGAGAAAATAAGGGAGTTGGGAGGAGCTCTTATGAACCAAGAGTCCATTGGAGTAATATGGGGTGGAAGTATAGTGGCTTTTCACTGACTGATTTGTGACTATCTCCCATTGGCTGGGCTGTTGCTGGGGTAGGAGGAAATCTAGATTTAGAAATACTAAAGTAGTATTCACCTGCAAGGTCTATTTATTGCTACTGCAATTGACTGGTAGGGCCTCAGCTAGCCCCTAAACTCCTTTCTAAATGAGATTTCCTTTTAATTTGCACATATGTAAATAAACCATAAATAAGCGTATCTAAATGGTGTGACCTCATGAACTTTCTCTAAAAGTAACTACCAGAGTCTGTCAGTTCAATTGCCTGCATTGTACTATTAAAAATATAAGTTTTGAGGCAATGTGTACCATGCATATAAACGGTCATGACATGAATAAACTCTAGAATCTCCATTTTTAGTTTCATATTTGAGAGTGTAAACCTGGAAACAAAGATTATATTATTTTAGCTATGTGGATATTTTTATGAAATAGTGCTCTTCAGAGATTATTTTCTTTCTCCTACAAAAATCAAGACAATTCATAAACCTTCACTGCCATTCTGATAGAAAAGAAAAACATTCATAGATATTATAAGGAAATTGAGAAAGTCTATTTTAAAGTGAAGGGGAAAAATTCCAACCTCTTGGAGCATTCACATGGTTATATACAAGATAATAATGAAAGATACAGATATTTTGTTGACAAAGCACTGTTGCTCATTATGAACTGCTATAAATATTGTACAAAAATTAAAATTGTTTTAAAATAAAAATATCAATTTTTATAAAAGGAAGCAAAATGAAGAGGGGTTGCATCCAAGAGCACATTAAGATTTGAGTTAAGTAGAGCACCTGCACTGCAAAGAACTCCCCAAGGTGAATGCCCTTTGGGGGTCCCTGGCAGCCAGCTGGCCAGCTGTCCCTGAAGACAATTTTGTGTGCCACAGACACCCATTTTCTCTCAAACTACAGGAAGGTCACTGGCAAATCTGTCTCTGGGGAGGAATTTGGACGACTGCTCTCCACTAGACTTAAATTAGGATTGGAGTGGGGAAAAGATGATAGAGGAGTAGGGGACTGTATTCCAACCAGTCCCCAGAATTGAGCTGGATATCTACCAGACCACTCTGAACACCCATGCAATCAGCCTGAGATGTAAGAAGATCTGGATCTCTGCAAACCAGAATATCGCAGGACGGTGGGTTTCAAGGTACAGAGCGGGGAGTCATGATTCTGCAGGCAGATATTGGAGGATAAACAGCAGGGGGAGGGAGCCTGGATGTGGGGATCCTACACTGCTGGTGAGCGATATCCTTCTGTGCTGGGGATGGGACACAGACTCACAGACCGGTAGCGACAGGGAAAGGACTTTAGGGCAGCCCCTCAGATGGAAATCCGGAGTGGCGGGGCTGCACCTGCAAACCGGGGGCAGCTGGAGGTTTTAGAAGCACAAACGGCAGAGACGTGCCCCGACCTGGAGGCAAGGACTGGGAGCACTGCTGAGGGGCACACAACCCAGGATGCTGCAGTTTATAGCAGCATAGACAGAAATGGAGATAATGTGGCCTAGAGAGCTCACTGAAGAACAGACTGCGACTGTGATCTCTGTGCTCTGAGGCAGAGGGTTGGAAATGGTCCCTTTTGCTCTGACTCTCCAAAGAGATGCAGAAAGACACCAGAGAATAAAAGCCCCAAAAAACCTGTTTTCACTGAGCCCATTCCCCACCACAGGGGGCAGGGCAACTCTGCCCAAACAGGGTTGCCTGAGGAACAGCGCAAGCCCCTCCCTCAGAAGACAGGCTGGGAAAACAAGAGGCCAGCAACACTAAGGTCCCTAGAAAACAGGTTCATCGTGCTTGGGTTGTGGTCAATAATTTGGACTCTATACATTCCCTCAACCACCCCTCAACAGAATGACTAGGAGGAGGAACCCCCAAAATAGGATAGACTCAGAGACAATGACTTATGCCACAGATTTACAAATGGATTCAGATATAACCAAGATGTCAGAGATGGAATTCTGGCTAGCAATTGTGAAAACAATAGATAGAATGGAGAAATCAATTAATGGCAACATAGAATCTCTAAGAGTAGAAATGAAAGCTGAATGGCAGAACTTAAAAATGCTATCAATGAGAGCCAATCTAATCTAGATAATCTAACAGCTAGGGTAAGTGAAGCAGAAGAACGAATTACTGACCTAGAAGACAAATTAATAGACAAAAAGGGAAAAGAGGAAGCCAGGGAAAAACAACTCAGAATCCAAGAAAATAGAATCAGAGAAATAAGTGACACCATAAAATGTTCCAATGTCAGAATTATTGGAATCCCTGATGGGGTGGAGAGAGAGAGAGGATTAGAAGATATATTTAAGCAAATTGTAGCTGAGAACTTCCCTAATCTGGGGAATGAAACAAACATTCGTGTCCAAGAGGCAGAGAGGACCCCTCCCAAGATCAAGGAAAACAGGCCAATGCCCTGGCATGTAATAGTAAAACTCGCAAATCTTAGAACAAGGAAACCATCTTAAGGGCAGTTAGGGGGAAGAGTTTCCTTATGTACAGAGGGAGGAACATCAGAATAACGTCAAACCTATCCACAGAGACCCAGCAAGCCAGAAAGGCCTGGCAAGACATATTCAGGGTACTAAATGAGAAGAACATGCAGCCAAGAATACTTTATCCAGCAAGACTGTCATTTAGAATGAATGGAGAGATGCAGAGCTTCCAAGACCAGCAGAAACTAAAAGAATATGTGACCACTAAGATGGCCCTGCAAGAAATATTAAGGGGGGTTCTATAAAAGAAGAAAGACCCCAAGAGTGATATAGAAAAGAAATTTACAGGGACAATATATAAAAACAAGGTCTTCACAGGCAACATGATGACAATTAATTCATATCTTTCAATAATCACTCTCAATGTGAATGGCCTAAATGCTCCCATAAAATAGCACAGGGTTGAAGATTGGATAAAAACACAGGACCCATCCATATGCTGTCTACAAGAGACTCATTTTGAACCTAAAGATACATCCAGACTGAAAGTGAAGGGATGGAGATCCATCTTCCATGCCAACGGACCTCAAGAGAAAGTTGGGGTAGCAATTCTTATATCAGAAAAATTAGATTTTAAACTAAAGACTGTAGTTAGAGGAAGGACACAATATCATTCTTAAAGGGTCTATCCAACAACAGGACCTAACAGTTGTATAAATCTATGCCCCCAACTTTGGAGCAGCCAACTACATAAGCCAACTGTTAACCAAAATGGTCATATTGATAAGAATATGTTAATTGTAGGAGATTTCAATACTCCACTCTCAACAATAGATCATCTAAGGAGAAAATCAACAAAGACACAAGATCTTTGAATGACACACTGAACCAGATGGACCTCATAGATATATACAGAACATTCCACCCCAAAACAACAGAATACTCATTCTTCAAGAGCACACATGGAACTTTCTCCAGAATAGACCACATACTGGGTCACAAATGAGGTCTCAACCGATACCAAAAGACTGAGATTACTCACTGCATAGTCTCAGACCATAATGCTTTAAAACTGGAACTCAATCACAAGAAAAAATTTGGAAGAAATTTCAACACTTGGAAGCTAAAGAACACCCTGCTCAAGAATGTTTGGGTCAACCAGGAAATTGAAGAAGAACTTAAACAATTCATGGAAACCAATGAGAATGAAAACACATCAGTCTAAAACCTATGGGATATTGCAAAGGCTGTCCTAAGGGGGAAAAACATAGCCATCACTCAAAAAAAAATAGAAAAATCCTGAATTCACCAACTAACTCTACACCAACTAAAGAACTAGAGAAAAAGCAACAAATGATGCCTAAGCCACACATTAGAAGAGAAATAATTAAGATTAGAGCAGAGATCAATGAATTAGAAACCAGAAACACAGTAGCTCAGATCAATGAAACAAAAAGCTGGTTCTTTGAAAGAATTAATAAGATTGATAAACCACTGGTGAGAATTATCCAAAAGAAAAGAGAAAGGACCCAAATGAATAAAATTATGAATGAAAGGGGAGAGATCATGACTAACACCAAGGAAATAAACAATTATTAGAAATTATTATCAACAACTATATGCCAATAAGCTGAGCATGGACGAAATGGATGCCTTCCTGGAAACCTATAAACTCCCAAGACTGAAACAGGAAGAAATTGACAACCTGAATAGGCCAATAACCAATAACGAGATTGAAGCAGCGATCAAAAAATCTTCCAAAAAACAAGAGTCCAGGGCCTGATGGATTCCTTGGGGAATTCTACTAAACATTCAAAGAAGAAATAATACCTATTCTCCTGAAGTTCTTTCAAAAAATAGAAACAGAAGGAAAGCTTCCAGACTCATTCTATGAGGCCAGCATTACCTTAATCCCCAAACCAGGCAAAGACCCCATCAAAAAGGGGGAATTTTAGACTGATATCCCTGATGAATATGGATTCCAAAATCTTCAACAAAATCCTAGCTAATAGGATCGAACAATTCACTAAAAGGATCATCCACCACGACCAAGTGGGATTTACCCCCAGGATGCTAGGGTGGTTCAACATTCGCAAATCAATCAATGTGATAGAATACATTAATAAGAGAGAGAAGAACCATATGGTCCTCTCAATTGATGCTGAAAAAGTATTTGACAAAATACAGCATCCTTCCTGATTAAAACTCTTTAGAGTATAGGGATAGAGGAAACATTCCTCAAGTTCATAAAATCATCTATGAAAAACCCACAGCAAATATCATCTTCAATGGGGAAAAGTTGAGAGCCTTTCCCTTAAGATCAGGAATACGTCAAGGATGCCCACTCTTGCCACTGTTGTTCAACATAGTACTAGGAGTCCTAGCAACATTAATCAGAAAACAAAAAGAAATAAAATTTATTCAAATTGGCAAAGAAGAAGTCACACTCTCTCTTTTCACAGATGACATGATACTTTATGTGGAAAACCCAAGAGACTCCACCCCCAAATTACTAGAACTCATACAGTAATTCAGTAATGTGGCAGGATACAACATCAATGCACAGAAATCAGTTGCTTTCTTATACACTAACAATGCAACTGTAGAAAGAGAAATTAGAGAAACAATTCCATTTACTATAACACCAAAAACCATAAGATACCTCGGAATAAACCTAACCAAAGAGGTAAAGGATCTATACTCGAGGAACTACAGAACACTCATGAAAGAAAGTGAAGACACAAAAAGATGGAAAAACATTCCATGCTCATGGATCAGAAGAATAAACATTGTTAAAATGTCTATGCTACCCAGAGCAATCTATACCTTCAATGCCATCCAGATCAAAATTCCAATGTCATTTTTCAAAGTGCTGGAACAAACAATCCTAAAATTTGTATGGAATCAGAAAAGACCCTTAATCTCCAAGGAAATGTTGAAAAAGAAAAACAGCTGGGGGCATCACGTTGCCCAATTTGAAGCTATATTACAAAGCAGTGATCACCAAGACAGCATGGTACTGGCACAAAAACAGACATATAGACCAATGGAACAGAATAGAGAGCCCAGATATGGACCCTCAACTCTATGGTCAAATAATTTTCGACAAAGCAGGAAAAAAGATGCAATGTTAAAAAGACAGTCTCTTCAATAAATGGTGCTGGGAAAATTGGACAGCCACATGCTGAAGAATGAAACTTAACCATTCTCTAACACCATACACAAAGATAAACTCAAAATGGATGTGAGCCAGGAATCCATCAAAATCGTAGAGGAGAACATAGGCAGTAACCTCTCTGACATCACCCACAGCAACTTCTTTCTAGATACATGTCCAAAGGCTAGTGAAACAAAAGCAAAAATAAACTTTTGGGACTTCATCAAGATAAAAAGCTTCTGCACAGCAAAGGAAACAGTCAACAAAACAAAGAGACAACCCACGAATGGGAGAATATATTTGTTAATGACACTACAGATAAGGGGCTGATATCCAAGATCTATTAAGAATTCTCAAACTCAACACCCAAAAAAGAAATAATCAAGTCAAAAAATGGGCAGAAGACATGAATAGACACTTCTCCAAAGAAGACACACAAATGGCTAACAGACACATGAAAAAATGTTTATCATCATTAGCCATCAGGGAAATTCAAATCAAAACCACACTGAGATACCAGCTTACACCAGTTAGAATGGCAAAACTTGACAAGGCAAGAAACAACAAATGTTGGAGAAGTTGTGGAGAAAGGGGAACCCTCTTACACTGTTGGTGGGAATCTAAGTTGGGACAGCCACTTTGGAAAACAGTGTGGCATTGCCTCAGAAAATTAAAAATAGAGTTACCCTATGACCCAGCAATTGCACTACTGGGCATTTAGCCCAAAGACGCAGATGTAGTGAAAAAAGGGCCATATGCACCCCAGTTTTCATAGGAGCAATGTCCACAATAGCCAAATTGTGGAAAGAGCCAAGATGCCCTTCAACAGATGAATGGATAATGAAGATGTTGTCCATATATACAATGGAATATTCCTCAGCCATCAGAAAGGATGAATACCCAACTTTTACAACAACATGGATGGGACTGGAGGAGATTATGCTAAGTGAAATAAGGCAAGCAGAGAAAGTCAATTATCATATGGTTTCACTTATTTGTGGAACAGAAGGAAGAGCATGGAGGACATTAGGAGAAGGAAGGGAAAAATGAAGGGGGGGAATCGGAGGGAGAGATGAACCATGAGAGACTATGGACCTTGAGAAACAAACTGAGAATTTTAGAGGGGAGGGGTTGGTAGGTTGGGTTAGCCTGACAATGGGTATTAAGGAAGGCACGTACTGCACGGAGCACTGGGTGTTATATGAAAACAATGAATCATGGATCATTACATCAAAACTATGATGTAAGGTGACTAACATATCACAATAAAATAAAATTTAAAAATGAAAAAAAAGATTTGAGTTAAGTAGCAAGACGACCAGTTCTTTTTTTTTTTTTTAAAGATTTTATTTATTTATTTGACAGAGAGAGAGAGACAGCCAAGAGAGGGAACACAAGCAGGGGGAGTGGGAGAGGGAGAAGCAAGCTTCCCGCAAAGCAGGGAGCCAGATGCGGGGCTCGACCCCAGGACCCTGGGAACATGACATGAGCCGAAGACAGATGTTAAAACAACTAAGCCACCCAGGCACCCCAAGAGGACCAGTTCTTAAAGTCACATTTAATCATGGTCTCAGAATTCCACCATTTGATAGACTTTCTTGGCATTATTGGGGGGGGGGGGGAGAGTGCCTAAGATGACTGTAATTAATTGTATGCCATTAATTCCGTATGTGAATTGCCTTAAATTTGCTTTTTAAATAAAGTTCCATGATAAAATATTTTCTCCAAATAGTAGTTTAAGTAGATGTTTTTATTTAGAAAGGAAAAAAAAAAAAAAAAAAACAAAGTCTTTAAGAGCCTTGAATCCATTGTCAACGAACTCAGTAAACCCATTAATAGAAAGGTTTCTAAACAAGGCAAATAATTATTTGACCAAGTCACAAGGATAGAAACAGCTCTTCATGTTTCCCCTAATAACATGTTTGTGTCTTTAAGAAGATTAAGCACTATGCTAAGAAATATTAGGCTACAATATATATATCAATTATTTATCAAGAAATTCCGAAGAACTTTACACTTAAAAAAATAAGCTCTGATAACAGTGGGAAAAGGAAGGTGTGTGTCTTGCTGCCTTAAAATGGACAGCTTATTTTGATGTAATGGGGAACTGCATTATTTGTGGAACTTAATGACTAGATAGGCTACAAGCATTCAGTAAAAGGAATTAAAAGACAAATTAAAATGAAGTTTTACCTATAAGGCAAACCTCATCCCCCATCCCTCTACTCTACCTTGGAGCTGACCTATGATAAATTGTCCTTGTTAGTCAGGACTGGAAAGAGTTAATTCACTTGAAATACTACCACAGTTGTTATAGTTTCAAAGTTTCAATTTTTAAGTCATGAACATAAGAGCATAAGGGGATGAAATTAGAATAGTAATATGAAAACATAAGAATTACATTGCATTTTTGCCTCACATGAAATCAAATACCACACCCACATTAGGGACAATAGTTGAAAATCATGCTGCCAAATGATGAATATGCCTTTTTCCCTCTTCTATAGCTAATAAAGGATGTTCTGTGAGCTATGTATATGCCACACACTACTTCAGGAATAAAATCATTAGCAGAAATGTGCATCCATTACTTTTGGGGACCAATGAATGTCCCCTGATTTTCAAACTCAAGCTAATGTTAAAAATGAACATTTTCCATGTTTGCAATTCTTTGCACTTCTGAGAAGCAGCTGAGACCAGAAGCAAAAATGCTAATACTCCATGAGAACAGCTGTTGTTATGGTATTTCTGGACTAGCTGCTTACAGAAAGATTAAATCTTGCTGTAAAGCTTGCATTTTCTCCTAGAATTCTCAGCTCAATTTCACAAACTCAAAAGGTTTGAGTAGGTGAGATGCAATTGCGATAAGCAACCCCAGTCCATTTATTTCTCTGAACTAAAACAAGCCTTTAAAATTTTCTCAGCTCTAATGCATCTCCATTAATAGTGTTAAAGCCAGAAATTACAGTGGAAGCCACAAATATCTAATCTGCAGAAAATGAGAAATCCCAAAATAGGAAAAGGAAACTCTGGAGTGAGGGGGAAAAAAGCCCTTGAACTTATTGTTTTCTTTGGATATATATGTCTATATGTGTGTATGTGTGTGTGTGTGTATACACACACACATATTTGACATCTATTGAAAATGAAGAGCACTTAGACCTCAGAAAAATCAAACAGTAAGATAACAAACAGCAAACCAATTCACTATGATCACCAACCACAACAGTGTGTTTTAACGCAATGCATGTGGACTGTTGCATAAGCACATATATGGTTTTACTCATAATAAAACATTGGGTAGAAGAATTTTTGAATCCATTATTTTCTCATTCAAAACATATGGTAACTTTTAAGTCCTAGAAATAGCTATATTAAAGTATTTTAAAATATGTTCTTATTTGAAATCTTTTTTTGCAATGTTAAAAATACAAGAGAAAATGTAACCACTGTAAATGTGATATATTGATTATGTGATAATGTATTTGGATGTGCTTGATACATATTATATATTGATAATTTGATAAGAAAATATATATAAATTTTACTAAATAAATTTCAGAAACATAATTGGTGAGTAACGCCAATCAATCAACCAAACTGCAAATGTTAATTAAGTATCCATTCTATTTTGGTTTCCCTGATGACTTCAAGTAAAAGAAACACTATTCTAAAGCATTTAATCAATTCAAGGGGAAAAAGAAATTTAGGTCCCCCAATTACCATATAAAAAATTCTAGTCCTCAACTGTTCTTTATTATAAAAAGTCCATGAGTTCATAGGTGAGAATGTGTAATCTGGTTTATAATTGCAAAGAAGTAAAACTTCACAAACAACTGCTTGGTCCAAAGGGATTAAAAATAAGCTGAAAGAAGTGAGATAGGATGACAACATTATTTAAGTGGGCAGAGGGACCTAGTGACCTCAAATGTGGGATAGATCTTGACAATTATGTATATGTATATATATATTTACAGACATGTAAACACATATACACATGTTATATACATACATATACAACTAAACATATGCAGTGGATAACAGATTAATAATAAATTATGAAGTAATTGTTCCTGATTTCTATTTCATCTATACTTCCTGGCTAATTCATCAATATATATTTGTCGTTGTGTAGATACGAAGATGATTTAGGGAAGGATAAGACTAGATTTAGTCCATCAATGATCTGTTGCCATGAAGTAAGGCGGTACCTGTGAGAGGTAGATGGAACAGTCTGTTTTAAGCAGAACACCTATGAAGTTCTTTCAGGTTACACTGTATTCTGTAGCTTCTCTCATATGCATGGCATCTATGAGGTAGTCAATAATAAACTTGTTCAATCAAAAGATATTTATACTTCATCTTGACTTTCTAATCTAGGTACTGATATAAACAAGCTCAGGTTCATATCAGGGAAAATCTTGATCCCAAATTAGAAGAGGACTGGACTACTGTCTCCATAGGAACAAAAGAAAAGGAAAAATTACAAGTATATTGTATAATTTTGAAATCAAAAGGAAATGTTTCCAGAAGTAGGAAAATGATGAAAAGGGGCAGAAACTTTTTTAAGAAGAGAAGGTAAATTCTCATTAGCTAAAATAAATAACTATATCTGCTAATTGTTTCTCCCATTTTCATTCCTATTAAATTTTAGAAAAAAGCAAAAAAGTAGATTTGCGTGTGAATTGATCAAGTTTAATTGTTTCTCATCAGGTTTTCACTCTAGTCACTGTATTGAACCTGCTATTTTAGAAAGGTCATCAATGACATTGACCAATTACATTTTCATGTTTGCACTTTTTATCTTTGTTCAGTGTTTCACATTTCAGACTTTGTGTCTGAATTAAACTGATTTTTTAATCATGTATTCATTCATACATCTATTCATCAATATATACAATATTGATGATTTTAGGAACTAAACACTTGGGATTTTAGAATCACCTAGCTTTGAAATCTCAACTTCAGAAGTTATTAAAATCTTCCTCTTTTAATTGATCACTTATAATCATTTCCCAATATCTTTAGATTTTATTACCACCCTGAGTCCAGTGCATTTTGATCTTCTACACAGCTACCTGAGGCCAAGTGCTTTAGTTTTAAGTAGGTATTATTTCTCTTAGGAACATTTTATATCAAAGACCATAGTAAGTACTCACCAGTAAAAATTTAAGGAATATTCAGTTTGTCAAACAATAGGTTATAGTTGAGGAATTTCCTCAATATTCCTATTACAACTTCACTGTGGGCATTTGGTGCCCATACTCAAGAACCTTTAATTCCAAAGAAATAAAATGCCAAAACTTTATGTTTGAAGGGATATTATAATGAAGTGCCTATTAAATAGTCTTTTTTTTCTTTTAATATGTCACAGATGTGGGCGCCTGGGTGGCTCGGTCATTGGGCATCTGCCTTGGGCTCAGGTCGTGGTCCCTGGGTCCTGGGATTGAGTCCCGTGTCGGGCTCCCTGCTCAGCGGGGGGCCTGCTTCTGTCAAATAAATAAATAAAATCTTTAAAAAAAAAACTCACAGATGTGAAAATAAGCATTTTCTGTATAATCGAAATTAAACATGTAGATGAGATGGTAGGTAAAGAGAAGTAAACATAACTCATATTAGAAATTAATAGAAGTGAAAAAATATTCTCATTTTTGAAGTGAAAATAATTTAAATCAATTTCTCATTTTCTTTCCAAAAAAAAAAAGACACTTCCTTATTTGATAAGAGGTTACACAAATCACAATCTTACTTGATCTGGTATAAATTCACTTGAATTTGTATATGTTATTTCCACATCAGGATCATTAGACTATTAATGAGTTTACTTTTATACAAAAAATATACTGAGTGAGTGATAGGGCAAATAGGAGAAAGGAAGAATTATTATGTCAAGAACAAAGCATTAAACTTATATACATTTATAGAATCTATAGTAGGATCCTAAAGATTTTATATCCAGAATGTGCAATGGTCTATGGACAAAATAGCACCTTTTAAAAAATATGGTCTGAAAATTTCATGAGGATGTTTCAATCAAACATAGAAAAAGATTTAAGATTTTTTTTTTACAATTTATTGAGGCGTAATTGCAAAGTACACATACCATAAGTATACAGCTCCATTAATTTTCATAGAAGTATACATCAGCGTCCTAAAGAACTATATTTTTAGAACTTTTGCCATTTTGTAATTGCCTCACCTCTGCTTAGGTTATTTATTTGTAGTTATTCATATATTCTGGATATGAGACCTTTGGGAGATCTATATCTCTGTGTGCATATATATCTGTGCATGTATGTTTCTGGGAGTATATGTATGTGTGTATATACACACACACATACATACATACATACATACACACAAAATATATACTTGCACAAATATCTTCTCCTAGTCTGTGGCTGGCAATTTCATCTTAATATTATCTTTCAATGAACATAAGATGGTGATTTTAACAAATTTAAATTAATCCCATCTTTATGGGAAACTTCCCTATTTAATTTTTGACATCTAAAATTAAAAGTTTGCTTTATGTTTTCTATTAGAAGTTTTATTATCTTACCATTCAATTTTATGCTTAGATCCCTTTGCAAATAAATGTTATGTGATTTTCTCTAAAGTTAAAGTATTTTTTTTTTTTTTTTATGAATCCAAGTTCACTTTCATGTGTTCTTTAAAGTGGTTAGCTTTTCCACTGAATTTTACTGGTGCTTTTATCAGCATCAGGTGATGATACATGCCTAGGTCTCTTTCTGTCCTTTCTATTCTGTTCTGTCTGTTCTGTTCTAATCTGTTGATTTATTTGTTGAACTTGGTACCAATAATGTACTATGTTAATTTCAGTAAATGTAAAAAAATCTCAATAGCTAATAGTGTTAATCAACCATACTTTAACATTTTCTTTCAAATCAAATAATTACTCTAGGCTCTTTGTTTCTCCATTTACACTTTAGAAATCATCTTAAATTTTTACCAAAAAAAAAAATTCCTTGTGATATTTGTATTGAAGTTACATGGAATATGTAGGTAACTCTAGTATCAGGTATTCCAAACCATTAACATAATATCTTTCTCCACTAGTTAAGATATTTTATCACTATTAGAAAGGTTCTATAGCTTTTATTTTTTGAAATATTTTATTTATTTATTTGAGAGAGAGCAGAATGAGAAAGTCCAGGGGTAGGGAGGGGCAGAGAGAGAAAAAGCAGGCTCCCTGCTGAGCAGGTACCCTGATGTGGGGCTTGATCCCAGGACTCTTGATCTCAGGACCCTGTGATCATGACCTGAGCTGAAGGCAGACACTTCAGCTTAACTAACTGAGCCACCCAAGCACCTTGGTTTTATAGTTTTTAGAGAAGTGACCTGAACAACATTCCATAGCTATTTTGAGATATTTCATTGTTGCTAGTGTTATTGTAATTTTTGTTATTTATTTTTAATTACTAATTGCATTTTGCTAATATGTAAAAATACATAGAATTTTTATAGTCTTTCTTGGACTTGAGCAACTTTGCTTATTTTACAAATTAACTCTGTTCATAAATTCTTGATTTATATGGACACAACTAATTCTTTGCAAAATAATGAAAATTTTATGTGTTCCTTCCAATCTTTGTACTTTATATTTCTTTTTCTTAAATAATTTCACTAGATCCATTATTAAAAGAGGTGATGGCAGACACCATGTTTCATTGCTGAACACAGAGGAAAGCAATGACTACTTGTCAATTATGATTTTAGCTTAGGTTTTTCAGACACTGTATCAGTTTGAGAAAGTTCCATTCCATTTCTCCTTTGTTAATAGTTTTGAATTTTGTCAGATGCATTTACAGCATCTAATGAGACGTTAGGGGGCCCATAGAGTGAACATAGAAAGAATAGAGATTATGTCTAAGAAGTAATGGGGGCCAGCTTATAAGATTTTTTTTTTTCTTTATAAGACTTGAGAAGGTTGGTTTTATCCTGACAAAAATAAGGAGCTTTTGTAGGGCTTAATCAGAGATATGAAATGATTTTATTAGCTATTAATATTTGTTTCTATTTTGAGAATTATTTAGGAGAAGACTAGGTGAAAACAAGATAAACATTTAGGAGGCATTATCAAGAATCCAGACAAAATATGAGTGACTTGGAAAAGAGAAGTATGCTTTGATGTATTTAGATATATTTAGAAGAAAAAACACATTAGAATTTATGAGGAAATAGATACAAACTTGGGGAGAAAAGAAAAACTTGAAGGATTCAGGCCTATGTAATAAGAAGGATGGTATAGCCATTAAGTGATACAGGGAAATAGTAGGCCAGATTTTGAAAGAACCTTTTTAGGATTTTAGTTTTGAGAATGTTAGGTAAAAGACATTTATTGAACAGTAAGTGAAGGTGTTAGGTACGAGTTTGAAGTTAACAAGAGAATTTTTCTGGAGACCTAATTTGTGGGCTATCAGGATGTGAGTGGTAATGTGTAATTGCATTATATCACCACAAGAGTGAGTGTAAATAAGGTAGAAAAATAGATACAAGGATTTTGAATCCAAAATTAAGGATGAATATTAAAAGAATCACTAAAGTAAGCAGAGAATGAATAGCTAGAAAGGGGGAAGGGGGGCGTATGGGTTATGTAAAAAGTTGAAAATAGAGCTACCATAAGATCCAGCAATTGCACTACTGGGTATTTACCCCAAAGATACAAATGTAGGGATCCGAAGGGGTACGTGCACCCCAATGTTTATAGCAGCAATGTCCACAATAGCCAAACTGTGGAAAGAGCCAAGATGTCCATCGACAGATGAATGGATAAAGAAGATGTGGTATATATATATATATATATATATATATATATATATATATATACACACACACACACATACACAATGGAATATTTTGGAGCCATGAAAAGGAATGAGATCTTGCCATTTGCAATGATGTGGATGGAACTGGAGGGTGTTATGTTATTCATATATTATTCACTGTTATTCAGTGACATAAGTCAATCAGAGAAAGACATGTATTATATGCCCTCACTGATATGAGAAACTCTTAATCTCAGGAAACTGAGGGTTGCTGGAGTGGGGGTGGGGTGGGAGGGATGGGGTGGCTGGGTGATAGACACTGGGGAGGGTAAGTGCTATGGTGAGTGCTGTGAATTGTACAAGACTGTTGAATCACAGATCTGTACCTCTGAAACAAATAATGCAATATATGTTAAGAAAAAAAAAAAGAAGATAGGAGGGGAAGAATGAAGTGGGGGGAAATCAGAGGGGAGATGAACCATGAGAGACGATGGATCTGAAAAACAAACTAAGGGTTCTAGAGGGGAGGGGGGTGGGGGGATGGGTTAGCCTGGTGATGGGTATTAAAGAGGGCACGTTCTGCGTGGAGCACTGGGTGTTATACACAAACAATGAATCATGGAACACTACATCAAAAACTAATGATGTATGGTGATTAACATAACAATAAAAAAATTTTAAAAATGAGTTCCAGAAAGAAAGAATGGTGGTTAATGTCACAGTGATGTCAAAGAAGATAAGAACTGAGAATTGACTATTGGATTTAGCAGGAGGAAGTTCGCTGATGGTCTTGAAATAATTTCTGTGACATGCTAGTATGTTATCTGTGTATGACTGATGGTGGTAGACTTAAGAGAGTGGATGAGAGGGAAGAAAGGCGATAATGAGCTTAACTATTTCTAAGAAGTTAGCTAAAAAGGGGGAAATAATTTGGTCTCTAAAAGGCAGGTAAGGTCAAGACAATTTGTTTATAAGTTTTGAGAAATAATAAAAATACATATTAGCTCAGATGGGAAAAAATAGTTGACATAGTATTGTTCTTGAAAAAGTAAAAGGGGAGGTGATCTAGATCTAGATCTAGATCCTACATAAGGGGCTTAACATTAGAAAGGAGGAAAGACTGTCATCTACACAAGGAAACAATGTATTAGAGGTATGTAGATTTATGAGAAAGTGGGAACGTGGTGAAGTTATTTTCTCATTCATTTTTTTTTCACTGAAACAGATAAAATTATTAGCTGAGAGCTCATAAAAGACACTGAGGCTTGCTTAGAGAAAAGATGCAGTGATTTTCTGGAGAAGGTAAGGTAAATATATTTGGGAAAGTGTGATTGCAGATCAGTATTAAGGATTTATTTTGTTTTATGATTGATTTTCAAGCTAGACCAGTCTGTTCTGTACTGTATTTTCTCCAGCTATATTCAAAGGAAAAAAGATATGAGAAGAAGGAATAAGGATATGGGAGAAGAAACTGCTGAAGATCTATGCAATAAAGTTGTAATAATTTTTTTAAGTAATCTCTACACCCAACATGTGGCTTGAACTCACAACCGCAAGACCAAGAGTCGCACTCTCCACAGACTGAGCCAGCCAGGCACCCAGTTCCTAGTATTTTCTTATAGTCCTTTTTCTTTCCCTAAGCTTGGTAGCAATGACCCCTCTTTCCATCCTAATTTTAGTAATTTAAGTTTTCTCTTCTGTGGTCAGTATTGCTATAGATCTATCAGTCGTGTTGGTCTTTTCAAAAAAACAACTTTCAGTTTTGTTGATTTCATCTAGTCTTGATTTCATTTTTTCTGCACTCCAGTCTTTATTTCTTCCTTCTGCTAGCTTTGGGTTTGTCTTGCTCTTCTTTTTCCTGGTTTCTTCTCATTTTTTAAAAGATTTTGTTTATTTGAGAGAGAGGAAGCGAGCACAGAGGGAGAGTGAGAGGGAGAAGCAGACACCCTGCTGAGCAGAGTGTCTGACACAGGGCTCCATACCTGGACCCTGAGATCATGATCTGAGCTGAAGGCAGATGCTTAACTGACTAGGCCACCCAGGGGCCCTTAAAGTTGTAACAATTTACCACGGGTTTTAAATTTTATAGGGAAGAAAGATAACAGATTAAAAGAGTTAGTAGATGGCATGAGTTGGAATTCTTTTAAGTCAAAGGATTATTGAAGCCATGGCCCTGAGAAAGTAAACTGGAAAGATGGGGGTGGTGACCCCAAAGAATCTTGCATGATATTGAGATTATAGGGGAATGAGGCCTAATGAGGTCAGGGGTAGGAGAATGAAAATGACTTAGTTAGTAATATGATCATTGGAAGAAAGAAGATGGAATGGTATTGGAGAAAATGAGAATAAGTTATGAGCTAAGGACCCCAACGTGAGGAGCTAACTTAAGGGTTGGAAGAGTATAACAACAATGATGTATAGTGGGTGACATAGTCTGATGATATGAGGTACAAAAGTAGGGGTTTTAGGGAGGTGGGTAGGAACACGGTCTGGAAGCAACAATAGAGTAAGCCGCCCCACTTCCCTTCTTTCTCCAAAGGCGCAAACATTGTGAGGGGTAAAAAGAGTAGACATCAAGGGCTGTTGGCAAAACAGATATTTAAGACCTAATTTTCTGTTAGAATGAGAAGATAAACAGAATTGTTGGAGAAAATATTTAACATAAGAAAAATGTCAGTGATGGACCCTTAGTACCTGAGGGTACAGTGAGATGTTTTAGAAATTAAGGGGCAGAATAGAGGCTATGCAGAACATAAGGTAACAGAGAGAGAAGAGAGTCTTGGAGCTCTGGTTCTTCATGAGGGGGATGGGATCAGACTCAGATAGTGGCAATGATGGGATTAGCTCTAATAAACTCATGGCAGTTGGTGCTGGCGATTTCCCTGGTGGGGAAGTAGACGACTGTGGCTCTCTCTAAAGGTTTGATAGTATAATTCTTGTTAATATAATAGCTAAGGGACTTCAGGTAAATTTTTCAGGATGGGGTAAGTTAACGAAAATTTGGGAGAAGCAAGAAGCAGAAAGCCAGTGAGGATCATAAATACAATAGCTTCTATTCAGGTTTTCTTGTTCAAAGACCTCATTATCACTTTCCTTTGACCTGGGAATCTAGATTTTTCTCATTTCTTTTCGGTGCTCAAGAGTTTAGTGTGGTTCTCATGAGAAAAATATGGAAAGTGTATGAGTTTTCTACGTGAAACTAAGTGTATTTTGTATTTTGTGATGCCATTTTTTACTTTTTGGAAATCCATATGGTGATAAAAGCTGGTAAGTCATAGTTGTTGCTTTTGTTTGTTTTTCAAGGATTTTCTCAAGCCTGTCTACTATATACCCATTGATCATTTTATTTATATTTAGTTTGGTTGCTTTAGTAGGGGTATAATATCTATGATGTTTTCATTTTTTCTATATCTTTCCCAAGGCTTTAACTCATTTTTATCTCTGAATTTGGTTCAGAGATTGGCTGAATAATGGCTATTGGCTGAATAATGTGGTATTTGCAGTTTGATCTCAATAAACTTAGGTTTAGATTTATTGGCTTTGAAACCTTAAGAGCAAAGTTTCTGCTCTAGATGTCAATTTCCTTTCTGTCTGGTCTATGGGAAGTCACTGTGGCCCGCCAAAAAGTGTCTTAAATAATCTTCTCCCAGCCCTGTGATCTAGCAATGGCGGTTTCTACTTTCCTACTCTGACTGAAATCATTTACAGCAGTCTCCTTGGGTACTAGGGATTTAGTTCCAGGTTGTACAGCCTGGAAATATGTGACAATACCCCTCTTCTTAAGTTCCACTTTGACTCCTGATCTGCAGGGTTCACCCTTCTCTCTTGAAATGGAACATTAAATCTAATTACTGTAACCCAAGCATCATTTGGTGACCACTATTCACTTGACCTCTAAAGAGGTGGGAGTGGGTTCTCATGTTATCACTACATTTTGGCCCAAATTTTCCCACTATTCTTCATACTTGTGTTTCATGTTTGGACTTCTAGTGTAAATCTTTTTTAAGTTTTATTTCTCCATTTTGTTTCTCTTTTTTCTTCCACTTAGGTTCAAAAAAGCTGGTAGATAAAACTGCCTTTATTCTGGCACCAAAAACCGGTAATAGCTGAATTTCCTAGCTTTTAACTTTTAAGGAGAGAGTTTTGGGAACTCTGGCACTCCTATCATAATATCACTACTGTGTTATCTGACAGTGTCTTCCCCTTGGATTTGCAATTTTAAATAAGTCACAAAGCTCTCTAGGAATTTTAGTGAATGCCTGAGAGTGAGAGGAGAAGTTGAGCTCAGGGCTGAAGGGGCAGGAGGGGAAGTTAGGAGCACTGTCTCCCAAAGAGATCAGTGACAGCCCAGCCCAGCCCCCCCTGGCAGGCCAACTCTCTATTTGTGGCCAATGATTGGGTAACACGTTCACTTTACTATATTACTGTATTTATTGATTCCAGCCTTATTATGCAAGCATGGGAATTAAACCAATAAGAGTAAGAGCATTTTGTATTCCGTATAGTTCATAATCATTGGCTCTCCGATGGCAAAATTTTCAGGCATTGGACTGAATTCATACAGATTTGAATTTATGTAATTATATCAAATCCAGCATAACAAAGAACTAAAAAAAAAAAATCAGTATACCAACTCTCTTTATGCATCCAGTGTACTTATTTCACAGAGAAAGTGTCTTTTTTTTTCTTCTATATCTAGAACTCTTGTGCTGTATTTTTGTCATGTCACTGGTGGAAGTTGATAGCTATTGCTCAATTACATTAAGGCTTTGATGTGTACGGTCTATACACAGTCAGTCGAATAACCTGAATATAAACGGCAAACTCAGAATGGCTCATCACGGACTTTCTTGGCAGTAGATCTTAAGTGTCCTGTGTTTAATGCCTGACCATTATAGGGAAATACGCTGGCTTGCTGAGACATACCACAGGGGAATTACTAGGACTTGAAATAGCGTTTTGGTCTGGTATAGGCTTGTTGTCTTTGATGCCAAAGTGATTTGAAACTATATACATTTTCCAGGTGACATACAAAAAGCACATTGGAAAATTGCTTACCTCACTCACGGTATCTAAAATTTACCTGATTTGTTAAAATGTGCTTTAAGGAAAAGTTACCAAAGCCAGAAAGTTAAATTTAAAGAGCTCCAAGCCTCCTATTTTATCTCTGCATCCTTTAATTCTCTGTATTCCTCTTTAACATTGATTCTGTCTCAGAAGCTATATCATGCTATTTGTTTTAATGGCTATGCTTTGACAACCTGCTCTGCATAGTCATCACATTTTAAACAGTTCAGCCCATAGAGTTTGCATGTGCTGTTTTCCAACATGAAGAAATGCTGAAGTGATCGCGTCATGTTAAGCAACCACATAATCTTATCCTGGCCAATTTCAACTCCCATCATCAGGATGTCTAATGTCCTATTTCTGAGTCAGATTTGGGTAGTCATCCTTCTGAGTTCTTCCAGTTACTTTTAAGAATATCTCAGAAGACACTACTTTGTACATCTTCTCATTCTTAATTAATTACGATTAAGTTTGAAAAAAAATAAAATTGTAAAGGACAAATGTTTATTTTCTGCTGCAATATAGCATACACCTTAAGATCTCATTTTTATTTAATCATTAAAATAATGATATGGCTTATAATTGACTCATTTTTCAGAAAATAACTGAGACAAAGAAAAGTTAAAAAACAGGAACAGGAAATCTTACACAAGAACATGCAGCTACGTCAGATACCTTGAACTATCTCATATACATTTCAAAAAGTAGCATGAATTCTTAGTCTTAATGGAGTGAATTTCATTTCATTTTAAAACAGCAACAAAATAAAGTACCAACATTTCAAAATAATTGTTAGAAACATCTCGTTTGTAAACTACTAAAATACGCAAAGTAAGTTCATCCTTAAAATTTGTTTCTATTATCACCTATTTGCTTCCCTTTTATAACTGATTATTCCTGGACTAAAATATGTTTGTCTTTAATAGCCAACTCAGATTACACTTTTGTGAAGATATCTCCCCCAGTGATTCTCAACCCCTATCTTTCCCTTAATCTTATTTAGTTCATGTGTTTTGTGTTGTCACATGAATATTTACTTTCCTAGTTCTATTTTTTTCTGTGTCAGAATTCGGCCTTTATTATCAATACTTGATTATATATACAGAATTCTTATCATAATTTTCGCTTGTCTAGTCACCCAAATAGTTTATGAAATAGGCTTGGGGGAAGATCTTGTATATAGATAGGGGGTTTAGTAAAGCTCTGTTAGTAATTAGTTCACTTTAAGGAGAGATGAGGAAAAGAATAATGAAAGGTATACAGAATATTTTAATTTTTGGTACGAAAATAAAATGATGCTTAGATATGCAAAGTGAATATCTTTCAGGATTCAATGTATAGTTAATAGGGACTTCATACTTGTCCAAGGTACAGCCACAAAATCACATAAATGTCTAAAAATTAATCTTTCTCCCCAAGATGGACCAAACAGCACAGAAAATACTAATTAGATCATCAGTTCTCAGAATGGGTCTGAAGAAGTGGCAAAGTCCTATAAATAAGCTGTGACTTTTACCGTAACAACCTTAACGAAGTTAGACCTCCAGGTGAAAGAAGGAATGCAGGTGGGGAGATGGGTCTGGAAAATGCCTTGTCATAAGGCAACGAGACACAGTGTTCAACCAGTATTCCAGTTATTACTGCGGAGAGGGGGCGGGATGGAGAGAATCGGTTTGTTTGATGTAGAGAAAGTAGATTATTGCCAAAAGTGCTTAGCTGAGAATTTTCCAAATTTTCACAGGATAGCACAGATCCTTCTTTCGCAGTCCTTTGCTTCTTCCTGTTCCCCTTGCCCAGAGTGTTTGCCAGTCTCCATATGACTGCCGTGATGTCTAGTTTTCTGCTCTCAGATATCCAAAACTATTCTCTGCTTCTCTCTTTTTGATGTTTTTATCCTCCCCTGTTGTATCATTTTTAAGGAGTTTTAGGAAAATCCACAGAAGACAAATGTTTAATACTCTATATTTTCCTCTAGTGAAGATGCTGGTACGGGGATGAAGGAGGCTGAATATTTAGGTGTTCCGTGTCACTCCCGTCTCCTATAAGAGCACTTTTATCTGAATTATATTCTTTTTGTTCTTTAAGTGTCATAGAGAAAGAAAGGCCTACTGGGTAATTTTTATTATAATTTATACAGTAGGAAAAAGTAAATTCTCTGTAACTACTTGGTTTGTCATTAATTAATCACACAGAATCAATATCTCTAGCCTGATTAGAAAAATGATAAATGCAGCTTAAATGTATTAACAGCAGATGCATGCAAATATGAGAGTATATGTTGAAATCCACAGAGCATAAATTCGAATAAAGAGAACAATTTTTAGTCTTTCATTTGAGGATACATTCATATGATATTCATAGTTTTATTATTTCATGTCCAAATTTATGGCCGAAAAATATATGGTTTAAAAATCACAAACTTGAGGGGTGCCTGGGTGGCTCAGTCGTTAAGTGTCTGCCTTCAGCTCAGGTCATGATCCCAGGGTCCTGGGATTGAGCCCCGCCTCCGGCTCCCTGCTCTGTTTCTCCCTCTTCTGCTCCCCCTGCTTGTGTTCCCTCTCTCGCTGTGTCTCTCTCTGTCAAATAAATAAATAAAATCTTAAAAAAATAATAAAAATTAAAAAATAAAAAATAAAATAAAAATCACAAACTTGGGGTGCCTCAGTAGCTCAGTCGGTTAAGTGTCTGCTTTTGGCTCAGGTCATGATCCCAGGGTCCTGGGATTGAGCCCCGCGTCAGGCTCCCTGCTCTGCTGGGAGCCTGCTTCTCCCTCTGCCTGCCACACCCCCTGCTTGTGCTCTTCTTTCTCTCTGTCAAATAAATAAATGAATAAAATCTTCTTTAAAAAATCACAAACTTGAGTTCAATAGCAACTAAACCTCATGTAGAAATTGATATTATCATGTACATGTAAGCAGTTTAGCAAATTTCTGAAATCAGGCGTACAAATACAAATTTTATTTTCTCCAGTCATTCCTTCAACCACGCTTTGTTGAATCTTTTCCATCTTTTAATAAGTTCTCCAGTTAAGTCCATGAATCTCCAATCACTTTTAACCAAGTTTTTAAAATGTGTAACCTCTTCTATTTGATCTTATCCAATCTATAATCCTTTTCCTATGCCCCAATATCTGTGTCTAGGGTTTGTTCTAATGACTTAGAGGAGAAGAGGTGAACACAGTACGCTTTGAAATTGTTTTCCATGTCCCTTATCTTTGGAGTGGCAAGGAAATTATAGGTTCTTATTCTTTTGATATGTTGGAAAAGAGAGAGAGCTGAGGTTATCTTATTTAACCAATTACTGGTCAGTGTTGTGGAGATACCCTCTGCACCCCTATGAACTGCTAGTGGTTTTATCTGCTAGTGGCCTCTGCTTATGTGGTGGTCCTCTGCATACCCTGGCATGATTATCTTGAGGATCTTTTCAACCCAGCACACATTTCCAATGATGACCTCTTCATAGAGGGTCACTTATGTATTCTTTCTATCCCTTAAGCCCTTCCTGGCTGCTGATTTCCTCTCCAAGGAGGAGGTTGGTTACCTTGAATGGCATGCACATGATTATGCAAACCCATCCATTCTGCTTTTTCCTCAGATCTCCATGTAGAGCCACAGGGGCCTCATCCATGCCATTCAAGGGTGCAGAAATGGTATGGAAGGAAAGGGCATTCTCTTCCCAAGCACATTGCCCAAGCCTTCGTTGTCCTGCTAATGCAGTCTGCTCCAACAAGCCTAACAACTTAAGAAATAGCCAGGGAAGAAGCACGCAGGCTGGAGGACATGTGTCAGGCTCCTCTAGAAATAACAAGAGGGCCTAAAAGTTCAGTTTCACATTATCTCGAGATAATGTCCACTTATAGAGTATGGCCCCCTTTTCCCTTTTTGCAAAAGCCCCAAATTTAACAAGTGTCTTGTGAATGTCCCTCTACTTGGTTAAGTGTGGAGGCAGGGCCCTCATCCATGGTGGGGAAAGGAAAACTAAAGCATTTCTCACTTTGCTCTCAACCAATAACTGATTATGATAATGAATATTTAACCACTTTTCATTATAATTCTTGACCGTTGGGTAGACTTGTTTTCTGCTCACTTTAGAATGTGGGGAAATTGATAACTTTTTACCTTCAATTTTGGATTCTATCTTTCAACTCTACAGCAGAAATCATGTTCAATATCTTTCTATGGATTGGCCAGTATTTTATTTAAACCAGTATAGCAACAAAGCTGGGGTTTGTTTAGACACTTAACCATCTGAGCCACCCAGGTGCCCCTAGTTAATTCATTTTAGCATTAATGCATACCTCTCAAAGAACTTTAAAGACTTGAATAATACATATTAACTTCTAAATCTCTTAAATTTTTTTTTAAATTTTTTATTTCTAGGAATACATCAGAATATGTATTCTCACAGGAATAGGAATAGTTTGAACTGTGAAACAGTCGTGAGATGTAAGGTAGACTAAAGAGGCAGAAACCAAAGTCCTGTGATTTTTGCTTTTCAAGATAGTGAGAAAACTAAGTTACTACTTGAGTGCTTTACTGTATTAATTTTTGCCTCTTTTTTATTTGATTCATTATAAATGACACATTCAACAAATTATTATATGCAGAGAGCAATCTTAATTCTTTGTGTGTATATCCCCATGGATGTCAGCATTAAAATATTTACTGCCCTGAGCTCAGTCAAGGTATGATACAATGTAAATATGAAGACTTTATTACCCTATAGGGCCATGACATAAATAATTTCCTGTGGAACAAGTAGTTCTTATTAAGTAGTTGCTTTTCTCTTGCTCTCCTGCATTGAATAGAATATCCAATTATTCCTATGTCCTCCAATGACCAACCTCCCTCCTCCTTCTGAGGCCTTCAGAAAGGCCTTCCTCAGGCCTTTCTGAGGAAGTAGAAAGGTTGTAAATATATATGTATACAGATACATACACACACAGATATGTGGACCTCAACCACATGTGTCCAGTTGACCTGTGAACTGCATAATTAGAGAAAACCTTCTCATGGCATTCCTACTTGAATATCAGAGCAATAGTTAACTACCTGTCAGGTAAAGTCAGTAAACTTTAAATGAATCCAATTGCGAGAGAGCCACAAAAATGAATAAGAAGAACAAGCAATAAGAAAATGTAAAAAAGAGAAATTTAGTATGTAATTAAGTGGCATTTTAAGTCATTGTGGAAAAGTTGTTTTCTGGAAGACTGTCTAAATATGACATAAAATGGACACTGTAAAGCACAAAACTGACAGATTTAAATACATAAAAATATTTAAAATATGTATTTAATAAAATACACAAAGTAACATGATACATTGTAGACTATTGAAGATCTTTATGATATGAATATGGCATTAACGTACAGAATCTATGAAGAATGTATACAGATTAATAGGAGACAACCCAATTTTTGAAATGGTCATATTATTTAAACAGGAAATTCACACAAGAAATAAAACAGCGAATGAAAATATTTTTAAATGCTAAATTCCACTAAAGTATAAATCAAACTACAAAAACAAAACAAAACACACTTTTTTAAAAAATATATTGGGGGAAGAACCCTAAATGTGGTTAGAGGTTTGAGGAGAAAAGGGCGCTCCTGCTATTAGGTGGTTTACAAACAGGTTTAGCCACTTTGGATTCTTGGGGGAATTCATTAATAAAATTATCATTAACATTTTTGCTATGTCCCTACTGAAAATACTATGAAACCATTAAAATATGGTATGTCTCTGTGTTTTGACAGAGAAAACAAATAATTGTAACAAGTACATTATAAACAATATGTATGGTTTCATCCAATTTAGGAAAGTGAAAATAAACTAAATACTTAGATTCATAGCTATATAGACAAAGATAAGTATAAAAAAATATATAAGAAAAGAACTTAAAAAAAAGTGTCTGGAAAAAGATACAAATGAACGTGTTTATTCTCTATAAAGGATTTGCAATAAATGATTAATGTATTTTACATTAATAAAACAATGAAACTGATTATCTCTAAAAAAGAATTTCAAAAGGATCATAAGCAAAATTATAGAAGTTCTTAGAAAAAGACTAGGGAAGTTATTTGAAAGAAGTTTTTTTGAGTCTCAGGACATACCCTGAATATGTTTTAGGTTTAGGATACAAAAAATCTATTGTGAGTAATAAGATCTTTTTAAACTATGCAAATTATTCCTATTTAAAAGAACAAAACTAGTATGTTTTATCTTTTACACTTTTTCTTAGATTGTACAAGGCTTTGAAGCAAGCAGCTGCCATGAATTTTGAAAACTAAGCTGCCTTCATTCAATATCTATGCAAAAGATGTTTAAAAGAATTTCGGATCAGTATGACTGTCAAGTGAGAGTGAGCCATATCAGGAGATGATACTGTGAGTCATAGTTGTTAGTTGAGAAGGTGAAATCAATCAATCACGTGTTTCCCTCGAGAAAAATACTTCATACACAGCAAGACTGCAGAAGAGAGCAAACAGATGCTCTCTGAAAATGCATGAGATGATACAGAAAAGACATTTAAAATATATTAGGGAAAAATATATTAGGGAAAATAAATTACCATTACTAAAATCAATAATAAAACACTATTCTAAGTGGCCATTTTTTTATAAATATCTATTTTATTGATATCTATTAATACTCTAAAATCAGGAAGTGGTAATTTAGGAATAAGTTTATTCAAACAGGAAGCAGCAAGAACCATCAACACATAAAATATTGCTTCTAGGATTAGTTGGACAAAACAACTAATTTTCAAAATTGTTTTCCTGTTAAGTAATTTATTGTCAAAACTATCAAGCTCTTTTTAATACATATGGGAATGTGTATAAAATATTTAAAATGTATAGATGTATTTAAATGTCTATTTATTAATATGCACAATCATTAAAACAAATTAGCAAAGAGGTCAAGCAGTGTATTTCATGAATGATAAAAAGTTTGGTAAACTACTGGGGCGCCTGGGTGGCTCAGTTGGTTGAGCGACTGCCTTCGGCTCAGGTCATGATCCTGGAGTCCCGGGATCGAGTCCCACATCGGGCTCCCTGCTCTGCGGGGAGTCTGCTTCTCCCTCTGACCCTCTTCCCTCTCGTGCTTTCTATATCTCATTGTCTCTTTCTCTCAAGTAAATAAATAAAACCTTTAAAAAAAATATTAAAGACTGTGTTTTAAAAAAAAAGTTTGGTAAACTACAATTGTTTGGTAAAGAGCAATAGATGATGTAGAACTTGAAGTAAGATTTTTTAAAGATTTTATTTATTTATTTGTCAGAGTGAGAGAGCACAAGCAGGGGGAGTGGCAGGCAGAGGGAGAAGCAGACTACCCTCTGAGCAAGGAGCCCAATGCGGGACTCAATCCCAGGACCCTGGGATCATGACCAGAGCCAAAGGCAGACGCTTAACTGACTGAGCCACCCAGGCATCCCATAGAACTTGAAATAAGATTCTTAATGAAAAAATAGATCATACTCTATTAATTTCTATCCACATAGAGGGAAACAATATATTTGAATGTTAATCCCAACGTCATACTCATATATACTTTCACAAGGCAAAATTAGGCTCCTTCTCTTTAACCTATTCTGATGATAAAATAATGTGGCTTATCTAAGGTTCCTTGATTACCACTGCCTAAAACAAACAAAATGAAACAAAACATTTTATTTGTACTTGTGTTTTCTTGGGGATAGCATAGAGCATCACAATTGTAATTGATAAAGTTATAGAATATAAAAATAATCTTGAGCTGTGGATCACATGGTAAGTCAGCTGGGTCACTTAAACTTATAATTCAAAACAAAGCCTGAAAGAGTCATTCTGACAATGAAAAATGGTATTGGATTGGCAATGATCTTCTAATGTGTAATAAGAAAGGAAAAATTGGTGAATTTGAGATATTCATGCCTCAGAGCTATTTGATTCTCAAAGAGAAGGTTTACCAATTATGGTCTGTGGAGATGCTGGGATATGCCTCTCCCCTCACCCCCAGGTCCTCCTTCAGTGAAGTTTTGTTTCCCAGCAGCTAAGACAGCCTTAATCTATTTGTCTTACCTTTTAGCCCTATCTATACTTCAGCTGCAAGTTTCCACTTCACCAAAGTTCACCCCCCTTCTCTGAGTGACCCACATCCCATGACTAGCATATGGATGAGGGCAGGGTTGAGTCCTAAAGACTTGGTAGTGTTGGCCTAAGTATGGACAACTGTGCAGGGCCATGTTAGCTCCAAAACACCCAGTGGGGGTGGGGGGTGGGGGTTCTACTGAGGCAGTAGTTGGGCTTGTGCCCCACGCTGCTTCACCCCCTTCCTTCCCTGTTTCTCCTTACCCCTTTCACAGGTACTGGTACCAAGGGCACTCCCTAAATGCTCACCTCATCTCAGAGATCGCTTTCCAAAGAACCCAACCTGTTACATGTCTGAAATCCCTTCTAAGGATTTCCCCAGAATCCTCTACTCTGTCCTGACCTGATAAATTTAGATTAGATAAAATTTATGTAATAAAACTATGAGAAGAAAAATATCATTGGCAGCCACAAGAAATACACATGGAATATGAATTCTTGACTACCGTGTCTCCTGCTAGGGAGAAAACAGTATAAATGTATTTGTTTTTGAGGTTTATCCACTGGTCTATGTGACTTAGACCGTGTATCTTTTATTTCCTTTGGGATCCAAGCAAGTGTTCAGTAAATGTTGGTGGTGCAAACAAAGGAATCAGTCCCATGCCTGGGAACTTTAGATGGTACTGACAATAGATTTATCTAACACCCTGTGTGATCAAACTGTTTTTAAGCTTTACTGGTAAAGCTTAAATTTATCATAATCATCGTGGAAATTATTTCATGGATTTGCACTCTGAGTAAGATAGTTTCTTTAAACATGCAATGAAAAACGCAGTGAAAATCCTAAATACTTAATAAATATTTGTAGATATAACAGGGAAAATAGCAAAATTTTTCAGCAAGGTGGATAGGAAAGTTGGGAAATTAATTTTCATTCACTTTCCTCAGATATATGTCACCTTCCCCCTTGCCAGAGAAGTGACATTCTAAAAAATTTTTTAAAAAGGCCTTCAAAATATCTTTTTGAATCTCCGTAAAAGACATTGTATAACACATTTTTTGTTTTGAAAATATATGTAGAGTTATGACTTTTATAGAACACAGATGTACACATCTATTTCTATCATCTATTAGTCAGCTGCAATTACAGCTCTTTTTAAAAACCATATAGTTTAAGGAATACTTCAGTGCCCCAAATCTCTTCACTTTGTTAGAAGCAAACATAGAATATTGAAGAAGTAATGCGGTAGTTCAAAAAAGGTACTTTAAATATTATTACATAAAATGAATACAGGGTTAAAAGTCAACTAATAACACATGTATACAGCATATTTTAGTTTTAATATATTAATATGAGTCATCTATTAAATATATTTAATACACGGCATATTAATACAGGAAAGACATTTTGTTAAAATCCATTAATACATGTTTTATAGTTTTCTTCTATCAGTCATCAAGATGGAAACAGTCTTTAATCATTTATTAATTAAATGCATTACAGTTGCAATGAAATGGCTTTTGTATTTCCTGTTTCATGAATATATTTGATTAGAGAAATTAATATAAGCTTCTAGAATGTAACAGCAATGATTGAATAGTTCATAACTACCAGAAAACCACACATAGTTGAGAAAAATTAAGCAGGTAATATTTTGCTAATATTAATGATCATATTTATATTTATACTTAGAGATCACTCTTTAAAAAGAGTGTTGTTGTTTTTTTTTTTTTTTTTCTTTCAGGGGGCTGTTCTAATGCTCTACCTTAAAATGAAATAGTAATATGTACATTGTTTTAACAAATAAAAATATTTTGAATGCAGTGGGCTTTAATTTACTATAGAATTTAGAACATAATTTAAGTCTCTGGTGGAAAAACTACAGTGATCCTAGAGTGATAAAGTCCTCTAAAAATCAAACATAAAATTGAATTTAGTCTCAAAAGAAGTCAAGACAAAAAGATTCAACATGGTAATTAGATCCGTGTATTCAATACATGGAATTATGTCAGCTAAATTATTATTCAAGAAAAATAAACTTACTTGATAGCTATACTTCAGAAAGTAAAACCAATCCAGATAATTGGAAAGAAAGTTTTTAATTGCCATAATTTGCCTTTGTAGAACAGCTCTTGCCCCTCTCTCCCAAAAAAAGGTTTTGAAGGTAGAATACATTAGAAATGCTTTGATTTGTTATACTTATAATACCCCATTGATTGAATTTCAGAAAAAGCCATCATTTTCCCATCCTTACATATTGGAATATCACAGCCAATCTGATACCATTTTTCACTGTCTGAGAATCTAGTTCCTGCTTTCTATTTGAATTATAAGTACAGGTAACCTGGCTGACTCACCAAATGATCCATAATCCAATCACGGTCACGTTTCAATTTAATATTTTCCATTTTAAAAGATGATTTCCCTTCTGAGGTCATTCTGAATAGGAGGTTCAATTTGATTTTTCTGTATGTGGACAATTCAGTTTTCCTAGAACAATGAAACCAACAAAAATCATGCGCCAAAAAAATCAGGTTTAAAAATAAAAATGTCTGTGTAGTGAACTTAATTTGGTCTTCAGTTCCTAGTCAAATTTAGTCATTTTGGAGATTCCCCTTTGTTTAGTACATATTTTTTCACTTTATCCTTATAATTGCATGTACATCAAGGCATTGAGGGAAGGAGCTACATCAGGTAGTGTGTCATGAACTGTGAGATATAGTACTTCACCTACTCTTTAGTCTTTGGCATGGGACTAAGTCTGTTCGGGCTGTGATAACAAAATACCATAGACTGGGTAGCTTATAAACAGATATTTGTTTCTCACAGTTCTGGAGATTGGAAGTCTGAGATCAGGGTATCTCTATGATCAGGTGAGGGCCCTCTTCCAAATGGCAGACTTTTCCTTGTTTCCTTACATAGCAGAAGGGACCAAGGGAGCTGTCTCAGGCATCTTTTATAAGTACCCTAATTCCACTAACAACACTTTGGGGGTTATAGGTTTCAACAAATAAATTTTGAGAACACATTCAGATCATGGCAGCTTATATTACCTCTAGACTTCTCTGAAATTTCTCTATCCCACCCAATCCTGCGTTCCTTTGTCCTAAAGCCTGCCCTCTCATGCTTATGATGCTCTTCTGTGGATTTGTATACCTACCTTCAGCACCTGTGAGATACTGAAAAAAAAAAAATGTGTGGTACTCTGAGACTCAGGCATGTTAGGGCTGCTTTAGCTCTGTTTCTCCTTAGGATACCAGGCAGATATCTAAATTATTGGTTCCATACAAATATGGCATGAGAAATAAAGGGATATTATTGACTTAAAATCATAGCCCCAATTATTTCAGTAACATAATGGTGAAAGGGGAGATGTCATCTTGTGTGCGCCAACTCTTAAGGAAGTTTCCCCACATCCCTTTCTACTTGCATCCTTTATGTCAACCAGAACTTAAACACATGATTACATTCAGCTACAAGGGTGCTTGGAAAGGTAGTCTTTATTTTGGATGGGCATATGCCTACACGGAAGTACTAATATTACAGAAGGGAGAAGGATACTGGGAAACAACAAGCAATTTGCCCCTTTGGTCAACGAAATATCCATGCTTACATTTGTTTCTTCCTGTGTACATAGAACACACACCTCAGAAGAGTTGACCGTAATGTTCCATCTACTTACTGCATCTAGCTCTACTTCACTCCATTGCCAAGCACTTAGAAACTTAGTTCTCACCCAAAGCATTCTGTGGGCCTGAGTCAGGGAGCCATCCTCCCAATATCCCAAATAGAAATATTAAATTCTCCAGGTTGAGGACATTCTCCATTCACTCGAGGTAAAGTGAAACACATTCCTCACCCCAAACTTCATCCCACTTCGGAGATACTGGAAATTATAACTTAGCTGTCTCTAAAGTTACATACCCTTAACATATTTTACCCTTAATAGAAGTGTATGAAGTCATGCAAACAGTTTTATGTTTTCACATTTTTTCAAGATCTCTAGGGTGGTCTAACTCATTTCACACACACTTTGCTATTCACTATCTATTATCCCTTGGTATCTTAGTTACATATTCCAATATAACATCCTATTATGTATATATTGGTTTATGATTTTAAGATTTAGCCAAATATTTTTTGATTAATTTCTTTGGTATCCTTTGTCCTTCCTATGACTCAAGTAGCTAAGCATATTTTCCACCAGAAAAGTATTTATAACAGCATAAAAACATAGCTGCAGCCTTTCTTTTTCAAGAGCATCTGTTTAGCACTATTAAGTTCTCCAGAAAAGATAGCAGTGTTAAACAAACATTCCAACTGTTAACTACCTTTTCTAGTTAGTGCAGTTAGGTATGACCAAGGGCCTTATTCCATCCAATACTCTTTGAAATGAAATGGCACGTATCACTAATCAGCTGAAATGTGTCACTAATCAACTGAAACATTAAAAAATTGTGGCCTTCTTGCTCTCTCTTCCTCTTTTGGCAACTGAGGAATGTTTTCTGATTACACAGTTTAAGAGAATCTTGGGATTTATTCAGGCTCCTTGAGTGATTATAGGAGCTTGTCCCCTACTATAGTGAATGTTTAGAATACAAAACAAATCATTTTTAGTTTTAAGCACCTGGGGGCTAATATACATAACCTATTCTGATTCATATAGCTTCTGAAAGATTGTTAGGACTGAGGGTGAGTTGGAGAAAAAGCCTATGTAAAGGTTTCGTTCTTAAGAAAAGGTCCTATATGATACCCCCAACTCTATCTTGACCAAGAATCCTTGTGAGAGAAACTTCAGAGATTTGAAAACCCTAAGAGCAGAAGGAGGTCTATGCCCAGATAGAGATCAGAAAAATTGCTAAAACTCAAGTATTAAAAGATCTCTGTTTGCTCTGGTCCTCTAAAAAGTGAACATTAGGATGGAATTAAACACGTTAGAGATTTACTAGGAAAAAAAATTCTACAGAGGATAAAGGAGAAGAATCAGAAAGAGCGAGCAGGGAGGAATGGGCCAGAAAATTTTGGACTTAAGGACTATTCTAAGAAAAAATTCTTCCAGGGAATGTAGAGTGCTTAAAACCAAGTTTCCCCTGGAGGATCCTGTCTCCTACGGGAATGGGCCAGCACTAAGACCTGTGCAGTAGTACTTTGTCATTGGTTGGGAGCATAGGGGGGTGGGAGAACGTCTGGTGTGAATGCTCTGGGGCTGTCAGACCTCTGTGTTCCCTGCAGCTGGTGATCTTAAGGGTATCTAAAAGATTTGGTTCTAGGGATGCCACAGTCCACCCATTGTGCCAACAGAGTCCATTTCCATGCACATTCAAGAAGTACCTACTCTAGGGCTCTTGTGGCCCTTTTTTTCCAGAAGGAAACTTATAGAAAAAAATGTTGATAAGCTCATCTATAGTCATTCTTGCTGCAATTTGCATCAAGACCAAAATGTACTGATTTTCCCCCTTCTCCACTACTCAATGCTAAATTTTTCTCAGCGGTTCAGCTGATCTTGATGCTTAAAAATTAATTTAACCCAATCTCTTATTCCTGGGAGGTCTGAGTCCTAAGTAATCATATTCTTCCAAAGTCAGGATGCATGTGAATCCAAGTGGATCTCCTGTGTTATATAACCTGCTGGATAAGAGAGTGACACCATCTTTTGTTGAAAAGAATCATTTTCCTTGGAAGATGTTGACTCATCTTCTCATCTACTGGTCTGCAGACATGAGGAGTACAGAGTTCTCTAATGGAACTCCAACTATGCAAAACCTAGAGTTGTGCAGACGGACAAGCATCTGATGGGTCACTGGAAATTGCTGAATGTAACCCACTTTTGCTTCCACACCCTGGTTCTTACACCCATTAACATTTTCTATTGAAGATACAGTGCAGTGGTCTCTAGTTTAACACATATACTGCAGCCTGAAAAATGGTACCCATGCATTCAGAGAATTTTCTCCACACTGGTACTTCAGCTGTGTCTTTACTAGGCTACTCTAACACTCCGTGAGGTTATCTGCATCAGGATGTTTTGGTATATGATAAAATGAGTGGATTTCATGGTCAGGGCCCCCTCCTTTGCTATAAAGTGAATCTTCTAGTTGGCTGTGTTATTACAGATCGAGCATCAAATAGTGGTGCTGGCTGAGGCTTTGCAGAAATAAAGGCACTCATATTCAGAATAAATATACCTGAGGAGGTACTAATGGACCTTCCAGAATGGGGGAGGTTCATTGTAACTCACTCACCACCAAGCAGCCCATTGGACTATTATATCTATAATTCTCTTTAAAACAAAAAATCTCAAAGTAAGAAGTATAGTGACTTTATAAAAACAAGAGAAATGAAATAGATGAAATGTAACCCAGGAAATAAGATTAGTATTATCAGAGCACTGGTGTAATACTAGTCTTCCCAAACCTCAAGGTGTTCCTTTGTTTAGGGGTTTTTTTTTGTTGTTGTTGAAGTTCCATGCTTCTAATTAAAGATCTTTGTTGCTGGGGAAAATTTAGTGATCACATTTTTGCATGGAATCATAATGGTGGAGGAATTTCAAACATTCTCCTGGTCTTTAATTTTTCTCCAGTTCTGAACTGTTGTATGTGGCTTAACTTTAATTCCTGTAGAATATCATTTTAAGACCTGAGACCTTTTATAGCTTGTGAACTCTTCTGCTTCCTCCCAAGTGCAGACACATCTTTTTCTTCAGAGCATTACTCATACAAGGCTAATATGTCTAAGGGGATCTTTCTGATGCTTTGAGACCCTCTCTAGTGATGTCTGCCTGCCACCAAGTGGCTATGGCCTTTTGCTTGATTCTTTTTAGAGACGGTTTTCCTAAGTCCATGGCTTCTTCTAGAAATAAATATATATATATATATATATATATATATATATATATATATATATATATATATTTTTTTTTTTTTACAAAGAGATAAAAAAAGTATTTCTTTTCTTCCAATCCTACAAGGAAAAAAATCCATTTCTACTCTTTGGAGCAATGAACACCAATTGCCTTCAACCTTTCCATCAAGAATAACCCAAAAGTTTTCATTCTTTCTATTTCAAAGCAAGATGGCTACTCACACAGTTTACTCTAAGAATAGGCTTCTACCCCAAATTTCTATGCTTAGAGACATAAGTGATATAGAAAAAACCTCAAATTATATTTTTTCCTTTCACTTTTCATGTGTATATTCCAATTTATCATTTTCTTTTCACAATCTCTGTAAATAGAAGTAAGGTACAAATATTATACTTTCCTTTCTGGGTCATGACTTTTCTTGTAATTTTTTATTTACACTAAGTCTTTACTAAAACTTTATTTCCTGCAAATCTAATTTTTCCCCTTTGGCACTGAGTGGGAAAATATATAATTATTTCCTGAATAAAATATTTTTATGCCGTAAATAGCTTTGACCTATTATACATAGCGTGCACACACAAAGAGAGAAAGATAATTTGGACTTTCAGTCAGAGATGCCTGAGGTGAGTGAAATGGTTATTTACAAGGACAAATTGGGCAGGTGCAGAGGATAGAGGCTTCTTAAGTTCCAAAATTATCTATGGAGATGCATACATGGGTTTGGTAAGCAGTTGCTTTACCTTGACCAAGTCTTGACAGAAAAATCCAGCTTTTTCTGGATTTCCAAGAGGTATTCCCATAATCTTCACCACCCCTCCTGTGGTTGAACTATCTTGACAGGTTGTCCATCACTTATAACCAAATGGTCCCTGACTAACCTAATGTATTACAAGATATATTAGGATGAAAAGAACACTTAATGAAAGAGGATGTACAAAGTGAAAATACTGAGGAACAGCAGAAGGTTTTAGAAAATGAGTGAAAAAGAAAAAGAAAAGGCAAATGAAAAATTTATAGCCACCATCTTTCCTTGTGAAATTGCATTTCATCTATCTTATTACTCATTACTGATTCTTAAAAAAATAATTTAGACAATTTCATTTTTTTTAAGATTTTATTTATTTATTTGAGAGAGAGAAAGAGATAGCAAGAGAGGGAACAAAAGCAGGGGGAGTGGGAGAGGGAGAAGCAGGCTTCCCGCCGAACAAGGAGCCTGACGCTGGGGTCAATCCCAGGACCCTGGAATCATGACCTGAGCCGAAGACAGATGCTTAATGACTGAGCCACCCAGGCGCCCCTAGAAAATTTCAGTTCTTAAGAATAAGTTTTTGTTTGAAAAATATATGAAATACCTCAGAACATACCCAAGTTCTATAAGTATTTTGTTTTCTACTACACAGCTCACGAGTTCTAAGTGACAGTCTAAGTCATTAAAACAAAAAAGAGTCACAAGGCAGGTCCCAGAAAGGCATTCATACAAGTTCAGTCTGCAAAAACTGCCTGCAATTAGAGCTTAAAAGGTCAGGTGAATCACCCCATTTCCTAATTTATTGGAAGTTACTGATTACAGAAATAGCTAGAGAAGTAACATATTACAGTTGCTTATACTGCTGTCTCATTCAAATGTACTATAAATAATTAGAGAACTTCAGCTGATGGGACCAATTAAAGGAGAAAAAATTTTTTTTTAATTTTTCCATTTAAATATGCAATATTATGTTAACATATATATATATACTGTGTTATATACAATCTTTAAAATTTTCCACCTTTTATACAATTGTGTAAAAGTTTATAAACCAATAACTTTAATCTTATAGTAGAATACACAGAAACCCTCCCCACTTCTATATTGTGCCTTTGTATAAGAAAAGGTAGTACGTACTTCCTAGGCCTATGATGTGGATTGAATAAAGGTTGAAAACAGTGCTTGATCAATAGCAAATTATTTACTAAATGGGAGTTAGTAGTATCTGAGAATATAATTTTTATTTGTTTTTGTGTGTTTATAGGAATAAATTCCTGTATAACTCATGAGACTAGAAATCCAAGGCTAGATTTCTTGGAAAGCTAGAAATCCAAGATCGGGGGGTCAGTTGGCTTGATTTCTTCTGAGTCCTCTCTCCTTGGCTTGCAGATAATGACCTTTGCACTGTGTCCTCACGTATGCATATATCCCTACTGTGTGCCCTACTGTGTTCCCAAATTCCTTCTCCTTCCGTCATTTTAAACCCTTCTTTAAAGACCTTCCAATTTAGACACATTCTGAGGTTCTGGGCTTAAGGCTTCAATGTGTGGGTTTTGGGGGAACACATTTCAGTCCATAATACCACCAATGAATGAGGTACTTGGATATTTATCAGCCTTTCTGTCTGTGCAAGTCTGTGCTCTTTTGGCACTCATTGTTTTATTGTCATAAAAAACACATCACATACTATGTCAACTGTTTCTAAGTGTACAGTGCAGTAGTGTTGACTGTACATGGCTGTGTAACACATTTCTAGCACTTTTCCATCTTTGCAAAACTGAAAATCCATACTCTCATTCATTTTTGACCGATCCCTTTCTTCACCTTGGCTGATGCATGGCTATAGTGGCAGAGTTCAGTCAGCAAAAATGTTCTTTACCTGACATGGTTGTGGGAAGCATTCCTCTGCGTTGTTGAACAGCATGGCGCAGAGCGGGCTGAAGTGGACTCCGTCCCCGATACAAGTTAGGGAACACCCCTTCCGATCAGCTAAGTGAGGCTATAATGATCAGGTCCTCTGGGCTTAGGGAGCAGGCAATCTCACTCTTTCTAGGACTGAGATTATCTAATTTATGAAAGAATTTACAAATATCTGTAGAGTAATTACAATATATCACTAACAGTTTCCATTTCATACATATTTGGGAAGTGAATAACAGATGAGTCAGGCTAGCAGAGGAATTTGAGATTAGATCTTGTGTGGGTAAGTGCCATGGAACAAATTCCTGAAGGAATTTGATTTAGCCAGTGCCCCAAGATGACATGTGATATTAAGTAGACCTAACAAAAGTTTTATACATTGTAGGGCTAAAAGTAACTTTCATTGACACAAAAATTAATCAAACACACATATTGTTCAGGATAGCTAACACAGCAAATTAAGATGCATATATAATTTTTCATGATTTTTTTAATCTCATGCTTTTGAGTATGTGGTAGGGCAAGCAGCAGGATGGAAAAAAATAGGCTTATTCATGATCCTGACGCCCCATGAATATTTGAAAATTTATATTTTTCTTTTAAAGATTTATTTTAGATAGAGAGTGGAAGGAGGGGGAGGGGCAGAGGGAGAGGGGGAAAGAGAATTCCAAGCAGACTCCACGCTGAGTACAGAGCCAGATGCGGGGCTCGATCCCAGGACCCTGAGATCATGACCTGAGCCAAAATGAGTCAGACGCTTTAACTGATTGAGCCAGCTAGGTGCCCCGAAAATAATTTATTTTGAGAAACAGTCTAGATTGATTAGATTTCCCAGTTTGGTCAAATTTTGTATCCCTTTCATATCTGTGACACTTATATTTGACCTCTTAAAAATTTCAATCCGGGATGTGAAATTCTTTCTGCCACCTGATTATAAGAGACTGTTTTCATCAGCACTGAAAATGTTACCAGGTTTTAAAATTTCAGTGCCTCAAGATCTATCAGATGGCAACATTTCTATACCCTGTTGTTACTTGATTTAAAAGCATTTTCCTTTGGTCATATCCAGCTGAAACCAAGTATTCTCTAAAAGTAACGTCTGCAACCACGGCTGCTAAAAGTAGGCCTTGGGTAATACCTCCAGGTTCTTACAGGGAGAAAATTTGCCATATTCTTCTTAATGGAATAGTCCCATATGTCTTTCAATCCAAAATAGCTCTTTATGATTTTAAGGTAGTGGTCACATGCAGAGGTAAATGGTGGAATGTATATATATCAATGTAATTATTAAATGGGCTTTTCGGGTTCCTTGGTTGAGAAATACCTTTCCCATGCAGAGGCAAAGTGTAGTGGGTCAAAATGAGCTCAGCGTGACAGGCTGAAATTTTCCTTGATGCTTCTCTCCTATTTAATGCATTCCCTCCATTACCAAACAATGCCTTTAGCATGCAGCAGCAGGGAGAAAATCTGGAATAGCTTCTGTGAAGCCAGCCTCATCAAAATGAAGGACTAGGGTTTTTGTTGTTGTTGTCATACATTTGGGAAATCATGGGAAATTTAGCATATATTTCACAATTATCTGAATAAGCACCATGATATGTGAGAAAAAAAAAAATCATATTAATATGGACATCCCCAGACACTGAAAGGAGTCTGACAGGCTCCCTGTAAGCAAATTTAACCACAGAATACTTAAAGGCAGTCCCTCCATCTTCATTCATAATTTCTGTTGTTGTGAGAGAATTCTGATGAACAATGTGGCTTGATTTCATAGAAGGGTTTCTGCACACAGCAGTATGGTAAGGCCATTTCCAAGGTAACGCAGGATGTAGGATCAGAGTTACAACCCTGATTACATTATAGTCACTCATGACAGTAGATAATATAATGAAGGGAAGCACAGAGAAGGATGACTTTTTATGTACCTATAAATTTTTATATAGAGAATGATCCTGATTTAACAAAAAATTGGTGCAATTTGATTTAGGGTGATATGTTCTTATAGATGAAAAGTGCTAATGGTATTCTTAGATTATTTTTCAAAAGAGGCCACAAAAACAGAGTTAAGAGAAAGTTGTTTATTGCATGGCTGGCCTTTAAAAATTTATGTCAATAACTTAGATAATTTTCTCTTACAAATGATATTTTAACTAAAACCTTGTGGGCTGTGGAAACAAAATGTAATTGGCTTGTTTTAAAAAAAATGAAAAATGGTAAGAACAAATACCATCTGGTTCCATCATATTTACCTGTATCATACCCAGTATTAGTGAGTCTCTCTCAGTGCTCCTTATCTCTCCTTCACTTCCCCAAAGACCTTGACCCAGACTACCGGGGTGTCTCATCCTGACATATGCACCTAACCACCGTTTCACTTTGCATGCCAAGCACATGGTTTTGGCCTTATGCCAGTTCTGGTCCTTGCATTTACAGATATCAGTCACTGTATTGCAAAAATCTTGGCATTGAAAAGGACCTTAAATTGCATCTAACCCATAACTGCCAAGTGATTGACACTCTGGCTTGGTAGTGGAGGGAGTTCTGCGCTCTGCTCTCCTAGTGCTCAGTTCTGTCACAGTTGCTTAGGTATAAATATCCTTTATAGCTATGACAGAACTTTGACTGCCATTGCTTGTCAGTTTCAAAATCAATCCCACACCTGCCTATTAGGATTTCCACTGATCGTAATTATAATGGAAAATCCCAGACTAGATATCAACTCATATGATAATACTCAGGAATCTTAGTAAGCTGGCTATTTTGGCAGGTCAGAGGTACAGTAGTCAAGATAAGGACATTTTGCAAGGTGAGATAATCCTTTTCTGTTTATAATTCCTTCGATTGTCATGGAGAGAGCTGGAAAATTTAAATATGATCCAAAGAAGAAAAAAAAAAGTGATGAAAATATTAGGGGGGAAAAACAGGAAATTTCAAACTCAGAAAAATAAAGATAACCTGTAAATTGAATGATACTACATACAGCCAACTCTCCATTTTCGAGTAAGAAAAAAGTAAATTATAGCAAATAACATTTATTTTCAATTTAAAACTTCTTGACTTATGGAACATAAATTGTGGAATACTTTAACAAAGACGATTTCACAGTTTACTTCCCTGAAGACACTGACACACAAAAAAGACAAAAAAAAAAAAAAAAAAACCCTCACTCTTAATGCATCCAGAGGGTCCTATGGAGATGCCAAAATAGGTGATTTTAGCTTGTTTTCCTTCTTAGTGACCTTTATAAATAATACTGCATGTAAAATCAATGCTTCAGATGATTCCAGTCTGATGATTCTGGGCTAATTTGATTATTAAAACATATCTGTAATACTGGTTCCAAGTTAAATTGAAAGTCATTGGACCTTCTAGAAATTATTTATTCTTAAACTTTAAGTTTTTACATTTCAGTGTTGTAGTTATTTGTTAGAAAGGATAAACTCTCTCAAGAATAAACTAAATGGTATCACACCCTGACCTATAAACTATATTTAAGAGTTCAGTGACTCTTTAATGTTTCCCGAGACTTTATTAATCTCAAATAAGTTAAGCTCTTCTACTTCATTACGTGCTGAGTAAAACAGTGTTTGAGTCTCAATAATTATAGAAGACACTAAAAAATTGTCAAAATTAAGGCCTCAGTGTAATCACTGAGTTTTGTCATCTAGCTGCCAGACATCAGCCAACTACGGGATACATTTTATTTTTGTTGACTGTTATTTTTGAGAAGTGCCATTTAAATGAGTGGAAAACAAAAATAAATTTGGACAAGACTCCTAACTTAAATCTGTTTTTCAATAGCAAATATTATGATTTAAATAATATTTTAACATTAATTCAGTCTGCCAACATACATGAACATACAAATTGCATCTAGGCATTATAATCTTCCACAGTTTATTGTCAGTGCAAAAGGAAAGTCTTTGATCAGATTGCCCATGACAGATCCCACTTCTGCTTCATAAAATTTTAAGAGATATATATTTTGAACATATTAAGGGAGAAAAAATTTCAATTTATGGGAAATGATAGGTCAGCAGAGATTTAAATTGGTTTAGACCTGTACCTGAAAGGTACTTAGGCTGGCTTGCAGCAGATGACGTAATCCTTCAATGAAGGGAAAACACAGCTATCGGCATGCTAATCAGAAGTTCCATTGGTCTCAGAGATGATAAAGCTTTGCTTCAAGTTATTGTTGATAATAAGATTAAGAGAATTGTTGAGTTTACTGTGCCTGTGACAGAAGGGTCAATTTTTTAAACAACAGTATGTGAGCTTATCTCATACGGTTTTGCTAATGTCCTCCTGACCCAAATAATAGGGCCGAGATAAATATTTGAGAGATAGATTTCTGTATGCTGTGTCTTTATTGTTCTTATATTTATAATATAAATTGTGATTTTGTAAATTGACTAATTATGGTATCAAGAAGAGATGTCTCCCCTCACAAACATACTAAACACTAGATATTACTCAAGGAAATCATGCAGTTCTCAATAAGGAGAAATCAAGGCAGGCTGAACAAAATTCAACCAGTCTTTTTAAAAGATATGATTTCTTAAGCTGTTAGAATGAAACTGAATGTTTTGCCGGTGAAGTGAGGTTCACTTTTACCTTAGATGCTAAGGTAAACTTTTTAATATTTTCACTTTTGGAAGGAGAAGGGAGGTAAGAAAAGAGAAAGAAAAAAAGAAACTAAGGAAGACAAGCTGCAGGAGATGTAACAAAATAATAAGCCTTTTTAAAAATTAAAATGTTAGATGTAGAACATTTATAAAGTTGGAAAGTGGAAAATAAATAATGAAAGAATTTTACATGCTTAATTCTATATGGTGTGAAAGTAAAGGGGAGTGAAGTTATTAGCATCAAGCATATAAGGTAGCTAACTGGTGAAAGGAAAATCAAATTCAGTAGAGAAATGTTTGTTTATCCTTACATGCTTCAAAATAATTGATTTTTACCCAAAACAGTCAGTGTTCCTAAGTTATAACTCATAATGCTTAGGGATCAATATGGAAAATAATACCATGAAGGAATTTTTGACTTTCTAGTATTAATAATACTTGTCTTTGAAAAGGGTATTCTTCATTTTTAAAAGCCTCATTATTTTAAGTTTAATGTATTTGTTGTGTGTTGAAAACTACACACACGCACACACGCACACACACACACACACACACACACACACACACACACACCGTGGCCAAAGAAGACAATGATCATATTTTACTCCTTAATCTTCCCACACCAAAAAATAATAATCTATCTCAAAATGATATTCCACCCCATGGGGACTCCAGAATTCTGCAGAGACCATGTGAAACAACATAAACAATAACATGGTGAGAAAAAAAAAAAACACTGAAAATGACAAATAACTTGCTTTCCTCACCAAATATGAGCAAACATAAAATGTGTTTGCAATTTAGGCTCAAATTTCAAAAATTCTAAGTAGAGCTCTACCAGAAAACATGCTGTAGATATGCAAATGTCCTCCTTCATATACTGAGATGAGGCCACGGAATTTTTATCAGCCTGGTTTGTGCTTTGAATCACTTCACTAGGGGATTTTTTTTTTTTAAACTTTCATATTCAATTTCACTTTGTAAGAAACAATAGCCGTGTTCAGGAAAACTGGATGATCATGAAAAAGAATTTGAACAAAGCAAGATTAATAGATCTACTCAATGCCCCTCCTGCCTATGGGGTTACTGTCTCTTGAGTTATAGACTGTCTGCTTAGGTGAACTTTTCTTTACTGACCTAACATCATACCAGACTTTATTTCTACCTACTGTTGATTTGAATCTGTAGAAGACCAGTCAACTTTATTTGTAAAAAGTATATATACCTATCTCTTGTTAGAGACTGGTCACTTACTATAGTTCAGCTAGTTTTGAACTCTGTGCCACTATGCCTGGCTATGCAAATCATCTTCACTGAAAGAAACATTAAAAGGAAATCCACAGGAGAAGCACAGTATCAGCCTCAAGAGTTCAGAATATTTCTGAGCCACACAAAGAAATGTGCTCCTCCCCATTTCTTTTGTATGACTTCTCACAAATCAGTCTCCCCAAACTGGCATCTTTTATCTGTAAAAAAAAAAAAAAAAAAAAAAGTGGAGGGCTGGGGAGGATTCTCCTATCTTTCTTTTTTAAGGTTATTATAAGCATCAAAGGAGGTGATTTGTGTGAAAGGACTCTTTAACTACAAAGTCCTACACAAACGTGAATCTTAACAACTGCAGTCACTGTAGTCATTCCTGACTTGAGTCTCACTGACATCAGCCATTAAGCCTCATGACCATACATGACTAAACCATAATGAAAACAATGAGTGACTCACAGGCCAAACCCAAAAGACAACTTAAGAAAACATAATTTATTACTATGACAAAGATGGATACTTATAGCCTTTAAGCATCCCTAATGATGTAGCACAAACTCCTATGGTTCTATAAAATCACAAAATAATGCTAATCTGTTTTGCATATTCTAAACTTTGAAATATAAAAATTCCAACACTACAAGGTCAGAATTTTTTTTTAATTCCCAGAATCCACATGAACTGAATTTAAGGAAAACAAAGGTTAACATACACTGCATCCTGGCAATGGAGCCAGGCACTGTTCTAAATACTCTACATTTACCAACTCATTGAAGGCTTCAGACATCCCTATTAGATAGGTGATATTGTCGTAACTATTTTATAAATGGAGAAACTAAGGCATAAAGAGTTCAAGTAACCTGTCCAAAGTCACTCAGCTGGCAAAGATGAAGTTAAGATTAAAAGTCACACACTCTAACTCCAGGGTCCATAATAGTAAACACTACACAATATTCCTTCTCTGAGATGTTGATTAAAACTGTCAAATGTTACCAAAAAGCAAGGCAAGTGAGACTGAGAAATAGGGATGAGAAAAGGCTCTAAATGACAGAACATATTTAAAAGTGATGAGTCTAGGGATCTACACATATTAGGCGTTGAATAAATGTCCAGTCTCTCTGAAATCTCTTTCCCCTCCCCCTTCTCTCCCTTTGAAGAAGACAGTTACCAGAGGTTGATACCAAAATCTTATCTGGAATTATTGGGAATTGGAGACAAAACGCATTGTCAGTGATTCTCAAATTTATCAGCATAAGCTAGCAGAAATGCTATTTTCAGCTTCCCACTTCTATACCCAAAATACTGAGTAGGGATGAGCTATCATCATTTTTTACAGCCATTCAGGGGATCTACCAACAACGCTGTAAAAGAAAAAATTTGAATAGTTGGCTTTAAGGAAAGGCAAGAGTGAAACGTGTAACCTGTAGGTTAGGAAACATTTCAGAAGACTTTCTCTGTGTGTTGCCAAAGGGATAGCATAGTCATAGTCCCAAGCAAGGAGCCATATAAAGGTCATATCAAGAGCCAATATAGAGGCTTAAAGAAACAAAAATAATAGTCCATTTGTGGAGCAATATCATTGAGATGGTAAGAAATACTAAGGGGAAAAATGAATGGAAAGTGAACATACAGAAGGTTTTATCCTAGTGAAGAGAAAATTGAGCTCTTGCTGAAAACTCCCAATCTAGCAAACTGTGAAGGGTATTGCTGATGTATGATAGAACTGATCAACAAATACACAAGAATATGTGAAAAAAGAGCATGAGGGAGGGATAGAGAAAAGAAGAGCAAAATCCCATGTCATTCAGCAAGAAAGGAGGGGAGTGAGTGGGCCAGACTGTAGAGACGTTGTGTGTGCAAATGCAGTCAATGACAGAGCTATACACAGATTGTTGTTTAAAGGCAGGGCTTCCAGAAATAAAAGTTCCCAAGCAGTGACTCTAACTTCAGGGTTTTGTTGTTTCTATTTGTTGATACGTTCTTTCTTTGATTTGAGAGGATGCAGACCCTAGAGGAGACTATCGCTTACTCAAGTTTTCATTGCCATCTGGATGAATAGAAGTAGCGGGATTTGGTTAAGAACAAGGTGTTCTGTGTTGAGCCCTCTCTCTAAATCATGCTAAGTTGTTTTCGCCTTGTGCATCTGATAATCTGTAACGCAAATACTCTTATTTCAGCTGTTCCCTGCCAAATCCTCTTTCATTTGCTTCATCTTTCATCATCTTTTACCATATTTAACCGGAAGGCTTTTAAAAGGCTAGAATGCACAGGAGTGTGTAAATGTATTTTGTATTTCTTCAGGTGGAATAATGGGAAAATGTAACTGAAAGGAGATACTGTTTCATACAAATGCGTATTTGAATATATTCTGCCCTCACTGACTTCATGCCTTTGGGTAAACTAAGCCTCAGTTACTTTATCCGCAAAATAATGATGTAATTACAAATTTCAATCACTTTGTTGGTTTTATGGAAGAATTATTTGACACATGTTGGTTTTGGGGTGTGTGTGTTCACACACACAAATAAAAACATACGTTAAATATTTTGTGCTTATACTGATGAATATCCATGAGTCATCATCGTCGTCTTCACTAATGAATAGAGAGAGTATTTTCTACACTCAAGGGAGTGTTTTAGATGCATTAAAGTTGTTAATTTTCCTTTTTTTTTAAAGATTTTATTTATTTATTTGAGAGAAAGAATGAGAGAGAGAAAGCACATGAGTGGGGGGAGGGTCAGAGGGAGAAGCAGACTCCCTGCTGAGCAGGGAGCCCGATGCGGGACTCGATCCCGGGACTCCAGGATCGTGACCTGAGCCGAAGGCAGTGGCTTAACCAACTGAGCCACCCAGGCGCCCTAATTTTCCTTTTATAATAATTCTTATGACTCATGGCAGGCCAATGGATTTGGGTAAGCTGACAGAAATGACCCATAGATTATCCAGAAACTTTACCCCCAGTCCACTGGGCTAGCCACAGAGTAAAAGAAGGTAGAAAAGACTGCATGAGACTGGTAAAGCCAGGAATGCTCAGCAAATACTGGCAGATTGCACGCCACAGGGGGTTGTACACCATCAGCAGTCCAGCAGTCCAGGGATCCCCACCCTGGACTTTTGCCCCTTCACCAAGACCCTCACTGGAGGATTAGATATAAACATCACTGCCTTTGACACGAGTTTTGAGCGCATCCAGGCCAGCCTCAAAGGCTGTACCAAAAAAGTCGCCATTGTGAGGCTTTCAACTTCCCAGTTGTCTCTGCCTTCCCAGGTGCCTCTATGAGAATTTGGTTCGCCCTAAATGCCTCTTGTATAAGTCATTTGGCCCAGAAGAGCACCATGACGGGTCTCAGACTCCATGCCAAAACTCTCCTGAGCTCCTCCAACCACTAGCCCTGAGCCATCTGTGTTCCCCAGACAGGGCACCTTCTCACCAAGGTGACAGATGAGACCACTGGCTGTTCTCTTACTTGTGCACACTCCTTTCTAACAGACTCCCAGATCAGGATTTGGGACTTGAATGAACAAAGTAGCCAACTCCTGGCTGCTCCAAGATGCAACACCACCATTCTCTTTTCTGAGAACAGCTATTTCCTGGCTATAGGAGCTTGACAACTCCTCTGCCAAACTCTGGGATCTCTGTGAGCTTAAGAACATTAAGATGATGTGGCTAGCTAACAACTTTAAGTCACTGAATTTTGACTATGGTGATACCTAAATGGTTATTGGGAACACAGACGTCCACATGGTCATCTGCAAGGAGTGAACAGAAATTCCTCACTCCCAGGGCACGGTGGCTGGACCACAAGGTTGGGCTTTGGGCACCATGCCAAGTTCTTCACTTCAACAAGCATGAGCAGGAGCCTCCAGTTTTTTTAAAGTCTGTAGGCCCTGTCCCTTCTCACAGAAGCTCATGCTCAGTAGTGGGGTAGAGCTAGGGTGGGAAGGAGGTAGAGACTACTTGGCAAGGGGGGGGGGGTCTATAGAGAAACAGTCACATCATTTCACTGCCAGATGACCACTCAGATATAAGAAAAGCATGTGAGAGCCACAGCAGTATGGACCACCCTAACAGATGTGGCAGCATAGGAACATATGTGCAAGGAGGAACTGTCACCTTCTAAAGCCTCAGCGTCAGAGCCCTGAGCTTATCCCCTAATGTCAGTCATTGAGTTGGTGGTGTTGGCCAGTCCATCAACACTTTGTTTCTGTTCCTGTGAGATGGGGAGAGGTTGTAAATAAATCGAGGCTTAGCGAGACACAAATGGGAAGAGAAATTAAGATTGATTTGGATCTAGGACTGACTGCAAAATTTGTGTTCCTAATTATTAAACTTTTTACATTTAATGTTTTTTTCAATTCTAAGCATATATCACTAATGGTCATTTTGAGCTTGTATGAGTGAAGTTTATGTATGGTTGCCCTTGTCATAGTTACTCCTAATTTAACATGCACCCTAAAGTACCATTAGAAATATGTGCTGTTAAATTTAATGTTAAATTTGTGTTGTGTGCATTTATATTTCCTTCTTTGGGCACACACAGATTTAAACCTGGGCCTTAGACTGTCATGAAGGAAACACTGAAATAAAAATGCGATGATGTGTCAAAACCATAAACATATGTAATTTCATCATTTTCCTAACACCTCATTTCTATCTCCTAATCCCAGAAAAAATTCCAGTGGAATCCTCATCTTTATTCATTCATATTCAATCTAGGGACACACAGTGAAAGCCAAACTTTTAAATCTGATGCATCATTTGTTTGTGTGACAAATATCTCATTCGCCCTTTCTAAATTTCACTGAGGACGCTGTTCTGATGATAATAAGAAATGTGTATTTCCACATAATAGAATGTGGGGATTTTTGCTCATTTTCGTAAGTCGTTAGCATTAAAGTGGGTAATTTAATCAGAAGAAATATATCCAGGTGGTTCAAATTTATAGAAAAATCACTTTAAATCTTTTCATTGCATTTAAGTTTGCTTTTAATACAGACTAAGCAAAACCTAGGATAGAATAAATCTTAATCCCACTTATACCTGATAGCAGCCAGCCTCTTGGGGGCTTCTGGTAGAGCTAAAATATAATCCATTTGTCAGCTCTCCATTGGTTGATGTCCTCAGGGAATTTTATCTACAGTAATTTGCAAATGCTTCCTTTCCCTATTGACACTGAGGGAGGTTTTTATTACATTAGTGGTTACAGTAGTTGTGAGAGGGGATGTATTGTCTCTCAAACCACTTGCTCTTGGCTGACCACTCATGCCCATGTATTTCATATCTGGGTCTACATAACTAATGCTTTCCCATTCCATTCCCTTTCTGAATTGGAAACTTGGTTTTAAGGTGACTACATTCATGACTCACTTTAATATTCCAAATTCCCATAGAAGTTTCCATAACTGAGTGCACCAAAAGTGTTGTTTTGTTGTCTGTAAGGTTAGACTCATTTGCCTGACTTTACAGAGAGACCATTGGCTATGGCCTAAGGTTCTATAAATATTCAAACACTCCCCACAAGGGCTTGAGGCAGATTCCTCTCTACTACTCTACCCTTTGTGCTAACTTGCTCTCTCCTCTCATCAGTTACCTTCTTCATGTGATTTACATATGATGGTGTATTCTCAATCCAGAAACCCACATGGAAAAACCATGCGTGGCTTTTAGACCACAGAGCAACGAAAGAAGTGTGGTCCTCGGAGGGCTACATGATTGTCTGTGCCAGTCGTGAGATAACCTGCCCACACAGACAATGTCAGGAGTGTCGCCAACTGCCGCCCCCCCCCCAACCCCGGAAGAAGCTGGCAGTTGAGCTTCTTCAAGTTTTCACTTGAGCTATACTGAGGAGCTAACTTAGGCAGTCTTTGAGTGCAACCTCCAAGAGTTTCCTGCTAGTAGCCTTATTTGAGTTCTGTGTAAGACCCCAGGCTATATATATTTATTTTGCACATGCTACTAATGCCATGTGAACCGTCAGTTCATAGAAGCCTAGCTGAACTGCCTGAGCCATCATCCTTTGTAGAACTTAAAAGACTTTTTTTCAGTTCAGCCTCCATTGGCTTTCAGGCATCTTCTTGTACCTTGGGAATAAGAATCGACAAAATTCCTAAATAAGCAGTGTGGTTTTCTCAAAGTCTGAACAGCCTGCTAGTGTCTAAGATTATTGTTTAGTGACAGGGTCAGCGAGAGATAACTTATTTCTCAGAATTTGAAGAATGTCCATGGTTGTTCTAGGAATTTCACAGGCTAGGATAGCCTTGAATTAAAGTTGTGCTTATCAGAGAGCTTCTATTTGTCATATGGATGACTAGAGCCCTCAATGCCTCTGGGCTCCTTTCTCAGGGGAGTCCGTTATCATGGCGTCAATATACTGCTCCAACAAACTACTCATGATCGTCAAGCCCAAGTCCTGCCTTACTAGATTATGGCAACAGGGTAGCAAATTCAGATATCCTTGTGTTATTACAATAAGTACATACCAAGAACCCAAGTCACCAAAATGCAAATTGTTCTGGCTGGACTGCAGAATTACTGTGAAACAGAAGAACTTAAACAGGACTATAATGCATACAAGTTTTCCTTGGCCTGTTGCACTTCGTACATAGTCTTTCCCATATTAAGTACAGCTGAGGTAACTGGAGGAAATATCTTGCTTAAAATTTGATAGTCTATTATTAATATACATGTACTGCATGCTTTGTAAGCTATCCAGACAAGACTGTTAAAAAAAAAAAAAACGTTTTACAATCAAACCTTCTAATTCATGCATTGCCATAATCAGAAGAAATATCTTACATTAGTTTTATACCAATTATGCATTGTTTAAACACTGCTTAAAATTGACTACTTAGGAAAGATTGGGTTATTCAAAAGATTCCTATTTATGATGGGTAGTTAAACCTGGAGGAGTGGGGTTAGTTATTCCTTGTAAAAAGGGTAAGGCCAAAATGCCCAGTTCATACATCTATTCTAATTATACATCCAGGTAAATTCAAGGACCACAGAATATTTTCTCTAGTCACATATTCTAACTTGTGACTTAATCTACATCTGAGTTCCTTCTACCACTGCATCTTCATACTCTTCATATTTTAAAGTCTGAGTTTCAATTTTGGGAATTTCACAGTGCTATTCCAGAATAGATGTTGAGCCAGATATCTGGCATCCTGACAAGTTTTGTATATCAACCCAAATCTACTTTACTCAAATTGTACTTATGTCCCAAGATACCCTACCAGAAGTTGAGCAAGCAACTTCTAATTTTAGATTTTAGCCCTTCTAATCAATCATTCTCAGATATTATGCCTTTAAATGGAAAGGTACATTCAGCATTCAGTCTACTTTTATTTCTTTTTTTTAATTAAGAGTTTATTTTTTAGATCAAATCAAAGCAAATGGAAGGTCCTGTCAAATGCATGGACAGCCTTCTCCATTAACAACATCATTCATCAGAGTGGTGTATTTGTTACAATTAACAAATCTAAATTGACTTATAATCATTCAAAGTTTATAGTTTACATTAAGGTTAACTTTTGGTGTTGTACATTCCATGGGTTTAAAAAAATGTATAATGACATGTATCCACCAATACATTATTATATGTAGTGCTTTCACTGCCTGACAAAGCCTCTGTGTTCCACCTCTTTATTCCCACATTTTACTGGCCCCTGACAATCTGTGATCATTTTCCTGTCTACAGTTTTGCCTTTTCCAGAGTGTCCTATAGTGAGAATTAAATAGTATGCAACATTGTCAGATTTACTCTTTCACTTTTGAAATTCTTCTATATCTTCCAATGGTTTGATGGTTCGTTTATTTTTAGTGCCAAATACTATTCCATTGTATGATGTACCACTGTTTATCCATTCACCTACTGAATGGTATCTTGGTTGCTTCCAAGTTTTGGCTGTTATGAATAAAGCTGCTATAAATATCCATGTGCATTGTTTTGTTTGGACATGTTTTCAAATCCTTTGGGTCAATACCAAAGAATTTGATTGTGAGGTCATACTGTAAGAATATGTCTAGTTTTATAAAAAAAAGTGTCAACTGTCTTCCAAAATGGCTATATAGTTTTGCATGTGGTCCAGATAGGAGTCATTCTAATGGGTATGGAATGGTATCTTATAGTTTTAACTTCCATTTTCTGAATGACAATTCATGTGAAGCATCTTTTAATGTTTATTTACCATCTGAATATCTTCTTTGATGAGGCCTATTTTTTTAGTCCAGTCCTTTCTTATTGTTGGATTTTAAGAGTTCTGTGTCCTTAGATAGCCTTATTTTGGATAAAGGTCCTTAGGTGTATCTTTTAACAAATGTTCTCCCAATCTGTGAATTTATTTCTCATTCCCTTCACATTGCCTTTTGGATAACAGAAGTTTTTAGTTTTAATGAAGTCCAGCCTAGCAAAGTATTTATTTTATGGATTGTGCCTTTGGTGTTATATCTAAAATGTTATCAGTATACCAAAGGCCATTTAGGTTTTCTTCTATGTTCTCTTCTAGGACTTTTAGAGTCTTGCCTTCTACATGTAAGTCTGTGATCCATAAGGTGTTAATTTTTGTGAAAAGTGTAAAGTCTGTGTCTAGATTCATCCTTTTGAAATAAGATGTCCAGTTGTTCCAATACCATTTGCTGAAAAGCCTCTTTGCTCCATTGTATTGCCTTTGTTCCTTTTCTTAAAACCAGTTAACTAGATTTATTTGGGTCCATTTATTGGCTTTCTATTCTGTTACAATGATCTTTTAGTCTATTCTTTCACTATGCCACACTGTCTTGATTATGGTAGCTTTATAGTTAACTCTTGAGGGTGTTAGTTCTCTGATTTGGTGGTTTTATTTCAATAATATTTTGACTATTCTGGCTCTTTTGCCTCTGCATATAGATGTTATAATCAATTGTTGATATCCACAAAAATAATTTTCTAGGATTTTGAATGAGATTGCATTGAATGTATAGATCAAGTTGGGAATAAATGACATTTTGATAATATTGAGTTTTCCTATCCATGCACATAGAATATCTCATTTACTTCTTTGATTTCCTTCACCAGAGATGTGTAGTTTTCCTGATATAGTTCTTATATATATATGTTTTATTAGATGTATTCCCACGTATTTCAAATATTTTGGATGCTAATGTAAATGACATTATGTTTTATTTCAAATTTCTGTTGTTCCTTGCTGATATAGAGGAAAGTGATTGACTTTTGTATATTAACTTTGTATATTGCAAACTTGTTATACTTGCTTATTATCACCAGACATTTTTTTGGTCCATTCCTTCAGATTTTCTATGTAGATGATCATGTCACCTGCAAACAAGGAAATTTTTTCTTTCTTCCTAATCTGCTTCTCTTATATATCTTTCTCTTATTGCTTTAGCTAGATCTTCCCAGTATGACTTTGAAAAAGACTGATAAGAGTGAATGTCCTTGCCTTGTTTCTGATCTTAGTAGGAAAGCTTGGAGTTTCTCACTACCAAGTATAGTGTTAAATGTAGGATTCTTATATATATATTCCTTCTCAAGTTGATTAAGTTTCCTCTATCCCTAGCTTGACTGGTTTTGTCAAATGCCTTTTGCTGCATCTATTGACATGATCATGAAATTTTTTGTTTGTAGCCTCTTGATGTTATGGAATAATTGATTTTTAAATGTTGAACCAGTTTTGCATACCTGGGATAAATTCCACTTGGTTGCAGTATAAAATTATTTTTATACCTTACTGCATTTGGTTGGCTATTTTGTTGAAGATTTTTATATCTATGCTTATGAGAGATTTTGCCCTGTACTTTTCTTGTAATGTTTGTGTATGATTTTGGTATTAGGGTAAACCTGCCCTTGTAGAATTAATTAGGAAATATCCTCTCTATTTCTATCCTCTGAAAAAGATTGTATAGAACTGATATTTCTTTCTTAAATATTTGGGGGAATTCACAATGAGCCCATCTGGGCTTTCTGTTTGGAAGGTTATTAATTATTGATTCAATTTCTTTAATAGTTATGGCCCTCTTCAGATTACCTATTTGTTCTTGTGTGGTTTTTGGCAGACTGTGACTTTCACAGAATTCTATTTCATCTAGTTTGTCACATTTGTGGACATAGAGTTGTTCATAATGTTATTTTATTGTTCTTCTAATGTCCATAGGATCTCTAGTGATAACTCCACTTTTATTTATGATGTTAGTAATTTATGCCTTCTCTTTTTTTTCTTAGTTAACCTAGATAGAGGCTTATTAACTTTACTGATCATTTTAAGAACCAGCTTTTGTTTCCATTCATTTTTCTTCATTGATTTACTGCTTTCAATTTCACTGATTTCTATTCTATTTATTTTCTTCTTAACTTGGATTTTTTTTTCTAGTTCCCTAAGATGTAAGCTTAGTTGATTGATTTTAGATCTTTCTTCTTTTCTAATGTAAAATTGCAATGCTATGAACGTCCCTGCTTTCACTACGTCCCACAAATTTTGATAAGTTGTGTTATTATTTTTATTTAGTTCAAAGTATTTTTAAATTTCACTTGAGATTTTTTTCTTTAATTTATGTGTTATTTAGAAATGTATTTAATCTCCACATATTTGGAGACTTCCTAGTTATCGTTCTGTTATTAATTTTTAATTTAATTCCATTGTGGTCATAACATATGTGGTCAAAACATAAACACACAATGTTTATGTTTTCTATTTTTTCAAATTTGTTAAGGTGTGTCTTATGGCCCAGAATGTGGTCTATCTTGGTGAAAGTTCCATGTGAGTTTGAGAAGAAGGTCCATTTTGTTGTTGAATAAAGTCTAATGATGTCCATTATATCCAGTTGATGGATGGTGTTGTGGAGCTCAACTGTGTCCTTGTTAATTTTCTGCCTCCTGAATCTGTCCATTTCTGACAGAGGGCTATTGAATTCTCCGACTATGATAGTGGATTCATTTATTTCACTTCACAATTTTATTAGTTTTTCACTCACATAGTTTGACACTTAAGTTAGAAAAATAAGTTTTGGTTTTGCCTTCACTTGTTACTTCTTCAGTGTTGCTCCTTTCCACATCTAGATCTGAATCTCTGTTCTGTATTATTTTCCTACTCTCTAAAGAAATTTTTTAACATTTCTTACATGGAAGGTCTGCTGACAACAAATTCCCTCAATTATTGTTAGTCTCAGAAAGTCTCTGTAGGTAGGTCTCTCACTTTTGGAGGATAATTTCACAGGTTAAAGAATTCTAGGATTTGTTTTACTCTTATTTTAAATATTTCACTCCATACCCTTCTTGCTTGCATGGTTACTGAGGAGCAATCAGATGTAATTCTTTTTTCTCTCTATGTAAGATGTTTGAGGAATTTTCTTTATCTTTGATATTCTGTAATTTGAAAATGATATGCATAGGTATCAGGGTTATTTATTTTTTTTTAATTTAGGTTTTTGTTTTTTCTTTGTCATTTTGGTTTTCTCTAAGCTTCCTGGACCTGATTTGGTGTCTGACATTAAAGTTGGGAAAATTCTCAGTCTTTATTGTTTCAAATATTTTGTTGTTGTTCTCCTTCTGGTAGTCCTATTACATCTGTTATGGCATAAGTAATACCTTGTCCCATGGTCCCTGGATATTCTGCTTGTTTGTTTTTTCAGTCTTCGTTCTCTTTGCTTTCAGTTTCCTAGAATTCTGTTGATATATCCTTTAGCTCACAGTTTCTTTTCTCTGCTTTGTCCAGGCTATTAATGTGTCCATCAAAAGCATTCTTTATTTCCGCTGCAGTGTTTGTTTGTTTTCTTAATCTCTGGCATTTCTTTTTGTTCTTTCTTAGGATTTCCATCTCTATTTACATTGTCCATCTGTTCTTGCATGTTGTCTATCCATCAGAGCTCTTAGTATAGTAATCATAGTTGTTTTAAATTCTCGGTCTTCTAATTCCAACGCCATGCCATGTCTGTTTCTGAGCCGTGCTCTATCTAAATTATTTTTTTCCCTTTTGATATGCCTTATGATTTTTTTTTTTTTTTTGGATATTCAGACACGATGTACTATCAGACTTGTCCATACTGAGCCTTCAGGAATTTGTCAGCTCCAGTTGAGGTTTCCTTGCCCTAGTGCTGGTTCCTGTGGAAGTTTCTGCTTGTGCGCCTCCAGAGGATCTAGTAAGCCATGACTCTCTGAACTTCCTATTCTGTCTCCCATCTTGTGGACAGCAGTCTGCCCTCATCCTCTCCTCTCTTATGGAAAGGAAAGTGGTCGATTCTTCAATCTGTTTAGCTTTTTATGTGTTATTAGGTAGGAGTAGTGACTTTCAGGCTCCTTACATGCATAACTAGAAACTCAACCTAGCTGTCTTTTAAAATATTTTCTGTTCTGGCACACGAAAACCATGTTTTGATTACATCTTTACAAGGCAGGCTAATTATAGTAAATTTAGCAAGACATTTTCAGTAGTGGGAGTATGGTCACCAGTAATTTGTTCTCACCCTTAAGCATCGATTGACTGATGCATTCTCAGTGCCTTACTAGAAATGCAGGCAGTTTCATCATTATAATTAATTATTATTATTATATTCTTTTAATTTTTTTTTAAAGATTTTATTTATTTATTTGACAGAGAGACACAGCGAGAGCAGGAACATGAGCAGGGGCAGTGGGAGACGGAGAGGGAGACTCCCCGCTGAGCAGGGAGCCCAATGCGGGGCTCTATCCCAGGACCCTGGGATCATGACCTGAGCCGAAGGCAGACGCTTAATGACTGAGCCACCCAGCACCCCTCTTTTAACTCTTTTAACGTATTACTGAGAATAATGCCTATAACTTTCAGTTCACTTGATTTAATTGTCTAATATTTACTGGATGCTCATTGAGTTGTTCAAACCTCACTAGAGTCTCCTTTTAAAACATTCTTACCCTCATCATCCCTTTTCCCCTTTTCCCCTTGCCACTTCACAACTCCTTACTCCCATCCTGCCCAGACAACCACCAATCTACTTTGGATACCTATAGATTTTCCTGTTCTGAACATGTATATACATGGAACAACATGATGTGTGATTTATGATTGGCTTCTTTCACTTAGCATTATGTTTTCAAGGTTTATCTATGTTGTATCATGTATCAGTGCTCCATTTTGTTTTATTGCCAAATAATACTCTTTGGAATATACTACCTTTTCACCCATTCATCAGTTGATGACATTTAGATTGTTTTCTCCCTGGCCATTATGGATAATGCTCTTATAAACATCTCTGTACAAGTTTTTATGTGAACATATGTTTTCATACCCCTGAGGTAAGCATCTAGTAACTCCTAGGTCACAGGAACACTCTGTGTTAAAATTTTAAGAAACTGTTAGATTATTCTTCAAGGTGACTACATCATTTTATATGTCCACCAGTAGAGCATGAGGGTTCCAGTATCTCCACAACCTCATCAACACTTGTTAATATGGTTTTAAGTATAGTCATTCTAACATGTCTGAAGTGGTATCTCATTGTGGTTTTAATTTGCATGTTCCTCTCAGTAAAGGTATTGAGTTTTTTTTTCATATTATTTGTCAATCGTATATCTTCATAGGAGAAATGTCTTTTTAGCTCTTTTTCCCACTTGTCCACAAATAACACTTTTTAACTGAATTGTTTATCTCTAATTATTGAATTATAAATCTTTTATTCTAAATGCAAGTCCCTTAACACATATATTATTTGCAGACAATTTCCCCATTTTATGCATTTTCTTATATTTTTGATGATGGTCTTTGAAGCATATGTTTTTGATTTTGAATGATTCCAATATATTTTTTCATTGCTTAGGCTTTGGATAGCATATCTAAGAGAGCTTTGCCTAACCCAGAGTTACAGGGCTTTATTCCAATATTTTCTTCTGAGATTTATATATTTTAGTTCTTACATTTATGCCTATAATTTTGCATTTGTGTGTGTGTATGTGGTTTGAGGTATGGTTGCTACTTCATTATTTTCTATGTGGGTAAATAGTTAACCCAGGACCATTTTTGAAAAGACCATTCTTTCCATCATTTCATGTTCTGAACATCCTTGTTCAAAATTAATTGACAATAAATATAAGGGCGTATTTGGAAATGCTCAACTATATTGATCTGTATGTTTAGCCATATGCCATTACCATACTGTCTTAATAATTTATTAAGTATATTTGTATGTGTGTGTGTGTTTATTTAGAAAAATGATTGTTACTATGTAAGTTTTGAAATTAGGGAGTGTAGTCTTTGAATTTTGTTCTTTTTCAAAATTGTGACCGTTCTGAATCCTTGTATTTCCATATGAAGTTTAGGATCAGTTTGTCAGTTTCTTCATAAGATCTACCTTGTATTTTGTTAGGTATTGCAATGAATCTGTAGATCAACTTCAGGAGTATTTCTATGTTAACAATATAAGCCTTACAATCTATGATCATGGGCTGACTTTCCATTTATTTAGATCTTTAATTTCCTTCAACTATATTTTTTATGTTCAGTAAATAAGAATTTCACTTTAGTTAAAGTTATTCCTCAATATTTAATTTTTTAAAATGCTTTTATAAATACTTAAATTTCATTTTTGGTTATTTCTACTAGAAAAACTATTTTTGTGTGTATTATTCTATGCATTGCAACTTTGCTGCATTGATTAGTTCTATTAGTTTCTTAGGGAATTAATATTTTCTATAAAAAAGATAATGTAATCTTCAAATAAAGATGTTTATTTTTTATTTTTATTATTTTTTAAGATTTTATTTATTTATTTGTCAGAGAGGGAGAGAGAGAGTGGGAGCACAAGCAGGGGGGAGCTGCAGGTATAGGGAGAAGCAGGCTCCCCGCCAAGCAGGAAGCCCAATGCGAGACTCAATCCCAGGACCCTGGGATCATGACCTGAGCTGAAGGCAGACGCTTAACTGACTGAGCCCACCAGGTATCCCTAAAGATATGTTTAATTGTCTTTTTCAGTCCAATTGACTTTTGTTTCATTTTCTTGCCTTTTTGCCCTGATTACAGCACAGTGTTGAACATAAGTGGGGAGACTAAACATCCTTGTCTTTTTCCTGATCTTAGGGACAAAGCTTTCCAGTTATTTGCCATTTAGTATAATGTAAGCTGTGAGCTTTTCACAGATGCCCATTATCACTTTGAGAAAGTTATTGATTAGAACTAGATTGTTGAGTGTTTTGCCATGATGGGGTGTTGGATTTTTGTCCAGTGTTTTCTACATCTGTTGAAATGATTAAGTTCATTCCATTCTTAAAAGCTATCTAACAACTACAAATGAATGAGAGCTCATTTTACTCTTTTTTTTTTTTATCTTACATTTGTTTTCCCTTTATTTTGGATGGCATAAGTATTTTGTTTTGGTTTTTAATAATGAGATAGGTTTTATTGCATGCAACAAAGATATCTTTAAATGGTATATTAAACAATTGAAAAATGCCAGATATATTCTAAAGTAAAAGTTTACATTTGTCCTGTGATTATAACCATTCTTATATTGCATATAGTGTGTATCTGTATGTATTTGTGTTTAAAAATGGTTGTTACTTAACAAATGAGTAGTTATACTTGCCTGTTTTTCCATAGCAGCCAGATTAAATAAAGCAAACTGCTGAATATAGTATGATTTTGGTTTGTCTCAATGATTTCTTTCCAAAATGCTCCATCCTACTTGTTATTTTGTACTTAGGAAATTTCTCTTAATTTCATATTTTTTTGTGAATTTTAAATCTGTTGAGAATTTTATGGACCTACCATTCAGAAAAAAAAAAAAAAAACCTCACTGGGCAATAAAGCATGATATCAATGCACAAATGTTTCACTAGTCAAATATGGCTTCAAGAATTATTTCAAAACCATTATCTTCTATCAAACATTTTTCAGTATATTGTTTGTCCGGATTTCACATGCAGCTGTAGGTAGGAAAAGTATTACCATGGAATCAGTACTTTCAAATATCAGATAGTGCAATTGGACCACTACTAATTTCACCTTGCTATTAGTTGACCTGGATAGTGATATCACCATAATATCTACCACCTATTTTAGTTGAAAATTGGCAATATGTTATGTAGTTCCACAATCGATGTTCAAAGCACTAACAACTGAGAGTCCAGCTATGACTTGGAAGGGCTTGATTAAACGTGCCACTTCACTCAACAAGAGGGAGGAGTGGAAAAGAGAGTAGATGAAGTAGTGTTTTGGAGAAAAAGAATTTGTGAGTGGTTGCAATAAGTTCCTTCTTATTCCTTCCAAGAGGATTTGACTGACACTTATCCTCCTTCATTAAATCAAAATTTATATATATCTTTGGATAAATTCTAGTGAGCCACAGGACTGATAGGTATCTGCTACTGCTGGGACATGGGGAGGAAGCAAAGAGAGTATGAAAGAGCTGAGAGAAAATAACCCATTTCACATGACAAGGATAATACAGTTTTCCTTTTTAAGTGGGTCCTGCTCAAAATGGTTGAAAATTAAATTAGCTTGGCCCAAATGAGAACTATGTGTTACAGAGGAGATGCCAAGATGAGGAGCAATCATAACCACTGTGGGAGAGGACAGGGAGCTCTCCAATGGTAGTCAACGGAGAAAATATCTTTCTCTTCTTTCCCAGCCACAACCTCAGCACAGTAAGCCCAGAAAAGAGAAAGGCACTAAAAGAGCAACCCTCTGCCCCCAACCCACTGGAGAACCAGGTGTAATCTGTACCAAAGGGAAAGGGGGACTTTAAAATGAATTTTGAGATTGAGGAATTCAGCTCTGTTTTGATAAATTGAGAACATTAAAGAAAAAACTGTAGAAGCAGATGGAACTTTCACTAAGGATACTGGCTATTCTTCTAGATACTGTAATGGTAAGTGATAATACAGAGCAAGGCCAGTAGAAGATACTGTGTAAATACTGCATTTATCTGTTATAACAATGACTGTCTTTATTTCTCTTATTTACATTCAATGTAAAGCATAATAGGGCGCCTGGGTGGCTCAGTTGGTTAAGCGACTGCCTTTGGCTCAGGTCATGATCCTGGAGTCCCGGGATCGAGTCCCGCATCGGGCCCCCTGCTCAACAGGGAGTCTGTTTCTCCTTCTGACCCTCCTCCCTCTCATGCTCTCTGTCTCTCATTCTCTCTCACAAATAAGTAAATAAAATCTTTAAAAAAAAAAAAAAAAGCATAATAATTGTGTTTTTAGGCAAAATTATTTTATATAAAAACAAGAACATTTGTCAGGTATTGTATATAAGCTGTGTTGATAGAATAATTGGATGAATGCTTACATGTACAAAGCAAGTAGATCTTGTTTGGGAATATTTAGGCTTCTATATTTGTAAATTGTTTTTGGTTCTGCTTGATTTCAGGTGAACTTTAAAATGTGAAATCAATTCTAGAATTAGAAAACTTCAATGAACTGAAAAAGATATTATTCCTTTCTCCCAGCTGACTCTTAGTCACCTACTTCTGCCTGTATCCTTCTTGTTTCTATGATGCAGTTATGAAAGAGAAGTTAATGGGTTCATGTGGGGAGAAAACAATGTGAAGCTTTTGAATAATAGATTGAAATATAATCATGGGGAATATATAATAACCTTGCTATTGGTGATCACATAAAAGGCATTTAAAAATTTCCTGTCAAAACATAATCTTAGATAATATTTATTAATTTTTATACATAAGATAATCAGGAAATTATCTTGTGAATCAGAATAAATGATGATAGATATATTTTTTGATATATTTACTTAGAATATTTCCATTTGCACTTTATTTTTTTGTGAGAGTGAAACTGCCTCTGCTATTAGATCAAGGTTTTTTTTTTAAATAAAAATAATATGTGACTTGATCAAAGTAAAACTTTATCTTATCTAGTTAAGCATGGCAAGAATTGCATGTACCCTATTTCCAGTTTTCTATACTTTCATGTTTCAGTATAGTCAAATCTTAGCCTTTATCAGAAACTTTCTCTGATTCTCCTGAGATCTTTATCAGAATGTACTCTCATTCTGAGACTTTTTTTTTTCTTTTTTTAGAATGAATAACTTAAACTAATGAGAAACAATGTTACTGGGAAGATCAGCGAACAGGCAATACAAAGACTTGATTTATTTTCCTTATATGAGCTTACTTACATAACTTGACTAAGTTAATAGGTGTGTAGGGATGTGGGGCAAGTTCAGAGCACGTGTCTCTAAAAGGTAATACCTAAATTACGTTTCATCAGGGTTATATAATTCATGACAGTTATGAAAGTTCAAAGCCCAAGAGTTTTTTAATTCCAGTCTTTGGCTAGACAGATCCATTCTTGATTCAGGAATATATCATCTGAAGCTCTTTAGGGATAGAGTTTAAAGGAACTTTGAGCTACAAGGTAGAAGTTGTTATCTGGAACAATTGAAGATGCTAGGTTCAGAGAAGCAAGTGAATACAAAAAAAAGGAAGCAGGCTCCAAATCATAGGGAGCAGTGAGAAAAAGAGCAAATTCATTCCCAGCCATAGTCGGTGTCCCAAATTATGGGTTCAGAGAAACAATATCAAGAAAATAGGTCATAACTTAATGAGGAAAAGGCAATTTCTGAAATTTAAAATCTTGAGAGCAGTTCCTAGGTAGAATACTGGCATTTGGAGGGGTGCCTGGTGGCTCAGTCGGTCATGTCCAATTCTTGATTTCAGCTCAGATCATGATCTCAGGGTTGTGAGATTGAGCCCCAGAGAGTCTGCTTGAGAGTCTCTCCCTCTCTGCCAAAATGAATTACAATAATTGAATGGTATATGGGTTAATTGTATAGTATAGATAAAATACATAATATATGAGCAAAAATACGGTGATACTAAATCCCCCAAAATCTCAATAATTTTGAATGTAGGTATTTTTAATTTATCATCTCAATTCCACATAGGTTTGTAAGATTTTTATTTGCTAGAGGAAGAGGAAATTAAATTCGTAGTTATTTTTTCATGCTTCACTGCCAAATTGATTTGAATAATTTTTAGTTAAGACTTGTAGTTGGTTTTGCAGAAATGCTAGTCACTTTACTCCAAGGTGACTATCTTGCTATATTTTACATATAGAAAACTGACATCTAGAGAATTTGTGGTAGAGAATTTGTGTTTTTTAATATTAAATAACAAACTCATTGTTGAAGCATCAAAACTAAGTAATTTCTGTCTTTTCTAATTGTCCTTTATATTATACAGTATTTACTTCATAAGTCCACCATTTCCTTTAGTATAATAAGGTATAGTTAGTATAGTTTAGTATAATATGCCTTAGTATAATATGCAGAAGGCATCTCTGAAATAAAATAATTTAATCTGGGTAGGAGATCTTATTCAGTCCTTTTTCAGCTACAAATCATCTTAACATAAATTAGTTTATAAGGTTTAGCAGAAAGCATAACAACCATAAAAAAAAAAAAAAAGAATCTGTGTAAATATAGAGATGTCAGTTCTGCCTGGGAGGAATAGAACTTGGTGGGGGTTGTTAAACATGATACTGACATTCTGGAGGTTGGACTAACTAAAAGACTAAATTGTCAATATGGGAAGGAAGATGAGGTTAAAGGAAATAATTTTTTCATCTATTATTGTTTTTTGATATTTTCTCTCAAGTTAATAACAATTACTAAAAAGTGTCATATTTTAAAACTACAAAGATTTTTCTCTGTTCAGTTTGTATATTCACAATTAAGATTTTCTTAAAGATAATTGCAAATATTTAGGGAATTTAACTTTAGGGAAAATACAATCTTAGAGAAAAGGAAACTCTCTGTGGTTCAAGAATAAAAAGGATGGGTGCCTGGGTGGCTCAGTCGTTAAGCTTCTGCCTTTGGCTCTGGTCATGATCCCAGGGTCCTGGGATCGAGTCCCGCATCAGGTGCATCAGGCTCCCTGCTTGGCAGGAATTCTGTTTCTCCCTCTCCTACTCCCCCTGCTTGTGTTCCTGTCTTGCCGTCTCTCTCTCTGTCAAATAAATAAATAAAATCTTTTTAAAAAAAAAAGAATAAAAAGGAAAGATAAAGTTGAAATAAATACACCTTTCACACTCAGCAAATATGATCACATCGCAACTGGTCTTGCCAGACATTTTCCACACTTGTACATACTCCTTAGTGCCCACAAAATTAAAAGATTAAGAAGTTAATAAGATTTATTCAATCATCTTAATTGTACTGCACAATAATCTTGATGTACAATGTTTTCTTCTCCAAAATTGAAGGCACAAATGTCTAATGATGAAGTCTTCCTTTATGAATAGTTTGTCTTTGTCAAAAATTCAATGGCAGAATTCCACTGATGTCAGTGTCTATATGATCCATCTGCTGCATAAAAGCTGGCTGACAGTAGAAGTAGCCTAAGGGAATTCTAACATATGTAACTCTCTTTTCAAAATTGAAGATTTTACCCATGAATTTCAATTGTATTTTCTATTGTACTTACTTTCTATTTGGTTAACATACCTTGAAAATGCATTGAATGGTATGCATAAAATGCATAAAATGAAAACATTTTAATGGAGATATATATAGAGAACAAGCATAATGCCTCACACAATCACTCACAAATACCGTTTCTTCTACCAATCCTATGTAAATATCAGCATATGTTGAACATTTTTTATATATTCAAGAAAATAGAGAACATTTATTCTGAATTTTATATGATTATTTCATAACAAAAACCTAATTACTAATTATTACTTTCCTTTAAGATAGTCTGCAACTATTTGTTAGTTATAAATTGATTAAAAATCCACTGAGAATATAGTCTTAAGAAAGATGAACCAGGGATGCCCAGGTGGCTCAGTTGGTAAAGAGTCCAACTCTTGGTTTTGGCTCAGCTTGTGATCTCATGGTTTGTGAGTTCAAGCCCCATGCTCAGCGCAGTCTTTTGAAGATTCTCTCCCTCTTCCTCTGCTCATCCCCCTGCTCATGCTCTCTCTTTCTCTAATTAATTAATCAATTAATTTAAAAAAGAAGGATGAACTGGATGGGGAGTTGGGAAAAAAATTTAATATTTCAAAACCAAGCTGGCAACAAAATTAAAAGTGTTACTGTCTGATACTCCTTGGAAGTGTGTGTGGCTTGGGCTGGAGTAAAAGAAAGGTTGTCCTTCTAGTTCCCAGAGAATAAACCTAGGAATTCAGAGAAGTATCACATGGCAAGGACTTCCATTTCATCGAATAGGGTTTGCCATATAATTTCTCTTGTCTAAGACTGGAAGGATAGAAACTATAATCCAATTTGCTAAAGAAGATATTCCTATGCCTATTGAGTCATGTGATTCTCTACTTATAAATTGTCATTGGATGGCATACTCGCCATAATGGAGATACTAATACTCTTTCTTTTCAGCAATATCCAAGCATAAACAAGAAATTAAATAATTAAATGTCATTGAAGGCAGTTGTTAAATTCACTAGTGGTATTTTGTTAAATTATTTTTACTAATGATCATTTAAAGTTATTCTTTTATATAGGTTTTGAAAAAAACTACCTGTATGATATGGTTTTGGCAAATTTTATAAAATTTGCCAGTTATCCGAGGATTCTAGGTTTAATAATTTTGAGATAGTGCAAAATTAAAGTTACAAGGAAGACAAAAATAGAAATAGCCCTGAGAATAGATTTGTATTCATTTGTGTTTTTCCTTTTTGATAGAAAAACACTAATGAAAACTTTGAGATGAACTTTTTTTTAAATACACATTTAATTTGTTAGAAATTTTTGAATTTTAAGGCTTTTATACATAAGTTCCTGCTTCACATAATTAACTAGCAAGACTGGTATTACTAAAGTTAATTGCTGTAACATGTATTTTATTCTATATATATGCCATTTAACATTTAGATAGGCTTATTCTAAATGATGGTTGGATTGGTGGTCCTCAATTTTAATTTAGATGAGCTGATTCAGGTATTTGCACTGAGTGATGGGCAGTACTGGGGTGGGGAGTACAGTGGAATAAAATGGATTAAGAACCAGCAGGAACTGAATAAACAGAAATAAAATGAGGCAGCAAAATTAGTGAAGAACTAAAGGGAGCAGGTAAAAAGATGTCAGGCAAAAAGCAAAGAATGCAAGAATTGAGTAATTTATAGGTTTCAAAATATTCTGTGCTTAAAGAAGAACATGTCCTCTAGCCTTGTCCAGACCATAGTTTGCAAGACTCAGAAAGGATGATCTTACAATTAAGCTATCCTCTTCGATTCATTTTCTGTTGTTCCTTCATTTTTTCCCCTCATGGTTACTAATTTATTGCCCTGTTTCTGTTTCTTCTCAGTTTGCCCTTTATAGTTGATGAGATTCCCAATTCGGGGATGAAGAAACCAGGCAGAAAATGGCCCACTCATGCAGCTGGGACATGAAGTTAATAGTCCTAGCGACAGCCTAGAGTATTGGAGGGCAGGGAACTGTCCCCAGAGCACAGCAGGGGGCCCCCGTCAAGTATGCAGCAGAGGTCTGGTCAGTGTGTACATGTCAGAAAACCACCCAGAGCCAGGGGAAGAACTACTCCAAAGAATTAAAGGAAACAGTACTTAGTACTATTTCCAGTCCTCACACAGGACTGGAAATAGTGCCTATTCCCACTATTTAGACTGGACTTCAAAATTCATGAGGTATCACACAGAATACACAGAAGGGTCTTGCTTAAATAGTGGGGGACATTAGCTCTACAGTGAGAACTACTCTGGTCCCACCTAATAATGTTTAAAACAAGATCCTAGAGATTCAAACTTGTTATAAGTAACTTAATTGCATTCCAGAACAAAGCTCATTAGTGTTTATAGGAATAAAATAGTAACCGGTACCCAACAAGGTGAAGTTTATAATGTTTGCCATTTAATATAAAATTGTAAGGCATGCAAAGATGCAGAAAAATACAATCCATAATGAAAAGAAAAATCAAGCATTGAAACCAATCCAGAACTGACACAGCTATTAGAATTAGAAGACAAGTACATAAAAAAATATTGTAACTGTATTCCATATATTCAGAAATAGAAACATGGAAGATATGAGAAAAACCTGAATTATAACTCCAAAGATGAAATTTACAGTAAGTTGAAAAATTCACTGGATGGAATTAACAGAAGGCTAACTTTGCAGCAAAACAGATGGGAAAATCCAAAGATGCAGCGATTCTAACTATCCAAAATGAAACATACAGAGAAAAAAATGAATACAAATAAACAGAGCAGAACATCAGTAAGCTGAAGGAAAATTTGAATGTCCCAGTGTATGGGTAATTAAAGTTTATTAAATAAAGGTGCTAGGATGAAATTTTAAAGAAAAATATAAATTTAAGTTCATTAATATTACAAATATATGCCTACTATATGACCCAGTCTTCTACATACTTACCAAGACAAATGTAAGCATATGTCTGTACAGAAATAATAGTAACAGTGTTTTCCACCTATCAAAAAGTGAATGGATGGAAACATTGTAGGACATGCATACCATAGAATACTATCTGACACTAAAAAGGAATGTACTATTGTTACAATACCAACGTGGAGGAATCTCAAAATAATTACTTTGAAGTGCATAGAAGTCTTTTCAGAACTTAAGATCATTTTTTTGTAGCCAATCTCATTCTGCATACCAGAAAACAACTCCTTACTTTTTGTTGTCCCCAAACATATGACAGTTTTGTTGTAGGTTTTCTTCTTTGCTTTTAGTTTTCTTTTTTCTTTGTGCATCTTTGTTGCCTTGGCAAAACTAAAAACTGGGTCTGTCTTCCTTTTCTTCTTGATAAATTTCAAGACATGTATTTAAACTTTACTGCATCTATTAAGTATCTCCCAACATTCTCTGTCATAGTATGTCATCTTCCCAAGGAATTCCATTAATGCTTCTAGTACTAGTGCATCTAGTAGCAATTATCACCTGTTGTTTTAATTGCCAATTATCTTTGTTTTCCAATGCCTTTTATTATGACACCTTAAGGCAAGGTTAACTGTATTTTTGCCTCTCCACATCCAAAAGTACTGTTCACCTATAGTTGGTCTTAATAAATGTCTGATGTGAAATATTAATTCAGTAACATTTAAATCTCAACTAAATTGATCTAATAGATGTAGTATCAGAAACAAATTGTAAGAATGTTCCTAATTAAAAAAAAGTTCCTAATAATTGCTACCTGTTCTTTAGTGGAATTTATAAACCTGCGGCACAGGAATCCCATCACGGAGCCCTTTGTCATAGATAGAACAGTGTTTCCCAGACACTAGTTCTTCTTGCCACATCTTCACCTCATTTGTTATTCAAGTATGTATTTTAGTTTATTTTATTTATTTATTTATTAGAGAGAGAGAGTGCACCCACACTCGTGAGTGGGGGGGCAGGGGTGAGGAGGGGCGGGAGGGTTAGAGGGAGAGGAGAGAGATAATCTTTTTTTTAAAGATTTTATTTATTTTTTTGACAGAGACACAGCGAGAGAGGGAACACAGCAGAGGGAGTGGGAGAGGGAGAAGCAGGCTTCCCGCTGAGCAGGGACCCCGACGCAGGGCTCGATCCCAGGACACCAGGACCGTGACCTGAGCCGAAGGCAGACGCTTAACGACTGAGCCACTCAGGCGCCTGAGAGATAATCTTAAGCAGGCTCCACACTTAGCATGGAGCCCCATGTGGGGCTGATCTCAAGACCCTGAGATCATGACCTGAGCCAAAATCAAGAGTCTGATGCTTTAACTGACGGAGCCACCCAAGCACCACTCAAGTATATATTTTAAATGTCAAGTAATTTTATGATTTTTTCACTTAGCATAATGCCCTTAAGTTCCGTTCATGTTGTTTCAAATGGCAATATTTAATTCTTTTTTAAGGCTGAGTAATATTTCGTTGTTTGTGTGCGCTTGTGTATATACATCTTTATTTATTAGGAAACGCTTAGGTTGTTTTCATATCTTGTCTATCATAAGTATTGCATTCGACATAGGGGTGCATATAATTTTCAAGGTTTTTTTTTTTCCATTTTCTTTGGATAAACTAGCAGGGAGTGGCAATGCTAGATCACATAACAATGAAGATAAAATAAAAAACATAGTGTAATATGAAATACAAAGTAGCATTAAAATAAATATTTTACTATTAAAATACACTCATCCAAATATCACCTAAAATTATCTTTTATAACCCCAGGTGTACACATTTATTCTTTGTGAATATTCTATGGGGTATACAAATATGTGTATCACAAAGTTTTAGTAGACCTGAGAAGAAAACATATTTAACTGATTGTTCATGATTAATGAGGGGGAAATGCCAATTACTTCTTTGGAAGTCCTCACATTTATAATTTCTCTACTCCATATTTTTCTTTCTTGGAAAAAGGAAGAATAAACAGGAGATAAAAGACGGAAATGATAAAATGTAGAAAAGCTAACAAATACATATAATAAAATTTTAAAGTGTTGAAGAAAAATTGCATGGGACAGGTTAAACAGGCAAGGAAGATATAATTTAAGATTATTGCAATAGGAGTCAAGACTGTTGCACTATGTGGGGGCACTGAACTCAATTTCTCTGCAACAAAAGGCAGGAGGATTTTTAAATGCTGGAGTGAATTAATAGAAAAGCACCGAAGGACGGGGGAGGGAGGTTGGTCAGTGTGACAAGGGCTCTCTCTGCTTTCTAATCATCCCTCATGGAAGATAGGCTCTCACCCTCCCACGGAGACTGGGAGATACGGGCTTATCTTTCTTGATCACTACATTTCAAAGGGTTTACTCCCAGGTCCTTGAGAAAGATATTCCTGAGTTGTAAAACTGGCAAGAGGCTGGAAAAAGATTTACATTTCAAGGGACAAAGAATTTACAATTGCAAGTTTTCTAAAGTACATGTTCTAAGAAAGGGAGGTCAGAGTCCTAGAGTGAGGAAGAAGCCTATCTAAAGTTTAGTCAAACTGAGGGGAACGTTAAGGTCCTTTTGGCTAAGAGGAATTGGAAAGAAATGGATATTCAAGTTTTCCTGCTATTCATCAAATTATTTTTAAAAATCTTTATCTCTGAAAAAAGTTTAGAACTTCTAAATCCATCATTCGACTTAGTAAAAGTTTCAGAGTTCACATTAATGATGTGGAAAACTAATATGACTGACCAGATCGGTTGAATTACTTTTTGTTATAAAAATGACAAAAAAAAAAAAAAAACCTGAAGCAAGTAGTTCAGAAAATATCCTTTTAAAAAACTGTTTTGACAAGTGCCATTTGTTTCCATTAGTTTTAACACTTGATGATATATTGTTAAATGAGTTTACTGTATTTAACACCAGTAATGAGTTCTTACTCTAAATCCTTACAGCTAGTTTTCTGCTATCAGATATTTGCTAGGAGGTGGGCTGAGACTTTCAGAATGTGTGAGAATATCCCAGCTCTCAGATTAATGAACCGAAAGGCAATCATCTTGGCACAAATGCCTCCTTACTGTACTGTGCGTCTTTCATTAGAAAAGGTTGAGTGATAAAAGATGACTCTTCTCATTCTATCACAGAAAAAAGATTATGGTTCTTTCAGAGACCTAATTGATTTGAAGGATCTATAATGTACTAATGCTGGACATTGTTTAGAACCAAACAAAAACCGAAAACTGAAAAAAAGTCTAATCCATACTTGAAGAGTCATTTAAAATGCAAGCAATGTATTTCAAATTGATCAGAAAAGGAATCGCAAGAAGGGCATTTTTATAAAACTAATTACCATGTCAGATGCTTAAAATATAAAGTCAGTGTAATACATGCAAACAACCCCTAAGGCAGTATGCTACCATCTGCCTTAGGGAAGAGTCCATTATTTTGTTGCTCTATTACTCTAACAGTGATGAAAAACTTTTCCTAAGCTTGCACACACCACACACACACACACACACACACACACACACACACAAGGCAAAGTGGCATAATAAAAATCTTGACCAAAGGGTCAGTTGAGATTGGATGAAGTTAACACAAGAATGCTACAGAAAACATATATTTCACTGTTTTCTTATATTTCACTTCTTTTAAATGAATAATCCTTGGTCTCTTTTTGGGGTATTTGGGAAAACAATTGGAGAGAATAAGGGTTAACAAAGCCAAGGTTAAAGAGAAGTATAAAATTGTATATGCTAACACATTCATTCACTTACTTGACTACCCATTTATTCTCATATGTGAAAATACAACTTATGGAATAGGAGGCAAATTATGCAAACCATATATTATGAAAGGGAATAATTTCCAAAATATAAAAGGAACTCCTGCAACTCAATAACAAAAGAACTAATAATCTTTTTAGAAAATGGGTTACAGATTTGAATCGATATTTTGCAAAAAAAAAAAAAAGTCACGCAAATGGCCAACGCTTGTATCAGTTATACTCAGTGTCAGTAATCATCAGTGGGAATGCAAATCAAAATCATGATGAGGCCCACACCTTAGGGAAGGCAAAGGGGAGATGCTGCTAAGCCACCTAAGAGGTTCCTGAGCTAACCTCCTCCTAGGTTTACGCCAAATGTACCCCTACACACACAGCAATGCACTCAGAGAAATCCAGAGACTAGCTGAATGACCCCATCATATCAGGTAAATGAGAAAATATCCACATCTAAAACCTAGGAAAAACTGAGTCACACTTCTACCATAAACCCCAGCCCTGGCACAGAGCCATACAATCAGGATAGCATTCTCAAATCCCAGCTTCTCTCTAAGGAGTAAAGAGTTTGGACTGCACTTCTAGCACATCAAATTTTAAGACTGCCTGTCTCCCCAGAATACCTCACCTACCTCTGAAAGCCAATTGGGCTTGCATTCCAGGAGATCTCAAGGACTATAGCAAACAAAGAAGCAGGTTCTTAAGAGTATGTGAGCATTGGCTCTATCCCCTAGGCTCAGTGCAAGGGAAGCCAGCAAAATTGAAAGGGTATTAACTGTATACTTTATAAACTTGTACCTGAGCACCCCTGAGGGCCTGGTTTCTATTTAGCACACACTATAAACTTGTACCTGAGCACCCCTGAGGGCCTGGTTTCTATTTAGCACACACTAAACGACTGGTTGTGATTTCCGCCCCCCGCCCCCACCCTCCCTTTGGAACTCACGGGGGAGCTGGTTGGCACTTCCTGGGCTTCTTTTTCTTGCTTGCTCTAACAGTAAACCAAATTACCAATATCTCCCTGGAAGGAGCTATGACATACATCTAGCGTCCTAACTTTTAACTGCCACCTAAAAGACGGGCACCGAAATGACATGGCAGGCAAAATACCTATTTCTCAGTTTGTCCCTGGAAGGTGCTTAATACTTTCCTAGCTGCTGCCCGAGGGTCTAGCTTCTAATAAGTAGGCACCTAGGTACTGAATGACTTTACGCTGTGGGGCACTGATGGGTCCTGGTGCACCCTAAACTACTGGAACCACTAAGAACAAATATGGAGACTGAGATAATCACAAACATTTGAGAGAAAACTGGGAACTCAAACTGGGCCAATAAAGTTCATCTCCTATGAGAGACCAGTCTGTCAAGACTCAGAAATATGGCTATTTTATCTAATGTGCAGAAAGCAACAGAGAGTTAAGGAAATTGAAGAACCAGTTTTTTTTTTGTTGTTTTTGTTTTTTGGGTTTTTTATGTCTCAAAGTTTAATTTATTAGCTTAAATAGACTGTTATAGCTATGTTTTATGTAAGCCTCATAACCACAACAGAGAAACCTATATTAGATACACAAAAGATGAAGGAATCAATGCTTAGTACTATAGAAAATCATCACATCATAATGGAAGAGAGCAAGAAAGGAAAAAAAATACAAAGCAGCCAGAAATCAAATTTTTTTTTAAAGATTTTGTTTATTTATTTGGCAGAGAGATAGAGAGAACAAGTAGGCAGAGAGGCAGGCAGAGGGAGAGGGAGAAGCAGGCTCCCCGCCAAGCAGGGAGCCCGATGCAGGGCTTGATCCCAGGACCCTGGGATTATGACCTGAGCGGAAGGCAGCCGCTTAACCAACTGAGCCACCCAGGTGCCCCCAGAAATCAAATTTTTAAATGGCAATAGTAAGGTCATACCTATCAATAATTACTTCAAATGTTCTAAATTCTCCCATCAAAACAGAGTGGCTGAGTAGATAGAAAATATGCAATAATATGCTGTGTACAGAAACTCATTTTAGCTTTAAGGACACACAGAGGTTGAAAGTGAAGGGATGGGTAAACATATTCCGAAAAACTAGTAAGAGAACACAGGTGGTACTTTTATGAGCAAAACAGACTTTAAGCTAAAAACTGTAACAAGAGAAAGGTCACTATAAAATAAAAGGTCAATTCATCAAGAGGATATAAAAACTATAAATATTTATATACCCAACATTAAAGCCCTTACATATATAAAGCAAATACTTATTGTGTATGTGAATATTATTCAGGCTTCACAAAGAAAATCCTGCCATATGGACGTACTGCTAGGACCTTATGTTAAGTGAAATAAGTCAGTCACAGAAGGACAAATAATGCATGATTCCATTTATATGCGGTACCTAAAAAAAAGCTCAAATTCATAGAAGCAGAGTGTGGAATGGTGGTTGCCAGGAGCTGAGGGGTGGGGTGATAGGGAGTTTTTAGTCAATGGGCATAAAGTCTCAGTTATGCAAGATGAATAAATTCTAGAGATTTGTACATCATCCATATTGTCAATACTGTGCTGAACACTTAGAATTTGTTAAGAGGGTAGATCTTATATTAAGAGTTCTCACCACACAAAAAATGAAAACATTCAGAAATAGCTTCTCCTATATGCCTGGCACTGTGCTAGGTGTGGGGGATAGGTTCCATCTTCTAGAAGCTAACATGTTGACAGAGTCGGTGTTCATCTCTTTAGATTGGAGTAATTATTGCAATGAACTTAAGCAGAAAGACAGGGAACCAGAGGAGGACATCTACTTCAGTAGGAAATTTTAGCTGGGGAAAAAATAAATAGCAAAACTGGAAAACAAAAACAAAAACAAAAACATAGACTACAGATCTGCCTTTTCATTTAAAAAGACTGATATCTGGGAAGGTAAATTTCAATGATCAGCTCAGGTTTCATACTCACCTAAAAATTAAGTATAAAATCTTGGATGGAAAAATAGACGAACTGTATTATGATCAGTGAATTTTTGCTTGCTATGTAACAGCAAATCTGCTTCATATTTCAGTTAGGTGAAATGTTTTGTTGTTGTTTTATTGAAAACATTGAAAAAAATTGAATTTGGGTTGACTATTCATAGAAGCATCATCGATAACCTCTGTAATAATTCAGACATCTTCCAGTAAAATCTGTCATTTACAAACACGATGCAATTGAAACAGCAATAATTTCAAACTCTTATTTTCTCAATGACAATTTTGCTAACAGGGTTATCCTATAGGTCTTACCCTCTGTGAGATTATTAGTAGGTTATCAAACCTCGATATTTTAAAAAAATACTAATTTCATGCTAACACTTTATATTGATAGAATAGTACACTATCAGTATAGTAGAGATGAGGTTACATATGCAGACATATAAATTTTCATTATATTCAATATAACTTAAAGCAAAAAAAAAAAAAAAAAAGATTCCAGAACCTTTAATTTTATGTAAACTGTTTATTTCTAGGTATGGTTTTGTGTGTAAAAACAGCACCTAGTGACCCTGTCCCAGTGAAGCATTCTGCACCATGGACACCTAGCAGGGAGGCAGGTAGCTCACACCAAATCTGATTGTGCTTGTTGGCTCTAAACAGCATGACCTGTCTGGTTTTGCCATTGTCCTACCATTGCATAAAAATAAGAATAAGTAACTCAGACTCAACCACATTTTAAGATGACAAATAGATTTTAGTCGTATAGCAGATACAAAAAATTCTACCAAAAATTCAAGCTTATTAAGCTCTGTAAACCAGATACCAAGTGACAATGATATCCTTTCTTACAGGGTCAAAAATTGACCTTAAAATTTAGGAAGGAACTGTCAACATTTGAGTAATAGAAACAACTTTCTTCAGGCCTAAGTATTTTAGTGCACATAGTTTTGGTTTATAGCCTTTATTTCATATGGAAAGATACCAAAACATACTCAGCTGCTCTATTTTTATGTTTCCTTTAAAAAGTCAAAGGTTAATTTAAACATCTCAAATGCATTTAAAAGTATATTCTTGATTGAATTAGGTGTTTCCTGACTGAATTGGAGTTTTGTGATATTTGGAACTGAAGTTTCTGTTTCCGCTATACATGTTTTAAATGCAACAAATGATGATCAGCGTTGCTTGGGGGCTCTGACCTTGAATTCTTACAATAAATACTAAGATTAAAAATTTACTTACTGTTACAAGCACTGATGGATCTAGAAAGGTCAAGCAGGGCAAGTATTACCACTGTGGCCATATATGTGTGTGTGTGACACACAATCTTATTGTATTGATGAGAATACCATTTATTCCAGGTACTGTGGTAAAGGCTTTTACACATGTCTCTTGTTAAATCCTCACAAGCATTCTCTTAAATGGCGATGAGGACACTAAGTCCCCAAGAATTTAAATGAATTTATCAGAGTCTCATACCCACATAATGGTCAAGCTAGGATTAAAAGCCTGTCATATCTGTCCATAGAATCAGTGCTTGTCTTCCATCACCCAGGCTGCCTGTGCAGTTTGTTTTCCTGGCTATGCTTTTTCTGCATAAATTGTTAATATTCTAATACCAGTTCTGTGGATGTGGTCCCAGTGAGCTTTCTCACTCTGTATATTGTTTGAAACTTTTAAAAATGATACCCATATGGAAAAGCAAAAAAGTAAGCACTTTACGACTTTGATTTTATTGACTTAAAGGTCATTATAAATTCTGGTTATTTTCCCTGTAGTTTTGCCTGTTTTTCTTACAACTTCCCAGTCATTATTGACCTTTGAGAAACTTATAAAATTTGCTGTAATTTTATCTGATTCCATAGTCTTTGAAGCATGACTGTGTTCCATCTCCTATACATATAACTAAGCTTTTAAATAGTTTGAACCAAATGTTCTCATGTTTGAAACAGGTTGAATAAAATTATTACAAAAAAAGTACATTTAAGTTGGAGGCATTACCTCACCCTTCAATTCAGATGCTTTGGATATGTACTGACTTAATTTGGGGGTTGCCTTTTAGTAGAACAGTATTTCATCAATATGCAATAAATTGAAGGAAGGAATTTAGAAACTGTTCTGATGGGCAGAAACACTAAAGATTGTGCTCTCAAAATCATTGAGCAGCTTCTGTATTTTTCCACCCTTTTGCTGAAATAACAACTGTGTACAATGCCAAGTGTATAGCAGGCCCAATTTCAATGGCTCACTTTCCTGCTTTGGGAAATAGTGCCATATGTAGAGACTGCCAATCAGTCTTGTAATTGAACCCAAGTCCTTCTGCCCTATGCACAGCAAAGCCAATCACTGAGACATCAGGTATGCAGCAAGAAAAGTTTATTTGAGAAGCAGCCAAACGAGGATACGGGAGAGTAAACCTCAAATCTGCCTCCCAAACAGGGATTGAACAAGTCTTTTTATAATCATGGGGGTTAAGATTACATACATATGGATGAAAACAAGAGGAATATGGAGCATGTGCATTGAGTAACCATATTATGTAACACACATCTCATGTTCAATTTGGGATGGAGACTTAACAAGAGAATGAGACAAAATTCAGCCTCTGTTATCAGGTTATCTTAGGAAATGGAGAAGGGACTCAGGGCATGTTCTGAGAGCTGGTATAGGAATGCAGGGTCTTGTTTATTCCGAGGCTGGAACATTATCAGTTGACCTCGAGTTCAGGTTCTGCAGAGACAGCTGGTGGATTTGTTAGTTCGGTCTGAAAGGACACAATAGCCGATTATGGGGAAACAGTTCTCTGAAAAGCAAACTTTAAAATTTCTACTTCAAGATATAAGAAAATCTCAAATAAACAACCTAACCTTACACCTAAAGGAGCTAGAAAAAGAACAACAAATGAAGCTTAAAGCCAGCAGAAGAAGGGAAATAATAAAGATTAGAGCAGAAATAAATGACATAGAAACTAAAAAATAGAACATATCAATGAAACCAGAAGGTGGTTCTTTGAAAAAATTAATAAAATTGATAAACCCCTAGCCAGATTTATAAAAAAGAAAAGATAAAGGACCCAACTAAATCACAAACAAGAGAGGAGAAATAGCAACCAACACCACAGAGATACAATTATAAGATAATATTGTGAAAAACTATATGCCAACAAATTCAACAACCTGGAAGAAATGGGTAAATTCCTAGAAACATATAAACTACCAAAACTGAAACAGGAAGAAATAGAAAACCTGAACAGACCAATAATCAGCAAAGAAATTGTATCAGTAATCAAAAACCTCCTAACAAAAAAAGTCCAGGGCCAGATGGCCTCACAGGTGAATTCTACCAAAATTTAAAGAAGAATTAGTACCTATTCTTCTCAAACTATTCCAAAAAATAGAAATGGAAGAAAAACTTCCAAATTCATTCTATGAGGCCAGCATTACCCTGATAGCAAAACCAGACAAAAACTCCACTAATAAGGAGAACTATAGGCCAATATCCCTGATGAACAGGGATGCAAAATTCTCAATACAGTTCTAGCAAATCCAACAGTACATTAAAAGAATCATTCACCATGATCAAGTGGGATTTATTCCTGGGCTACAAGGGTGGTTCAATATTCAGAAATTAATCAATGTGATACATCACATTAATAAAGGAAAAGACATCTATGATCCTTTCAATAGAAAAAGCAATGACTAAATAAAACATCCATTCATGATAAAAATCCTCAACAAAGTAGGGTTAGAGGGAAAACACCTCAACGTAATAAAGGCCAGATGTGAAGAACCCATAGCTGACATAATCCTCAATGGGGAAAAACTGAGAGCTTTTCCTATATAGTCAGTAACAAGACAGGGATGTCCACTCTCACCATGTTATTTAACAAAGTACTGGAAGTCCTACCCTCAGCTATCAGACAAGAAAAAGAAATAAAAGGCATCCAAGTTGGAAAGGAAGAAGTCAAACTTTCACTATTTGCAGATGACATGATACTCTCTATAGAAAGCCTAAAAATCAAAAAAATTGCTAAAACTGATACACAAATTCAGGATACAAAATCAACATATAGAAATCTGTTGAATTGCTATACACCAATAATGAAGCAGCAGAAAGAGAAAGCAAGGAATCGATCCCATTTACAACTGCATCAAAAACAAGAAGATACAGAGGAATAAACCTAACCAAAGAAATAGGGGCGCCTGGGTGGCTCAGATGGTTAAGTGTCTGCCTTCGGCTCAGGTCATGATCCCAGGGTCCGAGGATCGAGTCCCACATTGGGCTCCCTGCTCCTTGGGAGCCTGCTTCTCCCTCTGCCTCTCTCTCTCTCATGAATAAATAAAATCTTTTTTAAAAAAAGCCTAACCAAATAAATAAAAGATCTGTAATCTGAAAACTATAAAACACTGATGAAAGACATTGAAGATGACACAAAGAAAGGGAAAGACAGTCTGTGCTCATGGATTGGAAGAACAAATATTGTTAAAATGTCTATCCTACCCAAAGTAACCTACATTCAAAGCAATCCCTATTAAAATACCACCAGTATTTTTCACAGAACTAGAACAAACAATCCTAAAATTTGCATGGAACCACAAAAGACCACAAATAGCCAAAGCAACCTTGAAAAAGAAAAGCAAAGCTGGGCCATCACAATTCCACACTTGAAGTTATATTACAAAGCTGTAGTGATCAAGATAGTATGGTACTGGCATAAAAACAGACACATAAGCCAATGGAACTGAATAGAAAACCCAGAAATGAAACTGCAACTATGTCATCAATTAATCTTTGACAAAGCGGACAGAATATCCTATGGAAAAAAGACAGTCTCTTCAACATTGGTTTTGGGAAAACTGGACAGCAACACACAACACAGAATGAAACTGGACCACTTTCTTACACCATACACAGAAATAAATTCAAAATGGATGAAAGACCTAAATGTGAGACAGGAAATCATCAAAATCCTAGAGAACACAGGCAGTAACCTTTTTAAGATCAGCTGCAGCAACTTCTTACTAGATATGTCTCCTAAGCAAAGAAATAAAAACAAAAAATAAACTACTGGGACTTCATCAAGATAAAAAGCTTCTGCATAGCAAAGGAAACAATCAAAAAAACTAAAAGGCAACCTATAGAGGCAACCTATCTCCCAAGGAGATATTTGCAAATAACATATCTGATAAAGGGTTGGTATCCAAAATATATAAAGAATGCATAATACTCAATACCCCCAAAACAAATAATCTAGTTAAAAAATGCACCAAAGATCATGAATAGACATTTTTCCAAAGAAGACATACAAATGGCTAACAGACACCTGAAGAGATGTTCAACATCACTCATCATCAGGGAGACACAAATCAAAACCACAATAAGTTATCACCTCACACCAGTCAGAAAGGCTAAAATTCACAAGTCAGGAAACAACTGGTGTTGGTAGGAATATGGAGAAAGGCGAACACTCCTACACTGTTGGTGGGAATGAAACTGGGGCAGTCACTCTGGAAAACAGTATGGACATTCCTCAAAAAGTAAAATATAGAGCTACTCTATGATCCAGCAATTGCAATACAAGGCATTTACCTAAAGGATAAAAAATACTGATTCAAGGGACACATGTACCCCAATGTTTATGGCAGCATTATGAACAATAGCCAAATCATGGAAAGAGCACAGATGTCCATCGACTGATAAATGGATAAAGAAAAGGTGGTGTGTGTACACACACACACACACACACACACACAGGAATATTACTCAGCCATAAAAAAGAATGAAGTCTTATCAGTGGAAGGACATGGATGGAGCTAGAGTATATTATGCTAAGTGAAATAAGTCAGCTAGAAAAAGCCAAATACCATTTGATATCACTCATATGTGGGATTTTAAAAACAAAGCAAATAATCATGGGGATAAAAAGAGGCAAACCAAGAAATAGACTCTTAACTATAGAGAATAAATTGATCGTTACCAGAGGGGACCAGATGGGGAATGGGTGAAATAGGTTGTGGGTATTAAGGAGGGCACTTATTATTATGAGCTCCTGGTGTTGTATGTAAGTGATGAATCACTAAATTCTACACCTAAAACTAATATTACACTGTATGTGAACTAACTGCAATTTAAATGAAAACTTAGGGAAAAAAACTTTTTTAGCTTCAACCTCCTTAACCCTATGGGGCATTGCTTCAGTATGAAGGAACCTAGAGCTGAGAGTGTATTTGCACAGTTCCCTAGCAGCCAATAGTTTTGCTATAGGGGCTTAGGATTGATGATACATTCTGGAAAAATTTACCACTAAGGTGTTTAATTATATACCAGAAAGAATGAGGTCTCAAAACTAAAGAGTCCCTCAATTATAATGCTAGGACATTAAAAAGTTTTTTTTTTTTTTTTTTTTTATTCTTTGACCCTGTGTTATTTGCTTTTAAAGGGCAACCACAATACTTACTCTTGGGGGTCCTCTGACCAGTGACCGCTCACTATGATTTAGTAGCTAAGACAAATCTAATGTTTCTATTTTTTTTCCAAATTTGAAATGCACTGATGCAAAATATATTTTAAAATATTTGAAATGTTTCTAAGAATTTAGAAAATGGAATGCAAGCAGTTGCCAGCTTTATATATATATACTTTACTCAATTAATTTCAAAGTAGTTCTGTATAGTCAGAGGTACCTTAGCATTTTCATTTACACATTTACTAACTTGATGACCTTAGAAAAATCACTTGAGCACTGTGATTTAGATTTTATATATGTATTAGGAAAACAACCAAAACAAAACCAGTGCATGTGTATCTTATTAATGAAGGTTCCAGATGTGGTAGGTACATGGGACACATGTTTTTAACCTATCTTCCATGGCACCCAATATAATGATGATTAAATTAACAGGTTAAATATAAACCTGTAACAATAAAAAGAACAAGGGGGCTACCAAAATTAGATTCAATGCATATATGGTTGAGCAAAGGAAAACTAGTAAATTAGGAAGACTTCTGAAGGAAACTAAAATCTAGAATGAGATTGAAGATATCAGTAATATCACAAAAGCACATACTTAATGCTGATGTACTTTTGGTCAAGGACTGTTTTAAGTGCTTCCTATCAACTAATTCACTCATCAAAAATGCATTCTACCCTGTGCACTGGATTTTATTCCTACAATTAAGCTATCTCTCTTCTTTGAGTAGTTTCTTATTTACTGGTTCTTTCCTTCAGCAGAAGATGTTGTAATGTCTCCCATCTTCAACTATCTTGAGCCAATATTTCTATTTACCATTAATTAAAAATTTTGTCAAAGAGTTATCTATATTCTAATCCCTTAAGTATAATTAACTCTTTGTTCTCATATGACCTGACAGTTCAAGGGTATTTGGCCCTTATGATTACTCTGTGTGTCTTGAAACACTTTCTTCCCTTACCTTGTATAATATCATTACCTGTAGGCATTTGTATTGTTCCACTACTTACTCTTTGTCGTAATCCTCTGCTAGATTTTTCTCCACTTTCTAAACTCCAAATACTGAGTGTTAAATACTGGGTTCCAAGAGCTCAGTTTTTGAATCCCTTCTTTCCTTTACGCACTCAAAACCTATGTGATTTCATTGAGATTCTTGGACTTGAAAATATGTATATGCTGAAGACACTTAAATATGGCATGTCAAAGTCTGAATTTGAGATTTCTCTCAAAAACCTGTGGGTTTGTGGTTCCGCATCTCTGTCAATAGCACCCTGTTGCTCAGCGCAAATAAAAACTTTGGGATTTATCATTGTCTTTGTCTCACACGCTCACTCTTGATTATAACCCACAGCCAAATGGTAAGTAAATCCTGCCAACCAACCATATGTTTAAAATATGCCCAGAGATCAGACTGCTCACCATATATGTACACTTAATACAAACAGTGTACCCAGTCTCCAGTATTTCTTGCCTGGATTATTGCAATTGTCTCTTAGCCCCATTTTCTGAGTAGGCCTTAAATCAAATTTCAGAAACTAAGTATAAAAATATATATATATTAAATGTATCCATGGAAGAAACTGTACCTACAATGTTATTTTGTAGGTGCAATGACTTCTGAAAAAGAAAAAAAAAATAAATTTGAAATGTGGTAAGAACTATGGAACATGTTAACATAGAAACAGATACATTTTCAGAGATTCAAGGACTCTTTTATTGGTGAATATTTGAGAAATTACAGCAGTTTGTGCTATTGTAAACCAAAGAATAAAACCAAGAATGAAGATCTAGTGGGACTTGGGGAAATGGAAATCAACATAAACAGTAAGTTAAGCTCTAGAGTGGCATCTTTTCAGCAGGCCTGGAGGACAACCAGTCCTGGCAGGATCATAAGCACAGGGGTACTGGTGTGTGGGAGAAAGCTTTAGCTCCTAAGAGGTGATTATGAAATATTCAGAAATTTTGCAAGCTGAGGTTTGGTAGCATGAAATTGACTATGGTGGGAATATATATACCACTGATAGTGGATGAAGTTGTAAATCACCATGTGCCCCAGCTGTCTCAGAGACCTGGCTTACCAGAGCCTCACTGGTCAGTCTCATTAGGTAGAGGTTGTGGAGCAATATACCTAAAAGAATTGTTTGGAGGGGAAATTTGGAAGATGAAGAAAAAATGCTAGAGTTTTTTAAAAACGTGTTTAAAAATTCTAGGGGAAGGAAAGCTATAGCAGAAGGCACATACCAACAAGATGATTACTTGGTTCTGTAATAAACAGTTACAATAAAATAAAAACTGTAGCTTCCAACATTTAGAAACGGCATATAGACAAAGCATGGAAGACAAATCATGATTATAGACGAACCAGTTATCAAACTTGACATTGTGAATTAGCAAGATAAAGGAATGACGTTTTGACCACAGATCAAGTATCTCATAAAGATTATTCCACTTGTCCTGTTCTATAGAACAGAGGTTCTCAAAAGTTCTGGTTCCTAGACTAGCAGGTTAGCATCACCTGGGAAATTATTAGAAATGCAAATTGTTGAGTACCCATTTGACTTATTACTGAGTTAAAAAATTAAGGGGATAGAGCCTAACGATCTGTATTTTAATGACCTCTCCAGATGACTGATGCACACTAAAATTTGAGATTATCTCTTAGAGTAAATCATGTTCCCAATGATTTATGTGGTCTTTACATCAAAAAGGAGAACCTATTTCTTTTTTTTTTTAAAGGTTTTATTTATTTATTAGGAGCAGCATGAGAGGGGAGAGGGTCAGAGGAAGAAGCAGGCTCCCTGCTGAGCTGGGAGCCTGATGTGGGACTCGATCCCAGGACTCCAGGATCATGACCTGAGCCGAAGGCAGTCGCTTAACCAACTGAGCCACCCAGGTGCTCAGGAGAACCTATTTCTTTGGCTTATCTTCTTCTGAGATTCAGTCTGGAAAAAAGTTGCTGAAATACTGACTAAACTTCTTTATTTTATAAAAAACAAAACTTGAGAAATTTTAGGAAAATGTAAATAGGCCCTACACAGTAATTTGCTCTATGATTAAGATTATTGTACAGTATACTTCAGATATCCCTGTTTCAGTTCCTTCTGCCTTTTTTAAGTAATCTCTACACCCAAGGTGGGACTTGAACCCATGATCCTGAAATTCATAATCACATGCTCTATCAACTGAGCCAGCCAGGCACCCCTTATTCAATTCTTTCTAAAGCAAAGCAAACTCAAATACATAACTTGAAGATATTCAATATGATTTTAACTTTATTTTATAAAGGTAGCTCATATACTGTTCTATAAAAAGTTCCCCAAACTCCAAGTGACATTTTCGTTTGTATTCTCTTATTAAAATAATTGCAAACAACATTTTGAAAACTATCCCTTACACAAGTCACTCTACATCTCAGAAGCCAAAAAGGGCAACATGTACACAAAGACCCCTTAATCTGATAATACATCGTGGCTTCAAGAGTGCTGCTTCTACATTGATAATAAAATTTTATATCATGAGTTAGGCTTCAAGAGCCTTTTTTCCTCTGCTCAACTATCTTAAGAAAACAAACAAACAAAAAACCCAAAGTTCTTTGAAAAAATGTCTGGGCATTGGCACAGATCTGACCTGCTCTCTTTTGTTTTTGAAAATTGTTAATAATTGATTAAGCTAGACCTTAATTGTTGCCAAGACACGTATATGCACAAAAATAAGAGTGTGTGAAAGATTATTGAGAAATACCTTGGAGATATCCAGTTATGGCTGCTGCTAAGATAATGAATTAGCCCATAATGCATGCTCCTTCCCCAAAGATAAATCAAAGAAACTCATGAAGGAAAACATGAAATCCAAAAGAGTAGCAGGCAAGACTGAAAGGAAAATTCTGCTTAAAATATGGCTTAAATTATCTTGTTCCCCACCTCCTTTGCTTTGGAAAAAAGCATTATTTATTACCTTATTGTAAGTATTTTGGCAAGGTCAAGATCACTTGAGTAGAGGTGGGGGGTGGAGGGTAAAATGAGGGCAGTTCCAAAACTCATGCTTAGGCCAGGAGTTGCACAGAAAACAAGAATTAATCTCAGCTTTTGGATTTTCTTCCAACTCCTTCCTCCAAACTGCCATGCTGGTGCTTGACAATCAAGACTGCTTCCTGACTATCTAAAGCTGATGTGTTGAGCATGAAAATGCCATGATGAGTTGATATGAATGAAATGGGATTGATTTCCTGTGATACATGGTGCTTGTGGCTTTCCACCCTTAAACTCATTCCGTTTCTCCTTGAACTATCCTAGGGGAACACAGACCAGTCTCTAGCTTTTGGCCCTTCCATAGTCACTGTACCCAAGGAATATAAGCTAAAGCAGAAAAAAAACACCACTTTAAATGTAAAATAACAAGTGGATTATAGATGCCAATCAGTGGCAAATACTAGTAGCATAGCAGAACCTAGATTTTAAAACAGGCACAATATGCACACTTAAGGAGATAAGGAAACATGTTAGTGATATGAAACTAAAATAAGAAATAGAAATAATAGGTAAGAAAAAATAATGGCTAAAATAAAGAGTCCCATAGATGGGATATATGATCCAATTAACTGAAGAGAACATAGTTCTTTCAATTCTTGCCAAAGGAAAGCTAGCCATTCAGGGAAAAATTAAGCAGGGAAAAGCATGGAAAACTTTTAAAATTTACTGGTAGTTCAATTTGTCCCCAAATGTATTTATTTGTTTATATTAACCCATTATCTTCTTCCAAGCCCCCTATCCATACTAAGGTCCCCCTCACTTCCATTATTTCTTAATATAATTTTGAGTTTACTTCTAAGATTTTGCTTGGATCATTATTTTTTTAGTTTTTAACATAAAAATTGTAGACCTCAACAGTTTTGATTTGAATTCTTTTTGGAGCTCTTTATTGGTTTCTTTTAATGTATTTACATTATACATGTATGCGTTTTTAGTTCTACTGTCAACATGTTCCACATATTGAAGAAAGATTTTGAGTGATCCTAAAAGCTGAGTACATAACTATGAAGGGAAACTAAGTTTCTAAGACTTAATCAAGATAGAAGTCTGGGAGGAAGAATATTCTAGGCAACTGTGACATAATTATGGAGGCAGCAAGGTTTGCTTAAGTAAATTAAAAAAAAAAAAAACTAGGAGAGCTGGCATGACAGAAAGACTGGTACCTCTTACACAGACATTTAAAGGGTATTTGAAGAATTCACTCAGACATATTGTAATGTAGGTGAAGAATAAAAGCAGTAACAAGATTATCCTTTAAGCCACGAAAAGTGTATCTTAAAACCATCAACAATAAATGGACAATTTGACAATAGAAAACAGTATTCCATTATGAATAGCTCTTCTTTACAAGAGAAATCAAAATAGTTATGTCAGTTTCTTCTCATGCTATTCCTTTCCTTTCCTACAAACTTCTTGAAAAAGAAGCATATATCCTCTGCCTGAATTTCCTCATTTCTCACTCACTGAGCTTTGACTTATTGTTCCAGCCAACTATTTAATCTTTTTAGTTACAGTAACCAATTACAAGACAGATTCAGTAGTCTCTCAGTATTTATAGTCATTGACTTCCTGCAACAGGTGATACAAGTAACCATCTTCAAATCGTGAAAGTCTCTTTACCTTTAAATTTAAGGTTATTTCATCTGAGATATTTTCTTTGCTTTTCTGATTCTTTTTGCTACTCTTTGGTATATCCTACTACTTCTTCAACTCCAAAATGTTTTCACAACTTTAAAATACCCGTTATTTTTTCTCTGTGCTTACCAAAATAAATACCGTCCGCTCCTGTGGATTAATTTGATGGTGATTTTATGACCTGGGGCTCTGTTATAGCTAATTCTTGATAGATTAATAAAATAAGAGAGATCATGTTATACAAAGCATAGAATGGACTAATATAGTCACATTACGTAGATCAGAATATAAAAAATAACTCCTGTAAGTCAGTAAGAAAAAGAAAAATTAAAAGATGGTCAAAATACTTGAGAAGGTACTTTAAAATATGGCATACCTAGAGAGCCAAAACATGAAAATCTGTTCAACCTCAGGAGTCATTAGGGGAAACATAATTGAAATCAAAAGACAAAACCACTACACTTCTGCCATAACGAATGGCTAAAATGAAAAGGACAGATTTTTTTTTATCCCAGTGTTAGTAGAGAGATGGAGCAACTGAAAATCTCATATGCTGTTGATGGGAATATACATTTGTACTACCTTTTAGGAAAAATGATTGGCAGTATTACTAAAGTAAAAATTGCATATCATTTGACACCGGAATTCCACATTTAAATATATATGCAATAGAAATATATCCCACGTGTACTTGTGCCTATGTATTCACAAAAATAAATTACAAGAGAGTTTCTAGCAGAATTGTTTATAATTTCTCAAAACTAAACTATAATGTATGTAACAGAATGGATAAATAAGTCATGATTTATTCATACAATAAAATAATGAGAAGGCCAAAGAGAATGCTCAAGGTATGAGCATTGCAAAATATGAATTAATTTCACAAACACAATATTGATATAAAGAGGACAAACTCAAACTTATGTATGATTCTATTTGTATAACAATAAAAAATAGGCAAAATTAATCTATATTAGGGGATTGTTCTAACTTTTTAGGTGGAAGTTTATCAATGAAACCTTAATTTTAACTCCTCTTCCAACTCTATTAAAATGTTTTTAATTTAAAATTGAATATATATATATATATATATATATATGTATATATCCCATGTTAGTCCAAAAATCTGCTCTATTTTGACTTTCCCATTTCAGATGAAATTGTAATTCTATCACTCCCACTTAAACAATAGGTATTTTTGTTCACTTTTCTATCATCTTTGTTCATTCTATTTCCAGGGAAAATGTGTGGGAACAAAATGTCTCTCAATTTTTTTTTTCTTTTCAAAATTGTTGTCTCTCCTTAGTCTTATTCATTCTATGCAAGAATAACAGGTTAAACTGTCTAAAATACTATCTTGATTATGTAAATCCATACTAAAAAATATAAAATGGACTGCAATTTTATCTAATATCAAGAATTTTGTTTTTTATCATTTAGGACTCATCACAGTGGGGCTCCAATTTGTCTTATCTGCCGATTCATGACCTGTCCTCCCCACCACATGCATACACAGAGCCAGGGAACCAGGTCACTGGCCCATAAATGTACCCTGATCAATTATATATGTCATTCTGCTTACAATGTCTTATAATCTTTCTGAATTTTACTTCGGCAAATTCTTTGCATATGAATTTCAGGATTACATCTTCCAGAAAAACATTTTAATATTCTTCCTAACAGGAATACAGTTGGTCTTCTTAATTCCCATCTGACAGTGTCTTGCTTTTTTGTAATGTTTTGCTGTTGTTGAAGTATAGTTGGCATACAATATTACATTAGTTTCAGTTGTAAAACATAGTAATTTCACATTTACATAGATTATGAAATGATCACAATAAGTCTACTTACCATCTGTCACCATATAAAGTTATAATAATATTGACTATATTTCTTATAACTGTACTTTATATCCCCATGACTTTTTTTATAACTGCAAGCCTATACCTTAATCCCATTCACCTATTTCATCTGCCCCCCCTTCACCTCTAGCAACCACCAATTTATTCTTTGTATTTATGAGTCTGTTTCTGTTTTGTTGATTTGTTCTTTTAGATTCCACATATAAGTGAAATCATATAGTATTTGTCTGACTTAGTTCACTTAACACAATGTCTTCTAGGTCTTTCCATGTAGCAAATGGCAAGACTTTGTTTTTAATGGCTGAGTACTATTCCATTGTATATATATAGATACACCATGGCTTCTTTATCCACTCATCTATCAATGGACACTTCAGTTGCTTCCACATCTTGGATATTGTAAGTAAGGCTGCAATGATCTATAGGAGTGCATATATTTTTTAAAATTAGACTTTGCATTTTCTAGTTAGTTACTTGTAATCTTTATTTTTATCTCATCTGTTAGATTTGTTTTGAAAACTTTATCCTCTATCAGATTCTCCCAAAGGGTTTGTTAAAAAAATATGGTTAGGTTCCATCCCCAAAACATGCTGATTGAATAGGCCTAGGGTGATGTCATGAAATTTTCATTTCTAGTAATCTCCCAAGTGATGCTTTTGCTGTGTCCATGCCATACTTTGAGAACCACTATATAAGAATCAATAAAACATAGGTCGTGTCTTATTAGCTTTTTTCCTCCCAAATTTATATCATGGTTTTGCCTAAATTTAAATGTCAATTTTAGATAGGCATATATGTGTATGCAATACAAACATAGACAACTCAAATTATAAAATTGTCATGTCATTTATTAGCAAATATAATATTCAAGTGAGATCACAACGGTCTTGATATCTGTGAAATAAAATAAGGATATTTTAATATATATAAAATAATTAAAATCATATTCAATTCTATTTAATTAATAAAGCATTTGATGAACTAGTATACTCACCATAGGATTATCTACAATAGAGTAAGGTTATAAATATTACAATGAGAAAAAATTTAGCATCTTAATGAAAGTAAGTGCAAAAGTACAATGCAAACTTCTACTCTATTAGATTCTGAGATAAATTTCCCAATACAAAAATTTTCTATACATATTATTTTGTACAAATAAATGAGAATTAAGGATTCAAAATCAGGACTAATAGTGCATCTTACTATATATATATATATATATGTCTTATTAGTGTATATGTTAGTTCTATGTTATACTTTGTAGGGGCACCTGGGTGGCTCAGGTGGTTAAGTGTCTGACTCTTGATTTCAGCTCAGGTCATGATCTCAGGGATCTTGAGATCATGCCCTGCCTGGGCTCCAAGCTCAGTGGAGAGTCTAGCCTGAGATTTTCTCTCTCTCTCTTTCCCTCCCCCTGTGCATTCTTTCTCTCTCTCACTCTCAAACAAATTTTTAAATTATACCTTGTAGTCTACTTTTGTAATGAACATTCATCTGTTTGCATCACCAATATCCAAAGAAAACACTTTTAACAGGTTATATAAAAAGGGTGGCAGGAACAGAAACAAAAATAGCAATGATATATCATAGAAGTAAGGATCATGGTAGGAGCTTTCTAAATATAAATATGAGGTGCTTTATAATTCAGTGAAGATAAATTACTTTTAAGAATAATACAGCAAAATAAAGACAGACAACACTTTTGAAATTGTGTGAGCATTTTGGGAAGGAAAGGCAAAAAGAGGAGTATGAATAGTGGCACACATCAAACTTCAAATGCAAACATACATCTGAAACTCAGAAGACTTGCCCACATTTACTTTTTACTTAAAACATATATTCATTATTCATGCATTGTTTCTTAAGCACCTACTGTGTGTCAGATATCATGCCAGGAAAGGGGAAGACAATACTGAGAAAAATAGTCTGCTTGCCTTTATCCCACAGTGGTACCACCTGAAGAGACATTATAATAAATGCTATGATAAGCAAAACCGTTTCAGTAGCAGTGCTTAGAAGAATTTTTATTAAGATCTGAAGGATGAGTTAGAATAATCATTCATTTTCCAGTGTTTCCTTTCTTAGTAAATGACAGTTTCATTAGAGTTACCTGAGCCAGAAACCTTGGTTTTCTTAGCAACATCTCTTATCCTTTTATATCAATATTTGATATTTAATCCATCAATAAGTCCTATTTATTTTACTTTATATATATCATTTTGTCTCTCTATCCCTCTTTTTACCACTCTGGAACAATTTTCTATTGTCTTTACCAGGTCTAATGCAACAGCACTAATAAATTTCCATGTATTTGGGCTTCCCTCCCATCCTCTCTCTACAGTTGCAGAGTATTTAAAATTAAAGTTGACCCCATCAATGGCTTGTATGGCATATTTCAAAATGCAGGTCTGACTCTTTTGATAGCTTCCTATTGCTTTTAGGAAATGCTCTGCAATGTCCTAAGACCTGCATGGGCTACATAGTATCTACCTGGTCATATATTGTGCAACTCTGTCCCCTCATTATTTTGGATAAAGTCAAAAGAGACTACTCTTTTTCTTTCCAGAACACTTTGCCCAACACAATTTTATTTCTGTTCATATTTTATATAGACATAAATATTTGAAAGGTGATTTTCCATACATCTGGTTCTTAAGCTATTTTAAGAGTGATGGCCTCTAAAATGGGGCCATGCAGTGTGCTCCAGGTTTTATTTTAAAACTTTAATTTTTATAACAGTTTGATTTACAGAAAAATTGAGGTAATAAGACAGAGTTCCCATATACTCCATGCCTAATATCCCTATTATTAACATCTTACACAAATATGAGACATTTATTATAGTAATAACCAACACTGATACATTATTATGAACTGAAGTCTGTACTTTATTTTTCCTTAGTTTTCACTATTTTTTTCTGTTCCAGGATTCCACCCAAGACACCACATTACATTTAGTTACCATATCTCCTCAGACTCCTATTGGTAGTGGTGGTTTCTCAGACTTAGCTTGTTTTTGCTGACCTTACAAATTTTGAAGAGTACATATTTGTGTGGACCTATTTGTCTATTATGTTACATTGATCGATTTGTTTATTCTCTTGACATTATCATGCTGTCTTGGTTATAGTACCTTTATAATAGTCTTGCAGTTGGGTAGTGTCAGTACCTTGATTTTATTCTTGTTTAATATTGTGTTGCCTATTCTAAACTGATTATTATTCTTTCCCATACAGTTTTCTGTTTTTGTTTTTTGTTTTTTGGGGGTTTTTTTGTTTGTTTGTTTTTCTTCTTTCAGGATTTTCCATTTCTTTGCACTCTTAAAATAAAATCACTGTGTGTGGATTTTTTAGTATTTGTCCAACTTGGTATTCTCTGAGCTTCCTGGATCTGTGGTTTGGTGTCTGTCATTAATTTCAGAAAATTCTCAAGCATTATTACTTCAAATATTTATTCTGTGCTTGCAGTCTCTTTCTTTTGGTAGTCCAATTACACATGGGCTACACTTTTGTGAATTCTCCAACACTTCTTTGATTCTCCGTTCTTTTTCTTTCTTTCTTTCTTTTTTCCTTTGTGTTTCAGATTAGGAAATTTCTATTGACTTGAGAGTCACTGATTTTTCCCTCAGTAGTGTCCAGTGTGTTGAGGACCCCATCAAAGGCAATGTTTATCTCCGTTTTTTTTCCTCCGTCAATTCTGATTTTTTTCTTATAGTTCTGATTTATCTGTTTACGTTATCTTTCTGTTCTTGAATGCTGCTTTTTCCTTGAGAGTCCTTAACATATTGATCATAGTTACTTTAAGTTTCCTGTGTGATTATTCCAAAATCTGTGCTACTTCTGAATAAGATGTTGATGTTTGCTTTATCTTCTAAGGCTGTTTTTTCTTACAATTTAACATGCTGTATTAGTGTCCTGGTATTGTTATAACAAAGTACCTCAACTGGCAGTTAAAACAAGATAAGTATATTGTCTCACAGTTCCAGAGCCTAAAAATTCAAAATCAATGTGTCAACAGGGTCAGTTTCTTTTGAGAAAGGAGGGAGGAAGAAGATTCCATTCCATGCCTCTGTCCTACTTTCTGGTAGCCTCAGGCATTCCTTGGCTTGTAGATGACATTCTCTCTATATTTTTATATCATATCTCCTCTGTACACATGTCTGTCCCTATTCAAATTTCCCTTTTTATAAGGATATAAGTCATACTGGTTTAGGGCCCACCCTAATGACCTAACCATAATTTGGTCATCTACAAAGACATGCGTCTAATCCTATAGAAGAACAAAATAGAGAAGGTACAAATCAAACCAAATTCACATATAATAAACTTAAATCCAAAATTATCATAATAAAATGTAAATTGACAAATCTCCAATTACATGTCAAATTATTAGACTAGATTAAAAGAGGAAGATTTAACTACCTTATGTGTATTTTTAAAGATGCACTTTAAATAGGGTGATATTAAAATGGTAGAACAAGATTTATTTTTAAGTAATCAGAAATTATTAAAAAATCTATAAACACTACTGAACAATTTGATCAAAATAACAAATACTTCAGTATTTTATTTATAAAATTAAAAATTATAATAGAAGGAAACCTATTTAAAGTGCACATTAAACTTTTCAAAGTAATCCAGATCAAAAATATCATACTCAATAAAGGTCAAAAGATTAAAGCTTACAGGATATATTCAGTGACTGCAACAGTACTAAATTAGAAATAAAAAAAATACAAGACTTAAAACCTCCAAATGTTTAATAATTAAACAACACCTTTCTCAGTAACTGATGGGTTAAAGAAGAGATAAAATATTTCAAAATAAATGATAAAGAAAACATTTCAAAATTTGTAGCATAGAGCTAAGATAGAGTTTATAGGGAAATATTTATTTTTTATTATTTTATGTATTTTTATTTTTGGATCAAAAATATTGAGATAATTTTTGGATACAAAAATTATTGAGAACTCCTCCCGTCAGCTTTATTGAGGTACAATTAATGAATAAAAATTGTATGTATTTAAGATGTAAAATGTGATGATTTAATATATATATATATATAATTTGTGAAATGATTATCATGTTCAAATTAACATTCATTTTCTGTCATAGTTACATGTGTTTGTGTGGTGAGAACTCAAGATCACTCAGCAAATTTCAGGTACATAATACAGTTTTATTAGCTATAGTTATTATGTCATTTAATTTTGAATTATTATATTAGATAAGACATTTAAAAGCAAGTATATATGAAATTTTCACCTTAACATAGAAGAGCAAATTAACCCCAAGGGAATAGAATAGATAAGAGTAGGTTATTTAAATAGAAAACAAACAATAAAGAAAGTTAAAGCCAAAAGTCTATCCTTTTAAAGGTTTAATAAAGATGATAAAAAAACTAGCAGAACTAATTAAGTAAAAAGGGAAAACAAATTATCAGCATATCATGAAAGGGATATTAATACATATCCTAGACACATTAAAAAGTAAAATATTTTTATCCACTGTGTGAGAAAACATTTAATGGTTTAGAAGTAGAGAAATTACCCGAGAAATCTTACAAATATGTATTCAAGAAGAAAAACAAAATATGAATAGCCCTGTCCTTAAAATTATTTAATTCATAAGAGACATCATTTATCCAAAGAAATCTGCAGGTCCATCTGACTTCATTGGTGAATTCTATCACAACTTAAAATATTAAAATACCATCAAACTTGCACAACTTCAGAAAATATAAACAGATTGTATAACTGTATTAGGAGCTTCTTTTTTTTAACATTTTATTTAATTATTTGAGAGAGTGAGTGAGCATGAGGGAGAGGTAGAGGGAGAAGCCGACTCCCCGCTAAGCAGAGAGCTCAATATGGGGCCTGATCCCAGGAATCTGAGAACATGACCTGAGCTGAAGGCAGCTGCTTAACTGAGCCACCCAGGTGCCCCTATTAGGAGCTTCTTATCACTTATTTTTATCGAATTCTTTCAAAGGCATAACTCATTATGTCTCTATACTAAAGTTATTTCACAAAACTGAGCAGTGTTTACTTCTTCTGCAATCAAACTGATGTGCTTAAGTGCAAAGGATAAACCATGAAAATTCATTTCCTGCCTGTACATACCCTTGCAATTTGCATTCCAAAATGAAAGCACACACACATACACACACACTCTCTCTCTCACAAACAGAAACACACTTAACAAATATTGACTTTAAGAGTTGCAAACTTTCCCAAAGGAGCCAGCCAAGCATCCAACAAATATTGACTTCAATCTTTCAATTGATCACTGGTTCTATAGGTTTTTTTCCCTATCCATTTGAGTTTGTAGACTTAGCAAAGAGGCTGTCTTGTTGGGATAAATTCTAATTGTTGTTTATATTTTGCAATAATTATTTTGAATGCCTAAAGAATTTTAATCCACCTCTACAATATTGAATACCCAAGCAGAATAGAAGAATCTCTTAGATTATAAACACACTGGGATAAAAGTTATATTCTGTATTCACTGTGGATTTGAAATTACAACTAGTTTTCAATAGATATTAAATAATGTGACGCAATATCACCTCAATTATACAAGCAACAAGATAGTAAAGGCTACTACCTGGGGAGAAAAATCCATTCATTGATAGTATGTGTTACTTGCTAATTCAGAAATAAAAATGTTAAAAACACATCCTAAGCTATTTGCCTTTTCTTTCCTTGATAAATGCAACCATATTTCGCAGACAAAAAAAATGGTACATAAAACACAAATTAATTGGCATCTCAGCATTACATTGGGCAATATAGATACAATTCAAAATTGGTATATTCATTCATGCTCCATTATTAGTATTTTATGACAAAGATTTAATGTCTATTAAATTCTTGGCACTGTGCTAGGATGAAATAGTAAGGCAACCTAAAGTATCATTTATGGTTCATGGTAATACATATAAAACATCACTGTTTTAATAAGACATTTCTATGTAATGTTGCATGTGAATTTACAAAAATGTAATTTCTGATAATCCAGGAAAACCCACAGTCCATAGTTTACATTGATGTTATATATTCTATGGGTATGGACAAATGCATAACGACATATATCCATCATTAGTGTATAATGCAGAGTAATTTCGCTGCCCTAAAAAAATTCTGTGTTCTGTCTGTTTAATCCTCTCCACTCCCATGCCTCTGTCAACCACAGAGATCATTTTACTATCTCCATAAATTTGCATTTTCCAGAACATCCTATAGTTAGAATAATATTTTTTCCTTATCTTTTACTTGCCATTACTATTAAATAAAGATGTAACTCATCACTATATGGTCTAAATAAGGCTTCTGAGTGATATTCACATAGAAATCAAGTGATATACATATTGTTAGGAATGAAATAAGAATTAAAATTATAGGTATTTTATAAATATCACCCAAAGCTTTAGGGGACTGTGTGTGTAACAGACTTAAGGTTTTTTTTGTCTGTTTGTTTGTTTTTAAAGAGAGAGCAAGCAAGCACAAGCGGGGGGAGCAGCAGAGGGAGAGGGAGCAAGGAGCCCGATGTAGGGCTTGATCCCAGGACCCTGAGATCATGACCTGAACCTAAGGTAGGCACTTAACCGACTGAGCCACCCAGGTGCCCAAGGTTTAAGGTTTATTAGAGAGAGATAAGGGACTGGCTACAACATTATACTGTTATCACTTCGCATATGCCAGGGAGGAACATTAGGTTTTCTCAAATGTGTTATGAAACAGAACAACATTCAAAGAGAACAGGAACTACATTAGCTCTCACACTCTGTTAGTGATGGGTAATGTTTTGTGGTTTCTCCTCCTTTGAATACTAAAATAATAAGCTATATACTGTATTTTTGATGCTCATCCTGTTTTTGAAAATAGCAAAGTGATGAAGTTAGATATTATTTTGTATTTACTATAGCAGACAAAAAAAGATAATTACATGTCAAATCCAAATCTAAAACACTGATTCAACATAATCCTTCTTACATTATTCTGCTCTAATAATTTGACAATTATAATAGACTGAGAAATTTGCCATTATAAGGACAATCTTTCATTAGAGTATTTAATATAGCCCTCATTTTAATCATGTAATAACTTTACCCTTTTCTGTCATTTTTTTTTTCATTTTAGAAGGTAGTACTCAGCCAAATCAAGAACCTTTATCCTAACTTAGTAGGGTCAGAATTATAATTTCAATCTTCCAATTTTAAAACCAGAGGTTAAAATATTATGTTGGATGGTATGTTAAAAAGGTCTAAATGCAAAAATTGAGGTCAAAGACCTCAATTTTTCTTTATTAGGAGAGTTTCTCTATCTTGTCAGGTTGAACCTCAGTGACCCTTCATTGCAGAGATTAACTTATTAGACTACAAGCACACTAAATTCAGCTGATTAAATTCTCTTCAGATTAAACCTGAAAAAGGAAAAGAGAAAAGCATAATAAATATATATATTGTTATAAATTTAAGTTCCAGTCTCCTCTCATGTTAAGAGGGAGAAATGAATATGTATGCCACTAAAAACCTCTATAATCCAGTTATATTACAGATATTAGATATTTGTATGTGTACATAACATACACTGATCAATTAAAGAGCCACATAGACAAGCAGTAGAAACATCAGCTTTGGGAGTGGAACTGTACCAAATCAACTCCTAGGGTCTTTTCTCCATTTCACTTCTACCAAACTCTTGGATTGTGGTAGTTTCATAGGTTTCAACTGCTCTGTTTTTCAATTTTTTATTATTTTTTATTTTTTAAAGATTTATTTATTTTTGAGAGAGAGAGAATGGGTGAGGGGCAGAGGGAGAGAGAGAATCTGAAGCAGACACCCCGCTGAGTGCTGAGCGTGGAGCCTGACTTGGCGCTCAATCTAAGGACCCTGAGATCCTGACCTGAGCTGAAGCCAAAAATCAGACGTGAACCACCCAGGTACCCCTCAGTGGCTCTGTAGTTTTCTATTATGCTTTCAAATAGTCTCTTTTCTTTTTGAAGGGAGCCAGGGGTTGGGACCCCAGAAGGTCAGACTAGGATGAGGTATAGTTGTGTTTTTAATATTCATCTTTATTGATTGTATAATGGATGTAAACACAGGTGTTCTGGATCAGATTGTCATTATTCACTTCAAAAGCAAATAATAACTGTGTGATTCCACATATATCCCCTGATTCCTACCCCTGGGATGATGTGATGAAAGTGAGGCCAGGTCTCCTATGCATGCAATCACTAGATACATAAGTCCTAGACAGCTAATGCACAGAATAGTGATTATAGACAAAATACTGCAGAGTTGCTAAGAGACTAGATCTTAATTGTTTTCACCACAAAAAAGAAATGCTTATGTGACATGTTAGAGGTGTTAGCTAATGTTCTTGGGGGTAATCATATTGCAGTATGTGTGTCAAATCAACACATTGTTCAACTCACAAAATGCATTATGTGTATTATACATACTTACGCAATGTATTATGTCAATTATATCTAAATAAAGAACAGTCTTTTGTGAACACAGTGCATTATACAAGGAAGTAGATTTTTTTTTTTCTGCTTATATTCAGGAAAAAGAGTTACCTCTCCTTCCTTTTCTAAAAGAAGTTATAGAAACTTTTGTTCTTTGGAAAGAGAATGGAAAGGATCTTGGATTCTTACTTTGACCTTTTAAAGTGTAAATACATCTCTCCAAGGGCCTGATAAGTCCCTTTGTCATTGTTTAGGTTTTTATGACCTAGAAATGTCTCCAAGATTGCAGTCTTCATTTTCCCTTGAACTAAAACACACAATTCCTGAGTTACGTAAATCTCTGAGTTCTCTTACTTTCTGTGCAGCTGTATATTAACTTCCCAAGGCTTGAAACTAACCCAGGCACTGAAGTTTCAGCACAGTTTATTCAGAAAGCTGTAACTTTGAAGAAACCCAATAGATTATTTTTATTTCACAGGTAACTTGCCCAAGGTGATAAATATAGAAATGAGTAGGGAAGGAAATTTTAAAGAATGCTATAGATACTGTGCTACTTATTCCTACCAACAAAGCATGGAAATTATAGTTGCTACAAATCTTTTTCAACACTTAGTTTTTCAATTTTAATTTTCCTTCTAAGCCATTCTGACAGGTATAATAATATCTCATTTTGCTATCAGTTCGTATTTCTCTAATGACTAATGATGGACAGATTTCCACGGACTTATTTGCTATCATATATTTTCTTTGGTAAAATAGTCATCTAAAACCTTTCTCCATTTTTTATTGGTTTGCTTGTTTTCTAATTGTTGATTTTAAATAACTCTTTATATATTCAGGAACCAAGTATTTTATTAGGCATGCAATTTACAAATATCTTCTACAGATTGTTTGCTTGTCTTTTAGTTCAATTAATAATGTCTTTTGGATAGCAGTTATCTTAATCTGTATCTGGAATCTCTATTCTGTTTCATTGGCTTTTATGTCTATCCTTATATCAACATCACACTGACTTGATAACTCTAACTTTAAAGTAAATCATAAAATTAGGTGTCATGGGTTCTCTAATCTTGTTTTTCTTTTCCCATTTTTAGCTATTCTAGTTCCTTTTATTTTCCATTTAAATTTGCACATTAATTATCCAGGAAAGATTTGGATTTTTAAGATTTATTAATTTTAGGGGGAGGTATATGAATCCATGTTCAAGAGGGATATTTTAGTTGAGTTTACATTTTCTTGTAATGGATTTTCTGATTTTGCTGTTAGGGCCCAAAAGCTAGCCTCATGAAATGAGTTGGAAATTGTTTATTCTTTAAAGTTTTCTGGTAGAGATTTTAAAAATTATTATTATCTTTTCTTTAAATATTTGATGTAATTCACCTGTGAAATCATTAGGACCTGCAGTTTTCTTTGAAGACATTTGTTTTTAAACTACAAATTCAATTTTCTTAATAGATTTCAAAACTATTTAGATGCATTTATTTTTGAGTGAGTTTTGGTTGGTTGTATCTTTCAAAAATAATCGGTGCATTTCATTTAAGTTTTTCAATTATGGACTGTTTACTTATAGTATTCTCTTGCCACCATTTAAATATTAATGTTAACTGCAATGATGTTCCCTCTTTCCTTCCCAAAATTGAAATTAGTTTTTTCTCTTTTTTTTTTCTTGTTTAGTTTGGGTAGAATTTAATTCATATTTTTAAAGTTTTCAAAGAACAAACTTTCACTTTCACTAATTTTCATTTTTTTCTATTTTTAACTTAATTGCTTTATTTTATTGTCATTTTTGTATCATGATTATTATGGATTTTATTTGCCTTTTCCCCCTTGTTTCACAAATTTGTCATAATCTTGATATAATGGATATCATTTTCATTTATTTCAATATATTTTAAATTTCCTTTTGGGATATTTCTTTGAACCATGGGTGATTTAGAAGTGTTTTGTTTAATTTTTTTTTCTTTTAAAGATTTTATTTATTTATTTGACAGAGAGAGACACAGCGAGAGAGGGAACATAAGCAGGGGGAGTGGGGGAGGGAGAAGCAGGCTTCCTGTGGAGCAGGGAGCCCAATGCGGGGCTCGATCCCAGGACCCTGGGATCATGACGTGAGCCTAAGGCAGATGCTTCACTGACTGAGCCACCCAGGTGCCCCAAGAAGTGTTTTTGTTTAATTTCTAACTAATTGGGAATTTTTATTTTTTTTTAATTTTTTTATTGTTATGTTAATCACCATATATTACATCATTAGTTTTTGGTGCAGTGTTCCATGATTCATTGTTTGTTCATAACACCCAGTGCTCCATGCAGAACGTGCCCTCCTCAATACCCATCACCAGGCTAACCCATCCCCCTACCCCCCTCCCCTCTAGAACCCTCAGTTTGTTTTTCAGAGTCCATCATCTCTCATGGTTCGTCTCCCCCTCTGACATACTCCCCTTTTCTTCCTCTCCTGTTATCTTCTTCTTTTTCTTTTTTCTTAAAATATGTTGCATTATTTGTTTCAGAAGTACAGATCTGTGATTCAACAGTCTTGCACAATTCACAGCGCTCACCGTAGCACATACCCTCCCCAATATCTATAATTTTTAAATAATTTTTATTATTGATCTTTAATTTCATTATACTTATATAGACTATACTTCATATAATTTTAATTTTTAAAAATTTTTATATTTTATGGGCTAGAATATAGTCTATCTTTGTGAATGCCAAATATATATTGGAAACAAATGTGTATTCTTCTGTTGTTGGGTTAAGTCATTGAAAACTGTGATTTAAATCAAATAGGTAAACAGTGTCTGTAAATTCTTTATATTCTTTTTCTGCCTATGTTTTCTGTTACTGGGAGAGGAGTATTGAAATTCTACAAAATTATTGTCGATTTTCATATTTCTTAACTTTATGTATTTTAAGCTGTTATTAGTTGTATACACATTTAGGTTTCTTCTATTTTCTTGAAGAATTGACCCCTTTAATCATTATGTAATAACACTTTTTATACTTGGCAATATTCTTTGCTGTGAAATATCCTTTTTCTAGTTTCAGTATAGCTACTTCAGCATTCTTTTATGAGCCTGATATACCTTTCTCCATCTTTTTACTTTTATACTTTAAGTTTCTTCATATTTAAGATGGGTTTCTTGGAGTCAACACTTAGTTGGGTGTTGCTTGTTTTAATCTAATTTAATAATATCTCTCATTTAACAATGTATGTAGAACATCTACAATTAAGATAATAATTGATATGTGGTTAAAATCTATCATTGTGACATAATTTTTATTCCATGTATTTTTTTCTTTTTTCTCATTTTTTGCACCCAATTTGGGAATTTTTTTATGTTTGACATTGTGATTACAATATACATTTTTAATCAGAAACTACCTTCAAATGATTATTTTACTTCTCATGTAGTGTAAGGACTTTAAAATTATATACTTCAAATCTTCCAATTTTTCGTGCTACAGTGTCATATTTTTTAATTTTATATTTGCTCTGAACACACAACATTATTTCTCTTTATACTTAAGTTACTTATCTTTTAGATTAACCTAAGGAAAAACATGAATTTTGTATTTATCTTCATTTATTGATATTCCAGAAATCTTCATTTATTTGTATATATTCATGTTTTTCTCTTACCACATTCCTGCTATTGGAAGAACTTCCTTTAATATTTCTTGTGGCGCAGGTCTGCTTGCAATGAATTCTCTGTTTTCATTAAAGAAGTCTTTCTTTGTCCTTCCTTTTTAAATTATATTTATGCTTTGAATAAAATTCTGGGTTAACAGATTTTTTTCTTTTCTTTTTATCACTTTAAAGAGGACTATTTTCTGCTGTGTGTGTGTGTGTGTGTGTGTGTGTGTGTGTTTACATAGTTTATGATGATATCAGCTACAGATCTTACATTTCTTCCTGTGTTTGTTTTTTCTCTGTACCTTCAAGTTATTTCTTTGTCTTTGATGTTTAGCATTTTGAATCTGTTCTGCTTAAGTATGTGGGTAGTGGGGTAAAGACTTGCTTTATTTCTTTTGTCTTTATCTCTCTTCATCTCTGAGTTTTGGGGATCTGTGGTTTGGTAGCTGTCATTAATTTGGGAATTAATTTGATATGTCATTTTTTAAGTATTTCCCCAATCTTTATCTCCCTATATTTTTTTTTTTGGATCTTATTACACATTTGTTAGACCATTTGATCATGTCTGAAATCTCTTGGATATTGTTTCTTGATTCTTTGATCTTTTTGATCTTTGCTTTAGTAATTTTTGTTACCCTCCTGTCAAATTCACTTATCCTTTCCTCAGTCCACTGGTTATCTTGCTAAATACATTTTTAAAATATTTTTTTTAATTTTCATTTCAGGTATGGTCATATTTTCCTTATAGATTCAATTTCTCTTCTAAAATTATCCATTTGACCTTGCATATTGTCTACCTTTTAAAACAGCCTTTACCATATTAATCATAGTTATTTTAAATTTTCTGTTTGATTTTTCTAACAAGTGTCTAATATTCTGAATCTGGTTCTTTGGATTACTTGGTCTCTACCATGTATTTTTTGCTTTTTTTTCCTGTGGGTGATAATTTTTTATTGAACGCCTAACATCGTCATAGGACATACTGGACATGTCCTTCATAGAACAGCCTAGAAATTGGCATGGTTTTCCTCTGTCAGAACTTTAGTGTGAGTCATTGAGTTAAAATAGGTGTTGTTCTGTGTTTAAGAATAGGTATTGTTACAGTTATTCTTGGTGTACTATATGCTTTGTATCGCCTTCACCTTTAGTGTTATCTCATTCTTAGCTTGAGGACTATTTTGCCTGAATTTTTCTCAATGTCTACCGTTATCTTTAGGTCTTCTCTTGCGTTGCATCTGAGAGAGAGTCTGTTTCCATGTTCTTCATCTTCCCTTACAACTAAACTATAATTTGCAACCTAACACATTTTAGCTTGACGGTGAGGGAAAGGATAGGGCAAGTTCTAGGTTATTCTGATTAAACCTCATCCACAGGTAATCACTGTGTTTCTGGATCTTTGGGGTGTGGTCTTCTCAGTGATTTAGCCCAACCTCAAGTGTATGTTTTTGTCCCACTTGTATTCTTGCTCTCCTTCATGAAAAGAGGGGCTTTTCTTTTTCTTTTCTTTTATTTCCCAGTTGAAATGGGTTTTGATTGGTTTCTTAGGTGTGACACTACATGTTGCCATTTCTCCAAGAGTGTAAGCCTTTTTCTGCATAGGAGAATTAGCTGGAGGAACTTAGAGAAAGGGTTCCATTTCTCCCTGTGGCTTCTCTTTTCCTCCCCTCCCCCCAGCCCTGTACCATTAAAAATGTTTCCTTGGGATTCTTATCAATGACTTTTGGGAGTACCTGCTGGCATTCGTAGGAAAAAGCCTATGAATGAGTATAAATTTCCCGACTATTTTCTGTCACTAAAGGTTCTTTATTCTCCAACACACACTTTATCCTTTACAAATCCATTGAAAATGTTAGATAAGTTTTCTAAAACATGTCTGGCAACATTTGACGTAGACAGGTATCTAAAATCTCATGCTCTTTATCTGTCCTTAAATTTTTGATTAGTTGGTGTTCTCTGACCCCAGGTCTTTACAACTTTCTAGAACTCATGTAAAAGCCGTAAGTCGATCTAGAAGCATATTACATTTAAAATAAAAGTTGAGGGGCGCCTGGGTGGCTCAGCCATTAAGTATCTGCCTTCGGCTCAGGTCATGATCCCAGGGTCCTGGGATTGAGCCCCGCATCAGGCTCCCTGCTCCACCGGAGGCCTGCTTCTCCTTCTCCCACTCCCCCTGCTTGTGCTCTCTCTCTGACAAATAAATGAATAAAATCTTAAAAATAAAATAAAGTTGAAGCTGATCTCATTGAAATGAGAAAGTTGCCATGTAGACTAGCTGGTTACACCTCTTTGTTTATGATTTCCCCTAAGCATTCACTTAAGAATTGCTATCACAGGGCTCCTGGGTGGCTCAGTTGGTTAAGCAACTGCCTTCAGCTCAGGTCATGATCCTGGAGTCCCAGGATCGAGTCCCGCATTGGGCTCCCTGCTCAGCAGGGAGTCTGCTTCTCCCTCTGACCCTCTTCCCTCTCGTGCTCTCTGGCTCTCATTCTCTCTCTCTCAAATAAATAAATAAAAAATCTTTAAAAAAAAAAAAAGAATTGCTATCACAATAAAAAGAACATACTTTTCAAACAGTTTTTCCAAATTACAGTGTAATACTGCTGACTGGTGTGAAGATAATACTTATGTAGTAAGAGTTCAATGTTCACTAAATGGGTACACAGTAGGATGTCAGTTTAAAGCCACCATTCATTGTATGTTCACATAGCTAAGCAATGCAAATGTGATGATGAATATTTCACAGCCCCCAGCTTCAAAGAATGCGTGCCTATAGGGAGACAATCACAGCAAAAGAGAGGTGTAATACAGATATTGCATGCTATCATAATCAAATGCAAAAAGCTATCTAGGGAAATGTGAACAAGGGGAACTACCCCAGTATTAGATGTTTAATTCCACTGCACTGTTGGAGGCTAGTCTAATATTGGCATCTGGTCTAATATTATACAATTTAAATTGTGATAAGGCTTATCTTAGACTAGTTTACAGGACACAGTTTAATTTTATCCTGGCATGGCTTGCGATAATTCCTTCCCTTCTTTCTCCTACTCCATGATGGACTCTTAGAACCATCTTAGGACATCTCAGAAAGGATGAATTCATAAAGGAAATGCCAGAAAGATAGGGGGAAAACAAAGAGAAAACAGTATCATAGAAGCCAAGCAAGGAAAATCTTTCCAGAGAAACTTAGTCCAGTGTCATTAGTAACTAGTTGGTTCTAGAACAAATTTTATACTTTAGTTATATTCTCATGACTTATGATTTAAAAGTAGAATGTCTACTTGTTTTCCACTCTTCTGTAAAGTCAGAATTACCACCTGTCATTCTACAGTTTTCCAGATCTAGCAATCCCCTGACATGAAATGCAGAATACTAACAAGATGATTATTCTAAATATGAACATATAATGACACTTCTGATTTCTATATGCTGATTATTTTTATTTGCTAATCAACACATTGTTTTCTTTCATTCACAAAAGTTCTTAATGAAAGGAGATTTTTAAAAATTTGAGTCCACAAAACCTTTGCAGATCAAGGTATTTACATTTCACAAAATGCAACATTAACATAAAAATTCAATTTTCATGTATCTTTCTGTCAGGATAAAAACTCCAAGGAAAATTATAACTCTCAAAGGATAGTGAGGCACAGCAGTCTTTGAAGACCTCCCATATAAAAATCAATGTATGGATTGCTCATCATTTCCTCTTACATGAGAAATACAGTATGGATAGTGTTATTCTTTTTTTAAATCTATTTCTGAACACATTGTGAAAGAAGGAAAAATAAGGTGGAAATCTCAGAAAGAATAAGAAATTATTTAAAACTTTTGGTGTGGTATGTATCTTTGAACTAAAACAAATACACAGATTTGTGTCCATTGGGACTGCTAGACAAGGAGTAGTTAACATTTTTTTTAAACATCAGACCTAGGAATAATCACACTAACACATTTATTGCTGAATTTGAGTTATAAGTAAGATAAATTTCAAAATAATATGCCATCTTATATAAGCAACAAACATGTAATCTTTTGTTCATAGAATTATTTTTAGAAAGTGTAGAAGAGCATGGAGAAGAAAACTTATGCATAATTCCTATGCAGGGAAAAACATTAATAGGATATATTTGTTTTTTCTCCCCCAGGTGTGTGTTTGTGTGTAATATGATGTGTATTCTCATGCAAACATACATTTATTTTTAATAATTTACTATTACATGAAATATTTTAAATTATTTTTTATCTAGTATTGTACTATGTACTTGTGTATATGTGTATAAGTTAAACATCCATATTTAATTGGCATTTTATTGAATCTATAATTTTGCATCAGCTTTCACTTAGCCTCATGCCAACATCATTTTCCAAATTATGGAATCATAAATGTTATTTAATGAATGCTTACCATTCATATGTGCAATTCATAATGAATGCTTACCATACATATACTGTATGAATATACTAATTTTATATAATCATCTCCATACTGATGGGCATTTACTTCATTTTCCAGGTTGTGAAATATTTAAGGTGTTGCAATGAAAATATATGTACCTCTCGGTGGGTTTATCTAGTTATGTCCATAGAATGAATTGTTAGAAATTAAATTACTACGTGAAGTAATGGATATGTATAAGGCCCTCCACACAAATTATAAATGTTTCTCCCAGAAACATAATAGTGATTTACACTTTCACTTAAAGTATTTGGAAGTGACCATCTGAATTTCATTTTAGTGAAGATTTGTTGGTTTACTTGAAAATCAACGCTCAGGAGAAAGAATCGTATACATGTGATTTTTCTTTTTTAATGATCGTACCAAAATTATCTGTCTCCAACTCTGTGATAACAAAGATCACAGGATATGAGGCAAGCAGATAAATTATAATGGTATTAACACAGACATTAATACAATCAATGCAACGTAGTACATCCAAGTTATTCTATAGATTCATATTGAGAAAAGGAAAATTAATGCATTTATTTTCATGACTCATTTATTTTATATGAGTTAATTATAGAAAAAGATTATAACAAGCTCTAGTGAAGCATATGTTATGCAGTGAATCCTTGGTGATACTTTCTATCTTGAATTGGTTATAAAAGAGAACTCAGAAAAATCCATTGAGAAATAATACCTAAGCAGCAAAAGAAAAGATGGAAATTAAAAATCTACAGTGACACCCAGAGATAATTTTGTTTGCTCAAGTGTAAGACAAAAATTAGTTTGATGAATTTAGATATTCTTTAGGCCTATATTTGCTGATACCTACTGGATACCAAATCATGTTCAGGCCTGGGGAATTGTGAAAATACAAATAAAATAACATATTCTTTAACCACAATCTAATGGAGAAGAAAGATAATAAGTCAAAAATGCACAAAAATTATATACTACCAATGGTGATGTATATTATCAAGAACAAATCAAACAAGTAGGGTTTGTTATAAGAATGTATAATAGAATAATCTTGACGTGAAAAAGAAGGAAAGTGAAAGTTCCCTGGAGTGCTAAGAGCAGGCACAGGGAGGCCAAGAGTTTCTCAAGCCCTGGAAAGAGCCTGTGCAAGGGTTTGAGGCAGACAGGAAATTTGGAAAACTGAAATAATTACAAACGGGATGGTAGTGAGTTACGAGTATAGGAGTTAAGATTGTAGCTCAAGAGTTAGAAATCCAATAATGGAAGGCCAGGCTGAAGAATTTAGAAACGATATTAAAAATACATCTATATGCCCGTTCACAAAAGTTATTCAGGAAAACGTTAAAGAAGCAACTAAATAATCTGACTGAAATTCCATAGAAAGGGTACATAACTGTAAAAGAAATCTTTGAAAAGTATGACGTCTCCACAGTGTGTGTGTATGTGTGTGTGTCTAATCACTATAAATAGAACTTTGAGAAGTGGAAAGGATATTTTCGAAAAACTTAGTAGTCTTCACATTTGCAGGTAATATAACCCATAATTTCCTTCATGAAATTTAGAGTGATATGAATAAACAACAGGTTTATTCATCTAACTGATTGATCTAAACCACTGTGAGAATTGATATAGTTCTCACACATAAACATTTTCCAATTACTTGGTATCAATTTCTAAAATTTCTTAGTTTTACCTTCCTTCAGTAACAGTAGTAGGTAAATTCCTCCAAATAAACAATGCTTGTATCATTTTAAATGAACATGGTAGATAAGAAAATGGATAGAGGCAGACGGCCTCCTGGAGATACAGACATCAGTAGTAACATCACCCAGTTACATTTTTTTTGTAATTAAATTTTGTCTCAGTGAAATTATTAATTTCTTCATGTTATTCTGAAAACCCTAGTTATTAACCTATTAAACCTTAAAGTAGCTAGTATCTACTTGACTCTAAAAATTTATTGTGATATAGATACAAAAAGGTATAACTAGTACGTAACAGCACTTTTGTTCAGTGTTACAATGTTTTGTCATAAACTTCTACAATCCAGAGACAAAAGTGCTGTCTGATATTGACTGATATTGAAATGATATATGACTGATACATGATATCAATGATATTAAAAGATATCAGAGAACTGAGGTTGCAAAGGAACTTCAACTAAAGTCTAGAGAGGCACATGCCTTTCTAGGGGGCAGGAGTTAGGAGGCTATGGTCCTCCCTGGGAGCAGTTGAGCCTCAGCAGGGCCTGGCCTTGGAGCCCCTGCCGTAGTTGGAGGGAGTCTAGAAGAGGAAAGAGAACCAAAAAGACATGCAAAAGTTGTTATTTTTCTTTCTACTCTCTGTGCTCCCCAAATCTTAGACTTTTTGGCTCTCCTCCTCTGGGGGAAAAGAAAATCTCAACTTTTAGCTATTCACATACTATCTTTTGCCCTAATTTCTCTATTATCTTCTGAATCCCCAATTCTCACTTTTCTCCATACATTAACCACTCCTTTAAAGGTGGGGACCAACTAACGACTACGGGTTTTTGTTCTAGGAGGTAGATATCTTACGCCAACTCTGTCTCCCTGGTGTTGTGCTGTGATATCCCGGAGCAGTGGTAGCTCTGAACGCACCTGATCTCCTCTGCTGAGCTTTAAAGCCTACAGCTGCCACTTTATTTATGGAGTCCCCCTGGTGGTCTCCCCTGGGGCTGCACAGTTTACTGCTGAAGGATTTGGCAGTTTATACTCCGAACTGTGCACTCACTTTCTCTGTAGCTCCCATTCCTCCTGGGCTCTCCCAGCTAAATTTCCAGCCATTGTGCCTGCCTCGATATTTGTCATCTGACACCCCAAGCCAGTAAGTCTTCCATTTTTCTGCTGTTAAGTTGTATGTGGAATGACAAATGCATTCAGAAAGAAACCACCAAGAAATTCTTATTCAGTTCTGTCCTTCAAGGATAGAATTCTTATGTTTTGATCTGCTTTTCTCTGTGTCCCGGGAGTCTCCCCTGTTCACCAACAATTTAGCAGTCAGCTAGGGTTTGCGGGGAGTTTATATTCAGATTAGTATCTCATCCCTTCCTCTGCTCACTTGCTCAAGGCTGTAACTGCAGCACAGAGAATGAATACCTAGTGATCTATACTAGGCACTCACTAAGTGTTTGTTGACTGGCTGGCTGGTCTCTGTTGATATATTGCAAAAGTCTAAGTCTAAAGCCTTTGCTCTATTTAGATATTTGTGGCATTTTATGGAATTGGAAAAAGCTTTAGTGGAAATGTTAGAAAACGAGTGTTCAACAGACTAGAAGCAAGTAACCTACTTCACAATTCACAGGCATCGTTTGATTAGGAGATGATAATGAATAAAATGAGGCAAAATACGTGATTAAGAGTTATCCTTTATAAATACCATCATAGATGAGTTAAAGAATATGTTCTTGCAGAAAACAGACACTTTTCAAAATTGCCTAAGAAATTGGTTGGTCTGCAATGTAGATACAGAACAGTATCAACTTTCAGTCCATTGTTCTATATCCAACGCTTATTTAACTAAGATTATATATGACAAATGATTATTATATGATATTGTATGTTTCTTTCTGTTAATATCACCCAGTAATTCTAGTTCAGAGCCTTTCCTTTCAACAAAATTATAAAAAGTATTGGGTTAGAGAACTGAATAAACTTATAGGTCAGTGAAAGAACAAAGCAAAATAACGTTGCATGTTTAATATGCATTTACAAAACAATAATTAGAGAGTGATTATTTCTGAATCACAGATTTATTACATTTCACAAGAGTTAATTTCATGCTTCTCCTAGTACTTTATTTAAATGCTTGTTATAACATTATAATTGATTCACAATGTATGAAGGGCAGGACAAATTGGAATTAAAATATAAAGAGTCAATTCAAGTGAAGGTGAAACAACTTTAAAAACTTATTAGAAATTAACCTGAAGTTATGATTTTGCTTATAAACACTAAGTTCTTATTCAGGAACATAAAAAATTGAGAAAATGTCATATATATGAATATATATATGAAATACATATATGTATTTATATATGAAATATATATGTGTATATATATGAGTATATATAACACTTTATTTTATATACATGTTACATGTATATTCAATTTTTTCATTGGGAACAGAGATAATTCAACTACTCAAAATATTAAGAGACCCCAATTAAAACCAGTTATTTTTCTTCAGTAATATTGTTTAGAATTTCCAAATCATTTGTTCAGGAATGCTTGAACATTTGTTCAATTCAAATAGCAACAGCAGCATAATAAGTATTATGTTAAATCCTCTTTTTCTATAATTTATCATCTCTTTGACCCATAAAAAGCAACTTAATTTTTCTGAATCTCTGGTTCTATTCATTAACAGGGACAGATGTCAGTCTCCTTGTCCATATGCAAGAATCAATTACATTCATTTTTATAAAGTACTCAACAGTAGGTGCAGCTCATAGTGAGCACTGAGAAATAATTTAATTTGAATCAATGAATATTTTATTTATGGCTTACAAAGTTATTCACATATAAAAAAAATCTCAGAAGTTCTAAACCTAAAAGTTCAAACTCTAAAGAGTTAAACCTAAGTCAGTTGGGAAAGCATTTTAGTGAAAACACAGGTGGCAGAGGAGTAATTAACATCAACAACTTGTGTTGCTCCAGATTGCAAAACTGAAAGATTACTTACATGTGCATTGGTATGAAAATAACTTGGTTTACAATGGTGAAATACAAGAAAGCAAAATATGGCTCAGATGACAATTCCTAAATAATTCATTTATAAATTCAAATGATGAAACATCCAAACCAACATCAGTGCTTAGTACTTCCATAAATAAATTTGGCAGTCTAGACCAATGGAGCTCTCCACTTCTGGCTCAATCCTACTCTCACATAAATCCCGTGACAAGCCTTAGGAGAAAAGGAGTCAGTCTGCAGTGCACTGCCTTTCTCTTTTGATTTTCAACCTCTCTTGTGATTTATCAACACAACCATTCATCCTTCCTCCTTCATCTTCTTCTTTTTTTATATATATATACTTTATATATATTTTATATATATTAATTAATATATAATATATTGATATAAATATATTTTTAAATATATATATATATATATTTATATATATATATTTTATATATATTTATTTGTTTGTTTGAAAGAGAGAGAGAGTCTGGAGGGGAGGGTAGCAGAGGTAGAGTGAGAAGCAGGCTCCTCATTGTACCGGGAGCCCGATGAAGGGCTGGATCCCAGAATCCTGAGATCATGACCTGAGCTGAAGGCAGAGGATTAATGCCCTGAGCCACCCAGGTGCCCCATATTCTTCATATTCTTCTATAACTAATCAAACTTATGTGCTTTGACCCCAAATAAGATAGCTCCAGGGCCTTTAAGAAACTCCTATTTTCCATTTCATCTTACTCCATATTGGAATGAAATTGTTCTCCAAGAGACAATTTGATCCCACATATTATCTTCAATTTAATGCTTAAAACTAAAAGCCCTTTACCTTCATTCTTTTTTTTCCCTAAGCAATGTGTTACATCTATTTGTGATCAAAACTACTAAATTTTGTTGTATTTCATCATTATTATGTGATATAATTTCATTTTTCAAATCTTAAGAACTAGATAAAGTCCTATTACAGGAAAAACATTTTTGGTATACTATGAGGATTGTTTAAAATAATCACCAATTAACAAATGGGATATATCTTGAAAATTCTATATGAAATGCATAATGATGCAAAAGAATAAATTATTGATTTATTCATTTTCATTGTTACTGTCTGTAGAGTCAACAAACATAATTAAAATTTATGCTAGTAGAATTTAAGCTTGATAATTAAAAGTTACTATAAGTATTTTCAAAAATAATTACATACTCTATCAAAATATTAGAAGTATAGAGACCAGTTCACTTTTTTCCAGTTGCTTTTAATGGGTTCCCTAGAAGGAGAGTCTGAGACAGGGATTCAGAAAAATGTGATTAATTCAAGAGTGGCAAATTGACCGGTCCACATATGTACATCCAGAACCTTGTCCAAATCTCCTAGCGAGAGTTGAAATCAATTTCCCCTCGCCTTTAACCTGGATGGACTTGTGACTTTTCCAACCAAGACAGTGTTGGTAGGAACAATTTGTGTAACTTCTAAGGCTAACGCATGAAAAGGATCGAACTTCTGCCTGGCTCTTCCTGTTGTGACTCATGCCTTCATAATGTTGAGCTAACACGTAAAAAGTCTGCCTACTTTGACATCACCGTGCTGAAGGGATCATGCAGAAGGACCACAGAGATGGCAAGAGCTATCTAAGGGACATCTCTCTTCCAGCTTGCAGCTCTTTGAGTCTAGCCAGCATCAGCCTTCAGGAGATTTTAGCCATCCAAATTACTGATGAATAGAACAGATAAAAGCTGCCCCCACCAAACCTTCTCAATCTTCAGTTAGCAAACGAAATAAAGGCTGTTGTTAGGGAGACTCTCAGTCTGAGGGTGATCATAACACAACGTTGTGACATGAAAGTTGCTCTTCTAGGCAAGATGATGAAAAGGAGTGAGAAAAGATGAAAGATGCTCCGTTAATCTTTTGTGCATAACCATAGTCTTCAGGATGTCCCACAATGGGCATACCTCTCTTGCTTCTTGCATCTTCTGTCAGATCCAACCTTCCTTTCTATGAGGCTGCCATGTGTCTTTCTTGCATTTTCTCCAGAACCAAAGTCTTTGCCTGGGATTCCCTTTGCACATTTATTTCCTTTTCATCCTTCAAATATTGGATCAGTGATCAATTTTCTCCTTTTCCTTTCAACATAGACTAGGTCAGATCTCCAAGTTATATCTGACACTATGTACCACCCCTTCATAGTATACATCAAAGTCACAACTTTAATTATGTGATTATTGATCAATCTTTATTTTTTTTCTACCAGGTTGAAATAATAATGAGAGCAGGAGTCAAGTTCATTTTTGTTTCCCAAATTCTCCCCAGCACTTTATACTGTTCCCAGCAAATGGTAAACATCTGTTAAATATTTGTCAAATGAATCAGTCAATAAAAATGAAGTCAAGTTTTCTGACTGTGGCTAATACTACCCTTCTTTGAGAAAACTAAGGCCACTTACCTTCAGTGAACAGTCAATTTATGTTCAGAAAATCTTATAAGTTATACATGTACTTATTGCTTTTTCATGTGCAAATGGAGAAAATAAAGTACAAATGCTTTGCAATATAGATTTCTTTCTCTTTCAAAAATGTATTCAAATGCTTTAATATCATGCATTCCAAAAACATTACATGTTAATAATTGAAAGTACCTAGTAATGTAAGGAATAATTATCAAATAATCTGTAAAAGCATGTAATTACTTTGTGCTGACATGGCACTTGTAATGTAATTGCTTGTGGGGGATGAATACTTGAGCACACATAAATAGAATTACAGAACATTGGCTTAAAAAAAGAAAAAAAAAGACATGAAGGCTACTTGTTCTATGCCAGAATTAACAATGTCTTAGTGAGGAGAAAGGAAGGATGAGACAGAGAAGAGAGCAATATGGGAAGAGTAGGAAGAAAAGACTAGGGAAAGGAGAGTAGCCAAAAAAAAAAAGAAACAAAGTATATTTGTAAGTTCTTAAATCTGTCCATTTTGAACCTCTATACTAGGCTAATTCCTCACCTTTTTCTGAAGAAATAAAGTGTATCCTCAATGAAAATGGAAGCGCAACCTTCCTGGATTGTCTTCAAATATGTATAGGCATAACATACAATATTTTCACATGTATTTTGAAAAAAACTAAATGATGTATAATGCAAAAAAGAAAATCAGATTACTGCACAATCCAGTAACCTTTAACACAGGCTAAAAAAATTGGGCCTGTTGTGAGTCTTAGTTCAAGTGAGCTACTCTAAACGGCTCACTAACATCTGTAATCCAGGAATGACACTGGCCCATCTATCAGAGAATGTGTGATTAGGCAGCAGGGTTTTACTCTAGGGCTTCATTTTTTCTAATTTTGGAAGGCAGTGGGAGTGTCTCATTTTTTTCATATTGAATGATTACGATACTTGTTTAGATAGAAAATGTGATGTGTACTCAACAAATGAAAATAGATGACAAGCCAGGATCTTTTGAAAAATAAATCTATTTGAAAATTAAAGGAGAAGTCTGCCCTCTTAATTACATTCCTGTATCTTTCTAGTTTGCCAATACTTGAATCACAGATCACCAACTAATCCAACATGGTTTTTACCTTAAAGTGGGTAGGCGTTTCATTTTGCTTAACTGGGCAGTAGAAAGTGGGATGATACAGAATCAAGGTATATTTTCTTTGATGTTAGTCTGAATTTGGTAATTGTTACAAATTTTTTCCCATGTGTTATATGCTTTTCAGTAAGTTGGGACATAGCACCTAGGAAAGACATATTTTAGAAACTTAATTCTGTCTATAGAGCTGCATTTAAAATAATGCAGTGGGATGAATCTTATGGCAAGTTATGGCCAAATTCCAGTGCTTTAAATGTTTTTAAATGTAAATGTCAAAAATTTAAAGAAACCATGTATTAGCCAGGGTTCATCAGAGAAGCAGAGCTAATAGAATATGTTTTATATATTTTAATATATTTACATATATTTGTAAATCATAAATATATATAAATATATTTTTATATATTTATATATATGGATATCTACCTGTCTAAATCTATCTATTCATCTATTTATCTATGGGAAGAATTTTATTTTAAGTAATTCATGATTGTGAAGGCTGGCTACTCCATATTCTGCAGGGCAGCCTTGTAGGCTGGAGACCTGGGGCAGAAGTGAGGCTACAGCATAAATCTAAATGCAATCTGGAGGCTGTCTCTTCCTCACACTTCTCCCTGTTTTCAATTAAGGCTTTCAACTGATTGGTTGAGTCCCATCCTCATTATGGAAAGTAATCTTTTGACTAAAATATTTACTTTAAAAGTTAATTCCATCTTTACAGCCTTTATCCATTACTGATGTTTGACCTAGTATCTAGATATCATGGCCTACCCAAGTTGATATGTAATATTCACCACCACAAACTGTACTTTTCAAATTTTCAGGAACAGAAAAACAATATGCTAAGTTATATGCCTTTTAAGCACAGCCTAGGAAGAGAGGCTTGGCATTTAAAGCAATGAGCAGGTTACCATTTAAAATAAATCCTCTGATGTTTAATGTTCTTGTTAGAGATCCTTGATCACTACGTGTATGGAATATGAAATAACATAAAAATGAAAACTGCTTATCAAATAATTTCTATATTATGGATGTCCACTGCTGACAATACAGGGTTTTTTTTGTTTGTTTGTTTTTCATGAGTTCTCAGTGGAGAATAAGCTGTAAAAGGGTGAGGAAATGATCTAAAAAAAAAAAAAATCATGTCACAAAAACATACCCACGTCAGCCATATTTAGCAATTGTTATATAGGCTTTATGCTTTAAGATTTAAAATTTAAAATATGTACAGGAATAGCTGAAGTCCCATGTCAGACTCTGTCCTTTCCAGAACTCCCATGCCAGAGTGAATCACCATCATCTTTGCTGGGATTCTTTCAGTCTATTTCCTGTATTTTATTTCATGCCTATTTATTCTTAATACCTTATTTTGATTTATGAAAGTTATAATAGTACATTACAAACTGTAACTAAAGTTTCATGATCACTGTAGAGACTTGGCACTATATAAAATTTACATTAAAAAGATATCTATTTGTTTCACAATTAAAACAAATAGGTTAGTTTTCACAATTATTCTTAAATAATCTATTATTATATGCTGAGGTTGTAGATTACATTGCTACCACCCATGGAGAAATAATACACCAGACTGTTCATTAGTACTGTAAACAAAAAATAAGTATGAATATTTCATTGTTTTAGAAATGATAGAAAAATACACATTGATCCTCATGGTGAAATTGTAAAATAAATTATGGATAAGTAGACTCTAATTCCAACAAAAAATATAATTTTCCTCTTGTTTTTGAATTTTATTTTAAATGACAAGCACTCAATCTGGAGACAGGAAGAAGATAAGCAAAAATAAGAATGGCCAGTAGAAAAATGGATAAAATATGTGAATGAAAATAGGACAAATAAAAATGCAAAAAATATATAACTCTGTCCATTTATATATTAAAAATATTTAAAGCACTAATATTTTTGCATGAGAATAATTATTTAAAAATTTAGGTCTAAGAATTATCTTCTCCTCATTGTGTTATTATAAATCTGTCTTACCAGATCAGTTGTTTTAATATGAAATTTTAATCTCCAAACTCACACAAAATATAACTATTTTTCAACTATCATAATTTCTTTTACTTATAATGTTGACTCATAAAGCGCCTTCTGAAGATGACCTGGAAGAGTGTCATAGAGAGGGATAAGGAGTAATATGGCATAATTTATGATGTGTAACGGTATAATATGGTGCAGGAAGAGAGAGCATGCTCCACGCTCTGCAACAGACATGTGCGGTTCAAATTCCAGTATTGCCACTTTCCAGCTCTGTCTGGTTCATCAAATTATTTAGTCTATATATGCCTCAGTTTCTCCATCTGTAATATGGGAATAATAATAGTAATACCTGGTAAAGCTGAGAATGAAATTAATAAGTATGGAGTGCTTAAAAGAGCACCAAACTCAAAGTAAGTCCTATAAAGTATCAGCTATTATCATTTTAAAAAGTAGCATTAGTAATGATTCTGGTATTTTTTTTCCCACCATAAGTACACATTGATAAGGTGGCATTGAAGACCTTCCACAGTGTTGACACAATCTAACCTTTTAGACATGTTTATTATAAATATGCCTATAAATAAACTAGTATTTAGTAGCATTGGTATATGCCTGAATTGTCAACAAAGCATCAAATTATAGTTTAGAATTTAAAACCACTACAGGAATTTACCGTCTAGGCTGAAAATCTTTCTAAATTACCACCTTATTCATATTTTTGAGAACATAGCTAATAGTCTAATATTTAATGGAGTCACTAGGTTATTTTGGGAAATAGTTTAATGTGATAATAAATATATATGTGCTTTCTCATTGAATCAAATCCATGCAGTGGTCATGCTAACTCACATACTTCATACCTCATGGAACAAACAATAAAAACAGGTGGACTTGAACCTCCCCTATCTTGTAATTATTTTCATTTACAGTGGCAAGTATGGCAAAGTTGTGTTTATTCAGATTAGACCTCGTTCTGCATGGTAGTTCAGGACTGTGAAAATGGTCTTGTGATCTAAAACTGCAAAATGATCTTAATGGTCAATGGGACATATATGACTATTCAGTGACCTTAACACACTTTGTCAAAACATTAGATATTCTGTTATAAATGCATAGGGAAATGAAAACAGTAATTACTTCACACACTGAAGTTTAAAATATTAGAATGTTGAGAACTAGAGCATTTTATTGTTCCTAAAATCTTATCAGGACTAGGTGAACAGTTCTTGCTTCCTCCTCATTATATAATTGACATTAGGAGAGAACTTATTGGGGTTATTTAAGTATTTTTAATATTCCATTTTGTGCCCCTACCCTAGCTTGTTTTACATCTTTTGCTATTCTTTTAGTGATTACAGTACAGATTGAAATATACATCCTTGATTTATTAAAGTCTAATGCAATTTAGTTCTATTACCATTTTCCAGAATAATTTTCATATATAATGTCCAGCATTCAATCCAGCATTACCATCCTTACCAGGAAATAAGGCTACATGATAAGAAACAGAGCAAACAGCCGACCCTGTGATGTGCCCATGAATCAGAATGATCAGGCACAGTTTCTAAAATGTGTGTGGTTTATATAAACCAGAAATTAGATGAGATAATAAAGAATTGCATCATAGAACTCCATACTGTGAAAAATATCAAATGGAAATTTTTAATTTGAATAATGCAATAGTTGAAACTTGGAGCTGAATACATAGATATAATAGCATTTTAAAATAGAAGAGCAAATTCATGAACTGGAAGATCAGTGCCAAGTTGGATTTCTCCTGGCAATACAAATTTGGTTTACCATTCAAAAAGTAAATACTGTAAGTTGCCACACTGGTAGAATAAATGAAAACATATTTGCATTTCAATGCTTAATAAAAATAAAACGCATCCATGTATCCATTCTTGGATAAAATCTTAGCAAACTAAGAATAGAAGGAAATTTGTTCAATATTGTAAAAAAGACATCTTTTGGAAATAAAATTACAGCAGGGTAATTCAATTATGCTTTGCCCTTCTATTTCACAAAAATATTTGGATTAGTACCCAACCCTGCTCTCTTTTACCTTCTTTGCCTGTAATTGAAGCTTAATTAGCACGAGTTGTTTGTGCTGCAATCTCAAACACTCGATCTGGTGGCTATCTGACGGTAGAAGCTTGTGTTCTGTGAAAACCCAAGCACACAACAACTATGCCTATAAGTGGATTACTCTGGCAACCTTCGTCTCCCCAAATCTTATTTATTTTTTATTAATTTGTTCTGAACTCAGAGGTAGGTAGAATAGATATAATTTATCATCGTATCTAAATCCTAACAAATTATATTTGTGAACTTGGAAAAGATAATTTTCTTAGATACAAATATCAGAATTTTAAAACTGAACAGTAATCCATTTGACAACATCCAAATTAAAAACTTTTGATGTAAACAAAAAATAAGGAACAAAATTATAAATACTACCTATCTTTTTGTAGAAAACATTAATATTTACAGAGTGCCTACAAATCAATGAGGAAAATTTTAAACAAGTAAGAAAATTGGCTAAGAACAATATTAAACAATCCACAAAAAGAAAGCAAAGGGATAAATTAAATAGAAACAAATATTCTTTCTCTCATCCTTGAAAAAGTCCAAAAGTCTGACATTATCAGTTATTGGTGAGGATGTGGAGAAGGGCATGCCTACACTGTTGGTGAACAAATAAAATGGATCAGCCACTTTGGAAAGCAATTTGGTATTATATAACACAATTGAAAATGTGTAATCCTGCTAACTGAAAATAGTTTCTCTTTGGGCAGATTGCATTATCTTTTGTGTAAAACTGGAATAATATTGGCACCCATCATAAAAATACTAGAATAAAATGGGTAATCTCATGCAAAGCACTTGAAGTATGATATTTTTATTATAAACTAGGGGAAACTAATACATATGCATATGGAGACATTTACAAGTAAACTTTGCAGCATTGCCTGTGAAATAATTGAGTATAATCTAATTATCCACATAATAATAATAATGCATATGATAATATACAAATGAGCTATACAAATGATAATACAAATGAGCTCTAGTCTCATTTTTAAAATATTCCTAGATATAATTCAACAAAAAGTAAAGAATTAATGAATATGCACCTATATAAATGTATCTTAAAAGTGCATTAAGCCTTAAATGGTATGGATTTCTTTGTAGTATGAATTGCCTTTATTGGTAAAAAAGCAGGTCAATCCATGTTCAATATGGCACAGTCAGTGATAAAAACTGGAAAAGCAAGATAGATTTTACTTATGCTATTGCAATGGGGAAAGCACCCCAGATCCTAAGATCAGTGTCTGGCAGAGTGGTGTTATCATAGATGGATATTTATAGGGAAGAAGAGACAAGTTACAGATAGGATGGTTTACAGTCGGGGTTATTTGGCAAGTAGGGGAAGTCTTAGTAAGATCACAGTTTTTGAAACTGGGAAGTCCAAGATAAGGTGCCAGGCAATGTGGTGTCTAGTTGAGGGCTCTTGTTGTGCAGATGGGCTGCCTTCCTGCCATGTCCTCACAGAGCAGAGAGTGAGAACTCTCCTCCTTTTCTAAGGGCACCAGTCCTGTCAGATTATGGCCTTATTTAACCTTTATTACCACTTCACAGTCTCTATCTCCAAACAGTGTCATATTGGGGGTTAGGGTTTCAACATATAAATTTGGCGGGTATACAAACATTTAGTCCATAACATACCTTGATCACAGGAAAGATTGGAACCATGAGATCCTCACAAGGACACTGGTGCATTTTCATGCTATTTTGTCCTTGATGCTAACACAATGGTTGGCCTGGCACTTAAGCTGGACTCAGTGGAATTTGTTAAGGACCAAATGGAATCCCTTAGATGGGTTCTTTATATAAAGAAGTGGTTTCCTGGAAAACCATATATAGTTGGGTCTCATTTTTTGTTTGTTTTATCCACTCTGACATATGTCATCTTAACTGGTATCTTTAAACCATTCACATTTATAGTGATTATTGATATAGTTGGATTGATATCCACCCCGTATGTAACTCTTTCTATTTGTTGTACTTGTGTTTTGGGTTTCCTTTTCTCCTTTATTCTGTCTTCACTGGTTTTGAGTATTTCATGTCATTCCTCTCTTAGCATAGCAACTACATTTTTTTTTGAAATTTTTTAGTGGCTCCCTGAAGTTTGCAATGTATATTGTTCACGAATCAAAGTCCACCTTCAAATAACAGTATATGCCTCAAATGTATTCTAGATTATTTATAACATAATATTCCCAATTTCTCTCTTTATAATATTGCTGCTATTTCTTCCAGTCATCCGCATGCTGTTATCAACCCCTAATTGTTACTAGTATTTTACACACAGTTATTTGTTAGATCATTAAGAATAAAAGAAGTATTTTATTTCATTTTCTATCTCTAATACTTCTCCATTCTAAGTGGAGATCCAAGTTTCTGAACTACTTATTTTTCTTCTGCTTAAATATCTTTTAGCATTTCTAACAAGGCAGTTGTACAGTGATGAATTCCCTCAATTTGTGTGTGTTTTTTTTTTCTGGGGAATTCCCATTTCTCTTTCATTTTGAAGGATAATTTCACTTACTACAGAATTCTAGTGATTTATTATTTTCTTTAAATGCTTTAAATACTTTGCTCCCTTCTTGCTTGCATGGATTCTGACAAACAATCTACTGTAATTCTTGTAACTGTGTCTGCATGGGTAAGGTGATTTTTTCCTCTGTTTTCAGCAGAAATCATTGTCTCTTTGTTTTTTTGTAGTTTGAATATGATATGCCTATATGCACATTTTTTGGTATTTAATCTGCTTTGTGTTCTCTGTACTTCCTGGATCCATGGGTTGGTGTCTGTCATTGATTTGGGAATATTTTCAACCATTATTACTTCAAATATTTTTTTTTGCTCCATCCTCTCTCTTCTTCTTCCACTATTCCAATTATGCATATCTTACATCTTTTCAAATTGTGCCACAGTTCTTGGTTATTTTTTTTGTCTTGTTTTTTTATTATTATTATTTTTTCATTCTTCTCTCTCTTTGTATTTCAGTTTTGGAAGTCTCTGTTGACATTTCTTCATGTTCACTGATTCTATTCTTGGCTGGATCTAGTTTGCTGATGAGCTCATCAAAGGCATTCTTCATGTCTGTATAGTGTGTGTGATTTTTAGCATTTCCTCTTGATTCTTTAGTTTTTACCTCTCCACTTTGCATATGACCCGTCTGTCCTTGCATGCTGTGTACTCTTTCTTTTAAGACCTTATTATATTAATCATTGTTATTCTAAATTTCCTGTATAAGAATTCCAAAATCTGTGCCATATCTGACTCTGGTTCTCATGCTTATTTTGTCTCTTAAGACTGTGTTTATGCCTTGTAGAGTCTGCCTTATAGTTTTTTGTTGTTGTTGAAAGATAGACATGGCACATAGGGCAGTAGTAAATGTGGTTATAAGCCTCTAGTGTGAGGTTTTATGTTGACAGCTGCGTTGGGCTGTGCTTAATGTTTGTGGTAGTTGTTGGTGTTAGAGGCTTCGATTTCTTCTTGTTTTTGTCTCTCTTTGGGTCTCCCTAAAAACTCCTTAAATAGAATCTTCATTTTACAGCTTTTACAGCTGTGATCCATTCTTATTATACTAGAGTCCTGTTGATGTGCTAGAAAGATGTAGGGTTATTTATCTTACAAAATTATGACTAAATCTCTGTGTCTTAGTTGATCTAAATCCCTCAGTTGTGACCTTCACAGCTGTATCTTAGATTTTTTTCACCCTTATATGAGACAGGAAGGCTAGAGGGAAGTGGAGTCAGAGAAATGCCCTCTCCCTCCTGAGATAAGACTCTGGCAAATTGTTTCTCTTCCCTTGCCATAGCCACCAGAGGATCTTTCCTATCTCTTGTTGTGAGAACTTAGTGGGGCTCCTTAAAAGTAAAATCTCTAAAAATGTGGGGCCTGACTGAAAATTGTGGCTCTGAGGTTCTGTTCTCATGCCAGTTCACACTTAGCTTCTAGCAATTTGCCAAAATTAGTATTTAACTGTTCCTATCAGTTTATGGCCCAGTGGTTTCTGCTCCAGGTAAGCTGATCTGGGCTGTGACACTCTGGATTTACCGGTCTCTCCAGATTTCAAGGTGGTGGTTTGTCCTGTGACCTCAGTTTTCAGATAGTTCCCAGACAGGTCCTTGATTTTCAAGTTGTTTGGCTTTTTACATATAAGGACAGAAGAAAAAACAGCTTATTCCACGTTGGGCCTTTACATGGGCTCTTAATGTCTTGATGATATAAACACATGTGAGCCCTGGTTTCATTAGAAAAGTGCCCTCTATTTGTAAGATTTGAGGGAAAAGATCAAAATGATTTTTAACAATTTGGCATGGCAACTAAAACTTTAACTGTAACACAGAATGCTTTTGATGAAAAATTGCTGCAAGAAAGCCAGTGTTAAATGACAAAGCTCCACTGATTTAAAAACAGTTTAATTGCTTTGCTATAAAAGCCAAAAAGACATAGGTTCAATTCTTGGACCTGAGTAATTTTTCTGTGCCTCAGTCCATACAGGTTTAGTTTTTAATGCCCACCTTATGAGATATATCCATGTACTTGCCATGAGCATTTTTCTTTGTATATTATGTACCAAATGTCATTTAGACACTGTTTCATGCAAAACAGGCAAAAATCCCTACTGTCATGGTGCTTATTTTCTAATGAGAAGATAGAGAAAAATAAGAATAATAAGTCACATATATAGTATGCTGGGTAGCAGTGAGATCTAAGGGGGAAAAGAAATAGAGAAAGGAAACCAGGAAATGTAATTCTATAGCATGACCAGGAAAGGGCTCTTTTAAAAAGATGACATTTAGGACAAAGCCTAAAGAAGGTCAGGGGCTCACCCATGTAGATCACTGATAAATAGTATTCCAGGAAGAAGGAAGGGCAAGTGCAGAGGCTCTGACACAGAAGTGTCCCAAAATGTTAGAGACACCGAGGAAAGCAGTGTTGCTGGAAATGAGTGCAAAAGGGATGAAAAGTGAGAGAGTACAAGCAGGGTGGGTGGAGGGGACTCGTTGTCTAACTGCAGACTGTGTCGGGTCTTGTAGATCATTTTAATATTGCAAGGACTGTAGTTTTGAATCTGAGTAAGAGAAATCCATTGGAGAGCTGTGATCAAAGAATGGATATAATTTGACTTCGGTTTTAATAAGATCACTCAGCCAGTTGTGCCTGCATGGAAGGTAAAGAATTGAGAGAAATAATTTGTGTATTTCTTCCCAGCATTTGCTATGTATTTATCACAAAATAACGAGAGCCTCATTTTATATCAAAAGCCATCATGGCCATGACAAATGGGGAAAGTAGTGGACTCTGGGACTTAATAATATTTTACTGCAAGAAGATGGAGGAAAGGGAAGGAGTACAGAAAAGAGGCAGACACAGGTGCTTCACAGTGTCCTCAGGGTCCCAGGAGCAGCATGACGACCTGGGGCTGGGGATAGAGGTCAGTGAAGGAGAAGAGCCAGTGGAAGGAGGGGTGCAGAGTATCACAAAAGTAAAAGATCATAAACTTGGAGTTTTGCTAAAATTCGATTCTGACAATAGCAATCTCATTTTGATTATAGTGTCATACCTTAGAATCATCCAGGTTCTCTGATACAACCTTAATTTTTTCTTACCTGCTACCTAAGACATAGTTGCCTTGCTATTTAGTCTGAAAGTTCTTTAGCTTGTTTACTTGACTCATATATAATTTTTATTATTCCCTGGCCCACATCCCCAACTTCTTCGTATAAATACTGCTTTCAGACACATTAAAATGTGACCTCATTTTCTGATAACTATGCTTCTCATGTGTATCATAGCACAGACTGTTTAGTAATTCAAGAATGATATATTTTATTCTTGCTGGATATAACTTTAATTTTCTATGGCGATCAATAAAAACAATATAAATTCCTTTAGGAAATGTATCCCTAGGAGAGGATAGAAACATCAGTGAAACGTGAAACTGACAAGAAATGAGAATCCAATAAACATTTGCACATTAACTTGAGAGCACTTTGCAGCTTGTTGCTGCATTTCTCTAAATTAGGATTTGATATAGTGAGGCTTTATGAGAGATTTTCTCGTGTAAGAGCATTATCAAAGTTATTGATGCTACATCTAAAGTTCTAGATTACTGAGAATCATCATCTCACTGACAAAGTGAGGTATTAACTAATTGGTAACAGGGGAATAGAAGGAGTGAAAAAATACACAAGGTATTAGAGGTAATTTATTTTTTGAAAGCACTTGTAGACAGTTTGACATTACATTCAGTTAACACTTCTGGGGACTTTTAAAATTATTCTTTCTGCCAGGCAGGACACAGATTCTATACTTTCACAAGACGTATGAACAGACTTCTCTTTTGATTTTCTTTCTAGGCATTTGAATTGAAAATGTAAACCATTGCTTGCTGTCCTTGCGGATGCTCTATCAACATTTTTAACAGCTGTAATGTCCTCTAGATACAAATTTAACATTTTACCTTTCAAAATGACAATTATTTTCAATATTTCAAATTTCTCTTTGGTTAGAGAGGAAGATCCCGGAGTAAAGCTGACAGTCTCTCCTAAATAAATTCTTGAAAGGAGGAAAGCTTAAGCATTTGACAGGAAGCACTGTCAGAAAAGGCTAAGTTTCTTGAGTCCCTCTGCTGGCTAGTGGCCACCGTTTCTGATAATGAAATTTTTGTAACTTAATTCTGATTTTTTAGGTTTAAAATCAGCTGAAACGGGTCTTCACTGGAGTGTTTTATGGGTTGTAAAAAAGTGCCCAAAACTTTTACTTCCTTGCTCCCATGACCACAACTATGCTACCAACCCAGTGTATAAAACCTTAAATGATTAAGAATGGAAAAATATTTTTTCATAGAGATAAATTTGAATCTGCAAAGTATTCATTGGCCAGATTTTACATTAAAAATGATTCTGATTACTTCCTCTAAGCAAGTAAATTTTGGTAGATGGAAGAAAGAATCTGAGAGCCTAAAAGGGAAGAGAACTGTGGAAGTATAAAAACAGAAATCAGGGAGAGGAAATAAAGCTTAGCTGAAATGAGTGATATAGAGGATTTTAGATCATCAAAGGGGAACCAGCCATATTTTATCACCATACTGTGAGGCATGCTTCTTACCTCATCTGCCTTAACAAGGCACCATCTTTCAATGCACGTACCAATTTTGATTAATGAAGTACTTAGACAGGTGTATGTGTAAAAATATACGTATGTATATAACTTGTCCTTTAAAATCTAACAGAAAGGCATAGTTTAAAATGAAATATTCACCCCCATAAATAGTAGCTATCATATAAACATACAAAATTATAATTAAGATACAGATTTAATTATGGTGTGGCTGGATATGATAAATTCAGTTTAACCTCACTAAATAATTGTGGGAAGTAATAGAAAGGAATAAAGTGTGTTATCTCTCAGTATCCTGGCTACATCCTCTGCTTGCTTTTGTGACTTCATCAATTTTTTCCCAAGAGATGAAGCCACATCACTTTGTTGCATCAGAGCTTAGAAATCAAGGAACCATCAACTAGCCCATAAGAGCAAGAAAATAGGTAATCTAGCCCACATTTGGGCTGAGCTCCTAAGAGGCTATACCCTGGTAGTTAAAGGGTCAGAAGAGCTGTTCTCTCTGGAGCTGTGGTTTGCCTTTATGATTTATCAGTGAAGTTCAAGAGTCCCATACTTTCAGCACTCAAGGGGGTGCAGTGAAAGTAAACAAAAGTACTCTCCTGAGGAATAGAATATTATCTGAGGACTCTTGTTATTTGTATCTATTTTTCTTAATCAATGTCTAATGTAAAATCAAAGATATTCAGGAACAGACAGACATATGACAAAATGACCAAGGGGGGGAACCTAAAATCAAACTTGAAAACCTCAGCAATGATCTAGTAACTCTAAAATCAAAGCGGCACATTTGAAGAAAAAATTAGAAGACACAAGTACAATAACAAATTAAGAAATCAAGGGATAAATTTAGTAGCAAATTAAACAGGGCTGAAGAGAACTGACATTGAAAGACAAGTCAGAGAAAGTCTACAAAGTGGCAGAGAGACAAGAGATGGGGAGGAAAGGAATGGTGTGGAATGCTAGCATGTGTTTTAAAGGATTCTCAGGGAAAGGGGATCAAAAAGGAGGCAGAAACAATATTTGAGTCATAGAATGTGCAGATTAAAGACACCAATTCTCAGATGCAAGATTTGCAATATATTCAATAAAAAATAATAGAAATAAATTCACAACTTATAAAACCTCAGAAAGCCAAATAAAAAATATCTTTAAAATGAGCACCCCCAACACAATTTTAAAAGAATTTAGAGTATGAAGTTATTCCAAGAGCAACAATGGAGGCCAAGTGACAGTCTAGCCTGTGCTTGATAATAAATGAACCCAAGTTCTTAACACAGTAAACAAATTTTATTTCTTGCTCACATCTCTGTTCAATTAGGACTGGATGGGACCTTGACTCTTGTATAGATTCCCGCTGTGATGTGTAGCCAGATAAGAGGGAACAGTAGAATTCTGAAAGATGGGTTTGAGAACTATGTTGTAAAGAGCCTTCCTTCACTTTCACTTATATCCCATTGGCCAGAACCCTGGTATATTATTCATACCTAATTACCAAGGAGTCTGAGAAATATAGAAGAACACATGATTTGTGATCCCTTGCTGTATCTCTGGATATAAGACACCCTTTTGTTAATACCCTGCAAAGAGAATACAATTAACCCCTTTTTGGAGAGAGAGAACACAAAGTCACTCCCAGTCACCAAATTCTGCTTAAAGCTCAGGATATATAAATAACGTGTAGTTCTGCCTTCAGAAAGTGAGAGAATTGAATAAAACAGTAGTTACTTTTCCATAGCATTATTATAATCCTGAAAATAATGGACTGACAAGTTTTCCTGCTGTGGTCAGGAAGGGGCTAACTAATAATATTGCCCTATTTCTTGCTTGTTTTTCTCTATACCAGCTTTCTGCACTGTGTATGTTACTTCTCATCTTTCGTGATTTATACCACATCTGAAGTTGACATTTGGGATTAAGCCCTTCTGAGGAAGCCATACATCTCCCTTAGCTCTCTCCTGCCAGTGGAAGGATGGGTTCCTAAGGGAGGTATTAAGTTAAAGTTTCAGAGGCCTTTAAAAAAATCCAGGCTCATCGGTTTTTGGACAGTTTAGTTCTCTCAAAATATACATTGAGTTTGAATTGTACAAGATTATTTGTTCCCATCTGCCAATAATAATATCCAGAATTTCTTTATATATTTGGAAAATATGCTTCATTTTTTCTTTGGTTTTTGGTTCTCTCTCTCTCTCTCTCTCTCTCTCTCTCTCTCTCTCTGGCTCCTTAATTCAAGCCTACCCCAAGCCATAATTCTGATCTTTTATTTGAGTTGTTTTATTAAATTGGGTAATTTCATTGGTTATGATGTTCTGATTATGTTATAACATTTTCCCAGAATCACTTTATTCAACTGAGTAATTTGGCTAGGCTTTGTCTTCTAAAGCTTTTTAAAATATCGTCTATTTTGTTTTGGAGTTTCTAACTTTAAGGCCTTAATTCCCAGGGCTCTTTATATTCCCATTCTTTTTTTTTTTTTTTTTTTTTTTTCCTCCTTGGCTTTCAATCTGGTCTGAAGTTTTCTAAACTCAGGTCTTTCTTTCAACACCTTCAGAAGGGTAGTCAAAGAAGCCAACATTCAGTCCTAAGCTTTAATCTTGTGTGTCATCCTTTGGAGTTTAGGCTGAGCCAGCACCATCGATGTTACTGCAAGGCCATTGATGTTACTGAGTAGGCCATCCAAATGACTGCGTGGGGCTGTTTAATTGAACATTTTGTCATAGTATAACGTGGATCTCCAGTCCGTCAATGTCTACCAGATTGTCTAGACTCTTACCTAGCCAGAGAATACATGATACATTTCTTTCCTTAGCTACTTTCAATTGCTTCTTTTCTTTTTGTGCAAAATCACACAGTAAACCTGAATCTTTAGCTTGGGCTTATTTTCCACAACGCAATATAGGCTTCCCCCACTATCTGAAAGTAGGGTGTTCTTTGAAATCTTTCATAAGCTGAAATGGCAGAAAGCAAAAACCAATTAGCATTAACCTACATGGAGAATGTTTTGAGCATTCCCAGACCCAAGAAATAACCTCTCTTAGGCTTTTCTGAAATCATAAGACATGTTTTGCTAATGGATGCACTAAATAAATTTGAGCTAAAGCACAGATACTCACAGACACAGTTCAAATCTGGTGGCTCGAAGCTGAGATGCCCAGTGTAGTTCCTGGAGAGGGAGCTGGGCTAGACCATTCTCACTGCTCAGGTGAGCACGGTCTCTGTACACGCTCCCTGCCAAACACAGGCTGAAGGCTCTTTTTGCTTTTTGTCTTTTTACCTAAGAGAAAATCCTCTTCAGATTTCTTTCAGATCGCAAACACAGGTACTATCACAGGTCTTGCAAAACTGAAGTAGAGTAATGTGAACTTTTGAAAAGTGGGGGAACACCTGTAACTTTATCTGGAGAAAAAAAATATATATCCAAGTTTGCATGGAAGTGGTTCTCCAGTGAGATGCTCCATACACATGGACTCTCAGTATCCTAGTACTCACAATGATGAAGCAGAGAGATAATAAGAATCATTCAAAGTCTGATGGATAGATTACCAATTGCACGACCTCTTCATTTTCCAAATTGGTCATATATTCTGATTCTTTACCAGAAAAAATTACTTTAACCAATGTTGAGCTGATCAATTGGAAGGATTGAGTTACAGAATATAAGAGGAAACTATCTCACTTCTATAAGCAGAAATGTTATTTCCACAGCTCTCAATGTAAAAATTTAGTCTCGCCCTTACGCACATAATGAGCAATCAATAAATTCCAGCTGATTTTTTTTAAAGAAAAGAAAGACACAATACTTATTTAAAACTAAGCCATATATAAAACTAAGCCATCAGTATGGTTTTATTGCTCCCTGCGGTGGGGGAACTATCAGGGATTGCAAAAGAGATGGTTGTTTAAATATAGACATTGAAGGCCACTGCATCTAAATATTTGAGTGTGTTTGCATGTAAACTGATTAATACATATTTAATTTATGCTCAATAGTAAATTAGAACTACCATCAGGACACACTCTGCTGAACTGAAAAGCAAGAGAAAAAGCTGTAACATTCATTTCAGGGACCAGCTTGTATTCAAAACATGTCTAAATGAATAGCTATGCATTTAAAATGTGGACTCTCTTCATGTAAGTGAAGCAAAATAAACTTCATTAAGACCCACTTACATACTTACTAGAAATCAGTTAAAGTTACTCATATCTTTTCCAATATCTCTACTATATCACCACCCAAAATAATAATGTTATGAATAAATATTAGTAAATGTATCATCCTTTAACTGCAGAAAGTAGATGCCTTTTTATATTTAAAATGTTGCATATTTATTTCTGAGTCCCCAAATGAGCAAGAAGATAGAATTTAACTTCAGGAACATCTCTGAAGATTTTAGATTGTTATGCTTACATTCTTGTTGGAACTTGTTATTTATCTAAGAAAAATGTCATTTATCAAAAAAAACCAAAACAGTGTACTTCTTAAAGAATGAGCAAAATCAATACAATGAGCCTCCAAGAAGTGATGGCTCTTACACATACTGGGAATGAGATGAAATCTTCTAGCTATTGCGTGATGAGAATAGTCTGGATGCTTGACTTGAATAATATGTTATGAATTTTCTAGAAGATGGCTGAGATTTTTTTCCCCTAACAATTTTAAAACACAAATGCCAAACTGAAGTAGGTATTTCATCACTGGATTAACCCATCATATAGAACCTTGCTTACAGCCACTGTGCCAGAGCCTTCCCCCTTAGACAATGAAACAACACAGAAGAGCCAGCGAAGCAGACAAACATTACGAACAATTTAGTTCAAACCTTTTCTTTTCAAAGAGAAAAGTTGAGCCTAGTGAGATAAATTTCCAAAAACTCATTAGCAGAAATATTGAGACAGGGCTGTTAATAGCTCCCCAACACCTAGGTAGTTAGGTACTTGCAAAGCAGAGAAGTATAAGGAACCCTCTCCCTAGATCTTCCAAAACTATCTGCTCAGAATACAGGAAAAAAACACTATTGGAATATGTAATAATTCTATACAAATATAAGTTGATAATCCTCACCATTAGTTGATCAATAGAAACCTCAGAAGTATGAATATAAGAGGTATTGAATTCCTAAAAGCATGACTCAGTTACCCATTCTTTCTATTTAAAAAGTCCCATGTTTATATTATTGACCCTTCAAGCGTCAATTTTCTGAGATATTTGAGGAATAAATAGAAAATCCATTTTCATGATTCAATGAATGAAATCTCTGTCAACTAAAGAGTTACCTCAGGAAGCACAGCACATCTCAGTGGCTCATTTAGACCTCTTGTTCTGTTTAGGATTGACTCCATTAAACTGAAGACTAAATATAATTGGCCACAGATCTAACATAAAATGTAGGGATAAGCATTCTATTAGGCGTCTGCTCTGCAAGCAGTTTTATGATCTACACTTTTTAAAGCATGTTTCTTTGGTTAACTTGAGTCATTTCAGTGAAAATGGAAATGGGGTATTATAAATTTTTAACAAACAGTAAAAGGATATTTTAACAAAGAGATTACCCACCCCCAAATTCAGCATACGAGGGTTTAGGACAAGAGATTAGCTATAAATGACCACTCTCTCTCTGCTAGAAGGTAATTAATTAACTACATAAAACTAAAAGTATGACTTAGATGCTCAGACATATAACAGATACAAAAAATAAGACAAACTATAAAACAGCATATTATGGTTAGTTCCAGTGGGAGTGGTTTAGCATACAGTTATAATATATGGGTTTGTTTTCACAATATGACCTAGCATTACACTTAAGAATAAACTGTTTTGAAAATTTAACAAAACAGGGGCACCTGGGTGGCTCAGTCAGTTAAGTGTCTGCCCTCAGCTCAGGTCATGATCCCAGGGTCCTGGGATCAAGCCCCCACGTTGGGTTTCCTGCTCTTTAGGGAGTCTACTTCTCCCTCTCCCTTTGCTCCTCCCCCTGCCTGTGTGTGCATGCTCTCTCTGTGTCAAATAAATAAAATCTTTAAAAAAAAGTTTAACAAAACAGGAATTGACTAAATTAGTTTGCTTAATCTGAGAGGGTATTCTAAGAGATAAAAAAAATACCATTTTTGAGTTTTTACTGTGTGCCAGGCTTTAGTACTTTAAGGAGTTTCCCATTTAATTGCTATTGCAGCCATGTGAGGTAGGTACACGTGCCAAAGCTACAGTTGAGGAAGGTGAGATACGTAGACCTTGCCTGTGGTCACAGTCAACAAAACAAAGAGCTGGGGCTTCAGGCCAGGACTACTGAGCTCCAGCATTCAAGCACTTGCCCATTATGTGCAGAGAGGTACTGGGTGAAGGTGAGAGAGACTGGTTAACTACTATGAGAGAAAATGTAGCCCCAAGACAGACTTCAAAGAAGAATCCAGAGATATGTAGCTGTTCGCTCTGTTGGACACAGAGACCGACTCATTAATAATTCACTGAACATATATCTAATGAGCTCCTAGGATGTGTCAGATGCTTTTCTAGAAGATGGAAATATTAGTGAGAAAGAGGCAAAGTCCTTATCAGCAGAAAGCTTACATTCTAGTCAGAGGGGCAGGTACTAGATAAATAAATATATATTAAAGTATATATTATAATTCTATGAGTAAGTGATGAATAAAATGTTAAACTAAGATTTAACCTTAAACTAAGATTACATATCATGTGCTATATAGAGGCTGAACAGAAAAAACATTCTGAAGAGATAACATTGGAGCAGAGATAGGAATGAAGAAAATGAGAGAGTGAACCATGAGAACATCAAGAGGAAAAAAAAAATGTTCTGGGCAGGGGAACAAGTAATAAAACCCCCAGGTAAAAGGATATGGATGATAAGAAATGATAACATAGAAATAATCAGAGGCCAGACAATGTATGACACTGAGTCTACGAAAAGAATTTGGGTTTTGTTCTGTACAGTATGAGTAGCCATTGGAGATTAAAGAGATGGGAGACCTATGATCTTATGTATATTTTAAGAGGTTCACTTTGATAGCTGTGTGAAAACTCCATAGTAAATGGTCATGACTTGCAGTGGAAGCAGCTATTAGGGGGCAGAGGCTTCCCTTAGAGGGATTAGGTCAGTTAAAAAAATGATGTATTGGTATTCCATCATTTCTGTATGTCGTATGAGACTAGACAATAAAGATTAAAGTGGTGAGAAGTGGTCAGATTCAATATACTTTTGGTTATGAATTCAACTGTATTTGCTGATGAATTATATATGGAGTATGATTTTTTTTAAAAAAATTGAGGAAAATTTCATGTTTTGATCTGAACATTCATCTTCTGATAAAAACAAAACAGCAACAACCACAAAACAAAACTAGAGGAGAAACAGATTTGCAGTATGAAATAGTCAAGTGCGGGCATGTTAAATTAGAGATGCCCAAATGGAGACATTGAGTAGGAAACTGGATGTAGGACTCTAGAGTTCTGAAACAAGTAAAGACTGGGGATTTATCTTTGTGGGATTCATTGAATTGATATTATTTAAGCAATAAGACTGAAAGATTTCACTGAAAGGCTCAGTGCTGATTTAAAGACCAAGACTTGAGGCCTTATAATGCTTTGTTTTGGGAAAGAGATGGAAGATTCAGTCATGGAGAATGAGAAAGAGTGGCAAATGATCTAAAAGGGTAGAGTGTGATGTGTTGAACACGTGAAATGTTTCCACAAGGGAGAGATCAACCGTGTCAAATGTTGCTGAGGGAACACACAAAATGTGGCCTGAGATTTGCCATTGACTTAGGTAATATGGAATAACTGGTGGCCACTAAAGGGACAGAACTCTTAACTGTCATAGTCCTAGTAGATATAAGGGATAGAGAAATATGAAGAATTCTTAACCTGAATTGTTTCAGAGAAAAGAGAGAATTTCAAAGAAGCTGCACCCAACCAGTATAGCAGGGTGGCATTCCCTCTCCCAGAGGAGCAGCAACCCTCTTCAAGCTACTAGGAGAGGCCCCCCTGACCCCAAGTCAGCTGATCAGAGCGAGTTACAAAAGGAATATGGTGTTTGGGGATTCTAGGGGCACCTGGGTGGCTCAGTCGGTTAAGCATATGCCTTTGGCTCAGGTCATGATCTCAGGGTCCTGGGATTGAGCCCCACATTGGGCTCCCTCTTCAGTGGGGAGTCTGCTTCTCTCTCTCCCTCTGCCTCTCTCCTGCTTGCACGTGCTCTCTCTCTCTCTTGCTCGCTCTCTCTCAAATAAATAAGTAAAATCTTTAAGAAAAAAATGAAAACAAAAACTGGGATTCTGAATTGAAGAATTGGGTTCAATGTTTAGTTGCTTTTCTTACTAATTGTGTTTACTCTTCACAATTTGATTAACTTCTCTAAGCCTTATTTTCTTCATATTACAGGATTAAAAAAATTGTTCTTACCTCATAAACTTGCTTTAAGAGCTCAATAAATAGTATTTTGGTGATTGTTAGCATTATGGCAACAATAGCAATAGATAAGACCCACTGAAGAAGCACGCACACACAGACTATTATCCCCCATACACTAGTCCATTTTCTACTCTGAAGATCGAGTATCTTTTACAAATTCAAATGTAAATTTATTAAAAAAAAAAAAACTCAGTGAAGTCCCATGCTGTAAACATAAATACTGACATCCATAATATGGCCCGCCCAGCCCTTCATGTTCTGGTCTCATCGAAGTTGGTAGTTTCATGGACAATATAGCCCCATGTGCTCTAGTGCTCCAGACCCTGTGTTCTCCTTTTAATGCCTGATCTATGTAGACTTCACATGTCATTTGTGCACTCTGTCTGGAATCTAAGAAGCCTATTCCTCTGTGCATTTCTAATATTTCTAGCTCAAACATCACTGCCCATGGGAGACTTTCTTAACCTGAGTTTTTGGGTCAAAATCCCCCCCCCCGCCATTATACGCCTTTGTAACTCTTATTAGAATTGTGATTGAACATTAATTGGAGTCAATCCCTGATTTATATGCTCTTCTTCCAATTAGGCTATAATGCTAGTTTTTTTTTTTTAAGTTTTATTTATTTATTTGAGAGAGAGAGAATGAGAGATAGCACGAGAGGGAAAAGGGTCAGAGGGAGAAGCAGACTCCCTGCTGAGCAGGGAGCCCGATGTGGGACTCAATCCCAGGACTCCAGGATCATGACCTGAGCTGAAGGCAGTCGCTTAACCAACTGAGCCACCCAGGCGCCCCCAATTAGGCTATAAATAGAAAAGGGCTGCAACTGAGTCTGTTTTCTTACAAGCGTACCATTAACTGTGCCCCTGATTCTGAGAACTTGAAGGAACCAGAGAAGTTGGTAGTGCTGGTATGCTGTTGTTTCTATCAGAGTATAGGTGACATCTGGGTGATATGGGATCATGCAATTAGGTTGTAAGAGATTTTTTCTTCCTCTCTCTCTCTCTTCTTTTTCCCATCTTTTCCATTCTTTCCTTGCCCTCCTTCCCTCTTTGCCCCCCTTGCCTGCCTGCCTGCTTGCCTGCCTTCCTTCCTTCCAATATCATAGGCTAATTCATGTCCTCTTGAATTTTCTCCCCCAGTTTTGGCAGAAAATAAATAAATTTTAAGGTTTTAATTGATCAGTATTGTACAAATAAAGCAAAACCTAAAATTTAAGAATTTATTCACTAAAAGAAGATGATGAAAGAAGTTATCAACATTAACACTTTTTATTGCTTGGACATATGACAAGCAAACAATGAGTTCTATAGTAAGGCTGACTTTAATTTACAAACCTGATCAATGAAAATGACCAATTTTATTGAAAACTGAAAAATTAGGGGTGCTGGGTGGCCCATTTGGTTAAGCGTCTGCGTTTGGCTCAGGTCATGATCCCAGGGTCCTGAGATCGAGCCCCACATCAGGCTCCCTGCTCAGTGGGAAGCCTGCTTCTCCCTCTCCCTCTGCTGCTCTCCCGGCTTGTGCTCTCTCTCTCTCTCTCACTGTCAAATAAATAAATAAATCTTTAAAAAATTGAAAAATTAGAGTATCACTCATATTCATCCAAATGTATAATTAGACAATTCAGATATGGAAATGAAGCTAAAATATAACTCCGTATCCCAAACTAATGCTATGTAAAGAAAGGTGTATCTCGTATGTAGATAGAATACATGATTCATTGAAGGTAGAATGTTATTGTGATTGAAGTTCATATGATTAATACTAAAAAATATTTGACATATATAATAAATAAGAGCTTTGTGATAGTGAGTTCAGCAACTAGTTAATATCAGGCCAAGCTAGGGGTTCAAAATAAATACTTAACAAAAATAAACATCCATAGAGTACTTTGTCAAGAGATAAAATTAGAGAAAACAGTTTATAGTATGTTATAAAAATTACAATTTAAATATGTTACAAAATGAAATTATCTAAGGATATCTTATAAAAAGAAACCATTAAAAGTTTTTACTTCACCACTTAGAAATATGTTACATATTATTGATGTTGTCCCTAATCTACTAAAATTCAAATGCCCATGGATTTTTATTGAGTTATTTACTCAAGAAAAATATCTTTTCCAATACTAATCTCTGAAAACACATATTTTATTTAAATATAGATTTTTTTGCAGTGTACTAAAAGCATTTAGTAAATCATGTGTGTATATCAAACTTATTTAAACATTCTCCTAGAGAAAGGCTTAGAAAACATAAGTATTGTTTTATATGAGTTGTTATGAACATATTCAAGATAAGGTCTCTGATTTAGGAAGAAAAGTCATTCTCTGGGTCAAGAAGGATCTTCCTTTCTAAAAATTAAATAAAATAAATTTGAACTATATTATCATTTTAAGAAGTGTGTGGGGGGGTGTCTGTATGCACAAATTCTTAAAAGGAAATAATGCTGATTCAGCTCTATATTTCCTGAGGATGGAGAACCTGGTAGTGGTGCCACGGTGCAAGAGGAAGTGAAACATAACTTGGAAAATTGAAGTTATTTTCCCCTTGGTCTTGACCTCAATGGATATTATTTTTATTGGTATTGCTGAAATGCAAAGACAAAAATTGAAAAGACAAATCACTTGTAAAATATTGTTACATTTTCCTCTTGCCCAAGCTGCCACTGGATGTTGAAGAAAGAACCTGGGATATTATTAAATAATTTCCTGCTTTAATTATTCAAATGCCACCTTAATATCTTGAAACAGCTAATTCAGCTGGCTAAACTCACTGGGACCAGAGAATGTTTTAAACACTATGAAACTCTATTATAACGTGACAGCAACTGAAAATTATGAAAATAAGCTTTAATGGTCCATCTCATGAGAAATACCCTAGCTCTATTTTTTTAATACGAATAATCATTAGCACCCATTGTAAATGGTATCCTGGCAATATAAACTTTAAAAAATTTAAATTCTTTGTAATGAGAATTTGGCTTTTTAAAATATGCTTCTCAAATAATTGAGGCTCCTGGCCTTGCAGTTCAATAATGTCCAGATAATACCACTAATGTATTTAAATGTGTAAAAATGTATCTCATGACTTTCTGCAGACCATCTTTTTATTTCATGAATGTAAATGGCCTCATTAGCCAAGATTGCCATGGGCATAAAGCACCAACCAGGTCTAAAAGTGCATCTTTAAATGCTTTAATAATTCTTGGCACCTTTTGAGAATTTAATGTTTTCTTTTTAACTGTCATTCATGAAATTAACAAAAGTACAAAGAAAATCACAGCATAGAAGGAACAAGGTAAAACTCAGAAATTCATGTTGGAATGTACACGTGGTTCCTCTGTCTCCTAACTAGAGATACTGTCTAAAATTGTCTGAAAAGATTTTAGAGGGAAATGAGACTGGATTTTTGAAGTAACATCTCTAAGGGAACTCTTGAATAAAAAAGAAAACTCAAGAAAAAAAAAATCCTATGGGAATTAGGAAAGTTGAAATGACAGAATTTTTACTACCCACTCCCCATCTGCCATAATCTTTTGTCATAACTTGTAATAAATAGCTGTGTTTCTAATTGAGATTCTAATGAAAGCAAAGAGAGCCTGAGCACATGTTCAGTATTTAAAAGGAAAAAAAACATAAAATAAATTTTCTGAAAAATCCACAAACTGTACAGTCAGTGGTTGATTTAAAAATCAGTCGTCCCTCAAATATTATGACTTTGCTTTTAACAGGTATACAGTAGTGGTATTCAAAAGTTCGGATAAGATCGCCTGTTCTCTCCAGTGTTAAGTGTGCAGATGTCTTAGCTCCTCTCCTTACCCACTAATCTATTTTAATGGGTATGGAGACCAGACAATTTTACGGCTAATAAGGTAGGACCACTGGCTTTATCACTCAACTCTGTCATCTTCTACACATTGCTGATAGCTAAAATCTCATTATCAAATTAAAGGCTGTAAAGAACCTTCTCTTCTTTTTATGACAAACTATACAATCTTTAGGCAAATTATATTCTTACATTAATAATGGGCTTCTCTCTTAGTCACGGGAAGTCATGACCTCCCTGGGGTCTAAGTCCTTGAAATAACTAGCAAGTTTTTGATGACAATGTTGAGTCTCCATAGGCAATCTAATTAAGAAGGAAATGCTGTAATCAGATCTTCTCTTCTGATGCTCAGCTTATAGGAAGCCTGATAGGAGGCCTAATATTTACTGAATCCATGATCCAGTCAGAGAAAGAGGCTGGAGAAACCAAGGCCGTTTTGCCTGACCCCGAAGTCCACACTTCTTCCATGCCAGCACATCAAATGACAGGACCCCCATCCCTGGGCCCTCATTCATATGTCACATATGCAGCTGAGAATTTGTTTATTTGACTCTATTTTCCAAAACTGAAAATAATTTATTATTTCTTTTCTGCTGCCTAGGTTCCTACACCATTTTTCTTTATTCAATATTAATGATATAGACAGAAGTTATTTTATAAACAAAATGTACTCAAAATGAAACATTTCTTTATAAGGATAGTGAACATTGGATTTGTTACAATCCCTTTTGAGGGTAGCAAAGACACAAAATCACTGAATGGAATAATGTGTTATTTTCCCTAAAATTTTGCAGGAGACAAGAGTAGGTTAATTGTTCATAGGTAGTTTTGAGCACTTTCCCACCACTGAATTTCTGACTCCACAACTGATCCATCTCTACCGTGCCTTCTATCAGGTTCACTTCCTTGAGGAATTCTTTCTCCATTTTGGAGGCTGGAGTTCCCACAAGCATTGTGGTTTTGGAAGGATCTATCATTTCCCTCTCCTCAGTCCATCTAACCCAGTAGGGCAGAATTACATAGGGGTTAAGTGAAAGGGTCTATAGACCATCACATAGGGATTAGAATTCAGGTTCTAGCACATGCTAACCAAGAACACGGGCAAATTGCTTAATCCCTATAAAGCATCAGTCTCCTCATCTACTGAAATAGATAAATATAGACCTAACTGATTATCTTAATACAAATATATACTCTGCAAAATGTTATTTTGAAAATATTTTGTGACATTTTGCTTCTATACAGTCTAGTAGATAATGGGAATATAAAAGTGAAGCAAATATTGTGCCCTTTCACAAAATGTTTGCTGCTTATTTGGAGATTCACACAAGTCTGTTAGAAGTTACCATGTGGGGAGAGTTAAATCAGATGTTACAAAAAGGGTAAGTGAGGAATCTCTTGGAAGCGTATGCGTTGGGCACACTGCCTGGTCTTTGCTTAGTGTGTATTTTGGGGAGCAGTGATGAATATTGGAGAACTAGGGAAGAGAGGAGAGGAAATGAGGAGAGCCTTCCTGGAAGATCTTTGAGAATATAATCTTTGTCTATGAAAGTGATCATTTCTAGCCATGTTTCCTGCTTAGTGCAGCAGTATCTGTCTTAAAATGGAACAGAATTTTCTAAAAAGGAAATAACTGTGAATATTCTATCAAAAAGTGGTAAAATATAAGTAGAAAATTAAGTTTACACGCTGTACATTTCATTTGTCATTGAAAAGTGCCAAGTTATCTTCCTCACAAAAACAATGTCCCTGAATCTAATGATGAATTTTATTAAGATAGAATGCCAATGCTCATTTTATTTTTTATTTTTCGAAAATATTTATTTATTTTGGAGGAGAGGGAGAGAGAGAATCTTAAGCAGGCTCTGCACTGAGCGCGGAGCCTGACACAGGGCATGATCTCACGACCCTGAGCTCATGCATGACCTGAGCAGAAACCAAAAGCCGGATGCTCAACTGACAGAGCCACCCAGGTGGCCCTCTAACGCTCATTTTAAACCATCGAGGACTATATCGTTTAAAGAAGGTCACACTTTTCAAGAGTTCTTTTCCTTTTTCAACAAATTAGCTCTCACATGCTCTTCAGGACCAATTCATGCACCACCTCTTTTGGAAAGACTCCTGAACTTTCTACACCTCTACTCATCTCCATTCAACTGAGTCTGATTTATATGCTCACATATTATGACATCCCATTATAGTTGGCTTACTAATGGTTCCTGCTATACTTCCCTCCACTGAAGTAGTATAATTTAGTTTTATCTTTTTGCCTTTCCTAGTACACTACTTGACTATAATAACTCTTAACAGATATTTGTTGATTTAATTAGTGACAGTGTTAAGCTAAATTCATTTTAATGAAATGCATGTCACGAAGACCCTAGAGATTTGAATAATGCCTTCACTGCTGCAGATGTCCATATCCTACTTTTCTGGACTGTAAATATGTGGCATTACATGGCAAAAGAGACTTTGTGGTTGTAATTAAGGGTATAGAGCATGAGACGGGGAGATTATTCTGGACTCCCCTGGCGACCCCCAGATGTGAGGAAAGGTACTTGCACGTGGAATAGGAGGCAGAAGGGGAGAGTCAGAGGGAGATGTCACTCTGGAGAAATAATCAGAGATGACACGTTGTTGGCTCTTAAGATGGAAGGAAGGGGCCTTACAAACTGGAAAAGGCCAGGAGATGGATTTTCCTCTGGAGATTCCACAAAGATACCCAGCCCTGCTGAAAATTGATTCTAGCCTAGTAAGGCCAGCGTCAGACTTCTAATCTGCAGAAACGTAAAATAATAAATTTCTGTTATTTTAAGCCAAAAATTGGAGATGGTTTGTTATGGGGTCAGTAGGAAATGAATACATTTAGCCACTCTGACTGTATCACATGTGTGTCGATTTTAACTAAACAGAATTTAACTAAACAGGTCTAATATTATCGGTAATCATCTATAACCACAGAGTAATGTACGTTGTTATGATCTCTAATATAACTTTCAAGTCTATTTTCCATAATTTTATTTTATTAAATAATTACAATTGTCAAATGAAGGGCTATTTTTTTTAAACCCAAGTATTTTTTAAAAAAGTAACACTTGTTGGGGTGCCTGGGTGGTACAGTCAGTCAAGCCTCCGATTCTTGGTTTCGGCTCAGGTCATGATCTCACGGTCATGAGATCGAGCCCCACATCCAGCTCCGTGCTCAGTGCAGAGTCTGCTTAAGACCCTCCCTCTCCCTCTGTCCTTCACCCCTGCTCTCTTTCTCTTTCTCTCTCTCAAGTAAATAAATAAACCTTAAAAAAAAAAAATACAAAACACTTGTCAAGTAAATTTTGAGCTCCTTTTCTTAGAAATAACAGAAATACTAAAATAAAAAGTAAATTTCATTGATAATATCATTACAATATAAGATGGCTGGCAATATGCCAAATATTTTTCTAAAAAATGGTATGTGATTGCTTATTATAATGTTATAATTAAATGAATCAAGTGATAAATTATGCTAATTTCACAATTAAGCTTATTCTATTTAATTTTACAAAATGCAAATAACTCTAGTACATGACAAGTATTAAATTTAATAACATAATTCAACATGTGCACATGTTTCGGTGTGCTCACACTTGTATATATTCTCAATAATCGCTTATTGATTGAATTGCTATTTCTTAGTTGTGCACTCCTATATAACATGACTTCTATAAATTATTCATCACACATCTAAATCATACTAGACACTGTAGAAATGGAACCATACACAGCACTTGTCCTCAAATCATGAAGTTCCACAATATAAATGATGTACTTGTGCCAAAATATATGTGAATTATATCTGAGAATAAAATGAATAGTTGATGTTATTTTTGTTTCTTGCAGTTATCTATCAAAAAATCAAATTACTTGAACATATGTGATATCTGTGAAAAATAAAATATGTCACTGAGAATATTTGTAATTAATGGTATTTCTTCAAATAACCAGAAACAGTTATTAGAAGAATTTCATATGGTTCCATAAGAAGCCTCTTTATAGGGGCGCCTGGGTGGCTCAGTCGTTAAGCGTCTGCCTTCGGCTCTGGTCATGGTCCCAGGGTCCTGGGATCGAGCCCCGCATCGAGCCCCGCATCGAGCCCCGCATCGGGCTCCCCGCTCCGCGGGGAGTCTGCTTCTCCTTCTGCCTCTGCCCCTGCTTGTGCTCTGTCTCTCTGACAAATAAATAAAATCGTAAAAAAAAAGAAGCCTCTTTACGATCCATTTATTCTGATGCTGATATGATTCATGTCTACCTTCCACTAGACTGCAGTCAATCTGAGAACTCGGATTGGATTTGATATGCTTAATGTTGTATGCCCAGACCTGGCCTAGTAACTGACACAGGGCTAATAGGAACTAGATGAGAACTCTTTAAATAAATGAACTAATTAATTAATGCATTGCAAAACGGGATATTGAGAGGTTAGTAATTTTGAGAGAAACAGTTCCATTAACTACGCTGAAATTCTGATTATTCACGACATTCAATTCCCTGGCATTTACCAAAATAATATGTTCATTGTTATCACCCTCCCCAATTTTTCTTGTTTCTTGTGGAGTACACTTGTGGGTGAAGATTTAATTATATTTCATTTAAAAATACACTGAGGCAGAGTTGTTCTGTGACTTAGCCAAGCAAAACTCTGGGACTAGAACTCAGGTTTTTATGATTTAAAAAAAATATATAGTTTCCTTTGAACTAGATTCATGTTTCAAAAACAGCCTGACTCAAATACAGACATGATACCTTTTGGAATTCTGGACTAGCACCCATTCTCTTTTATTTCTCTTGTGGGACACAGTCAAGGTCCTGTCATCTTAAGATTCCAAGAGCTGAAAGATCATATAAAATTGATAGTTTAAGGTTACATATTCCAAGGCCATTAAAAAATTTATAAATTAATAAGCAATACAAAATCTAATGTGGCATCAGTTCAAGGTAGAGAAAGAAAGGGAATGTGCTGAGTTTATCTAAATGATGCCTACACCATAAATACAATGTTTGTATGAAAAAAACTGCAAGTAATAGGTCAAAAAAATTTTAATGCCATAAGATAAGTTGAAATCTGAAGATTTGTTATCTTAATAAGCTTCAAAAAGAAGATATAGATTAAATTATTGCTCCCCTTCAAGTCCCATGAGGCAATATGGAGCGTCCCCGGTAGATGCTGTACCCATGGTGAATCACGTTAACAGCTGAGGCACAAGGAGACACTCTATCTGTATTCAGATATATATATATATATATATATATTATATATATATATATATATAATATGTATATATAATATATATATATGTATAAGGATATACCTATATCCTTAAAAAGATAACCTAGTATGAGAGCTGCTATGGGAAGAGCAGAAACATGACTCATGGAGAATTGTCTCTCAACCATGTGAAATTTCAATATCCTTCCCAAAATGTGACCTCTTCCTTAGTCTTTCAAAAATGGACCTGTTGATTTCTCTCTCTCCATGAATACCATCACCCAAACTAAAATATATGAGAATCTTATCAGAGTTTTTTTTCTTTTATTTAATTCGAGTGAAGTTATTGCCTCATTCTTGGAAATTGAACTTTAAAAGTCTAAATGCTTCTCAAGATCTCCCCCCCTTTTGCAGCCTTATTGTGTGTCCTAAATTCAAGTCTTTGGCGTTAGTGTCCTGAACTGTTGTGGTAATCTGGATTGGTGCTTCTCAAACTGTGGCCTCCAGACCAGCAGGCATGAGCATCACCAGAAAGTGTTAGAAATGAAATATTTGGGCCCTCTTCAGACCTATAGAATCTCTAGGGATGGTTTCCAGCAGTCTGCTTTACAAGTCTTCCAGATGATATTGATGGATATCAAAGTCCAAGAGCCACTCTTCTCTATTATATTATTTCTACTCTTACCTTCCTAAATAAATTCTGTTACCAGAGTTGGCCAAAAAACAAAACAAAACAAAAACACAAATCTGGTGACATTATGTGTCTTTAAAACTTTATAACATCTTCATAACCAGGGGATAAAGTCCAAGACTCAGCTTAGTTGAGCTCCTCCAAAAATCCCTTCTGGAAGCCTTAGCCTGTGGAAACCACTCCCTCGATATCCTCAGAGCATCTGTGCATTTTTTAATAAAGCACTTTAGAGGTAGTAAGAGCTTGGGTTCAACCTGGGCTCACCTGGGAATGAATCTTTGCTTCACCACTTAGTAATTGTGTATCTTTGATGAAGTGACACATCCTCTTTAAACTAGCTTCAACCTCTGTAAAGTTGGGACAGTAATGACATCTGCCTCAGAGTGAGTGTGAGTATGTAATTCAGCAACAAATACAAACCATTAAGCACCGTGCATTCTGCTTTATAAGCATAAATTTGTTTTTTGTTACTTTATTATTACTTCAGTAATTACTGTTTGTAATAGTATTTTTGCTACTATGACTAATCATTATTATAGCTGTTACTCTGACAGTATTTAACCTATTATGTTGAAAGTATATACTTACCTAATTGTGCTATTCCTAGCCTGACTGATAACAGCAACCCTGACAAATAGTGTGTTTTCAATTAATGTCTGTGAACTAAATTCAGTTAAGGTACATCATCCACCAAATGTAAAAGAAAAATATATAGTATGAAGGAGATAAGCATAATATATATAAGACCCATATAAATAGAAGTGCATTCAGCTTAATAGTAATTTATATGCTTAAGTCACTGTAAGTAACAACAAAATTACAGGATTCCCTCACTATCCAAGAGTAGAGCAATTTAGGGAAACTTGTGAGCCATAGGGCATAAAGCAAAGAAGCAATTACCGTGAATTTACATATATTTTTTAACATTCTCAGCTCCCCCCTCAAAAAAAAAAAAATAACCTCTCTTAGGTTTTCCTGGTACCTTATGGCACGGATGCTCACGATAAATTGAGATAAAGCACAAATGCTCACAGACACAGTTCAAAGCTCAGGCGGCTGGATGCTGAGATGCTGAGTGTAGTTCAGGGGGATGGAGCCAGGGGGCGCTACTCTCGCTTCTCAGGGTGTGTCTTGCCTCTGTCAGGGCTCGATGCTGAACAAACGTGGAACGCTGTTTCCACTTTTCACCTTTCTTCTAAAAGAGAAAATCCTCTTTGGATTTCTTTGGGCTGGCAAAAACAGGTACTAATGTGGGTCTTTTGTAAAAGCAAGGTTGTGTCATGCGAACTTTCAAAAGTGAGGAATGGCTAAATTTCAGCTGGTATCAATTGGCCACTTATGGGCTATCCTTGAGAATACAAAGATTGATAAAACATAATTCTTAAGAAGTTCAAGGCCTGTGAGGAAAGTCATACACATAAATAGATAAATTACGATGATGTATTATATAAGGATAAGCGCTACTGAAGTTGCACAAAAATAATTTGATAGGAGTACAGCCTGGCCAGGAAGAATTTGAGGAAATGTTATATCCAAACTCATAAAATAAGGTACCACATATTGAGGACATCAAAAATACAAACTGGCAGCAAAATGTACAATTTAGTCTCTTTAAAGCCTCTTCTTTACTGCCCCATAAAATTGGTGACAACAGCTTCCTATTGCATGAAGAAGAAATAACTCACTCAGGAGATATTTCTCATCCAACTGGGACTAAGGATTGATAAGATCTTGACAAATGCTGGGTTGGGAGGTTTGCCAAGAGGTATTTCTAACCCAGTAGCACCTCCAGGCAGTAGGACATGCGTCCCCATCAAAATCAGGGCAAGAACATGTCTGCCCTTCTAAAAGTAGAACTCATTAGCAGAGATGATGTTGTGCTTCCCAAACAGGACCTATTTTAATGTTCTGCTAATCATCTCAGATGTAACTGAGGCCATCAGACATCATATATAAAAAATTATGACTAGGAACATTGCAAATTGAATTATCCACAAAGATGAATAAAATCAGTGTCCCTGATGAAGCTTTTTAATCTTATAATTTCAAATGTTCATGAAAATAAAAGGTTGAATTTTATGCAGGCTTGAAATTTTACTTAGTATCTCACTGTGCATTTTCTAATAAAGCACTTTAGAGACACTCCTTAAGACCTGAGAATTTCACCAAACCTTTTTCCTGAAAATCACATGAGTGCCGTTGTAAGCCATCTTAAAATGGTGGTTTTCCTTAACACTTGAATTTTATAAGCATTCCATTTTTTAATTGCAGACTGTTTTGCTTTGCATTAATTTTCAAGTTGGAATATTCACATATTGACTACACTTATTTCTATGAGAGAGTGGCTTTCCAGAGTAAGTATTTTCTTTTAAAGCTGCACATCCTTCTAAAAAATGCTATAGGGACAAACTCCAGAGTGCCTCTAATATAGAGCAGTATCTGCTCTTTTCTGTCACCTTCAATAACCACACATTTTCTTATAACATACAATGTGAATTGTATTTGCAAAGAGTTTCTAAGAACACACTGAAAATATTTGGATAGCCAACTATAGGTGGGTGTCCAACTGTATGTAAATGACAGCCATCGCCCACAAATAACCCCCTGTGTGGATTACGACACATGTCTGCTAAAGTGAAGTTTTCGGGTTTTCTTGGATCCTCTTGTGCAACTAAATATGTTCCTGCATAACACTCCTGAATGCTTCGGGCCATATATTATTCTGCTGCCTCCCTCTGATGACATGTTACTATGATAAATCATCACAGGGCACTCAGGCTCTGATGAGCTGTTGCTTCAGCACACCATTGAAGCTGTCACATGGATGATGTATGAGAAAGGCATACTGATGATGTTTTATGCAAAAATGGTGCTGCCCGGGGAACAAAAGGTTTAGGAGAAGATTCAACATAATCACCCGATAAAAGTCAACCTGCACACAGCATGCTAGAAAACGCATTCACGGGTATGGTAAATCACTTCCCTTTAATGTGTGGTATTTCTGGTGCTACTGTCATAAGCCTCCTTCCCTGAGCTATAGATTGATATACCATAAATATTTTTTTAAAGTGGAAACAAAAGCTAAAAGGGCAAAATTAAAATTTACCTGAAACTCAAATGTATAGATTAGCTCTAAGGATATGTATTATTTTCAGCTGTAGGAAAATTTGCCAAAGGAGTTAATTGCTGCTGAAAGTTTTCATGTATTAGAGGAAAAGGAAATAATCCCTATTTGTAGTAACTAAGCAGGAGGATGTTCCTGGGAAAATATCAGTGTCCTGGCAAAAATCGGAGATTACGTCAGGTTTACAATAAGCCCTTACCATGTAACATTCAAATGTCAGAGCTACCACCTATGACTGCTGACCCAGTATACCAAATAATTTATTTAATTTAAAAGTAACCACCTAATCCTTATTCGTCTTCCTACAGAAAGGGAACATAAGAATTTAGGGAAAATGCGTAGCTTTTTCAGGTTCTCAGAGAACGGAAAGATTGACTCTTTCTATACCCAGTTCTCATACAGTCGGTGCTGAATAAATAATTGCTCATTTGAAATAAACTCCATAATTATCTGTCGCACTATAATCTCAGCTCCATCCCATGATGCAGTATGTTAACCAACCCAATCAAGTGAATGGGATGAGCAGAGAGTATTCTAGAGGAGGAAAGGGATTTCTTGCTCTCAGTTTTAGGAGTTTTCTTTTTTAGTTTTTATTCTGAGGTCTTGTAGAGGAAGGTACAAAACAATATCTTAGACTGTCATGCAACCTATTAATTACTATTTTGCTTATCTTTTCAATAAAAGTAAGTTGACAGGAAGTTTAATATTTGTTCATATTCTTTTATTTTCTGCAAAATTTCATTAAGACTGGTAGATGTAGTTTAAAGAGAACTGTCAGAAGATTTTTGAAGCTTGTATTTGCTAGAACTTTCAGAAAATGTAGGCTAGTCTCAATTTTTATCTATCACCTATTTATCGATGTAACTATCCATCTATTCACCTATCCATCCATCCTCCTGCAAAGTTCTTAATATTTCTTTGGAAAGTTGACAACTTAGAATGTCTTAGTTTTAATAGGGTTTTGGTAACCTCATAACCCTTCAAAAATCTTTGCTTATTCTTCTCTGCCATATAGAGCTTACCTCAAACCCCGTGACATCCTGGAGGTATAGTTAAAGAGCTGACCACTTGTAGAAATAAACTTCTCTTACAACCATCTGCTTTCTGGTAGAGGCCAGCCAAGCTCAAAGTCAGATATTAACTCCCAGCCAGGAAACTAGCGACCTCTGGAGGTGATACAGATAAACACCATGTGACTCAATATTGCCTCTGTCTGATTGCTACATATTTTCTATCAGTGATGATGTTTAAAGGGTCAGTTTATCTAAGAGCTGCTGGAGACAAAACCAGTTGCTTGTACTACTTTTTTTTTTTTTTTAGTCTGGTCTTCGTGTTTCAGATGTTTTGGTAAAAGTCCAAAAAATATGGACTCAGAGGCTAACGTATAAAATATCTAGGAATTGAATTCAGTCTATTCTGACCCATCATTCAATAAATAGTTTGGAAGATTTCCTAAGTGTTGGGCACTGTGCTATAAAAAAACAACATGATCCATGGGATTGGTAAAAAGAGCCATGCCACGTTGATACAGCGTTCTTTTGTTAAAAAAATAACTAGAATTGTTTTTTCAGAGTATCTCTAGGTAAGAAAAGATACTAAACAGTATCCAAAGGGATTAGTTGATGCCTGAATTATTTGAGAAAAGCAATATATCAAATAATATACTTGATAATATTGTGTGTAAAATAATATAGATTTCATTCCATGCCATTTTTGTATATGTGGGATGCTAAGATTGTATGAGAGTTGAAAACGATTTATTTTTTTAAATTCTGTCAACTTTCCTTAATTATAAGGAGCTTATGTTAGAAAAAATGAAGGAAAGTAAATTTGAAACATTAAAGAAGAGAGACCACTTTTTATAGTAACTGATTGTAGTAAATACAACTCTCCACTAAACTGTAGTTGCTTAGGATGAAGCATATGTTCTTCTTAAATTCTCTTCACCAGGTCAACATCAGGAATCAAGTCTTGAGTAAGTGGAGAAAGAAAATCATTAGAAACAAAATTACGAAGCATCAACATCTATACATTCAGTACTCACTTTTAGTATAGTGTTCAGATATCTACATATCTAACTCAGATGCATACATCTGTTTAGACATCGTATATAATTATACCACCACCCACATGTAAGTGTTCAGTAAATATTGGTTCTTTCTTTTTCTTAGAAAATGTGAAAGAATCTACCACATATGGATACAGTTTAGAGAAGGTAAAGAACTATAGCCAGAAAGCATCTTCATACAGAGAATTGGAGCATGCTATTCAAATATTAATTAGCATAGTGTAATGGAAAGAACATGTACTTTGGATTCAGCTAGACCAGGTGGTAGTACCATTCCAACCAGTTTTCAAAGTGTGAATTTTGTTGTTTTCTTAACCTTTTTGAGCCTCACTACATAACCCAAATAAAAATAACACCTACATGAAAGATTTGCTATAAGTGTACGGTCAGATAACTTTAGAAAGTATAGTTCTAGCTTGTAGGGGATGCTAGTTGCATCCTTAACTCAGTTAAGTTAGTTTTGTAGATAATTATTATATGCTTAGATAGGTGTAAGGGTATTCTGTTTTGAGACTTCGTGTTAGGTTATTAATGTTGTCAAAAATATACAGCTATATTTACATAGCACAATTGTTGAACTATCTAGAATGCAGTGACAATTCAGAGCACAATACCAACTCTAGAAGGGGAAAATAGTCATAATTTGAGTCTATAGAATTGGGAAATGGCTAAAATAATTATTAACACTTGGTCTGTCCAAATCTGAAACATATACTTTTTCCATTATACTAGGTATATGAGCTTGTATAATTTGCCTTTCTGTACTTTGCAAGACTGTTTCAGCCTATCAGAATCTATGTCAAAATCAAAGTGACTAGCTTTTATATATCAATAAAGTGCTCCAGATATTATCAACTTACTTGTCGAGGTTCAAAACCATTATGTGAGTTAACTAAAAGTCTCCTGGTGAAAACTAGTGAAAGGTAGATTTTCTATAACTTTTGTGATTATTAACATCTGAAAACTGTTTTCATAAGAAAACCTATGATATATCATTTCTGCACGGTATGCTGTGTTTTTTAGAGGATGTCATTTTTCAATATCCTTACATTTGGCCTTATACATATGTGGTTCAGCAATTAAGCAAAAGCAAACATTAACAAAAATAATCCTAAACAGCTTACAATCTAAAATAGAAATAATGCAAATTGAACAGTGCTATGAGAACGTTATTTAGCTAAAGTACTAGATGATTAAAGTATTTTCAAAAGCGAGGAAAAATGGAGAACATAAACAGAAAATACCTTGTAATAGTAATTCCGGCTTTTAAGTTATAGCAATTCATCTGCTTTTTACAGGAGTGGTGATAATAAGGTATCTTTGATTTTAATACCACGGTAAGAAAAACCTTGATATTTGTGAATACCATTAATACGGTTTTATGTAATCTATATCTATCTCTAATCAACAATATAGATATCTATGTAACTTGAAAAAATATTTCTCATTCCTACCCTATTCATCAATATTTCAGAAGTCATTCACTTCATAGTAGCCTTTTAGTGTGAAAAATCACATGACTATAGCATTGAACAGAGTTCAAGTTTCACTAAAATGACAACTCAATTATTTTTCAGCTTGATTTCTTTTAACACCATCCGAACTTTATTATAAATGGTCTGATTGATGCTTCAGGCTACGTTACTTTCTTTCCCCTTGATTTCAGTTTTGTTTTTTTTTCATCAAATGAATCTTGTGGTAAATGACATGACCCAGTAAAGTACAGTTTAAGGTGGTACAGCATCATTTATATAACAAGAGAACTTCATTTTTATCTATAATATAGTTTTGCCATGCGGATTTGGAGTATGATATTGTAGCAATTTGTAAGCTCACAAAAAAGGATTTTTGGCAAATGTAAGGGTATTTTGCTTTGGTGGAAATCTTGTACTCTGATTTATTTTCTCATTAAATAGTGGAATCTCTAATACATTTTCGCTAATAGAAATCTCAACAGAATATTTTGTTATAAATGTGTATGTATATATGTTGTAGAAGGAAAAGGAACTAAGGAGAACCAGTCTAACTACTGCCTATCCATGATGCATCGCAGAGTAGAGTTTATAAACAGGACTATGGTTGCAATTGTTTTTTTCCTGTGGCATTTCTCCACTGCACTTGCACACTAGAAAGTCTGCACAAAGTTCACCAACTTTTTCTTCCTGAAATATTCTTCCATAGCAGTTCCCACCATCTACCTAAAGCAATACATTCTCTGCTTTGAACTTGGTACTTTTTTATACACATTTAAAAAATAAATAAAAACGAAATGAGTGAACAGAAAACATGAAGGAGGCGGACTGAGTACTGGTAAACAATCAGGGTTTAGATTTAAACCGAAGGGGGACAATAGGTGTACATAACCTAAAAATGGTGGTGATACATGTCAACATTGTTATTTGAAGTGAATCTCGGTTGTAGAAAGCAAAGATCCTGAACCAGGAGTCAGAAAATTTGGTTGCAGCTCTGGTTCTACCACTAAATAATATATGATATTTAGTAAATTATGTAACGTTCTTTGTTCTGAATTTCATTATATCCATAAAGGGGATACAAGAGTTTGTGACCTTTATTATCCCTTGCAGCTCTAATGTTCTATAATGTTGGTATGATTTCATAAGAAAAAATAGAGGCAACCCATTTTTGTTTCAGCACAGTTTTAGATTGCAGGATTTTTCTGGCACTGTGTAGATTAAAAAAGCTCAAAACAAAACTAGTGAGTCAGCAGCAGCTACAATACAATCTTGACTACAGGATAACAACCACTCAAAGGGACTATGAAATGCATCCATTTAATACTCTGCAATTTGTTCGTCTTCAGAGCTATGTTTTTGAGCAAATCTATCTAACGCTTTGACCCTACCCTCTAATATGCTCTTGAGTCTCAAATGATCATTGAAACATGCAGCTGTATTTTTTCTTTGTGTTTCTCTGTGTTTCATGTTTTACTTTACTTTTTTTTTTGACAGTAGCCAGCAGTGTATTTACCTATTTCATCTCTCACGTTGAGTGACCCACTATGCTCAGACTTGAATCTGTTAGAAATTACCATACCAGTATCAAGCAAATTATAACACACACACACACACACACACACACACACACTGATCAACATTTGGCAAAGCAGGGCTTCTGACTCTAACTAGCAACAGTAGATGGTGGCAGACTGACAGTCACACCAAAAAAAAAAAAAAAAAAAAACACAACACAAAACCAAAAAATGGTACAAAACAATCTATTTAAATCAGGGCTGCTGAAACAAAGAAGATTTTAAGGTGTTGAGATTCTAAGGAGAACGTCACTCAGAAATACCCCATAAGCTTGGGGTATTTCCTTCCCTGGGGCAAATGATAAATCTTGGCACAGGGCAAGAGACTAAAACTTCAAGTTTTGCCACAGCAGATGGCTGTGACTAAAGATAGGGACCAGGAAAGACTTTTATGATCATTGAAAGTTTGGAGAGACAAAAAATTACAATTTGGGATCTCTCAAAGTAGAATTAATAAGTAAACTTACAAGGAGTTAGATACAAAGTCAAAAAAAAAAAAGCCACCTATCAGAAACAAAGAAATAGTCAAATTTTAAAAGTGATGCTATTTGGAAAAGCATCAAAACACTTTATAAAGAAAGTCCAAATATAAAAACACTGCAATTGTAATTGAAGGAAATTGAAGAAAATCTAAGTAAAAGGAAGGATGTTGCAATGTGCGTAGATTGGAAGCCTCAGTATTATAAAGATGTCAATTTTCTCTACATTATGTAAAGATTAAAACCAAGCCCAACCCCAATCTCAGCAATGTTTCCTTTTTTTGGCGGGGGGGGGGGGGGGGGGGGCTGTGGAAATTGACAAACTCAATCTAAAGAACCTATAGATACAAAAGTCCAAAAACATTCAATAGAATCCTGAAAAGACCAAAACAAGAGCCCTTATACTACCATATGTCAAGGCTGATAATAAAGCTATAGTAATTAAAACAGTGTGGTTGTGGGCCAAGGGCAGATAAATATATACATGAAATAGAATAGAGTCTGAAACAGACCTGCTAAAATGGTCATTTAATTTATGGCTTTCCTGAAAAATGAACATTAACTCACCTTCACATCGCAAAAAAAGAAAAACAATCTACATTGAGTGTTGATTTATTTTGAAAGATAAATGATAATAAAAATTTTATTTTTTTAAAGATTTTATTTATTTATTTGAGAGGAATGAGAGAGAGCACGAGAGGGAAGAGGGTCAGAGGGAGAAGCAGACTCCCTGCTGAGCAGGGAGCCCGATGTGGGACTCGATCCTGGGACTCCAGGATCATGACCTGAGCCGAAGGCAGTCGCTTAACCAACTGAGCCACCCAGGCGCCCGATGATAAAAATTTTAGAGGCACACATGGGAAAATACCTTCATGTCCTTCTGATAACAACATTTTCTTAAGTAGAACACAAAACATACTAACTGTAATGGGAAAAATATAAATTGGATTGCATTAAAGTTAACTCTGTAGAGAGTTATCATTGAGTAAAAATCTAAATCACACAGTTGAAAGAAATATATGAGAAATATGTATTCCATGATGACTTAAATGAATATATAATTCCTAAAAATCAGTCTGAAAAAGACAAATGCTTTAAAATAAAAAATAAAAATTTGAATACACATTTCACAAAAGAAAATACCTAAAAGCCAATTAATGCACTAAGAGCTGTTCAATGTAATGGTTGTCAGTGAAATGCACACTAAAATTCTAATGGAATACTACCAGATATTCATCTGAAAGACCAAAAGAAGGGAAGCAGAATCTATCAACTGTCAGCAAGCATGTGGGAAGCAACCAGATTTCTCATATACTACAAATTGTCCTAAATGCTTTGGAAAACAAGCACCATCTAAAAATCTGAAATATATATTCTTTATGAACTAGTAATTCTCAAGATACCAGGATATCCAAAAGAAGTGCATATATATGTTCCACCAAAAGACATAATTATATTCTTAGCGCTACTCATGGCAGCCAAATGAGAAAGAAAACAATTACCATAAGTGGATGACCAACGTGTGACATATTAACACAATAACACTATGTCGCAATGGAGAAACAAACTACACTTAACAACATGGGTGGATCTCACAAATATAACGTGGAGAGATGAAAATCAAAACACAAATAGTACACCAATTTCATGATTCTATTTATATCTAGTCCAAAACCACACAAAGTCGTCTGTCATGTTAGAAGTCAGAATAACCACTGTCCTGAGGGAGGAGATCCTGGAGAACTGGGGACAGTCTGTGTCCCCTCTGGTTACGGTTTATAATGGAGTGTCAGCTTGGTGAAAAGTCACTGAGCTTATTATCCACTTTCCTCTATGTATTTGTTCCAAAAATGTTTCCCTATTAAAACAAAAACAAAAAAAGGAAATAGCTCTAAAGGGTCATGTGTGTTGCTGCAGCATGGAGCAGGCTGGGAAGGGGACTGTGAGGCGAGATATTTCTAGGGTGTACTCGGGGGCATGTGGGGTGGTCCACCCCCTCAGGGGCAGGAGGAAGATGAACCGGATGGGGCGGGGGAGATGGTGAACTGTGACGTGCAGTGGGGGATGCAGCAGTCACAAGATGACTCTCCGATGACAGGGAATAAATCTCCCTGGGGAGGGGGACGCTCTGGGTGGCAATCCCATCTGAGGACTTGAAGAAAATAAAGTGAGAAAGGAAATGGGCGGGAACATTAAACAACGTTAAGATAGGAAGGATGTCTCCCACTTAACCATCCAGTTCTCAGGGAAATTCTTCCCTAGAACTAATCCTAAGCTCTCACGGGGCAGTTTGAAATTTGTTTAAATTTGGCATCTAAAAGCTGAAGAGCTGCCGGGAAACAGAACACTACTTCTCCCCTGTTGAAGCTAGCACTGTAATCTCCAAGCCAGCACAAAAGATTTTAAATTGCTGAGCTAAACATTTCAATTCACAAAGCCTTCTGCATTCTCTCATAACTTGTGGAAACCTTTGGAAGAATTCAGTGGGGTAGCAAACTTCTTTCATTTGTCATATTTATCAGAATAAGAAATGAGACACATTAGAAAATGGAAAAATCACCTTCTTGAGGAACGTAGCAAGGTTTAGACTTAATATTTTCCCAAATTCTAAAGTGAACACTTGGACTCTTTTGTTGCAGTGTATCATTTGGCAGTAATCAGAGTCATGGATGAAACTAATCAAATGACTATTATGCTTTGTTTCCGTAAGGTTGATTGAGATGGTAAGAATGCCTCAAATATTTACTTTATACTATGTATGCATATTAATTACTCTGCCTATGATCATCATAAATCATCCTTTCCACTAATGACATATTCTTCACACTAATAAGTGAAAATTACAAGAGCAAACAAACTAATCTATAGCAGGAAAGCACTTGGTGATTTAGTAAATTAAATGAAGCTGAGCCCTATGTATATCTCTAACAACCATCTGGGTTATTTTCTTCCCTACCCCTGTGTTGCAAATGCCAACTACATCTTTTGGACACAAGGAAATTCTATTATTTTTAGATATCCTTAAGATACCACAGGAAAGTGGGAGATCCTCTTTCACTTGTAAAGGGCCAGGCTCTGGTGTCAGCAAATTAATCAAATCTGAATAAGACAGAACCTTGGTCAACTTAAGCATTTCTAGAATTAACATGGCCAAAGTCATATCAGGTAATACATTCCCTTTCTTTGAATTTATACATATTCCTAGGAGTCAGGAATGGCTTTCCACATTGACGAGTCCTTTCCATGTATGAATGTTACTGTCATTAACTGAAAGCTTACATTTTGCCAGATACCATTCTAAGTTTTGACACCCGTCGCCCATTTAAACCTCCAAAACCCCTGAGGGATAGGTTTCTGTTTTATCTGTGTTTTAAGGATAAGCTTACCAAGAAGTACAATCCCTTGCTCAGGTGTCCCCATAACCAGACAGTGGTGGTAGGATTTAAACCCAGGCATCATGGGCGCAGCGAGGTCTGTGTCATTAGCTCATGAATGACATTGCCCTTGCTTGGAAAGGAGTCTTTAAGTATATTCTCGATCAGTTGAATGTTTCCTTTATGGTATTTCCACATTAGCTCTGTATAGTAAAGGACAGGTTTTCTGCTATTGGTGGTGGGAGAGGAGAGGAGCCTTGTTGTAAATGGAGTCCTGCTGATGAGGAGACTGGGGAGTGCACACCCAGAGTCTCAGGAGATGCTTCGACAGGCTTTTCTGAGGCGAGGAACTAGGGCTCTAACCACTCCTCCTCCGGTGTCAACGATCATCTTCAGACAGCATTGCGTTTTCCCTTTTCAAGAACACACGATCTCTTGGTAGGTGAAGGCTTCATGATTTTTAATCACTTGGGTGGTTAAATGCTCTTCAGAGTTCCTGTCCTGAATGGCTGCAGATGATAGTACAGTTTGTACTTTTCACGCAGCGATTGCTGCCTGCTGGTTTCCCCAGAGAAGGAAAGGAGAGGACCTCAGATGAGCTGGGGCTTCAGCAGGTGCCTTTCAAAAGAGAAATTCAGAGCCTTACTGTTTTTTTCTCTCCCAAAGCCCTCTGCAGCATGGTCCTCAGTATTCCAGGAACCACAGTTTTAAAAAAGAAACCTGTAAGAATTACTCTAAATCAAGACATAATATTTTTTTTTAAATATTTATTTAACAGAGAAAGACACAACGAAAGAGGGAACACAGCAGGGGGAGTGGGAGAGGGAGAAGCAGGCTTCCCGCGGAGCAGGGAGCCCGATGCGGGGCTCGATCCCAGGACCCTGGGATCATGACCTGAGCCCAAGGCAGACGCCTAACCACTGAGCCACCCAGGTGCCCCAAGACATAATATTTATTATGACTTTTTTGGGGGGGGCAGGCATTAAAATTACACTCCTACCTACTGTATTGTCTCTGCTCCATCATCGTGGTCTCTGCTTTTCTTAGCTGGGGTACATGTAATGAAGAAAGAGGAAGATCACACACAAAATCAGTATGGAGTTCTACAAATACTCGGAGTAAATTAAGTTGGTCTAGATTGAGTAAAAATTGTGCCTTTCTAGAAGGCTGGATTTTCATATTTAGGAAAATAATGAAAAGTAAAAAGTCCATTTCATCTTTTCCAAATTTAATTTCTAAGAAAAAATACTTCATCATATAAATTATCATGCTTTCCTTACTGCCCAGAATCCAAAGAAGATCACAATCACTTTAAACTCAGTCTGAAAATAAATACTTTCAGGTAGCTTATTGGCATTCTTCAGGTTTTTCTTTGTTCTGTTTTTTAAAAAAAATTTTAGCTTCCTGTAAAATATGAATCCAAATATGTTTTAGAGAGAGGGAAGGGATAAATAAAAATACTTAGATTTAGGAAGTCAATAGGCAGAAAAAAATATAATGCAATATATTTTGGATACGAAAATTGTACTTTGTTATATACAGAGATTATAATTACACCACGTTTACATTCATGTTCTGGAAATAAAGCTTGTGCTACTTTGGTTGGGATGCAGGTATAAATATAAATATGAAAACCGTGCAACCCCGATTATGTCCATTATCCCTCCAAATATACTGTTATGTGTTAGCTGCATATACCGATTTTATGCCGAAAATAGTCACTGTAGCTATAAAATAAATTTCAGTAGATGTAGGTTATTTTAGAAAACAAATATGTTCTTTGTATATTAGATTCACCATGACTTCTAATAAAAAATAATAATTTTTGCTTATTGTTCCAAAGAAGCATTAATACATTCAGTGGAAAAAAGAACTTGACACATCATAAAGCTGGTAAAAAGAGAGCCATAGACTGCATAGGGAGCAGTCCTACATTAGGGCACTAAGTGTGGGGGCTTCCCAGCCGAGAGGGGTCGTCGTGAGCTGGTTGTCCGAGGCTCTTTGGAGTCTGAGACTAAGAACAAGTGTAGAAAGTGCTCCAATTTTAAAGCAGATGAGATCAGGAAATTTGTCACCAGAGCTGCAGAAGTTGGAATGTCCGGGACGTGAACTGTTCTTGCAACAGCACAGTCAGGAAACTGTTTTAAAACAGTGTCCCCCTTAGAGAAGTGGCAATTATATGAACCAAAGTAAACATTTTTCTTAGTCCATACTTGCCTCTGGACTTGTTCTCCATTCTGTTTCTGTGGAGAAAGAGCCTCTTTAATCAAAAAGGCTAATTTTGTCCTCGTGTGTCCTGTGCCTGTGGACAAGTGACAAGCTCCCTCTTCCTCAGATTTAAAATAGGAATAGTAGTACCTAACTCACAGGATTGTTGTGACATTCATAAGTGTCACTGCGTGGAAAAGCACTTAGCACGGCATCTGGCATATAGGAAGCCCTTAATAAACATCAGCCAACATTATGTCAACACTACATAAAAAGCACCTTGAGCTCATATATACTTTTAAGTACAGCAGCCACTTTCTTTCCTCATCAAAGTCTAATGGTATCTTTTGCTATTCAAATGTCTTCGATTTTACAGTTTCTATCATTCACTATGATTTGTTCTTTGATCCACTCCAATATTTGTAGGTTTCCTAGCACCACGCTGAAATTGCCCTTAGTGATGTTGTCGATACTCTGCATGTGGCCAAATCCGGTCATCGTTCTGTTCCACCATCTAACCTGGCCACTCAGCTTCTTTGGACATGGCTGTCACTGCCTTCTTGGCTTCAATGAAAGGACATGCTCCATGCTTTCCTCCTAGGAGTTTACCTTTGTACCTGATCTTTAAATTTTGAGTATTTTGAGCATCTTGCACTGTTTAAGCTCTTTTTTTTATTTCCATTATAATTAAAGTACAGTGTTATATCAATTTCAGGTGTACAATATAGTGACTCAACAATTCTATACATTACTCAGTGCTCATCGTGACAAGTGTACTCTTTAATCCCCAACACCTATTTCACCCATCCCTCCCCCAGAACTCAATCATCAGTTTGTTCTCTATAGTCAGGAGTCTGTTTCTTGGTTTCTTTTTTTTTTTTTTTCCTTTTACTCATTTGTTTCTTAAATTCCACATATGAGTGAAATCATGTGCTATTTGTCTTTCTCTGATTGATTTATTTCGCTTAGCACAATACACTCTATCTAGATCCATCCATGTTATTACAAATGGCAAGATTTCATTCTTTTTTTTTTTTTTGGTTCTATAATATTCCATTGTGTGATACAACCACACACACCACATCTTCTTTAACCATTCACCTACCAATGGACACTTGGGCTGCTTCCATAATTTGGCTATCGTAAATGCTGCAATAAACAAAGGGTACATGTATCCTTTTGAATTGGTGTTTATATATTTTGGGGGTAAATACCCAGTAGTGCAATTATTAGATTATAGGGTAATTCTATTTTTAAAATTTTGAGGAAACTCCATACTGTTTTGCACAGTGGCTGCACCACTTCAAATTCCCACCAACAGTGCACAAGGGTTCTTTTTCTCCACATCCTCACCCACATCTGTTTCTTTTATTTGTGATTTTAGCCATTCTGACAGGTGTGAAGTGCTATCTCATTATCGTTTTGACTTGCATTTCCCTGACGATAAGCAAGGTTGAGCATCTTTTCCTATTTCTGGTGACCAACTGGATGTTGTCTTTGGAGAAATGTCTGCTCATCTCTTCTGCCCATTTTTAATTGGATTATTTAGTTTTTGGGTGTTGCGGTGTATCAGTTCTTTATGTATTTTGGATAGTAACCTTTTATTGGATATGTCATTTGCAAATACCTTTTCCCATTCAGGAAGCTGCCTTTTAGTTTTCTTGATTGTTTTCTTTGCTGTGCAGAAGCTTTTCATTTTGATGTAGTCCCAGTTTATTTTCACTTTTGTTTCCCTTGTCTAAGGAAGCATATCTAGAAAAATGCTGCTACAGCTGAAGACAGAAATTACTGCCTGTGTTCTCTTCTAGGATTTTTATGGCTTCAGTTCTCACATTTAGGTCTTTAATCCATTTTGAGTTTATTTTTGTGTATCATGAGAGAAAATGATTCAGGTTCATTCTTTTGCATGTTGCTGTTCAGTTTTCCCAACACCATTTGTTGAAGAGACTGTCTATTCCCCATTGTATACTCATTCTTCCTTTGTGAAAGATTAATTGACCATATAATTGTGGGCTTATTTCTGGGTTTTCTCTGCTGTTCCATTTGCCTATGTGTGTAAGTACCATACTATTTTGATTACTGCAGCTTTGTAGTATATCTTGATATCTGAAATTATGATACCTCCAGTTTAGTTTTTTTTAAGATTACTGTGATTATTTGGGGTCTTTTGTGGCTCCATACAAATTTTAGGATTGTTTGTTCTAGTCCTGTGAAAAACGCTATTGGTATTTTGAGAGGGATTGCATTAAATCTGTGGATTGCTTTGTGTAATATAGACATTTTATTATTTTGTGATGTTAATAACCATACATTACATCATTAGTTTTTGATGTGTTCCATGATTCATTATTTGCATATAACACCCAGTGCTCCGTTTAGTACGTGCCCTCTTTAATACCCATCGCCAGGCTAACCCATCCCCCACCCCCGTCCCCTCTAGAACCCTCAGTTTGTTTCTCAGAGTTCATAATCTTTCATGGTTCGTCTCCCCCTCCGATTCCCCCCCCCTTCATTTTTCCCTTCCTGCTACCTTCTTTTTTTTTTTTTAACATATAATGTATTATTTGTTTCAGAGGTACAGGTCATATAGACATTTTAACAATATTTGTTCTTCTGATCCATGAGAATGGAATGTCTTTCCATTTCTTTGTGTCCTCTTCAATTTATTTCATCAATATTTTATAGTTTTCAGAGTACAGGTCTTTCACCTCTTTTTTTAAGTTTATTCCTGGATGTTTTATTATTTTTTGGTGCAATTGTAAATTGGATGTCTTTCTTAATTTCTCTTTCTGTTGCTTCATTATTAGTGTATAAGAATACGACAGATTTCTGAACGTTGATTTTGTATCCTGAGACTTTACTGAATTCATTTATCAATTCTAATAGTTTTTTGGTTGAATCTTTAGGGTCTTCTGTATATGGTATCATGTCATGTACAAATAGTCAAAATTTTACTTCGTCCTTACCAATCAGATGCATTTTCTTTTTGTTGTCTGATAGCTGATGCTAGGACTTCCAGTACTATGTTGAATAAAAGTGGTCAGAGTGGACATCTTTGTCTTGTTCCTGACCTTAGGGGGAAAGCTCTAACTTTTCCCCAATAAGGATGATGTTCACTAAGAGTTTTCACATACAGCCTTTAGTATGTTGAGGTATGTTGCTTTGTTGAAAGTTTTTTATCATGAATGGATTTTACTCTGTCAAATGCTTTTTTCTGCATCTGTGAGCACCTTGTAACTTTTAATACTCTGTATAAAGTTTATTTACCTATTATTGCTTAGCTGCAAATTGTCCTTCTGTATCCTGTGAAAATGTCTGACTTATTTTGATGATGAAGACATATGTTCTTCAAATACTACTATATTTGTTACATTTGGTTTTGAGGTTAGTGGAAATAAAGATGTAAGGTGATTCTTGCTTAACATCATCACTTACTGGCTTGCTTGGACAAAATCCATGGTCTTTCCTTTGCCTATAAGTACATGCCTGGTCTCATTGTTGCTTTACCTCTTCCACTGCATTTTTATTTTTTTTTTAATTTTTAAAGATTCTATTTATTAGAGAGAGAGCACGGGCAGAGATGAGCAGCAGAGGGAGAGGGAGAAGCAGACTCCTGGCTGAACAAGAAGCCTGATGTGGGGTTTGATCTCAGGACGCTGAGCTGAAGACAGACACTTAACTGAGCCACCCAGGTGCCCCTCCACTGCATTTTTATTAAAGGTTATTAAGCCCCTGTAAGGTTTCAAGCTCATCCTGCTTTGAGAACCCATAAAACTTAGACCCACTCTAGGTGAGCAAATCTGTCATGGTCCATGCTTCAAAGTATGTAGCAGTATAGCTTAGTGTGAAAGAGAGACATTAAGTGAATGTGTCAGTACCACCATACTGTACTGTAGTAACATTTGCAAGTATTACTGTGCTGGAGAGGCACATGATATCATGAAGTCTTATAGAAGATTAACTTAATCATTTAAATAAATCTGTCAGGTAAACGAGCGAGATATTATCAACTCTTTTAAAGATAATGAATCATAGATTGAAAACATATGGTCTTAATAGAAATCAAAGCAATGCAAATTAAAAGAATGAAATACTGGTTTTCACCTATATAATTAGCAGAATTGGAAGATAATATTAAATGATGGAGAGACAGCCACAGAACACTATCTCCTGGAGTTGGGAAGCAGTTGATTGTATGCCTCATGAACTTTCAAACTTTATAGATGCATAGCAGTCTCTCAAGGGTAGAAAAAAATTTTTGTGCAAGCATCCTATATTTCAATGTCATTTACAATAGCACAACTTTGATAACTGAACTGAGTAACGGATAAATGGTTAAATAAATTGTACTGTGCCCGTATGATGGTTATTCACATTTAAATTTTAATGTTAACTATTGAAAATAGAAAATATGTATTGTGTTAGGCAAAAACAAAGACATATTGAAAATCTATATACACAGTATAATTTTAGTTATGTATAATTATTAGAGACAAATATACCAAAATGATGATGGTAGTTCTCTCTAGGCAAAGAAATAATGCATTGTTTTTATTTTTCATTTTTCTATATTTCAAATTTTTGATAAATAATGTATTATTTATGGACCATGACACAAACACCACCTCATATAAGTACGTGAAATCCTATTGGTAGAGAAAACCTGCTCAGAGGACAGGTTTCTTGGATATAGATGGAGACCAGTCATCCAGTGAGGAAGCCATGTTGAAAAGAAACTGATTCATCCTGATGGATAAGCCCACCTCTATTGGAGGGTCCTTTCTTTGATATTTAGGTGGTATTAGGTCGTGAGCATGATGCTTAAAGATGCTGACAAGAGATGTTTGAAACAAAGTTTTTGAATTATTAGTGAAACTCCAAGGGCAGAATTAAATGATTCAGTGGAACTTGTAATCTTAGAGAAGACCAATAACGAATACTAAATTTTAATGGAGTCCACAGTATCACTGAAATGCATCTTTTCATTTGCTGTTAACCTTTCTGATATGCTACCTGGAGGTCTTTAAATTCTTAGGACAGAGTGCCATTTAATACCAAGGACAGGCGACTGTTTCATTTACATGAGCACACTAACTGAAACCTGGCAGAGGAAGAAAACCAGGGAGGAATATATATGCAGTGATATGGAAAATTCAGAGGAAACAATTAGAGGCAAAAAGGCAAGTAAAGGATGTTTTTCACAGAATTTAGCAAGCAAGGGATTCTCCTGTACATGTTTCAGATATAACGCATCTTTTTAAAAAAATAAATGTCTTTGGGGCACCTGGGTGGCTCAGCCGTTGAGTGTCTGCCTTCAGCTCGGGTCATGATCCCAGGGTCCTGGGATCGAGCCCTGCATCGGGCTCCATGCTCAGCAGGAAGCCTGCTTCTCCCTCTCCCACTCCCCCTGCTTGTGTTCCCTCTCTCGCTGTCTCTTTCTCTTTCTCTCTCTGTCAAATAAATAAATAAAATCTTGAAAAAAAAATAAATGTCTTTTACAGGTATCTGACAAGAAACATAATCAAGTTGCACAAAAATTTCTTCAAGTGTTTATTCAAATGAAAACCAAATCATTTAACATCTCAGGAGAAGTCATTTAAAGGGAGCAATTCAGGAGTGAGGTCTGAGTTGGAACACAAATTGTCAGAAACTGGCAGTGTTCAAAAGGGTGATTTTGCAACATGTCCTCTAACACATTTCATGGCAACAGAATATTGTGAATATCAAAGTTACACACCGCAGCCAGGTTCAGGATGAGCCAGGTGGCATAGTAGCATGATAGACGAATCAAAAAAACAGGGCACTATTCCACAATGAACTACGAGTTTTGAGTTGATTTTATTTTTAGCTTTGTAGTTATTGTAATGGTACCGGGAATTCAGAGGCAATGCTCCAGTTGAGAGGAAAATAAGTGCAGTAATAATCCTCTGCTCTCTGCGACTCCCAGCCTTCCCCCAGCCAGGACATCTGATTCATGCTGGGGCCAGGCGTTTTGCAGAGTCCTGGTGACTCTATGCAATGTCTGCTTCCTGAAGCAAGGCTATTTGCTTTCTTTCACTGCTGTAAAACTTCCCACAAGATTAGGGCTTGAAAACAACACAAATCTATTACCTCATGGCTTGTGTAGGTCGGAAGTCTGGTAAGCTTGGGTGGGTCCTCTGTCTAGCATCTCACAAGCCTGAAATCAAGGTGTTCACGGGACCAGCATCCTCACTGGAGTCGGTGGGGAAGAATCTGCTAACTAGTTCATTCAGGCTCTAGGTAGGATTCAGTCATTGCTGAGGTCCATGATGCTTGATAGCTGCCCACCAGAAGCTAGTCTTTGTTCCTAGAAACTGTCCCCACTCATTTTGAAGCGGCTCCCTCCAGGAGTGGGGGACAAGACCCTCTTATGCTTCAAACCGCTCTGATTTTCCTTTGCCACATTTCTTTGACTTGAGCTGGAGAAATTTCTTTTTAAGGGCTTCTGTGATTACCCACGATAGTCTCACTATTGTACATCTGGAACCTTAATTACATATACAAAATTGTTTTTGTCACTGAAGGTGATATATTCAGAGGTTCCAGAGATTATGAGACAGATATTTTCAAGGGGCTATTCCACTGCACAAAAATACCAGATGGGTGTCAAATAACTTATTATTGACTTGTGTGTGTGTGTGTGTGCACTGAATTAACAAGTAATTAGAATGAATTGAGGAAATTCAACCAGTCTTGTAGTGTTTTGAATCTTTTCAGAATAGCTTTAATTGCTTAGTCACTTAGGACTTACCACAAAAATTATAAATCTGTCAAATCTGTTGGAGCCAAAAGAATTCAGAGAAAACTTACTGCATTTGCTCTGTTTCTTTTAGCAGAATTTTGACAAAACCAACAAGCAAATCAGCTGACAAGAATTATTCAACCCATAGTAGCTGCTTTCCAGTCATTAAATTCAAGAGATGAGCGTATATTAATAACCAATATTTTATTAATTTCTACCACAAAACACAAAATCTTTTCCCAATTAGTTGAATATATTAAAAGAAGGGCTGGCATATATCTAATTTGTAAAGATTAAGTCTATTTCTGAATAGAGAGACCATTTCTGTAATGTCAGACCAAGTGCCTTGAGTCCATATATTATTCATGTTGGACCACACATGTTGGGTCATATGGTGTATGTGCTGACATGGGAAGGTCTGGAACTAACCATCACTCAGAAAGAATCTGAAGACCTTTTTCCCAAGTGGCTTAGCATTGGTTCAGCCTTGCTTACCACTCCAACCCTGTATTCTAACAGTAATTGAGTTCCTGCTTTTTTTCCCCTTTGAAGAAGCTATGCCTTCAAATTATGAAAGACCAGCATTTCAGAATGTTTCCTCATGCTAGGATCCTACCTCTATTAATTTCCCATTACTGCTTTAGCAAATGACCACAAACATAGTGACTTAAAACAGTACTAAGTTACTATCTTGCAGTTCTGGGGGTTCAAAGTTCAAAATGGGTTCCATTGGGCAAAAAACCAAATTGTGAGCAGGACTACATTTCTTTCTAGAAACTCTAGGGGGAAAATCCAATTATTTTCCAGGCTTAAGAGGCAACCTACATTCCTTTGCTCATGGACCCCACCCTCTGTCTTCAAAGCTAGCAAAGGCCAGTCATGTGAATCTTTCTGAGAGCGCACCACTCTGACACTGACTCTCTCCCTCTTCCAAATCGAAGGACCCTTGTGATTATATTGGATCCATCAGTATAATCTACAGAAATCTCCCTATTTTAAGGTCAGCTAGTTAGCCACTGTAATTCCATCTGCTGCCTTAATTCCCCTTTGTCATGTAACTTAACACATTTACAGGTATTGGGGATTTGGACATGGGCATCTTTGGGAGACCATTATTCAGTCTTCCATACAAGTGGTAGAACACTTTATGGTAACAAATATATCTGAAGCTATCATTGTGAATAAGATAACTGCCTGAAATAAAAACAATGTATTCAAAGAAGAAAAATAAGTAAAATTTATGTTAAAAACCTACCATAATTCAATGCCTTGTCTGTAATCATTACTTAACATTTTGCGTCATTTGGCTTTCTTTCAAGGTTAGAGCAGCATCCTTTTTTACCTCCAAATTATCCAGCTCAGTGTCCTCCCACACACTTGAGGGAACAGACATTTATCCACTCATAAACGCTGTAAATATATTTTTTGTAAAAAAAAAAAATCAAAACTTGGCAGTTTTTTTTATATTACTCAAAATGATGAAAATTGAGCAACTCTCTTGGGATTTTCCTTATCTTCCTAATTCCAGATATATTCCTTTCTCTGACATTATCTTTTAAACACTGAACCATCAAGATGTTACAGTGATCCTCTCTCACATATGCCTGAAGCTATTTTAACTCATTCTCTCGGGAGGCAAAAAAGACCTTTTAGAACACAAACCACTCTTTTTCTTTGTTTGGTAGATAAGAAATCAGTCATAATAATGTTTTATACAGTATCTTTGGATAGGAGGATCAGCTTACAATGACTAGGGAAAGAAAAGATTTGTATTTGAACTGCAATTCACATATGCACTAAAATCTACTAATTGTTAAAGTATAGGCCCAGTGCACCCTTCATAAAAAGATGAGTTATTCATCGCATAATCAGCAAAAGCCATAAAGACACTAAAGTTTTAATAATTGTATTTAACCAATGGCAATTATCATTTAAAAAGCACAAGTAGAAACATTTTAATAAACACTTCAAGATTATAGTTACAGTGCATCCATTGGAGGAGTTCCTAAAATTTCTGGGGTTTGCTATCTAGCTATCCATCCATCCAGCTATCCACAACAAGAGTCACACACTTGCTAATGATTGTTTGGCAATTAAAAATTCATAGAAGAAAACTGATTTAGAATCTTCAGTAAACATATCTTTAAACACTCTAAAATTATGAACACCTAATTTAAGTGACCTTTAAAAACTGATTTGCTTTGGACTTAGTAAAGCCAATAGTTATAGGAAGAAATGAATTTTTGTGAATATATTCAAAAGAACAAAAAGAATGAATTCATAATTTGGCCACTTAATGGCATAGTCACAGGATATTCAATACCAGTGGTATGTAGGTAAACTGGTTCCCTGAAGTATAAAAGCCCTGATTTGCACCATTTACCTATTCCCATGATATAATAGTCTTACCAGGGCCTATTTCATGCTGAGCCATCACATGACATCATGGAACAGATTGCTGAAAAGACATGCACACAACCTGCTCTCCTGAGCTGGTTGGAGCCAACCTCTAGCCAGTATCATACTTTGAAAAAATATTGTTCTGTGGTTAGTGTATATCCATCACAATCAATCTCAGTGTCAGAGAGACTGGATCCATAGTGTAACTCTCTTCTTTGATATCAAACAATTTAACACCATCTATAAACCAGTTAACTCATCTATTAAATGAGGATAATTATACCTTCTTAATAGTTTTGTTGTGAAGATTCAATTATATAACATATGGGAAACATAATGTCCACTGGATACATTAACGATGTTGTCATTGTTGCAAATCTGTTCTAGAGAATCATAGACTGTGCTACCTCAGATCTAGCATATCAAAGATACGTGCTGCACAATGTGATTCTCCTAACAGCATAGCATGATGTACACAAAATTCATGTAGCTTCAAGACTAACACACACACTCACACCTACATATACAGCCCAGCACCTTCAGAAAAACCACTATACAAATGCCTTTATTAGCTAATTTTAACGCTTGATAGAAAAGGATGATAAATATAAGAACATGGTTATTTACAAGCATCTTGTCTCAGGGCACCTGGGTGGCTCAGTCGGCTAGGTGTCAGACTCTTGGTTTCAGCTTAGGTCATGATCTCACAGTCGTGGGATCCAGCCCATATGGGGTTCTGTACTCATCCTGGAGTCTGCATCAGATTCTCTCTCCCTTTCCCTCCCTCTCTGTGCCTCCCTCTCCCCCTCCAAAGTGCGCGCTCTCTCTTTCTCTCTCTGTCTCTCAAATAAATAAATAAATAAATAAATATTTAAAAAAAATAAGCATCCTGTCTCTACATCGTTTGACTTATTTTTCTAAAAATACATGGAAATTTTACTTAGCAAAGACATTTAGATTAAATGCTTCTGAAATGATTTTCTACAAGCCACAAAAATAAAAAAAAATCATGAAGTATTTTGAAAACCATCTTTTATACAAAGAACCTCAAACATTCTATTATGCTTGCAAAAAATACAGTCTGTATTTCAACTTCTTTGCTTAACAGAAAATGGCATTTTCTCTTATAAGTGTGACATCTATAAAAATGTTTGAATTTCAAATGATCTCAATTTAAATCTGTATGCCATCCACAATATTATCTATAGCATTTATTATTAATCTGTATGCAATATAAATATATATTAATATGGATGCTATAAATATAATTATCTGGATGCTATAATATACCGTATTGGAATATAATAAGCAGAAGAGAAACAGATACTTATTTGTGTGTTGGTGAAGAGTGGAAGACTGTGTTGTTTTTTTCTGAAATCTCATTATGTGGGTCTAAATTCATTTCTTTTTCCAAAATTTCTAATACATGATTTGTAAGGTTTATTTCCTTCTAGAAGGACTAGGCCTGGTACTGATTAGTTGAATAAAGCCTAGTATCAAGCCATTACTAATTTTTCCAATACTTTTAATTGCCGAAAACGTGTACTTGTATGTACATATATCCATCACAGTCCAAATCTATTCCATTTCAAAAGCCAAATAATGAATTCAGATGCTCTGTTTCGATTGCAAAGAACATTGTTGAATTGTCTTTGATTCCTGAATTATAAATAGCATGGAGTGAGAGCTGAAGTTATCTAGCAGTTCATCTAAAAATGTATTTGGTTCCAAATTTGAATTGTGATTCCTGGAACTAGAGTGATGATGATAATAACAGCAATATTGCCCTTATTAGTACTTTTTCTGTGCAAACACTATGTTCAATATATCTTTTAATTCTCTTGGAAATCCTGTAATTTACTGGCTATTATTATAGCTGTATTATAGTTGTGAATACAACCGTGAAGTAGGGTGAAGTAATTTTTCATGCATAACACAGACAACAAGTGGCAGGGCTATGTTTCAATACACAGGTGTGTGTAACTTCAACATAATAATATAAAACACTACGCTGAGTGGTCTCTAGTTTCATCTGAGTTCTCCGAGTCAGTCCTATTTCTGTGACATAATTTGAAAGATTCATGTCATGTGCTAATATTCCTCCCTTGTGAACCATCCTTTAAGCACCAACTGTGTACCTATTATCATTTAGTGCATTTGGCAGTCTCTGCTCTTCAGATGCTTAGAACAACGTAAAGACTAGACACAAGTTAAGAAACAACCAAAATTCTGTACGATGAGAGATAAAATCAGGTTGAAATGGGAACATCTTCATCAAATTTTTAAGAGAATACTCAGAAGTCTCCCTAAGAAAGTGACTTTCCAGATAAGTTTTGAGAGATAAGTAGAAATCAAGCAATGTAGTAATGGTAGGGGACCCCAGATAAAGAAAATCAGAGACAAAAATCAGAAATGTATGAGATGAAATCACCTGATTCATTTGTAGATTGCTTCTGTCAAGAAGCATAAAAACAGAAAACGCCCTAGAGATTTCAGTTAAAATATTTAATACAAAGAATTGGTAATTACAAAACGTTTGGACCGAGTGAGTTTCCAAAAGGACAAAGAAGACTTCCAGTGATTTCAGAAGCTTAGGATGTGATAATATTTGCAAGAAACTAACACCAGTGAATACAGCACTGATAGGTACAGGAGACATCAACGTCACTAGAAAATCTGTATCTGTTTCAGGCACTATTAAATTTCTCTGTTTTGTGCTGAATTTCACACACCTGCCCCCTGGTGTCAGAGGAACATTGGTGCTTTCTGTTCCTAATCCACCATCCAAATCTTTCACCAAGGCCTTACACAGACATTTTCTAAATTGGAACTCTGCTGACAATGGTGTCTGAGAAATGTGGTCTCTAGCCCATGAGTTACAGAGGAAGGGTTAATTACAAGTGTGGGGATAATTCTGAGTAGCAGATGGCATCCAGCACAGAAGTGAAGGGTGCATGTGGGGAGGCAGTGGATGAAGAGGTGGAGAAATGGCCAGACTGTCTACCTAACGGGCACTATATATTAAGGGTGTGAGTTTTGGGGCACCTGCCTTCAGCTCAGGTCACGATCCCAGAGTCCTGGGATCGAGCCCCACATCGGACTCCCTGCTCGGCAGGAAGCCTGCTTCTCCCCCTCCCACTCCCCCTGCTTGTGTTCCCTCTCTCGCTGTGTCTCTCTGTGTCAAATAAATAAAATCTTTAAAAAAAAAAAGGTGAGTTTTATTTTATTGCAGAAATTACAAAAACCCTTGGAAGGATTTCAAGCAGGAAATTGCCATGCCATGGTCAGGTCTGCATCAAAAAAATAATTATGGGAAAAGATTTCAGGTTTAATTGGTTGGGCTGGGGTATGCAGAAAGGGAAGCAGATGAGAGATAGGAATATTAGTAAAGATACTAGTATAGTAATTTAATAGGTACAAAACTACATTATCATTCATGGTAATAGAGACAAAAGTAACAGATATCCCAGGTCTTATCAAGGAAGAATGTACCTGACCTGGGGATTGGTGAATGAAGAGAAGAGTCCATGTGAGCTCCCAGTGTTGAGACTGTGTGTTGGGTTTGGGTATGTTTGCTGTCTCTCATGGAGGTAATCGGTCTGAAGGTGCTGTGGCTACCTGGGGCATGTCTTTCTCTTGACTAATTATATGAGCCATACAAGCCTTTCTCAGCCTCTGCTTGTAACCAGTCCACTCATATTACATTGGCTGAATGAAGTCACACGACTAAGCCTTTAATTAATAGATAAGTCATATATTTTGTATGCTTCTCCTATTTTGTGAAACGCACTGCAAAAAATCACTGGACAAAGTTATGGGTATATAATTCTACCAAGAGAAATGGAAGGTTCAGAAAAATGACTTGACAAAGAATTACCAGTTTGCTCTATAAAATGGCTATACCATTCCCACAGTTACCAGCAGTGCTGTGACCTCGACTTCCCCACATTTCTAGCAATACTTGACACATCAGTCATTTTTTTTTTTACGACAATCTGAAGACTATGGGCTGAAATCTACACGTTTTAGCAAGGATTTGTTGGTTGAAAATTAGTAGCAGTGACCTTTATATTCTTTTGAATCATTTTGAGTTTACCCATTTATAAATTTAGGTTTTGTCTCTTTCTTGCTAATTTTTAGGACTTCTTTTTTTTTTTTTGGTATTCTAAATATTAGATGTTCCGTTACCTTGCATGTGTGCACATATCTTCTAAGCAGTCCTTGATCTTTTAACCTTGCCTGTTTTATCCTTTTACACAGAACTCTTAATTTTGATATAATCAAATCCATTATTTTTTTAACCTTATTTTGTATTTATGTTGTAGGTGGGTTTTGTTGCTTTTCTTGGTTTGTTTTCTGTTTTTGTTTTTATCTTGTTTAGCCAGTTCCATGTGGAGCACAATGACATCCTTCAAGTAATATTACCTGTATGCTAATACTTGTCATGTTGAGATTTTTAATCCATCTAGGGTCAAAAGTAAGAGTTAAGTTTTATCTTTCTCTTTTTTGACAAACTACTTTGCCCCAAACATTTACTAGTTCATTCTTTCCTTTTGATTTGGGGCTACTTTGTCATAAGCTAAGTTTTTGTAAAGGTGTATTTTCAAGCCATGTCATGACTTCACTGATGGAAACCTCCAAAGCTTTCATATACTTTAAATGACACGTTCTTTAACGTGTAATTTATTCTTGATTTATTTATTCTGAAAACATCTGTTGAGCTTCTACTATGTGTTAAATACTGTCTGTGCTTTCATGCCTCTTCCTGGCAGGTATGACTACCATGGACTGAGTGGTTACCGATGGATGGTGTCAGGAAAGGGGAGGACCAGAGCGCTATCAGAGCATGCTGGGGTCAGGGAAGACCACACTGTGGGAATGGCACTTTTGCCTGAGAGGCTAATTAGGAGAAGGATGTGGCCAAACATAACACCTGTGAAGCAGATTTCAATCAAACAAAACACTCTTTTGAAGGCCACAATGAAAATGACTGAAGTCTCTTATTGTACAGAAGTGAAAGATGTCTTCTTTTCTCATGGGCTCTGATCTCAGTAATTCAGGTGTATTTTAAGATTTATGTATTTGAGAGAAAGAGGGAGAGAGAGTGGAGGGGAGGGCTAGAGGGAGAGGGGAGAGAAACTTCAAGCGGACTTCCGCTGAGTGCATAGCCCCACACGAGGCTTGATCTCAAGACCCATGAGATCGTGATCTGAGCTGAAAACAAGAGGGCGCTTAACTGGCTGAGCCACCCAGGTGTCCCCAGGTGTACTTTAGATCTCTGGCTACCATGGCTCACGAGGTACCAAACTCTCTCATTTCCTCAAACTAAAATTCATCAGGATTGAAGTCAATTACTTCAATTATGAACTGAATTATGCTGAGTGATAATCTAATATTTTCTCAATACCCAGGCATCTAGTCATAGGTTCCTTGCATAGGTAAATCCATATTTATTTTGCCATTTGTTTTTTTCCAAAGAGCAGTTAAAAACATTAGTTTTAAATAGTAAAGTATAAGACTATAGTATTATAAAAGAAATTTATGAAAAATAAATTCTAGTGTTGAATTACTTTTAAAGGAAGCTTACACATGGGTAATATTTAACCCTTAATAAATCCCTGTGGTGATAATGAATAGATTAAATGAAACAATGGTAACTCAGAGATTGTGAACCATATATAATGTTAACAAATATTTTATCCCCAGCCCAAACATAAGCTAGAACTAGTTAAAAATCTTTGTATAGTTCAATACATTATATGTTTGTAGTTCAGATTCTAAAGAGACATATCTAGATGACAGTCAACCATACGCATCCCTTTCACACACTCTTTTCTCTATTTCGATGTTGTGTTCTCAGTAATAAATTGATTGCTATTCCGTTCAGCCACAGAATGGAGCACCAAGGGACCGTAACTACAAAGTGATGTGAGAAGGTCAGCATGAATCATAGCAGCTAATTTGGACTTCCATACATGGAAAAAGATAAAAGTGACAACCTATCCATAATTTTCATAGTATTCCAGAGTGGAGGACTAACAGATAGAGACTGACTATTGATGTCATGCCAAGCTTTTATTTTTCCAATCCATGAAAGTTTATGTAAGCGGAAGTTATCATTTTATGTTGCTATGGCAGTCTTTGGAGAATGCACAGAAAATGGGCTGCCAAGCCATACACAGAAGAATTGAACTTGTGCCCTCAGAGGGAGAGAAGATAGGAAATGTGGCAATTGGCCAGAATCAAGAGTACATAAGGTTAAAAAATAAAAATACAGGATTGGGATTTTAGAGACTTAAGCATTTGACAACATTTAGATGATCTTAATTTTGAAGCAGACTAAAGGAAGAATCCATCCAATGCCATTATTTATATATCACACTTCAAGGAATAGATAAAATTTAGTAGTTGAAGAAATTTGAGCTAACGTCAAACATGAGAACCAGAGGGCCTTCACTAGGGATCGGAAGGGGGCTGAAAGAATGTTACCTTTTTTTTTTTTTTTCTTTTCAAATGGGAGCGGTCACCCTGCAATATAAATGAGTAAGAGAAGAATTAGCATAAAGAGTTTTCAACTGTTGTTAAATGATCATAGTATTTGAAGCAGTCATGAAATTTGGATCATTATATACGGCTCTTACATATTTTCAATGCACTTCATGGTCATTAACTAGCAATTAGCAGATAAAGTTTCTTACTCCAGGGAAATAGATGAAAATATGTTGTTTGCCCTCCGTACCATATGAAATCTCCTATGTAACTTTACTTAGCTTGTAGTTGATTTAATTCCTTGTTTTTCTCAGTATCTAGTGAAAGTCTAAACCTCTATAATTTGTACTGGTGTATTTACAGAAAGATTTAAAACATCCTTAAGAAGTTAGTGTTCAAACATAATTAAATATTTAACAGTAAAGGGATGTTAAAATTTAGCTTCAGTTCTATGAGAACAGCATTAAAGAACAGAGCAAAAACCTATTAAGACTACAGAACCCAAGCACCGCTAAAGTAAGAGAATCAGAAATTAAAATCATTGTCTCAGGGAAAACAATGACCAATGAAAATGTACTGATCATTGCCTTGCAAGTAAACTGCTTTTATTGACAACCACATAAACTCACTACAGGAGGTAGTGAGGGTTAGAGTAAGGACAGAAACCAACATGAACATTAAATCTCACAGTAACCATTTAAAGTAAGTATTATTACATTAATTTATAGACGGACAAGCTAAGAGATTAACAGTCCAACAAAATAGAGTAAGTGAACATCAGAACAAAGATTCCAAGTTTATCTGATTTGACATGGGCTCCTCTCCTTCTCTGTCTTCTGTTTGCACTGTATCACCTCTGCCACATGCACGAACAGTGTTAACACTGGGTCATGCTCTAAGGATTCTGTCTCCCGGAAAACATGGCATGTCTCCAAGTTCCTGTAATGTGAGCTTCCAAACAAATATCCTTCAAAATGTGTGGAGTGATGAAATAAAAAAGAAAAACCAAAGTTATATTGTTATTGAAAATTCTACCTTGTAACAAAGCAGAAGTGATTTTCCTATACTGCCTGTGTTCTTCATACAGACAGGAATATGGAGGGACATTCAAATAGAACACCGGAATCGTATATAGTGCTTTGGAAATGATTAGGCAACTGCCATGAGTAATTCACGTCTATGAATTCTTGAACCTCAAACATGGCTTAACCTGAAGACTCAAATATGCCTTAACTCTTACTGTCTCTGTAGATTCATGCCCATGCCATGTATCTAAGGGGATACTCTGATGGATTGATCAGAGCTCCAATTTCTATTGCTATTACTTTTCAGTATATTGAAACCTGCTAAGTATTGGAATCAACTGTACTAACATTACCATTTTATAACAGTATATTGAATTGGATTCTTTGAGATTCTTGTTTTATTAAATAAAGGGATAAATATAAACTATGTATGACAGATAAAGAACAATAACTTGTTAAAATAACTTTGCGTAAGACTATCTTTAAATAAAAATTGTATGGAATGATTTAGCTTTGTCACCTTCACTGGGCAACATTTTTTTTTAATCCTTTCTCATTGAGGGCATATATAATAATAATAAACACATGCATTTTAAATTGATCAGTTTTCACTATTACAGTTATTTCTAGCTCAATATATAAATGCACTCAATAGAGGTTGATAAGCAGGTTAAAGAAAGTAATTAATTTTAGGGGGGAAATATCATGGCTATTGGATCATTCTTTTGCTTAAATTTTTCAGAAACAACGATTTAAACTTATTTTACAAGATGTGGTATTTGCTGTATCCTTAGGTGTCTATCCTACATTTGATACCATATAGTTTCATCTTTATGAAGATCTCTTTCAATCATATTTTCAGATTGGTTTGATACAAGGAGTTTTGTATAGGTCATCAGTTAAATAGACTCATAGGCTAATATTTGAATCAAATCAACTAATAAATAGTAGACATTTCCTATGGTACTTCATTTTATGGCAGTCTCAAAATTGTTGAGTTACAAAGTAAGATTATATATAGCAGTGGTTCTCAAACTTTGGCTTGCTCAGAATCACCTGAAATGTTTGTTAAAAGATTGTTGGGCTTTGCTCCAAGTTTTTGATACATTAGATTTGGAACAAGGTACAGGGTGAGAGGGTTTGAAGCAAGAATTTGCGTCTCTAACCAGTCCCAGCAGGAGACATTGAGAACCACTACTGTTGAGAAGGCACTGAAGGTGTTTAACCACCAGAGTATTCCATAAAATATTTCATAACAAAATTCACCAAACCTATCATAGTAAAGTAACTGTGAACCCATGTTAGAAAAATGTGATTTTAATTAAATTAAAATTTACAATGTATTCCCACAGGGTGAAGACATTTTATGATGGGAACGTATCAACTAAGGATTTCTTTGAGCTGACCAGTCAGATTTGAGGGGACCACACAGATGAGTCTTCTCAGGCCGTAAGTTGACTCTCCAATGTAAGCTAGACCTAACTTTTTTAAGCAATGAGGTTAAAACTTTGCTATGCATGGAACCCAGAAGCCCAAGTGATATTCTACTCATTCTTTAGTCATTAAGAAAAAAATAGAAAACAAAACAAAAATGAGTTATTCATTTATTTCTATTCTCTCTGAGATTTTTTTTACCTTTTTTTTAATTTTCTTATGTTAATCACCATACATTACATCATTAGTTTTTGATTCAGTGTTCCATGATTCATTGTTTGTGTATAACACCCTGTGCTCCATTCACTGGGCTAACCCATCCCCCCACCCCCCTCCCCTCTTGAATCCTCGTTTGTTTCTCAGAGTCCATAGTCTTTCATCGTTCGTCTCCCCCTCCGATTTCCCCCCCCTTCACTTTTTTTTTAACCTTATAACCTGACAGATTTTGGTCTTCTGTGACCTCTCGTATGACTCACTCACATCAGATAACTTCTTGATGGGAGATAAAAATGGTGGAACACAGGAAATAGATGAGACACAGGTGTTAAGCCAACCATTCACTCTTATGTGTTTGACCGTGATCAGAATGACAGAACTTGATGAAATAAGACTTTCTCAGCTTATCTTTGTTATAACAGAGGAGGTGATAGATTTGAACAAAATATACTTGATTCCTTAAGGGAAAATATTAATGTGATAAGTTTATTACTTTAAGGTGAATTTCTGTAATTGATTTTTGTTTATAAACTCAAGGGTAGCAAATGGAAAAAGAAAACCTGCTACAACCATAATTCAATACCAGGAGGAATTAAAAAACTAAAAATTCCCTTTGACCAAATAAATGGCAAATTATGAGTTAATTATACAGGAACTAGACCCAAAGCAGAGAGATAATGTTTAAGACCTAGAACATACCTAACAGGTAGCGGATCAGTATCATGGGAAATATAATTTAGAATCTTAATGTATAATTAGGAAGTTTCTAGTTGATTTTCAACCGTGTTCTTCTCTTCCTGTTACTTGTGATGATAGCTTCTATTGTTTGAGGTTGTAGTTATGAATTCATTTCACCAGAATCACCCAGCTCCCTTTTTCACATAGTCCTATAATGTGAAACAATTTCAACAGTGTGAAAATTATGGTGATAAGGGGAACAGCCCCAGGGTAGGTACCTGGGATTCACTATGTATATATATATTGCTCCCTTAAATTAAGGCAATCCATAAGCAGGTTAGCCACAAATGCTCATTATTAATTCCCAGTCATCTGCCTGGGCCAAATGGGAATACATCCAACAAAACACCAAACTCTTCAACTGTAGCAGTTAGAGAAGATAATCAGTGACTTGAAACAAAGGCTAATGATAGTTCCATGAATAGATCCAAAGCCGGAACCTGGGGAAATGTCTGCAGATACAGTAAAAATACTCACTATAACAACTCCAGCAGTATTAGAAAGTAAATTCCACATCTTTAGTGGCAGAGAAATTCAGAATAATTGTAGAAACCCCATATGAATTTATTTAGTTATATCTCAAGGGTGGGAAAATGAATCAGCATGATGAAAATAGAATAGCACATGTGTGTGTGTGGCCCTTGGAGCCCTTTGATGGTAGGACTGAGAAGCGTGGAAGGGAGGAAGATATTACTGAGACATTTACTTTGACATAAATGACTGCTATGTAGGTAAAATATACATGGATTCATTTCAAGAAGGCTGAACATTTAATTGTGCAGATAAGAACTTCTACTTTGGCCAAGATGGGACTGGACTTACTCTCCCACCTGAAACAATTTTAAAACCAGACAAAAGATGGGAAATAAAAGCTTTCATAACCTTAGACATCAGGCAATGAAGAATGGTGATCTGTGAGAGACAGAAAACAAATTAGGGGAACCATACAATTTTCTCAGACATTTCACCCAAAAAGATATAGAGATAGCAAAAAAAAGCACATGAAAAATGCTCAAGGTCATTGGTGATTGGATAAGTGCAGATTAAAGCTAAGATGAATTCCTACTGTGAATGTCTTTAGTGTCTAAAATTAAAAAGACTGGCCATACGAAGTATTGGTAAGGATATGGGTCACACTGGAAGGTCATACAGTACTAGTGGCAATGTAAAATTGTAAAACTATCTGTAAAACAGTTGGCAGATTCTTATAAATTTAAATATCCATCTACCAAATGACATAGCCATTCTACTCTTCGAGAAGATGAAGGCATATGTCCATACAAAGACACTTACTCAAATATTATTGCAGCCTTTTTTTGCAATAGCCAAAAACTGGAAACATTTTAAATGTCCACCCATAGGATTGTGGTATATTAATACAATGAGATAATACTCAGCAATAAAAGGAAGAAAGTATGGACACATAAAATGAGGTGGATGGATATTTAAACGTTTATGCTGAATAAGAGAAGTTTGATAAGAAAACATGTGATTCCATTCACATACAATTCTAGAAATGCAAACTAATCTCCAGAGACTGAAAGCAGATGAGTAGTTGCCTGCAGGTGGTGGAAACATAAAAGGTCAAGAGAACAAGATTACAAAAGGGTACAGAGAAATTTTGGGTGCTGATGAATATTTTCATTTTCTTGACTATGGTGATCAATATGGTGATCAATCTTGATTATGGTGAACAATTTCACAAATGTGTGTGAAAATGTATTCTACACTTTAAAATAATGTATATTGCAGTTCAATTATATCTCAAAGCTGTAAAAAATGTAAAATTGGAAGATGTAAGGGCGATCTGGCTATGACATCTATCACCCCATTGATTGCCAGGGTTGATTCAGCTGATTTGGCTGGCCAGACGGGTGCCCCCTTCCTCCCTCACAGCTCCAGGTGCACCCCTCCTGAAGGTGCAAAGGCACACCCTTGGTCCAAGAGGACAACCTTCCCCAGTAGAGGAGGACTGATCTTGGTTGAAGAGCATCACGAGTAGTGGTGCTCCCCTGCTAGAACCTCCAAACAAGCTCTCAAGATCCATTTGTAGGAGAATGTAGGGTGGTCAAGCTTCTAAGGCTCCAGACACATCAAAATGAGGTGCTGCATGTGGCAGTCCGCCTTTTTAAAAAAAAAAAAAAAAAGGAAAACTGTAAAAAATAATACTCTCGTACAGAAGACATTGCTGGTATGACCCATTTCTCCTTTTTGTTTACGAGGTGGGGACAAGTTGCAGGAATCCAAAGAGTTGTAACCATAGCTCAGTATGTAAGAACCTTTGGTTCTATAGAACTCCAAAGAGTTATCTGCCCAATGACCTACATTTTTGGATTCATAAAATTGAATCTTAACTGTATGACTGAGAATGTGGGAATAATTTTTCAAGAATAAATGATACAATTTGAAGACTGGTAGGAAAAAGAATTAGCAATAACTAGGAAGCTAATAAGAAAATTAGATCAAAGTTGCCCTTCAATGTTTTTTGCCCTGATAAATTTTGCATCCCCAAGCTGTGTGAAAAGAAGTAAGTCATGATTGGGAAGTGGCAATGTCCAATGTTTGCAAAGTCCATCTCTGCATATTGGTGGTTTCGAGCTATTGTATTAAAGGTGTAATGATTAAAAATCTCAGTGCCACTTGTTGCACAGCATTACTTACTGTGAGTTTGATTTCTCTGTTCAGCTTGAGAGATGTAGCATCCCATTCTTTGAAAGGTTCATAAAAAATTTATTACTGCTCTTAGGAATAACTTGTATATTTGACAGTGGGAGAAAATAGAAAAAAAAAAATTCTTACATCAGATGGTTTGATTATTGCCTAAAATTACTTTAAATGCGTCTGCAAGGATAATAACCAATAAGACTAATTAATAGTATGAATTTATGAATTGAAAGATAACGATGTTCTTTAGGAGTTCAAAATACCTGGGTTAAAACGTCTAGGGTTAAATATATCATCTTGATCCCAAAAAGCTAAAGTAAATTGGGATATACAAAAACAGTTTGTAGATCAACCAAATTTTGAAATAGAGTTTGAAATTTACCCATAGAATTTAAAAAGAGCCCATACAGTTTAAAATTTACAACTCCATGGCAAAACGTATAAAATTAATAGCAATTGTAAAGGAGCTGCAAAGATTAAAGTACCCATTATGCTTGGCCGTCCTTGGCTTGTGTCTAATAAGATGTCATTATTTTAATAGTCTCATTATATTGACCTGCTATCTTTTAAGTTCTGCCTTAGGTAGAGTCTCAAACAAGGATACAATTGTGCAATAAAGGGTATACCATACAACCTTTATAAATGACAGGTAGAAATGAGTGAGAAGTATTTCAGTTATAGAAAGTGAAGGGAATGGAAACATACATTGTTTTACAAAATAGATCATTGTTACTAAGAAATTCTAGGTGTTTGCGACTTTAAAATATTTCTCTTACTGAGTAAAGAAAGCCAGCTTCTCAGTAGCCCAAACAAAAATAGCAAAGATTTATAATCATTTTCATTACAGAAGAGGCACTACAACCCTTTGACTTGAACAGTGATCATTTTAAATCCATGGGAATGCCTGCAGATCCAGCTTTCTCTGCTTCGGCTTCCTGAGATACAGACCTCTTAAACAAAACCGTCTCCGGTTTAGTTAATTAATCATTACTTAATGTTGTCCTTCATATGAAATGAAAAAAAAAAGTAGAAGAGAATTTGGAGATAACTTGGCATTGTGAATTTTTCCTGCACATCTTATGAATAATGAACTAAGTAATCCAAAACAGCAAAGAAAGAGGCCCACTCTCTTCTTGACCCAATTAATACCCTTGACATCTCTTTTCTATTTAGTGTACTTGAGAGTACAAAAGTGGTTTTTCCTAAGACTAGATTTACTTCTGTAGGGCTCTCAGCAGAAGAATACACAGTGGCCAATGTTGGATTGTATTAAACATCTTCAGTGATTCTTTTAATTTTGAATTCAGAGCAGTAAACTCATTGTTAACTTCTAGGATTTCTTTCTAAATAAACTCAGATCAACATTTGGATGTATCCTCTTTTAATAGGACAGTGCTTTTTCTTCTTAGTGCTTTAAAAGTATTGATCTCAAACACTACTTTTTGTCAAAGTTTGCATCATTATTATTTATTTTCACACATAGGGTAGAGTATCCGTAGAGCCAAAATGATCCGTTCTTTATCCTCTATGTATACTGTGTGAACCAAATGTGAATTCATACTCTGTATATGACTAGTTTCATCCAAGTGTTAAAAAATACCTTAGCTCATAAATGCGACTGATTTTGCTCTTCCAGCTATATGACATCAATTTGATGTGCATTCAGTACTGCCCTCTGACAAATTTCTACTGGTTTACAAATTCTTCCTCAATAGTACTTCTTGTTTCCATGTTGGCGATGATGCATGCCACTTTGAATGCACCTTTGTAATTTTGTCTACTTTTCTAACTTTTGATGTTAATTAATTCCCAGCAGGAAGGGTATATTATTATGCCTCTTCTGGGGAAAAGTTACTGATTATCCAAGACTCTGTAAATAATGCTAAAGTATTAATAGTCCAGCTCAAGCTATTTGGATAAAGTGTCATAACTGATACTTCTATGGGAACTGGAGCTCTAGGAATTCACAGGCCAAAAAAATTCAATGTCCTACTTTACCTTTTTTTTTTTTTTAGCTGCCTGTGTGAATTATCACCTCCACAGAATCCCTGTGCAAAAACATGCAGATTTACATTCTATACTTGCACCAGGTCTTGATTATTTCCATTAATAAATTTAAGTTGTAGTCTTTATGTTATTAAAATCACTGAATTTATACTTCAGTAACCCACTTTTTCACTAATAACCTAATTGATAAATTGAAGATTTAATAGAATTAAAAATCAAATATGCATGCTTAATAAAATAAAAAATGACAATGACACACAAAAAAAGATGTGAATTGTCAAAATACTTTCTATTACTTGAATATTAGCCAAGACCAGCTCAACAAGGCAGGCCACATAGCATGATTATTATTATTATAAATGTGATAGGGTTTCCACAAAAGTTACAATAAACCTTTGATTTCATTCTGTGCAATGAATGTAAATTTTTGATTCAAAATATTTGACCCATCTAAAATCACAAAACTGCTCAGGGACCACCCAAGTTTTGAGAAACATTGCCTTTGAGGACCTGCTGACTCAATGTAAGAAACTCATCTTCTAAGCATAAACTTTACAATTACTTTTTAAAATTCATTTTAGAGAAAATTTGACAGTAATCCACCTGCACTCTCAAGCTATATTCTACCTATATTCTGAAAAGATTTTTCCAATTACATATCAACATATATATATGAAAGTCTCGGCACCTCAGTTTAAAAAAAAAAAAATCTTGCTCATTCAATGGTCATACCAAATAATACCACCATTACCTGGAGATTGTGACAAGAAAGGAATAACAGAGAAAAAAGATAAAGAAACATAATAAACATTTATGCATCTACAGGTATATAAACCTACACCTAAATGAGAAGCTGTTCAAGATTATTCATTTTGTTCCTATCTGGTTTTCTTGAGGTACATTTTGCTTATTTTTTTATTTTTATTTTTTGTAAAGGCCAGTATCACATAGATAACGTTTAGAAATTTCTATGATAAAAACAGTTTATAGCCAATCAGATAATTTTTGGGATCACACCAATATCCAGTGGGGATAGAACAGTAGGATATCAAAAGAACTCAAGGACAAAAAAATCGGAGAGTAATAAATCAAAACGAACAAAAAGAATGGGAGAGACCCGTTTTCTAAACAGGGTAAGATGAGGCAAATGTAGCCTACAGAACAAATCTCATCTCTCCTGACAGTGAGAAATGAAAGCATTCTGCACTTTTCTGCCCTCACATGCTTATTATTGATAGTGGCATATAGAGGTATTTGTATAGAGAATTTGCTAAAGGAATCTGAACTGAGCTGATCTGACACCACCTTCACCTTTTTGGCTTAAAGCCAGTGGAACTGAAATACAATGAAAAATTACAGTTCATGGTAGTGTTTTTTACATAACACTAGGAAAAATCACTGCATTCTAACAGACTGTGAGACATGACAACAGCCCTTGTTTCAAATTAAATAAATTCTGATGGGGAAAAGGAAGTAAAAATTAGTGGTTCTTAATTAATTTTAAATGCTTACATTTTAAATGGTAGTGTTGTATTCAGAATCTTTTTTTTTCTCTAGACGGTGATGAGGCATAGCCACAAATATTAACAATAGTTATTACTTCATTATTAGGATTTTTACAGTCTCTGGGATTCTCTTTTGCTGCTTTAAAATAAAAAGTGTAAGTGAACAATTTTCCAGTCTGTTTTTGTCACAGGGTAACCAAAAATATAGAATAACATTTTAAAGCAAAATACTCTGTTCAAGGGGGAAAAAAGGGGGAGTGACTGCCAAAACTTAAAGTGCTCTACCCTCAATTCACCCAGGGTCCAGCAAAACCTGGCTATGCAGATAATGTAGAATAATCACATATGAGTTGTAGGATATTTGAAATTTAAAAGATTTCAGATTCATTGGTGGTATTTAAAACATAAATCCATCCTTGATTTTATTAAAACTCATGCTTTTCTTACAGTACTTAGGTACGTAGCTTTAAATGAGAAATCCAATCATGTCTTCAACTGATAGCTGACCACAGCAATGAAATGGCATGTAGCTATTTTTGAAGCCATCATCAGTTAATAAATTCGGTCTGATTTGTAGCACTTCCAGAATCCGATCACAACTCAGACTTTAAACTGGCACTTCCTTTTGGCTCATATTCTACAAATTGTGTGTTTTTGATATTATTCTCCCGAACAGTTACTTTTAGAGACCAGTAAAGACACAGGATATTCAAAGTCCCAACTAATATTTTACACTTCTCCAACACTTGCTTGAAGTTAAGCTGATCCTTTAAAAATGATAGATTAGTAGCTGCAAATCTCTGTTTCAAAAGTTTATTTTGATCAATTCTTTAACATGAAAAATGTTAACATTACTAAGAGGCTATTTCTCCCCACAATATATATCAGTTTTTGAACTAATAAATTTTTCCAGCACTAGGCCATTTCTTACTTAACACAATTATATGCAAACCATGATTATAAAAATAAGTATTTAAAAATACTGACTTTTACTCTGCAATTTTTATCTTTCTTGCATTAAGATTCTGTATCACTCAAGGCAAATGTAAGAATTATAGATGGCTGTCCACATGCTAGTTTGGAAAATCCTTTACATTTGCAAATCCATTATTTTTGAAAGTCAATAGCATATACCCTGAAGCACTACTTGCCTGAAGTTCTGCCCAGGAAGGAAAGAGTTTTTCAGAATAAATAAATAATTGCTATTGAGGGCTGCTAATATGCCCACTATGGGCTATAAGCATTTTAAATGTATTAACACACTGATGCTAATAATGGTACAAGGTCATTAAATAGGAACATTTAGTCATTAAAAGCACCAGGCAATAAGAAATCTCCCAGGAATAACAGATTTTAACAGTTGAGTTTCTAATCTCCATTTACTGGTTGTTTGTTGTTTAACTGTTGCCAGTTCTTAATCCTGTTGTCTAAAATGTAACCCTTCTCATTCCCTTGGGGAACCTTGTTTCTTATCTTAAAAGGTAAGAATGTATTTCCCTCTACTTCTAAAATTCTGTCTTTAAAGTCCTATTTAGTTATAGCCAGTGACCAACATGACCTTCAAGTTCTCAGCTTGACTGAACTTTCCACAGGCTTCTTCAATCTAGGCTTCATCTCTCTTATTTACATTAGAAAACTTGTAACCGTAAATCCTTCTTTTACCCCTTTGAAATGTAAATTTGTAAAAACCTCTGGCCAGTTTTACAACCCAGCATTTTTTTTCCCCCCAAGGATTTGGCCCATCCCTTTGAAAAGTAAGCATCTTCCAGCATCTGTCAGAGGGACAATAACCTAAATTTCGAGGCACTTTGCTCCAAGTTATAAAAATCACTTACTGTTATGAAAAGAGGGAAGAGTTTACTTTCCCTGAAGTTGTTGCTAAGGCCAATTAGCAAACACAAATGGGCTTTGAGACCCTCATCCCAATTCTTAAAATCTTTTTGCCCTTTGCTTCAGGATTGTTGAGCTCAGACTGAGTTCTGACCTCTCTCCCTATCTCAATAGTCTTGTATAATCTTTCTTTCCTGTTCAACTGCCTGCCCAGTGCAATTTTTGTTTGAAACAATGTCTCCTAATAACAAGGTTGCACACACTTAGTACTTTTAATTTTGCAAGCATTGTCAATGCACACTCTACAATGCATCTTCTGCACAGCTTGGATATGAATAGGAAAAATTCTTGGAAGGGAGTGACTGTCAAGTGTTCCGGTACTTGCCCAAAGTCACAATGAAAATGGCTGCTATTTGTGGATCTCTTCACATGTGTCAACTAGAGGTTTCAGCCTAACGTCAATGTTTAATTATTTAGTTCCCAATACTGCTCTGTAATGTAGGGATTCAACTGCTTCAATAGGAAAATCAGCAGCTTTAAGTGGGCCAGATTTCAGCTTTTGAGAAGCAGCAGAGCGTGTTCTGGGGAATAGATTTCCAGATTTTGCCTTTCATGTATGACTAATAATTTTAAAGGAAGAGGAGATTAATATTTAACTTTGAGTAAAACAGATTGCCCTCCATAATGTGGGTACAACTCATCAAGTCAGTTGAAGGCCTTAATAGAAAATAGACTGACCTCCCCTGAGGAAGATTCTTCCAGCAGAGGGCCTTTAGACTTGAGCTGCAACATCAACTCTTCCCTGGATCTCCAACCTGCTGGCTTACCCTAAGAAATTTAGACATGGCTGCCTTCACAATCATGTGAGCCAATACCTTAAAATCAGTCATTCTTTCCCTAGAGAGATAGAAAGATTGGGGGAGAGAGATCTCTCAATAGCACCCTATTTCTCTGGAGAATCTTGATAATACAGGGCATCAGGACATTTTTATATTAAAACATTATTCATTATTTATCTGAAATCCAAGTTTTAAATAAGTGTCTTGTGTTTTTTCTGGCTACCCTAGTTTAGAGGAAAGTTCCAGGAAGGGTCAGATAAACCAAATGTGATAGATCGATTTCATTAATGTCCCCAATTCTTTGTTCTTCAAGGACCTTTATCATGTGATTTTGAGGCTTCTTTCATAAGGAGAGAGAATATTACTCCCCTCATCTGACTCTCTTTGGCCGATAGAATGTGGTAGAAATGATGGACCTGCAGTGCAGAACACAGCCTCAGGAACATGTGTTTCTGTCTCCTCTCTTGTGCTTCATATATCACCATGAAAGCATGCTGGATGATGAAAGAGAGGTGGCGCCAAGCTGAATCCACCAGGTTGTCCCAGGTGAGGCCAGCCTAGATTTTCGACAGGTTGCTGAACTTCAGACATGACAACAATCCCACATAAGATCAAGGGGAGATACTGAATCAAAATCCACTGACCCCAGATTTATTACCAATAAACACTTCTATTTGGATGGTAGGAAAATTACGTGGTTGTTTAACATACAGCATTTCTGTGGCAATAGTAACTTAGATACTGGCTTATACATTAATTTGGTCCCTTGCTAAAGGCTGTGGGCATCGTCCTATAAGTAACAAATCATACGGTCATGGAGGTTAATAAATGGAAGGGACTACCACTTAGGAAGACTTTGAGGTATTCCTGATGAAATGAGGATTCAGTCTAGACTTTGAAATTCTAAAAACATTCCTGAATGAAACAGCATTTGGTAACGTATCACATGTGAGGTAAAGTAAGATAAGGAGTTGCAAGTGATGAAAGGATTTCTGCTTTGGCTGATGGATGATGATGTTCTTAATGAGCTGTGACAAATAAAAATAACAAGCTTGGGGCACAAACTCTGATGAAAGAGTATATTTTTCTTTGATACTTTGAATTTGAAGCTTATTGAGGCATCTGGTTTTAGAAGGTGAGCTCAAAGTGTGTGTCAAGATCTCAGGATAGAGAATGAGATGAAGACATAGATTTGAAACATCCTCATACAGATAAAAAAAAAAAAAAAAGCAGATGCTTCCAAGAAAAGTGAAGCAGTTGTTGGAAGAGCACTGAGAAATATTTTATTTAAAGAGGCAAGGAGATGAAGTTGAGACAGAAGGAGAGTGCTAGAAATAACAGTGAAGTAAAAAAAAGAAAACAGGTTGAGTTGGCAAATAGGCATATGAAAGATGTTCCAAATCCTATGTCTCCTGGGAGATGCAAATTAGAACCTATACACACCTAGTAGAGTGGCCAAACTCCAGAACACTGACAACACCAAATGCTGACAAGAATGCTTTTGTTATATTTTGATGAATTGATTTTTATCATTACAAGTGTCTATCTCTCCTAAGACTTATGACTTTGAAGTCTGCATTTGCTGATATTGATGTAAAGATATTGATGTAAAGTCTGCATTTGCTGATATTGATGTAAAGCTTTGTAAGCTGTAAGAAAGTGTACCGGATGTATCTTTTTCTATATTATTAATTGTATCCTATATTGTTATTTTGTGCATTGTTTATACACAGCATAGAGCTATTTCTTGCTTTTTCAAAACCCAGGATGAAAACCTCTGCCTTTTATTGGATTGTTTTGCTATTTATATTTAATGTAATTTTGATGTTATTTGGTTTAAGTTAACCACCTTAATGTTTGTTTTTCACATATTCTTTTTTTGTTTCTCTATTATTTCTTTCTCACCTTCTCGTTTTAATTGGCTATTTTTAGCATTTCATTTCTTTCATCTTTGGGCTTTTTAGTCATATCTATTATAATGTTCAGTTATACTAGTTTAATAATATTCAACGTTAATTTATCAGATTACTTAATTTCAAAATTTAATTACTTCACACTTCACTCATTGTGCTCCTTTTTTTTTAACAGCCAAAGAATTCTCTTTAATTTCATTTTACTTGTTTTTACCTTCAAATAATGACTTTTCACATATTTTCTATAATGTGTAACTGTTATCTGTAGGGTGATTTTTCTGATATAAGCTATTCCACTATGACCAGGAATGGAAGTCCTCATTTAATTTTATACCCAGCAGAATTACTAGGATTAGAATTTTCAGAATAAATAACACAACAAAAGTATCAAATATCTCTAGCATGTTGTTAGGACTACCCCACAGAGGTTTTGTTTTGTTTTGTTTGTTTTTAATTTCACATTGTGATGTTTATGCTAGACCTGGGATTCAGTGCTTTGATACTCAGGATTGAATGACTCTTTAATCAATCACTTAGAATGTTTATTCAAACGATATGAATAGCCTCACCTTTTTTTTGCTAGTTTGCTTGTTTGAAACAATAAATTTTAGGTGTGTGCCACGTGCAATTCTTCATGTTTATTGAGTGGAAAAGGACATAGAAAGGGCATCTTCTCTTCCCCGAAGAAGTTTGCCATATCATTGATTATATCAAATATGTTAAACTAACCTTCAGATTTTTTAACCCAGAAAGAACATGTACAAGGAGAGTACAAATTTATTGGTCATAAGGTTGAATAAGGGAGATAATTTTTATTTTAAATACATCGTTCTATCTTCTCTTGCTGTAAATTAAAGTAGCTTTTAAGCTAGGACTCTTGAAAACTACTCACCAGTTAGAATTTTGGTACAGTAATTTGGATCCATGCAAAAGGTATATTGAAAAAAAAAAACTTTTTGAATTGAAATAAGGACTTCAACTCTTTTATAAGCATTCCTAAAAAATCCCCAAGACTACAGAATCAGAAGTTCACACTTTGACATATTCTGCTTTTCTTTTCTCTGTGGGTATGTGTGCATCCATTTATATGTGTGTATTTGTAGAAAGAGTGTGGTGTAACCTATAACCTTTCTGGATTTTTCAGATAATTAATAATTATCTTGATAAAGACCAAAAAAAAAAAAAAAACCCATAAGAATAGTACTCAATTTATTGTGCATTTAATCTTCACACTATATCTAGATAGTTAAATGTTATTACATTATTATGATTATCAGGGAGCTAAGGCATTTGCATGGACAAATGAATTAGAAATATTTTATCCAGAATTGAAATATATTTGGTAGATATAGCCCTAATCTGAAAACCCAGTTTTCTACTCTAAATAATGGACTGTCTGGGTACTTCTGAACTATAATTTTTATGAAGTTTGTGATCATTCTCCAGAACACTGTGTATTTCTTCTACATGAATATCTGATTTGTTTATAATATTGCACCATCAAAACACAAGGGCAGTTTTAGAATACGATTAGCATCATGCATGTAAGTTAGTTACTTCTTAACACATTTTATACCCTGAATATCAAACTTATTTCACATAAACTTAGCTCTTCACTGACTGGATTGTGAACATCTCATATAAAGGGTGAAAGAGCAAAACACAGAGCAAAAGGATCATGGGTCATGTGAACCACCATATATTTTCTAGTTGCTAAGGGGCCAGGCAGCCTTTTAAAATCAGCTATTGTGTTCTAACTTGTCTCTCTTCATCCCTCTGTGTATTTTATGCTTATTTTGGAGGCTCAAAAGAGCTGTATTTATTTGCTTGTAGAATACAATTTATATTTTGGTCTCCTGTGTTCAATTTTACATTTTCCAAAGTGCACTAAATTTAATAAATCTAAGTTAGCAGTTCTCCAATGAATACAGGCAATTGTCAACACAACATCCTATTTCTGAGCTGTTCAGAGGTTGTGGCACAGACTCTAGAAGCATGTCACTGGAGCTGTATGAACACATTATTCAAAATGTCTCTGTTCCTTGCAAATGATAAACAATTAAAAATTAAATCATTTGATTTTATTTTAGTTTCAACCATAAAGCTTGAAAAATACAGAACATTCAGAAATCAAAGATTGAGGATTAAGACACCTGCAGAAATATTCAAAGAAATATATTAATACACATTCAGATAGCTCTATTATATGAATCCTTGAATTATATCCTGTTGCTCTGCACAAAAATAATAAGTATGCTACTTGAAACAGTATTCATTTTATGTAGAAAGGACCTCTTTAAAAGTGAGCCATATCCACATCTTCAAAACAGATTTGAGGAATTTCTTTTGTATTAATTCATAGAAGTAACTAGAAAAAGCAAGTATTCATGTAAGATCTTTTTAGTGCAATGTAAAAGCTTATCCCAAAAGATAACAAAAATCCTTAATAAAATAAAATGAATTTCATGGAAGTCATTATATAAATCTCTTTCCTACAAATAAAAAAATGGTAAGATATCTTTAAGGACCTTTTAAAAAATATTGTTTACATAATGCCCCTTACGCTCATGTGACCAGGTTCAGTAAAACATTCAGTGTGAGTTTGCTTTATTTTCCATGAAATATAAATAATTTAATTATACTAGCAAATTGCAAAGGGACAGTAACCTCTTGGCTTGCAAAATATTCCATTGCTTGTTATTCAGAATTGACTCTAGGAATCCAGTTTGAGTATAATGGCATAATATATTTTACATACACGCATACACATATACATACACACCTAAGGAGATGGATATTTGACATCTAGCTACTTTTCTTTCATGAGGAATTCTAGTGGTGTTTAAAACTTCAAAAAACTTTCTAAATTCCAGTCATTTGTGTAGTCTGATAAGTAAAATAATGCATTGACTTTATTATCTGTAGCCTAGAAAAATAAAACTAATTTTCAATATTAAATATTTGAAATAAGTTGTTTTTATTTCTTTGTTCAGGTGATGTTTCCTATTTTTAATTTGTTTTTCAGAAGGATAATTTTGTATAGTTTAGAAAGATTTTTTTTCCTTGAAGACAATATCCCAAGGTCACATCCTCCCAAAGGGTTTAAAGTTATTAAATATTTTCCTTATTCCCATATTTCAGCCTTGTTATCAAATTAAGCTATATTTACTTTATACATACAGAAATAAATGAATGAATAATTACCAAGATGTTTAAGATAATGTCTTCTTAATACATTTGCCATCATCTCTAGCCTTGGCAAAGGAATAGGTACAGAAGAACAGAAAGAGACATTGTTCAACCTTTTATTTGTTCTTAGAAGAAAAGGAATGTTTTAATTTTTATACACTTCAAAAATTCTTACAGTGTCCTTGAATGTAAAATGTAATGTAATATCACACAAAGTAACTTTTATTTCTCTGTGGGTATTGCCTGTAAAGCAGGGCAAAATCTTTGAGAAGAAAAAGAAAAGCTTTGAACAGCATTTTTTAAAGTAAAAAGAACTCCATCACTAGTATTTCCCATCGAACGTATCTCCAATGAGAATAGAGGATCAGTGCAATTAAATGCCCTGTCGTATTTTAATAGGAACTTATTTCCCATGGGTAGATCTCAGCTCTTCCTGTGAAGATACTAGGCAGTTCTGAGGCACTATTCTGTGTCTTAATGCTTCACTTCTGATAGAGGTGGACTTGGACAACTTTAGATTATTGCTAGCCCCAAATACTTCATTAATAAAATTACCGTGTAATGTTTTACTTCAAGAATTTGTAGATATTTGGAATGCCAGGATCAATAAAATCCCTAAGAGAAATCTTTCCTTTTAGAAGTCTGATTATTTGAATTTTTATAGATGGGAGAAATAATTTTCATTCAGTAAACCTGGTCTTTTAAGATCTCCTAGAACCTGTGAACACATACTCTTTTTAAACAAATCTTTAACCATGTAAAAACAAATATTTAACCATAAAAGCCACTGAATAAATATCTCAACAATTCAAAATTTAGTATTAAAAGTTAAGTAGTCAGATAGTAATGAGTAGTGATTTAGGCTTTCACATTGGGTCTGTACTTTGATATCTCAGGATAATCCTTAAGAACATTCCATTAAGGAGGGCACGTATTGAATGGAGCACTGGGTGTTATACGCAAACAATGAATCATGGAACACTACATCAAAAACTAATGATGTAATATATGGTGATTAACATAACAATAAAAAATTAAAAAAAAAACTAATGGTTTAATGTGTGGTGATAAACATAACATAATAAAATTAAAAAAAAATTCCATTAAGTGGACAAATTCAAAATAAAATAATGCATTGTTAAAGGGGCTATGTTTCGGTGGTAGGTGTAGAGAATTGTTGGACAATACCGTCATAGGCTCTCTCTCTCTCTCTCTCTCTCTCTCACTCATAGAAATAAAGTAGGCAATAATGCATTTTTCACCTTATAATTGGCCAAATTAGTAATGTGTTAATGCACTTATAATTGATTGCTTCATTATCTGGAACTGAAATTTTCTCCAACTTTTAAAACAAGTTTCTATTAATGCTTTTCTACACATAATTTAGAAGATGATGCAAGAATGCTGGCGCCAATGGAAAGAGCATTTTCATTCATGAATGGCGTCAGAGTTCTATGATGTAAGTCATTCTAGTTGCCAGCCAAGATCTAGACCACAAAGACTATCCCAAGTGACCATCAGAAATAATTCTGTCAGCAAATGGGCCATGAAGATAGGCTACTTCTACTGGTTCACCCATTTGACTTCATTGTTTTAAAGCAACTCAGGAAAAAATGATGTAAGATTTAGTTGATAAGGTTGTTTATTTTGCAAATGCAGTGCCCTTTGTTTGAAGTACTTTATAAGTATTAACATTTTTAACCCTCTCAGCATCCAGATAAAGTAAATTCTATTGCTAAGCCTACTGCAGAGATGAAAATTTTGAGCCACGCAGAGGCAAGTCTCTTGCCCAGAATTACTCAGATAACTGGCCCAGATCCAGAAATTTACATCTAGAAGCTGTACCTAGTTGTGTTATGCTGTCCCTCCTAACAACTGCTTCTGAAAAATCCACCTCAAGATGTGTGTGTGTGTGTGTGTGTGTGTGTGTTAACAGCTTGATAACCCTAGTAAATCAGAAATTAGAAAGTTACTACCCACCTTTTAAAAAATTTTTTTATTGTTGTGTAAATCACCATACCTTACATCATTAGTGTTTTTTTTAAGATTTTATTTATTTATTCATGAGAGACAGAGTGAGAGAGAGAGGCAGAGGGAGAAGCAGGCTCCCAAGGAGCAGGGAGCCCGATGCGGGACTCAATCCCAGGACCCTGAGATCATGACCTGAGCCGAAGGCAGATGCTTAACCATCTGAGCTACCCAGACACCCCATTATTAGTTTTTGATGTCGTGTTCCATGATTCATTGTTTGTGCATAACACCCAGTGCTCCATGCAAAACGTGCCCTCTTTAATACCCATCACCAGGCTAACCCATCCCCACACCCCCTCCCCTCTAGAACCCCAGTTTGTTTTTCAGAGTCGTCTCTCATGGTTCGTCTCCCCCTCCGATTTCCCCCCCTTCATTCTTCCCCTCCTGATATCTTTTTTTTTCCTTAACATACCACCTTTGTTTTAAAAACTATATTGGTGAGCACTGTGAATTGTCTAAGACTGATGAATCACAGACCTGTACCTCTGAAACAAATAATACATTATATGTTAAAAAAAAAAAAAAAAGAAGAAGAAGAAGAAGATAGTAGGAAGGGAAAAGTGAAGGGGGGAAATCGGAGAGGGAGAGGAACCATGAGAGACTATGGACTCTGAGAAACAAACTGAGGGTTCTAGAGGGGAGGGGCGTGGGGGGATGGGTTAGCCTGGTGATGGGTATTAAAGAGGGCACGTTCTGCACGGAGCACTGTGTTATATTCAAACAATGAATCATGGAACACTACATCAAAAACTAATGATATAATGTATCATGATTAACATAAAGTAATAAAATAAAAATTAAAAAAATAAAAACTATATTGAGTGTGTTGGGATTTGGGAATGTAGGGACAATTTTGATTTCTGGTCACGATCAGTAAGTTCAAGGGTTCTGAGCTCTTACTGCTGCCATAGATCCCATTGCCTTTCTCTAGTTCTTTCACTCTTCTTTCTCCCTAGAAGTCGGCTTCTTATCCTTTTTCTCTTTATTTATCAGGATGTCCTTCCCCTTGATCACTTTCTGCTGATGACTGCCCTCTAGTTCACCAAGAAAACAAGAGTAATTAGAAGAGAACTTCCACATGTTCCCACTAGCACACCCAGCTACCTATGTTGGTAGCAATATGCCCTATCTTTCTTCATTATACTCATTACAGATGACCTTTTTCTCTATCTAGGGCCAACCATTAGGCACTAGACCCTTCCCCTCTCATCTCAGAGATATCCCTTAAATTATCTCCCTTGAATCAGCTTCTAAAAATATTGTATTTGTGAAATACAAATCTGTGAAAAAAACCTCCCTTGACTCTACATTCTCTTCCAGCTACTTCATTTCTCCCATTATTGCTATCAAGGCCCTACGGCCAAAGACCCCTAGTAAGAGACCTGTAGGTCACCAAAGTTGGATTTATTTACTCATTTTAGCAAAAAAGAACCCACACGGCAGAGTTGCTGGGTATCTTAGTAAGATGTTAGATAAGACATTATTGGAGCTTGTGTTAGTTGATTAGGGGAAGAGTTCAAAAAAGCAGGGTTTTGGTATGAATTAGATGCTGTCAGGAAGTGAGGATAATTCTCTGATTGGATTTCTTAATCTTAACTAAAGCAGAAAGAATGAGGGGAAGAGAAAGCCATTTAGTAAATTATACACATTGATAGTGTATTCAAGGCCTAAGAGATCATTTAAACTTCAGAGAAAAATATTTAACAATATTAATAGTATTAATTGCATCTAAAATTACATAGTAACTTTGCCACCCATTAAAGGAGATAAAATACGGGATATTCCCATTTTATTTCACTTTGTTAGGGCATACTTTGCCAATTTTGTCATCAGCTTAAATGTAATAATTTATATTTATTAAAAATATTTTAATGTACAAAATGCTTCACTCACATTCTATGACTCTCTCAGAGTTTTTGACAACAAATAATTCAACACCTACTTAGCAATGGCTCAAACCATTAGGCCATTTATTATTTGCTTAAGTATAGTGAATATAAAAATCACAGCATAATGTTTGTTATAGCATTATAATTCTATAGTCAGCATTTTCTAAATAAAATTTCTAATCTTAATATAAAGATTTGCACTAAGTGCAAATCTAGTCCAAACCGGTCAGATACTCTGTCATTCATATCATAGAAAAATGATAATTATTGTTACAAACTTTATAGACAATAATTTGAGAAACTGGATTTCTGGGAAAATTAGCTATTGCCAACTTGTATTCTGTTAGTAGAATAGAAATACCTTATGAAGCATCTCTTAGAATTTTATAACAAAGAATATACTGGTATATGGAAAAAGAACGTAGTGATTAGTGGCAGTTTGGCAATCACCATAGAAACTATATCCAAGTTTGAATTATATGTATTAGCATTGCCATGTGAAAGTCTCATACAATGTTTTGTCTTATTATTTTATCTTGGGCACTTAGATAACACTATGTCTATTTAATATTCTAGTTCTACTGTACTCAAAGATTCCATTTGTTACACACAAAATATATAAAAGTGACTTCACATTGTGGTTTGACAGAGGCTAAGTTGGCCTACATGTTATAATCTCATAAAAATATAGTTTAAAAAAAAAACATGCCTTCTAACTTTGGAAGTAGATGCATCAAATTTATATCTCTTTATTTTCCTTTAATATGGAAAATCCTCTGGCTTTTAAAAATTTATTGATCTTGACATTTTTGAAAAATACACATTCACTATTTCAGAGGTTATTTCTCAATTTGAGTCTGCCCCATGCATTTCCTGATTAGAAACCCATTATACATCTCTCAGGAATACCACAGAAGTGACGTTGTATCCTGCTCAGTGCATAATGTCAAGAGGCATTTGATAAGTTTGTCTTAAGCTTAGTGATCAGATCATTAGCTGATTAAGGGAGCGTCTGCCAGGTTTCTCCACCATAAAGCTATTATTTTCCCTTTGTAATTAATAAATATCTTGTGGGAAGAACCCTGGAGAGAATGTAAATAATATGCTTATTATCAAATATTACACAATAGTTTTAATATCCATGGATAACTTCCTAACTTTCTTATCCCTTCAATATTTATTGGTTGTCATTTGATTGCAAGGAAGTACTTTTACTTATCCCTAATTTGTTTTGTTGCTGAAGTATAATTAGCATACAGTGTTATTTTAGTTTCAGGTGTACAGTATATTGATTCAATAATTCTATACATTTATAGAAAGGGAGAAGATATTTGCAAATCACCTATCTGGTAAAGAGTTAGTATCCAAAGTCTATAAGGAACGTATCAAACTCAACACCCAAAAAATAAATAATCCAGTTAAGAAATGGGCAGAAGACACGAACAGACATTTCTCCAAAGAAGACATACAGATGGCTAACAGACACATGAAAAGATTCTCAACATCACTTGTCTAATTAGGGAAATACAAATCAAAACCACAATGAGATAACACTTCATACTTGTCAGAATGCCTAAAGTTAACAACTCAGGAAATAACAGATGTTGGCGAGGATGCAGAGAAAGGGGAAACCTCTTACACTGTTGGTGAGAATGCAAACTAGTGTAGACACTCTGGAAAACAGTACGGAAGTTCCTCAGAAAGTTAAAAATAGAACTACCCTATGACCCAGCAATTGCACTCCTAGGTATTTACCCAAAGGATAAAAAATATTCGAAAGGGCATGTGAACCCCAATGTTCATAGCAACATTATCAACAATAGCCAAATTATGGAAAGAACCCACATGTTCATCGACTGATGAATGGATAAAGAAGAAGTGGAATTTTATATTCAATGGAATAATACTCAGCCATCAAAAAGAATGAAATCTTGGCTATTCACAATGACGTGGATGGAGCTAGAGGATATTATACTAAGTGAAATAAGTCAGGGAAAGACAAAAACCATATGATTTTACTCATACGTGGAACTTAAGAAACAAAATGGATGAACATAGGGGAAGGGGGAAAAAAAGAGAGGGAAACAAACCATAAAAGACACTTAGCTGTAGAGAACAAACTGAGCGTTGATGGAGAGAGATGGATGGGGGGATAAGTTAAATGGGTGATGGGTATGAAGGAAGGCACTTGTAGTGAGGAGCACTGGGTGTTAAATTCAACTCCTGAAACCACTATTACCCTATATGTCAACTAACTAGAATTTAAATAACAATTTGAAACAAAAATATTAAGGAGTTTACTTTTGTCAAATAATTAATTCTATACATTACTCCGTGCTTACCACAATAAGTGCAGTCACCATACAACATTACTATAATATTATTGACTATATTCCCTACACCTTACTTTTCATCTGTGTGACTAATTTACTTCATAACAGGAAGTTTGTGTCTCTTAATCCTTTTCACTATTTCACTCATCCCCCAGACCCATCTCCTGTCTGGCAACCATCAGCTCTCTGTATTTAAGGGATTTTTTTTTTTTTTTGTAAGTTTGTTTGTTTTTTGATTCCACATGTAAATGAAATAATATGCTATTTATCTTTTCTGGTCTTATATATTTTACCTTGCATACTACTCTCGAGACCTACCCATGTCGTTGCAAATGGAAAGATTTCAGTCTTTTTTAGGGCTGAGTAATTGCACACACATACACGCACACAACACGTATTCTTTATCCATTTATCTGTTGATAGACACTTGGGTTGTTTCCATATCTTGGCGATTACAAATAATGCTGCAATAAACCCAGGGGTAGGGGCGCCTGGGTGGCTCAGTCGTTAGGCGTCTGCCTTCGGCTCAGGTCATGATCTCAGGGTCCTGGGATCGAGCCCCGCATCGGGCTCCCTGCTCAGCGGGAAGCCTGCTTCTCCCTCTCCCGTTCCCCCCTGCTTGTGTTCCCTCTCTTGCTATCTCTCTCTGTGTGTCAAATAAATAAATAAATAAAATCTTAAAAAAAAAAAAAACACAGGGGTAAATAAATCTTTTTGAACCAGTGTTTTTATTTTCTTTGGGTAAATACCCAGCAGTGGAATTACTGGACAATAAGGTGTTTCTCTATTTAATTTTCTGAGGAAACTCCATACTGGAGCGGTTGCACAATTTACATTGTTGGCAAGAATGCACAGGATTCCCTTTCCTCCACATCCTTACCAATACTTGTTATTTCTTGTCTTTTTGATAATAGATATTCTGACTGGTGTGAGGTAATATCTCAATGTGGTTTTAATTTGCATTTTCCTGATGATGAGTGATATGAGCAACTTTTCCTCTGTCAGCCATCTGTATATCTTCTTTGGGAAAGCATTTATTCATGTTCTCGTCCCATTTTTTAATCGGGTTGTTTGTTTTTTTGGGTGTTGAGTTGTATACGTTCTCTATATATTTAGGATATCATATATTATTTGCAAATATCTTCTCCCATTCACTAGGTTGCCTTTTGTGTTGATGGTTTCCTTTGTTGTGCAAAAGCTTTTTATTTTGTTATGGTTCCAATAGTTTATTTTTGCTTTTGTTTCCCTTGCCTGAGGAGACAGATCCATAAATATGTTGCTAAGACCCATTTCCAAAAGATTACTGCTTATGTTTCCCTTTGGGAGCTTTATGGTTTCAGGTCTCACATATAGGTCTTTAAACCATTTAGCCTTATATTTGTGTACGGTGTAAGCAAGTAGTCCAGTTTTCTTCTTTAGCAGGTAGCTGTCTAATTGTCCTGACACCATTTAGTGAAAAGACTATCTTTTCCGCATTGTATAGTCTTGCCTCTTCTGCCGTACATTAACTGACCATACAAACATGGGTTTATTTCCGGCCTCTCTATCCTGTTCCATTGACCTGCCAAGTTTTGGGCTAGTATTGTGTTATTTTGATTACTCCACGTTTGTAGTATATATTGAAATCTGGGATCGTGATACTTCCAACTTTGTTCTCTCTCAAGATTGCTTTGGCTATTAGAGGTTTTTTGGGCTTCCATACAAATATTAGGATTATTTGTTGTTCTAGTTCTGTGAAAAATGCTTTGATACTTTGACAGGGATTGCTTTGAATCTGTAGATTGCTTTTGGTAGGGTGAACATTTGAACAATATTATATCCCTAATTTAATTTTGTATTAACTTATACTAGCATGGACTCATGGATTTTATTCAGTAGTTTATTATCCATATTGTTAGAATTTATTTTGATATTCACACTCTGAAAGACAAAATCACCTTTCTTACCCAATGTAGAGACCAGTCGGATCCATGGATATTTTTAGCATTAACATATAATGAATTTTATTGTCTGGTCTCCGTGGCAGAGAATCTGACAGAGGTGCCAGTTTGTATTCTCGTATGGTAGCTCTTGATATTTCAGAAGACGATATCCCAAAATACAAAGGTTCTCACTTCCAGAAATTCTAATTCAGTCCACATCATTAAATCTTCAAAGATACATTTTCTTAATAATTTAGGTAATGCAGGAATCACATTCAGAGAAAATTTTCTAGCGGATGTGCAGTAATAATGCCTATCTCAACTATTATATGACCGGCACCCATTTTACAGTAAGCTAAATGAGCACTTCTAAAATTAAGAATAAATGTTTGGATTTGGGAAAGCTGAATTGAAGAGGGAGGAGGGATTTTTGACACGAATTAAGGCTATTTTGAATAACAATTTTCAACCAATACTGTACTTCTAGCCAGCATTTTCTGAACCTCTCCTTAAAAGTGTTAGAATGGGGGGCACCTGGGTGGCTCAGTCAGTTAAGCGACTGTCTTCAGCTCCGGTCATGATCCTGGGGTCCTGGGATGGAGCCCCACATTGGGCTCCCTGCTCCATGGGGAGCTTGCTTCTCCCTCTCCCTCTGCTGCTCCCCCTGCTCGTGCTCTCTCTCTGTCAAATAAAATCTTTAAAAAAAGTGTTAGAATGGGTTCAAGAACTATAGACATCTTTTCCTATTTGCTTGCATATTAATAGACTTCAAGAGGATTTCAATTACAAACATAGATAGTAAGGCAATTATTGTAAAAAAACTCTCTCTTGCCTATTACTCATAGTGACATTTGTTTTTAAGTCAGTGTGTTCAATATCGGATATTCATTTCTAAGGCACTGCTTCTAATTCTAGCCCCTGTCCATAACACTTAAATCTACCACTCTTAAGGTTTGCGACTGCCCAAATTATCTATTAGGATTTCCTTTGTAGTCGTGTTTGGTTTGCATATATACCATCGTCATGAAATAGTATTTAAAATTTAACAGTTTTGCCTCCATAAATGTGACTATGAACCCATTTCACATGTTTTCTCATCTAAACACTTTGACTTAAGGGATCACGTTTTTATGGATTTTCCCCGCTATGGGAACATGTTAACCTAGAGGGAAACGATAAATTTTAATCACCTCTAATTACCTGCCTATTGAATGGGCAATACATATATGTTTAATAGGTGAAATGATGGTATCATGGTATTCAGCTTCAAATTATGAGCAATCATAATAGTGTTAAGAAAGAATGGCCTTTACCTAGTTCAGGTTTGTGGTCCATCACTTGTTTTTGGAATATTGGACAATTCATTGAACCTCTTTGAGTTACACTCTCCTTGTAGGTAAAATGCTGATAATAATACATGTCCTCAGAAAATATATGTGCAGTAACAGTAAAATTGACTTCATATAAATGTTTCTTGAGCATTTGTGTGATTTAAGCCTCACCTGATATAATTATGTATAATGAAAGTAATAACACATAATGCATATTAAGAAAAATACTCTCACTTATTTTTATATACTATTTCACTAATTATCTTCAATTTAGAGGCTAGATATTAGCCCAAGTTTCAGATAAGGGAAAGTGCATATGAACCATTTTTAGGCTTATGCCAAAGAGACTTCTTTGGTCCCTTCCATATGATCATAGGCATATGTATATTCCATTCCCCCTCCCCCCCAGAAACTAAAAGACCAAAGTTTTATTAAGTTTTATTAATTTATTCTCTCTGGTGAGGGAAATAAGTGCCCTCAAGTACAAAGGGTATGGGATCTGTGTCTGTCATAAAACCCTGGCCTTGTTAACTTCTTATGAGACCAAGCTCTAGTAACACCACAATTCACCTCTGACCCTCTTTTGATGCTCAAAAGAAAAAAAAAAAGTAACAGCAATTTTTACCTGGAGTGAGCACTGAGAGAATCCATTTTATCCCCAAATGTGAAATGGCAAAGCACGGCTCAATTATCTTTATGAAATTTTGAAATAAATACATCTATGACCCCCCTAGACAGGGTACAGGGCCAAATTAGTAACTGACATGTCACCTGAGAGCTGAAGAATGACTTAATATTCCACTGGCTGTTTTTTGCTATAGAACACATTGATGAAAGGATTTCTGGAGGCCAAGTGGGGCGGGAAAGAGTACTTGGAAGCAAAATAACAACCATTTTCCTTTATGCCACTTATATCCTTATTATATTGCATCCTTTCTGTCCAATCTAAACAAACTCCATCAGAGGAAAGACGGAAGGTTGCACTTTGGTCTTCAGTAACTACATATGAAATCATCCAGACACCCTCGGGAGAACAGATAAATTAAAACACAGAGCCTATTTTTAATTATCTGGCTTTAATTCAAATTGCTTAGGCATCCTGCTCACTTTTCATAAGTATGCCCCAAGTTTTGATGAATGTACACAATTTATTTTCACTGGAATTGAGGTTTCATTTATAACTATTTGTTAAATGGATCAGTGAGCTGAATAAATCAAACTGTGAAGGGCAGAGTGTGTACAGATTGCTGTAAAGTCAGGGGAGCTGGAGGCCTCTGGCAAAGTTAACCCATCACTTAAAGATGGGAGTCAAAAAAGTCAATTGAACATTGTGCTGGAAGTCTGAATAACAGAGATCACAATGGATAAAGGCATGCTGGACCTTCACATTTTATCCTCGCCCCTTATGCTTTTATAGATCACAGCTTTTTTCCCCCTCTCTCTACGCCACAGCCTAAGTTATTTCTTCTGCTCTATCTTTTAGTTTACTGAGTCTCTCTCATGCAGTGTCAAATGTCATTTCTATTCAGTCTGCTTTCTAGCTTCAAGATGGCGTGTTATTCATATAGAGATGTACCATTTGGTTCCTTTGCAAGCCTACCTCCATCACTGGCAAGGTCTTTTTGTGTTTCATTCTCACTTTGATTTCCTTAAATATTTTATGCGTGGCTCTATGTTTTTGATAATTACAGTATCTGAAGTTCTTGGGGTTTTCTGTGAAACTTCTCATTCATGATGGCTCAAGTCCTATATCTTGTGATTTTTAATTGTTCATTTATATTTGATTGAAAATAATCTGGGACCTAGGGACATAGCTGGCCTCAAATGATGTTAACACCTCTGTGGGTCCTGGCTTAATGCAGGTGCCATGCTGCCTTCCACGAGCTCAGCACTCCGTTGACAGCTGTCCCAGGACAACTTCAGTGTCTCTGCCTGTTTATAATTCATCTTCATGGTATTCAGCGTTTTTTAATTTTTCTTTCTTTCTATTTATAAAAGTATAGGACTTTTCAGGATTTTCCTTACACTTCCAAGAGAAAACAATGCAGTAAAATGTAGAGAAATCTACAGAGAGGGTGACCCTCAGAATATCTACTTTGCCACATTGCTATGGTATTGCACATTCTTAGGACAATGGACCCCCTCAGAGAGAGAATAGGTGATGATTTGGAAAATAGCATTGAAGTGTGGGATTACTGACAATATAAATATTTGTTTTTCTTGCTACTTTGAAACATAATTTAATGTCATTTTCCCAATTAGGATTTCCTTTTTTTTTTTTTTTTAAGAATAAAGAAGTCTTATACTCTTTGTAAGGAAAGTAAAGCTTAATTAAGATTAGACAGCCTGATTTTGAAATGAGTTTCAATTGTCTTCTTATCCTCCCAAACCGGAACACCATTTTTTTTTTGGAAGTTTATGACAATAGAGAATATAACAAGCAAAATATTTTTTCTTTTTTCTTCTCTACCACTTACTCCACATGTCTTCTCGGATAAGTTCTAATAGTTTTGAGTTTCAATTTTTTGCCATTGAAAAAGGTAAAACAATGCCTTCCTTGGGCAGTCCACGGGCTTGTGAAAAAATTGAAATCATATATTACATTTGATCTTTCTGAAACTTAAAGTGACATATCAATGGAACATTTTTATTAAGATGATTTTATATAAAAATCAGTCACTTAGAAGAAAACATTGAAATTTAATTACAGTGGAATTCATTTTCTATACCAAGTGGTCAGGAGGTACAAATTGGAAACCAAGTATTACCATCACAGTTGAGAATGAGAACTAAAGAACTAGCCATTGCAAGTCTCAGGTGTTTTATCAAGAATTTGGGAAATTATTTTATTCTCCAATAAATTAATTTGCAACAAAGTTTCTTAATATTTTTAAACACAGCAAAGCACACATCAAGAAATCATGGCAATAAACCAAGCTCTCATATTATCACTGCCTGGGTTCCCAAATTAATTCATATTCGTTGTGCACTTTGTATACAGCCATTCACTTGTATAATTATGAAATGATACTTTCCTTTATTTGCTAAAAAAAAAAAAAAACTCAAATAGTACTCTAGCACACTAGCTGCCTGAAAGGCAGTGCTTGAGTTGAACAAAAAACGTTTCTTCAGGTTTTGACATACATTCAGACCTCAAGGTTTTACTTGATGTCTCATTTCCAAGGCTAAATGGAAGTACATCTTCAGGATTGATTTTTGTAGTTAATTGAATTAGCATTTTAAAAACTATTTTATGTTGATTTATTCAAGTGATTCTTGTGTGAGTAAAAACATTGCAGAAAAAAGGATCCAATTCTTTTTACTCTAATAGAGCCTCTTAAATATGCACTAATAGTTTCATTGAAAGATATGCTATATATTTTACTTATATGAATTGGTCATTTCTCTAACTTTTGTAAAAAGAAATTCTGGAATCTATAGTGAAGAACAGCTTAACAAATGTGCAATAGCATTGTTCAGCATTCCCCTGTAATTGTAGAGATTGCATCTAGTAGCCATAATTATCTTTAAAAAATGTTAAAAGTTTCAATTTAGCATTTAGCCTCAGATTGTGTGTGCATATGGTCATATATAACGCTCAATATATATATGCAGTTTGAAACATATATTAAATTTGTGTAGTAAGTCCTTTTTCCTTTTCCTTTTATTTTTTGCCTTTAAAATCATTACAGGTAAAATGCAACTGCTATATAGTGATCTGATCTGTTTTAAAAAATTGATTACTTTTGAAGTATTGATCACACATTCAGCATACTGTATATGCCAGATCTTGATATTAAAAAAATAGTGTTTACTCACAAAAAATACAGCATGAAACAGTAGTGAAGCATATCTTTTTACAGCTTATAAAAATAAAAACCATTAGCATCATTTCATGAATTAATGCAATAAAAATGTAAGAGTTAATGCCTTTGAGTATGAGTATGCTATATTTTTCAACATTCTCAGTAATTACATAGCTATTAGTGTATTTGTTTATAATGCTTGTTTATATGAGCTTCAAATCCAATAATGTCTAAAGTTGAGTAGAAAGTTTATTAATGCTCATTTTGAGTAGATTGTCACTGACAAAGCAATATATCCTATGTATATTATTTTTTAATCTCTGATGGCTTCTTCATTTATAAAAGGCTAAAATAAGCTACTGTAAGATATTGGAAGTATTTTTAAGTCATCAAAACAAGAGTACAGGATAGTTTTCATGTTAAGTCAATATTGTACTTTGAAGTGTATAAATTGTTAGTTAACATTGGCCACTCATGACTGACAAAAACTTTGAACTCCCTAGAGCCACACTCCATTTCCTCTGGATGTCTGGAAGATCTCATACCTTACATTCATTATCTTCTTAAACAGATCTCCTCTGCTCCGATGTATTTGTGTTCCGTAATGAGACTGGGGTCAGCTAAAGACCTTCATGTTCCACTTAGTATCAGCGGTGGGAAATACTTGTTTTTTACTTGTAATCCCTTGCCCATACTGATATCCTTAATTCTTATTAATGACTGAACTGGTTTGAATTAGACCCCAACCTTTAAAGACCTTATAAAAATGATTGTTTTTAGGTAGTGGCTTCACTCAATTATGCCAATTGTTTCTGAAAATTCTTTCCCAATTTAGAATACTAATTGCATGTTTTTTTTCCTTAATGCATGCTCCCCAAAACAGACATTATCTGTGTTTACCATATAACAATACATATAATCAACCTTATTATATAATTTCCATAATTTTCCATAATAAAGCCTTACATTTTTTACAGCATTTTACAGTTTACACAGCACTTTCACTTAATCAGCTCACAGGCCTCTGCAACAGGATAGTAATTAACTCAATTTTAATCATGAAGATATAAAGATTTAGAGAATTAGAATGGCATCCAGGGCATAGCAAAAATGTGCTAGAACTGGCTTCTGACCCAGATTTTATAACCACAGACCAGGGCTGCTTTGTAGTAACCATACTGATAGTCAAGGCCAAAGCTCAGTGACATTCCATAATAAGTAATTCAAACTCCGTAATCTGTGTGAACAGCGAGATCACATCTATGCAATAAAAATAAAATGAAGCAATTATTTAGATAGTTCAGCTAAATGCTTTCCCTGTAATACCAAAATCCTTCTCCTTAAATTAAGTTTTTAAAGCAAATAAAATATTGCTCCCTTCAGTCCATATCAGATATCCTAGTCTTATGGCTTATCAAGAATTTGCAAAGGACAATAATATATTGGCATTAATAAGATAGTTTTGGACTAGTTTGCTTCAGACATACTTCCCAATGCCTCCCCATCACACATGCACACACGCACATGACCTTTTGCAGTTTAACCCTGAGCCTGTACAAGCTAGCGTAACAACAAAAAAGAACCAGAATGCCACACACACTAGCTGTCTTGTTTTTGCTTGAAAAATTACCCTTAGAATTGTACTTTACAATGGCTGCCAAATCAGAGTCAAATCACTCCCATTTTTCTTGAGGCCTTATCCCAGTCCTCTGAAACAATTTCAATTACACTCAAAATGTAAATGCTATTACTCTTCCCTTGCTCTTTTGGTTATGTTGATGATTAGCTAACATTACTGCATTAGTTTTGCCTGTGAAACTTTCATACATCGTATATACACATAATATACATTATTAATAATTTTAAAAAACTGTATAATAACAGAAAATGAATTTCCTTCTCTACTAATTGTCATATACACTGTATGTGCCTCCAGACATCCCTGACCAGAAAGAGTCAAAAGTTGGAGATTTCTTATAATCAACATTAATTACAGCAACTGTAAATAAAGCTTTAAATAGTGATTTAAAAACAATTAGTTCTGATGAATCACAGACCTGTACCCCTGAAACAAATAATACATTAAATGTTAATAAAAAAATTAAAACAAAAACAAAAAACAAAAAAAACCCGATTAGGTTAATTAAAACAGTTTGTAAGTCAATTGATGTCAAAATTGAAAGTTTGAAGATTAATATTTACAGTTAGTGCTTAAAAACTTTAAAATATTTAGATTGTTTTTGCCTCTTGCAATATATTTTAACTTATTTTAAGCTCCCTCAGATTTTATATTTAGATATAAGAGACAAGTCTATTCGCACAAAGTTCTTTGGGCACGTGGGCCATAACACAAATATCACTCACACCTTATATAACTACACTTTTTACACGAGAATAATTGGCAGTGCCTGCTCATCTAGTGTAGTAAATGTAATTGTGCATGAAGTTAAAATAATTTAAAACATTCTCAGAGGGCAGGGTGAAAAGGCAGATATCGTTACCTCCACACGATTACTTCCTGTCTGTGTCCTGCAGTTACCTGACCCCACTGCGGTCAGCCTTGGGTGTGAGCTTCAGGTCAAAGAAGTCTACCAGCTTCATCTAATTGCTTATAGAAAGATCTACTCATTGCCTTCACAGAGGTAATCTTTCCTTGTTGTCTCCTTAATTTTGGTCTGCAGTTGACCTTAGAGTATGGCTTTAACATAGAAACTGATCTGTGAATCCAGAATGAAAATTTAGGTTTGATCTGCAAAAGCCCACTTTCTTGATAAGATTTAGTTTTCGTATTCTTTATGCTGACTTAAAATTATGCAATAATACAGAATTGGGGCTTGGGCATATTTCCTTGACATAGACAGTAACAAATAAAATGCGAACATTTTTAAGAAATTAAAGTGTCAAAATATGCATTACTTTGTGCACCTTGAGTTTCTAATGGTGCCCCCATATGGACAAACGGAAAATATTTAAATTTATTGGCTTCCCAGACTACTGTGTGCCCTTGAAACTATTAAGCCATTGCTTCCCACAATGAAGTGGATCCTTTCCTTTCTACTTGTAGCTCCAAGGACTTCATACTGGGGAGTATCACATGCATCTATATTTAGTAGTAGGATAGAGTATAAATTCCTTGCATGTCATTACTTGATATTCTATTCATTCATACTATATTTACAATCATGACATTTCCTTTTTAAAGCGATGTAAGCAGTGAAGTGTTGGTAAACATTTAACAACTGGCTCTCCAGGAAAAACAGGTAGTGTTTGCTGATTTCCATGGTGGTCCAGATATATTACCCCAGGGCTAACTTCAATCCACCAAAATGCTCTCTCTAGAAGGAGGGTTGAGAAGAGATGTATGTCATTGGTTCTTGGGAGTTGGTTCTAGCTGGTTCCAGTATATCACTGAATTTTAGTAACTAGATAATAGGTTATATAAATGTTTTTGGAGAACGTCCTAACTAGGCTTAACATTGATTTTATCAATCAACTATTCCAGTGTCTCTCTGAAGTATTATGGAGATAATCATACATAGCATTAGATTTCAGAAAAAAAAAAAAAAAAAACTAAAATAACCAATTCACCTCCATTACAGGTGAGCTTAGCTAGAGTACTTCATATAAATTTCATCTAAATTAGGGACATTCTTTCAGCCATCTCAAGCGTTTTTAAAAAATACCATTGAACCAAGTTTATACTGTATTGATGTAATTGTCCACACATAAAAGCAAGTGGGTATATGCAAGAATTTCAAATCTTTATTTAAATTTGAGCTTTTCTTTTCCCAATCTATGACCCACAAATATGAAAAAAAACAAGAAAAAATATATACTTGAAAACAAGAGAAAGCAAGGTGAATGATGTGATGTTTCTTTTCTAAAATACATTCAAACCTCCATTTAGTGATATGTGCAACAATCAGCAGTTTTGACATCATAATCCAAATGTACTAAACTATTTTATCTTCCTGAAGACAACAAGGGGATTATTACAAAACTGTTTTCTCAGCACCTTGCTGATTTAATGCCTATATAATTCCTGCACCACACTCTGCTTTTATTGAATTCGGTAAGTGTACTATGTATTTTTTTTTTGAAAAACTTACATATGTGACTAAAAGTCATGAACAGAACCTTTTACTGTTACGAGTTTTTCATATATATGTATATTAATCCAGCAAGAAGCATATCTATCTAGTCCTGAAACAGTGTTTACAAAACTTTCTTCAAATGAAAGGGCTGTTTGCAGATAATCAGATTTATTGAATTTATTTTGATGAAGTTGAAGGCCACTTTCATGTACCTTATTTCTAAAGAAGAACTGTAGGTTTACAGAATCCTAGTTTCTCCTCATGTAATCAAAATACTGATATTCTGATTCCAGTGTTTGTCTTTCAGAAAGAAGCACTTTTTTTAAAATGTAATTTCCTATACAGTGTCTACTACCTGTAGATTTATTAGGAACACAATAAATTATTTTTAAAAGGAGAAGTGAAAGAAAAAAATCCATTCTTACTGAAATATGTGCACATTAAACTAGTACTATTCTAGGAAAAAATGATAGGTGGAAATATTATTTTAGTCATAAAATTCTTATTCTAAGAAGTCCATCTCAAACACATGTGATCACCGGAAATTCCTCTCCTCATTTTGGCACATCTAAACCAGTACAGAAATCCTACACTGCTTGGTTAATTCTTGAGGAACAAATTTGCATCAGAATTTAAAGATGGATTTTTGAAATTTATAACATTACATTGTTTAAGATAGAGTAAAAAATAAAGTCTTTTGCTCAATACATTCACAGCAAAAGAGCCTGGGGAAAACAAATTCTCAAATTCTTTGGAGCGTATAGAACTTGTGACCTTGAAAAATCTTGCATCAAAAAAAAAAAAAAGCTCAATTCTCTCTGAGATCTTCCTAAAATACAAATATTTTATTCCACCATTTGGAACATTCTAATGGCTCAGATCAACAACTACTATGTCCTTGTATCTGTGCTCCTCTCTGAGATGTGAACTGCAACAAAGCTCAACTGCTCTATGGTTTTTTTCTCCATTTCCATGCTTCATTTCCTTCGTGTAGCTCAGACTGGAGAAAAATCAGCATGTTCTGACAAGCTTAATGCTATGAGGCAGTCAGATGGACCTGAATTCAGTGGAGATTGGAGCTCCAAAATAAATAGAACACCATGTGTCAAATAAAAAACACAAAGATAGTCTCCTGTATAAATCAGAAGAGATAATAAAAATCAATGAATAGACAGCAACTTTTTTCATACCTACACAAGCATCTCAAAAGGACTGCAAACTTTAAGAATGATTTACCTTTTTCTTATTTGGAACACTTCATAATTTCTTTGCTAAACAACGGTTTATGTCGTCCTAAACCAAATTTTATTGGCTTTTATTGGAGGATTGGGGAGGATTTTCTAAGAATTTATATATTGCTAAATGAAATATATTTGCTACCCAACAGCAATAAAATTCTGGATTCTATAATCTAGCAAGCTAAATGCATCACTGTAAATTAAATTTGCCCCAAGTTTTGATATGCAAGAAGTTCCAGGACTTTTCAATGGCTCATCGTGTTCTGTTCTTCTCACTACAGTGCACACTTGGTTCACGGACAACACAGGGCACTACTTACTCATCGAGGTTAGGTGCTTTGCAGGTATCTGAGAGTTGCTATCTATTCACAAACCACTGAGCATTTCATTTTATCAAAAAGCCTTCAAATGCTCAGAGTCTGTGGTCAGTGCAGTCCCTTGGATAAGTCTAATGAAGATATGCTTCACCAAGGCAAAAACCTAAACAGTTAAAAATGGAGAGATATTTACAACCATTTTCTCTAGTAAGTCGAGTTCTCGTTTTCTGTATGGAGTGGGGTTCTTTTTTTGCTTTGACTTTTTCTTCAGTACATTTCAAATTAAGGTTCCGGGGCTATGAGTACAAACTCTCCTGGCCAGTTCCATACATATCTGCAAGTCGTTTAAAGCGAGGCCCCCAGTCACTTAGGTAGTCATAATTCTGATCAGAGTTTGAGCTGATGGAATCTAAGGAGCTGAGTGATTCAGCCACTGAGCCATTTCCTTCAAATGCATATGTCTGCAAGGAATCATAGGGGGGAGCACAGGGATCCACATCAGCTTCTTTCAGTCTTTCCCAAATAAATTCCCGAAAAATGACATTATCTGGGATGCTTTTGAAAGTTGGTCGACTCAAGAACTGAATCTCTGGAGTCACATCCCTCCGAGTCTTGGTATCTCTGATGACATTGAGATTTCTTAGTGCAGCCATGTCGAAAGCTTCTGTGTCTTCCTCTCCCCCACCTTCGTCGTCATATCTCACGATATTTTCTCTGATATCTCTCTCCTCATCAAAAATAAGAGGTTCTTTTTTTCTTCTTCTCATGGTGATGATCAGGAGGATCAACACTAAAACAATGAGACAGGAAAGGGAAAGTTTCAGGAAATCACCAACTGCCCCTCATCATGGTGAAATTAGGCCAATGATCTTGACTTATAGATTTCCTGCTCTTTAAAGGGAAACGAATTGGCCACCTACTTGCATGGGAATTCACAGCAGTAGATGTGCTAAAATTGCTAAAATGCCTTTGAAATAGGACACTTTTATACATCAAGAAACCCTTTTCCACACCTGTTCAGAACTGATGTCTCCCTCTTTAAGGCAACCTCCAAAGTATTTGCTAGAGCAAATTGAAGGGCCAGTTCAGGATAAATATAATAATTTCAAAGCTATGTAACACAAAGGGTTTTTTTTTTTTTTGAACTCCTTAATTGCTGGAAAGGCAAAGTGACATTCATAAATGTTTTAGGTCTAATTTAACAACTGCAATTTTAGAAGGAAATGGATTTTAGCATTTGGTCAGGTTCTTTGAAGAAATACCTTGCACTCGTCTAAGAAACTCTGCTGTTAAATAAAACCCAGTATGTCAGGCCATATATGAAGATTAAAAGCTTTTCTATAGTAAATTGAATCTCACTTTCAGGATGAAAAACTGAACTTGGTCTTTACACATTCTATCTGGAGAGAGAGGTTGTGAGATTTTCAGCTTAGCCAAAGAGAGATTTATCAAAAATAATAAATAATAAAGCACATGGTGGCACTAGAAAGCAAAGGACACCAGATTCACTGGCTATTATTTGGGTTTAAACCACCTGAGTATACTCTTTGTATTTTTAATAAGTATACACTACTAAGAAAGATTCTGCTTCATTCAGGCTATGGGTGACTGTGATGCTAGCTGAACTGGGAACACATCAGATTTCATGGGTGCTTGAATTAAATTAAAAAAAAGTATTCTTGAATTTTGGAGTTCAAAATATATAAAGAATTATCTTTACTTACCTTTTTATTACATAAGCCAACTTTTTTTTTCTTGACTATCTAACAGGCCCAAAGGGACCATTACTCTCAGCCTGTTTTTTAGAAAACACTTGAAATATTTATATTTATAAGGTTTTAGTTTGGCATTAAGAATACATTTGAAAATAAAAAAGTATAAAGCCAAGAAGGACATCACTGTAATTCAGAAGAATTAAAAGCAATGACTAGATGAGACATATTCCATCCTCTACCTCAATCAACCTAAAAAAAAAAAATCTAAGCACTTAATTAAATAAAACCTTTTCTGTTGTAATGTTCTGGCATGGGCCTTGAAAACAAATATATAGCTTTGCTGTCAAAATGGCCTTGGATAAAAGTCCAACCTTTTCACATATTAGCTGTGTGATTTTGGGCAAGTAACTCAAACTAACAGAGCCTAGCCACATATGATAATTATAGACAAATGTTACTAGGGTAAATTACAGAGACTGGGGAATAATATAAGTAGAATAAGTAGAGTGGCAGGCACTTGTTTGTGTGCCAAAGAGAAATTATCATTGTTATCCTCTAGCTAACCAAGAATGTGAACTCAAAATTTCTCCTCAGACCCAAGCAAAACAGGGAAATTAGGTAACGAAGTAGAAGGTGTAGCAAATATATGGCAAGGCATGTGCACTAAAGATTAAATGACAGAAAAGGCAGTAAGGTGGAAAATGGAGGTCTGCAAATAGGACTTATCATTTGGCCCTCAGGATAGTTCTCTGGGGTATGTGTCTTCTTGTTTGATGATGTCTTAAGCATGTGAAACAAACTGCCTATGGTCAATGAAATAAAATGCAATAGGTGGGAATGAAGTGTCCTCTACTTCCATCTGCCCCAGAGTCTTTGCACTTTCTAGAACACTATGAGCCTTAGTGCTCCGTAGAAGGTAACTGAGATACAAGCTAAGAGCTCAAGTGACACTTTGCTAGTTCAGAGAAAGACACACCAGTAAATTTTAAGACACATGGATGAATAACATTTTATATTAATGTATAAATAGAGCTTCTGAAATTTTTTATACAGTCCCCCCCAAAATAAAATTGCAACAGGAAGATAATACTTCCTGAGAAGTCAGGTAGAGAGAATGGAAAGGTGAGTATCAGAATCATGATGGTGGAGGCAGGAATATGAGAAATCTGTCACCCACATTGGAAGCAGAATTGAGGCGGAGCAAATATCCAAATGAGTGCAAGAGGATACCAGAAATGAACGGGCATACAAGTGAACGAGGCTATGAAGAGAGTAAGATACTATGTGATAATTAGGTGCTTTTAATTTAAATCTGTATTTAGGCAAAATATTTCATATAATTACAATGAATCTTGTCATATATATAATATATAATCATTTTTTGTTATATTTTTGTTTTATATGCTATTTTATTTTAACATATAAAACAATTATTTCTTACATTCTAATGTATTTTCATGCTACTGATAAACTTACTTTTTGACAATCAAGTATAGTGCTCAGTAAAAGTGAAACATGAAAGAACCCATAGGTGTGTCAGCCCTCAGGTTCAGTATCTATTAAGGATATTAATATCTTACAGAGTTTATTTTATTTCTCAATCTTGCCTGAAGCTGAGAAAAATGAAGTGTTTTAGAAGGTTAGAAAATTTAACATTTCAATGACCTAGGAGAGTATTAATTTCTAACTACATGAGCACATATAAAAAATAAAATTTAACCTTTACGTAGAACAAGTATTAAGTGCTCTTCAGGGTCTATAGAGATAATCCCTATATTAAAAAGAGTTTCTGCTTAAGTAAGCACAAGATTATATAGTTTAAGAGGTTTTTCTCATATGTCTTTTCTGTCATATGGACGATACTTCTGAGTGCAGACAGAAAAGATTTAGTCTAGACACGTGGCACTTATTATGTGTTGGTTGTTCATGAATTTATATATGGTTAACAAATGTGTATTAGCCATTTATTACAGGCATTAGGTATGATGATGTAATGTTGCACACGGAGGCAGGCAAAGCACACTTCTTATGGAACTTAAAATGAAATGGGCAGACTATTAATCAAATAATGAGAACTAAATGTAAAGACAGAACTGTGATTATTCCCAAAGAAGGAAACATGATCTTTTAAAGGTCTATAGTAGAAGAAACAGATCCACACAAGGCAGATTTACGTGTCCTTGAAGGCTGATGCTAGGATGGGGGTGGAGAGGTGATACTTGGCACAAGCAAGCGGTTAGCAAGGGTTGGAGCCAACAAGGCTGGGGAGTAAAGAGAGAGGTGGGAGATAACCAGTGTGGTTCAAGGACTGCATGATATGATCATATATGTTTAAAAAAAAATCATTCTGATTGGAATCAGGATAGGAAGAAGGGAAGAGAAGATGTTAAGAAAGCAATTAGAATACTACAGCAGCAAAAGCATACTGGGTTAACTTAAATTTCTATTTTAGAATTCAGTTCTTTACCAATCAACATTTTCTGAGTATCCCAGCTATGTAAGCAATAGGGCTGGTTATTGGCAAAATCATAAGAGAGGATCCCTGCATCCAAGCAGCTCAAACTTGGTAGCTATATATTTACAAAGATAAATATAGTATAAATCATAATGCAATTCACTGTGAGAAAGTACAGACATACACAGGTGGAAAGAAGCATGCAGACCAGAAGAGCACCATTCCCCCAAAATGAAAGAAATAAAAGGGAAGATGAAGAAAAATAGTGTTAAACACATAGCATACTATAAAGTAGTGGTCCCCTATATTCTCATCACTGTAGTCTGTGACAGATACATATTCATTTTTACTTAATCATCTTGAAAGAATTTCAGTCCTACCTAACACACTTCCTGGAGGTTAACCACAGCATTATTGGCCCATACAATTAAGAAGCCCCCTCTCCAATAAACTCCCATCATCAAGTGTCTTATTTTCTTAAAGACAGCAGACACTAAAAGTCATCCAGGTTTGCTCTGGAAGCTTCAACATCTCCTTGTCATCCTGAATCCCTTGCACTGGATTTTCTAAACTTGCAAATGTCTGAATTCTCAAAATTCAGTTCTGGTCCCCAGAACATTTGTATAGATGTGGTACAAACTGGTACCACTGCTAGATAAGCCTACTTATATTAAAGAAAAACTATTTCCCTTATTTCAAATTTTGAGTCAGTTTATTTAAAACCACTCAGTCATGTGAATACTATCAAGCCAGTTCTTTTCCATCCTAAAACTCTATAAAAGGTTCTTGCTTTAAATCAAATTGCAAGACTATTTACAAATTCATCACCTGTTAAATATCATTTTGTTAAGTTTAACCTATTGTTTTGAGACTCACCAAAAGTTAAAACCTAAATTTCTTTTAATTCAACATTTTTTTACTGAGCATTGATTTTCTGCAACTGTAATTCCTATAAGGTCAGTGATTTTATTCCCCACAGGTATATCTTGAGCACAAAAAGCAATACTTGATAATAAATATGCACTCAAAAACTATTTGTTAAATAAAATATGGGTTGGAGATATGCAGACAACTTTTGCCATTGTGAAGTTCAATATTTTATATAAGGAAAAAGTAAATATTACATAATGCAACAGATTATATAGCAATATAACACATGCTAGGTAAATATGTATGGGAAGGTATGCTTTGACCAGGATGCTCAGAGAAAGTCTCACAAAAGAGATGACATGGAGGTAAGACTTGAAGGATAAGCTACTGTCACCTAGAAACACTATTTTCTCTATGGTCTCTATGAATAATCAGAATTTCTTATTAGTCAATAAAATGGTTGTCTAACTCTTCACTCTCCAACATGGTAGCTACTAGCCACATGTGGCTATTGAGCATTTGAAATGTGGATATCCCTATTTGAAACATGAATCGAGATGTGCTTTTCATGTAAAATAGACATGTGATATTCAAGACAATTGTTAAACTATATTTTTATTGATTACATGTTAAAATTATAATAGTTTGCTAATATTGCAATAAATATGTTATTAGCATACTTCAGTTGTTTCTTTTTAGTTTTGCTAACGAGACTACCTGAAATTTTAAAATTAGATATGCAGTTCACACTTGTGAATCATAATATATTTCTTTGGGCAAAATGATTCAAAAATACTAGAAAAATCTTAATTGTGTACAATCTTAAGGTATACTACTCTAAAATTTTATTGCCAAATGACATATTGAACAGTGAAACAACTATTATACTACAATTATTACTGTGTCTATTAGGTGTAACTGAAAAATGACCTACTCTAAATGAAAAATCTGCTAGTACAATCTGTATCCAAGTTCAGCAAATTATTATAAATGATTATCCACATCCATGTGTGAGTAGAACTTAGCCCTTCAATAAATTTGTTTTTTAAATCTTCACTGTCTTTTGATCCTGTTGATTGAAAACATTACTAAAAACCTGTTACATTTTCTCCATTTGGCACTAATTAAGTTTCACAAATTTTCTTTAATTTTGAACTTGAACTTTGGTGGCTTCAGATCAGAAAAAACCATGACAGAGAAACATCCCAACACCTTTCAGTGTCACTTCCAAATTCCCACCACTTTCTCCATGCCTGGAGCTACCCCAGAGTTTCATACTCTCATCAAAAAACAGGTCACTGAGAATTTTCCAATCATTGGTTTATCTTTAACTTCATTCAATTTTATTGACTTTTCTTTTTATAAAAATAGCTATTTCATATTTCTATTCTTATATCCTGATTGCCCTGAAGCCAGAGAAATCGGAGTTTTTCTGGATTATTCCCCTAAGACTAAGGTTACCAATGGTCTTGTTGACATCTGCCCAATCCAATGGGCACTAGTCAGCCTTAGTTTACATAGCATGTCTACCATATTTGACACAGAACTTCAATCAGGAAACATGATATGGGTGAGTTTTCTTGAATTAATAGAATATTATAGTAAGTCTTAAAATTAAAAAAAAAGTTTCACTCTCTCCTTTCAAGTCTGGTTTGGTGGCTGTTCTTCTCTAGGTAATACCTCGGGTAAATCTTCCTCAAATTCTGTACTTGGCTTCTACCTTTTTCACCCAACACTCTTTCTACATGAGCTCAGTGAAATACAATAATTCAACTATTTTCTATATATGGCAATTGGTAAGGTCTTTGACATATAAATCTCCGATCTATCTCTTTGAATAAATCAAGACCATATTCATAAATAACTAGTCATTTATGAATTTATTTTATTGATAATAAAAACATGGACTGCTCAGAATATAGTAAATACTTAATATATGGCAATTATAATTTTTAACTGTTACTAGCACTTATTTTGCTGTAACGACTTTCTGCTCAAATATCTCTTTCCAGATTTCAACCCATTAACTTCAATCTGTTTCATATCTTGTGTTCTTTTGTCAAAAGAATACCCAAACCAGAAACTTCCAGGTCATCTTGGACTCTAACCTCACTTCCTCCTTGTATTTACCTCTTGCTCATCTCACTACCTTAATGAACCAATTATTATATAGTGTAACTCCTGGAGTGTACCTCAAATCCCTTGCTTAAATCCACATTTACACTGACTCCCTGCCTCTATTTACTGAATATGTGGCCTTAAACAGGATATTTTACTTTGCCTTGCCTCAGTTTCCTCCTCTCCAAAATGGAAATAATAGAACTTAACTCATAAAATCATCTTATGGTAGTTTTATAAAGATTGAGTTTAAATTTGTAAAGTTTAAAAATATATAGTAAGCACAATAATAGGTTATATATGATTAGCTTCTATAATAAAATCTTAAGCAATATAGTTCCTATTCCTCTGGATCTTGCTAAAATTTGACTTATATAATAGGTACACAAAAAAATTTACTTGGTACTCACATGTGATTTTTGATAACTCCCTATTAATTTAGTTATTTGATACCTATGCTATTCTATTTATTGTATGGTAAAATAATAGAGATAACTATTCTGGAGAACCTTAAAATATGTGGCAAAGACAGGAAAATGAACAGAATGTGATAAATACTATTTACAAATTCATCCCAAAATATTTTTTCCTCCTGCATTCCCTGTATTAGGCCCCAAGAATACACTGGTTTAAAAAGAGAAAGATTAAGATCAGTACTTTCAAGGTGTTCTTAAATTTGAGCAAAGTGAATAAATATGTTTACAAATTGTGATAACTGACAGAAAAGAAATAACGTTTCATGATAAAGAATTGCAGGTGTTGATGCAGCATGCCCTGACATCCCTGGCCCATGCCCACTCCAGCTTCAACTATCTGGCCAAGGTGTCCCAAGCATGGCATGCCCAGGGAACCCCCCGCCGGGGTCACACCTGGTCTAGATCTAGCTCCAGGCATCCCACTAAGGCAGCCCCAGCACAGTGTGCCCCAGGATCCCTAGTTTCCCAGACAAGCAAAACCTAAGGGAGTTCATCACCACTAAACCAGACTTCCAAGAAAAGTTAAAATGTCTTAAGTGGAAAAGGTCATAACCAAAAATAAAATACATGAAAGAAAAAAAATCTCACTAATAAAGGCAAATATATAATAAAGGCAATGGATCAGCCACTTAAAAATATCCTATGAAAATTAAACCAAAAAAGACGTAAAATATGACATCAGCAACATAAAATATGTGTGTGGATGGGGGAGTACAAATGTAGTGCTTTTAGAATGCACTGGAAATTAAGTGACTAGCAGCTTAAAACAGACTGCTGTATTTATAATGTTGGTATATGCGAACCTCACAATAACCAAAACTAAACCTACACAGGAACCCAAAAATCCCAAAACCTACAAAAAATAAAGAAAATCATCAAACCACAAGAGATCAAGAGAAGAAGAAACAGAGAACTACAAAAACAATCAGAAAACAATAAAATAGCAATAAGTATATACCTATCAATACATTTTAAATGTAACTGGACTAAATGATCCAATCAAAAGGCATAGGATGGCTGAATGGATAAAAACAAGATCTATTTATACGCTCCTTATAAAAGACTCACTTTAGATCTAAAAATATATGCAGATTGAAAGTGAAGGAATGGAGAAAGTTATTTCATGCAAATGGAAATAAAGCTGGAGGAGCAGTACTCATATCAGATGAAATACATTTAAAACAAAGACTATGACTCCAAAAGACAATATAACATTTGTAAATATCTATGTGCCCAACATATGAGCATGTAAATATGTAAAGCAAATTTTAGCAAACATAAAGGGAAAAATTGACAGTAATACAAAATAGTAAGGGGACTTTAACACCCTACCTGCATCAATGAATAGATCATCCAGACTGAAAATCAATAAGAAGAAATTGGCCTTAAACAACACAAACCAAATGGGCTTAACAGATATATAGAGAACATTTCATCTAAAAACTTCAGGCTACACTTTTTTTTTTTGAAGTGCACATTGAACATTCTCCAGGACAGATCACATGTTAAGCTGCAAAACAAGTTACAATAAATTCTAGAAGATTAAAATTATAAACAGCATCTTTTCTGACCACAACAGTGTGAAACTAGAAATCAATCACAAGAAGTTAACTAGAAAAAAACAAAACATATGGAGACCTAAAGCACATGCTACTAAACAATGTATCAATAAAGAAATCAAAGTTGGAAATAAATACCTTGAGACAAATGAAAATAAAAATGAAAACACAGCTTTTCAAAATCTATAGGATACAGGAAAAGCAGTTCTAAGAGGAAAGTTTATAGTGATATGGGCCTACCTCAAGTAAAATCCCAAATAAACCATCTAATTTTACACCTAAGAGAAGTAGAAAATGAACAAACAAATTCCAAATTTAGAAGAGGAAGGAAATGATAAAAATCTGAGTGGAAATACATTAAATAGAAAAGATCAATGCACAACTAAGAGCTGCTGTTGTTGTTGTTTTTTTTTTTTGGAAAATATATAAAAAAAAAACAATAAGCCTCTAGGCAGAGTTTTCAAGAGAAAAACAGGACCCATATAAATAAAATCAGAAATAGAAGTTAAACTGATACCACAGAACTATAAATTATCATAGCAGGCTACTACAATTATACACCAACAAATAGGATAACCTAGAAAAAAATGATAAATTCCTAGAAACACAAACTTTCAAGATTGAATTATGAAGAAACAGAAAATCTGAATAGGCCAATTACAAATAATGATACTGAATTAGTAATTAAAAAAAAACTCTCCAAAAATGAAGAGGAAGGACTACTTCCAAACTCCTTTATACAAAGCCAGCATTACCCTGATACCAAAACCAAAGACATTGAAAAAAAAAAATTATAGGCCGATATCCTTGATGAAAATAGATACAAAAATCCTCAACAAACTATTAGCAAACCAAATTCAGCATTACATTAAAAGAACTATACCCCATGGGGCACCTGGGTGGCTCAATCGGTTAAGCGTCTGACTCTTGATTTTGGCTTAGGTCATGATCTCGGTGTCCTGGTATTGAGTCCTGCAATGGGCTCCCCACTCAGTGGGGAGTCTGCTTATCTCCCTCTCCCTCTACTCCTCACCTGCTCACACTCTCTCTTACATAAATCTTAAAAAAATATAAAAGAATTACACCCCATGATTATGTGTAATTTATGCCAAAGATGTTTCAACATCTGCAAATCAATCAACCTTATATACCACATTAACAAAAATGAAGGCTAAAAATCATATGATCATCTCAATAGATGCAGAAAAAGCATCTGACATAATTCAACACCCACTTATGATAAAAATTCAACAATATGAGTATAGAAGAACCACACCTCAACATAAGAAAGGTCATATATGACAAACCCACAGCTAACATCATACTCAAGGGTAAAAACTAAAAGCTTTCCCTCTATGATCAGGAACAAGGCAAGAATGCCCACTCTTGTCACTTTTATTCAACATGGTACAGGAAACCCTAGTCACAGCAATTAGGCAAGGAAAAAAAAAAAAAGGCATCTAAATTGGAAAAGAATTAAACTGTCACTATTTGCAAATGACATGATATTGTATACAGAGAACCCTAGAGTCCACCAAAACTACCAGAATAAATGATACAGTAAAAGTCACAAAAATTAACATACAGAAATAGTTTGCATTTCTCTACACTATAACAAGCTATCAAGAAAGAGAAATTAAGAAAACAATCACATTTACAACTTCATCAAAAAAAATTACTTACGGGGGTGCCTGGGTGGCTTGGTCAGTTAAGTGTCTGCCTTTAGTTTGGGTCATGATCCAACTTCTTCCTCTCCCTCTACCCCTCCCTCTAGCTTGTTCTCTTTCTCTCTCTTTCAAAATAAATGGATAAAATCTTTTAAAAAAAATTACCTAGGAATAAATTTAACCCAGGAAGTGAAAAACTTGTATTCTGAAAATGATGACACTGATGAAAGAAATTGAGAATGACTCAAATAAATGGACAGATAAACCATGCTCATGGATTGGAAGAAAATTATTTTAAAATGTCCATACTATCCAAAGCAAACTACAGATTCAATGTAATCTCTTCAAATTACCAATGTCATTTTCCACAGAATTACAACAAAGAATCCTGAAATGTATCTGGAACCTCAAAAGACCCCAAATAGCCAAACCAATCCTGAGAGAGAACAAAGTTAGAGGTGTTATGATCCCTGATTTCAACCTATACTGCAGAGCTATAGTAATTGAAACAGTACAGTACTGGCACAAAAACAGACACATAAACCAATGGAATAGAAGAGAGAGGCCAGAAATAAATGCACACAATTATGGTCAATTAAACTATGACAAAGGAGGCATGAATATGCAACAGGGAAAAGACTGTCTTTTCAGAAAATGATGTTGGGAAAACCTGACCACTTTCTTACACCATAAACAAAAATAAACTCAAAATGGATTAAAAGACTTGAATATAAGACCTAAAACCACAAATCTCCTAGAAGAAAACATAGTAAGCTCTTTGACGTTGGTCTTAGCAATATGTTTTTGGACTCATCTCCTTAGGCAAGGGCAACAAAAGCTAAAAAATTCTTTTGTTGATGTATTGGGAATACATCAAAGTTTTTGCACAGTGAAGGACAACATCAATAAATGAAAGGGCAACCTATTGAATGGGAGAAGATATTTGCAAATCATATATTCGATAAGGGGTTAATATCCAAAATATACAAAGAACTTACACACCTTAGTATCAAAAACAAACAACCCAATTAAAAATGGGTACAGAACTTGAATAGTAATTTTTCTAAAGAAGACCTACAGATAGCCAACAGGAACACGAAAAGATGTTTAACATTGCTAATCACCAAGGAAATGCCACTCAAAACCATAAGATTACCTCACACCTGTCAGATTGATAACTGTCAAAAAGACAAAAAATAAGAAGTGTTGACATGGATGTAGAGAAAACAAAACACCTGCACACTGTTGGTGGAAATGTAAATTGGTGTAGCCACTATGGAAAACAGTATGGAGTTCCCTCAAATGTTAAAACTACCATAAGATCCAATAATTACACTTCTGGGTGTTTATCTGAGGAAAACGAAAGCACCAATTCAAAGAGATATATGTTTTGAAGAACTTCCATACTCTGTTCTCTCTCTCTCTCTCTCTCTCTCTCCATATATATATATATATATATATATATATATATATATATATATATATATATCTGTATTATGCTAAGTGAAATATCTCAGGGAAAGACAAATGCTGAATGATTTCATTTATACGTGGAATCTAAAAATCAAATTGAAACAGACTCATAGGAAATAAACTGTGGGTTATCAGAGTAGGGAGTGACTGGGAGGTGGGCAAAATGGGTGAAGGAGACTAAGTTGTCCAATCCTTCAGTTATAAAATAAGACATGGGAATGTAATGTATAAGGAATATATTCAATAATTTTGTAACAATTTTGTATGGTGACATATGGTACCTAGATTTATCATGGAAATAATTTCATATAAAAATATCAAATCACTATAATGTACACCTGAAATTAATAGGATGTTGTATGTCAAATATACTTCAATTAAAAAGACAAAGAATCATGGTTGTGAACAGTGCTTAATTTAATCAGTAGGTAAGACGTCCCCCCCTGAGAGGGTAACACTGAAGCTGGTCATAAAGGATAGTGTGAGCCCAACAGGAGAAGGGATTCAGGAAAAATCTTTCAGTAACAGGGTGGCATGTTTGAAACTCATGGAGAGGCAGCTGTGTGATTCTTCCTATAGGGTGAGTGAAGGATTAGACAGCCTGATACCTTCAAGAGGTGAGCAGGTGTCAGAACATGTCTTGCTTTGTGGGCCATGAGAACCATTTGGATTTTATGTAAGTACATTTGATGCTTCTGAAATGTCTCAAGCAAAGAAATAATTTATGTTTAAAAAGTGAAATGATAGGAAAAATACAGGGGTACTAGTGCAGTCTGGTGATCAAAGACAGATGTCATTGGAAGTGACATCTAAGCTAAGATCTAAAGGATGAGAGAATTCAACTTGTCATTTTGTCTGGATCTATGTGCTGTAGAATAAGAGATATATGCAGATCCTCAGTCACAGAAGGCCAGAATTTGAACTTGTACTTATGAACCTACTCTATTATTTATAGTCACAAAGAATAAATGAAGATTTATATTTGATAAAATCCAAACATGTGAATGAGGTAAACCAGATATCAACTATAGCATTTTTAACTAAAATTTAAGCTGACTTTTAACAACAAATGCAGTATCCCTGAAATATCTACTGCAGTTTTTTCTTTATCTTTAGATAGATTAGAAAAATCATATATTCAGATTTATTTTTTCTTGAGCCCTTATAGATCTCTAGCTAGGGCCATTAACCCAAAAATATAATTTAAGTATTTTAAGTGTGTGCCATATCCACTTTATAGAGAAAAAATTAAGAGACAGGCTGAATTTCAGACAAAATACCCTAAAATCATATAATCTTAGGAAATGGGAAAGTCTGGGTCCAATGGAGATACTACTTATGGGTAAGGATAAGAATAAAATCAAACCTTCTTTTCCACTAATGAATACATTCAAATCATTCATGGTCTCATTCAGCATGCAGGTATGGCATGCCCTCTACATGTCATATCAGCATTTTATGGCTACATACATAATGATAAAATAATACTCAGCCCCTGCCTCTAAAAGCAGGAGTCTACTGTAGCAGAGAGACAGACAAACTAATGAAACAGGTGAGTCAGCTATGAAAGATGCTCTGGTATACACGAGGTGCTATGGGGCATGCAGGAACAGCACCCAACCTGGACTCTGAAGCAAAATAGGGGGAAAGGTATTTGAGGCAGAAGGAGCAAGTCACGTAAGAGCAGGTAAGACAAAGCTGGATGAGTCTGAGAAAGAGCAGCTCCACAATTTGGCTGAAGGTTGAAATGGTAGAGAGCAGTTAGGTCATAGAAAGTCTGTGATTTTCATCTGTAGACCATTGGAGCCATGGAAATCTTATTTTAAGCTGGTGTGGGTCACAGTCACACTTGGTTTGCAAAAGCTTGGTCTGCCTGTGATGCTGTTGGATTAGATCTGGTAGAGACAGGAAATTGCCTAATTCAGAAAGGCGATGCAGACCTGGGGCAAAATCAGGTGCAACATGAAGGGAGAGCATGGCATAGATTCAAGAATCAACAAAGTGAAATTTCATATTTTGGGGGGACTGATTGGCTGTGGGAGATGGAAGAAAAGAGTAAAGTCTGATTCCCTTCCAGAAACATGGAAATAGGGACTAAGTCAGGAGGAGAGGTAGGAATGTAGGAAAATTGTTCGGGATTTAATAATTCTATTCAAATTTCTAATGCCAGCAGTCTGTTAGAATGATGAATGCACATTCATGCCAGAGTTCTGCAAATCATCTGCACAAGAGAGATGCTGCTTTCTATGTCTCATCTCAAGACAAGGAAACATTTCATTATGACCAAAACTCAGCTTCCCTTTGCCCCACAAAAAGTATCACAGAGTCCCTCACCATTAAATGTGCCAGTTAGAATTATTTGAGTATCAAGACAGACATAAAACTGACCTAAGTACAATGAATATTGTGTGTACAAAGACAACTGGTATACTATATATTTTGGTTGTAATGAAGTATAATCTCAAATTTATCGTATACAATTCTTGATGTGTTCTCTCAAGGTTGGAAGTAATTGGAGGATACTGTAAATTAGACACCCACAGTTAACCAAAGAAGTGATGAAGCTGCTTTGTAAAGCAGATCAAAGATTCTGCTGGTTCTAATTTGGCAGTACCTGGGCTGTGATACCCACAGATCGCCAGGCATTTCCCAGAGACATGGAAGCCTCTCCTATTGGAAAACACTTAGGGAAAAATACCTTATAAAGGACATCCAGAAGGCAGTCCCACCTATGTTTGGGTCCTGGCTGTGACACCTTATAACTTTGTGCATGTCTCCTCTAATTTACAGTTTTCTCATATAAAAGGTGGACATAATACTATTTACTAATACCTGCCTAGGAAATGTGTGGTGAGGAATAAATTATGACCATGCTCATAAAGCACTTAGCTAATGTCTAGTACTTAGTATGAGCTTATTAAATGTAATTAATTTTTCACTATGCTTACACTTGTTTGAAAGAGGAACACATGTGCCACCATAAATTAGCCACTTCTGTCCTTTATTATCACTAGGACTATCATTATAGATTATCATGGGAATCAGTCTTTTGCATAGTGCTATCATACTGTTCTTCACTAATATATATCTATTTTACTTAGGTAATACTATCACTTACAAAACTAGGAACATATTTTCCTGTTGAACAAAATCATGAGTGGCCACAGTAACAGAGGAGCAAATATGACACAGCACTCTGTAGATCAGGAAAGAAAAGTGAAAAGATGCATGACAGCTGGATGTCAAGCTGGCCATCCTGGACACACTGAAAGAACTTGAATTCTATGTAGTAAACAGTGGTTTCCACAACTGATTTATTAAACCTGGAGCTGGACCAGTCTAACTAATCCCAGCTGTGGTTAAAGATCAAGGAGCTAGAGGGAATATTATAAGACTTCAATTACTTGGGGCGCCTGGGTGGCTCAGTCGTTAAGCGTCTGCCTTTGGCTCAGGTCACGATCCCAGGGTCCTGGGATCGAGCCCCGCATCGGGTTCCCTGCTCAGCGGGAAGCCTGCTTCTCCCTCCCCCACTCCCCCGCTTGTGTTCCCTCTCTCACTGTGTCTCTCTCTGTCAAATAAATAAATAAAATCTTAAAAAAAAAAAAACAAGACTTCAATTACTTGGACCTAAAGGTCCAAATATGGAAAAACAAAACTTCATACAGTAAATGCAATGACAATTTTAGTGTGCAGGAAAATGCACAGTCTAACATGAACTGTGCAGACTAACCAAGAAAAACTATAATATTCTCAGGATAAAAGTGCAATATTTAATAATGAAACATTTTAAAACAAGTGAAATTCTTTCTGCTCATTTCTCAAAATCCACTGAAGTGATAATTTAGTGTCATTCATAAATTTTTTTTTAAAGACTTTATTTGAGAGAGAGAGTAAACAAATGGGGGGAGGGACAAAGGGGAGGGAAAAACAGACTCCCCGCTGAGCGGGGAGCCTGGCGACAACGGGACTTGGTCTAGGACCCAGAGATCACGACCTGAGCTGAAGGCAGGCACTTACCGAACTGAGCCACTCAGGTGCCCCAAATTTGTTTTGTTCTGAAATGCGTTCAGCTTGGTTGAAAAATAACCATTATAAGTCTAGTCTGAGGAATTCAGCTAGATAACTGTCAAACCGTTCTGAACACCGACGAACTCAACAGGAGAGCGAAGAAAGGAATAGCAGCAACTCTCTGAACAGAGAAGCGACCACTTACTGGAAGGTAGGACATGCGGAGAAGTGAGTCCGAGGCGATATTCGGGAGGATAGACGGCGGGGGAGGGGGCCTCCCTCGGCCGCTTCTGGCAAGTGCTAGAGCCGCGGAGCACAAAATCGGACCTTTTAGAAATCAGCTCCGCGGAGGGACGTCGCTGCAGTGGCTAAGCGGGGGGTGGAACCCTCGCGGGACAGTGTGGTCTCAGGACCCTCGGGGTCACAGAAAGACCAGGGGTGCCTGAGTGCAGCAGAGCTCCCAGGTACTGGAGCAGGGAAGCCGGCTGCAGAGACGGAGCTGAGGCGCGGGCTCTCAGCTCGGGGTGGCCATAAACTGTGATCTGGGGCCCAGTCGCGCCACTGCTCCTCCAGCAGGGACCCATCAAGCGGCAGAGCCGGGGAGACTCCCCTTCCTCCCCCGGGAGGAGTGGCGCGGGAGCGCACCGCAGGGATCTGCTGGGTTTGGAGACTCCACACGGGGTCGGGTGCCAGAGATAGAAACGCTCGGTCACAGGCCGGGTGAGCACGGAGTGCGGCCGGAGACCGGGGACACGGGAGTGACTGCTTTTCTCTGGGGGCGCACTGAGGAGTGGGGCCCCCAGTTCTCGGCTCCTCCGGGTGGAGATTGGGAGGTCGCCATTTTCACTCTTGTCCTCCAAAGCTGTACCAAGAGCTTGCAGGGAACAAAAGCTCCAGAAAGCCAACCCGAGCAGATTGCTTAACCGGCCCGGCAAGGGCGGGGCAATTGCGCCTCCGGCAAAGACATTTGGGAACCACGGCAATGGGCCCCTCCCCCAGAAGATCAGCAAGAACAGCCAGCCAAGACCAAGTTTACTGACCAATGAGAATGGCAGAACTCCAGCGCTAGGGGAATACTGCACGTAGAATCCATGGATTTGTTTTACCATGATTCTTTAGTCTTTCAAAGTTAATTTTTTTAATTTTCTTTTTTTTCTTTTTCTGTTTCTTTTTTCTTGAATTTTTACTTTTTCCTTTTTCAACCAACATCTTATCAACCCCTTTTTAAAAACTTTTTTATTTTTCATTTTTAGAGTCATATTGTATCCCTTCATTGTAGTTAATCTTATTTTTTTGTATATATATAAGTTGTTCTCTCTTTAAAATTTTGGTGTATGTTTCTTCTAACAGAACAAAATATACCCTAAGTCTCTAAGTGTATGGCTTTGTTCTAGTCTCCTGCCTGATCACATTCTCATTCTCTCTTTTTTTAATTTCTCTATTTTATTTTTTCAACCAACTTCTTATCAATTTCTTTTATAAAATCTTTTATAATTTTCATCTTTAAGTCATATTCCATCCCTTCATTGTATTTACCCTTATTTTTGTACATATATGTTTTTCTTTCTTTAAAATTTTGGGAGACAGTTTCTTCTAACAGACCAAAATATGCCCAAAATCTAGTGTGTGGCACTGATCTATTCACCAGCCTGATCATATCTGAACATATTTTTTTTTTCTTTTTTCTTTCTTTCCCTTTCTTTTCCCCTGGTTTCAGGTCTCTTCTGATTTGTTTAGTGTATGTTTTCTGGGGTCGTTGTTACCCTGTTAGAATTTTGTTCTCTCATTCATCTATTCTCCTCTGGAAAAAAATGACAAGATGGAAAAAAAGTCACCTCAAAAAAAGAACAAGAGGCAGTACTAAATGCCAGGGACCTAATCAATACGGACATTAGTAAGATTTGAGAACTAGAGTTCAGAATGACGATTATAAAGACACTAGCTGGGCTTGAGAAAAGCATGGAAGATACTAGAGAAACACGTTTTGGAGAAATAAAAGAACTAAAATCTAACCAAGTCAAAATCAAAAAGGCTACTAATGAGGTACAATAAAAAATGGAGGCTCTAACTCCTAGGATACATGAAGCAGAAGAGAGAATTAGTGATAGAGAAGTCCAAATGATGGAGAATGAAGAAGCTGAGAAAAAGAGAAACAACTACTGGATCATGAGAGCAGAATTCAAGAGCTAAGTGATACCATAAGACAAAACAATATTAGAATAATTGGGATCCCAGAAGAAGAAGAAGAAAGAGAGAGAGGGGCAGAAGGTATATTGGAGCAAATTATAGCAGAGAACTTCCCTAATTTGGGGAAGGAAACAGGCATCAAAATCCAGGAGGCACAGAGAATCCCCCTCAAAATCAATAAAAATAAGTCAACACCCTGACATCTAATAGTAAAACTTACAAGTCTCAGGTACAAAGAGAAAATCCTGAAAGCAGCTCAGGACAAGAGGTCTGTAACCTACAACGGTAGAAACATTAGATTGGCAACAGACCTATCCACAGGGACCTGGCAGGCCAGAAAGGACTGGCATGATATATTCAGAGCACTAGAGAAAACTAGGCAGCCAAGAATACTCTATCCAGCTAGGCTGTCATTGAAAATAGAAGGAGAGATAAAAAGCTTCCAGGACAAACAAAAACTAAAGGAATTTGCAAACACGAAACCAGCCCTACGAGAAATATTGAAAGGGGTCCTCTAAGCAAAGAGAGAGCCTAAAAGTAACATAGACCAGAAAGGAACAAAGACAATATACAGTAACAGTCACCTTACAGGAAATACAGTGGCACTAAATTCATATCTTTCAATAGTTACCCTGAATGTAAATGGGCTAAATGCCCCAATCAAAAGACACAGCATATCAGACTGGACAAAAACAAGACCCATCGTTAGGCTGTCTGCAAGAGAATCATTTTAGAACCGAAGACACCTCCAGATTGAAAGTGAGGGGGTGGGAAACCATTTACCATGCTAATGGATACCAAAAGAAAGCTGGGGTGACAATCCTTATATCAGACAAATTAGATTTTAAACCAAAGACTATAATAAGAGATGAGGAAGGGCACTATTTCATACTTAAAGGGTCTATCCAAAATGAAGATCTAACAATTGTAAATATCTATGACCTTAAAATGGGGGCAGCCAATTATATAAGCCAATTAATAACAAAAGCAAAGAAACACATCGACAAAAATACAATAATAGTAGGGAACTTTAACAACCCCCTCACTGAAATGGACAGATCATCTAAGCAAAAGATCAACAAGGAAATAAAGACTTTGTTTATTTTTTATTATTATGTTAATCACCATACATCATTAGTTTTTTATGTAGTGTGGAAATAAAGACTTTAAATGACACACTGGACCAAATGGACTTCACAGATATATCCAGAACATTCCATCCCAAAGCAACAGAATACACATTCTTCTCTAGTGCCCACAAAACACTCTCCAGAATAGATCACATCCTAGGTCACAAATCAGGTCTCAACCAGTACCAAATGATTGGGATCATTCCTGCATATTTTCAGACCACTATGCTTGAAACTAGAACTCAATCCCAAGAGGAAAGTCGGGAAGAACTCAAATATATGGAGGCTAAAACATCCTCCTAAAGAATGAATGGGTCAACCAGGAAATTAAAGAAGAATTTAAAAAATTCATGGAAACCAATGAAGATGAAAACACAACGGTTCAAAATCTTTGGGATGCAACAGAGGCGGTCCTAAGAGGAAAGTATATAGCAATACAAGACTTTCTCAAAAAACAAGAAAGGTCTCAAATACACAACCTAACCCTACACCTAAAGGAACTGGAGAAAGAATAGCAAATAAAGCCTAAACCCAGCAGGAGAAGAGAAAGAGTAAAGATAAGAGCAGAAATCAATGAAATAGAAACCAAAAGAACAGTAGAACAGATCAACGAAACTAGGAGCTAATTCTTTGAAAGAATTAATAAGATTGATATACCCCTGGCCAGACTTATCAAAAAGAAAAGAGAAAGGACCCATATAAATAATAAGAATGAAAGAGGAGAGATCACAACCAACACCAAAGAAATACAAACAATTATAAGAACATATTATGAGCAACTCTATGCCAGCAAATTAGATAACCTGGAAGAAATGGATGCATTCCTAGAGACGTAGAAACTACCAAAAGTGAACCAGGAAAAAAGAGAAAACCTGAACAGACCTATAACCACTAAGGAAATTGAAGCAGTCATCAAAAATCTCCCAACAAACAAGAGCCCAGGGCCAGATGGCTTCCAAGGAGAATTCCACCAAACACTTCAAGAAGAATTAATTCCTATTCTTCTGAAACCGTTCCAAAAAATAAAAATGGAAGGGAAACTTCCAAACTCATTTTATGAGACCACCATTACCTTGATCCCAAAACCAGACAAAGACCCCATCAAAAAGGAGAATTACAGACCAATATCCCTGATGAACATGGATGCAAAAAATATCACCAAAATACTAGCCAATAGGATCCAAGAGTACATTAAAAGGATTATTCACCATGACCCAGTGGGATTTATTCCTGGGCTGCAAGTTTGGTTCAACATGCGCAAATCAATCATAAAAGAAAGACAAGAAGCATATGATCCTCTCAATAGATGCAGAAAAAGCATTTGACAAAGTACAGCATCCTTTCTTGATCAAAACTCTTCAGAGTGTAGGGATAGAGGGTACATACCTCAATATCATAAAAGCCATCTATGAAAAACCCACAGCGAATATCATTCTCATTGGGGAAAAAACTGAGAGCTTTCCCCCTACGGTCAGGAACATGGCAGGGATGTCCACTATCACCACTGCTAGTCAACATAGTACTAGATGTCCTAGCCACAGCAATCAGACAACAAAAAGAAATAAAAGGCATCTGAATCAGCAAAGAAGTCAAACTCTCACTCTTTGCAGATGATATGATACTTTATGTGGAAAACCCAAAAGACTCCACCCCAAAACTGCTAAAACCCATACAGGAATTCAGTAAAGTGGCAGGATATAAAATCAATGCACAAAAATCAGTGGCATTTCTAAACACCAACAACAAGACAGAAGAAAGAAAAGTTAAGGAGTCGATCCCATTTACAATTGCATTCAAAACCATAAGACACCTAGGGATAAATCTAACCAAAGAGGCAAAGAATCTGTACTCAGAAAACTATAAAATACTCATGAAAAAAATTGAGGAAGACACAAAAAATGGAAAAATGTTCCACGCTCATGGATTGGAAGAACAAATATTGTGAAGATGTCAATGCTACCTAGAGCAATCTACACATTTCATGCAATCCCTATCAAAATACCATCAACTTTTTTCAAAGAAATAGAACAAATAATCCTAAAATTTGTATGGAACCAGAAAAGATCCCAAATAGCCAGAGGAAGGTTGAAAAAGAAAAGCAAAAAGCTGGTGGCATCACAATTCCAGACTTCAAGCTCTATTACAAACTCTAATCCTCAAAACAGTATGCACTGGCACCAAAACAGAAACATAGATCAATGGAACAGAATAGAGAGCCCAGAAATGGACCCTCAACTCTATGTTCAACTCATCTTTGACAAAGCAGAAACGAATGTCCAATGGAAAAATGACAGTCTCTTCAACAAACGGTGCTGGGAAAATTGGACAGCCACATGCAGAAGAATGAAACTGGACCATTTCCTTACACCACACACAAAAATAGACTCAAAATGGATGAAAGACCTAAATGTGAGACAGGAATCCATCAAAATCTTAGAGAGCACAGGCAGCAAGCTCTTCGACCTCAGCCACAGCAATTTCTTCCTAGAAACATCACCAAAGGCAAGGGAAGCAAAGGCAAAAATGAACTATTGGGACTTCATCAAGATAAAAAGCTTTTGCACAACAAAAGAAACTGTCAACAAAAGCAAAAGACAACCAACAGAATGGGAGAAGATATTTGCAAATGACATATTAGATAAAGGGCTAGTATCCAAAATCTATACAGAACTTATCAAACTCAACACCCAAAGAACAAATAATCCAATCAAGAAATGGGCAGAGGACATGAACAGACTTTTTTCCAAAGAAGACATCCAAATGGCCAACAGACACATGAAAAAGTGCTCAACATCACTCTGCATCAGGGAAATCCAAATCAAAACCTCAATGAGATACCACCTCACACCAGTCAGAATGGCTAAAATTAACAAGCCAGAAAATGACAGATGTTGGCCTGGATGCAGAGAAAGGGGAACCGTCCTACACTGTTTGTGAGAATGCAAGCTGGTGCAGCCACTCTGGAAAACAGTATGGAGGTTCCTCGAAAAGTTGAAAATAGAGCTACCGTATGACCCGGCAATTGCACTACTCAGTATTTAGCCCAAAGATAAAAATGTAGTGATCTGAAGGGGTACGTGTACCCCAGTGTTTATAGCAGCAATGTCCACAATAGCCAAACTATGGAAAGTGCCAAGATGTCCATCAACAGATGAATGGATAAAGAAGATGTCGTATATATATACAATGGAATATTATGCAGCCATCAAAAAAAAAAACAAAAACAAAATTTTCCATTTTCAACCACATGGATGGAACTAGAGGGTATTATGCTAAGTGAAATAAGTCAATCAGGGAAAGACACGCATCATATGATCTCACTGATATGAGGGATTCTTAATCTCCGGACATAAACTGAGGTTTGCTGGGGTGGTGGGGGATGGGACGGATGGGGTGGTTGGGTGATAGACATTGGGGAGTATATGTGCTATGGTGAGCGCTGTGAATTCTGTAAGACTGATGAATCACAGACCTGTACCCCTGGAACAAATAATACATTGTATGTTTTAAAGAAAGAAGAAGAAGAAGAAGATAGTAGGAAGGGAAAAATGAAGAGGGGGAATCTGAGGGAGAGACGAACCATGAGAGACTGTGGACTCTGAGAAACACACTGAGGGTTCTAGAGGGGAGGGGGTGGGGGAATGGGTTAGCCTGGTGATCGGTATTAAAGAGGGCACATATTGAAAAAAAAATAACCATATATGTCCACAATTATGAACTTAACTATGATAAAAATGCATAAGAAAATTGGTGTTGGGGTAGGGCTCAGTCTGGGTGGCTCAGTCTGTTAAGCCTCTGACTCTTGATTTTGGCTCAGGTCATGATCTCAGAGTCGTGAGGTGGAGCCCCATATCGGGCTCTGTGCTGAGCATGGAGCCTGCTTATGATTCTCTCTCCCTCTGCCCTTTCCCTTGCTTGCATGCTCTCTCTCTCTCTCAATAAATAAATAAAATCTTAAAAATTGGTGTGGCAAAAGTATTTAGTCAAACATTAGAATACTAAAGTATTTTCCATATACTGATGAAATGGTTCTACTTGCAAAATAATCACATCTGATTGATAACTTTATCATGAACTTTTAATATGACCACAATCTCTCCCATTCGAGTTATATTCAATGTAAATAAAGGAAACTTCAGGCTCTAATTTTGGGGTCTCTTTTATTTAGAAAATTCAGGTACAAAATAAATTAGAAAGGGTGAGAACAAAGTTGGGATGGGAGAAAACTCAGGAAATAGTTCACCCGTAAAAGTAGAAGGACACAAACATGAAGTCGACATGACCAACTTCAGACAACATGACTTTCCAATTCTGAGAAAGGACTACGTGTGAACAATTTTGAAGAAAAAAAAAATTTCAAGGTGTATTTTCTTTGTAGTTTAATCCAAAAGCAGTGATAAGGAGACCTAGAATCTTATGACATAATGGCCATTAACTTGTTAGATGAAATCCTGAAATCCTCGAACCCAGTTTTATTTCCCTTTTCCCTTCTGCAAAGTGCAGAGGTTTGGGCTAGAATTGATTTCTATGATGCCTTGCAGCACGAATATTCTGGAAACTTCAGGACATCCCTTTCTCTCATCTTACAAATAGTTTTAATTTGAAACATCACTGGAAAACAAACTTGCCATACAGGGAAGCACCTTTTCTTCGGGGTTAAAAGCCCAGGTGCTTCTCTAGTTTCATCCTTATAGATTGAACTAGATTCTCAAGTAGTTCTTCCCTATTTCCATCCCTTTACCTTGCTTTTTTTTTTTAAGCCATTTTTTTAAGATATTTTATTTATTCATTTGAGAGGGAGAGAGAGAGAAAGAGAGAGCACGAGCGGGGTGGGGGAGAGATTCAAAAAAGAGAGGGAGAAGCAGATTCCCTGAGTGGGGAGCCGACATGGGGACTCGATCCCAGGACCCTGAGATCATAACCTGAGCCAAAGGCAGGCACTTAACCGACTGAGCCACCCAGGCGCCCCTACCCTGCTTTTTTCTAGCAATATTTATTTAGAAGCCTAAAAATGTTGAGTTACAAATCCTGTTATCTAGTGTCTAGGAACAAAACCCACCTCACCTCTTGAAGTGTAAAGGTCACTTGTGCACTAGAAGTCGTGATCCATGTCAGGCTGGATATCCCACCCACACCACCCCACCCAAAAACGCGGTCATGTTGGCTTTGGCACATGTTGTGTGAAAACCCAGAGTCTGTAATTGAGGAGACAGAGCCAAAAAAACATGCAACGTCCTGATCATCTGTTTCTAAAGACTCGGGAAATAAGGCATAAAAAGACTCAATTCTGAACAGGAATACCAGTAATTGAACACACTGATTACTGAGCCAAGTCCTCACTGAGAAATGAAAGCCACTAGTCCTCAAATGAATTTCAGTACAATAGGCTCTGTTTGGACTTCTGTTTTGGTAGACTTGGAGAAACTTTGAAAGATGAGTAAAATATAAGACATAAACACCTTATCCTAAGAAGCGGAAGAGGTATTCCTAGTCTGGTATTTGTCAAAGGAAAATGCTCAAATATAAATAAATTTTGACAAAATCCACAAAAACCTATAATCTTACCCCAAGACAAATGTATACACACACACACTCTTATATGTCATATGCAAGAATGAAATCTGTAAAACTCTATTTCACTTATTTTCAGTGACAGCTAGGTAATGATTCTTCATTAGAACCATCAAGCCACTTAACCTGCAAGGAATCCTTAGGTCAATGGTAAAAGTATATTCTAACAATGAAGTAGGCTTCATTAGATAGACAGCCTTAAAAAAATGTCAAAGGTAATTAATTGTTGGGTGTGATTAAATCGTGAGGAATACAATTTTATCTTACTTGTTTGAAGTACGACATAATCTAAATTGTCTGTGATAAACTGGCCAGGTTAAGTTCAAAAAGAGTCATCCATATACCATCCGCCTTTGCAATGGTTCTATCTTTTTCAAAATTTACTCTAGTCCTTTGTATTCTATTCTAATCAGGCTTTAACTGAGAATTACTTACCATTTCTAATGAATTTGAGACTTTCCACCACCTGTGTGAAGCTATTTGAAAAAAAAGTTTTTTTTCCTTTCTAGATTTATTTGGTTAGCTGAGGTTATTGAAGTCAGTAACTTCCATTTGTATGAGATCATTTACAGTGTATTAGTAACTAGGTCTTAGCTTGGTTAATAGGTTGAGAATTCAGTTCATCAATAACACTTAAAAGTTATTGCATGTGCACTATATGGTAGGCACATGATTATCTCATTTAATTTTTACAACAACCTTACAGTCTAGTTCTATTATTTTTCCCTTCTAGACTAAGTAGTCCAGCTTTATTATGTTCCCCTGGTGAAAAGCTAGTATATGTTGGGAGCAGTAATAAAAGTTAGGTTTACTGAACTTCATAAATCTTGTTTTTAAACATTACACAATGATGACTCACATTGCCAAATTCAGCTCTTACAAAAATCTATTATAAATGGGTTCACAAATTATATTAGACCCTAAGAAAACACACAGTACAGTCTCCAATGTAATATTAAACACTTGTTGTCCTTGATGTAGGAAGTTCTACTCTGATAGACAATATAGCTAAGGAATAAACCCATTACTCAATGCCCATGTTGGATGTCTCCCAATTTTTAAAAGGGTACTGCATAATCTCTTATAAAACTAATTCTAATATGTTATAAATCTTATTTAACTGTGCAATAAAGTAATCATGGAGAGTATAATTAAATATGCTAATTCTTGGGAAATTATAACTTTTGCATTGCTGAAATTGCAATCTTTTCAAATTTGTGAATAATTTAAAAATCTACCTTAAATCTTTTCTGAAAAGAGGTGGGATATCAAGCCATAATTTCTGAAGTAATCACATTATCAAAACAACATAGAAAATATTCTGGTCTAAAATATCTCCTCTGTAGGGTATTCTAAAACAAACAGCTGGGACACGGTAAATTTGAAAAAAAAAATAAGTTTAAACAGTCATTTATCTTTACTGTTGTTTTAAAAATGAAATTGATATTTTTTCCGAGTTGTATTTTAAATATACTACTGGAAAGTGTGGCCAACGAACGTGGGTTTCTCATTGAACAAAAACCATCGAACAGAATTCTTGCATATGTTCTCAAAAAGGTACTAAAGGCAAAAGAGAAGAGAAAGGTCATGATATCTGGTTGGTGTGAATGCTCTTACAGCGCAAGCGCAGTACCTACCCAGTAATGTCAAGACACAGGCGAGTATCGCGATCAAGGCTCCTGTGCTGAGACCCGCGGGTAGAACGTAGGCTTCCGCATTGCAGGTCTGGGCGATCCCATCGGCATCACAGTCGCAGACGCGGATGGTGAGAGTGTTGGTGCTGCTGAGGGAAGGCGATCCACTGTCCACGATGAAGATCGGCAGATAGTAAACAGATTGTTCTTGTCTCCGGAAGCCATTTCTCCTGGTGAGAATGGAAGCTGTGTTGTCTAGGATAGAGAAAACAAATGTGTAACAAAATTTCTGATGGACTAGTCCTGCCAAACTTACCTGATTTAAGGGGGGTGGGGGGCTGGGCAAAATAGGTGAAAGGGATTAAGAGGTACAGACTTCTAGAAGAAAAACACACACACACACAAATTTATGTGATTTAAGTCATTGGGTTAAGTGTCTTTTGTCAGAGAGCTCTATTACCCAGTACTGGTTCATTTTAATACATTTTAATGGATTTACGTCATGCTACACAATTATGACCAAAGGAAACGGTTATCAAGTAAAACTGAATATGAAAATTTTTGTTCATCACTTAACTGCAAGTTTGTAAAAATTACATAGAATACACCCTTTTCTCCTAAATTTCAAACCATACACTTACAAAGAGGGTGATTCAAATTAACAGGATAAATATTTTTGCAGCATAATCAGATAACACAAATAAAAATCCCAATCCATCCTCTCCTTGACAAGTTCCAAACCCAATATAGAAACAAGTAAAATAAGACAATCCAGCTTTATTCGAATTAAGTATACATAGATATTCAGGAAAGGAATTATTGTGTAGTTTTTAAAAATCCATATTGGTATATATCATTACCCAAACTGCATATATATAAACACTTTGTTGGTGATAAAATAGTCATTTGTGTTTAATTTATATTCAATATTCTATTTTATCTAACATTTAATTATGAAGCTTTTACCAGTTATCAATGTCTGTATCACATAACTGTGATTTCTATATCAGAAATAATTTTTATCTACTAGCAATTTACCCAGCTACTGTCTTAATTAACTAGAGAATTTATGTGATCCTTTAAATTTATAGCAATTAAAACATAAAGAAGGAAAACAGGATCATAGTTTCATCTAGTGTACTTTAATATGTATCTCCATTCCAAGCTATCAAAAAGATATTTATCCAAAGTTTATCATAAAAGAATTAACAATGCTCTAATCAAAGAGCAAGCTGAACTCTATTCTATCCAAAGAGAACAAAACAAGAAGCTTACAGGAGACTGGAGAAAACATATAACGTCCAATTATAGATGTGGCATGTATAAAACTGATTTTCAGGTTCCATCCGGTAAGTTTTTATGTAAACAAATCTTTTAAGACATGAATTTCAGGTGTTCATTAAAAATCTATACATGGAGTTGTAGAAGGATATTATTTTCAGTATGTTTCCATACACTTAATAGTAATACACGTGTCTATTTTTTACCTCCCAATCATTAAGATATATGTATTCATGATTTGATACACAAAGTTTTTTCAAAGCTGTTGAATTGTAATCTAACATGACTGGCATCAAATAGCATGCGTGTACACACACACACACACACACACACACACACACACACACACACAATGGATTGTGAAGCACATGCATAAATGGCCAGTATGTGAAAGATAGCCCTATTCTCAGGAAGGAGATCATAAAATTCAACATGTTCTCTATGCAGTTCCTATGATGGAAGCTAATATAAGAACTGATCCTCTCCAAGGTACATGCTAGGGAGCTCTGGTCTTGACTTAGGGAAATCTTTCAATTGTGCAGCAGTGGGGATGTCCTATAAACCCATACATTTTAGTTCAACAATTGTGGTGGTAATGGATGATGACACATGGGGGAAATATTCAGACTCTTCTTGGCAAGGTCATAAAATCCTCTCTCTACACTTGTGCTAGATGAATCCAAGTGCTGAGAACTGTCCCAAATATGATTAATCCACAGAGTCTGGGATTACCCACATAGAGAATGCTCTTCCTTTTATATTACTAAAGGGACAAGATAGTGTTCTCATTTAAGCAGAGAGTGGGATCAGGAAAACTATTATTTTCAGATTGAATTTTTGAGGTCAAAGTTGGATTTTCTACACTAAAGAAGATGGCAGCTTCAGGCAAAAAGCACTTATCATGTCCACCTTCTGAGTAAGTCTTTTTAGATGAGTCAGTGTTTGACTAGCAAATCTATTTCTACATTTTTTTTTCCTGAAACCTGATTCACATATTCAACCCAAAGGAATTACATTTTCTGTATTGGTGGAGAATACTCCTCTCTCTCTCTCTATATATATATCAGTTGAAAATGCCCTTCTGTTAAAATAAATACCTTGAATGAAAACACCTGTGAATATATAAATTCAAAATTAGAGAACAAATGGCAGGTTCTCCTACTTTAAAAGTTCTTATAATTGTCCATGTGTTGTCTATAATGACATATATATAAAATTATCTATGTTGTTTATATATAAAATAATTGTTTATATATGCCTATATCAGTCTATATATATTTATAAAATGTAAATATTATATATGTGTGTCTCTGTGTATATATATATTTTTTTTTAAGCAAAAATGTGTGTGTGTGTGTGTATTTTTTTAAGCAAAACCAGAATATACTTACAGGTACTTATAAAAATATTCTATAATGAAACTTAGGGAACTGATAAGAGTGTTTAGCTTTGAAGCAGAGAAATGAGATTGAGGATGACAGGAAACTCTTTTGTTCTTTTTATGCTTCCTTGCATCAGGAATATATCTTTTAATTATTTGCAGGGATTACTTCTATTTTTTTGTTAAAAATAAAAGAATAACTGATGCTACTATTGAAAATATTAAGTCAAAGTTGATTTAGGTTGATATCAAACTGGAAATACCAATTATTTTCCTAATGTCTCAAGTTATATTTATGTAGTATATAGCCTTATTAACACATTTAGCTGGCTCTCAAAGGTCTAGAAGAAAAGTCAGAGAGAGATGTTTCTGTCTTCTCCCCTATTTGGTTTTAGGCCTGAAATGATTTAAGTAGCAGCTGCTTCTTCATGACAGCAAATCCATAGATAAAAATTACTTGAGGGGCTCATTGCCCTTTAATTAACATCCTTGCTTGTGTGTGTGTGTGTGTGTGTTTGTGTGTGTGTGTGTATCTCCATAATCAGCATTCCTGAGCAAGAAAAAGTAGTTGCTTAGAGAGTTTGTACCTGCTGCCTCCACTGGTGACAATAATTCCTTACCTTTGTTATCTTTCAATGAAAAGTTGTGGTTATTTGTTGCATCAGTTGTTAAGCTGAAATAAAACTGGTGTCCATTGGATGGCTCATCTTTATCAACAGCACTGATCTTCTGGATAACCTAGGGATGTAGAATTCAAAAACATGAAAGCACATTGCTGTGCTCTGCTGCGTTCTGTGCTGCAGGACAGAGCAATTTTATACCTTATAATAAATACCATCCTCCAGGGGGGAGGGACCAGATGTACTAATATGAACCCAATCTAAAAAGGGCTCTGAAAAACCAATCATGTCCCTTTGAAATTTCATGTTTGCATTTACTTTTGCGAACCTGAGAAAGAAGCTGTACCAACTGATGACACCAGCCCAGTACACATCACAAAACCCCGAACAATAAGGATAGATAGAACAAACCACACCAAGATTAAACTATACTTAATTCTTACAAGTTCAAGGTACGTAAGCCCTGCTGTGTAAAACGGGGAACAGCCCAATCAAGCTTCACATGCTAGATTTCTCCTTAAAAGAGTCAAAGCCCTCAACCATTTACCATGGCTTTTACAATGTTTACCCTTCTTCTTGAGAAATTTCATCATCCCAATTAAACCAGAATTTTAAAGTTCCTTCAATATTAGTTTATGCTACACATCAAAGTGTTAGTTTTGCTGAGACATGCTGATTATGTTTTATCTTAAAGCTGGCAGAATTTCAAAGGCAACTGCAGCTGGATATTTTTAAAGAAATCACAAGCTAGGAGCCTGGTGTGCTGAAAGCTCTTACCTGCCCTGGCTGGGCATTTTCACACACAGTGGTCTCATAGTCCATAGCAAATTCAGGGGCATTGTCATTGATGTCAAGTATAGTAATGGCCACATAGCCTCTTCCGACTTGAGATGGATTCTCTAATAAAGAGGAAAATGTCTTACCATTTACTCTGAGAGTAAAGCTATTTTCCATTGCCATTTACTCAAGCAACTCCTATTAAAAACAATTAGAATTATTCAAAATGGTTTGCCTCTTAAATCATGATTCTAATAAGAAAATGACCAAACCGTGAATGAAATCTAGAAACATAACACTATAGACTTCAAAGAAAGCAACAGAAAATTTGATCTAAATATCATATATATGTATAGTACATGTGTATATTTATTTGAGTCCCTGATGAGAAAATCATTGAAAGAAAGGACCAATAAACCATGAATTTCAATATTCTTTGAAGCTAGAGTACAGAATTGTATGACTATACACATATATTATATACGTATTATCTATGCACATATACTATATACATAGATAATATACATAACATATTATGCATCATTCTTTCAATATTTTTATTATAAGGGGCTAAAATCAGTTCAATATCAATATGCTTATCTGTGTGTATTGGTTTGAGATCAAGTTACTACTTTTTGTAAGCTCTTGGACCGACTTTATATCATAGATGCAGCTTATGAAATAAGACTATAATACAATAGGAAGCCATTGGAAGGTAACTCAGGCCCATTATTTTACAGTAATCTCTTTTCATTAACTTTGTGAGTATTGGCAAATAAATGATATAAATATATTTCACAGCTTGAAATTAGGGATTTTGAAGATTTTGCTCAATTAACATAAGCATGTAATATAACTCAAGCAGAAATTAGCACCTCATGACAACCCATTCTCTACTCTCAATGACCTCCATCCTAATTTAATGTTACACCTTACAACTTACGGCTCTCCATTGCAAGAACTGTGATATTATGAACAGCATTTGTCTCTCGATCCAAAGATTTGGCAGTTGTAATAACTCCACTGTTGGCATCAATATTGAAGTATCTCTCCAAGTCTGTGTTTCTGTCAATTGAATACCTAATTGAACATTAAAAAAGAAAGAAAAAAATACTTCAATATTTGTTTGATTACAGTTTGCTAAATTTATTTCATTAATTGCATAACCAACCACCAAATCCTGCTGACTCCACAATCTGTCATATATTAGTAACATAAATACGTGCTTAGTTTAAAGCTTCACCAATGTTATACTCGGTTCATAACTGCTTGTCGGTAATCTTTTTGCTTTTCTGTCAGTAAAAAATAAATACCCTTGTATAGATATCTTCACAGTGGATTGTTGAACTAATGAACTTCAAATTTATTTTATTATTATTTTGGCTCCCCAAAATCATTTACAAAAGATTTAGTAGCCCTTGCCATGGTTATAGGTCCCTCTAAAAAGAAACAGACGTAGACATCTTGCCCATTCACATACACATAGTAACTTCTTTTGTCTTGACAACACCAGCCTAATCTTAATCCTCCAACTTTTTTTAATTAATTGATTTATTTTTGATGTAGGGTTCCATGATTCATTGTTTGTGTATAACACCCAGTGCTCCTTTCAATATGTGCCCTCTTTAATACCCATCACCAGGCTAACCCATCCCACCATGCCCCTCCCCTCTAGAACCCTCAGTTTGTTTCTCAGAGTCCATAGTCTCTCATGATTTGTCTCCCCCTCTGATTTCTTCCCCTTCATTTTTCCCTTCCTACTTTTTTTTTTTAACATATAATGTATTATTTGTTTCAGAGGTACAGGTCTGTGATTCAACAGTCTTACACAATTCACAGCACTCACCGTAGCACAACTCTCCCCAATGTCTATCACCCAGCCACTCCATCCCTCCAACCCCCCACCACTCCAGCAACCCTCAGTTTGTTTCCTGAGATTAAGAATTCCTCATATCAGTGAGATCATATGATACATGTCTTTCTCTGATTGACTTATTTTGCTTAGCATACTTAATCCCCCAACTTTTAAAAAATTTCTCACTCAGGATCTTGACCAGGATTCCATAGATATGTTTCAAGGTAGAACCCTTAAAATTACATGAATATTTTGGTGTGTAGAAGCGTTTTCTCACAATATCTGCTATCCAAATGTTAGTGAAAAATGTTCCACCTATATTCTAATTCCATTATGCTGTTATTTGTTCCATACACAAAATTCACCCACCTCCAATTAATGACTATCTTCAAACACCGCAACCCCACCCCGAGTGGTTCTAGTTGAGTGAAGGAATCTCATTTAAAAGCAAACAATTAAACAAAAGAACAGATAAGCAAACACATACCAATTTAAGAATGTATTTTATGTTTCCATAGTTTTCCAACTACTATTATTAAATAGAATCATCTACTTCTAGTCTGCTGTATTATAAAATGCTAGAAACATAGCAAACATAGCAAGGAAAGAGGAGGCATTAGAAAATATTAGAAAATTAACCACAAACTAACAAATACTGTCTTTGTCCAGCAATACGTATTTAGGTATTAAGAATATTAGGAACTTATTTTCTGATGGTTTCTATTTTCTTGATAGCATATGAAACAAGGTTATCAGCTGAGGGAGCAAAGAGGAGAAGGTAGTTTGAGAAGGAGAGAGAAGTCATTTATTGTAAGGGACAGAAATATATATAAATACACACATGCACACAGAATAAGGAATGTATAATGGAATGGCTATGCATTGTGGATTGGCACTTTGAAATTTATGTTCATCAATTTAATGTGAGATCAGTCATCCTGCCTATCTGTCTTGCTCTGTGTCACCCATGTGTTTGAAGGTACACAGAGAGCATAGGGTTGGGTTTAACTAGTCATGGACAATGGAAAGAGAGAGAGGAGTAGAGATGATAGGGGCATGCACACAGGAGTGATAATAATGAAGGTCCATGGTATAGAAGTTCATAAGAAAGCATTAAGGAAATAAGGGAAGATAGATTGATATTGAGAAGATTCTGATAGCATCAGGTTGCAGAACTGCTAGAGTGGGAGGTGGTGGACAAGGAATGAGATCCTTGAAGTAGATTTTCAGTAGCAGCATATATATGAGGGCTGAAAAGTCAAGAGTATGTTTTTAAAAGTCTATGACTAAATCAAGGCAGAAGAACAGATCACTGGAGTCAAGAAGACCAAGAAAATAAAAGGCCAACATGTTTAATGAGTCATTGGTATAATTTAATCAGTTACCAATCATCATGCCAGGAGTTTTTATGGGAAAGAATAAAATGATCCAGGGACTAAAATCTTCATTGAATTAATGTGATTACTGTATATTTGGTGGTTGATGGCAACATGGAAGATTCTAAGTCTGATGATGCATTCCACAGAAGAGTTGAGGGCTTTGAAGGAAAAAGAAAATTAAATTGTTTGAAATGATAATGGCAGTACAAACAAAATGTACTCACACTTCCAAGATCTGTGGTACATGGGACATGAGAAAAATAAATCTTACTTGAGTTTCTCCCTACCCTCTTACCATCAATTATTATAGCTGAAGTGTTTTTATTTATATCAAAATCAAATTGTTCCACTTATTCTGCACATCCCATTTGCTCTGACCTTCTCAAAAACGTTTTTCCTTGGAATAAGATATTTTCCCTCTGTATTTTATCTGAATTGAAAGCAAGTATGTTTTCTACTTTAAAAAACAAATTTCCTCTATGTGTGTCCAGTTCATCATTGGCCTTCATATCGTCAAATCCATTGTTCACCTCTCTATTCTTTTCTTACTCTCTCATTCAAATATACTATGATTGACCACTGACTCCTCCTTAAAACACATTCTCCATTTGCTTTATTAATACCACATATTCTCTGTGTTTTTCCTACTTCACTGTCCGCTCCTTTGTAGTCACCTTGGCTGATTCACTTTCCTCTTCATGACTTCTCTTTACTTAAGCTCCTGCGGGTCCTCTTCTCTTCTTTATATAAAATGCTTTTCCGTTGAAATTTATACAGTCCCATGGCTTAAGTAACTTCTATACTTTTGGTTACTCCCAAAATTACATAAAATCTCATTGGCCCACCAGACTTATATATTGAATTACCTGCTTAATTTCACCACATGGATATACAACATGAACTGAAATGTAGCACGTCCCAACTGATATTATAACTCCTACCACCTCCCAAACCCTCACCTCCCCTACTCTTTCTTTTCCAAGCAAATGATACCATTAATCACTTGATTGCTCAAACCAAAAATCTAGAATTTGTTGGTGACTTGTTTTTCTCCCTTACTTTTGCATCCAGTTTCTTAGCAACTCCCAATGACCACATGTTGTAGCCTAGATTTTGCATCATTTTATTCCTTATCAACATACATAGGAGAAAACCAACAAATTGGTCTCCTAGAAATGATAAAGGGAGTCAGAGCAGATGTAGGAAGAGAATAAGCTGTTGGCTTGAGAAGAGATAGAAGATCTTGGCAAGGACACGGAGGACACAAACTGTCTAGAACATTCTGGATGGCGGTTATGCTTCTTAATCCCCAGGACTTGGGATCACCCAGAATTAAAGGAGTTCCCTATTTTCTACCAGCCCCTCTAGATATACAAAAAAACTAGATTTTATATATAAGGCATTCACTACTGTATGAAGTTACCTGAGAAAAGCAATCCCTCAGTCAGGAAAAATAAAATATGGGCACTCTTTAGAGTGAGAGGTACATGTCTCTCAGGAGGGCTGACTGAGTCAAAAGAAAAGGAAGACTCTAAAGAAGTTTGGAGGAGCACACTCTTTGCAGTTCTGCACCTACTGGCCTCGGCATTGAAATGTTTGATGGCCTGAGTCAACTAGAGGCTGAGCAGAAAGGAAGCGGATTGGTGTTTCTCTAATCACATACCAAAGTGAATGTCAGTGCATCTTCTAGTGCTGTTAGCGGTGTGTGGACTCACAACAATTCCTCTAGTTTCTGCAAATTACAGCCTAAAAAAATCTTGGCCTCTTTCAATATATATATTTTGGAGTAACCAATTAGAGAGATCACCTCTGTATTTTTATTGCTACAGTAATTAAAGCTTCTGGTCTATCCATTTACTAGTCAGACAGCTCAAAATCTTAATATCTTAATATCCAGTCTCAATCCTCAAACCAACAACTATATTTGCTAGTCTCCTATGTAGATGTGGTATTGGTTCCTTGATATTGAAGTTTTAGCAAATGAGATGAAAGTTGTTGAGTCAAGCATCACTGAAAAACTCCTTAAATGATAGGACAGAGCTGTTAATTCAGCTGGCATTTGATTTCTGCCCCTTCCCCTCCATCACACCTGGGACATGAACACAATGGGATGTGGTCCAAAAGCCAAGTTGTAAATATGAGGTGATGAGTGTTTGATATGAGAAGCCAAGGCCCTTGATGACATTACACTGCCAAATCGTCAGTCCTTGGGTATATAGCTCCAGACTTCTCATTAGTAAGTCATTAGTGTAAAGCTTTGTTGCTACTAGCCAAACACAATTTCTAACTAGGGCAAGCAGGTAATATTATTATGGTATTTCAGTATTGGATACTAAAGTCTCACAGTTGGTTGTTGATGGAGCCAAGACTCAGAACCATGTCATCTGAGCCATCTTCCCATTATATACCACCACCAGACTTATATATTGAATTACCTGCTTAATTTCACCACATGGATATACAACATGAACTGAAATGTAGCATGTCCCAACTGACATTATAACTCCTACCACCTTATTTATTACCTATAAATAAGCTTTTAGTCCCTGCCACTTACAACTCTACAATTCAGCTTCTTTTCACTTTTTCCCTATGCTCTCCTATCTAAAACTGTGGGTCAAACTGATGTTTTAACTGATTTATAAAAAGATCATGTGTATCTCCATTTCTTATTCTTTTTTTTTTCCATTTCTTAATCTTATGCGTATCCTCATGTTGGTCTTCCTGTACTCCATTCTTCCTCCTTTCCAATTATTTTAGTTCTGTGTTCCTTGAAGATAGTCCTCTACCAGTAAGGCGGCAAGCCTCTCCAATTACATTAAGAAAAAAGTTTTTTTTTTTTTTTTTTTTTTTTTTAAATACTCAGGGAGTCTCCAAGGCCCTGGATATGGAGCAGGCACAGAGGGGTTGTCTTGCCTTCTCTAACTCATCCCCGTCTTTCCCATCTTTGAATGCCCTTAGAGCCCTCACACCTGAGACTTAATTGCCATCCTGGAAAACTGCGCTCCTGCCTAAAATCAGAGACCCTCAGGCCTGAGTTTTGGGGCTTTGCTTGTGGAGAAGAGCAAATGGTTTAGAATGTGGTTGGTTTATTTGTGGGGGAAAGGAAGGCTCATGGGACAGAGTCCTGCCATAGATCATTTTGAAGAAAATGGGTAATGGTTTTAGAAAGAAAGCCCAAGAATAGTATCAGAAAGCAGAGAGATTTAAACCTAAAAGCTAAGATTTTTAAATTTTTACCAACCCAACAGTTTTCTTCATCCTCAATCCACACACCTCGCCCCTGCCCCCACAATATCAAGTTTCACTTATATCACACTAGTAATAATTTTGGAAATTATCATAAAAATAATGTAGTATGATGTGATGTGACTATGGGACCCCAGGATTAGAAGTCAGGAGACCCTGGGATATTAGCACCTAGCTTGATCTGACTACTTGTGGGACTACCATTTAATCCCTCAGCTCAAATTTATTAATCAGTAAAGTGAGTTGAAATAGAGATCTCTAAAATTTTGTATGTGGCTGATCTTAGCAATTGTCCTACATTATCACAGAGAGTCACTGCATATTTTTGTTACTGTAATTTCCCTAGGATCAAACCAAAAATTAGTACACTTAGTACAGGGAAATCAAGGATGTACCTATAGTATATTGCCAAGAAAAAAAATAATTCTTAGTCAAGGCAAAATCTCTGAAGTTTAGTTCACTAAAGCCATTCTGTTTTTAAAAATATAACAAACACATATAATCCATAATTGGCCTTTCTTGGTTTGTATAAAGAATACAGGCTGTCACTAAAATTCTTTAATGTTTAATGCAGTGAACAGTTGGAGGACACATATTTGGATCTCCCTGTTCCTTAGATCTTAAACTTTTTTTAAAAAAATTATTTTATTTTAAACTAAAAACAAAAACTAAAGCAAAAACAATTTACAAATTATGCCTTTTTAAGAAACTCTGCAGTATGTAGGATCTGTGGATTTTGTGCTCCCAGAGAAACCACAAACCACGTAGTAGGAATGAAAGGACAAAATTTATAGCCACGACCCTGACACTAACCTACTGTACTTATTTGAGCTTTCCATTGACCATTTATACTCTTCTGTTTCTTTGGCTGCAAAATGAGAAGGTTTTATGAGATGATTTCTCATTTCCAGATTTAACATTAGATGTTTTAAAATAAGTTTTTGTATACAGTATCTTCTATAGCTCGATAACAAGAAGGCTGGGACCACATCTTAAACATCTGTATATGCTTAGTGTTTTGTACATCTGCTATAAAATGAATTCCTTAATAAACACCTGTTATTATCATTGCTGCTATTTCATAAGCTATGGAGATCAATCAAAATGCTCTTCCCAAGGAGCATTCTTATTGCCCAGCTATTGATATGCATGTCAATGCTCTAAAATAGGACGTGTGGGTGAGTGAGCTAGATTAACACAAATGTGTCACTGCTACTCCCCACATGGCCAAAGATAATGTGATAAATATACATGGACAAATCTGAACAACAGAAATAGCTGAATGATTTGAGTTGAAACCTTAATCTCCTAAGATATTTGTGTGTGTGTGCATGTGCGTGTGTGTGCACGTGTGTGTGTGTGTGTGTGTGTGTGTGTGTGTGTATGTACTGCTGCAAGGAGTAGAAAGGTTCTGATACAGACCTTGCTAAATTAATGGAACCACATGTTCTGTGTGACCGAGGTGGGGGGGCAGATTTATTACAACAAAGAGATGATAATGCTTGCCTTATCAGACTTTAACAAGAAATCTCTTTAAAATAAACCACTGAGTTTAGTACTTAGTGATGCCACTGTTTGCATTCTCACCCCCTTCTGATAATGGCAACTCAATATTCCTTTGGCGATTTAAACCTTCCCAATCTCATGCAATCTTGATGGTACTCAGAATCAAGATGCCCAGAACTTCCTGGGTAAGAGACAGTACACACGTCCTAAGACAGGCCAAAAAACTTTCCAAGAAACTGTGAACCTTAAACAGGGGGCCACAAGAAAAGAACAGGGTTGGCATGGGTTCGTCCCACTGACGCATCCTCAAAAGACTATTTGCTCATTCTTGCTCCTCATATTTACAGAAAAACCTTACTCCTCTCTTTTCTGAGGACCGGCTATTCAATTTTTCCTTTAACTCTGTGAGCTATCCCCAATTATTTCAATAAATTCCTTTTCCTTTTTTCTCAGTTACCAATGCCAATTTCTGTTATTGCAACTAAAGAATGCTAACAGTACAGTTCAAGATAAATATAGCTCCTTAATCTTTCCACCTTATATATAGTTCCCAAAGACTCACACCAAAAACATTATGGATTTTGTATTCTTCTATTCATCACACTTTTCAATAAGCATTTTAAATGTGGAAAATACTATAAGGGACAAATCAAGAGAAATGTAATCTTCAATAAATTCATTCTACCTGGAGTCTTCAAAAAAGCTAACTCAGAAGACCTTTGCTCCGAGCCGAGTTCTAATTCCAGAGCAATATAATAAAAGATGGAAAAATGGATCAAATAGATTAGGAATTTCCTACTTAACACATTTTGAAAATTATCTCTAGATCTTAATTATATTACTATAACAAAAAACACATTTTTAAAAATTTTCACCATACCTGAACAGATATATTTTCATTTTTAGTGTTAGTTATATTAAATTGGGCAGCATTTTGAAATAGATTATACCTCATGTTTTCCTGATAGAATTGATTTCTGTTACTGTTCACATGAACCACTATTTTTCTGTATGTTACTGGCTAATTTCTTAGAAAATCGGATAGTAACAAATAATTTAAAGTAATATGTATGAATATATACATGTATATAAACTCCTTAAAAAACTACACACTGAATTATTCAAACATCCCAAATGCGATCATACTAGTCACACTACATAATGTAATATCTGATACTATTTTGTCACCTTTGATCTGAGAACATACAATACCAGGAATGCCAAAAGAGCCTGCAGGTAAGTATTATTATCGTGGTATCCTTAAGCATAAATGCAAATGTAGTTCTGTATTTAAATTGTTAGAAATGCTGAAAATAATCCCCATTAATTTTTATGAAACCCTCTTCACATCTGATCTTATTTGTAATAATATCATGTTTCAATCCATTGGCTATTTTTAGTATCGGGACTTTGGGCTTGTGCTGCCTATGGAAGTAAATCTGATTCCATAAAACAGCAGTAGACTCTTAGTATATAACTAAATAAAACATAAACAGACTTTGCATAATGTTTTCTTGGTTTGTTCAAATCCTGCCATCCCTCAAAGCCCTGCTTATGCTATCACTTCTTCTAATGAAGCCTCATGTCCGGCGACCTCAGAGTGATTACCATTTATCTCACAATTGGCCATGTTACAGTTCTGACACTTTCTTCCCTCATTGTGTTTAACTTTTATGGGATCTTACATCTTCAACCAGATTCTAAGTTCCTTGAGGTCAGAGAAAATGTTTTATTCATCTCTGTTTTTCCTGTCCGTATTCTCCCTAGCACTGTGCACAAAGCAGGTTCTTAATAAATGTGTGTTGATGCACTGCTCCATCTCCCAGTGCTGACATGAGGAATGAAGAGTGCTCCAGACTCTAGGCTGCTCTTACAGTATCTACCACCTCACTGATGAGAAACACAGGAATGAAGTTTCTACCATTCAGAAAGATGATCAAAATCATCAGCAGAACATGACCTGTCCTTCCAAGTTCAACAGATAAACCCTGATATTTGGTATTCAGGGCCAAAATTTACATGAAATAGTAAACAACTACAAAAACATAAAAAGCCAGAAGTATGCTAGACCATAATTATCACTTTTGCTTTTGAGAGAGAGCGCCGAATCCTAACCATTAGACCACCAGGGACGCTTCACTTTTGCTTTTGAAAAAGCCTCTTCTTCTTGTCTTTTCTTCCCCCTCCCCCGCCCCCAGGCTAGGTAATCTCAACTATCACATCTAATTTCCACTTTTGGCCTCTAGTTTCTATTTGGGAAGAGGAAAACAATGTATCCATGACACGTGGGGGAGGTAACATACCTGGCTGCTAGGCAACGTATAACGAAGATACAACAGTTCACAACAGTGTTATTATATTCTGGCTAAGCAATGGGCTCTGAGTTCATTTAATCTTTCCATCTAGTGCTACTATACTTCTAGATGGCCAAAATGCTTTATGGTGATGTAGGTGTCTCGGTCCTCTTTAAGGAAAGGGCAGATGCACAGAGAAGAGTTACGCATAGCTTTGGCTGGTGTTAAAAGTAGGCAAAAATAAAAAGTGCTGAGTAAGGCAGGGATCATGTGAGAGGAGGCTCTCAATTTTGCCTTGCCGGAGGAAAGTAAATGTATTTCTTTCTAGAATTCTAGTCTCTCACTCCACATATTGGTAAATATTCCAAATATAAATAGCATATGCTAGATTTTAGTATTACACTACAAAAAATGTCAATAAATTTAAATACTAATTATCCAACTTCCCATCCTGGTTTACAATTCAAGTACTATTGGCCTAATTTTAAGAAATTACAATGAAACAAATACTACTTTCCCATCCCTCTAAGAACCACAATGTGAGCACAAAGCTCACAATCCTAAGACTCTTCAGGTTCTATCTCAATCTGGAAATTCACTCATCCTAGGATCTCAGCAGATCATGCCCCCTGCCCATCCATGGCATTTGTTGAAGGAGGGCTTACATTTTGATAGGAACTTGAGTGTCCAATGCAAACACATATTTATGTCCATTAAACTGTGTAATATTGTCTCTATATTGGAACATATGTGAATACAAAACAAATTTCAGTACAGATCGCCAATACAATTGCTTGTAAAGTATGTCTCCTTTTGCTGACTTACTGACCTTGAAACACAAATGGGATGCAAACAGAAAAAACTGTAATAATAGCAATGTACAATGATAATACTTCCTAATACTAAAGTCATGATTCTCAGTTTAAAATCATTAGTTACTTTCCCTTTATTACTTAATCTTCAAAAACCTTGGGATAAAGCAGGGATAGGGTTTGCTTTTCCTTCTTACTGGGCACAGGGAAACTTAGGTGGCTCAGGGGCATCCCCTAGGTCACTCGGTAAATAGCAGCGCTGAGAAGAGAACCAGTATTCTAGAAAATGCACAGGAGTACACATCTATTTATCAAACTACAAGATGAGGAACTTGGCCTCTTAAAGGGCATCACAAATAAATAGGAGAGGAGAAAAATATCAAAGACAAATCCAGAAAAAAATCAGCCATGAATGACTGAGCGACCTTATAAAAAATAGTATAAAAATGTTTCAAGAAAACAAGTAGTAAATATTAAGTCAATAAATTAATTTTACAAAAGTAAAAGAAATACACACAAAAAACCATTTTAGTCCACTTGGCTGTACCTCTTTAAATGTGAGATTAAGGTGTTCAAAAACTGACATAAGCTGGTATTAACCTGACCTTTCAGGTCACCTTCATTAGCCTTAAGAAAATGAAAATGAGGTAAAAATAAATTCCTGGCCAGCCTCTTTCACTGATGAAAGCCACAGAGATCTTTACCTCCAAAATCAACAGAGTTCACTTTCTGACCTTTTTATATCTGTGCTTCAGGGAGGAGACCTGGAGGTCACTTCATCTCTAACTCAAGTCACTTACCACTTGGTCCCACTCTCCCTTCTTCCCCAAATTATTATATAATGCTGCATTTTTTCAAATAAAATATTATAACAAGTGAAATATTGACGTGGAGAGGCTTTAGCAGGATGATACACAAGGAAATGGGTAAAGGAAAAAGAAGAAACAAGATTTAACTTCTCTCATTCAAGTACTGTTACGTATTAGTGTCTCTTTTTTTATATCTCCAACTTCATGAAAGCATTCTCTTTCTCCCCACGAAATTAAATGACTTAAGCAGAAGTGAGACTATTCCAAGTAGCTGATCTATGCCTACAATCATGCTGTGTCTGATCATAAGAGGAGGAGACTTACGTGTTTCTGTAAGAGAGGTGATGCTATAACAAACCCCAAATTCAAGTGTTCGCAAGTCAACAAGACTTGGTGGATGGAGCTGAGCTTAAGTCAGGAAGCTGTTTTGGCAACGAAGGCTGGGCTATTACAGGGAGAAGGGGAAGGCTTGTTCTAACATCTGGTACATTTGTGATTTTTAAAGGTTCTATGACACAGAAGATTATATTCTTAGGAATAGTTTATGATCATTTAATATAGTCATCCATAGAGCCTGAATTTATCATATAGATGGAAATGATGAGTATGACTTCATTTTTTTTTTTTTAAGATTTTATTTATTTGACAGAGAGAGACACAGCGAGAGAGGGAACACAAGCAGGGGGAGTGGGAGAGGGAGAAGCAGGTTCTCTGCAGAGCAGGGAGCCCGATGTGGGACTGGACCCCAGGACCCTGGGACCATGACCTGAGCCGAAGGCAGACGCTTAACGACTGAGCCACCCAGGCGCCCGGGTATGACTTCATTTTTGAACTAACAATTATTTTATGCAAATCCTACATTAGACTATGATATTAATATCAGACAAAAGAGAAGGAAAGGAGAGCAGTTATATATGCCTAAATAAGCTTATTATTTTAGGGAGGTAAAAGATTATGCTTTTCTTAACTAAGAATCATTGTCTAAATTACAGATTTTTTCTTTTTTTTTTCAGATATTTTTCATAACACTTTGTCGTCAATGTCCAAACTTAGCTCAGAAGTTAGCTCAAAAGCACTTAGCATTGCCGGATAGCAGTTAAATCTAAAAAACTGTGGTTAGCTTATAAGCTAAATATATCTGAATATAAAACATAAATTGATTTTTGTACTTTATTAGACTTTGTAAAAAAAAAAAGTCCAAAATGTCACATTAAAAAGTTTTACTTATGAGTGCAAATTAAGACATGTAATACAAAGTAATTTCAAGTATATTCTCTGTAAAATATTCACCTAAAAAGATGTATCATATGTACACACATACTAACACATGCATACACAAAAACGTACATGTAGATCTCAGGTTGTAAATTAGAGGTAAAAACTGTGAAACTGAATGTTGTGGTATTCTGAAGTGCTTACCTATCATCATTCTGTTAGTTGTAAAGAGATCCGTTGCTTAGAACCATGTGTCTAGTCTCGATACAGTACTATTGATAAAACATTTGAAAAATAGTCCTTATATATAGATACAGTATTATTTAATTTTTTACAAGTGGAAACAATAAACTAAAAAATATGCTACCCAAATAGACCAAGATGTAAAAAAAATGATTTGCTTAAAAGTTAATCCCTAATTTTAATTGTTTATAAAATTAGTTTTCTTATATATGTCCGTATCCTACAACTAGGACATGCATCACTTCATCTTTGAACACAGTTTGCTTTGAAAGAGCTCAGGATAATTGATTCAATAGGAACATCAGCTATGGCTTGTGGATGATAATGAATGCCTAGGAATATTGCTACATAATAATGGCCTTGAATAATCAGGTGAAACATTTTTAAATTAGTAAAATGTCGAGTTGTTCTGATCCCGTTTCACTTCCGCTGCTATGGCTCAATACATATACAAAACCGGTCTTCATTTGCTGTGAATCAAAAGCATCATAATATAGAAACACGAGTTGTGAATAAAGCACATTGTTGTAAACTGCAGGAAAGAAGAGCAATGAGCTTTTACCTCACAGGGCTGTTGGAAGAATCTGGGTCATGAGCTGCTACAGTGCCAATGATATTCCCAACTTGGGTAGCTTCCGACACCTCCATGGGGTACAAAGGTGAGGAAAACACGGGGGGCTCGTCCACATCTTCCACAATTATCTTCACTGTTGTCGTGTCACTGAATGGCCCCAAGCTTAGAAAGCGAGGGTCGGCATCTTTGTTTGCAGCTTCTATCCGGAGTGTGTAACTTGTTTTGGCTTCAAAATCCAGGTCCTATAAAGAAAGTTATTAGGGAAATTAAATTACCAATTAGTCAGCTAAGCAGAGCCTTTTCATTTATGAATGTTAATAAGCATAGAAAGGACTCAGCCACGAAAATGCACCATCAGCATTCACAAATAATAAATAATAATGCCAATCAGAATCCTTGCTGCTTTTCTGGCTCATAGACAATGGTAAGTGCTTTGGAGCTAGCTTAATCCACTCTGCTGCCGTGCATTGCATGGGCAAAAGCAAGTCTTTAAAATATTATCTGAAAGACAACTGATAAGATTGAAAACTCTTTCCAACAGGGACATCAATATAATATCCTTCAACCATGTAATTTAACTGCACTATCCAGGGGTGCACATTAAAAAGAAAGAAAAATATAACTTTCCATTGGATTTCTCATTTGAAAGGTCATCTTTATTGATTTCAGGGACTCCATTACAATCCTGAGCTTTTAGGTGCTCCAAAGGCAGCCACACTGTATAGGTGGGTTGTTGAGTTTGTGCTGTCTGAAAACACAGCCAATTCTCGATGAAGCACAATTTCTTTCTCCACAATTCCTCAACCAGTATACACTGTGTCTCTGTTTGTATCTGATGGTTGAGAGTTATATTCCAAAATCTCAGTTCTGCAACTTTCCAAGAGGATTAGCATGCCAACACTTTACTCAAAAATAGTGACCCAAGTAAAACCATTTGGTAGCTTTAAAAAGTTGTAAGGGCAATTAAATGTTGTCCTAGGAAAGCACCATCTATGAAAAAAAATTATATACACAATATGCTGAAGTTGTTTGTGACAATAAAATGCTTCTCTTTTTCAAGGAGAGAGAAGAGAAAGAGAAATGCTTTCTCTATTTTCAAATACAGAGTCACAGATCATTATGACTTTTTTTTTAAAGATTTTTATTTATTTATTTGACAGAGAGAGACACAGCAAGACAGGGAACACAAGCAGGGGGAGTGGGAGAGGGAGAAGCAGGCTTCCTGCTGAGCAGAGAGCCCGATGCAGGGCTCGATCCCAGGACCCTGGGACCATGACCTGAACCGAAGGCAGACGCTTAACAACTGAGCCACCCAGGCGCCCCAGATTTTTATGACTTTTGATCTCAATCTCACCACCAAAAAACTGTCCCAAAATATTCCTTACATTCAAGGAGATAAAACAAAAATAATTTTTTAAAAAGTAAAGAAATGGACCAAAATGCTACCAAATATAAAGCATGGTTTACTTAATTGTAATTTTTACAAATGGTTATGTAACAGAAAAAAGTATTAGGGAAAAGGGGCCAAAATGTAATGTTGAGAATTGGAATCCAATTTCATCTCATGTACATGGGCATGTGTGTGCACACATGTAGGAATGCATATATTCCAACCCATCCCCAAAGGTGTGATGCTGACTAAAATAAACAATGTGGTCATATAAACAGAAAATAGGATATACATACAGAGAGAGACACACACTGTATGTGTGTGTGTGTGTATATATATATATATGTCTATACGACGAACAGTATATATATGTACTGTTCATATAAAACATAACACGTGCACACAGAAATCCATGTACATACAAAATATACAAATATAGATGTGTATTTGCAGATATATGTTACACAAAAAGTCTCCATGGCTCATCTCTGGTTAATACTGAGGGAAAAATATATAAATCAATACTCAAAAATAGGTTTACAGTATCTAGATCAGGGAGCACTTACTAAATGTTTACTAGCTGCACATCTGTCTCATCCAATAGATTGTAAGCTCCAGACTGTTTTGTTAATTACTAGCATTCCCAGGGCCTATTATGAATTCAGTACTTAGAAGGGGCTCAATAAATTCTTGTTGAATTAGAAAAAACTAGACCACAGATAGCCAGGACACAGAGCCTTAAAATCGAACTATAGTTTTGCCCCAGGGAATCCTGATAGCCAAAAGGAGGGGGTGGGAGAAAGAATAGTCAGGTATACTGGTTTTCTTTACCACAAAACACTTCTTAGAATTGCTACAGGAAAATGCAGTTTTCTTTTTGAGCTTTCATAAGAAAATGCAGGGGCATGTGGTACAGAGTGCCCTAAACACCACCTTATTAACAAATTCAGTGATATTCTGATGATGATGCTACCTTTTTTGTCTATTACCTAAAAATATTTCCAGTGCAGTGGTTCTCAACCAAATGTGAGGATCAGAACTACCCAAGGGAGTTTTCTGACACATGTGTGGCCCCTTCAAAGAAGATTTTGATTCAGCAGATCCAGGAAGAAGCCCAACCATATGTATTTTTAAAAAGGGGGGGGGCCTCCTAGGTGGCTCAGTCAGTTAAGCGTCTGCCTTCAGCTCAGGTCATGATCTCAGGGTCCTGGAATCGAGTACTGCGTTGGGCTCCCCACTCCCCGCTCCACAGGAAGCCTGTTTCTCCCTCTCTCTCTCCCCTGCTCATGCTCTCTCTCACTCTCATACTCTCTCAAATAAATAAATAAAATCTTTAAAAAAGAAGGCTCATTGGGTAATTGTGATGCAAAACCTCTTGTAAGAAGGCCGACCTCTGCATTAACACTGTATTGTACCCATACATGTAATCTAGTATTTAATTTGGGTATTGCTAAGGATAAAAAAATTCTTTACCTAAATGCATTTACTTACTCTAAACATACTCAAAAATAGCTTGGATATTAACCTGTGTACTTTGTTCCTATATTACTTATAAAACTGACAAATAATGAGTGAAATCTTATTTTTATATAGTATGTGTCTATGTATGACAGAAGTGTCTTAAAAATCCTGTTTATCATCTCCTTTTAAATCAATTCAAAACCACAACCACTTTTAAGATATTCATCTAGCTCTTTCAAAAGGGATAACAAGTATTTGTGTATTCAAGTAAAAGTTTGACTGGCATATGAAAGAAAAATTTTAAATTTACTGCACAAATGAATGCGATTATTTTATAGCAACTTTTTTTTTAATGTGTCTAAAAGGCAACAACATGAGGTATAGACATCTGGATGCCACTGAGTCATAATGAAACACAGTATCATGCATGATGATTGTTTGCCTAAGAGCTATTATGAAAATAGAGCAATAAAAGAATTCATACGAAAGGCTATGAATCAAGATTACAGACAAAAAAAATTGCTACACAAAATAATTTCCAGAGCAAATCAGAATCAACCAGACATCTAGTTTTCAAAGAGGGGTGTGGTGTGATAGATAGGGTTGTTAAACACATTGAAGAGAAAGCTTTTGTAATAAAATTTTAATTCCTATTTCTCTTTCTTATTGACTTTTATCTAAGCAATATGTTCCATAACTATTAGATTTAATGAACAGGGTTTTACTTGGGAAAAAAAAGTTTAACAACTGAGGAAACACAGAGTAAAAGGAAGAAGATAAAGGTAATGTCTAAATAGATTCTATCCAATATTGGAACTACATATCACTGGGGACTATATATAAGTGGAAATTAAACCAAAACATTCTTCAGACTGAGGCCCACAATAGCAAGCAATAAAGGGTGAAAAAGAACCCGGATTCAAAAAAAAAAAAAAAGAACCCGGATTCAAATGGGAGTCACGCAGACCCAAGCCAGTAACCCCACAGAGCCTTTCTGGGACCTGTAGAAGCTGTGCTTTCATCTGTCAAGTGACATGTGTATCAGAGACACTGAGAGAAGCAGCTTGTTTGGTATATTATTTCCTAGACTATAAAATAGTTCTGTTCACATTTTTGCCATCAGAGACGATGAACTGCAGGATTAAAAAAAAATCAGGGGAGCCTGGGTGGCTCAGTCGTTAAGCGTCTGCCTTTGGCTCAGGTCATGGTCCCAGGGTCCTGGGATCGAGCCCCGCATCGGGCTCCCTGCTCGGCAAGAAGCCTGCCTCTCCCCTACCCACTCCCCCTGCTTGTGTTCCCTCTCTCGCTGTGTCTCTCTCTGTCAAAAAATAAATAGAATCTTAAAATATATATATATAAATTAAACAAACAAACAAAAACTACAGAGAACAAACTGATAGTTAGCAGAGGGGAGGTGGGTCGGGATGGGTGAAATAGGTGAAGGGAATGAGCCCTGAGTAATGCTTAGAATTGTTGAATCACTATACTGTGCACCTGAAACTAATATAATGCTATGTTAACTATACTGGAATTAGAATAACACAATAAAAATCAGGCAGGGGTGAACAACTCTTTTCCTGTAAGGAAATAATACTAAATAATTAGGCTTTGCAGGTTGTACATTCTCTGCCACCTATAAATGAATTAGTGTGGCTGTGTGCCAATAATGCTTCATTTACAGGCAATGAACCATAAATTCTATAGAACTTTCACGTATCACACAACATTCGTCTTCCTTCCATTTTTCTCATTTAAAAATATAAAACCATCTGTAGTCCTTGAGCTGTACAAAAACAGACAGGCAGTGTTTGTCAACCCCTGATCTAAGGAGCCCAAGATAATAAGCTTATTTGTCCAGACTAGATGCTCACCTTTCTTCCTCCCATCCCTTTTACCACAATTGAAATGAACTATTCACTACAAGCAGCACACTTTTGTCTTCCAGTTCATATCACCTGCTGGTCCTACTTTCACATAATTTTGTCTTCCATTTGTCTTATTGAAATCTCATGGAGACCCACTATTACCTTCTTTATTAACGTTCCCATAATTCCCTTACCTAATGAATAGTAAAACTTCTTTATATGAAAAGCTAACCATAAACAGGAAGTTTTATCCTCATCTTTAACATGCATTTAAAAAGATGCAGGGCTGGTATTATTAATCGATGTGAAAACCAAACAGCAGAGAGTTCCAGTGAAAGTCCAAAGTTACATGTGTAGAGGGGGAAGACACACTATGTGAAGTCAAGGCTGTGTCCACCCACCACCCATTTCCTTCCTGCTATAGAAAGCAGGCTCCAAGAGTAACTAAGGTCTCTTATTATATGGCATTACCACATTGAGGCACCTGCCCACCTCACCAACCGTATGGGTTTGCTGTACAGTATTCCTAAATTTAAAACACTTAGAACATCAACTGACACTGAGTAACTGCTGTATAAATATTCACTTTGTTACTATTATATTATTCTTAGTGCCACTACTTCCTGCTAGATTATAAGCAAATCAAATGAAAGTTAAAATCATGCCTTCCTCCTCTATGTTTCGCCCGTGACACTTAGGCCTAAGTCTTCAGTAAAGTCAGTTTATAATATGATGGATTGAATTAAAAAAAGCAAAAAACAAAAAAAAAACTATCATTAATAGTGGGGTCTGAATAGTTCCCCTGCCATTTTTAGCCTTTTCAAAAGTAAAACCTAAGTTAAAACAGAATCTTGAATCCACTTAATAAAATCACTGCACTGCATTTTTCTTTCTCCATATAGCTGGGCTTCTGGTCTACAGCCAAATGTGCTCTCATTACGCTCAATGGCCTCCTTTTAGATCTTGCACTTTTGGGCGATGCTGGTGTTGATGTTTAGGAATTGATCCAAGTTAAACTCTTCCTTTGGAAATTGTTCATTCTGCTCTTCTAAACGTGGCATGGTACCAACAGGGCTGATGAGAGAGAGAGAGAGAGAGAGAGAGAGAGAGCGTGCGCACATACACACATGTGCCTGTCTATATATTTAGTGTCTATGTTAAATGTTGATTTTGTATAAAAGCACTAAGACTGTTTGTCATTTTTAAAAACACTTCTTTTTCTAGAGATTCCAGCTGTCTTTTGGATCAAAGCATATTCTGTTGCTTTCAATATCTTCCCCCGGTTGATCAAACCAATATAAATCTTTTTTCCCCTAAGTAAATGGGCTTAAATGAGGCCATACCTATGGAAAAATAACCCTCCATCACAATTTTCCCTTTACAATTATTTTACTCTAAATATATCAACTGTCCAGATCCTTAAAAGTGACCTATAACCTTGAAAAAAGTCTCTCTGCAAGAATAATTTTGTACAAATACAATAAGAGTTCTAAAGTGACTCCCAGAAGTCATTTTCAAAAAAGCAAAAAATACCTTTATTATGTACAACTACTCTACTGCCTTTGTTTTTTCCCTTCCCTGGGCTGTGCCGGAGAAAGTCTTAATGTTTTCCCACCTTGCCTGAATTTAGACAGGCTTCTTCCTGCTCTTGGCCCCTGACCGCCCCTTTCTTAGAGCAGTTAGTTTAGAAAACGGGTATTGTAAGTCCATTCTCTGCCCCTGTGAGATGGAAATTTTTTTAAAAGTTTCTTGACATTTTTACAGCCCAGGAATGTCTTCCTCAGGAAAAAGAGGGCACTTACTGCATGGAGCACTGGGTGTTATACGCAAACAATGAATCATGGAACACTACATCAAAAATTAATGATGTAATGTATGGTGATTAACATAATAAAATTAAAAAAACAACAACAAAAAACAGGGAGCCATTTCTCTGAAATGTCATCATCAAGGAAGATGGAGCCTCTATTTGCTAGCTGCTGCGAGGGGAGGAGCCAACCTTCAGCCTGAGCCTTGCTCCAAGTTGTAAAACTACCTCCTGTCATGAAGATACAAGAAAATTTACTTTTCCTTTAGGTAAAGCCGATTAGCACATACAGATGCCCTATAATCCCCCTATCCATACACACTCTAGCTCTTAACTCGCCAGCCCTCTGTCTCACCTGACTTGAGTTTAGACTGAATTCTGGCCTCCTTCTCCTATTGCAATATCTTTGAAGTCTGTCTTATCCTGCTTAAATCTGTCCAGTGCAATTTTTGTTGACAGTGCAAGTGATTTTAGCATCTCCTGAAGCTTTTTTTTTTTTTTCTCCTGAAGCTTTGTCTCGAAAACTTTTGTGAATCATGAAACCTATATCCAGATTTGGGCAATAAGCTATTTTTATAGAGGATAAGAGAAGGGAAAGATATGTTCCAAACTGTAATATATATAAGATTCTATATTTGGATGCACCATGTTGATGCATTAAAAAAAAAAAAAACTAGGGACAAACAAATCATCTAAAAAAGCAAATTAAATATAAGCAAATTTGGAACAAGCAAAAAAAGATTACTGGGTACCTCCATGTCCAGTTTATATTTCTATGAGAGTCATTATTTTAACTTTTCAAAAAATTATACTTTAATGCAGCTCTCTATCAGGGACTTGATACAAATATTCATATTTTGCAAATAGACTATTATCACTACACAGAAAGTATCTTTCACTACACAGAAAGTATCTTGGTGCTCTATAGGTAAATTAGGACCCTAACGAAGATATGAATAAATGCAGAAATGTTTAAGTCTGAAATATTATGTCAACATATTAAGAATAAAGTCAGGATACAAATACCGGGAATAATTAGTTCCATTATCTAGCCACACAAGTGTCCTCTGGCTTCCATGAGTACTTAAATTGACATCTCTTAACCTAGATACTAGAAAAAAGCAATTAAGCAGATATAACACATCTCCATTTTCTAACTTAAAAAAATCGAAGACCATCAACTAAATGCATATATGTTTCAGATTTTTAGTTGAACTTATCTAAGAGGTAGAACCATAAACTCCTAAATGTATTCCCCATTAACAATGCACATTTATATAGTCCTTCCCATTGCATTCTACAAGTTTTACAATATTAATTTATTAACTGCTCACACTCAATGGTTCTCACAAGATAATACTGTAAGATAATATAGCTCTTAACGGATCTTTCTGACAAATCTGGAAACTAAGCCAAGCACAGACTGAGTTCCTTGCTCATAATCCCACAGGGTGGCCCCAGTGTCTTTGTTCCCACAGACTAAGAAAAAAGATCAGAATGAATTGGAAGTATGAATCCGACAATCTAAAACAACAACAACAAAAAAAGTAGTAGTGAATCTCAGGATGATCACAAAGGAAGAAGGTAGGATAAACCATATAAAACTGATGTAGGAAATCAGCAGTCCATGCTGCAGTGATGAGAGAGAAATTGAGGGCTGTTATCACCAAAATGTCCACTACCATCACATATTATTTCAACTTGAGCACAGAATGCCTAAATTGGGAATTACCCAGATTCTTATCCACACCTAGTTAATTAATGTCTGGCTTTCTCTTTTATGTTCTGTTGTCAGGATTAGCTATTCCACTCACAGAAATGTCCGACTATGACTTCTGTGTTAATTTCCTACTGCTGCAGTAGCAAAACACCACAAATGTAGTTGCTTAAAAAAACATCAATTTATTGTTTTACCGTTCTGTAGTTCAGAGGTCTAAATCAAGGTGTTGACAGGACTGTGTTCCTTCTTAAGGCTTCAGGGAAGAATCATTCCAGCTTCTAGGAGCCACATGTATTTTTGGCTCACAACCCCTTCTTCCATCCTGCTCTGGTTCTGTTACCGCATCTCTTCTCTTCGGACTGAATCTTCCTGCATCCCTCATATAAGGACCTTGTGATTACACTGGGCCCAATGAGATAATCCATGATAATCTCCCCATCTCAACCCCCTTAACTTAATCACATCTGCAAAATTCCTTTTGTCATGTAAGTTGAACTACTCACAGATTCCAGAGATTAGGACATGGGTATATTTGGGATGGGGGAAAGAGGGCACACTCTTCTGTGTACCACAATCTCCTACTGTGAATTCAGTAGGCTTTTTTTTTTATTTCATTAGCAGAAAATAGAAAACAAACCTTGGAAATGACTATATTCCTGCCCAGCATCTAAAACGTGGTTCACACAACAGCTCAGGCAGAGGTCCCTATTTCCCAGTATGCACCACTGACTAGACCCAGTGACTTCCTATGGAAGGGTCTCACACATTTTCTGGCAGGCTGAATCCAGATTATGACCCAAAGGCAGTTTAGCTTATATTTTCCTTGGGAGCCTCTATCAAACAGCAGCAAACATTAATTTATTTTGATCCGCACCATTATTTTGTGAGTAACGCTAAAACAGGAGAGAAGACTATAGCATAAGTCAGCTGACCTGAGATTCTGTTCTTACTTTTGCCATTTCATATATGTGTAAACTGAAGACTTTTTAGTTTCTTCGGAGCACAGCTGGGACTCAAAATCTTTTTTTTCCTACTTTCCCAGCATCCAGTATTGTACAGCTCCTCTCTTTTCATGTGTTTTTTTTCACTCACTTCTCAAATCTGGCCTGGCCTCTCTTGCTCTGATGAATGTAATGTGGCAGCAGAGATGGATATTGGCTTCAAGAGATCCTGTAGCTTCTGTTCTTGCCATTCTTGGAACAAACCCAAGTTAGCAACTGGATGCTATGAGACACATTTCTAGCCCCCCCCCTTGGTTCAGCAGATGGACAGCCACCTCCCTAGAGGAAGAGCCAAGATGACCGTGTGTGAGCCTACCTAAGGCCAGCAGAAAAATCAGCTGGCTGAACCCCCACCAAATTGCTCACCCACAAAGTCATGATATAAAGAGATAGTGTTGTTTAAAGTGGTTGATTGTGGGGGTGATTTATTAAGTAGCAATGAATAGTTAACACAGCTGTGGAAAGAAATAGAATAAAAGTCAATGGCTTTGGGTTTTGATATGTGATGACAGCACATCCAGTGAAAATGAACCAAAATAGCCTTGAAATGACCAGATGAAATAGCGAGAGAGGTCATATCTAGACATGTGAATTTCTTTGAATTCCAGGCCCTTGACTCTTCTAATGATTTCCTTATTGGTTTATATCCTGTCTTCATTATCTAAAATAGATTCCAGGAACCATCAGTTCCCCCCTCTACTGATAATATATGCAATTCCTCGTCTTTTATTTATCTGAATATATTTAAATTTTAAGTTTGTTTTGTTGATCAGTTATTTATAAATTCTCTTAAAAAACCTCAGTCCTAAAAGGATAAAACAATTTCCCTTCTCTGAATCTTTCCCTGCCCTGCTAACTTAAATTTTTAGTTTCGCCAAGTAATGTCTCAAACATTCTTCCCCTCTATTATGTTTTTTAAGTAATTTCTGTGCCCAATGTGGGGCTTGAACTCATGACCATGAGATCAAGAATTGCATGCCTACCGACTGAGCCAGCCAGGCACCCCTTTCCCTTACTTTATATATATGCGTTAGTGATATTCTCAAGTGTCCCTTTAATTTTAATTATCATGCATATGAGTATGCGTCCCAGGACCAAGTTTGTACTCAAGACCTCTGCCTGGAGCTGCTAATCCTTATTCATGACATCCTAGATGTTATTACCCAGATATCACAGGCACCTCACATGTATTCCAAAGCATATTAATCATCTGCACAATCCCATTCTAAAGGAATGACACAATTATTCATCCAGTTACTCATACTAGAAACATTCAGTTTTGTCCTTAAATTCTCTCTCCAACTTTCTTATATAATCACTAAATCTTATCTCTTTCTTAAATATGTCTTTCTTGGAAGCCTACCCATTGAAACTATTTTAGGAAACAACACACAATGGAAAAAAAGACAGAAGTAAGGAAAAAAATGTACATTATCTGTGACTTGTACTAAGCAAAAAAAAAAAAAAAAGGTGATGGACTAATTGGAAAATGTCTTTGACATACACGTATTCTGAGAACACTGCTCTGATAACTGTCAACATCAAAGCAAACAGAAAATACTCATAAGCGAACATGACCTTTGCCTCTTTGATCAAGACTGTCCTGTGTTGACATTTATGTTACTATCAACTTCCTCCAAAGAGTGTCAATTTCTTATTTCCTTTTTAAGCCCCTAAATGAATCTCTCATCTTGGATTCAAACACTGCTAAATTTATACCTTAATAAGCAGATAGCCGATATATATGCATACATGAGCATAATGATTAAAATGATATAAGGATCTACTTAAATATACACAGGAACAATGGGTTGAATAAATTGGAAAATACAGTCTGAAATTCAGAAGTTAACTAAATTCGAGTTACTGTATTACTCTTATCACAGTCAGCCTTTAAAATTAAAATAATCCAAAACGCATGCCTTTTCCCAGTCCAATGAGGGAAATATCTTTGTTCCATTTTGAGAAATGTGCCTCTACAGCACCAGGATTAATTGAATTAAATCTTTTGAAAGAAAAATGTAATAATAAGAAAAATAAATTGGAAATGTTTTTGGTTTGACATACCTCCACCACACATCAGCAGCATTTTGTGAAATGCTGAAATACATACTTGACTCTGGGAATTAGCTCCTCATTATTGCAAGTAGTAGACAAAGGACACATTTCAATAACACGATAGTAAACCCCAGAGCTTAGAAATCCTCGTGGCAGAGCTGAAGGCTGAAGGGAAACTGTATATTCTCTTTCTCCCCTCACAGTGAAGGGATGTGGGCCACCTTATAAATACTTCTACAATGATGCTCTATTATTTGATGGCTTTGGCTTCATTCAGAATTTTTAAAGGTATGAATATAAGGAGATTATGAAGATAGCATAGAATCGGCCAGGAAAAGCTTAAATACGCTGTTTGACAGTAACAATGTGAGCCTCCAAACACCATCCATATGCCAGAGATGAATGTGTACTTATCCTTCACAGGAAATGCATCTTGAAAATGCTCATTTTTTTACTGTACTGTAACTCTATAGTAATGTATTTTATAAAAGCAAAATCCCATATTTAATCCCTACTGAGGTCTTATATTGAAAACTGAAGTACATTAGAGGAAAGATTGTCATATCTCAAAGGAAAAATAGGAAACTAAAGTTCCCGCATTGTAAATTATGATGCAAAAATGTAAGCAAAAAAAATTCTACGTGGAAAGAAAGACAGTTTTCACTCACATAGGATAATATTTAGGTTTACACTTTGTGAATCTGGAAGCCCTGTGTAATTGGTTGTAGAAGTTATTAAATCATTCATAAATGGCCAAAGCAGGAGCTTTAACTGTGAAACACTGTATTGTAATCATAATTTGAAACAGTATTTAAACTATATAATCATGTTTATAATTCTGTGATAATACCTATAAAAACCTTTAGCCTTGGGGATTCCGCCTATTTGGTCATATTTATAAACATTTTTTATATAAGACATTGGAACAAAAATAACATAAGTAAAGGTTATCTTTCACAATTCTGTACTTATTTTTCTTTTTCTAACATATTTGAAAAAGACTGGTTTCTTGTTCTCTCTCTGCTCTGAAGTTCACTCTATGTAAAATATAACATATGTAAATGTTTCAAAATATAACAACAGTTTGCTCAAACTGGAATAAATCTCATTATAACCATGACAGTGCATTGTTTATGACAAAGAAATGAGCTGAAGTTTTATTATACTATAGAGTAGAGAGAAAATAAGTTCACATGATTATCAAGCATGGTCCACAGGTACAAAATACCTTATTTCCAAGAGAAATGGCAATATAAATAAAGAGTGGAACTCTGTTATCCACATGTGAAATAATATTTAGAGACATTCACAATTATCAGAATGCATTATGTCAACATCCTAGCAGAGCCTGGTTGTAAATGTTTTCCTATAGTTAGGAGAGACTAGAAAACCCATCAAAATATGGGTCATTTTTTGGGACTGCCCATAGCATTCTACTGTATATCTAAATGAAAATCTTCAAATATTCTAAGAACAATTGAAAAATGCTTCCTTTGTTTTCCTTCAGAATTTCTTAGTTCTAGTAAGAATGTCCTTGTGACTCAGATCAGAAATCCAGAATGGATTTCATAGATGATTCCATTATTCCCTAGTACAGAAAGAATGCCAAATTTATGGGACTCTGTACATGTTTTTGCTGACTCCACTCACTGTGAGGAGCCTCTGGAAGCATTTTACCTGGAATGAAATACAGAGCCTCATTTCACTGAAATTGTGATAAATAAAACTGAAAATCAAAATCCTGTCCTTGAGGACCATATGCAATTGTTAGTTCTGACAGAGGGAATCAGAAAATCTTAAGGATAGACCTTCTTCATTCTGAAAACAACAACAACAACAAAAAACACTCTAGAGAGACTAATTATTTTTTTAAATGTTAAGCAAAAACACTCTTCTGAAATGGAACTCAGGATCCTGTTGGCTTCATGATGGAAAAACACTTGGATTTGGGGTTAAAGAGTGCCCTTATGAGGCTAGTGGACTACACTGCTTTAAGAGGAGGATTTTCATGAGAGACGATGGACTCTGAGAAACAAACTGAGGGTTCTAGAGGGGAGGGGCCTGGGAGGATGGGTTAGCCTGGTGATGGGTATTAAAGAGGGCACGTTCTGCATGGAGCACTGGGCTTTATACACAAACAATGAATCATGGAACACTACATCAAGAACTAATGATGTAGGGCGCCTGGATGGCTCAGTTGGTTAAGCAACTGCCTTCGGCTCAGGTCATGATCCTGGAGTCCAGGGATCGAGTCCCGCTTCGGGCTCCCTGCTCAGTGGGGAGTCTGCTTCTCCCTCTGACCCTCTTCCCTCTTGTGCTCTCTGGCTCTCATTCTCTCTCTCTCAAATAAATAAATAAAATCTTTAAAAAAAAAAGAACTAATGATGTAATGTATGGTGATTAACATAACATAATTATAAAAAGAAAAAAAAAGATGGAGGGTTTTAGGGGTAGTGGGCCAAGTATGGATATTCTATTTTTCATGAGTTGAAGCCACTTGCCTTGAAGATGAAATTTTGTAACAACAGTTCTTATGAGCTACAGCGAAGCTACTGATTTTTAACTTACTTTTGTAGCTATCATTATTGAAAACTCTTGTTAATTCTTACAATCCTTCAGTAAATTTTTTTTGGAATTTCTAAGCATATAACCTCGTTAATGATTATTTTACTGTTTCATTTCAATTTGTTGTATCCCTCTCTCTTATTCCCTTAGTATAAGGTAGATTGCTTTCAATCTAGTTGGACTAATAAAGTCTTTTTGAATTTTGAACAGCAATTTAAAGAAAGAATGGATTTGAGAAGCTAGAAATAGGTTGTAAACTCAGGAGCTATTAAAATAGTTTTGGAGTGAGCAATGATAACCAACCTTAGGATAATGCTAAAGAGAATAGAAAAAACATATAGCCAAGAGTTATAATGGATCAAGGAGGAACGAGAAGCTAGAAATGACTTCAAAGCTTTAAACTTAAAAAAAAAAATAGTGTGCGATTTGACTGTGACCAGAATTAACAATTCCCTAAAACTTTAAAAAATAATATTAAGAAATTGAAGATGTTTTATTACTGAACTAAATATATCAAATATATATATTTGTGTATATGTTTCTTCAATGCTTTATGCTCTCTATAATATGTGAAATGTATGTGTTCAATAAAAATAATTTCAATATATATTTAAAATTCTAGAATATGAACAGATTGATTTCAGATGAATCTTTGAAATCTTTGAGCAGCATTGTACCTTATTGCATTCCTTTTATTTTAGACAACAAAACAAAACATTTTGCCAACAGTTGGCCTATCCTAGTTATTAAAACTTTTTTACACAGATTGTCACCAGCTGAGCTAAAATAGCAGCTGTCCACTGGAAATAATTGCAGAAATGTTTTGCCCATTGGCCTGAAATCAAACATATGTTTTCCTGTAACAGCTAAAATATAACTTTCTTTATTGACACGTGTTAATTATTGAGGAGTGTTAATTACAGAGTTATACACCTGGATTGCCAGACTGGCATAAGATTCCATTATTTAGGGGGTGGGGATTTTCACATATTTTAATTTTTAGTATTTCAAATAGTTAGGAAAGTAAGACCATACTCTACAATATTTTTTTTAACTTAACATTTGTCTAAGAGCATGTCTATACAAAGCAGAAGGAATAAATAGCTCATTTTCCCCCATATCTAATCAGTGTTGGGAGCTAATTTAAATATACCATGACAGAGTCTTTAGTTCGGATTATAGGGATTTTCTATCTCCTTTGCACTTATATTTAGGGGATTATAATAAGCTTCACAACTTTTCATGCTCTGTATGAATTCTTCAAACACTTCAATTAGTATAAACTGTAAAAAGGAATAATTGATAATGTAGCAAGTCTTCAACATTTTGGTTTCTATTTCTAACTTCGCACTGTTTTCACATATATGGACTGTCTGTCTAGTTTGCTAATAAAGACTTTTAGTTGATTTTAGGGGTTTCATGCCTGGAATAGTCAACAAAGAAACATACTCCTCTCTCCACATAGGTCATTTAAAACCGTACATTTACCAGTGTGCCTTACTGTCAGTCATAACACAGCAGATAAGGGCTGTGGGATTGCTCAGAAGAGACTCGTTGGGGCATGTTTACAAATGTCATTGAGGATTCTTTATGATTCTGACACCTAAAAATAAACGCAGAGCTTTTCTTCCTAAAGTTAAAATAATAACAGTTCCGCATGGTCATTTATTTTGTCTAATACATTCTTCCATCAAAGCAAACATGGCTTCTCAGTATGCGTGGTGGTGTTACCTTCACAGAAAATGAAAATAAAGGAAATGTTACCTTCTGTATAGTAATGATTCCTTCCTGTGTGTCTTTGTCAACAGAAATCTTGAAAATTCCCAATCCGTCACCATCCACAATTTTGTATTCCATTTCAGCATTAGCTCCTATATCTGCATCAGCTGCTTTGATCCTGGCCACCACGGAGGCCACTGGCAATGACTCTGGGACGTTATACTGGTAAGACCCTGTGAAATTCCCATCAAGAAATGAACAAACTACACAGAAGCCAACCAATAAATACTTAACTATTTGGTTGCTTTGCATCATCTTTGCTTCGTTTGTTTTTATATTTTACTAAAAAAGATGGTAAGGCAATATGAGATAAATGACAAGTTTCATATAGACTTAAGAAATTTCTTGGTGATAATCTAAAATAATTAATACGTGACAGCAGAAACAGCCTGAGGAAGGCAATGATAAGAGTCTCCATTCCTGTATTTCTAGTGGTGAGAAATAAGCAATTTTTAATAATGAGACAAATTTAAAATAATTATACATAAGATCAATATATAACCATTGAATCTAAATAATTAAAATATAATTAATATAAATATTAAAAAAATAAAAACAGTATAGCTTAGGCTTCAAATGGGCAAACACAAGCCTAAATAATTCTGACTACTTATTGTTAGGATGTACATAACAGTGTCTTTTACTAAGAAAGTTTCAGACTACTGGACAAGGATGTTGATGAAAGACCACATTAGCCTTGTTTTAGCTCATAAATTTATCAGGAATGAGAGTTATCTCTGTGGGTTGTATGATTTGGAACACAAAGGCACAAAAGCAGAGGCGATATTTGAACAGAAGGAAAGAAAAGTAAAATAGAAAGAGAAGCTTTTTAACTTTCTTTTGTAAAAATTCCTCTTCACCATCCTGCAAGTCAAGAAAAAAAACAAAAAAACAAACAAACAAAAAAACCACAGTTTGGAAAGCAGATGACCATGAATCATCCCTTCAAAACTAGGAAACTCCTCAGAACCATTTTTCTTTAATCATCTGTTTTTTCCTGTTTCCTCTACCTATTCCATTCCCTTCAGGTTCTTAAATGTGGTGTATTTTCACTTTCTTATGAAGAGAAAAGATTCTCTTCGAAGGAACTGAAGGGACCCCATTTTCAGCTCAGAATTACTATTGTTAGCAATTTTCTACATTTTGTGAACAGTCACTGATTAAAAAAAAATAATGACAAGATATGCTAATGACTTTTGAGTGACTGCTTTTACAGATCCAGAAGCATCCTTAGTAAAATCCAGAAATTTTAAGGATAGAATATTAACTACGCATTAACTACACATGGTAGAGAAAATCCCAGCAAAAATGAAAAACCTAATGACATACGCTTGGCTTCCCCCACTTTAATAAGGAGGAGAGTATCTAGTATATGCTAGAAAACCTGTACTGTATCTTATCAAATCATGACAACTGAAATAACGCAAGTTCTAAGTATCAATTCTTACCACTCTAGGCTAAAAATAATAGTTAATTTTATTATGAGCCCAAAATAATTACATTATTGTTTTGCTTATTCTACAACCTTCTTCTCCTCTCCCATTATAAGCTATCAAGGGCACAGTAAGGATGAGTTCATTTTTTGTGAATGCTAAACTTAGGGTAATTTCACTTTATTTTGTTAGGGAGTATTAAAATGTGTGTAGTATAACAATATCATATAATAATATTACATATTAAAATAAGTAAAATAAAAATGAAACATCCAAAGACAGATTTGCAGGAAAACACAGTGACTTTCATGTTCACAGAGAAAGCTTCTTTGACATTGTTCACTTCTAAGATCTGTTTTTGTAAGGGAGCTTCATTACTCATGTCTATCAAACAAACATTTTAGAGACATCATAGTCTATACAATTTCCTTATTTTCCTGAGAGTTGTAAAGAAACACCACATACACTTACAAAAGAAAAAAGAAAAACTAAAAGACAGATGAAATGCTTTTCTATAATCAAGACATTTCTACCTAGAATTCACCCCCGCCCTTTTTCTTGGCTAAGTCAAAAGCCACTTTGGTCATAGAAACTAAATTGAGGGCATGTGGTTTTCTGGTTCTTTGAATTGACTTCTTTAGAAACACTGAATGTTTGCACAAGAAAGAGATAGTAGAACTGTTAAAGGAATGTTTAATGTGCATGAAGTGGTAAAAAAAAAAAAAAGTGTGGAGTAAAAAATGAAAAAGTTTAGTGCTCTTCTATTTTTATCTTTAAAAATGAATCAATACTTTTGGTGTATAGAATGCATGAAATGTATCTGAATGTTACAACTGGCAACAACCTTGTAATGTACAGAATGTGTACAAAGAATATCCTAGAATGAAAAGATGAATATATAAGTAAACTTAATAACTGTCTGGTATTAAAAATGTGAAACAAAGAAAAACCATACTATATTGAAGACAGAAGTAATACAAAGATGATTGCCTATTTTCATTTTCAATACCCTTATTTTTCCACATTTCTGAATTAAAACCATGCCCCTGATAAAACAAAATTGAGGGAGAATATAGTAAGATAATCACTTGCTTGAGAAGTATTTGGAAAAATTCCTTTTAAAAGACATTTTTATAGACTGGCAAGGAAAGTTAGGGCACTTGCAGCATTTAACAAAATAGCTTACTTCGAGGAAAGCGAGGTGGGTTATCGTTGACATCAGTTAGGGTCACGGTGACTGATGTAGTTCCTGAGAGTCCTCCATTTTGACCAACCATATCCTTTGCCTGAATAACAAGCAAATACTGGTCTTTAGCCTCTCTATCCATGTTTGGAAGGGCGGTCTTGATGACTCCTGTAAAATTTCAAATCCCAGTAAAACACATCATGAATCATTGCATTTATACTAGTGAAGAACACTAATATAGTTAGCAAGTCATTCCTGAGTTGTCGCCTTTTGTTTTATTTTAAATAATCTTACTGCCTATTAAAGACCAAAGGGACATAATAGTTATATACAATATTACAAAGCACAGAGAGTGCTGTAACATGGAAAAGCAGGACTTCTCAATATTGGATAGAGAGGATTATCTTTCAGTTTTATAAAAATATGGTTTGGAAATACCAACTTATAAATAAATAACATGAACGCGAACTCCTCATCCAAAGTAATGGGCAGAAACCTGTGCAGGTACATGACAATGAAACTCTCCTTTTCTTCTCTTTCACCCTCTCTAACCACGTAATTCCCAGGTGATGTGAAATCAGTATAACCTTTCAGTTATGGTTCCTATTACCTCTCTTTGAGCAAATGGCTGAAATAGTCTAAAAAGAAAAAAATGAGAGTGATTTATGTTTAATAAGAAAAACACCATTTCAAACTATGGCTATGGTTGTGGATGTGGTTATGATGCAGGACGATCTTATACTTTATCGAATGATCTGAGATAAAGTACTAAAGATGAGAATGACTATGTCAATATAAATCAGCAACACTGAAAACATTCATGTGTTTTGTTGTTGTTTGTTTCTAATCAATTGCATTGAATATTGATCACCTTAAGGCTTCAGATGTATGAGAAATTGATTTCAGAGTCTCATTTTGCTCGATGGGAAAACTTGACAGAATAATCACTGGTATAGTAAATTAATTATTTTATAACTATTTAATTACTGCCTAAGTATATTAGGCAATAATATTTAATTATGGGATGAAATTTAGTTTTATGTTAAATGATATATATACCTAATATACGTAGTATATGTACATAGAGGTGATATCAAATAAAAATGTATTTAATATTGATCTATACAGGCCTGGAAACTAGCAATATGAGGTCATCTTTACTAATTAAATATAAAGAGTTCAGAATCCTACTTAATTATTTCTTGCAATTTCATCTTTTCCAACAAAGACTATGTCTTACCTCTCCACCTAGGACCATAGCTTGAAAGATGTCTAATCTATTTTATTAAACAGATTCTACTTTTTACGGGGAAGTCAGGATTTAAATCCTCACTGACTCAGACCTGCAGAAGAAAAACTCTGGTATTAAGGACTTTTCAGTAGCAAAACAGCAAAACCGGGTTGCTTGATAGAGGATGGTTCTTCGGGAATAAAATAATTGCAAATAATTGTTTAATTTGGGATGAAGTTTCTTTCTTTCCTCATGTTTAGCATAAAAATGTTATATCCTTCTAAGTTATAATTTTTTAAAAGCTGCCAATTGTTTAAGGGCTGATTATTTGATGTACACATGTAATAATGGTGTGCTATGTTATATATAATATGTGTTATATTTTATTTATAGTGTAGGTTATATTTCAGCACCAAACATAAGCCTAGGGGAAAGCATACGAGGCCTTCCCTATACTTCATAATATTCTACAGTTTAGTAACTGTTCTAGTGGTGGGAAACAGATGAGAAAAGCTTTTCAATAGCATAGGAAAAAATTAAGCAATTTGTTATTGGTTCACAAGATTCCAAGCTAAACAACACTCATCCTGTCTTAAGTAACTATATTTTTGTTTAGTCTGAGCACTAGCTATCAAACACAAACACACCCACACACTTCACACACATCAACAACACATTAGTATTTTAAGTGTTTAAATTACGCTTCTTTGAGTTAGGACAGTTTTGTTTTGTTTTTAAAGGTTGACCACTTTTTCTTATCGGGCAGTGTTGCTACACAGCACAGAAAATACAGGGTCAGTTTAAGTAACTCCTTCCCTGGATTCTTTTTTATTTTATTTTTTTATTATGTTATGTTAATCACCATACATCATTAGTTTTTGATGTAGTGATCCATGATTCATTATTTGCATGTTAACACCCAGTGCTCCATGCAGAACATGCCCTCTTTAATACCCTTCCCTGAATTCTTTTGGCCACCTACACACTGCTTATAGTTAGTATGTGAAATATCAAAGAAACATAAAAATCATTAGAAAGAGTCACATACTAATTCTGTTTGGTGGATCAGTGTCTAACACATATTCTTCTTAGTGTCATAATGATTCCATGTATATTTCATGTTTGTTCTTCAATACTTCTCTTAACTCTATAATATAATGAGTGCTGATCTCAGTAATAATGCTACTGAGCATAAATAGTCTTTGTCGAAGAGTTCTGGGACTCACAACTCTCTTTTTCCTTTCTTTTGTTTCAGGTGTTAATCATCCTTTATTTATTTGTAACTCCTTTTTTAATAAATTGAGGATTGGCTTTCTTTAATATTTGATCACTAAGTGTAGCATTAGATGACAAAATATTAATGAACTATGTTTAGAATCATTTCCTATTCATTCGGTTTCTTTTTTTTTTTTTATTTAACTTCTATGTCTTTCTTATTTTTCCTCCCAATATCAATAGGTACAAGTGCACTTACATCCTTGCACCTTTATAATAATGGAGAGAGGCCTTAATATTTCAACTAATCAGCAAGGAAAACACGGCAGCCTTGTCCTCTCATGGTTGGTGACATTATTTTTGTAAGGAAATACAACATTATTAAGAAAGAAGTCTGGTAGTCAAAGTTACTCACTTATTTTTTACACTTCTAATTGTTTCTTTACAAGTGATCCTATAAATAGCACTTTTCCAAAGTAAAAATCATCACAAAGTTTGCAAAGTAACCAGATGGCAAAGGTAATTTCCAAATACCTCAAATATTAAACATATTTTTGACAAGAATGGAATAATTGGGAGAGAAATGAATTTAAATAAGGACATTCAAAAATAATATATTTCCAGTCCCATGACTTTTGCGAGCTCTTCACTTTTAAGTAAAACTGTCTACATTTGGGAAAGAGTTCTCATTCACTGGATTTGATTTGCACTTTGCTATATATTATGGAGAAATACACGTACAGCAAATTGCTAATGCTACATCTCTGAGGTAGTAAAGGCCAGTTTTGTCTAGCCAAATCCCTACAGTTCTGTGAGATTTTCATGGAAGACGACAACATTATTTAATTTCAATATCAGCCATTTTAAGCAACTTATGATGAGAAGAATATTTCTTATAGCTCTTTAGGAAAGAGATTAGCTCAGATTTTAAGTTTCCTGAATAATAATTTTTCTATAGATGTATCATCTGACCCAATAACCCAGAACTTTCCATTTATTTATAATCCGTGGTCACAAAGTACTGTGCATATGAAACAAATTCATCATCACTATTGCTCAACAACTCTCTGGTTTTTAGTCTGGGAATAAATTTTTAGATGATTCTTTAATTTCCTAATAGCCACAGATGATTTTTTTAAAGCATATTCTTTTACCATGAAACTTCTTAAGAATGTATATATGTATTAAATGTAACAGATAAGAGCTGGTTCTGAAATCCACTCCAGTTTAAGGGACGAAACAATCACTGAGGCCTGGTATCTACACACTCAGATCTTGGACTGGTCCACATGACTCAGGTAACACAGGGCTATGGGGCTTCATGCCCTGTGGATCTGAGATACATTCGATGTACATGGTGAATCTCTTCCTATTAGTTTATATTTCTTTCTAAATTTTGCATCTAAGCTGTGTTTATATTTGGTTTGTCTCCCTGTAAGTGAAGCATATAATAGAACCATAAAAAGTCAGAGGAGAACCAATGATAGCAAATATGGAAGCTTCTAGTACACTAAACAATTTCAGAGTTGGCATCAAATGAAAAGTCTCTGAAGAAGGGACTCTTGTAATGTCTGAGAGGACATCCTCAGCAAGCCCGACAGGAGTGAGGGTCTGCCACACCATGAGCCATTCCACAGAATGGAATGCTTCTGAAGGGCATATTTTGGGGGGGGCTTTGTTATGACTGTATTACTTACATAAAACTATGATGTAACAAGTGGGTATGTAATATATGATGCAGGTATCGTATAGTCACACCTCTTATGTTCAAGAAGGAACTCCTAAATGACAAGTGGTGTTTTATCATTCAATCCATTTTTCAGGGCCAGCTTCATGGCCATGTGACCTGTGCAGGGTCACAGGTCCCATGCTTGGTTTCTTGTTCTGTTGATAATATCTTAAAATCCTATTAATTTTAGAAGACAGGGCCTGCATTTCTATTTTGAGCTGCAAATTATGTAGCCAGTCCTGCCATATATCAAATAGACTGAAACATGGGCTCTTTTCACTTGCCGGTTACAGAGTAGACGGACGCCTTAGAATAACCAACCACCAGCCTCCCGGGAGTTTGTGGTCATTATGGAGACAGGCGATGGGATTCTCTGCAGTCCTTTTAATGTTGCCTTGTCATGCTTCTAGTGCCATTCTGTTTGCTTATTAGAGCAAACTGTTAGCATTGGCTTTTGCAGCTACTCACATTCTCGTCTTATGGATGGAGAAACAAAGGTGGAATATACAGTTGCCCTCTGGTCATTTGTGCTCTGAGTAGTGCTATATGTATAATATGTGACTGGAGGTTGTAGCCATGCTAGGTTCATGATGTATGACTAATAAATGGTAATGGGTATTATTAATATTAGGGGAAAAATCAAAAGTTAAACTTATAGAAATGCACCTAACAGTGATTCCCTGTGCCTGTTTTTACAAAATCTTGACTTAGCAGATTTTCAGTATTTTTCCTACCAAAAATTTTACTTTCTTTTTAAAAACTCTTAGATTTAAAGATTAAGAAATTCATGTGATTTCTCATATAGATAAAAATCAGACTGACACCAACTATGAAGACTAAGTCAGACTTGATTCACAGATATCCATGCCCTTAAGGATTGACAACTTCTCATTTTTAAACAAACTGAAGTTTCTAGAGGGGAGGGGGGTGGGGGGATGGGTTAGCCCGGTGATGGGTATTAAAGAGGGCATGTTCTGCATGGAGCACTGGGTGTTATGCACAAACAATGAATCATGGAACACTACATCAAAAACTAATGATGTAATGTATGGTGATTAACATAACAATAAAAAATTAAAAAAAGAAAACTCATTTTTATGAAAAATAGGTATTTTTTTTGCAAACAATACACTATCCATATTATAAATTAACAGATGACAAAAATTCCCAGGATATCTCTGCACTAATGACTCTAGAAAGAGAAGTCCCAATGATTACCATAATTACAGTATGAAAAACTCTAAACCAAACAAAATTAAACTAACCTCTTCATCTCCTACAATACACAATCCTTGAGATTCTGAAATTAGAATTAATTTGAAATACTAATAATGTGATCCCATGACATAGACTATTGTCCACTTGCTCAATCAGAGACCTTCCCTCCACAGGAACTTAAGAAAAAAAACAAAAAAAACAAACGATCATCTTAACCACAAAGCTAAAATCACAAGCCAATCATTAGTACCAGCAAAACATTTAACCCTAGGGATTAGTGTATGCTATTTCTGGACAGGTTATATAATGCAGGAGTGTATAATTTGTGAGCAAATTGTCAGAAACTTGTCAATGTCTTTGTAGGCTATAAAGAGTAAACTTATAAGGGAATGGGTGGGTGTTTGAATTTAGGCTTCTCAGATCTATCATTAAATCAACCACAAGCATACGTTCTACATTCATAGGATTCATATCATAAATCAAATACTTTTGTTTACTTCTCCTTCAATACTTGCTTAATCAGAACTGTTTATTTTCTGTTAGACTTTCCAGGTGGCTTCCAGACTCTACCACTATATTGGTATAAAATATGCAAAGCAATCTCTGTAAAAACTCTTAACGGTGAAGTAGGATTGAATTTATTTTTCCATTCATGCACATTACAACTATCATTTTCAAAAGACACTTAAAATATTTATCCTCCACAGTGATTTGAAAATGAATTAATATTACCATTTATATGGAAAACAGTCTAAGTACCATTAAAATAATCATTTAGGGTCACGGTACTATCCAATAGTCATAAAGTTGGCTGTTTGAAGAATAATTTTCTTCATGATAAAGACAAAATTGTTACAATATGGAGAAATTTTTCATTTCATGGTGAAGAAGACCAGCGACACAAACCACCCATCTCCACATTCACCCCTCCTCCCTCCACCCAGAGCCAGAAAAGCAGACTAGATAAAATGTCATTTTATAACCAGGACAACAGTGCTCCAAATTAGAGTCCTACTTAATGTAAACTATTTCAGCTTAAAAGCAAAACAGAACATCTAGCCAACCAATCACATATTCTATCCAGGCAGTCAGATAACTCATAAAAAATATGTTTTTTTCCTTCGAAAATTAAAAAAAAATCACTTAATTTAGTTTTTGATTTAGCAGATCATCATCCTAATTGTTACATTTAAACTAATTCTCCGGAGTAAACCAGACTCTGAAAGGATAAGCTGAACCTACTACCTATCCTACTGCATGGCAGGGAGGTTTTTGCTCGAGATTTAAACTTAACTGTGTGTGATTCCTACATGAATTAGTTAAAGAAAGCAAGACAAAAAGAAAACAATGTAAATTGTTTTCTTATATAGTCAGGGCATAGCAACTGAACACCTTTTTTTAACACATAATACTTTAATTTTGGTAGAAATTCTGTTAACTGTAATAAAATAGTCTTGGAGGATGCTAATGCCTCTATAAATTATATGCTGTTTACTACCCCAGTTCACATATTGAGAGAAGCACAATAGCAATGTACTGTCTGTTTTCAGTGCCAACTATATCGAATAAAAATAACTAATATTAACTCTGTGCCAAGATATAAATGATGACATTACAAGAAGAGTCACATTTCAATGTTTACCTGTCTTTGGTTCCACTGAGAAGTAAGGCTGTCCTTGCAGAATACTGTAGACCACTCGGGCGCTGTTGCCATACGTAGGATCATCAGCATCTGTTGCTGTCACTTGTACCACTGAGGTCCCTACATGCCAATCCAAAAAACCAATGCATTTAAAACTTCCAAATGCCACAAAACAGAATGATTCACAAAATGCTGAACATGCTACATTTGTTTTTAATTATTTTCTTTTTTCATGTTTCAAGGCATGTGAAAAATTGACATATTTTTTGTAAAAGACAAACCCAAAATGAAGATAAATGCTAATTAAGCCCTCAGAAAGATTTAAGGAATACAAAAATATGTTAGCAAAAAAAAAAAATAAGATTGATGATGCACATTGGGAGGATACTCAGAATTGGAAGGGACTCAAATTTTAGGCATCTCATCCATCAGGGTCAGGTAACAAGTTTTTATCAAGAGCAATCTCTATAAGCCTCAATTACTGTCCAGAAAGGCAGTGCGACAAGTAACAGCATCTTGACACCCAAGTCACTGAGGGGATCTCACTATTATAGCTGAGCAGAGCCAGACAGAAAATGAAACTTCATTAACTGAATAAAGAATATTTGATGGATCCACTTAACTGAATATTAGGGGCATGTTTTCAGGAATAGTTTTAGTTTTCATTTGTTTCTATGAATTGATTTAAAAATAAAAGCATACAATGAAAATTTATACCACCACTCCCAAAGGAGAACCAAGTATGGCAACTTTAAAAATTGCATTATTAGTTGTTTTTCTATATTTCATGTGATAGAATGTCCTATAGCTTCTGCATTTATTATGTATTCACTTATTCCACATGGAAAGCATTTACTGTGATGTGTTCTTTTTATTTCCATTTGAAGCAGAATCTTAAAAATGTTACTCACATTTACTTAGTTTATATATTTAAGTACATGCTATTTTATCATTTATGTCTTATTGATGGGAATGGAAAAGTCTTTTTCTTTTTGTATTCTTCCAAGGTTTTAATTTGTTTCTAATAATTTATTGAAAATATTTTTAATCAAATATCTCATCGATATATTTTTTTTAAGGATTTTATTTATTTATTTGACAGAGAGAGACACAGCGAGAGAGGGAACACAAGCAGAGGGAGTGGGAGAGGGAGAAGCAGGCTTCCTGCTGAGCAGGGAGCCCGATGTGGGACTCGATCCCAGGACCCTGGGATCATGACCTGAGCCAAAGGTAGATGCTTAACAACTGAGCCACCCAGGCACCCCCTCCCTCATCAATATATTTCTAAAGAGATTTCCCTAAGTCCTCTAATCTTAGAATCATTAATGTCCATCTTGTTACAAATCTATTGTCTTTTCAACACTATGATTTTCCTTACCAATCCCATTTTCTTTAAAAGTGGGTGCATGTTATGAAGCTAGAGCACTGTTTTTTAAATTCTGATTTTTTCTTCTTTTTTTTTTTTTTGTATTTGACAGAGTTAGTTGATTGTGCCCTGCAGTAGCCTGGTAGGACCAAACAGCAAATGATGCATATTAAAAAATATTTTTAAAAATTAAATTTTGATTATTTTAAAATACTAAAATTAATGGCATTGATATTCTCTATTTTCTCCACAATGCACCATCTTTACAGAAATATTTACTCTGGTGACATGCTTAAGTATTGATTTCCTACTTCATTTGAAAAGGCAAGTGCCTTAAACAAAATAATCAAAACTACTTTAGAAAATTTGGTTGTATATAATTTTTTCTAAAGTGTTCACTAAGAAATTTGCTTTATATATACATATACATACACACACACACATAACACACATATTTTTAAAAAACTTTAAATTGTCCATGCTTATCTATGCTCTTCTGGAAATGAATGAACTATCCTAAGGGTTTATTAGTGTGTTTTCAATTTTGAGGTTAGTATCCAATGAAAAACACAGCCCTGAATATTAAACACTGAATGTTTTTGTTGTATATGCCATACTATTTAGTGGCCATTATAACTATTTGGTTAGAATTAAACCCTTTGATAAACTCCAACTCACTATAGATCCACATAACATATTTAATGTAGTTATCCATTGATCTTAGTATTCAAAATTCGGTATTATTCCAAAATTGATTCTCAATTAATGCCAATTAAATCCTGAAGGCACTTGAAAATCATTTCTAAAAAGTTCTGAACCTGTTGGAATCGATCAAATAACTAATATAACTTGCATAATAATCATGCCATTTAATATCAGAGCAGTACAATTGAAACCAAAACTACAGTGTCATTATTTAGCCTCTAAAAGAACAAAATTCACATTAATCCAATTTGCATGGCTACATTGTGTGTAGCAAAGGGAAACCATAGCAAGCCAATGCAGAATGCCCAACACGCCCACATGAAAATGATGGAGTTGAGCTGAATTGCTCAAACACACCTCAAAAGTTCCTGTTTTTCTAAACATTACTACTTTGGGGAGGACCTTCTCTTTTCTCTAAAACCTGCAAATCTTGTGGCTGCTATCCCCCTAGTTGTTGTTCTTGTTGTTAAGCAACAACAAACAGCACTGAAGATGTAGGCAGTATTGAGAAAGTGTGAATAAGCCTGTTTGGTCAAAGAAATGCTCACTTAGAAGCTAACTACAGTGTGATGCTGCCTCTGTGGTTCTGAATTTATCTGGATCACAAGCATCAAATCTTCTGGTTCATTTTCTGCTTCTATTTCTTTAGTGGCCAGAGCAAGGGTGCCCTAAATAATTTTCACTCTCCCGTCTGCTAGAAATTTAGGGTCACCAAACTGTGGCTCCCCAAAACGGCACACAGAATACACATCTTTGCAATTCCACTTCCTAATATAGTCAATCTGCGGGCTGAATGCTGGAATGAATGAAGTGACCTTTATTTAATATAAAACAAATCATGTTGGGTAAAATGTCCGCCTGTTAAAATGCAAATTCAATTATTACTTTAAATAACTGTCTTACTTCAGGACTAAAAGTGACAGGAAATAAATATATAAATCAACTGGTCTATTTAAGCCCCATATTTCTTTTATTGTTTTGTAAGATCATCTAAAATTGCATGCCGGCTGAAAATTCTTCCAAAGGTATGTGAATCAATTGTTTAAAACTGAGTTTTCATTATTTGATAGAAATAAAGTATATACTGGAAGTACTTTACTTTCTATTTTTCCAGTAATGGGGCAATGTGAAAAGCCCTCTTAATAATAACAGCCTTCATGATTCTTTTATATATCACAAACTGAGTATCACTTTGCCATTATTATCAATCCAATATAAATTTTCATGCATCTAAGTTTCTGGAGAAATTACAAAAAGATTAGTGGTGGCATATGGAGGGACATTTGTGGGTTCAAGCCTACTCTACAAGCAAACAGACCCGCTGATCTAAACATTAGATGGGCTGCCTGATACCTTGGCCCCAGAAGGATTCTTAGAAGAGTGAATCATTAATACTAATCAGGAGAAAGAAAAGATTACCACAGGCCAATATCTGCAAGGATTTTCTTTTTTAACTTCTTAGGGGTAGTTTTAATCAATTTTTTTTAATTAAATATTACACTGAAAAAGAAATGTAAGACATGAGTAATGTACTAAAGACACTGAGATCCCTGTGGAAGAGGAAAATTTTCCTAATTTTCCATTGATATAAAATAACGATTGGAATAATTAGATTTGGACACTGGATCTTAAGGCATTTCAAACTTCCCCTTCACCCTCACTAGGAAATTGCCTTACCGACATTAAGGTGATCTTTTTTCACTACTTATGATGATCTCCTTTTAAATACAGACCCCCTGAAATCAGACACTGCCAAAGCAGCATGTTCTTTACTTACCCACAGGAGACATTTCGGGGACTCCCGCCGTGTATGGGCCATCCAAGAATTTGGGTTCGTTGTCATTGATATCCTGAATCTTGATGACAAACTCGGACTCAGGCTCCACAGGCTTGTTGGTGAGCCTGTCCAGGGCCTGGGCTCGGAGCGTGTAGTAGGCCTGCTCCTCCCGATCCAGCCTCTTGGTAGCATGAATATCCCCAGTGTTCTCATCAATAATGAAAATGGAACTTGCCCCTTCGCCTGACAAGATGTATTTGATGGAACCATCTCCTTTATCAACATCAGAGTGAAGCTGGTGAAAAATTCATGTGAGATGAGATTAACTTACAAGAGAGTCAGCGATATGGAGATATGTAAAAATAATTCTTATGTCAGGCAGCAGTACAGGAAATTTTATTGTTCTTGGAAAGATAAGCTGATGCTTATTGTGCACAGCAGAAAGGCTATTAGAATGTGTCAGCTTGCACTTGTGAGCAAGACAATTTCATTTCTTCCTGTAAACAGTCTCATTTCCAAAGGTATTTTCTATCATTCCCAAAGTTAGGAACTTGTGGTGGTGTTAATTTTTATTTGGTCTGTCCTTGACAGTTTTAGCCATCTTCTTTGAACAGAGCATTCAGTAATCATGTATAATCGGTTGATTTGATCTTATTCCAAGCAAAGGGACTTGCTATAGAACATTTGCAAATTTAGATCTAATAAAGTATTTAATATGCTTAGAACTCCCGCATTCTTTAAGGACACCCTTCCCTCCCAGCCCCTTTCATGATTAACAAGTATGGATGGATGTCCAGTCACTAAATCCGCCTCCAGATCCTGTTCTGTATTTTAAAATTTGAAGCCAAGAAAAATTACACTGCTCTCTGAAGTAGGAATTTTAAATCAGTATGTGCCTGAGACTTCAACTCAAACCTTTCTTGAAATACCAAGAACTGCATTAGATTTGCATGATTAACCCCAGCAATCGGCAGCAGGGCCAGCACGTACTGATTTGCATTTCGTATCTGGAACTGTCCCTGCTGTATGTCAGAACATTATGTTGAACAGAGGAACCTAAGGAAACTCAGACATAATTACACATTTTCCTGAACTTCATAACCTGAAAAACACAGGACTCAATCTGTCATCTCCACGATCGTTCATCCTTAATAACCACCATCATCTGGACTTCGAGTAAGACGAAAGCAAAAACCCAATTTACCAAATAATAAAGGCTCTTCACTGTCCTACAGAACTAGGTTTGCATTCTTTAAAAGACGAGGTGCTACAAACAGAAAATATGGGCAACGACTTGCGGAGGGGTGACTGTAGAACGTTTTCTTCCTTCCGTGGTAGGTGTGGAGGGTACCGCTCCTTACGCCGAGGTTTCTGTAAGCGGTTCTTCCCCCATCCTGTAACAGCTCTGTTTATACTGTGCTCTAGAATACTTAGGGACCTGATTTCCCCTCTAGTTTCTGTAGGGCTCAGTAATACAAAAAAATTAATTATTGGCACGAGTTATAATTTAGATTTGTTCAGTGTGGAATTATCTAGTGGATCACTGTACCGCATGTTGACCCACCCATCTGGAAAGGTTGCGTTCTTGAAATATGGTGAATTGCCTAATTTTCTTAAGTCACTCTCAGGGTTACTGTCGCATCTATATCTCCCTCGAAGAAGAAAGCAAGCTGAAAATCACTATAGTTTGGATTACTTGAGTGATTCCTCTGTGTCAGGCACTATTCTTGATGTTCTCTAAATAGTAACTCATTTCATGCTCACACTGAATGAATTCATTATCCCTATTAACAGATCAAGAAACTAAGGTAAAGAAAGGCTGAGTGCCTCTCCTGAGGTCATGTGCCCAGTGCTCTGTGGCTGCATCAGGATAATGAAAAACAGGGGATGCTGGAAAGCTCGATCTCCACTGCCTGCAATAAGATCCTGCCTCTGGAGGGAGACATCTGTGGTCCCGTGAGGTGGGGAGATTAAAGGTTGCAGCAGAGGACAATTCAGAGAAAGAAGGGTGCATGCACCTCCACCCCTGATCACCCCCAAGTCTTAAAGAAGCTTGGTGCTTTGAGTGGTTTCCATCAACACCTTTTATGACTTGACAGAAGGGTCCTTTCTTGGCATTACTGAACAGCAAAACACTCTGCCACCTTCAACAACACAGTGCAAAAAACTTGACTCCTGAGACAAGTGCAGATGATGGATGAAAACAAGCTGTTTTAAGCTGCTGACACCCCCAAGTACCCCCACCCCTCCACATACTTCTCATGGCTACACTCCTCACGCCTCCTCACCGTATCCATGCCTCTCAGCGTTAGAAGAGTCTACACACTACCACTGACCTTGGTGTGAAACATTAGAGGACGATCCAATGACCATAGAAATACTTAAGTGACATACAGATTGTGTCTTTAATCAAAGGCTTGCTAGGTCTCTAAGTCTCATTAGGGACTACCATTTTTAGAACCAGCCCTTATGATTCATTTAACTAATTCCTGTCAACTAATTGCTGTTTCCATCCCATGGTAATACAATTCTCCTATAATATCCAGGTAAGGGAGAGAAGACTCATTCCTTTTCAATACATGACACACATTAAATCCTGAGCTGATCTTCAGTGGTATTGTTAACTGATCTCCATCACTGACAGCATAAGAGCTCAAAGGAAAAAAAGGTTCATATTGCTTGTTTTTCCAATCATTTGAAGATCGGGTTTCTTCTTTTCTACTCCCCACCACTACCACCACCACCACCACCACACACACACACACACACACACACACACACACACTCCTCTGTCTCTGGAGCCCTAAAATTCATCATCCTTCCCATCACTGACACTTTTCTACCAGCTAGGACCATCACTATGCTTGTAATCACTGCCAGAATTCACAAGCAGAAAATTGCTTTGAGTGTCCTTGCAAGGTTAGTGTAAGCATCTGTATTTAAAAGGGGATGACCACCTTTGAGATGCTAAGATGGATACCTAATTATCAGATGCATTCAGACATTTAATCTGAGACTATGTGCACTAATACTCTAATCTTAATAGGCAGAGTGAAACCCATGCTGTTAACAAAAACTATTATACTTCCCTGCTTAGAAAAAAAATGCTCAGCAAAGAAAAACTTGCAAGTGCAGAACTACTTAATAGCGACCTTAAGTAAAACACATCTGTGTAGGTGCACATGCACACGCACACACACATTCACAGGTACACACCATCTTTGTGAATGACTATGAGAGAGCAGAGAAGCACTATTCTCCACAGTGAAAACTTCTGTGCAGTAAAAAATAAACAAGCATTCTATGGTCCCACCATATGGCAAATGAATAAACAATAAATGAAATACACAATTGAAAACAAATATTTGTACTCCTATTTTGGGCAGAGTAGAGCTTACGATGCTATGTCTATTTCATTCACAAATACCCTTGTAAAGGTGGTCTTGTGATTCACCTAAACCATAACAGCAACAAAACCTTGATTCATTAATCACCATACAAAACTCACCTTTACTGCATGGATTCCTAAATCCTCTTCAAAGTATTTGTTGTGACTCCAAAGTAAATGTTTATATTATTATTATTATTATGTAAATAAACACAAACAGTGAGGAGCACACACACACCTCTTAGCTGGGTCTAGCTCAAGACAAAAGAATCAGTAGAGAAGGAGATGCAATCATGTGTTTCCCTCTATGTCACTATGACAGCACCGTCTATGGTAACAGTGTAAGAAAATGTCACACTGTGTTAAGACTCCTCATCAGCTACACAGGCCAAAAATGTAAAGCACCCTTTACATGCCCCTAAAATGTAGTATGTTTATTTTTTTTTAAAGATTTATTTGACAGAGGGCGCCTGGGTGGCTCAGTTGGTTAAGCGACTGCCTTCGACTCAGGTCATGATCCTGGAGTCCCGGGATCGAGTCCCGCATCGGGCTCCCTGCTCAGCAGGGAGTCTGCTTCTCCCTCTGACCCTCTTCCCTCTCGTGCTCTCATCTTTCATTCTCTCTCAAATAAATAAATAAAATCTTAAAAAAAAAACAGTATTATTAAGATTTATTTGACAGAGAGCAAGAGAGAGCACAAGCAAGGGGGAGGCCACAGAGGGAGAGGGAGAAGCAGGCTCCCCGCTGAGCAGGGAGCCCAACATGGGGCTTGACATGGGGCTTGATCCCAGGACCCTGAGATAATGACCCAAGCCAAAATCAGACACCAGGTGCCCCTGTAGTTTGTTTAGTAATCCACGATGGCTCTATCATCCCTTGCTTGACAGAATACCTACTCATTACCTCTAATAGAGCAACTCTTTCTTTTTCGTCTTTCAGCAAGAACCTGAATTTGGAATCTTAAAATCTTTCACTAGAGCTATTATAAAACTTTCCAGTTATTCTCCATTTTCTGTCTGTCAGAAATTATCTCCCTAAAATGCACATTGAATTTTATCATACCCCTCATCAATTACTTTTAGTTGCTCCCCATGGTCTAGGGATTTACCCCAAATTCTAAGCATGGGGCTCCATGTAGCCCTATGGTAGCTCTTTAGAAGGCACTCCAGGCTACAGGCATATTGGACCACACTGCCCGAACACCGCAATCTGCACCATCCTTTTCAACACAAGTCCTTCATCATCTTGTCTACCAACTGACATCCAGCTCAGCTTAAGGCAAGCTCCCTTGTACTGAAGTCTTAACAATTTTCCTATTTTGCGCCCCTCCTCCATGGCATGCTGTTTGCATTTCTCTGTTAGGATGCATTTAATTCTGCTTTATATTGAAAATCTGGCTTGTTTTCATCCATCCCCTTCTTTAATTTCTAAACTCCTTATGAGCCGGGTTCTTTTTATATCACCGTATTCCACATGCTCAATAGTTCATTGTCTTAAATTTAGTAAATTTATAATCCACTTTGTAAAATAGTAGTGCTTGTCTTCCTTCAATTTCTAACCTTTTAAATTTTAATAGCATCTAGCAAAAAGACAACAAACTAAACAAAAAACATCCCGTATCTCTGGATTGTTCTCCCTAATCCTTTGACCTGCCTAAACAGAGCTCAGCTATCTCATTTTGAATGCCCATGGTAACATTTGGCTCATTATTCTGAACTTGCACATTTACACATCTGTGTTCCCCAGGAGACAGAACCCTATAGGGGCAGACATGCTTTCTTATTCCTGTTTCCTGAGTTTTATGCAGTAGTACACACACACACACACACACACACACACACACACACACACACACACACGTGCTGGTGGAGGGTTTTATAGAGCTTTGGAAGAAGGTCTATGACAGAAGAATTTCGATGTCCTTGATCAACTTTCTAAATCTACTATTTAGTTCTTAATTTAAGATTATAAAGACCAAAACTAAAAACAGATCAATGCACCGCAGTTCTAACAATTTTCTTACATCTATTTAATCAACTAGGGCCTGATATGAACTACCTGGTCTAGTACTGTCAATCTATCTGCTTAAAGAAGAGTCTGAATATGGTGAATAAATCTGTTTAGCAAAGACTAAGCTAAGAAAAAAATCAAGTCAATATGTTGATCAACTTTTCTTCCCTCTGTCAACATCTGAAATTCTGCTTGTTATTTGATCGTACTGATGACCTTGTCTTTTAGTCACCCCCTCTGCAAAATGGAATTAAAAAATACCTGTACTGGGATTTCATTGAACAATTGTGACAACTACTTGAGGTGATATAGTAGAACACAATTCATTAAGGTAAAGCACTATAATATCAGGATTGTACTTTGTAATGTAACATACTGAATTTTCATGTGACAAAAAATGGAGTAAATCTAGACATAAGATGAAGCTATTTGGAAAGAGATAGGTTTATCATGAAAGCTTTGATACTAAAAAATAAAACTAAAGTCAACAAAGGTCTCTGTGATCCTCACTGATCTACATATGGTGACGATGGAAATAATTAGAGTTTATATTCAACTTTCCTTTTAATGAACATTTGAATAAGAAAAATGCAAAAATCATTATTACAAAAATAAAAAAGTTCATACTACTACTACATCTGTGTACAAAAATGGAGTAATGATGTCTGAGCAGCATGTTAATCAATCTGAGAATTATTTATATTGAATATTAGCAAAGGATTTCTAAGGTGACTTTCCTACCACTGGCTTACTTATTACAAATTCCCGATTTTTTAAAGTTTAAAAATACATTACAGATGGCTGGAACTCATGTGATTTACTAAATTTCCCAAGGTTAAAATTTTAAGTATAGAGGGCAGATTTTAACAGTAACTGGTAGAAATATAACCACTTGTATATACACATTCCATGCAAGTTTTCTTTTCTCATTATGCTTTTTAATAGATATTTTCCACATGCCACTGGATACCATGTAATTACCAAGTTGTTGAAGAAACATTATAGATGAAAACAAGTGTATGAGTCATTTCTTTCTGCTTGAAGTATTTCTAATTTATAATTATCATTGTGGTCCAGGGGAATGGAACACAATTTACTTGTGAGGCATCTCTGATGAAGATGTGTGGTTTACAAAGTAAAGGTATTAATTACGACAAATAGAGTAATACAGGAAGGGGATACAATCCAGGACGTGCTTAGGTAAGGTTAAAACTGTCAAAATAAGGTCTCGTTTCTTTATTTTTTTTAGCCAACAATAGGTAAAAAGGAGTAACTATTCAGATTGTTTTGATTTTTTTTTCCCCTCAGAAAAAGTTCACACTAATTCAGTGGCAATGAACATGCATTCTAAGGTCTTAGTTTACTTACTTAGTAGTTGAGAGGTACAATTGCTAGGTCACCAGGGCAAAGGAGCCAGAAGTATGGCTACTGAATCTCCGCTCTGCCCTTTATTGTGATGCCTTGATCACCCTTAAATCACAGTTCATTCATCTGCTATAAATCAGCATCCATAAAGGTACAGTTGGGCTTGCGTGTTGAAGTGAGGATAAAATGAAGTAATGCATTTGGAAGTAGTTTGTAAAATGTAACTTTCTATCCATATTTATAAGTTCACCTATAGGGGCACAATAGAATTATCTGCATCCCTTAGCGGGGGAGAATCTTGCTTTTATTTGCAATGGTTCTACATTTATGCCTATGGCGTGGTTACTCAGAACTTCACACTAAGAGCTGCATCTTTGTCATCAGGGACCCAGTGATAACAACTCAGAAAACCATTCTCTATTCCACACAGCTACACGTGCCTCCCTAAAGAAATCTCCACAGCGCTCATCTCGTCCTCTCTCGGATTGCTGTCTCCAGGCCACATCTGGAACTTTCAAACAATTTAGGAAATCCGCCTTGAGTCAAATTGTAACTGATCAAAACTTCTCCTGATCCACACTCCTCACCCAGTGTAATTGTGAGCACATCATGTTCTCTACTTCAGGGCTCCCCCGTAGTACCTTGCTCACTTCGGTCTAAACTCCCAGTAGTCAACCACAAGCAGATAAAAAGCAAACCCCTGGAAACATCAAGCTTTTTGCTCAAAGAGGCTAATTTTCAATCTTGCTTTTTTTTAAATGGGGGCCAGTTGAGCAGAAAATGTTACAGGAGGCTAACGCAGTACTCAACATGGGGTCCAAGGACTGGGTGCCATCTGTCCAAATTGAGGTAAGTACAGAAAATTGAGAGAAAAGCTTTAGCAATTTTCATAGTCATTTTATAGAGTAATTTAACGTCTGTTGAGCCCAACAATGGAAAAAATGAGAACTGAATTTTCTAAGTAATTCATTTTTAATATAGTTACAAAATTATTAGGGGGTTATAAAAAAGTATGTTCTATGTTCTCTAAAAACCAGTAAGTTTGCAAATAAGCAAGAAAAACTTGGCTCTTCACTGCAGATGAGTTGAGAAGCACTGGGCAGTGGATAAAACCTATGTGAAAACTCTTTTGAATGCTTCTAGGCAATAATCAGTCCAACACTCTTTTTCTGTCCTCACATTAGGCAAAACATGAGGTTACTAACTACCAGGGAGGCACAGGGCAATTGAAGAGGCTATCTTTAAGACATGCACAGATATTCTGTACAAGGCATTTTCGAGAAGGCATTCAGGTCATGTTGCAGAGGGTTATAGCATAGCAGGTTTGCCAAATACTTCCTGAAGTCATTTGCATTGTATTGCCTTGTGCATTCAAAAATACAAACAATAATGGTTAATAGAAATATAATTCTGGAGTCTACGTATGGGGGAGAAAACGATGCTTGTATAATTTAAAAAGAGAATCACTGTATACGATCTTATCAATTCTGATACAAGGATTCTATTAGTCCAGTGTGACTTGTTAGAGGCCAATGCATGGTCAAAGATACCAGATGTGAAGAAACACAGAATTTCAGAGATTACATGGAAGTAGGAGGGTGAACAGAGAAAAGGGGCTAGTCCAAGAGGAGAACAGACAGTAACTGGTCATTCTTATGCTTACTAATAAGATCTTAGTAAGGGGGGCTGCTGGTTAAACTTTAAAACCACAGTAAGTATACACATTATTTGTAATTTGTGATAACTATTTGTTTTCAAATACTCTTTTCAAATACTGTCCCTGAGTATTTAATGTTTGTCTAGCTAATCCTTTCTGGCATCTTTATAGAATCACAAGTATCTCTTTAGTTGTTATTAAAAGTACCAGGTGAGAAATAGCACTTCAGGGGCACCTGGGTGGCTCAGTCGGTTAAGCATGTGCCTTCGGCTCAGGTCATGATCTCAGGGTTCTGGGACTGAATCCTGTGTCAGGCTCCCTACTCAGTGGGAAGCCTGCTTCTCCCTCTCTCTCTGCCTGCCGCTCTGCCTACTTGTGCTCTCAGTCATATAAATAAATAAAATCTTTAAAAAAAGAGAGAAATAGCCCTTCAGCTATTAAGCCTGAACTAAAAGGATACAATTGACATCACCCTTGTGCGCAAGCTGGACTGTCCTGGAAAAACAGAGATCAGATCAGGTCTGTTTCTGTCTCCATCTAGAAATTCAACATATATTAATCATCTATTAAAAGAGAGTACAAAGAATATTTCCTCTGGGCCAGGTGGATGAGTGTGTATGAATGAAGACAAGAGAAGCAGGGTGGCGCGGGGTAATTTAAAGCCTGGAGCCAAACGGTGCCCATTTTCATGAGCTCCCAGAGAGAAAGCCTGTCGACGCAGCAGGCTGTCAGTGGACCAGGTTGAACAAACAATTGCAATTCTGATGACCATAAAAAAAGCACCCATGGAACGCCAAGAAATCATCTGACAGGAAAATCAAACCGAGTTCAGAGGTTCAGGGAAGTGCTTTTTAAAGAAATGATATTTAAGTTGAGACAAGAACCTATTACGAAGAAACGGTCTGACGATGAAGGGCAGAACTTGATTTCCAGGAAGGCACTTGACTAAGGATGGAATAAATTCCTTTTAGGAATCTTCAGGCTGAGTAATACACAGGATCCATTAATTTATAATAGAGAATACTTTTTGCATGTGATATAAAAAAGAAGCTTTAGTGTAAATATAACACAATCTATATTCTGTAAACATCTGTTTAAATAATTAAAAATTTTTAAAAGACTACAGAACAGTTCACTGATCTTAACCTACTGTTTGGCTACTGAAGTTATTATTTATTGAAGTTCAGAATGTAGGTTTCCTGCATCAACATTACCTGAGATGTTGGTTAAAAATGCCGATTTCTGGGCTCAGTCTTAAGTACACAGAATCAGAATCTCTTTGTGTTGGAACCAGGAATATGAATTTTCAGCCAGCATCCCAAATGGAAAATTCTGGCCTAAAAAATATAACCAGTCACATACAAACCTCTTCAGACCAATAATGCCATGGCTTTAAATTGTCCTCACTGTCAATTAATTTGTATCTATAATTTATTCTACATAAGATTATTGAATAAAATTTTCTGTGTTAATTTGTTTATATATTTTACTCAAAAGGGAACTGCCCCTTCTCTACCCAAAGTTATAAGGGAAAAGTAAACAGTATCGATTTCTGTATCCATCATATACTCTGTGATATTTATTATATTATCAAGATGCAGGAATGCTCTTGGGCTCTGGGAATCCCTCTGGGGTCAGAAAGACAAACTAAGATTAACAGAATGTCCTGCTTATATTTTACATGTTTATCTTGATTGGAATCATTCTGGTGGTATACTATATTTTTTCTTAAAGAAATACTTCACGTCTGCTCAAAAAAATTAATAGTTTCGACTACTGTATGTTTATTATTAAAACGTCGGATATATTAGAACAAACAAAAAACTGATAGTAGAAAGAAAATAGGTACGATCTCAATTAAACCTCAGAGGTTCTTCCTTTAGGCATCTGTAAGTGTGACACTTTTACCCACCCCACTTTCACCCTAAGGGCTGAAACACTTCCTCAACTGCTGGAGGTTCTGGAGTCCTCTGGCTCTGAGCCCATTTCCACTTGCTTTATGAAATGCTGTGTACTAGAGAGAAATGCCTCATCTAATGCCATAGAGCTTCCTTGGTTAGGTAGAGTATACAAAACCAGGAAATAAAGGGGTAGAGTGGGCATGTCCATGTTACCCCTCCTTTCACTTGCCCCACTCATGGACTGTGTGCCTCCCATTCCTAGAGCAGGGTGATTGCACCAGGTTCGTTCTCTCTCCTTGTCTCTGAACTCCCAGCACCAAGGGACCACCCTCCCTGTAGGTGTAATCGGCCTTGCTCACTGGGAGGTGGGCTTCTCCCAGTAACGGAGAAGAAGAGGTTTCGCATCTGGACACTTGGGTGTCTCTTGATACACCCTTGCTCCATTTTGATGATAAATGGGCAAGTACAAGACCCCAGCCTGAGACAGGTTAGGTGGTTAGAGGAAACAGGGTGAGTATCAGTCGTAATCTGAAAATCAGGCTCAACAATAGGGGTTGCAATTCATCCTACTAACTTCCCTGTAAATTCCTCCAAGAAAAGAGGGTAACATGTTTCCATAGGAGCTGCTCTCCAAATGGATTACATGAAGTGAAGGGATATTAGTGGGGCGGGCTCTAGGGGATGTCAAGGCAGCCTCTCAGGTCAACTCCTTCCCCCAACCAGTGAAACACTGGAAGTGTTGGTGGCTGACATTTCTAAGTCTTTCCCTCAAATTTTCACCTTTGAGACATTTACAAATTTGGCAAGTTGCAAAACTACCAACAAGAGCCACTTTGCCAAAGGTAATACTTCTTTCTTGGGGGTACCTCACATCCAAACTAGCTGATGGGGGCCTTTAAATCTCCTTATTCTCCCCTAATTCAGGGAAACTATGAAGAACCTTTCCAGCTCCACAACTCCCCAAAGCTTAGCCATGTTCTAGGTTGCAACTGATTACATGTTCAACACTTGCATCTGCCTGATTCTACTTCCCTCCCTCCCTCCCAAGCATTAATTCCAAGAATGCACTGCAATTAATACCCTCCAGGCAAATCCCTGTCTCAGAGTCTGTTTCTGTGGACCTGACCTACAGCATGCACACAGGTAAGGAGCTCAGTAACTAATGAGTGGCAGAGCTTGGCTCTCTGCGGACATCTGTCCTCACGTATACCACGCGGTCTCCTACAGAGGCCTAGGAGAGTGAGAAGCTCATTTACATAATTTGGTGAGAGGTGTGTACTTGTAGATCAGAAGCAGCAGCAGCTGAAGAAGCTGCAGGGTGGCAACATTCATAAAAGACATAACCCTGGGCAGAGTGCTGCTTGTTTCTTTTGGTCGACACCTGATTTACTCTTATTTTTTTCCATGCTCCCAACCGCTTTGATTTCTAGAAACTTCATCCTGTGAGTGATCCAGTCACCAGAGAGAGGAAGATTCACTGTGGTGTTTTCATTTGAGAAGAGGAAGAAGCAAAATGCTATTAACTCAATAAGCCCAGAGTTAAGTCTGCATGTATTTCTCCTCATAAGACACCCTTGTTCTCCACACTCAAGGTGAGTGTCTTATGTTTACTCAAGTGGTATGATACCCAGACCTACTACAGAATTGTTCAATCAGAATATGAGTCCATGGGCCCAGGCTTTTTTTTTTCTTTAAAAAAATAAAAAGCTCTCCAGGTCATACTATTATACACCCAGTATAAGAATCACTGGCCTAAAAGAAAGAAAGAGAGAAGAATCTAATGGAAATGTTCTTGCATTTTACTGATAATATCACTTTGAGGACAGAGAAAAAATTAGGTTTATTAACTAGCTAAAAAAGAGAAAATAAGCATGTCTGTGAAGCTTAGCCAATAATTTGCTTAAAGGGTGCAGATTTTTAAATCATACCTCAAAAAAATTCCCTGGCAGAATTTCAATAAACACAAAGCTTCCTAAATGAAAAAATAAACCTGTTTCACATGACAGGACTCTCTATGGGATATGTAATTGCCTCATCTAAAATATAGCAGGTTTAAGAAATAAAAAGACCATATTTTGGTTCAGGTGACCTAAGAAGAGCTAAGCCATGTTTTCTTCTCTAAAGCAAGATATCATTTAGAAATAAATGAGAAAAACAAAGTTCCTTCTGAGCCTTCTTAGCTAGTGCCCAATGCAACCACAGTGACTGCAAAATCCTGACTTCCTACCACTGACGATCTTGATGGCAGTGTTTAAATGCCCTAACAATAAAAGTTTCCATAAACAAATGCAATAAAATTAGTAAACCTGGAAGAAGAAAAAAGAAAAAAGAAGCAAGAGAGTGAAGTAGAAGGGATGGGCAGCAATAAAGCAAAGTCGATAACTAGTTGACACAAGAGCAAGACATTCTCAAATTGCTTTCAACTCGAAGAGCCTAGAAAGGTACCATTGGTTTTCCCAGGAGGACTGCTCATGGCTGTCTAGCTTTGTATACAGGTTGTTCTGGTATTACCAGCAGGACTCCCATAGTATCACTGAGAGAGAGAGAGAGAGAGAGAGAGAGGTAGCCACATTCCCCCTGCTAAGGTGCAAGCAAAGGAAGATGAGTAACTACATTGCTTAAGAATGATTTTTGCAGTTCTGTTTAGCTTTTAAACTGATGACGTTCTAACTTTGAAAATGTTATCTGAGTACTTTCTGAACAGCACATTTATTTCATAGTACGACTCTGTCCCTTCTTTTCAAAAGAGTATTAAATATTAGAGCCCTACTCAGCTATCCATTAATTCGCAGAACTGGGATTTAAAATGAATAAAATAAGCTCTTTGGCAGCACACTCACAATTGCTTAAGTGAATCAGGATCATACTGAAACCAATTCACATCTGTAGTAAGCACCCCAGCACAGGGACGGTACAAGAACCAGGGAAACTGGGGCCAGTGCCGTGGACACTGTTCCCATGTTGGATAATCCTAAAGATCTGGTACATTCTTGGGATTTTAGTTCATCTACAAAATGGATTGAACTAGGAGGTCTTAAAAGTTTCCCTTTTATCCCTAAGACTCTCCACTAAGTAAACATGGGTGAACCGCAGCCATCCATCTAGATTCCTAATATATCCTGTCTTAGTCCAGGAACTGCATACGACGTTGAGAGCTAAGTTTTAGGTGAATGATAATGCCTTAGCTTAAACTGATTTATAAAATCACATATAAGAATTGTGTAGCTATGCCACCTTGGGAAAGTTGGGAGTATTTTAGAACATGTTCAGACTATTGTATCCTCACAAAAATCCCAAAGATTTATAAGATTCTTTTCTATAATTTCAAAATGTCTGTTATATAGTGGCTCATGGGGGAAAAAAACACATTAAGACATTTATTTCTGGGCACTTGGGAGGATCTGTTTTACATATGTATAACCTCTTGCAATTTGGTTAAAATAATTCAACAGAATTAGTTTTTAATTTAAAAATCTATGTTAAGAATATACACAAGGTATCTTTAAAGGGTATGTCAAAATAACATGCTACCTAAATGCAACTGTTTGGACAAGTGCACTTATTTAAAAGGAAATACTCATGGTACTTACTTATAATTTGTCTGATATGCACAAATTCAATTAGTATCACTTACAAATATACACACGAAGGATCCTGTTTGTTCTTTCTTTCCCTGAGATTTACAATGTTATACATTTTCTCTGTACTTCATCCTGTCACATTACAGACACATGGTTCAGATGTATTATTATATTTCAGTTTGAAAGAGAACAAGGCTGTACTGTGACGATAATGATTTCCTGGTAGAAGCCTGCTACTGATGGATACTAATACAGAGCAACCTTCCTGGAGGGCATCCTTGTGGGTGGTTATTTCCCCCCTTGCCTTCTATGCTGCTTCTATTAACTAAAACTTCTTTCACTCTAGACCCTGAAAAAGGAAGAAGAAAAAGAATGCTGACTGAATCTCCTTCCTTTTAACTACTTGTGATTTAAATAAATAAAGACTCCTGTAATGGAACAGGCATGTGTTGTCACATCAAATATAAAACAGTAATCACTATGACTAGCTGAGTCTGGGCTGCAATACTATGTGAAATGGGACCAATTTAACCATGAAGTTATGACAAAATTTTCCTGCAGGCTTCATCCAGTCTAACTCAAAATCTCATCCCTCCTGTTAAAGAACATAGATCCTCTATTCCTTTCTGTAACCTTATATTTCTTTGCTTTATATTTGCAATCCTGACTTTTATCCATCCTGCTTCACATATTGTTTTATAGCTCTCTTATTCAAATAGCTAATAGTGAGAACTAATATTTATTGAGTGTAATTATGTGCCAGACACTGTGGTAAAGGGGCCTTTAATTCTCCTGACAACCATCTATGGTAAGCATTACTGGCCCAATTCTATACATGAGGAAACTATACTTTAACAGGATTAAATGCTTTGCCCAAGCTCACACAATAATGTCCCAGACTTGATCTAGGTCATACCAACAACAAAGTCTGTATTTTACCCATTCTTATCTATACTGCTTTGCACTCACCCCTCTCCTCTTGTGAGAGATGAATGACCTGGAAAATCCTGGATTCTTGCACTCCCCCGTGTGAAAAATCCAGCCATTAGTGAGTCAAAACATGACTTAATAGCAACTGAATTTTCCAATTTTTGTTTCTGATCTCTCCTTGTCCTTCAACCCCTCCCCCAGTTGTCAATTTCCAATACTTCACCTCAATAGTCCACCAATTTTGTCATTTTGTCACTACTCTGCCCATCACTGCTGAATTGGATTTCATTATTTCTTATATATATTAACAGCATAGAGATTCAACTTTATGAATAACTTGAGGACTTTTAACTAAACATATCTAACACATAGTATTACATGGCTGTCAGATATATGCATCTTACTATCCCACACGCATTTTATTGCTCTCCAGCTCAGGGTTATGGATGGCCCTCTACAACTCTCCATACTAAAGATCAGCTTAGCATTCAATGTCTCCAGTGGCATGAGCTCAATGACTGTAATATGCATGATAATCATATATTCCAACACACAAGAAAGAAATATTACAATTTTAAGATGTAAATTAATTGTACCTGGCATCCCAATTTCTGAGGGCAAAATGTGAAAACAAAATGCATCTTATAACAGGCAGAATGTGCTGCCTATTGGTTTTTATCACTTACTTCCCACTTCTAACTCTCCCATATTCTTCTTCTATACCCCCCTTCTGAAATGCAACAGGCTTTGCAAAGCAAGAATACATTGCCTAAGGCTTTCTACAATCAAACCCATCAGATCCCATGCCAAAATTATCCATATTTTACATTTATCGAACACAAAAATCAAGGAAAGCCAAGTAAAAGTGAAAAGAGCACATGAAGCACTGAATATTATATGTTGCTCAAAGAAACGTAATGACAACAGCTTCAATAAATGACAGCATTTTGTTCAGTACTGCCACAGCATGCGTTTTCTCTAGAACATCTTTTAAGATAATCTTATTTTTATTTTCTTTACAAAATCAAGTCTCCATTGCAATCACGCTGAGTGACAGTATACTTCCATGACAAGTACAGTGTGATCTGCTGTGGTAAGCAATTTACAGTTACCACCATTAATGAAAACACTGATCTAATTTCTGGGGTACCAATCTATAGAAGAATGGTGATAATACTATCATAGGGGCTTTTATTCCAGTGAAAATGTTTGTTTTGTAATGACATGGAAATTAGTGTGTTCACTGCAATTTTTCATACATCTATTTATGTAGAAGAAAGGCCTTAAAAGATGTGGGAAAGAGACTGAGCCATCCACCTCTTGCTCATAAGCACTCCCACTGTAAAGAAAAATTACTAATTCCTTTACTACAAATAAAAGGTAAGGAGAAATCACAGCAGGATGATCCATGGAGGAAGGGAGAAGAATAGCCATTCAAGCCTTTCGATAGGATCTCAGAGATGGCACAGCCAAGGACGAAGTTCAGATGAGGGGGCATCTGTTAAGAGGAATGCTCTATGGCACTCTCCATGGCCTCACTTAACTTTAAAAATGATTTTTCTTTAACTGTTGTAGGGTTTTGTTTGTTTGTTTGTTTGTTTGTTTGTTTGGATGGCCATTAGTAAAGAGCTGAGATTTGAGGCAGGCCAGGCCAAACAAAATCAGGTTGCATGGATGAGACGTGTCCTGGAAACTGAGTGGCAATGGACACAATGAAGAGAGAGCCCGTCTCCTATTTGCTGCTCTAGAGGGCCCAAAGCTACATCATGATGCAACTCTGCTTCCACATGAAAAGAAAAAAAAAGCTAAAAAATATGTTATTCTAAAATATGATATTATTCATTACGCTATTTACCTTAGGAAGAAGATATACATATTCTCCAGTCTGTACTTTTTTTTTTTTTAATATAAGGTAAGAAAATTGAAACGTAAAATGGCTAACACACAGCCCTAGAGTGGAATACTGCATGCTGCTTCACCTACAAGTTTCTGCCAAGGGCATGACAATGGAGCTCTTTCAAGGTTTGGGCATTTGATTCTTCACTTGTACTCAACAGACACTGACCTCCATTTGAGCCCTAGATGGCACATCGATTCAGTCCTTGGGAGTACAAAGCCCAGAAAACCCTCCTTTTTCTTTTTGTCTCTCTTCCAAATTTTCTATGGGGTCTTCCATACACTTCACAGCTCTTCAGAAAACACGGGCCACAGCAGCCATGCTGGGGCTCCATAGAGCGTGGCTAGAATTTCTAAGAGCCATTTTTTAGTGCACAGAATGTCAGCCTTAGGGGCACTTCAGAAAAATATGTAACATACCACCATAAAATAGTTAATGTCATTTTCAAACTTCAGTATCCAAGTACCATATAAACAAATTAGCATGCTAACCAGTTAGTCAAATGTCATTTAATTAAAAGCCAGAGATATCAATTTAAAATAAAGGCCAAAGAGGAACAGATGAAGAAAAGGAAGATTGGAGAATTCATTCAAGTATTGGGGCAGAAGGAATCCAGACTAGTCAACTTGTATTTGTGTTCTCAATAATTGTCATATTCTAAACAAATTACAAAACTAGTGAGAGGATTTACTGGATAGACTCCCAGACTGAACATTAAATTATTATTATATATTATATCATTTAACATGGCCCCTAAGAATTCTAGTGGAATGTCTGGCATCAGTCTAAATAGATAGTGACCAACAGTGAAAAGGAGAATGTAGTCTGTGATCAGAATGCCTGGGGCCAAGGCTTGACTCCTTTGCTTATTAGCTATGTATTGTATGTAACTCTCAGCTTTAATTTTCTCATATAAGGAAGTTAACTAGTGATAATGTTTTCCCCCAACCTCAAAGATTTTTTGTAAGACTCAAGTGAGATAAGGTGTTAAAAAATATGGCTTATAAACTACAAAATAGTAAATAAAAAGCAGTTTTTGTTATGTTAGTGCTATTTAAGAACTCCATGTAGAAAGGACAGCGTCTCAGGACCAAAATATTTTGCCAATATTTGTGTGTGTGTGTGTGTGTGTGAGACATATATATGGATGTATATGAGTACAAAAAGCTGATTAGATGTGTATACTGAAATATCCACATGCATATATATACATATACACTCATACATAAACTCATAGATACTTTATGTTTTAAATGGAGATAAGGACTAAAGATCTGGGTAGACTAAAATGTTTTATTCCTAGTTTTCAGATTAGATCCTGCTTGAAGCATTTTGCAAATTTATAGGGATTGTTGCCTCAAAAGCAAGAACCTTAATGAAACTTTAAACTTTTTCATAGTTCTGAATGCACTTTTGTAAATTGATTTATCGGTTCAAGGTGTCTCAATAATATACTATATTACACACACTGTAATGTGTGTGTAATATACAGTGACTCACTGTAGTATGTACTTCATAATTTAGTGGATGTGTTTTCAACTAAACAATCACCTTTCATAAATAGTCCATACTGGTGGCTTTTCTACAAATCATACTAAGATCATTTAATGCAGTATTTAAAAAAAAGAAAAGTATTTCTGACAACTTGGATGAACAGGAAAAGATGAAGAAAAGCAAGAGAATGAAAATATCAGCCTATTGTAGAGTACTTGCCTTTACCCTTCACTCCCAGAGGGCCCTTTCATGACCAAGCTTAAAAGTTAGTTCTTCTTCACTAAGTCATCAATCCTACATGCTTCACCATCAACCAGGTTCAAGAAGTTGTTTTTCTCGCCTACCTTCCACATTTAGGGATTTGAAGGTTTCATTAATGACCATCTCCATGTGGATATCCCACAGGGAACTTCAAATTCAACAATGTCAAACTGCAACTTAATCCGGTACATCCTGTTTTGAGCCAGAAACAAGGATTTACCATTCACTGTATAACACTACGTGGAAGGTACCTTTGCTGATTGCTGTAGGTACAACTGTGGTAAGACAGGCAACCTCTCTTTTCCCCTTCTGTATCCCTCCAGACGTTCTCAGCTCCACAGTTATAATCAACATCATACCTATTCCACTTTCCAAATAACTGTTATTCATCTTATCCTCACTCTACCATATTTCAGTCCTCACCATCTCTTGCCAGAATATTTAATCATTACTAAATTGAAGGCTTCAGTCTTCTGCCTTCTATCTTGCCTCCTTCAATTTAAAAGCCTTTAACACTGGCAGAGTTGGACTTTCTGAAATTCCAATTGGCTCAAAACCAACCTTCAAATGTACCAAAAGACAAACAAGTAAGCACAAAAAGAAAACAAACAAATAAATTATTTAGCAAGTATGCTAACATTTCATGGTGTGGCTCTTGATTCCTGAATGCCACACTTCTTTTGTCCTCTTTGGCATCCGAATCACTTATAGACTCCTAAAGAAATTATATTATCTCACAAAGTCATGACTTGCACAAACTACTCCTTTGGAACATGAACATCTTTTTCTCTTATCCCATTTATTTAGGGACCACTTTCTCAACCTTTAAGGCTCAGCTGAAATATTATCTTCTCTTTAAAGGTTTTGCCTGATCTTCCCAGGATGATTTTTGTGTTCTCGCCCTTAATCTGTCATTGCGCATTTATAAAATCCACTATCAAACAACACTGAGGTTATCTGTAAGTTTCCTCATCTTACTCTGACCTGCAGAAAGGACAAGAATCTTTCTTTGTATATTTATATCCCAAGTATATAGCTACACGAGTGTATAGCCCATGTACAAATGTTTGATCAAAGAGCAAATTAATGCATACCCCGAAAAATCTCATGACAACATGATTTCTTACAGGACCATTATAGACCATGGATTTCTTTCTTTTCTTCTTCTTCTTTTTTTTTTTTTTTTGTATTTCCTTATCCATAAGTTTGGTTCTCAACAGGCAAACTCTCTTAGCTATAGGCAAAAATCTAAATTTGGATAAAGTGAAACTGTCCTGAGTAGATTCTTACTGAAGACTGACTCTCACTACCTAACCATCTTAGACTCACTAAGACTTGGATCTTAGTGAAAGCAGGTCCTACTCTGCTTCTCTTTCTTCCCATTTCAGGACATACAAAAATAGCATTCAATATGCTAGTCTCCAGATTAAACAGGTGTCTGGCAAGCAGCATGATGTGAAAAGTCTAGCTGGTCAGTGAGGTGGTAGCTTCAGGAGGCTGTGAGCCCCTAGAAACCTGAGCTTTTGTACTAGTTGAGGAGATGGCATATGGCCCCTATGAGTTCTGAACTGGAGCATTTATACATATACCTGCTCATACCACACAAGATGGCTTACAGCTACACAAAGAAGCTACATATAATGTGACAGATAGGGGTTTCCTCTGTCATTCTTCCTTCCCTCCCTCTTTCTTTTTCTCTCCCCTCCCGTGCTACCTTTCTTTAATTTCAGATACTATGTGTGTTATATAGGATGAATAGATTCCATAAAGCACCCAAAAGCCAACTATTCAGTGATGATGATCCCAAGTAGTCTCCTGTTTTTATGTTTTTTGGTCTTTAAACCTCTTTAATAGTTTGAGCCAATAATGTAGACTTTGGCACATGGTAGAAACAGCTGTAAGCAATAAAAACTTCCACTCTGTTCAAGGATTTTTGAGGGGTAGAAACTGTGTGCATTAGTAGTACTTAATAAATGTTTATTGAAATAATCACCTATTATTCTGGGTGCCTGTTTGAGCTGAGCCTCGGCACCTAACCAGCCACTGCCCAGATGGTTCAACTTTAATGCACTGTTCACTTAATGAATCTGGATCAAGTCCTGATTACAAAGCTTATTTTCAGTGTGTTCAAAAGGACAGAGTTCAGCAAAATATTGAAAAAAAAATCCTTACAGCTAATATCTGCCTTTCTTCTTGCTTGATTTCAGTATTTTTGTCCTGCCAAAAAGCAAATGTGATTTACTCTTCTCCATTCTTCACACTAACTGCTTACTTCTTTTGCCTTGAATTTCACCAACTTATTCAGGAAATACATTACCTACATATCTCCTGAGTGCACAGTCCTATTAGTCTCAGTCTACTTAGAAACTGTAGTTTCTTAGCTATATTCATCTGTGTAATGTATTTTAAAAATACTTACATCAGACCATCTGCTCAGTGCTGAGAATGTAAAAATTGAAAGACACAGATCCTCCCTCAAAGAGTTCATGCAAGAGAAGAGCCAGTCCAATAAACAGGTAATTATAGTTCTGCCTTATTACACTGTTGTTCCTGCCTTTATATATCTGAACAGCATATCAGTCTTTCACGGCACAGATTCCAAAACTAAAGCACCTTTAATTTTGTTCTTCTGTCTATATCCTGATCACCTAGGCCAAATCTCCTGACATTTAGACTATGAATTTCTTAAAATGTGTTGCTGATATTTGAAAACTACTCTCCATCTTCATGCTTTTAAGCATACTCCTGTGTATCTTGTAGAAGGAATGGCAAAGACTCTGTAAATTCTTATTAAAGTACATTGAACTGACACCAAAACCACCTCTACCATCAGCCCCAGCAGCTGTCACCATGGTAAAAGCCCCAGCAGCCACAGAAATGCAGAACAGTTGATAATGCTGCTCCAAATCCAAGTTTAAGTCATCCTTCTTAGACCCACAGGCACCTAAATATACGTGGCACAATTCAATTAATTCAAAACATCAATTAAACAAAATGTTTTGCCAGAAAAGTTCTTTCTTTCTACATATACATGCATATGTATACATATCAAATCTCTAAAATTAAAAATAAGTTTTGATAAAAATTTTCTAAGTATTTTATGCATGACTCTTGAAATGCATTATCAAAGAAATGTTGCTTATGATAATCACCCTTAAACTGTTTTAGCAAAAACAAAATATGACAGGCTTGTGTCAGAAATAATAGGTTTTCATTGAGGGACAGGAAACCAAGGAAATTATCTGACCCAGAGAGGTATCGACCCTTAAAGTTTTCCTTTTACAACATTGCTTTGAACAAGAAACCAATCCCTTCACAGACATATATTAATATAATCAATTAAACATTTTCAGTAGAGATTTATGGTTTGCTGTGAAAAGGTGGATTTATTCTGAAACTAATGCACCTTAAGATTTAGGGCTCTGTACTTGTACAAGCCATTCCCAAGATGCAGACACTGGGGGGAAGTTGAACCGGCAATGTAATCATAATTTTGTAAAATATCCAAAAGCAATTTTTTATATAATATATATTTTTCCTTATGAAGCTTTAGAACCCACAAAACTCATATCTTTCTCCGGGTTATCACTTTTTTTTCAATGTTAAGTATGCTCTTGAAATGTCATAGGTCATATCAAAATGTTTAGCTTGAAAACTATTTCCTCATCAATCTCCATTATACAATCAGGTACATTCACTGTAGAAACACAAGACTGAATATGTGTTAAATGCTACAGTGAAAATTTCATCATTACCTATTCATGTTATAACCATATTAACGGGCAGCTTTAACTCAGATTAACGACCACCATTTACTTTATGCTAGGTCATATCTCTGGACCTAGGGAACCAAAGATTTTGCATGCCAGTGGAGGAGAAACATGTAGTTGCAATGAACACTACAATTATTTATAGCACATTTTAAAGTGAATGTTCAGTATCTTACTATAATAGGGTATTTAAAATTTTTGTTGCTCTGTTTATGATTACAAATTTTATTTTGCATATTTAAAAGTTAATTTTGTTGTAATCTTTGTTCTTTGTTCCTTGCACAGGAAATAAATCTATTTTTAAAATTTTTGGAGAGAGAGAGCATGCGAGCTGGGTGGGGAGGGGCACAGGGAGAGGGAGAGAGAGAATCTTAAGCTGGCTCCATGCCCGGGTGGAGCCCAAAGCAGGGCTCCATCTCACAACTCTGAGATCATGACCTGAGATGATATCAAGAGTCAGACACTTAAACTACTGAGCCACCATGCACCCCAGAAATAAATCTCCTTCTAAATCACAGTACTTCACCATCATAATTTTCATGTTTTCTTAGATAGTATCATCAAAATAAAATTAGTAAGCACTCCATCCATGATGTACACAATGAACTCTAAAATTAATGCCACTAGGAAAATGATATATATTAAGTTCCCTAAACACCATTAGATATTTTCTTATTAAATTTTGTCATTTGTTCTCCACCCCAAGGGTTTTATATTTACTCCTATATATAATATCTACTACATTGGGTACAGTTGTCTTAAAATGTTGGCTAAGAATTTACTGTTGAATTTTCTACAAATAAATATTTTGAGTTAGAGAATGTGGTTATTAAATGACCAGATCGCCTCAACAATGAGACAATGAATTTCATGCTATCATTTTAACCAAACATATTTTAACCTAAATTGAACTAAAGACAGTATATAATCTTCTCTACCAGACTGGCAGCAAACTTTAAGGAGATGATCCTGTTTTCATGATATTTCTATAGAGAACTATATACATGTCCCTTTGGTCCAATACAAATATGTGTATTTTTAAATGACATATATATGACACATATGCTTATTTTGAATGTATTCAGGGTTCTCTAATAATTAGTTTCATAAAATTAGACTACATACAACATATTAGATTCAGTCAAATCATAGTTTAAATGGGTTGCTTTGCAATTGGATTGTTGTAATAAATTAACCAAATTCTAGTTAACCAAAGATCAATCTAAAAGCCATTAATCAAACTGCAGGTGCTGCAAATATCATAAAAGAACACAAGTTCAATTTCCTTATTATCTATTCCTCTACCTACCTATATACTGAATACCTTGTTCTAGAAGAGACTTATGGATGGCTCATAAACGTACTAGATATAATGAGATAGCATAAACGAACAGCAAGGGCAACATCAGAATACCAAATGTGCCCCCAAAAGGATTAAGTAATAAGGAGTCAAAAGATGCTACCAAAACTTGATAACAAATTAAGTTCTAAGCATCCTGGCAGGTTAAGGACAATCTCCCTACAGCAGACATAGAGATGGATTTCCTAGGACTTATTTTCTCATAGAATATTTGAACTGCAGTTCATTGTTGTTATACCAAAGAAACCTAACAAGAATTATACAGCCAGCCAGATAATCTGATTCCCCTGTCTTCTCTGCTATCACATGCTGCTCACTCCAATCAGCCATAGTAGTCATTTTTATTTCCTCAAACATATCAGCCACTCTCGGCTAAGAGTCTCTACTCTTGCTGTTTTCTGTTTGGAATTTACTTTCCCTGGGTGTCCACTGGGTTCATTCTGCATTTCCCCTTGGACTTTGTAAAAATACCATTTTCAGTAAAGCTGACCACCCTTTTAAAAAAATTATAACCTCTCTATTGATAGTCTTTATTCCCATTCCATTATATATTTTTCTCTACATGATGTATCAGTTTCTGCAACATTCTTTATTTTTATTTATTTAATTTTGCCTGTGTCCCCTACCAGGTGTGAGCTCCATTATACCCTTGGTGTCTTTCTCCATCTGCAATTTCTGCTCAAGATTTCCATCAAAAAGACCAAACTGATAAAATACGACATCAGACATTTGTGAGCACTCTTTGCAATGTCTAAGTCAGTGATCCTTAAGGTGTTTTCTTCAGCCCACCAACATTCTCCTGAGTGGTCATAAAGATGTGGGTCATAATTTCCATAGAAATTTCTGTACCATTAAATTGTTCATAGAAACCTTTTGTACCACTAAGCGTTAGTACTATTACCTAAATAAATTTGGTATTTATAAACAAAAGTTAGGATGCAATTATTATTTATGGATTCTAACTCAGCATTCTATAAGAAACATGGTTGCCATGAAACAGCACAATGTTTTTGCCAACCTCTTTTGTCACATATGTGCATAGAATTAACTGAAAATCATACCATTTTCAGAAAGGATGCTATATTGTCAGTGATGTTTTGAGCTTTTCGGAATATTCAACTATTGCTACTCATTTCATAATAATCTTACTGTTAATTTATCTTCATCATTATCAATGTACTTTTTCTCTAGTTTATTTGCAGGGATTAGTTGCCTAATAACTTAATATTAAACTGTTCATGAAATGTGCTCGAAATAGGACTCATGCATACCCTCTTTGCTAGAATAGATAGAGTGGATCTTCAATATCCCAGATTCATATTTGTGAACTCTCTTACTCACTAAAATGCATTTGTTCTTGGTCATTCATGGACATGTGCAGAACAACAAAAACTTTGAGTCTCCTTGTTCATCCATGCCTTCCTGTTTCAGCTCTCATATTGTATAATGCACTTTTCCAAATCTATGTAATGCCATATGTTCATATTTTTATGCTTTTTATTGGTGCTTTTGCTGTTTAAAATACACCCCCTACCCCATGTATTGCTGAAGTGCTATCTAGTGTTAGCAAGAAGGCTAAGGTGCCTTAGGGAAAAAAATATGTGTGTTAAACTTTGTTAAAGCATGAGTTACAAGTGCCATTGGCCATGTGTTCAATTCTAACGGATCATCGATCATCCATCCATCCATCTCTCTATTTATCTATCTATCTAGATGTCTTTAAACAAAAACACATAAAACAAAGTTATGTGTTGATCACAGGATGAAAATGTTACCAGAGGCTCACAAGAACCTAACCTTATATTTCCCCCAGGAGAAATGGCTCAGTATTTTCTAATTCAGGCTTCATGGCAATTTTATAGAAAATAATTACCATAAATAATTAGAATTAACTGAACATGCATAACCACTCACTCAACAGAAAATTCTGTTACACTTTAAAACTTGTTATCCTTAAATTCCATTTCTACTTATAGATAAAAATCAACAATAGATAAAAGGTCCTTTGCCCTATTTAAGAAAGTAGCTCCTCCTCTTAAGTATCAGATATTAAAATGTGGTAGAGGACGTGTAAGGAAAAGAGGAATAGAGGAAAGAGAGAAAAGGAAGTGGAAAAGGTAAAAGTAAAAAGAGCTTGAATTGCATATTCTATTTTGTATTTCCTTCCTTCGAAGGGAACATCGCCTTTTAAAACATCTGAAAGGTTGACTTGTAAACACAAAATTATTTTTTCTCCTGCAAAATAGCTCTAAACCAAGAAATCACATTCAAATGGTACATAAAATGCTTAAGAGTAAAAATAGTTATCATATGTACATTTGCATATATTCACATAAAATTTATACCTATGGTCAGAATATATTAGTCTCTTTTAGAGAAAAATTTAAATGTTATTAACCTGATTTCTTAAATCAATGTTTCTCTTCTCAAATATTTTTTATCATCTACTAACTGTTGCCATAAAATTCAGCACATCTGAAATATATAAGAAAACGAATGGTTGAACAGGGCCAATTTAAGTGAAGGGTACTAATAAGTACCACCATCAAATCTGAGGATTCACTGTCAATTCTCTGATAAAATATCAATGGTGTAGCCATGAGACAGAATGAAAGCTTGGCAGATGTTCCTTCCAGAACACTGAAAGAGGCTATCAATTCTTCCCATGCTACCACATCTTAAGTGGTTCTTTGCTTGTACTTTATAGCTCCACTGACTTCCGAAAAGTATTGGTGAGGACCATATGTGACTCAAATGGAGGCCATACTAGTGCAACTGAATCAGTATTAGAGAGAGAGAGGAAAGTCCTCTTATTTGCCTCTCTGCCAAAAGGCTGTGCTTAACGGGAAGCAAGTAAGGCAGTTAAGGGCACACAATTTAAGGACAAACTCACTCTCAGTTTTAGGCAAGTACTAACCCTGCCCTTTGTTTCCCTGAGAGCCAGAGCACTGAGGGCACAACATTTAAAGAGGTGCTCACTCTCATTCACACGAGTTCTGATGAGTAGAATAAGAAGACAAAGGACAGTACATATTCCTGGGAAACATATTAAACCAGTTTTCTCTCTGAAGGTCTATATTAATTCCATGTAATGTGCTATTGAATCAGCCCAGTACCAGTGCTTGATAAAAATGATAAACACTTAGCTATAGCATTTTATTGTAGATCAGCATAAAGTAAATATAAAGGAAAAGTCATTGACTCCCTGAAAAATACAGATTAAAATCACTGAATGGCTGATGACACATTTCAATGAGATATAATCAAGAGTAAAACAAATGTGAGTAAAGAATTGTTTCTCTAGGCAGACATTGTTACAAATCCAACAAAAGGGACACTTGAATAATCTTGCATACATTTATTTTTGCATTATTGTCATGTTTTATGTACTTACTTTTTTAACTTTATAAAATTCATTTTTATTTAATTATAAATTTTATATACAAAAACTATGTACTTATTTTTAAGGTGAATACTTCTTATACTCTGGTGGTGGATGGGAGCAGGGTGTGATTTATTAGAATTCTCACATCATATATGGCAGGGGATAAAGAAAAAAGAAATTACCCTAAGGTAACATATTCTCTCAACTCAACTAGATGCTTGTATTTGCATGGATAAGACATGAATTTATCCATCTGAATGGATAAATTTGTTCCAGCCTGAGAAGTGTTTCTTTTCACCTATAAGCAAGCCTCACTGCAAACATCGTACAATAAGCAACCTATGAGCTTTTGGGTGAGTTTAGCATCCATTTTATCTAGAAACCTTGAAGTTTTTCATGGTCAAATTGTATAGAATTTGTCCTAAATCTCACATGGCTTTCATTTAGTATGTAGTGAGCAGACATGATTATTTTTGTACATGAAAAAAATACTTAGCTACAGAAGCATTTCCTCAGCTTTACATTGTTGAACTCTATTTAAGGACGCCCTTCTCCCTTTGTATCCCATATTCTTTGGATGATTTATTTCAACATCTTGCCTTTCATTTTTTTTTTAATTTATAAAAAAAGGGGAAAATAACCTCTGTCCTTCTTTTTCCCTCTGGGTTTTCTTTAATTATATTCTAGAACACCTGCCTGCCTGAACAGACTCCTCTGCAATGGCAATTCTTAAAAGCTGGCTGTATTTCCCAATATGAATGCTCTCTGTCCTACCTCCTGTACATTGGTGAAACTATCAGAATTGTAAAATAGTTGGTTTCTCTTTATTTATCTAATGACATGAAGGGAAAAAATACCTGTTTAGACAAATATTCAAATTATATCAAGATATTCTCTCAAAGTGTCAGAATTTTACTACTCCAAAAATGTTCTGCAAGCAGCACTAATTCTCAATCCTTAGGCTGGAGATATTTAAAAAGAGTTCCAAGAGCCAAGATGTCCATTGACAGATGAATAGATAAAGAAGGTGTGGTATATATACACAATGGAATATTATGCAGCCATCAAAAGGAATGAGATCTTGCCATTTGCAATGACGTGGATGGAACCGGAGGGTTTTATGCTGAGTGAAATAAGTCAATCAGAGAAAGACATGTATCATATGACCTCACTGATATGAGGAATTCTTAATCTCAGGAAACAAACTGAGGGTTGCTGGAGTGGTGGGGGGTGGGAGGGGTGGGGTGGCTGGGTGATAGACATTGGGGAGGGTATGTACTATGGTGAGCCCTCTGAATTGTACAAGACTGATGAATCACGGATCTGTACTTCTGAAACAAATAATGCAATATATGTTAAGAAAAAAAAAAGAAGATAGCAGGGGGGGAAGAATGAAGGGGAGTAAGTCGGAGGGGGAGATGAACCATGAGAGACGATGGACTCTGAAAAACAAACTGAGGGTTCTAGAGGGGAGGGGGGTAAGGGGATGGGTTAGCCTGGTGATGGGTATTGAAGAGGACATGTTCTGCGTGGAGCACTGGCTGTTATGCACAAACAATGAATCATGGAACACTACATCAAAAACTAATGATGTAATGTATGGTTTTACATTAAAATTAACAATAAAAAACTATTAAAAAATAAAACAATAAAAATAAAAAGAGTTCCATTTTTGGAACTAAAATGATTTAGTCAAACTCAGTTTCTGAATTCAGAACTCAACGAGTATAGAATAGGTAAACCCAAATAATAGGTTTGAGCCAAACTTCAGACCAAATAAAGATGAAGTTCAGACGTAAGGTATCGTCTTAAAAAAAAATAGCAGAGATTAACAAGCAATCTCACTTATCTAGTTCTATTAAGCATCACTGTCATTCAGTAGAATCCTAGTGATACTGGAATCCCCTGGCTCCTTGGAAACTCTCAAAGAGAGCTTTCCGGATTTGGAAAGTATTTGAGAATAAAGCAATCCTCTGTGTGTGCATGTGTGTGCTCTGCCCTTTCTGCAAATGTGTGGTTTGAAAAGTTGTCTTATGTAATTTTAAATCTGATTTGATCCTGAATGTATAATATTTAAAACAGTCAAATCCTGAAAGTATTTTTATGGTACATATCAAAGTATTACTTATCAATGAGATGCAAATTCTGTTCCTACCCTAATATTTCATAAATATAACTAGTAACTATTCTTCTCATCAGAAATAAATTCAAAGTTTAATAATTTATATATTTCAAAGCACTTTAACAGGTGTCACCCATTGGAGGTTCTATCTACTGTCCCCTCGTGATAGGTAAAGGATAAGGAGACGTAATTTAAAGGACTTGTCTGTGGTCACAAAGTATGACAATGTGATGAATCCTGCTTACGTTTATCTCTGTTTTCTCCTTAGACTACAGATTGTTTTAAAAAATATATTCTTTTAAAAGAAAACACCTGACTCAGGTTAATTATAGAAAATAGAGATTGAAAGCAGAGTAAAAATATGTATCACTATTATTAACAATAACAGATAACCATTAATGAATGTTTTCCATGTACTAACATGAAGCACTTTACAGTTTTAACAACTATTACATAAGGCCTATTATGAACCCATTTTAATGGAGATTAAGCTGACAGAAACATTAATTTCTAACTAAATTGTGATGCTGAGATTCACACTCAGATCTCCCTGATTTATGAGACTGAGGTAGGATTTAACAACTAGGCTAAACTTCCTCTCTATGCACTTGCATAATCTACCAATTCATTACCACTCATACTAGGTAATATATCCAAATATGATCATGAAACGTACATATTGCTGCATAATTTCCAATTCCCTATGGGAAAACAAAACAAAATATTTCCATCCTACCTTTGTAAAGCCATGACTTGTGGGGTCTAATCCCGGTTTCCTTTTATCCTCTACATGTTTATCAGAAAACTGAAATATTCCTTGTATCTTTAGCACTGAACACTCCAGACAGCTCTAAAATAACCTATCTCCTTCCCCCAACGTTTTTTCTCTTTATTTATTCCTTCTGCTGGGTTATGGCAGATTTTAGAGCAGGGTCAGGCCATCTTAGGAATTATAGAGGTGGCAAAATCCATGACCATGGGTCACCAGGGTGGGAGAACTATCATTCAGATCAGGCCTGTCTCTCGGGTCTCGCACCTTACCAGCAGACTGTAGCCTGGAAATGGTCTGAGAATTGGTGTAGCTTTAGACACTCCCACTGACAGCCCTCAGGGAATGGTGTTCACTTAGATGCATCAGACTCAGTAACGTGGAAAATGCCATGTCCTGGCCCCATAGTTGTGGGACGTATTAACAAGGTGATAAGCTGTCTCTCTGCCTGGAATGTATGAAAAAAGATCATTTTAACTTATAAAACCACAGAAGAATGCAGAGACACCTGAAGGGAAGGGTACAAGAAAGCCAATATGGGCAACCTGTGCCGAAGTTTTCAAGAGTGTGCTCTGGAAGAAGAGTTACTAGCCTCCTCATTTAACATTTTTCTGAGGAAAACAGTATTTGGAGAGATCAATTTTGGCTTTCTTAGTTAATATTCAATTTTATTATAGCTTCCTTTTGTGTATTCACTACTTTACGATCATATATGTTTAGTTTCAAACCCTGATTTTTTGCATTGTTTTCTTCAAGAGATGATAATTCTAATAACAATAATACCAACAATGATAAGTAATGTAGTCATAGCTGTGTTAACAGCAGAATTCATATCGAGGGAAATTAAAATCTCCATTTTTCTTGTTTTGAAATGACTGGATCAGTTATAAATTAGTGAAGTTTAATCCTGATTGTCATATGTTGAGACACTGAGAAACAAGCAAAGTATGAGGAAAATTCTGGAAATCATGTCATAAATGAAATGCTTGAGATAAAGTTAATCTTTTCAAGCATTATTTAAAATTGGGGGATGCAAAATACCTGCCTTCAAATATTTCAGTTTTTAAAGATTTATTTATTTGAGAGAGAGACTGGGTGAGAGTCAGGGGAGGGACAGAGGGAGAGAGAGAATCTCGAGCAGACTCCTCACTGCGCATGGAGCAGGATGTGGGGCTCAACCCCAGGACCTTGATATCATGACCTGAGCCGAAACCTAGAGTCATATGCCTAACTGACTGAGCCACCAGGTGCCCCTGCCTTCAAATACTTTAAGAGCCAAGTATAACTCAAGTTCCTAAAAATTTAAGAGTTGTCCTAAAGCTCTTCTCACCACACCTCCAGTGCAACCCATTTCTGTGAGTTTCCTGTGCATTTAATAGCTGTCAATACAGTACATCCAGGCACCACGTTTGTAGTGGACAAGATCTCTTTCCTCAGGAAGCTCACTCACTTTTGGAAATACACTCTCTCACTTTCATACTTTATTGCATGCTTTTGTATTAATTCTATCCTTCTTTTTATGCTTGCAACAGCCTTGTGAGGTTAATATTGTTGTTCCTATTTTATAAGTGAATGAATGAGAAAAAATAAGTTATTTGCTTAAATTTCACACCATTCTCAAGTGGTGGAGCCACTATTCAAACCCAGCTCACATGACTGAAAAGTGTGTTTTTACCCCCATTCCTGCCCCAGCTAAAATAGACCTATGGCTACCTGATCACGCATCATAGTTACTGCATAAGAATTTATGAATTCAGAAAGAGAGTATAGTGAATGAGATTTAAAGCCCCAGGCAGCTCTAATATTAAAAATAAGTTTTAAAAAAAGAATGGATTTTCTTTTGATGAAAATATTTGATATTTACATAATATTTAGATTTCATTAAGGAAATGTGATTTGCAAAAAAAATCTTTGTGATAATGCATATTTCATAACCAAAATTGCACAAAATTTGTTTTTGCTAAATTCCAAGAGAGGTCATTGCTTGAAAAAAATAATAAAAAGAGCTATCCTCTGAAGTAGCTTCAACTCCTTCCTCCTTAAAGCTTCAATCTCTCCCACACATCCTTCAGCTCAGGGTAGAAAATTAAAAATGGAGTGCTGTGAAAAATTAGACTTTGTCAGTGTGCCCAGAGTTTACAGAGAATCAAACTTAAACATAAGTCAGAAACCACAGACAGCGTGAAGAAAGTAGCACTAAAAAATATATGTATTAGAAGAGATTAATAATTGGAATATTAGTTCCCTATGTTTTTCATCATAAATTCCACTGTGAAATCTTAATTGGATCTGAAACAGAATGCACCACCTCCTTCTAACCCTAACCCTGAATCCTCTTCATTCATTTGTATATATTTACCACCATCAACTGGACTCATGTTTCCAACAAATGATCTAATCAATGGGAAAAACAGTCTTGTTTCAGATCATTACACTCCACAACTGCTCTCCCAAATTCACTGAACCTAGCTGTTACACCACAGGTAAAAGTCTATTTGCAAATGTCATAATGATCAACTAAAAAGATAACTTATCCTTTGCAATAAAGCTTGTATTTTTAATTTCAATGTCAAGCTTTATAATACCATCCCATCATTTGATACTAATCTTTGTAGAAAGCCCATTCCCAAGGTTGCGTATCTGTCGTACAATTCAAGTTACTTATTTTAGACGTGGCTCTGTATCTCTTTATATACTCCATGTGTGACTAGCATGACAAATCAGCTCTCTCCATGTGCGACAGTCATGTGATATTCCTCACCTAATTCCTTAGCAATCATTTTTAACTGATGGTAGCTTCACTTTTTTTTATATATAATTACATTGAATCCCAATGACTATAACTCACCAGTATCTGCTTCTCCTGAATAAGCAAAATTAGTTAGCCGCCTAAATCCAGCTCTGTTATGATTCAGTTGAGAAAATTATATAAACTCTGTCAAGGATAGAGTGGGTGTGAGATACAGAACTGAGTTTCTCAAATATGTTATGAAAAAGAAAATGCTGACTTTTATTTCTTCGTCATTTCAAACCAAGTGCAGAATGTGTAATCTTTTACTCTCCACACACATTCTGCTCCAATGTGGACCCTTAAATGACTCACAAATCAGAAAAATCTAATTTAAGTAGGGTTTGACTAATTTCACTAGTGATCATCACAAATCTTTCAAACTCACATCTGTTGAGCATTATGTATGTGTTGTCCAAATCTTGATTGTGTGTTTTCAGTTAAATACCTTTAAACATGTCAGCATTTTAACTAAGAAGATAAGTAAATATTCTAAGGGAAGCATTCTTATCAGATAATTGCACACTGTTTACACACAAAACTTGCTGGAATGATGTTAATCATTTTGGTTCTTGTAATTACCATTCCAGTAACAGAGCCCCATCTTGAGAAATTAGTCTTCTGCCTTTATCTTACAGAAGACAAGGATTCTAACTTGACTAGGAATGTAGATGGCCTCACCGTACTATCTTTTTCCCCTTACCCCCACCCCAACACACATATACACATCTTTTGGGCTCTATCTCTCTCATTCACTCTTTTGCTTGTGTAGTGACAGCTCTAAAGATAACTCCCAGGCTTTTGGCCTGAGAAGACCTAAGCCTGGCTGAGTCCAACATGAGTATTTTCCTGACCATTTCCTTTTCTCTAGATGCCATATATTGGGATGTGTTCAGACCTTCCCTTATACTGAAATAGTAAGCCATGAGATGCAAAAGTAAACTCCACTAACTTTGGAGCCTATCTTGCTCCAGGTCTACCTAACTAATACTCCATGGACCCACACTAGCTCAATGGAATACTGCCCTGCAAGGTAGGGCCAGTTGGTTATAAAACTCCTTTATCTCTTTTATAACCCCCTCTGGGATGGGCTCCTGGTCATCCCACTTGTCTGAAAAGGTAGTTATCAGTTAAAACTCCTTAAGTATATTGTATATTTCATATACCAAAGATGAGAATTTTTAAAGGATGACAGTTTTAAGAAAATGGGATGAAAGTCCTAAATACTTTCTTCCCAGACTCTCAATAGTTTGTTCTTTTTGTACACCTTATTCTGAAAATTTCAGTTCTAAGGTTCATTTTTAATATTCCTGTGTCCTGGCTAAATACCATTTAATCTCTGCATTACAAACATTGCTTATTATTCTAACCATATTCAGTTTCAAGATTTGTTAAATTTTAGTAAGTGGTATAAAATGATTTGACAGCCCCGTAAATGTATTTGTTCTTTTTCTGAATACATGCCATTTTAAAGGTAAAAGTTTCAAAAACTATGTTAAAAGAGCTTGGCAGTAACACAACATGATCTGATACTTTGCAAGAAAACAAAATATATTTGTAGACCTAAAACACCTTATTAACATTTTTTCCAGAAATTTACTTCTCAGAATTGATATAAGCATCCAGATTTGTTTTCTAACCCTTCTGAATTATAGCTCCAATGATTGTTCCCTTACTCTACTTATTTTACTTCCAAATGTATCAATAACCTCATTTCTAATAGGAGAATGGCTCCTTCCTAACTCTGAAGATTTAATCAGCATTGACCATGAAACAAATTTTATAGCCTCTGAAAGGAATCATTAGGAGAAATTGTCATTACTAAATCTTCTCAAACATTAAATATAATTCTACTCATTGTTTAGATTTCAACTATCCTGTGATTATATTAAAATGTACGACATTCGATTGCACTCTCTTGAGCTACTTCTTCTACATTAGTGAACTCTGAGTATTATTTTCTAAAACAATGTTTATGTACAATTATGAGGTTTAAGTATTTGTGGCTCACCTTCCAGTGTAAAATGGTTCATTATATTTTGTAAACAATGGAGGAAAAAGCTCTTGTTGTTAACTCTAGATCAGTAAACATCTTGGAATACTGGACTATAGAGAATATTATTGCCTGGGCTCAAAAAAAATCAATTTCCCTGAAACATATTAAATTGATGTGCTTTTGAGAAATTAAATCAATTACTATATAAAATTATGGGCATTACCTGATGGTATTATAGATTTAAACTTGACGCACGTTTCAGATGAATCCACTCCTCATCCCTAAAAATGGACAACAGACCATCAGCCAACAAGCCCCCCTCAAACGAGTTGTAGTATTTATTCCAATTCATAGTGAGAGCATAGTTTTATACCTCCTTCAAGATTTCAAAACTTTCACATGTATTCTCAGCAGAAGAATCTAGCAGACACCACCTTAACCAAGCAACCAAAGTCAACATCACTACTAATGAATATATCAACATCTGTATCTACTGACAGAATGTACTGAGAAGTGCACAGCATTCCTTCTGTGGCATCCTTGGCAAAACTACATCGCTTAGAATGTCTCCATTAGGAAGAAACATGAAACTAAGCTAGTTGTAAAATATGCTACCAAATGGTCAAGAATGACAATGAAAGACCAAAGAACTATCCCAGACTGGAAAAGGCTAAGAAACAAGATAAATGCAAGATGTGATACTGGGTAGGCTCCTATCAGAAAAAGTACTGTAACAATCAGAAATTGTTGAATACAATTTGTTGAGTAAATAGTATTATACCAATGTTCATTTCCTGGTTTAAATAGCAGGTGTCATCATGTAACGATACTAACATTTGGAGAAGCTGGGCTTAGGAACAGTATTCAGCAACTTTTTGGAAGTCTGAAATTATTTTAAAATAAAATGTGTTAAATGTTCACCTACTTGATCTCCATTTTACAGTGTAAGGATAAACTTTTATTATGCTTTAAGAGCATTGCTCAAAATGAGAAACTTGTAAGTATAACCTAGGGTTTCTATTTACTGATCTTTCTACTATATAAAGTTTCCCCCAATACAATTTTAAAAGACTCTGTCCTACTTTCGAAGAAAGTGATTTTTTTTTTTGCTTTGATTTGAAGATTGTATAAAAGGATTATGAAATCACAGAGGCACCCTCATACAAACATTTGTTCATGGATCCATGAATTAGTTCCTCTGTTTTTCCCACCTTGACAGCTGTAGATTACCTGTAGAATTTACTACTTCCCAATGCCATTTGGTTACCTGCTTGGCTTATCAACCAGATTAAATTTTATGAAGGAGAAGAGGTTTTTTGTTTTATTTTTTTAAACTCTCCTATCTCACATGATACCTATCATAGAATAGTTCCTTGATAAGTATTTGAAGAAGAAGAGAGAGAGAGAGAAGAGAGAGAACACAAAACAGCTTTATAGCATGCCAAAGAGAATTTGAGAGATAATCAATATAAATCATGCAAAATGATTAGGATGAAATTCCTTCCAATATAGTTCTTATCTATATATGCTTGAACCAGCAAAGGCTCCGTGACTGTCCTGTTTACCTAATTCTGTCATTTATCTTGGTGAGTTACAGAGACTGCTGCAATTCCTGCAACTCTGTATTAATGAGCCCTACATATAAAGCTTGTCAAACAATTACAGTGCACTTAACTACAGAAAGGCCCGATATCATCATTTCAGGTTATCTCCCGTCTTTTGCACTTAAAAACACAGCACACGTACAATGTGAAAACACAATGGTATACCAGGAACGTTATTTTAATTTTTGCTTCTCCCACCACCAAACGTATGACAAGTAAAATATGTACAAACAAAAACACATGTTAAAGATGACAGCATTTTTAAATGACTCTGATCAACATAATCAGAAAATTTAGAGCTAATCTAGACTATCTAGTTTGACTATAATTAGGTGGGTAACTGTAAGCTTCCTTTCCTCCATTTTAAGCTGTGTAGTCAGTCTCACCTGATAAAGCCTTTGGTAATTATAACCTTCATTTCTAACCTAAGATAACGTTGAAGAGAAAATGAGCAATATTAAACTGAATTAATAGTAGGTTTTTCTCATTTTAGCGGCAAAATCTGACATGTTTTATTTCCCTCATAGTTTAAAGGAAATAAACAGACTCTGAATTATTGATTTTATGTGAAGAAAATGCACTTAACACTTTATAGTTACATTGGATATTACAGGAACTAAAAATAACCGCCAAAAGAGTATTTCTAAAATTCTAAACTTATTTGTATCCCATAGAGCTGATACATGTGCAAATTCCTTTCGAAGCCACAAGAGTTCCACATTTCTGTCAGTAAAGAAACAGAAAGAACGAGGATCTTCTTAATTCACTCTGGTTATAAAAATAGTGTGAAAATTGGTTTTCCGTATATACAGAAGGAAAACAAACTATCTGCTTTCTTCTAAGACTGGAGCCAACCTTAAGTAATCTACATATTTGGAGGACACTTTTGCATTTTTCCCCTCCCAAATCTACAAAATATAAATGTTACCATGATGAACATGCTCCTAAGTAACTAATATTTGTGATTATCTTTTTTGTGTATTTAATATAAATTTGCCCAGTTATGGAATCTAATTCAGAACTCAATTTCTAAACACAATCTATCTTCAAGATGAAAATTTCTGGCGGCACCTGGGTGGCGCAGTCAGGTAAGGGTCTGCCTTCAGCTCAGATCGGGTGGCGCAGTCAGGTAAGTGTCTGCCTTCAGCTCAGATCGGGATCCCAGCGTCCTGGGATCAAGTCCCACATTGGGCTTCCAGCTCAGCGGGGAGCCTGCTTCTCCCTCGCTCTTTACCCCTCCCCCCTCTCATGCTCTTTCTCTAGCTCTCAGAAATAAATAAAATCTTTTTTTAAAAAAGAAGAAAATTTCCTTTCTGGAACACTGAGTGTAGCTTCAGTTATCAGTAGACAGAGAATCTCTTGGTAGGAGATACTGCTGAGGTGTAATTAAATGCACTGAAAATGCTCACCAACACTTTCCAGCAAGCTTAAATTTATTTTTTATTTCTTTTCCAGCAAGCTTAGATTTAAAGCAGAGTGAATTTCTGCATTTCTATATATTTGATTTCGAATGGGATAACAGGTATAAATTCTCCCTGAATGAGGGGGAAAAGGGGAGCAGCAGAAAAGGCAAGAGTGATGTTAACAGCTAGAGAAGCAGACATTTCAGTGAAAGTAACAGCCCAGAGCGCAGGGATCGGCTGGCAGCCCATTATGGTAGGAGAGATGAAAAACACATAATACCCGGAACAGAGGCCGAGGCCCATGGGCTTCTCTAGACTTTTTTTTTTTTTTTTTTTTGTCAGATGAGTAGGGGACGTTAAGTGAGAAATGCCAAGGTGAGGAAAAGACTAATCTAGAAAAGTGCCTTGTGGTGCAATGAGATGGCTAGAAACTGCTACTTCCTGTGTACTTCAAATAACCAATTCAGGCAGCATGAAGTCACAGGGGGAAAAGAAAGGACTCTCCGCCTCATTCTCCCTGTAAAAGGACAAGGAAACAGGCATGACGGTAATTAAGAAATACTCTTGGGGAATGGTGCACTGTTACTCTAAAATGGTACTCTGCACAGCATGGCGACTATAGTTCATGATCTTCCACTGCATATCTGAAAATTCCTATGGGAAGAGATCTTAAAAAGTTCTCATCGCAAGAAAAGGTAAAATTGTAAACATGTTAGTGTAGGGTGACAGATGTTGACTAGGCTTATTGCAGTGGCCATTTCACAATACATAGAAATATTGAACCATTTTGTTGTATGCCTAAAACTAATACAATGTAATATATCAATTATACCTCAATAATAACAACAACAAAAAGTTCTGCCACAGTAATGTCTAGCGATTGTTTCCTTAAGTCTATACATTTAGATTCAGGAGTTTATTAGTTGGTATCACAAGAATAAGGTGGGATGCTAATGATAAATGCCAAATTCTAACACAGCCCAGAATTGCATACCATGAAGGTCTCTTGGTGAAGGTTCTAGAAGACCTCCTGGTCCCCCTTCAACAAACTGTTCTGCTTTGATCTTGACTTATTATGTTAGACAAACACAGGAAATTGGCTAAAATAAAAAGGTCACAGCATCCTCTGACCTCATTATCCTCAATGTCATAAAGACCATATTTTATTTACTGTACAGTCATTTAACTGATCTTGTTGCCCACCAGCCATAAATATGATCTCCAAATTCAATGGTCTTAAAAATTGCAGGTATCATTTCTCTGACATCAGAATTCAAGATAGAATCATCTGCTTCCTAATCATATTTTGCCATAGTCTAATCATATACAAATATTAAAAACATGCTGTTTTCCTAAGCACACCCAACACAGACTATTCTCCTAAATAACTGCAATAAGTTTAAATACTACTTAGTACATAAAATAATGCCTGTTTTCACCTGAAGGATCACAAATACAACACTGGACATATAATGGAACAGATCATCCAAATGCGGTCATTTTATAAGCAATATGTAGTAGATAAACAGAATGTCTAGGTTAAATGAATACATGTTCCAAATATTTTGATCTCATTTATTCTCAGAAAGACACTTGAATTATAGGTATCATCGTTCCCATTTTAGAGATGAGGTAAATTTTAGTACTATTAGGTAATTTAACACAAATTCTAGAACTATTAGGAAGTGGTAGATTCCACAATGAAACTGTAGTCAGTTTAACACACACTGTAATATCCATTATGTGATCAAATTAAGCTATCAAGTTTATCAAGGACATTATATTTTCCAAATTAAGTAACTAGATTTTGTCAGGAAGACTAAGAGTCCAACCATCTAATTAGTATAGGTTTAAATACATGTCTGTAAAAAGTAATGATCGCATGCCTTCTTTTCTTCCCATGAACATCTGCCTCTCCAGGTTTTCACATCTTCATTTATAATTTTTTTTCATTTTCTAGGTCTTGTGAAAACTTTTGTTCATAGGCATTTCCCTCCTCAATTAAAAAAAAAGGAAAATATGTTTATTCTACATAACCCAAGTGATCGAAAATGTAGAGGTCAAAGTCATTATTATAACTTTTTATTCAGAGCGCCAACCTAAGGAGAATCATTTCATCATCTCATATGTACAATCTACACTATTCAAGTTCTCTGCCACCTTCTTCCAAGCAAATATAAATTGCCCCTTTGAAGCCTGTTGTGTCTATCAATTCCCTTTCCAACTCAAGTTATTTTACTGTCCTTTTCCTGGACTTGTCTGTTTTTGTCAATCAAGGCTTTGTTTTTTGTTTTGTTTTGTTTTTAACCTATTTACCATCCTGGACATTCTTTTTACCGTGAATGACAGTATTGAACTCCCAATATACAGCCTGCCAAGAGATAAGCACAAACTTGTTTCCTGTCACATAAAATCTACTAAGTGATGGTCTCTGATTAATTGAAAGAAAAGCACAGAATATCTCTTTCATTAATCAAGAAACCACACAATTTCTCTTAGAAAAATTTCAATAGCATCTCCTAGTAGCTTTATATGCATTTGGAATTTAAGTCACCTAGGGGTATGCATTTTTGTAATTCTAAATGGCCTTACAGGGATTCAATATAAGCATTCTCAATTATGATGTGAAAATTTTAAAATTTAAAATAGGGTGTTTTTAAAATTTTAAATTATGTTTATTTCAAAATGTCAACCTCATTCGGGCAACTCCACTTAAAAACTAAATTAACGGGAATATTTCAGTTGCCTTTAGAAAACTTTACATTCCCATAAAAGTGTGATTTCACCTCATAACTACTGACTCTTTATGAATTCATTGAATATTATATACCTATCTACTGAAAAAAGTTTGATGAATCTGTTAACTACGCATTAAAAATAAATGAAATTAAGGGCCTGATTCCTAGTCAATAACACTGCATAATGATTATTGCTCTCACTTTGTTGACAAGAAAATGAATGAGAGAGATTGAGAGAGAACTGCAGTAAATGCACAGTCTATGTGACGGTACTATTGATAAAGGTAGAATGGCTATAAAAAATATATGCACAAAAACTCTTGTGTACTTACATATCCTTTCTTAGGGCAGAAAAATGCTACCGCTGGGCCACAAAAACATCCTAATCCACATGCCTAGAAACTCTTAACTTGTTCAGGTCCTCTTTGTTTACAGTACAGTATCAGTCAGTATTTATAAAATATAGAGGCATAAAAGGAATAAAATAATAAAGATTACTTTGACTTATGTAGATACCCCACCAACAAAAACAGATTTTCCCCTCTTCCTTAAGATGTGTTCAAATGAAACAATGGCCCATGGAATAAATAACAAAGATTCTTTCTCAGTTATTCAAAGTTGAAAATTCACTCATGGATAAATTCATCAGTTTGCTGTGCTTCATTTTATCAGGAAGAGATGCAGAACACTGGCCAAGTGAAGAGCAGAAAGGCAGATGTATAGATACCTTGCCGGTGTGCGCTACTTAGAAACTCTTTACCAGTACCAAGCGCAAAGCTGAGAACTTTGGGAAATGTTTACATAAGCAAACCTGCAGTAGAGTAGAGACTGGGAACATGTTACGAGGATGGTAGGGCCATGCTTTCTCGAAGGGCCTTCAGTTCAGAAAGCACTTGAATGGAAAGCCCCTACCCAAATAGTCACACAGAAAGAAGCTGTGAAAAAAACATCCCAATTTGGCTACCACTTGGCCCCCAAACACGTACCACAAACTGCCCATTTTTGTCTGATACCAATTAGAAACTGACTTCTGTTCCCATTCATTTTTAACCAAAAGGAAAATCTAAAAAAAGAAAACAAAACAACGGATCCATCAAAACAAGACCATCACTAAGAAAAGTGGGTCAGAATTGCTCATAAATGAGGGACAATAGGCTCGATAATTTCACTTTGCAGTCTTTAAATTACAAGTGTCAGAAAAGCAGTCTTACACAATTCACAGCGCTCACCATGAGAGACTCTGGACTCTGAGAAACAAACTGAAGGTTCTAGAGGGGAGGGGGTAGGGGGATGGGTTAGCCTGGTGCTGGGTATTAAAGAGGGCACGTACTGCATGGAGCACTGGGTGTTATACGCAAACAATGAATCATGGAACACTACATCAAAAACTAATGATGTAATGTATGGTGATTAACATAATAACCAAAAAAGGAAAAAAAGAAAAGTTAATGAAAAAAATAAATTACAAGTATCAGAAAAGCATATATAAGCATAAAGTTAGTATGTGCATCATTTATATAGTACTCCCCGCCCCCAAAAAGAAGCTAAAAAACCAACTGCCTATAAGCCCCCACTACTCTTCATTTATTCGTGAATATTCTTGTTCTAATTTTGGAAATAAAAGTTCTACTAGTGTGCCACAATCATGGTTAACTAGGCATCTGTAGACTCCTCCTCTGTTTCTAGAAATAAACATCACTCCCTAAGTTATGGCTTCAACGTATGGATAACAATCTGGACTATAATTTCCAAGTGGCTAATGCCAAAAACTTCATGAACTATTTCACAGGAGTAATAGTTTACATTTTCCACCCCCAAAGCAAAAAGAGCAGTTCTCTATCCAAACACAGACATTCACAATAATCATTTGTGACTTTGAAAGGCCAAATGCCCTACCTTTCCTACATAGAGAGGGTCTGAACCCATGTATTCCTCCAGCACAAAGAACTGATTCCACACCCAGCTGCGCTTGGTCCGGGACCTCCCTGATTGGAAATAGGGCTTTGATCGGGACCTGGAGAGCTCTGCTTGACTCATCCCAGACAAACACAGGAAAAGAGCTATTAGCTGCAGAAAATGGCAGAACTCCACTTTGCCCAACTTCATCTTTTTTTTTTTCTTTCTTTTTCCTGTGTAAGAAAAAAACCTTGACAAGAGAAAAGGCACAGTTCCAGTTGGCTTAGTAGCTCTTGCCTCCGGCAGGGTGTCAGCTGGGAGTCCAGAGATAATAATTTGTAGAGTGTTCGATTGCAAGGGGTCACCACTGCTGAATAACCTTCGCCAAAGAATGGTGTAACAGGTACCTAGCAGAACAAAAAGAAGAGCTAGTGTCAGAAACCAAAACACATCATAACTTTTAACTTCCATTTACTTACTATTGATTTTCCCAAGATACCATCATTTGCATAATTGTTAAATTATTAATTATAAACTTATACATTTACAATGACTTTGCCACATGTATAAATCACATAAATACTGCTGATGCAGAATTATCCTCATTCCACAACATAATCTTAAAACTTTGTGTTTCTTGCAGGCATTCTATTTGAACATATGGTTTACTTGATACAAATGGAGCGACATCAGTTAAAAAATCATTTTAATGCTAGCCTTTATTTTTTTCTTTTATATTACAGTCAGTTTCATTCATTGGTATTAGAATATGAAAAGCAAAGCAGCTCAAAGCAGGGATTTAACCAAATGGGAAGGACATATGTTGGTTTAAATCTCTTCTGTGAAACTGTAAAGAGAAATAAAGAAGTACGAGGTGATTCAAAACGGGTTGATTGATTCTGAGTCACAGAACACCAGCTGTTTTGATGTGTTCTGATTTGATTGTGATCAGCTGCAAAGCTCAGTAGTTTCCATTTTCCACCCTTCAAACCTATTGTCATGTCTGCTGTGTAGCATGTTAGGTCACGCTATAGCGCAAATTATCTATTGAACATCTTACAGCATGACTTCTGCATAGTAGGGCCTTCTTCCCTAAATATTTATGGAATTAAATAGATCATTAGAGATGTGTGCAAACTCAACTGTATTTGTGAGCCCCGTTCACAGTGAGTGTGCACCCAGAATACTCCAGCAGCAGCATGAAAACAAAACAACTTTTATTCTAAAGTCTACGTATTTCAGATACAGAATTCTTGTTTATGCAAGATATAAAATCAGTTACAAAACAAACTTCCAAATGTACCCCAAAACATAGAGGAATAAGAATTTATGGCAAAAAGCTTCTTTAAATCACTATGCTGTACTTTGGTTTATAAATTCACTTGACTATAAATAAATCAACAATAGGATAATTTAAGGTGAGGGTTCACATTTGCTTTTTTTTGAGGGGGGAGAGGAAGAAAAATAGAGTTTTAAGAACATGAAGCCAAAAGATAGTTCCCTAACAAAGTAGCAAATACACTGTCTTTATATTATTAGCTTTTTCATCTTCTGACCCGTCTCTCCTGTAACAAGAGTGTCTGTGACTCATTAGATGATTTCTGACAGTAAAGTTGCTTATGGAAAATGCTTTATCTAATAGAAGAAAAATGGAATGTATTAAATATGTTAAAATAGTCGACACAACTGTTGAGAAACAGGTTGCATTGACTTTGAGCTCTATTCAAATGAACATATTCATGTGAAAAATATCCCTATCAAGTTCTGAAATTCCAGAGGGCATTACAGAATAATCCAATGTACAGCTAATTGATGTATGCTGAGAACCACCAGAAGAGTAAACTACGATTGGAGCATATTACTGCAGTCTGTGCAATGAACATCTCCTATTAAAATCCAAATCTCTCATCTAAGCATCTAAAATGAATTTGGTCCATTTAGAAATCACTCTGGAAGAATTAGTTGTTCTAAGACTTGGAATTATAAACAAGAGTAACTTGGGGTCGTATCTTTGTATTCCAACGTAGGCCCCTCCATTAGTCTGAACGTACATTGCAGGGAGGTCTGAGCTAACCCACCTGAGAAGACAGGTTATCTGTAGTTAAAGAAGGTAAGTAGGTGCTTAGACTGGGAAACAAAAACTAGTATGGACTAGTCTATAATGAGTTAGGAGTCATGGCCAAGAACTCACAGGTAGTGGTCCTTGTAGGAATGGCTTGACAGCATGTGGAGGGCCAAGATCATGTAGTTCCCTTCATGCCAGTGGCAAATCATGTCCCCAGGGATGGAGGGGGATGACAGAGTTGTAGGGATGGAGGGGGATGACTTAGAGTTGTAGGGATGGAGGGGGATGACAGAGTTGTGGTGACAGGACTGTCTAGCACGGGAGCCATGTGGCCAAAGAACATTTCAGTTTCACTGCTCTACTTCCTCAAGAGAGAACGTGCTTTCTCATAAAAACAAGGAGATAATTACTTTGGTCCCTAAGACAATTTTTTTTAAATGTGATATAGTTATATTATTTAAGCTACTCTATGGCTCAGGTGAACTTGATAATATTGTTACACGATGAAATGCATCCAACTTCAAGAAACAAAGTAACAAATGAACTTTTGGAATTCAAAATTTCGAGAGTTATCAAAATTATACCCTGGGAAAAAGTGCAGACACCTGTATCAGATAAAGATTCAAATGCTGACTCTTTCCTGTCTTAGTTATGCATTCTTGGACATGTGACTTAAATTTTAAGATAAGTTCCAAAGATGAGGTCTTAAACCTCTAACTTGCAAAACAAAGATGGTAATAATTGCATCTACTTCGTAGGATTAAATAAGCAAATCATGAAAAACTAAAAAGCCCTAAAAAGTTTAAAAAAAGCTGTTGGGGGTTATTTTGATATTTTCTAGTTATGTTAGTTTGTGATGTTTTCATTTTAATGTTATTTATAGGAAAATGTTTTAGTCAACTCTTGCACAGAATGAAAACATTCTTGATAGTTCTAGTCTCAGTGCCATGGAACTACATGGATCATGAACCCAAAATTCTAGATGAATATAAACAATGGCACCAAAATACTTAAAAAAGAAAAAAAGAATGCAATACTTTCTTTCCCAAGGCATGTCCTCTGTGATTTTTATAAGTCAAAGACTGGCATCAGAATTGGAGAGATTTGAGTTCATTTAAAAATTTCACTAATAAGAAAAAGAAATATAATCTGGACCAGGAATAGGATCAGTTGGGGTCTTTGCTCTAAAACCTCCTTTATTTGCTATATGACCTTGGATCCTTCTGGGATTTCATTTTTCACATTTACAAAATGAGGGACATGAACTAAATTATAAAATCTTACATATATTTTTTACAGATGTAACTTGTCTGCTTTTGACAATTATAGAGAATTGGTTTTGTTGGCTTTTTTAGGCTGTGAAAAAGTGCACATTGTTAATAATTAAAGGGTGGAGAGATTTAAGTCATAGGACTGTAAAAGAAGCATTTTTCACATTTATGAAATTTAGCATGAATTTTAACATGAGATGTTTAAATTACTCTTGCCTCTTGAAGACCCTTTCTTTTCCATACGAGATTGTGAAGTTATCAAACCAGCCAGAACATAGAAAAGAAGTCAGACACAGAACGTACTATGGATTACTTTGAAGTCACTGAGTCAATATTTGTGAAAGAGACCAGGAGTTCTGTACTTTCCTATTTAAATGAAGCATTTTAAAGGCAGCTATTATTAACATAGACCTTGATGAACAGGAATGTCCACCCTGTCTTTGTATCATAGTATCTAGAAGAGAAGCAGACACACAATTGACTTTTGGAACACATTTACAAACTGTTTCATTGTGCTTATTTTTTTAATATGGTAAATTAACCATGTAAGTCAATATATAAATTCCTTGGTAGCTCTTCCATGTTTATGGGTCACAATCCCTTTGAAAAAAAAATTCCATTATATTTCTCTGCAGTATTTGAAGTACCTGCCAGGCTCTTGAGCTAAATTTTCTCTACCTTTCTCGAAGGTCTATAAGAGTGTACAAGGATACTTTAAATGGCTTTGTGTACATAACTGGAGGATAAAATCCTCTTTTATGTGGCAGATAAATGATTCTGTAATGCCCGTTGTAGAATGCACTTAGAAAATCAGAAACTCATATGTGAATGACTGTGATTGGAGTAGGGGGGTTTCATATGTATTCATCAACATTTCTGATAGTGACTAACTCTGCCAGGAATGAACGAACACCTGATCCAACAGGGGGAAAATCACAGGACAGATGGCCCTTCATCAGGCCTCCCCAAATCCCTGCCTTCCTTCACAAGCAGATCTGGTTTCCAACGTAAAGACCAGTACAATAGTTCAGCCCAACTCATCCTGACCTATGTTGAGATAGCATGAAAGAAATGAAGGGCCCTGACCCATTATGAAAAACCTTCAGTTATTTGTGGTCTTCAAAGAGAAGTCATCAAAATGTGAACCTGAGATTTCCTACTGCAAGTAGGCTCCCTATCTTCCCGTAGATGTCCACACATATCAAGGCACCACAATAACATTTTTTTTACATATAAATGAATTTGACCACACAATCACAATCATTGTCATTTTTCACAATGGACTAAATACTGACTCGCAAATCCATGCCCCAAAGCCAAGCTGTGCACCCTTCCCTGCTAGGCTCCCCTATTGCTTATCTTCTCCCTTCCTTCTGCCTCCCAAGTTTTATAGACAGGCGTTAATAAGGGGAAAGTCACATTAGAAACAAGCAGAGACCCCTGCATCCAAGCAGTGTCATGTGTCATTGTGTCCTCTGTGGGAAAGCTTAAGGGTGTGACCCACTGGAGGTCTGGAGAGCCGACCAGTTCACTATTGCTGGCTCAGAAAAAAAAAAAAAAAACAAAACAAAACAGTGCAGAACAATGATATGTTGGTAGACAGTTTAGGAAACCTCTGCAGATCTAAGTCAAATTCTAGACAGTTACAAATGTGTAGCTTTATAGCTAGGAGAAAAACAACAGGAATAGGTTCTATCTGAGGAGAAAAGAAGTGAATAGGAGCCAACCAGACGTTTGAAAGACCGTGGTGGCTGCTACTGGATTAATACCTTAAAATTTTAAAAATATACATGTATATACTCTATATCTGAATAAGATTTAAAATGTTCTCTCTCTGATATCTTGAAGCTAAAACTTGTAGGGAATCAACCCCATTTACAACTGAACCCAAAACCATCAGATATGTAGGAATAAACCTACCCAAAGCAGTGAAAGACCTGTATTCTGAAAACCAAAAAACACTGATGAAAGAAATTGAAGATGACAAGATGTCGTCAATGGAAAAACATTCCATGCTCATGGATTAGAAGAACAATATTGTTAAAATGTCTATACTACCCAAAGCAATCTACATACACATTGAATGCAATCCCTAACAAAAAATAAAACATATTTTTAAACATACATTTTTTTTGCCAAACTAAAGATACATGTAAATCACAACTAATACTGTGATCAGCACAACACACCTTAATCCAGAGAATACAAAATGAATCCTCAAAAAAGAAATTTTAAGTGGATTGAAGCAAAACGGAAAGAAAGGGGGGTGGTGAGGAGACTCAAACAGTATTTACTAAATCAACATCATTTATTTGACCTGAAATCACTTTACCATGCTACTTTTTTGTTCCAGTTATTTTTGTTCAACTAAGTGGCAAAGAATTATTTCCAAGTAGGTAGTTTATTATTCATTTAACCTTAATAGCTAATATTATTTTACCCAAACAAATTCATTATTATAAAATTTTCTTAGATTTTCTGCTCCACTTAACATCTCTGTGAAACCACTTTTAAAAATCAGATCAAGCGACTATCATACTCTTAATACAATGTATTGTTCATACCTATGGCTAAAATTCCCTTAATAACAAAAAATACTTTTTATGCATCAGCATGCCAACGACTAACCAGCAAAAGCATAGATGTTGTTGAGCCTGTCCCATCTAAATCAAAGGCAACATGCTAAACACATGACAAGTAGCATGAAATGTATCATATTCAGCCAGTTATATAAATATAGAGCCATAAGAGTAGTTTTAAACACATGCCTAATTACCAATTAATTTATATATGCTAAACCGCTTCTTTAAAAGTGCTAAATGCCTTCTAGAAATAACTCGAGCTATAAAATATGATTATCAATTATGTTAAAATGAAATATATTGCTATTTTTAGATCCTGTGGCAAAGTTAAAGTGGAACATTTTCTGTGCAGTCCAGTGTAAATAACCAATGGCTTATCTCAGTTAAAGACTATCAATCAACACAGTTTCTCTAAATGACAGACAAGGGACAGATGCTTATGCTCTGTGTGCCCAGAGTTGTTGCATCAGATACAGGTCTGAAACTGTTTTTGAAATATTCTTAACGTATACCACACTAACACATGGTTTATTATCTACTGGCAATTTAAAGAAGATTTGAAGAAGTTGTGTCTCGCCTTTAAAAAAAATCAGTACAATTCACAATTATATGGAACATGATATCCCCAAAATACATTCTGTCATTTGCATTTTCTACAAAAACAATTGTAAAAATGACATTTGAGGAGTCAGTGAACTTGATAGAAAATAAGGAAGAATGTGAAAAATCCATAGTGGATGACTGCCAAACATCTCTAGCATCTAACAGATACTCCCTAAGATGTTTTGCTCACTGGGTGCCTGGGTGGCTCAGTTGGTTAAGCGACTGCCTTCGGCTCAGGTCATGATCCTGGGGTCCTGGGATCGAGTCCCGCATCAGGCTCCCTGCTCAGCAGGGAGTCTGCTTCTCCCTCTGACCTTCCTCCATCTCATGCTCTCTCTCTACCATTCTCTCTCTCTCTCAATAAATAAATAAAAATCTTTAAAAAAAAGATGTTTTGCTCACTAACTTATAAAACATAATAGTACCAAAAAATTACAGTTGTAACAATAACAAAACAAAACAAAAAATCTTGCTGTTGGTCTTTTGGGAAGAAACTGTCATTTCCAAGACTGCTTTAAAATTGAACTACATTTTGACAAGCAACGTATTTTTAATGGATCCTTATGGAGGGAGAACAATATACATGTTCAAAAGCAGAAATAATACCATTTCAGTGGTTAGAGGGCATGATGACAATATTACCATTGCTTTAAGAACAACCTTCCATATATTAGTTCTTTTTTCAGGCTGACAAAAGATGCCTTTTGAGAATACTCCTTGAGTGTTTAATAGCATTATTTAAATTCAAAGAAAAGACTCCTCCTGCTTCATCCAATGCCTTCTTTAAAGACTTTCATCTGTTCTTGTTTTCCCCAGGACAGCAGCCTCCTGTCACCACTGAGGTCCTCACTGCGATTTCTCTCTGTACACAAATTTAGGGGAGTCTGCTTTGTAACAAGGGTAATACTTGTCCATTGCTGCTTTTGTTTATTTTTAAAGTAGACCCACTTAATGCATTTGGGCAATGAAAAAGAGAGAAAAGCTATTCTAAACTCCCATTCATGAATAAGCAGATGTCATAACTCCACAACAGAAAGTAATCCAGGACAAGGAGTATTTCAGGAGCAGTGGCCACACTTTTTTTTTTTTTTTTTCCCAACCACCACATACACGCAGAGCTTTTAAAAAAATAATGTTTATGGGATAGAGAGAATATCACGTCGGTGCTGAAAAAGGTAATCACTTGGCTCTCCTGAGGGTTCATGTTGGGAAAAGAAAAACAAAACAAAACAAAAAAACAAAACAATGTAAAGAAGTCCCTAAACCCACTGCTCCTGATGTTTGAAGAATGGTGGAACCACAGAACCAGCAGACATTAGAAAAACCTAAGGTAAGGCAGTCTCTTCTTTCTTTGCTAAGAAAACCAAAATCTACAGAATTCTAGCGAAATGCCCAAAGTCACACAGCAAGTTCCTGATGGCACTGGGCGTGACTGGTTACAACAGAAAACTGAAAAAGTTTGTTAAACATTTCTCATGCTGACACTAAAGATCTTTTTTTTTTTTATCGTATTTCTCCAAAAGCCAAGAAAAGTAAATTTATTCCTACTCAAATTTCTCTATGATCATGAGTTTGATTTCTCCCAAGTAGATCATCAGGATTCCGATCCAGAAGGGTCAGGAGCACAGAGTGAGATTGGAAGTGAAGGGATCTGTTGTTTAGGATTGTAATTCATCTGATACACAAAAGGCACTGTGAGGAGGAGCCAACTTTAAAACTGCCTCTCCCTCTAAATCTGGTGAGTGATCAAAGAATACCTACTGGGCTGTAACACTATAGTAACTGTTTCCACTGAAATGTAAACAATAGCTCACCCTGTCAGAAATAGGGTACCAACTCAAAAAATATCTTCCGATACAAGGATGTATATGTATATAAGGTTATTTGGTTGTTGCTACAAATCCTATATTTTGAAAGGACTGTCTGCTCCTAACTTACTATAATCATTCTAGATTTAATATTTCCATCTTTAGCTTCTATTACTTAATTTCTTTTATCTGTACACCATTGAAAGTTTAATATTAGCTTCAATAATGTTAATACTGATGAAACAGCCCTCTTCTTTTTTACTTAAAAGGTCTAATTTTTTACATTTTAATTAGTGAGGCTGGGGACCGTCTGTGATATGGGACTTCTCGCATAAAGAAACTGTGATCAAATCCATTAGCTCCCTGGGCCAGATAACATTACAACCACAGACCACAGCCTCCTACCGTTAACTGGCCTAAATATTCAGGCAGGGACCTTGGAAATGAATCACACAGCCTGTAGTGTGCATCTGGCTATCAGACATGGAATGAAAACTTCTCTAAGTGGATTGCAGAGTCAATTTTAACTAAGCACAAATAACTTCTGTCATAGGTAAAGGAATGAAAAACAAAGAGGAGCAAGAGTTTATAATTAACTGGAAGAAGCCCATGTAAATTAAAAGAAAACAAGAATGAAAAACCACATCCTTCTGAGCTACTTATATAATATCATATGCAGTATTATATATATGTACTATACATATGTATGTACAATTATAACAGAAAAATTATATTTAAAGTGTTTTTCCTTTGTTCTTCAACAACATATCTCAGCTATATCAATTTCAATTTTTAATTTACCTTAGCATTTACATTGAGCCAGGTATGATTCATGTGACTTCAATAAAAGGAATTATGTTTCAATAAACATTCTGCAAAAGAACCTAAAAGAAATTCTACCAGAATGAAAATCTAGAGTATAATCTGAGATGAATATATGGACAGATGTCTGCATAGTCATTTGCACTGATAATTTTGTCAGCGAGGGATCTTGCAGAACGACAAGGGGGAAATGTTTGCAGGGGTAGCTTTCTGCAAAACCAGCAAATCCCCAGAGGAGGCACTCGAGTACTGCTGGTTACAGCTAGATCTGCTCTGCTTGTCAGAGGCTGATAAGATGGTCATACACAGGACTCTGATCACATGTCCTTTTTCCTTGTCCTCAGCTCCCCTTTATCACTCCATTTAGAAGGAGGCCTTCATGCCAAGGAGAAAAGCCTCCATCACAATCCATTTGCAATACACTAACGTGCATTAGTTATTTTAGAAGTTTCTGAAACTCCCATTTTAAACTAAGACTTTGAAGCCTTCCAACCAAGAAAAAAGAAAAAGGAACATTTATGTGTATGTGAGAGAGAACCGTGATACGCTACAAACCACTAACACAATAAATGCAAAACCTTCTAAAATCAGGGAAGGCAAAGATCACTCAAGCATAAATATTCACAACACTGAACAATTTATGGGCTCAGTACTTTATAAAAGATTTCTAGAAGATTTGACAAAGAAAGTGTTTGACTCTACACCAAGATGTATTCACCTCCTCGTATCAGCATACATTCTGAGAAGTTTGTAACAGCTTTGCCATCGAAACAACTAAAATGCTGAATAATCGGTCGACCAGCAAAGAAATCACGCCTGAGGAGACACAGTGGGTTGATTTTTAGATCCAGGAAGGCTGAAGAGTAGCCAAAACTCAGTATGCTCCCTACCCTTTCTTTCTCAATGGACACTAAAAACTAGAGTCAATTCAAGGGTAAACTGCAGTAACACAGATGCTTTACAATTACCCTTTTATAAAAAAGGAAAAATCTCTGTGCTATTATATAAAAAGTAGACTTAAGAAGAGTTGTGAGTCTGTTAGCTGATTGTTAACACAATTCTAATGACCTTATTGCAGCCCTTAATTACAATAATATCTCACGTTGTAAGCTCACAATGCCCTTTTATTAAAGCTGCAAACCGTAATAGCTTAGCACGGTGATGGTCCGCACTACTGATTGCTTTCTTTATTCTTCTAACCACAGACTTTGCCAGATAAGACTATGAACACTGAATGCTATCTAATTGTTTCTGCCACTCCACTCCATATTAAACACTAACATACAAGCAAGACTTTCACAAAGTTGCCAGTTTTACTACTTGCCTCAATTCTTTTGCATTTTTATTCATACTATTCCAAATAATTCTAAACATGAAGAAAAAGATTCTTAATGTATTTCCTTTAACATATAGTAACAAGAGCTTGGGTAAACAAAGTCTAACCAGTTCTTTGGGGGAAAAAAGTAATTTCTGGTGAGTTACCGAAAGCTTCCAATGTAATGACTTCTTTCCTTAGCTCTCCCCGCCCCAACACCAACTTGTCTTGATAAAGACACACTTAAAACTATTTAGATGTTGTTGGCAGTGTATCAATGCAAACTTTCCTTTAAAAAGGGGGGGTGCTACTGCCCCTAAACTCTTTTAAAATGTATGCTTTTGTGCTGTTAATTTGATTTTTAAATGTATACTTGTCACTTAGTATCAGCCACGTACTCACATGTTACTTACATTTTTCTATTTTTCCCCCATAAAGTTCTGTTTATCTACTTCTGTATGGAAAATGACCTGAACACCTGCCTGGTTACAGGAATTATGAAGGACGAGTCCTACTTAAAGAGATTTCACTTAAATGATCTAATAAAGAGAAGATATTTCTTGCAACATAAAAGGCGTTTTAGGTATATTCATGGTTCAATTTGCAGATCTCCAAAGCCTTGAGACACCCACTCCTTGATGATTTCTTCACAGATTCCCAAATGCCCACTGCTGGGTGAACTCACTGCCAATCTTTACTCACCTGAACTATACCTAAGAAATCCGTAAGGTTAACGGTCTAAAACGTGAAGGCAATACAGCAATAGGTCCTTTCTCATTAATCCACGCTCGGAGGTTGAATACCAGCAACTAGCCGTGTAGCAGGTGCACCCACGAAGAAGTCCACCATGCATTCAGAGAAACAGGGCGCCCTTTTCCCAAAGCAAACCTAAGGTACAGCCAGGCGGAGGGGAAGCAGGGCGCTGCGCAGAGGCAAGCCCCGTAGATGCGCCGTAGCAGCAGAATACTAATTACAGGAAAAAGCAAAACACCCTTAGATGAGTGCCACCTTCTCCAAAGGTAAAAGGAGTCTAGTGCGGACGGTTAAAAGGACTCCTGTACACGCAGGCACACACCCCCTTCCAGTCTCGGACCGCGGCAGACCCTGGCGGCCCAGCCCGCGCGGAGTTCTGCCCCCAACCATCCCAGGTCCAGGGCGCCCGCTCGTGTTCCTCTTTGAGGAGAGCGGTCCAGACTCTGGGTTTACCACGTCATCTGGAGCGCGCTGGGCTCTGCTCTCACCCTGACCTCGCCAACACTCGCCGCACCTGGCGTCCGCCACCGCAGGCTCTCTCTCGGGGCCGAGCGCCCTCAGCTCGGTACGCACGTCTGTCCTGCCCCGCCACGCAACGTCTCACGGCCCCACAGCAGAAACTTGGGGACGCCAAGGGAAACTCCACACGGATCCCCCCGCCCGCTTTCCGCTCACTGTTGAGTCCGGCCTCAGATGCGCACGCCGAGGGCGCGCTCCTGCCCCAGCGGCGCCGTCCGCAGCCCCCAGCAGGCAGACGCACTCACCTGGGGCCTCGCTGCCCTCCCGGCGGCGTCCGGCGCTAGCGACCCGGGGGTTTGCAGCCGAAAGGGCGCGCGCTCAGCATCCGGGCGCCCGCGGGCGCTTCGGGACCCGGTGCGCGCAGCTCGGCGCTCCGGGCGGACTGGCGGCGCCCGCTCGGCACCCTCTGCGGCTGGCCGGGCGCGGGCTCCTGCTCCAATCACAGCCCTCTCCGCGGGGCGCGGGGCGCGGGGCCACTGCCCCGGCCGCGGGCGCCCCCCGCCCGCCGCCTCCGCCGGCTCCAAGGGGCCGGCCGGCTCTCCCGCGCGGCTCAGACGCCAGGTCCGGAGCGAGCGGGAGCGCGCGTCCGGAGAGAGGGCGAGAGGGCGAGCGCCCTAGAGAAGGAAAGAGGGCGCCGGGCCGGGGCGGGAAGGAGCGGAGAAGGCGAGGGTGGTCGGCGGCGACGGATGCCTGCTGTCAACGCCGGGCGACACCGGCTCGGGGAGCCACTGAGACTTGGGCACCTCCTGGAGACCCAGTGAGGGCTATTGGAAAGGAAGCCGTTCAGCCGCCACGCGCACACACACGCGCGCGCACACACGCGCACCCCTCCTCCAGCGCCCTCCTGACAGATCCGTACAGATGGAGTCCTTCGCAGGGAAATCAAGGGGAGCGGGGAAAGTAGGAGGGGCTGCAGCCCATCCATCTCTCCGCCAGGTATTTGCATCCGAAAGCGCGAAGCTGGAGGAGAGTTTTGAGAATTTTTTTCAAGCGCCCTCCCCTCCCACCCCCAACCTGTCGTAGAAGCCGTGATCAATTGAGCTCCTGAGGCATGAAGGCAAAGTCATAAAACTAATCAGAACTTACAGTTTTCTTGCGTGATAGTTTTGCCCTTTCAATCTCCTCGGACTGCCCTAGTTCTACTTTCTTTACTTGCAGAAAATTTTCTCCCCTGCTGGGTTCTCTAATGCAAAAGTTCTGAGGTGCATGATTTACGCGCGCGGTGGGATGGAGGACCCTGGCGAGGTGGGGAAGGGGATCTGGTCTTTGAGAACGCGCTACAGCCAGTACAGTTGAGCACGCTTTCTTTTCCTCTGCTCAGATGCTTGATTTAACCTGATGGCGAGTTGTTCTGTCGTGAGGGCTAGGAAGGTGAGTTCCAAGTACGTTCGTTTTCATTTTTTCTTATTCTGTCAGTGGAACTTGCCCTGCTTCTCTTCTCCATCCTTTACAGCGATCCCCTGTATATCAATTTTATGGGTATGAGGCGTGTCAGCACCTCTGCTTCCCGGTTCTTTCAGATACACTTGCATTCTCGCATCCAGTCCGCCCGCCCGCCCATTTAGCTTGCATTTCCCCTCTCATGTAGTTAGTATTTAAAACTGAGTCGTATGCTCTGTAGCAGCAAATATTTTTGGAACTCCTGTTAAGTTCCAGATACCTAGCAACACTGTTTACTTAACGTTACTTCATTTGTAAAGTTCTATCTCCAGCCCCAAACCTCCCCAAGTCCAGGCCTGCTTGGATGTCCACTTGCACTCTACTGTCAGTCATCACCCAAACTCAGGATGTTCAGAACAGACCTATCTCTTCCTGGATATCACCTTGGATTTCCCGAGTATTCTGTCTTCTGTCAGGGACACTATCATTCTCCAGGTACACAGACATTAAACCTTGGCTTCTTCTTTGAAGCCTTTGACATATTTTTCTGTATTAAAGACCTTAAGTGGGGCACCTGGGTGGCCCAGTTGGTTAAGCTTCTGCCTTTGGCTCGGGTCATTATCTCAGGGTCCTGGGATGGAGTCCCATGTCAGGGCCCACATGGGCTCCCTGCTTCAACGGGGAGTCTGCTTCTCCCTCTTCATCTATGCGGCCCCCCTCACCCACGCACAGACTCTCTCTCTCTCAAGTAAAAGAATAAAATCTCTAAAAAATAAAATCCGTAATTATTCTGGCTAATATCATACAATCTAGAACTTTACATTTTTCTGATGACCTTACATGTATTCACCTTGCTTTGTCTAATGAACGGCATTGCTGGGATGAGACCAATTCTTATCATTGTTCTGGACTAAAAGCTTCAGGAAGACAAAGATAGATATTGAGGGTGATCGAGACACAGCACATATTGGGGCCATAGTAAATATCTGTTAAATGAAAAAGGGAATGCTTGTATCTCATCCAGCAATTAACACAACTCTGAGGACACCATGCTATTTGTAAACTGCTCATTGATTGTCTGGCTCTTTTATCTATGAGATCCTTTGTTTTAATCAAAGGACCACATACACAGGGAAAAAATTTGGAGACCATTTGTTTAAGTTTATTTCCACAATTTATCCTCTTCTTACCTTGTGCTTCCCCATAAATATTGATCACAAGTTTGGCTTCCATCCTGAACCACATGTTTCCATGTGAATTGCCTTTTTTTAAACAAATTTCCTTAAACCAAAACCTTTACAGAGATTCTAGGAGGGGTAAAATGGGTTCAGTTAACCAGACTAGTAGTTTTGGTTCTCACAGTCACAAGACATTCAGCCTAGAGGAAGAGCTATGTGTCTCTCTACTTGGAGGACAGGATTAAGAATGGGGTGATTCAGATGAGACCTAAGGGACACCCCTTTACCTAGGACATCAGGGAGGGCCACTCTGCAGAGAGGGCACTTAAGCTGAGAGCTGATGATGAGAATGAGTTGCATTTGTGAAAATATGAAGGGAAAACAATCTGGACAGAATAAACAAGGACAAATCTCTGCTGAAGGCAAGAGTTGGGTGTGTTTGAGAAACCTGGAGTACTGTAGGAAGGAGAAAGTCAAGATGGATTAAGTTGGAGTGGTGGGCCAGGGACAAATTTGCAGAGCCTTCTAGGTCCCTGAAAGGTCTTTGTTATTTTATTCTCAGGAGGAAGCCCAACATTAGGAATGGCAAATAAAACAAGAGCTCCACAGGTTTAGTCTGTGGTCAAGTCTAGGACAAGACTTTTTTTTTTTTTTTTTTTAGTTTTTTAAAGATTGTACTTATTCATTTGAGAGACAGAAAGAGAGCACGAGTGAAGGAGAGAGGGAGAGGGAGAAGCAGGCTGAGCAAGGAGCCCAATGCAGGCCTCGATCGCAGACCCCAAGATCATGACCCGAGAGAAGGCAGACACTTAACCATCTGAGCCACCCAGGGACCCCAAGAGTTGTTTTTTTTTAGATTCTTCTCCCCCACTTTCTTTTCCTACAATTCTGGCTGATTAGAATACCTAGTTTCCTGAGAAACACAAAAATTGACTATACTAGATACATCCTAAGGTGCTGCCAAATGTTTAAGATTCCATGAAATACAAATGTAAGTCATAACAGCATATGCTTACTTATGAAATTTCATAGTGTTTCCATGTAATTCTCAAATTTATGTTTTAATATTTCCATTCTTATATATAATAATCTTTTTCAAATCCCCTCAGTCGAAGGTTTTATTTCTTCAGTGTCATATAATGCCGTGCACAAATTAGATAACTATCTCCTTTTCTTCTCTATTTAAAAAAAAAAAAAAAAACCCTCCTGGGGTGCCTGGGTGGCTCAGTTAGTTAAGCATTTGACTCTTGATTTTGGCTCAGGTCATGATCTCAGAGTCCTCAGATCAAGCCCTGTGTTGGGCTCCACACTCAGCGGGTAGTCTGCTTCTCTCTCCCTCTTCCTCTGCTCCTTCCCCCACTCCCTCTCTTTCTCTCTCTCAAATAAATAAATAAAGCTTTTTAAAAAACCCTCCTTTCAATCTGTGTTTACTCCTGATTAAATCAATTAAGTCAGCTGCATGAGAATTATACTTTGGAAAAGGAAAAATCAGAAAAGTTAGGAGAACTCTGTCATGCTTTCTGTCAGTGTGGATGGTGTTTCCCTACATGTTTTAGCTCTCAAAGCAGATTGGGTACAAGTAAGAAAGTTGTGATGAAATTGCTAATTAGGTTATATTCATAGTCATTCCATCCTGAACCTACTCTAAAGCCAAAGATGGGTCTCAAAGATCTTGGAGCTAAGAGCAGAAGAGAGCTAACCATTGAGAACTGAGTAGTTTTAAAATTCAGGGGCTATGGTAGGAAAACAGATGTGACAGTAGGTAAGAAGCACCTATATTAGGCAAACTGTCAAAAAGTGGGGCCATTAAATTTTTTTTTCAATATAACCTTGTGGATAAGAAAATACATATTTTTAAAGATTTCATTTATTTATTTGACAGAGGGAGCACAAGCAGGGGAGCAGTCGACAAAGGGAGAGGGAGAAGCAGACTCTTTGCTAAGAGGGGAGCCTAACCCAGGGCTCAATCCCACGACCCCGGGATCACGACCTGAGCCAAAGGCAGACACTTAACCAATGAGCCACCCAGGTGCCCCTAAAATATTTTTTCATTATATCATGCTTAGCTTTTTCCTGAGGATGTCTATGTTCCTCAATTTATTTTATTTAATTAAGCATACTTCCATCTTCTACAAAATAAAGATCTTAGTAGGAGAGATTCTAGCTGAATATACTCATTTGCTAATTGGGTAATTATTAATTGACCCCTTTCTGGATGATGGGATACAAAGATGAATTTAAGATGTAGTTCCTATCCTCAGGACCCTTCCAACTTGTGAAAATAAGGAGATCCATATACCTTGATAAACATGGTGATGACATATGAATAAATGTCAAGTGTGGAAGAACATAAAAATGGCCACATGGCAGAAAGTTTTGAACGGGGAGAGAAAATGTTTGGAATGTGCCATGAGGGCAGTGGGCATCACAAGGAGTTTTATGAAGGAGAATCATTATCATAATTTCAGTAGAGGAAGAAAGACCCTGGCAGCCTTTTTAAGCCATTCTTGGACTGGAGGTGAGAAAATGTTTAAGTAATTATTCCAGAAATCCAGATAAGAAACATCTTGGCCTGAACTCTACTTGTGGTACTAATGTGTGAAACTCTCTTGGATGTAATCAGAAAATCTATTTTTGTCTATCATCTATCTATCTATCATCATTTTTAATGATTTCTTGACACCAGTTATCAACAAGAGAGCATAAATGAACACTAAAAGAAGGTAGACATGTGCCTACAATTAGCATCATGGATTCCCCGCCCCCCCACCCCAACCACATCCCAGTGATGACTGCATCCCTCACAGAGTACTGGACTGGAAGAATCAAAAGTCTGAGCTAATACAACAATTTTGTTACTTAGGATGTTTGCCAGGGCTCCTTTTCATTACCCAGAAAGTGAGTCTGTTCAAAAAGTGAGTACTTGCAGAGTATACTACTCAGTTGAAGGGTCCTGAAGATATTCACAGACAAGAGAGCTGATACGTCAGCACAGAATTATTTAGAAAATGCAAAGATGTCTATTGGGATCTAAGGAAGTCATTCCTTAAAAGTTTCTCCCTGTGAAGAAGAAGGCATCAGTCCTTGCAGAAGCCTCAATCCTTAAGAATGCAGGGTGCTGGGCGCCTGGGCGGCTCAGTCGGTTAGGTGTCTGCCTTCAGGTCAGATCATGATCCCAGGGTTCTGGGATCGAGTCCCACATTGGGCTCCCTGCTCAGCGGGGAGTCTGCTTCTCCTTCTCCTCCCTGCCCCTACTCTCTCAAGCTGTCTCTGTCAACTAAATAAATAAAAGAAAAAAAGAAAAGAAAAAAGAAATGCAGAATGCTCGGTGATCCGTGGTCTGGGGAGAAGCAAGTGAAAATCAACCAGGAAGATTTCTCTAAGACCCTCAGTTTGTGCTGCCAAAGATTCTGCATTGGCTCTGAGATTGCAGGCAGCTAACTCCTCATGCAAACCACTTAGAAGAAACCCACAGAAAGAAAATGGGAAGAAAATGACATAGGGGAACCAGAACCCAAAACTGAAGAATTCATGTTTCCCCTCATCTAAGCAAAGGACGTGGTCCTGACTATCATTCCAGTTTCCTCCAGATATTCAGGGCTTCTACTCAAGGCTTGAGACACCTGAGCTGTTGTGGGTCAATGGTTATTATTTGAAAGTAGAATTTTCTCCTGCTACATGTCAAATTTCTCAGCATTTTCTTTCTGAAGGACAAACTCAAACAGATAAACATACGATTTGGATTTGGTATTAAATGCCAAAGCAAGGGAACACTTACTTATTTAAATACCATATGATACTACTGATGTGCAGTTGTATCTCTGGGTTTGGAATAGTTGGAACACAAATTACTTTTTAAAAAGCAGCTCAAATCAAAATTGTCAGAAATAATATAGCTAGGCCTGTGCTGTCTCTTGAATTATAGTTGTTCCATAAAAGCCTTCTAAAACCTTTAGAGAAAAAAAGCAACCATGCAAATTTCTGCTGTACATTGCACTATCATTCTGTGATAAGCTATAGAACCTTTTGAAAAATGTGGATTTTCTCAAAAAACTCATTTCAAAAATCTTTACTGAGTGTGAGCTGTGAACTAGGTTTAATCCCATAAATTGTGAAGGCCACAAAGGACAGTAAGGCCATGACCCCACAGAATATTCCAGGCACATAGCTATAAAAAAGGGACAGATGAGGCTGAACTCAGTAAGAGAGCAGTGCTCATTGAGGTACCAGACTTAAAAGAGGAAGATAATAGTTGCTACTGGAGAGTCCTAAAAGCATAAACCTGTACGACGTTTCACTTGGGTCTAGGATATGATGAGTGTAGAGACAGTAGGATACAGCAGAAAATCAGAAGAATATTCACAGGACTTTAAATAATCTCCAAGGAGCAAAGGGATTTAATGGGGGATTTTTTTTTTCGGATAAAATTTGATTTTTGTACATAATCCTCTGCTCACCCAGACAGAAAGAGGGCTCCCTCAGCATGCATTCGGTTGTTCAGCTTGTATTTGGGACACTGTTCCTCCACCTATGCCTACTGAGCTCCTCTGAGCAACACTAACCTGATTGTTCCCTGCATGGAAATCCAGAGAGCTGGTGTGCCCTGGGTTCTGTAGGTTTTATAGCTGGTGCCACTCAGTTATATTTAGTGCTCTCTTAACACACATAAAATGTGCATGTAGGAATGACCTTACTTCTAGCAGCTGCATGGAGCTACGTGACTTTGAGGCTAAACTCATGTTCAGAAGGAAAATCCAGGAGGAAAAAAATATGAGCGACTATATACCATAGGAGGAAAGAGGAGATGAAATGAGCCAGTTTCTTAGAAGGTGAATTTTTAAGAAGGCAAGCATGCTTAATAAAGTACTGAAGAATCACTGCCCTAGAAGATATGTATGGTTAAGAAAAGTAGTAGTCGTTTTATGAACTTGAACTACTTCATGCACAAAGGTGAAATCTGAGGCTGTCATTGTCTTTGTGAACTGCAAATGGTTCCACTTTCTACTTTTAGGTCTGAATGATTAAAAAACAAGCATCTCTCCTTTGTTTCATTCCCCATCTAACAAAATGGTTACTCTAAAGTCCGAATTAAGGCAGGGCCCCTTCCTGCAAAAGATCAAATAAAGAACAAACTCGATTCAGACTGACACGATTATCTTAGGACCAGCATAATAAAAACAGACTTCATGGACAAAATAAGGCACACTATTTCCTCATGCATTCATGTGTTTGTGGGAGAATAGTTGTGGTTGAAATGAGTACTCATTATGCCATTTTTATTGCTAGGGCTTTTCACATTTAATAGTGACAGAAAAATTGTTGTAGTAAGTAACCTAAAGATTTCCTTGCAAATATATCTGTGGATACAAATACTGGTATGAAAGGGTTAATGAGCCTTGGCAAGCCACTAAATTACCACTAGTCACTGAGGATAATTGGACTCAATACCTTATGCATGAAATGACCTACATAAGACAACTTTGAAGACATTTAAGCATATTCCGTTATTTTATCAATGATGAAATTGAAATTCAGAAAGAGATTGGTTTATACTCTTATGATACATTTCAGGTATAGGAATAAGAATCAAAACTCAGTAATAAAAGCATGCTGATTGGTCCATACTGCAATATCCAAAGCAGGATTTTTAAAGATCCTAGATATTCGGACTTAATTATTTTGCATTTCACATACCAAGAAGGAATTTCGTTTAAATTCCATAACTTTTCTAAGGCAATAGAAAAATAGTTGGTTGTAGCCTTTCTCACTTTTAATAGAGTATTTTTAAAAAAGATTTATTTATTTATTTGAGAGAGAGAGAGTGCACAAGCAGGGGGAGGGGCAGAGGGAGAGGGAGAGAGAGAATCTCAAGCAGACTCCCTGCTGAGTGTAGAGCCCTACATGGGGCTGCATCTCATGACTCTGAGATCACGACCTAAGCCAAAATCAAGAGATGCTGGCTTAACCTACTGAGTGATCCAGGTGCTCCTTAATGTGATATTTTTTACAGCTCAGACTGTATTGACTTTATAATTATAAAAATTGAATGTATAATTTTGTTGATATGGCTCTCTACCACACCTTAAAATTTTATTTAAATTCTAATATAAATCATAATTATCATATTCTTAGGAGACTAAGAATTGAATGAGTCACTTGCTCCAGGGTAAAATGCCTATATTTTGGGGGACTAAAAAGGCAATGGAATAGTTCGTGGCAAGCAAGCCATTTGCTTTTAGAATCCACATTGATTGATAATTCAGTTCCTTTATTGTATGAAATGTTTCCACCCAAAAGTTAACTAATTAAAAAAACTAAGTTTATTTAAAATATAGCTACAAATAAAAGTAACTCCATGACTTTTTAGAAAATTATTAAATACCTTTAACCATTCAAATATTCCCCTATAGATTAAGACAAAATATATATTTCTACGTTTCTGAAAAACAGCTCCTTAACTGACCTTGAAAATTTGCCTAGATGGAGTCTCCTGTTTGAGTGAATACAAAAAAGGAGCAAGACCAATAATGTTTTAGATGTTTTAATTTGTTTAACCAAGGTGTACCAACTCTATCCATCCTTCACACAAGTTTGGCTCACATAGAGGTTTTCTTTTTTTTCTTTTTAATGTATCTTCCAGTATTTGTTATTGGAAAATTATGCATGCAAGTCTCTATTTCTAACTTCTATTTTATATACTAGAATTCTGACCAAGCTAGGCTGCAACTTCATATTATAAAGTTGATTGAACTTGAGGACTTCTATATCTTCTTTTCAAAATTAATATGAAGGGTTCCAAAACATGCACCAGGTCAATAAAAGTATAGATATTGGAATTGACTTTTGTTTGTTGATTTAAGAAATGGAAGGCTTCAGGAATTATACACCTATCAGCTGTATCTTATCTCACTTATATGAAAGGATGCCATGGTTGGAGTGAACAAAATTGCTTATGAAAAATACCCTGCAAAAAAAAAAAAATCAGGTAGTAACTGTTATTATCTAAATTCAATACCCAACATAAGATAATTGGAGTAAGATGAACACATCAAATTCAAAGGAAAAAATAGTCAGTGTGAAATATTCATTTTGGCCAAAAAAAAAAAATGTAAGAGTCTAACAACTGTTCTCTAAACTTTCTGGACCTAGTATAAAAATTAATTTAAAAAAGCTCAGAAGTAACAGATGTGAACAAACGCAAAGCACAAATTCCTTCACACTCCTGATTAATTAAGCTTAAGATTGAGGTATGGAGAATAAAAGCAAGGAGGGGGAAAATGTAACTTTTGTACAGTTCTTTAAGTCCATTAAGCACTATTTGGGAAAGTTTTTTCTTTTTTTTTCCTGGCAGTTTCGTCAGAAAAAAAAAAAAAAAAGGAAGAAAAGTTTCTCCATACCCATTGGGACAGAAGGCACAAAAGGGCTCAGCTGTGTGGGGAAACATGTCCACACTCCCTTTAGTGGAGAGCTTTTATTTAACCACTGTCAACAGGAACTCAGTCCCCTTTTGGAACTTATTGTCCTTAGCTAAGACCCTTGTGAAAGGCAACAGATGTTACTAAGATTATACCAGCCTGTCTACTGTCCTGTTTCATTTTTAAAGGAAGAAATAGAGAGAGAGAGAGAGAGAGAGAGAGAGAGAGAGAATGAGACAGAGGAAAAGAGACCAACCCTTGCTTTAAATCATTGGACCATTTTGCACTTGAGCAAATCTGTTTGCACATGCTCTGCTGGCCCGGCAGAGGACTGAGCCTTTTACATTCAGCTTGAGGTCAATCCTAATGTGGTGTTCAGTCGTCCTCACGCCTTTCACATGAAGCAGCTGCCTCTGATTGCCAGAACAAATTGAGGTGATTCAAGCCACCAGCAGGGCATAAGTATAACTCCTATTCACTCAGAAGGGAGGAAAAAGCTCAGAACAGACCAACCAGGGCTGCCCACAATAAACCGTAGGATTAGATTTGTACACTGGATATTAAGACATGGTCATATTGAAAAGTAGGCCATAAAGACATAAGAAACTACAAGATGGTTATATGAATGACAATAAGGAAAAAACAGTCCTTTTATTTATTAAGTTACACCTAATTATCAAATGCCTTATATTTCTGTGTCTTGGTGACACCTGAGGAATTCTCACTGTCACTAGATAGGTAACAGACTCTTTAGGTGCATGTGACACATACAGAAGACTGAAGACATTTATAAAGAAAAAAAATCCATTAAGCAGTGATTTTAAACAAAGTTATTGTTGGGCAAAGTTGGATAGATTGTCTCCAAACTTAAGCATAGGAGTATACAAACAGTTTAAAAATAATAAGATGGATCTATTCCAAAAACAGAGAGGAAAGAATTGTCGAATAGTAACAGAAATTAATTACATAAAATCAGCATAAATTGATTTAAATGGCACTATCATTTTAAATCAGAGCTTTTGAAATAGTTTAAAAAAAAAGGAAATTTTAAGAGGCTATGTTTCAAAGATCTCATATTTACTTTTAAAATAAAATGTCCCTGATCCATTCATTAGGCAAATATTATCTAAGAATAAGTGAGATTCTTTTCTTTTTTGATGGAATTATATTCCTTAAATTAATATTGTCAATTCCACACTTTTCAGTTTCCAAAACTTATTATTGTTTTAAAAATTCAGGGTAATTTTTCCATGAGCCCTATTCAATCCCAGATCTCCCATCTATAGATAATGGTGAAATTTTTATATATTAGACCTTTTGCTTCAGAATAGTGTTCTTCCTATCCCCACTAGATTTGCAGTTACTGAGGATGGGTAATATTGCCTGTTCATATCCAAAGAACTCAGTAGAGAATCTTGCATAGCATATGCCAGTCAGTGAATGAATTATGTCTAAATATTAAACTACTGCAGGATATAATAACATCACAAAAATAAACAAATGCAACTATCTGAAAGATATTGCACATTTTGCCAATGGTCATTAAGCATATAGCATATTTTTCAACCAAAGTAGTTACCTCTTAAATTATGAGGGACAAATTACTTTTGTCAGTGAGAAGTCACTGGCCTTTGCTTTACTAACATGAGTGCTGACCTTCAAGTAAATTTCATGGTCATTTAAATAGGGATTGACTCCATTATTTCTGAAAGGTTGATCTAAATACGAGTGGTATTTACTATTGGGCTCTTTCTTCCATGTGGCATCTATATTTTGTTTCTCTGTGTAGCTCTTTTCATGATTGGCAATTTCTATATTCTTCACCTTGCTCCTTTCCTAATAGATCTTAAAATTATCTTATGCCAGGAAATTATGTCCGTAAAGTCTAGAATTCACATGGACATTGGAATTTAGCCACAGGTTCTTTTGATGTGTGTTAGATGCAAATAGAAGTATTTCTTCAAGATATATACACTGCGAATAATGAAGATGTGGAATGATATCTCTGTTTGGGAAGTTAATTACCCTGCTGATACTTGTGCTAATAGCTCCATACCAAATATAAATTCAGTGTATTGATCTGTTAGAGTTGAGTCCAGAGGGTATCTGGTAACACAAAGAAATTTACAGTGAAATTAGCAGCAAGAAAGTTAGTTCATGAGTATAAACTGTCATGGAAAATAAACAAAGACATTTGGCATAGGAGAAATGGAGACAATGATATACTTTGAGAAAAATTACTTTATCAATGCACCTCTCAAATCACTGGGGGCAATATAAAATATAAATAGAACAGTTTTTCAAAATAAGCAGGTGACCTGTAGCTAGTGAAACAAGAAGGAACAATGTATTAAACATTCATAATTAAGGTTTATTTTTTTTCTTAGAATAACATTCAAGGATTAACAACATTTTTTAACCTGTGTAACTCTAGGCAACCGGATGTGAGTGAGAGAAAATGATCCTAAAAATAATTAGAGATTCATATGAGGAAGAGTGGCATCTGCAGTTACAGTACACTAGCTAGGACAGAATTACACAAGCTATCAATCTTCATGCTTGAGGGCAGAAGCTGTTCACCAGATGGGTCAGGAAGATATTCCCCCCCATGGTATAATATTGTGAAATTAAGTATATTATGGGAGGTTTATTCCTCTTCGTGAAACATCTGGTATTGGCCACCAGATGAGATGCACCCTCTGTCTGCTCAGGATGGTAAGTCATATTTTTTTCTCACACAAGGATTGCTTTATGCCAGTTGAAGTCATATGATCTTCACTTTCATGTCACAACCAACTCTTCAACTCCTAAAGAATTTTGAGTTTCCCCTGAACATCCAAAGGAACAAATGGGGGGTTATTTTGGAAATAGTTCCCAATTGTTACTGAATTTTTATTTGTCTTTGTTGAATAAATAATAATAATAGAAGGAAAGGATGAAAAATATCCACCATGCCTACATGGCTAACACTGGCAATTCCTTGTCAATACGTTCTCTTACGGTAAGCATTTGAATGGGGTACGTTCTTCAGCCTGCCTTGAACTGCACAAGGTCAGGAGCCCAAGTTCTCCTGAATGAAGGTGAGCAAGACTAATTTGTGCAACGTCCATTTCTCTTGCATATGAGGAAACCCCTACCACTCGTCCTCTCTTCTTCCCTTTTACATTGTCTGAAAGGACAATGTCCAGAGTGGCGTTGGGCCAAGCCATTGTCAGCCTATGTCACTGGGTGGTTTTGTTGCTCAGAACCCGCTTATCTTCCCTAAACATTACCTGAAAGAAAAATAACCTTCTATCTTTTTGATCCATGGCTTTCCTGTTCTCTCCATCATCAGTTTGCCCACCTTAATGCATTAACCATTTTCATCTTCACACGTTCTGTTTTTCTGTCACGGGAGTTCAGAATCTCTAACTGTAAGTATAGTACAAGGGCAATTACTTACTTGCTAAATGTAATATTTTGAAAATGTATTAAGTGCATGTAATATTAAATTTAAATATACCCAACTCAATTTGTTTCTAGTACTTCCCTTTTAAAGTCCTTTCCCTTCTTTTGCTACTGGCAGACTGAGGCGCTCGTCATCTCATCACAAACTGTCTAGGGTTGGGCACATACTGAAAGTCAATAAGCTTGCAAGACCACTTATTTCACAGAAATTGTAGTATCTACATTAGAAGCCAAGAAGACATGTATGCAGCTTATTTCTTGGCTGTGATCTCTATGATTTACATTGTTGAAGTTACTTACACTGGAGCTTCTCTCTTTGGATTCAATCTTCATAATGTATTTTATACAATCATTGATATTGTAACAGAAAGCAACCTTAAACATGGAGCTGATTTTAAGCAATAAAAATTTGCTGTTGAGTTTTAAATTGTTTTTCTATATTTATTCACTCACATGTTTGTTTTAATTTTAATTAATTCCATTTTAAGAAATTTAAAATGTCCTATTTAATTCCACATGATTTATAGCAGCTGTCTCCAACTGTAAAGTGTGCTCAGAGGAATCTTTTTCAGCAAATGAAGTCTGTACCCTGACATCTCACTTTACATACCATGGGGACTTCAGCATGACTGTTTTCAGTGATAAACCTGAACCTATAGACAATCAGGAGAGAAAGGGAAACCCAATGTAGAAATTACACAGTAGCAAGTAGGAACTCTGATTATTTATTAAGACAAAATATATAGACATACATTTATATCTCTATAGTTAAATTAATAAAATAAAATTCTGTATATAACACATAGTAGTATTATGTTAAACATATTGTATTATTTTCTAAAACATATATTTTTCTCTCTACTAGAGCCTAGTGTAAACCCCTGTGATACTCAAAAGAATATAATATTTCTGCTTTCCTCAGAAGCATATGGGCCTCCAATAGGGGTCTTCACTGCATAAAGTGAAGAGTGAAGTACACAAGTCTGTAAGAATTTTAGAAGGGGTAAGGTGATTTTTTTTAAAAAAAGACTATCTTTAAAAATCAAATGAATTCAAGAAAATTGAAAGAGTACAAAAATTATAAGTAAAAAGTAAATGTTTCTCCTTCCTTTTGATTCTAATGCCCTTTCTCCAGAGAAGACTTTTAAATCTTTGACAGTTTTGTATAGACCTAAACTTCATTTTTTCTCCCTAGGGAATAGATTTCCTCAGCTAAGACACAGCAGATACAGAATGATCTATGCACAACTGAGGTCACCAGGTCTGGAGGTCATCCTTAAGGGTAAAGTTTGCTTATGCTGTGGAATGCCAAGTGCAGAAACACAAAGGGAGCTGTTCTCCCAAAGGGAGAACGTTCTGGGAGGGTTCTATTTTGCATGACAGAGAAAAAAACTGTATCTTTTGGTACTGGTTCATTATAGGCTCACAACAGAACCGTAATGAAAACATCAAGTTCACTCTCAAGATTGTTCTAGCAACCTGAGTTGAGTAGGGTGGCTGTGTACCATGGTTTTCTTAGGAGAGTCCTCTTTGAGAACTTTTATTTTTTTAATTCTGTTCTCAAATTTGCTGGGTGCTCCTTTGCATTCTCAAATGGGATCTGCTACTAAATTCTCAATTACATGCTCACCCTGGCGATAGAACTGTTCTGGGTCCACCATGCTATCATGTAGTTTCTCTAATTCTGAACTTCACTCTACCAATAGTGACAATTATTAAATTTAATTCAGAAAAGTTGTTCTCAATGAGATGTTGGGAGCCCTAAAGGAAGACATTTATATCTATCTCCAAAGAAGTTTCACAGGGAGGCAGGTTTAAAGTGCATTACGGTTCAAGGACTGGCTCTAAGTCTAGGTGGGTTACAAAACTGATTTATCAACATACTAGGAGCAGGAGTGAGCTCAGATTATCCAAGCTCAAAAGGAATGATGTATACCAGTTTATCAATTTATAATGAGCCATCTAATTGGAGAGGCAACCAGGCATTTCACCTGCAAGCATGCCACACGGGAAGCTACATTATTATCAGGCTGCTACTTGGTAGCATGAAGTCCGATTGAGGATTGTTAGTTATGTGATTTAAAAGTATAAAGACGTCTGGCTAGAATAGACTCATGCACATCTAACCCAATAGCTTATTATTTATTACTGTGCTTCCATTTCTGACTAACCTCCTTTTCATATTAAGACTTTACTTCTCTACACATAGTGACCAGTTTTGTTTTGTTTTCCCAAGCTCTGTCTTATCTAGGTGTTCTTGTCTTCTCTTTAAAATGCTTCACTGATGTCTAATTCAAGCCATCAAGTGCTCAGGAGGGGAGTCTCCCCAGTTCTGAAGTCCTTCTTTCCCTACGACCCCTACCCAGAGTGGTGCCAGAACCCTGAGCAGGAACATTTCCCAGTGATTGTGCAATGAAGAGCTGGTAGGTCATTTGTCATATAAAAGCCCAGTAATTATAGAATTTAGAATTAGGCTGCCATATAGAAACAAGTCTTGGTGTCTGAGTGAGGGGCACCTGGCTGCTTCTAAGGAACAACAGCAAAAAAGGAAAATATTAATACTTGGTGAAAGACCTTATGTCAGATTGTTATCATCAGAGTGAGTAGAACAAGTGGCTTCTGAAAAGTGATATCGGAATGTGCCTGCGTATTAGTATCTGTCTATTGGATGTGAACTTCGTTTTACTGATCTGTATAGTATCACATACAGTGTCACATCCTATCACACATGAAGTATTATGAACAGCTGTGTGCTCATCGGCAGATGATGTACATGGTACATTTTTCAAATGGTAGCAGTCATTCAAGAACTTTCTTTTTGTATTTGCTAATAAAGTCCACAGACAATACTGATACCTCTATGATCCAATTACCACTTCAGTAAGTCATCATAGAACCCCCTTTATATTTTGAATGGCTTTTTAAACCAGCCAGGACTGTGTCATGAAAACAAGTTAGTATTGACTGGGGGTGGGGGGGCGTGGGGGGGAGGAGGGTAAGCTTTTAATGCTGATATCACCTCCACTCAGTGTGTTCCAAACCAACTTCATTGTCCTCTCTCTAAACATCCAGTCCTCCGGAGTGATGTTCTCTCCTTCACTTATTTTTTTTTTAAGTATTTATTTATTTATTTTAGAGACAGAAGCGGGAGGGGCAGAGGGAGAGAGAGCATCTTAAGCAGTCTCCACGCCCCAGCAGGGACCCCGATGCCGGGCTTGATCTCCCCACCCTGGGATCATGACCTGAGCTGAAATTAAGAGTCGGCTACTTAACCGAATGTGCCCCCCAGGAACCCCTCTCCTTCACTTACTAATACCGTCCATACGCGGAGGCCTGGCGTCATCGCTTCCTCTTTGATTTTCCTTCCCCTACACCCACCGTTAGGAAATGCCATTTCCTCTCCTGTCTGCCCTCCTCCTTCCCATCCTTGCCTCAGTGCCCGGCTTTAGTCCTGCCATGTCAACCCGCCACTGGGTTATGGAAGAAACGCCTCATCAGTCTCCCTTCTCCTTTTCTTTTTATTTGCTCCCCTTCTTGTCCCTTACATTGCTGCCAGTCATTTCCCTAAACTAATCTGGATTACGCCAATGCCTTCTCCCTAACACATGTAGGGTCTCCTTATTGTCCAAGGGGGCAGGTTAAAATTCCTAAGTGTGGCGTTAAAAATTGCCCAAGGTCTGGCCATATCCTGCCTGTCAGCTCCATCTGGAAGCATGCTTCAGTGCTCATATTGACTGCTTATTATTCCCTGAACATGGCCACATTTTTATGGCAATTAACTTTGTTCAGACTGTTTGCTCTCCTACTATATCAAAATCTCATTCGACCCTTAAGCCTCTATTCAAATGTTATTTCTTTCATAAAAGCTACTCTGAACACTGTTGTAAGAATTGTTTCTCCTGCAATTCTATAACATGTTATTTGTTTTCTAATACTACACCTATGACTTTATGATTTAGGCTCACATGTCTCTTTCTTCCCTGACAACCGTTAAGTATTACCTTCTTGAGACAGTGACCATGTGTATCCTTTGAACATTTAGTTTCTCACAATCTATGTTTTCAGTAAATATTAGCTGAGCAGATTATTACAGGGTTTTGAGAGGTAGCAACACCGATTTCAGATTTTTCACCCATGTGCTCCTACTCAGATGACTTACTAAACTTAGGAAACTAGGAAGCTGGCTAATCAAGGCTGTTAAAGAAACACTGGAGCTAAGGGAGGCCTCACTTGCCCAACCTGGAAAGGGGCCTCCTCCCAGTTAATAATGTGAGTTATTTTATACCAATTAGCCTGATTCCTCTAAGATCCAATGATTTCTTCCAGAATAAGTGCTTTATAATGGTCATTTAATATCCTGAAAAGAAATTCATAGATACCCACCTATATACTTATAATAACTAAAAAAATCAATATGATGTTCCAACAAAAAATAAATGAGACATAAAAAGCAATTTATACTAAATAATGTCTACTTCAATATGTAAATGGTTGGGGTGGAGCAAAACTGCCCCTACCTATGTCCAAAGTGCCTACACCAAAAATGACTGATTTAGATGCATTTTGGAAGTGTGGAGGGATTGTCTTTTTTGGGGATCCAGAAAACCTATCCCTGGCCTTTTGTGATGCATTCAGAAGAAACAAAGTGAATAACAACTAGTCTCAAAAACAGAGTGCCCTCTCCTTTGTTGTATTTAAGAGCAGAGAGGTAGCTGATCAGCACTTGAATAGAGAACATGGGGGTCTCCCGGAGTTAGGATAATCAGAAAATCTGGGAAGAACACATAATGTCCAAAAATGGGGCTCATTTGCCTTAAAGAATATGCAGTTACTTGTTTGTTTCTTCAAATCCATAATCTGGAGTTAAAGCAGTCCTGCAGATCATCCTCTAACTGGGAGGTATAAAATCAAGGGGAGTCTTGCATCGTCTTTTCTTTTTCTTTGATCTTTCGATTTCCTCAGAATTTCCCCCTTTTCACCTGAATGAATTGTAGGGAAGACAGGTAGGGACAAAGTAGCAGGCTAATACTACTGCTACCTGTTTTGAAGTTGATGTCTAGATGGAGGCACCATGGTAGCAGGTAGGAAATATCCTGGGGCTTCTTCCTTCTCTGGAGAGCCCATTGAGCTGTCCCCTTATCGGTGATAAGGCTTGAAATATAATTAAACTCTAGAGTCAAAACTTTTTCGTTGGTAAGTCCGTTAGACACCGTGTAACTCAACCCTCTCATCTTACAAGCAGAGAAAATAAGTCCCCAAGAATTAATGTGACCCCCCCCCCCCACTACAAGATCTTTCAGTTTGTGAGTATCTGAGCCTGGCCTGGAACCCACAGCAGCTGCCTTCAGGCCCAGGGCTCTTTTCCTCATAACTCACAGCCTCCCTTAACTGCAGGTGGATTTAGCTCTTCTGGAACTCTGCCAATACACAAAGCCTTTGTAAGCCACCTTTATTTCCTCAAATATTTTTTCTTCCCATGGTTCCCCTCCAGGCACATTTCTTCTAGTAACCTGTAGAACAAGAATAAATATAAAAATCCATGAATCCTCATCTAAATTGGCCTCCAGAATATATATCTTCCTTCTCTCTATAAATCTATATTCTTTACTTTCAATCAGAGCTCCAACTGGTTTGACTTCATAGAGAGAACACTAAACCCTTTCCTACCTTAAGCTTGGTGCCTTATTAGGCATGTGATTATTGTTATTTTAAATATTTATGTATTCATCTGTACAACTGAGGTAATAATGTAAATCCTAGAGCTCCTGAAAGGATCAAATGATAATATGATGGCACTTGGTAAACTGTAGGGCATTGACAAGTATAAAAGATTTATCTTTCCTTACATCCAATTTCATAGTCATAATAAATGCACTGTGGAACCTCCCCTCTGTCACTCTATTTGAGGGTAATCTTAGGCAAGATGCATTCCCTCACTCTGCTGCTTTTCTATCTGCTGAAAAAATAAACCTTTATTGCAGAATTATGGGGAGTAATGTTACAGGATATGAATCCTTTAGTACAGGACCAGGCACATAGTTCAACAAATAAGTAGGATTATTATTATTATTATTATTATTATTATTTCCTAAAATCTCTTTAATGTTCTGGTTTTCCCTATTCATGTCTTGATACTTGTTGCATTTCCATGATATATTTGGATGGGTCATTTTGTTCCTATTTTAGAATTGCAGCATCTTGACTCACAAAGCTATTACTGAGCCATCCAGTAGAATTACTTAGTGGCCATAAGTGAGGCAGATGAAGAACCAAGCTATGATGTCGCTTTACCCATTCAGTCACAGTAGAATAGTGGGCATGTTGAATACAGCATGTGATTGCAATTTCTACCTCTTTCCCAACACTTTTTTATAACACACTTAAGCAAAAGGAGATACCTATGGAAAAGCTGAATAACTTATTTGCTCACTATGCATATTGTTATTGATAAATCCTATACCATAAAAAAAAAAAGAATTTAAACAAGAAAGCAGAGGGATTTTCTCCTGAAATACTTCATCTTAAAGCTGGCGTTCTTGACAATAAACAAATGAGAAGGACAATTTAAAAAGAAAAGAAAAAATGTCATTCAATGTCATTGACCTCTTCTTTTTTTCCAAATTAGATGCTCCAATACCCCTGTACCCCACTCCTCACATTGAAAAGAGAGTCTTGCCTCTCTGACAGAAGAAAAAACACAAAATAAAAAATTTAGAAATATCACTAACTGATGTTTCTTCATTAGAACATCATCTAATTATAATCTGATGCTGACATCTTTGTGGTATTATCATTTTCACTTGCTATTTCCACATTTTTCCCGAATGTACATGAGAAAAGGGGAGCCTCCTCTTATATGTGGAATGCATTTTTAACACAATTTTTCACATTGTCCATAAAATACAAAAGTCTGAGCGAATGGAACTTTTCATTGTGCTGGATTTCCAGGCATTGAATCCCTTAAATAGACTAGTATATAATACTACATTCTACCTGAATATAACATTTGTATAATGTACTCATTTAAATTCTTCATAGATACAAGCATTTTCCTCAATCTAAAGAAAATCAGACTAGGCACAAATCCTGCAAGAAATCTGGAGGTAGAAAATGGCTCATCTGTTTTTAAACACTAAAGCTCCTTCTTTCCCTCTTTAAACACTCCAGCTAAGGGCTAATCCCCACTCATTCTCTTTAAGTGATTATAGATATGAAACGGCCACAATTATGTTGCTGCATATGAATGTGCTGTTTGATGAATGTAACTCCAACAATCACAAAGCAACAGAAGCAAGGAGAAAAATGCAATAAACTATCATTTTTTTAAATTGCCACACTGAAGCAGAATTATCACATACATACTCAGAAAGACCAAAAATACCCAGCAAATTATATCTATTAGAAAGAAAATTTTATCATAAATGGCAATGATAAGTTGGTATTCTACTTTCTATTATATGGGTTAACGATTATGTTTAGTCCTCGGACTGTGTGGTGTGTATGTACGTGTGCAACACATTCTATTTAACGTGAATAAAGATACATGCAATTAATACATTATAGAGAAGGTATGCTAGATAATGAGAACTCAGACCTTCACTTAGAATCTGAATTTGAACCCTCCAATTTGCTTCAAAATATGAACTAGGGAAAACACTTTTATCTCTGGCATACTTGTCAATTAAGTCAAGGGCCTCTTACAAAGGGTGCACTTTTGCGCCACCCAGTGGCTGCCTCATGAATAGCCACTGTTCCCATGAATAAGAGAGTGGGGTTTGGTACTAGAAACACAAGGGCAGAAGCTGTCCTTGTGGCAGCCACTCACACAGGAGGCTATCATTTCCATCAATAATTCGGCCATCTGCACTGAGCTGTGGGGCAAACTCACCAGAGTGCCAGAAGCTTCGGGGCCACCACCAGATGCTTCATCATAGAAGAAGATCCACAAAGTCAGCTATGCATTCAACCAGACAATGATCCGGGAAGAGGAGACACACATCCAGGTTAATAAAGTTGGATTGGTCAGAGGAAGAGGGAAGAGGCAAGTGATGAAGTGAAAATCACTACAGATGCAGAAGGTTTTACTCTATGCTAACTAAATGAATTTGGACAATTCATTTAACCCCTGTTTCCATGTCTTTAAAACAAGAAGGGTTATGTTTTCCTTCCTCATACATTACTGTAGGGAGAGAAGTGACACATTTTAAGTATAATACAATAACTGGGAAAAGGCAAAATGTCTACAAAAATTGCAAGATTTTGTATCTGTATTCTGCAGGCCACATGTTATTTTTCTGTGTCCTTCATATGCATGCATGTATGCACAAACTCAAAGACCTAATTTTAAAATCAATACAAAACCACAGGAAATTAAATACATACATACATACATAAAAATGTGATGATAGAATCATCCTGTCAGAGGTTGGATGGAGGTATAAGAAGTCTTACTGTAAGATATCTAGCTGTGTGACTAGACAGTATTTTTTATTATGTTGTTTTTTTCCTTTCTTATTTCTTCTACCATATTTTCTCAATTTAAGGAATTATTTTTAAATAGATTAGATTGTTTTTATAAAATATTTTTTCAGATCCTAAATACTAAGAATAGTATAAGAGCAGTGCTACCACTGAAACCACATTAGCAAACTGAAAAAAAAAAAGGAAAAAAATCTTGTTTTTTAACTGTCTGGGACAGAGGTCTGTAAGATGTGAAATTATTTACCATTGTAAATGAATACAATTTTCTCACTCCCTATCCTTTCAAATCCTCTCAGAACATGGACACTTCTATTGTCTCCAAGCCTTACAATATTCCATTTTAAACAGAATTTCAAATATTTTCCTTCATCCACTCGTTCCATTAATCGTTCATGCATTCATTATTCATTGTCCTCTTAACTTGTGACTTGGTCCTAACTAGTGAAAGGACAGCATTTCTTTTCTTTTCTTTTTTTTTTTTAAGATTTCTTATTTATGTATTTGACAGAGAGAGAGAGATAGCGAGAGAGGGAACACAAGCAGGGGGAGTGGGAGAGGGAGAAGCAGGCCCCCCGCTGAGCAGGGAGCCCGACACGGGGCTCGATCCCAGGACCCTGGGACCATGACCTGAGCTGAAGGCAGACGCTTAACGACTGAGCCACCCAGGCGCCCCAAGGACAGCATTTCTGATGCCGCACAAGAGCTGTCAGTCTAATGAGTGAGAACAACAGTAAGTAAAATTGATTATGATATAGGAAGGATAAAGATAAGCCAGGTTTTGTGGGAAAACAAAGACTTACCTATCCTGAAATATGTATATCTGAGATTGTTTCCTAACAAATGTGTCACTCATATGAAGTTCTGGAGAATGAACGTAAATCTAGCTAGAATCTATATGTGCCATAAGTGTTGAGGATTTTTTTGTAACATTTTTTACAGATAGATTTATGGTTTCAAAGTGTGGCTACAAGTCCCCTGGGGTCTCAGACTTTTTCAGGGGTCAGTTAGATCCTCCCTGTCTGGCTACATATCTGTGTGAGGTTGGATTTTCTTCATATTCTTTGAGCAAAATAACATATCTTAACAAATAGAATGCAGAGGCAAATATGAGAATCTCTGTCTTTTTTTTAAATCCAGACATTAAACAGATTTGCAAAAATGTAAATTAATAATGGACACATTTTTTCCCAAATAATGGTTTTACACAAAGTACTTATGTTAACATGAATATCTATTTTTTAAAAATTAGTTTATAAATCCATATTTTAAAAATATCTGTTTACATTTATAATATACTAAATATCAGCAAGTATAACATACATTAATGAAAGTTCTTAAGGCCCTCAATATTTTTTTAAAGATTTTATTTATTTATTTGACAGAGAGGGCAAGAGAGCACAAGCTGGGGGAGCAGCAGAGGGAGAAGCAGACTCCCAATGAGCAGGGAGCTGGATGCGGGGCTCAATCCCAGGACCCTGGGATCATGACCCGAGCCAAAGCCAGACGCTTAACTGACTGAACCACCCAGGTGCCCCAGGTCCTCAATAATTTTTAAAATATGAAATTATTCCTGCCCTTAGAAGCTCATTATCTAATAAAATTATTTTGATCAATTATGTGACTTTATATTTTTAATGCTTTCTAAAAGTCATTTCAGAAAAATCAGAATTTCATAGAATTTTTGTTTTTATTTCACATGAAATATTACATTTGATGAAATAACTTGTTAATCAACTATTTTTTTGTTGTTGTTAATTCACTTCTTATAGGTACATTTCTGTAAGTCAAAATTGTTTAATGTTGCATCTAATTCCTGATTTGCATGCTTGTTGTTATTGTTGTTTTGTTTACTTATTTTATGTTTTGGTGGATTGGGGGATTTCTTTTTTTTTAATTGACACAAATACATAACACAAAATTTGTCATTTTAACCATTTTAAGTGTACAATTCAGCATCACTATACATATTTACAATGTTATGCAAACATCACCACTATTTCCAAAGCTCTATCAACAACCCAAACAAAAGTTCTGTAACCATTATAAAATTACTGTCTGTCCCTCCCTTCCCCCAGCACCTGCTAACCTCTAATTTACTGTCTATATGGATTTGCCTAGATATTTCATGTAAGTGGAGTCATACAATATTTGTCCTTTAGTATCTGGCTTATTTTATTGAACATATTGTTTCAACATCCATCCATGTTGTAGCATGTATCAGAATTTCATTCATTTTTTTCGGGCTCATATTCAATTATATGCATATGCTATGTTTTGTTTATTCATTATTTGTTGATAGGCACTTAGATTGTTTCTGCCTTTTAGCTATTATGAATAATCATGCAATTAACATTATACAAGTACAGATCTTCTTTTACTGGATTATGTCCCAATAAACCCATCATAAATTAATATTATTGTACATCAAAATGCATTTAATATATCTAATCTACCAAACATCATAGCTTAGCCAAGCCTACCTTAAACATGCCCAGAACACTTCCATTATCCTACAGTTCGTCAAAATCATCTAACACAAAGCCTATTTTATAATGAAGTGTTGAATGTCTCCTGTAACTTACTTAATACTGTACTGAAAGTGGGTGCCTGGGTGGCTCAGATGGTTAAGTGTCTGCCTTCAGCTTAGTTCATGATCCCAGAGTCCTGGGATCGGGTCCCGCATCGGGCTCCCTGCTCCTTGGGAGCCTGCTTCTCCCTCTGCCTCTCTCTCTCTCTCTCTGTCTCTCATGAATAAATAAATAAAATCTTTTAAAAAATACTGTACTGAAAGTAAAAAACAGGATGTTGTGTAGGTACAGAACAGTTGTAATTATATCAGTTGTTTACCTTCGTGATTGCATGACTGACTGGGAGTGGCAGCTTCCTTCTACTACTGTCCGGCATCCTGAGAGTATGGACCACATGTTACCAGCTTGGGAAAAGATCCAAATTCAAAATTAAAAGTACAGTTTCTACTGAGTGTGTATCAATTTGGTATCATTGTACAGTTGAAAAATACTTTAGTGAACTTTGTAAATCCAGGACCATCTGTAACTTCTATTTTTTTTTTGTAAATATCTAATAGTGGAGTTGAAAGATGATGTGGTAATTCTATCTTCAGCTTTTTGAGGCATTACTAAATTGTTTTCCTTGGCAGCTGTACCATTTTTTATTCCTAACAGCAACTTCCTCTTTTTGTCTTTGTCTTTCAAAAATTTGATTACAATGTTTCCTGATGTGAGTCCCTTTTAGTTCATCTTACTTGCAGTTCTTTGAGCTCCTTGGATATTTATAGTAATTTTATATTAGATATTGAGGTTATTGAATGTTTATATTATTTTTCTTTCATCAAATCTGAGACATTTTCAGCCATTATTTATTTTTTTTCAAATATTCTCTCTGGCCCTTTCTCTGCTTCTTCGCTTTCTGGGACTCCCACAATGTGTATGTTGATTGGTTTCATGTTATCCCACAATCACCTTAAGCATTGTTTACTTTTCTTCAATTTGTATTTTTTTCTGTCCCTCAGACTTGATATTATCTATTGCTCTGTCTTCAAGTTCTCTGACTCTTTTTTCTGCCTACTCATATTTGCTTTGAATCCCTCAAGTGAACTTTTCATTTCATTCACAATATTTTAAACACCAGAATTTCTTTTTTTCTTTAGGTTTTGTATCTCTTTACCAATATTTCCATTCTGTTTATACATTATTTTCTTAACTTTTTCTTCATCGTCCTTTAATTCTTTCAGCACCTTTAAGACAGCTCTTTTAATGTCTTTGTCTAGTAAATCTGCCAGGACGTCTTTTTAAAGGATAGTTTTTGTTAATTTATTTATGTTTTCCTTTAAATGGATCACACTTTCCTGTTTTATTATATGCCTTGGGATTTTTTTTTGTACATTAGATATTTGAATCTAATAATGTTGTTTCTCTGGAAATCATATTGTCTCTGCTATTTTGTCTTATTTAAAAAAATTACATTTGTTTGTTTGGTTATTATAGGCTGTCTCTGTGCCAAGGATCAGTCTGAGTGTAAACTTTAGGTCTTCTCAGGTCCTTCTGAGCCTGTTCTTTTCTCTGGTCATGTGCAATCATTTCCTAATTTTTCCTGTATATTAGTTGTTTTTGAATGTCCTAGTCATTAAAGTCGGCTTCCAAACAGTAAAAAAGGAGAAAAATGAAGGGGCAGATAATGAGTACTGCCCCTTTGAATTCCCTAGAAGTCACTTCAGCAGAAGGGGGAGGGGCTTGCAACAATGGGGCAGGTGCAACAAAAATGGTTACCTACCTCTTGTTTTTATCTCTGTGATCAGAAGCAGCAATTACCAATGACAACACAGACTGACCACATTTTTAAGACAGGGTCCTTTTGGCCCAACCTGGTTCCTGCAAAGTGTGTGCAAACTGATTCAGGAACACATGCACAGTTGTCTGCCAGGAGACTGAGGGATGAGTGATTGTATCTGTGCTCAGAACTAAAATTGACTGAAATTAATTGCAATTTCCCCTCCAAGGATTCTCCTGAAAGTTGCAAGCCTTTAATACACTCCAGAGTTCCAAAAATTTTTGGAATTATCTGTCTGATAACTATATCAGACAGATTTTGCTAGTGCGATTGTAGTCTAGTTGGGAGAAAATTCCTGCTGTTTCCTACCTCCCGGAACCATTTTATGTATGTGTTTTTAATTTTTATATTGTCTTGAAAAATCAACACTTTAATGAATATATAATATCTTTCTCTTGTAACCATTTTTTCCTTACAATCTATTTTTGTCTGACATCGGTATAACCACACCAGCTCTCTTTTGGTAACTACTCACATATAATGTTTTTCCATCTTTTCAGTTTTAATCTTTTTGTCTCTGGATCTAAAATATGCCTCTACTAGACAGCATATAGTTGAATCTTTAAAAAAAAAAAACTACCAACCCCTATCTTTTGGTTGGAGAGTTTAACCCATTTTAATTAAAGCAATTACGATAAGGAAGGATTTACTTCTGCCAATTGGTATTTGTTTTCTTTTTATCTTATAGTTGGTTTTTGGGGTCTCTCATTTTCTCTTTTAATGCCTTTTTTAAAATTAATAACTTCTTTTGTGTTTAGTTGATTTTTTTTAGTAAACTCTTGATTCACTTCTAACTTCTTTTTGTATACATTTTTTAAAAATTTGTATTTATTTATTAGAGTGATACAGAGGAGAGCTAGAGAGCACAAGTGAGGGAGAAGGAGAAGCAGGCTCCCCACAGAGCAGGGGAGCCCGATGCGGGGCTCGATCCCAGGACCCCGACCCCGAGATCATGACCTGAGCCGAAGGCAGATGCTTAATGACTGAGCCACCCAGGCGCCCCCCTTTTGTGTACATTTTTACACTATTGCATTGTGATCTTCATGGGGATTTCATTTAATGTCAAATTTAGTAACAGTCCAATTCAAATAGACACCAACTGAACTTCAATAGTATACAAAACCCATGCACCTACCTATAAGCTCTGTCCCACTGCTCTTTTATGTTGTTGTTACAAGGTATTCCTTTGTATGCTACAAACCAAATAATATAACTTTATGATATTTTGTTCATTTATCTTTTAAATCCTGTAGAATTTTTTCTTACTTATATCTTACTTTTACCGGGAATGGAGTGTCTTATAATTTCTGTAATCTAATTTTTACAACATTGCTCTGTATTTTGAGAAGAATCAGCCATTCAGGATTTCTTACTGCGAACTAAATCTATAATGCGAATTGCCTTGTCAATTTTTTATACAATCAGGTCTTAAAACTGAATTGGTCATGAAGTGTTCTCCTCTCAGTTTACTGTCTATTAAATATAATTTCACACTCACTTTCAATATCAGCTTATTATACACAGAAAAGTGAACTGAATTATCAAGCACTATGAAACTCTAAATATTATCAAACAGTAATTTTCCATTTTAGAGAAAAGTAACTTTAACTCATTTTTGCAAGTTGTTAAATTGATAAGATTAAAACAAGAATAGTGCTATTATGACACCATTGATAATTATATCACTGACTCTCTGAATGAATGTTTTATGTTTTAATTTCTCCAGATTCAAATTAGTAACTAATGAATAACTACTTAAAAGGAAAAATAGCACCCTTTATAGACTGAGATAATTCTTTTATTCTAAAATTTTCTGATATATGTAACATTTTAATGAGGTTTGAATATTATTATTGCATTATAATTGATATTAAAACATATTTATAAACCAAAAAATATTAAGTGCCTGTCTGGTATCACTTTTATTATGTAAGTCCTTTTCTTTTTGGTTTCTAACACTAAAGGTCCTTTCTAAAAGATTTTAAAGCCTAAGGCAAGATTTAAAACAGGTGAGTTCTCATGAGTTTTATGACCATATTGCAACAAGCTCTTAACTAGAGCATTCATCTGCTAACTTCTCCTTTCCTAGGTCTGTAATTTTTTTAATTTACACTTAATTCCTTTAAGTCTATCAACATACATAGGTTTAGTCAACTCAATCAACATGATAGACCACATTAAGAAAACGAAAAACCATATGATTATTTTAATAGATGCAGAAAGAGCATTTGACAAAATCCAACATTGATTTGTGATAAAAACTCAACAAAATTGGTGGAGAGGGAACAAACCTCAACATAATAAAGGCCATATCTGACAAACCTACAGCTAACATCATACTCAAGAGTAAAATTGAAAACTTTTCATAAAGATCAAGAACAAGACAAGGATGTCCACTTTCATCACTTTTATTCAACATAGGATTGGAAGTCATAGCCAAAGCAATTAGGCAAGAAAAAAAAATGAAAGGCATCCAAACTCAAAAGGAAGGAATAACACTGCCATTATTTGCAGATGACATAATGCAATAAATAGAAAATCCTTCTGCCTCCGCCAAAAAATTGTTAGAGCTAATAAATGAATTTAGTAAAGTTTCAGAATACAAAATCAATATGCAGAAATTTGCTGCATTTCCATACACTAATAATGAATTCTCAAGAGAGAAATTAAGAAAACAATCCAATTTACATTTCCACCAGAAATAATAATTTCCTAGGAATAAACTTAAATCAAGGAACTAAAAAATTTGTACTACAAAATCTATAAAACAGTGATGAAAGAAACTGAAGATGATACAAACCGATATACTGTGCTCATATATTAGAAAAATTAATATTGTTAAAATGCCCATACTACCCAAAGGAATCTATAGATTTAATGCAACCCTATCAAAATATCAATTGCATTTTTTACATACTAGAACAAATAATCCTAAACCTTGCATGGAACCACAAAAGATCTTGAATAGCCAAAGCAATCTTAAGAAAGAAGAGCACACTGAAGATATCACACAGTCAGATTTCAAACTCTACTACAAAGCTATAGTAATTAAACATTAACGAACTGGTAAAAAAAAAAAAAAAAACAGAAAAAATATATCAATGGAACAGAATATAGAACCCATAAATAAGTCCATGCTCATATGATCAATTACTCTATGACAAAGGAGACAAGAATATGCAATGGGGAAAAGATAGTTTCTACAGGAAGCAGTGTTGGGAAAACAAGACAGTGACATGGAAAAAAATGAAACTAGACCACTTTCTTACACCATACATAAAAATAAACACAAAGTGGATTAAAGATCTAAATGTGAAATCTGAAACCATAAAACTCCTAGGAAAAAACATAGGCAGTAATTTCTTTGACACTGAATGTAGAAACATTTTTCTAGCTATGTCTTCTCAGGCAAGGCAACAAAAGCAAAATAAACAATTGAGACTACATCAAAATAAAAAGCTTTTGTACAACAAAAGAAATCATCAACAAAACAAAAATGTGATCTATTGAATGGGAGAATATATTTTCAAGTGATATATCTGGTAAGGGGTTAATTTCCAAAATATATAAAGAACTTAAATTAGACCAAAAAACAATCCAATTAAAAAATGAGCAGAGGACTTGGACATTTTTCCAAAGAAGACATACAGATGGCCAACAGGCACAAGAAAAGGCACTCAACATGACTAACCACCAGAGATATGCAAATCAAACCACAATAATATATCACTTCACAGCTGTCAGAATGGCTATTATCAAACAGACAAGCTATAACAAGAGTTGCTGAGGACATAGAATAAAAAAAGAAAAAGAATCCTTGTGTACTGTTGTGGTGAAAGAAATTGGTGCAGCCCCTGTGAAAAACAGTATGGCTTCCTCAAAAAATTAAAGATAGGATTACAATATGATTCAATAATTCCAATCCTGGGTATTTAGCAAAAAAAATGAAAGCACTCATTTGAAAAGATATATGCACCCCTATGTTCATTGCAGCAGTATTTATAATAGTGAAGATAGAAAAATACCTAAATATTCATTGATAGATGAATGGATAAAGAAGTGGAATATTAGTCATAGAAAAAGAATGAAATCTAGTCATTTGGGACAACATGGATGGACCTAGAGGTTATTATTCTAAATAAATAAGTCAGGTAGAGAAAGACAAAGCACAGTATTGTTTTACTTATATGTGGAATCTATAAAAAACAAAACAAACAAAACAGAAACAGACTCACAGGTACAGAAAACAAACTGATGGTTACCAGAGGGGAGTTGGGTAGGGGATGCACAAAATAGGTGAAGGGTATGATTAAAAAGTATAGTTATAAAATAAATAAGACATGGAAATGTAATGTATGACATAGGGTATATAGTCAATGATACTATAATAGCTTTGTATGATGACAGATTGTAACTAGAATTATTCTGGTACTCATTTCATAATGTGTCAAATCAAATGGACCTATAGGTCTATCCATGTTGTCCCAAATGGCAATCATATCAAATCACTATATTGTACACCCAAACTAATGTAATACTATATGTCACTTATTCAACTAAAAATGAATATTTGCCTGGCTTTTTATCTTATTCAACATTATTAGGTTCTACTGTGTGCTAGGCATTGTGCCATTGGGATCAGCAATTTAATTTTTACCTTTTTATTAAAAAAATAATGGACATATTCTAATTTAATTTCTTTAAATAATATCCTACTATATTTCTCCATTACATTAAATCTTCTACAAGCTCAAACTGACAATTTTCTAGTGGAAATTACACTGCTTGTGTTTTTCATTATTACAAATAATACTGTAATAATTAGCTTTGTGCATATATCATTTCACATCACTTATTGCTATGGTAACATCTTAGTAGTTTAACTACTGAGTTGAAGCTAAACTTCATGGCATATTATCAAATAATTTGTTCTGAAAGCATATAAGTTTATACAGTTACTAGTTGTGAAATAGAATGCTTATGTCACTGCATTTTTCCGTTCTTGAATATTCTTATCAAATAATTGCATTTAACTTTTAAAATGTTAATTGATTAATATTGTGTTAAGGACACTTAACATGGGGTCTCTCTGGAAAAATTTTTAAAAAGATTTATTTATTTACTTTAGAGAGAGAGAGGGAGAGAGTGTGCATGGTGGGGAGGGGCAGAAGGAGAGGGAGAAAGAATCTCAATCAGACTCCCCACTGAGTGCAGAGCCCAAGACAAGGCTCTATCTCATGACCCCCCAGAGATCACAACCCGAGCCAAAAACCAACAGTCAGATGCTTAGACCACTGTGCTACCCAGTAGCCCCACCCCTGAAAAATTTTTAAGTGCCCAATACACTATTGTTAACCACAGGCCCGATATTGTACAGATCTTTAAAACATATTCATCTTGTATAATTAAAACTATACACATGTTGAACAGCAACTCCCATTTTCCCCACCTCCTAGCCTCTACAACCACCAATCACATTTGTGTATATATATATATATATATATATATTACATTTTCTTTGTTTATCCATCTGTCAATGAACACTCTGGTTGTTTCCATGTCTTGGCTATTGTGAACAATGTTACAATAAACATAGGAGTGCAGATACCTCTTCAAGACCCAGACTTCAATTGTTTGGTTATATACTCAGAAGTGGAATTACTGGATCATATAGTAGTTCTATTTTTCAATTTTTTGAGGAAACTCCTACTGTTTTCCATAGTAACTCTAGCAGTTTACATTCCCACCAACAGTACACAAGGGTCCCCCTTTGTCCACATTTTTCACCAACACGTGTTAACTTTCCACTTCTTGATAACAGCCATTCTGAGATGATATCTCATTGTGCTTTTGATTTTTGCATTTCCCTGTTGATTAATGATGTTGAGCATCTTTTCATGTTCCTGTTGGCTCTTTGTATGTCTTCTTTGGAGAATATCTAGTCAAGTCCTCTGCTCATTTTTTTAACCAAGTTATTTGTTTTTTTGTTTGTTTTTGCTATTGAGTTGTATGAGTCCTTATATATCTTAGATGTCAACCCATTGTGAGATACATAGTTTGAAAATGCTTTCTCCAACTCTATTCATAGCTTTTCACTCTGCCAATTGTTTCTTTTGCTGTTCAGAAACTTTTCATTTTGATGTCATCCCACTTGCCTACCTTTGCTTTTATTGCTGTGCCTTTAAGGTGTCATATCTAGGAAATCATTGCCAAGATCAATGTGATGAAGCTTTCCTCTCATGTTTTCTTACAGGAGCCTTATAGTTTCAGGTCTAATGTTTAAGTTTTTAATCTACTTTGAGGTTGTTTTGGTGTATGGTGTAAGATACTGTTACATATTCATGCTTTTGCATATGTATATCCAGTGTTCCAACATCATTTGATGGAGAGACTATCCTTTTTCCATAATGTGTCTTTGGCATTGTTGTTGAAGATTAGTTAACAATATATGTGGTTTTATTTCTGGGCTCTCTATTGTTTTCTCTCTATTTTCTTTTAATGTCAGTATCTCACAATGGTGCATCTCCAAAACATTTAAATAGTTTAAATCATTCTGAACCTACCACTTTTGGCAGGACTTCTGTCCATTTTGAATTAAGATTGACATAATGACTATGTACAATGTGACAGGTTATCAAGGCAGTTTACTGAATTATCAAAAGTTTTCTATGTTTCTGAAGGAAGTAGTGCCAAATTAGTATGTTATTGATTTCCTCTCCTTTTATTTAACCATTCTTGGATGCTATGAACAATCCACAAAACAAATACAACTCTGATCAGTTCTTTGGAATTAAGAAAATTTAACAAACATTTGAATGAAATGCTATGGCCTTTAACATGCTACTTGATTTTTGAAGCTACTTTCTTTTACCATTTGCTCCTATTAATGAATATTTGCCTTTAGAAGGTTACATCTGAAGGGGTGTAAAATTTTACAGCTGATGTGTGAAACTAATCCAAAAGAGAGATCCTCTATAAAGCAAATAGGAAATGTTTAGGTAAAATTTATAATATGAAGACCACATTTTTATAATGTAAGATACTGATATTTATTTTTTGAATAGTCAATAAAAAATTCATCATTTTATGCTCACCCCATTTCCAAACACCATGTTACAGTTTAAGATCATATTGCATTCATTTATAGAGGTATCAAATTTTATTAATTCACATAAAACTTCATACATTTTATGTAAAAGTTAATATATGAGTACTGTCCTATTTGTAAACTAAGTGTATTATAGCGACAGAGAACAGAATATATACTTTTAAACCATTTCCATGAATAAGTATTCATTTGTTACTTACAAAATAATTAGAATTTATCAAAAACTTTGTTTTTAAAATGTTCTCAATATGCCATCAGAGCTGGAATATATATCTTTAAGTAATTTCTACAAATTGATATTCATTTACTCTATCCCAAATTATTGGAATTCATCAAAATGTCTCTTAAATTTCTGAACATGTCATTATCAAAATCTAAATATGTGCAAATTTTTATTAAAATTAAAAAAATAAAAAGGAAAAAAGAACAAAAAATAAATGTATATATATACCACATCTTCTTTATAGAAGATAAATATATATGCCATATATATGGTGTGTGTGTGTGTGTGTGTGTGTGTGTGTGTGTGTGTGTGTGGCATATTATGGAAATTTATTCAGCCATAAAAAAGAATGAAATCTTGCCATTTGCAACAACATGGATGGAGCTAGAGAGTATAATGCTAAGCTAAATAAGTCAGTCAGAGAAAGACAAATACTACATTATTTCACTCATATGTGGAATTTAAGAACAAAAATTAGCAAAGGAATAAAAGAGCTAGAGAGAAAGAAACCAAGAAACAGACTCTTAACTACAGAGAACAAATGGATGGTTACCAGAGGGGAAGTGGGTGGGGGATGGGTGAAATAGGTGAAGGGGATTAAGAGTACACCTACATGATGAGCACAGGGTAATGTAGAGAATTGTTGAATCACTATAATGTACACCTGAAACTAATATAACACTATATGCTAACTATGCTGGACTTAAAATAAAAATTAATAAATAGGGGAAAATAAATAAATTTACATATTAAAAAGTACTACTCTTTAGTGATTTAGTCAGTTAGACAACTAATTCTGCAAGTGCAGCTGAAATAGCCAGTAAAAACAGTGAAAAAAAATGATTGAGAAGTAAGTCAGACAGAGTTTGAGTTAACCATTGTTTAACTCAGCGTCAGCTAAAACATATGAACCATTGTGGAAATACACAATGTCTTCTATATTTTATTATTGACATGGGTGCAACAGGGTCATTAAATTCAGCAAGCAGTTCGGTTAAGCTTGAACTGTGCAATTACTCAAACACTGCTTCCAGTGTCCTTTCAAGTATTCGCTTCATTTCGAAGCCACTTGACTATTGGAGATAACATGATCAAAAGCCATCAGTTATTCTTATATCTAGGAAAGATTTTACCAAAAGAATACACTACTAAGTAAATGAAATGATTAAGTAAACAAATAACTAAATTCATTTTAACCAACTAATAATGGATGATTAAAAGGTATAGTAAGGTACTAAAATAAAATAACCAACACAAAACATATCTAGTCATAATTTTCTTAAGTATACAAAATCATTGCAAAAAATGAGTGTTTAAAGGTCACTACACATATACACTGTGTATACACTATACATTAGCAAGTAAAATATAATAACATGATGTTGGAAAACTTTGGAAAAATATAAAGACTTTGGAAACAAAAAAATTCAAACTCCACTTTAAAGAAAATATATGCAACAAGATATAGCACAAATGACTTACTAACTTAAAGTGGTTTTAGGTAATGGCAAATATTTAAGTTTTCACTTAAATTGAAATTTATTTTTTATTATTTTGATATTAAATTGAACAACTTAATCAGTTGTGTCCATAGTTTTGTTTATAAGAATCCAAACCACTAGATTAGACATTTCATTTAGCAGTTTGATGTTCTCCAATTTTAATAGATTTATCACTTACTATAAATGAAAGGTGTGTTTTCATTCTGAAAGAAATTAATTTTGATTTGAAGAAGTAATCAACTTCATCTCAATCACAAAAAATTTGCTACATTTTTTTGTATTTAAAGAAGCATTTTTGCACAAAATTATTAGGCAAGCTGTAAAATGTTTCCCTGAATCTCTGTTAAGATTCACAGAAGATTTTTAGCTTACTTATTTATTTTTTTTACTAAAAAAATTCTTTAGCCATGATAAAGGAGAGTATTCAAGTTGGTGACCTCTCTTTTAGTGCCATAATATAATAGACAATGAAACATTTCTTCTTTTTGCATTTTGCTATTCTTTTAACAATGCTCCACTTTGAGATCTTGTTAAAAAAATCAGTATTGTATAAACCCACACACTAATTTATGAATATTTATATTTGATTTCACAAATGACATCTACTTTAAGGAAAACAAACATTCTTTGAGAAATTTTTACAATGCTTACAAACATTTAACTGATGGGTAAAAAATCAATCTTTTCCAAAGCAGCCACAACTCCTACTTCTTGTTTCTAAGACTTCAGTGTGGGGTGCATTTCCCCCATTATTTTGTCATCACTCAAGACACCCACGATCAATATGAAATACAAAAAATCTAATCTGAAATTCAATCTTTATAAATATAAGTAAAGTTCAATAAAAATTATGAAATGTAATCTTTATAAATGTGGGATCTATTATGTAGTCTCAATGTCTGTAATTTGTAAATAGTTTGCTATTCAAATGTGTAAGTAGAGGGTGCCTGGATGGCTGAGTCCATTAAGCCTCTTGTTTCTCCCTCTCACTCTCCTTCTGTGAGCTCTCTCTCTTTTTTTCTGTCTCTCAAATAAATAAAATCTTTAAAAAAAATGTATGAGTAGGTATCCATTTATTTTTTAATAAAAAAGTTACAATAAGAATAATCCTATGGTTAATGAAAATGTCAACAGCATGTCTATAAACATTTGGTCTCAAATATTTGTTGTCCTTACATACTTAAGAACTGAAATATAATAATGATATATAAAAATATCATATACATATAATATGAAATTAAACATATAAAATTAAAACCAAAAATATAGATTACTTAGCCTGGCCCCTGGTAAGGGCAGTGCAATTCCACCTCAGGCAAAGACATTCAAGAATCACTGCAACAGACCCCCCCCCCCAGAAGATCGGCAAGAACAGCCAGCCAAGACCAAGTTTACCAATCAATGAGAATGGCAAAACCCCAGTGCTAAGGGAATAAAGCATATAGAATTCATGGCTTTTTCCAATGATTCTTTAGTCTTTCAAAGTTAATTTTTAAAATTTTCTTTATTTTTTCTTTTTCTATTTTTTAGTTAAATTTTTCTTCTTCCCTTTTTCAACCAACATCTTATCAATTCCTTTTTAAAAATCTTTTTTAATTTTCATTTTTACATTCATATTCTATCCCTTCATTGCATTTAACCTTATTTTTTGTATATATATGTTTTCCTTTCTTTAAAATTTTGGGATACAGTTTTCTCTAACAAAAATATACCCTAAATCTGGTGTATGACTTTGTCCTGGTCTTCTGCTTGATCACATTCTTTTTTTTTTTTTTTTACATTTTTTTCATTCTTTTTTCAACAAACTTCTTATCAATTCCTTTTTTAAAATTATTTTTAATTTTCCTCATTAGAGTTGTATTCCATCCTTTCACTGTATTTACCCTTATTTTTGTATATATATAAGGTTTTCTTTCTTTAAAATTTTGGGAGGCAATTTCTCCTAACAGACCAAAAAACACACAAAATCTAATGTGTGGCTCTGTTCTATTCACCAGCCTGAACATATTCTTTTTTTTTTTTTCCTTTCTTTTCCCCCCAGTTTTGGGTCTCTTCTGATTTGTTTAGTGTATATTTTTCTGGGGTCGTTGTTACCCGATTAGCATTTTGTTCTCTCATTCATCTATTTACCTCTGGATGAAATGACAAGATGGAAAAACTCACCTCAATAAAAAGAGCATGAGGCAGTACCAACAGCCAGGAACCTAATCAATATGGACATTAGTAAGATGTCAGAACTTGAGTTCAGAATGATTACTATAAAGATACTAGCTGGACTTGCAAAAAAACATGGAAGATACTAGAGAATCCCTTTCTGGAGAAATAAAAGAACTACAATCTAAACAAGTTGAAATCAAAAAGGTTATTAATGAGATGCAATAAAAAATTGGAGGCTCTAAGTGCTAGGATAAATGAGGCAAAAGAGAGAATTTGTGATATAGAAGACCAAATGATGGAGAATAAAGAAGCTGAGAAAAAGAGATAAACAACTGCTGGATCATAAGGGGAGAATTTGAGAGATAAGTGATACCATAAAGTGAAACAACATTAGAATAATTGGGATCCCAGAAGAAGATGAAAGAGAGAGAGGGGCAGAATGTATTGGAGCAAATTGGAGTAAATTATAGCAGGAAACTTTCCTAATTTTGGGAAAGAAACAGGAATCAAAATCCAGGAGGCACAGAGAACCCCCCTCAAAATCAATAAAAATAGATCAACAACCCGACATCTAATAGTGAAACTTACAAGTCTCAGAGACAAAGAGATCCTGAAAGGAGCTCGGGACAAGAGGTCTGTAACCTACAATGGTAGAAATATTAGATTAGCAGCAGACTTATCCACAGAGACCCGGCGGGCCAGAAAGGACTGGCATGATATATTCAGAGCACTAAACAAGAAAAATATGCAGCCAAGAATACTATATCCAGCTAGACTGTCATTGAAAATAGAAGAAATAAAAAGCTTTCAGGACAAACAAAAATTAAAAGAATTTGTGAACCAAACCAGCCCTACAAGAAATATAGAAAGGGGTCCTCTAAGCAAAGAAAAAGCCTAAAAGTAACATAGACCAGAAAGGAACACAAACAATATACAGTAACAGTCACCTTACAGGCAATACAATGGCACTAAATTCATATCTTTCAATAGTTACCTTGAAAGTAAATGGGATAAATGCCCAATCAAAAGACATAGGATATCTGACTGGATAAAAAAAAAAAAAAAACAAGACCCATCAATATACTGTCTGCAAGAGACTCATTTTAGAACCAAAGACACCTCCAGATTGAAAGTGAGGGGGTGGAAAACCATTTACCATGCTAATGGACATCAAAAGAAAGCTGTGGTGACAAGCCTTATATCAGACAAATTAGATTTTAAACCAAAGACTATAATAAGAGATGAGGAAGGACACTACATCATACTTAAAGGGTCTATCCAACAAGAAGATCTAACAATTGTAAATATCTATGCCCCTAACATGGGAGCAGCCAATTATATAAGCCAATTAATAACAAAATCAAAGAAACACATTCACAATAATACAATAATAGTAGGGGACTTTAAAAGTCACCTCACTGAAATGGACAGATCATCTAAGCAAAAGATCAACAAGGAAATAAAGGTTTTAAATGACACACTGGAACAGATGGACTTCACAGACATATTCAGAACATTCCATCCCAAAGCAAGAGAATACACATTCTTCTCTAGTGCACATGGAACATTCTCCAGAATAGATCACGTCTTGAGTCACAAATCAGGTCTCAACCGGTACCAAAAGACTGGAATCATTCCCTGCATATTTTCAGACCATGATGCTTTGAAACTAGAACTCAATCACAAGAGGAAAGTTGGAAAGAACTCAGATACATGGAGGCTAAAGAGTATCCTACTAAGAATGAATTGGTCAACCAGAAAATTAAAGAAGAATTTAAAAAATTCATGGAAACAAATGAAAATAAAAACACAACTGTTCAAAATCTTTGGGATACAGCAAAGGCAGTCCTAAGAGGAAAGTATATAGCAATACAAGCCTTTCTCAAGAAACAAGAAAGGTCTCAAATACACAACCTAACCCTATGCCTAAAAGAGCTGGAGAAAGAACAGCAAATAAAGCCTAAACCTAGGAGGAGAAGAGGAATAATAAAGATCAGAGCAGAATTAGTTTCAATGAAATAGAAACCAAAGAACAGTAGAACAGATCAATGAAACTAGGAACTGGTTCCTTGAAAGAATTAATAAGATTGATAAACCCCTGGCCAGACTTATCAAAAAGAAAAGAGAAATGACCCAAATCAACAAAATCATGAATGAAAGAGGAGAGACCACAACCAACACCAAAAAATACAATTATAAGAACATATTATGAGCAACTCTATGCCAGCAAATTAGATAATCTGGAAGAAATGGATGCATCCTAGAGATGTATAAATTACCAAAACTGAACCAGGAAGAAATAGAAAACCTGAACAGACCCATAACCAGTAAGGAAATGGAAGCAGTCATCAAAAATCTCCCAACAAACAAGAGCCCAGGGCCAGATGGCTTCCAAGCGGAATTCTACCAAACATTTAAAGAAGAATTAATTCCTATTCTTCTGAAATTGTTCCAAAAAATAGAAATGGAAGGAAAACTTCCAAACTCATTTTAGGAGGCCACCATTACCTTGATCCCAAAACAAGACAAAGACCCCATCAAACAGGAGACCTACAGACCAATATTCCTGATGAACAAGGATGCAAATATTCTCACCAAAATACTAGCCAGTAGGATCAAACAGTACATTAAAAGGATTATTCACCAAGACCAAGTGGGATTTATTCCTTGGCTGCAAGTTTGATTCAACATCCACAAATCAATCAATGTGATACAATACATTAATAAAAGAAAGAATAAGAGCCATATGATCCTGTCAATAGATGCAGAAAAAACATTGGACAAAGCACAGCATCCTTTCTTGGTCAAAACTCTTCCAAGTATAGTGATAGAGGGTACATACCTCAATATCATAAAAGCCATCTATGAAAAACTCACAGTGAATATCATTCTCAATGAGGAAAAACTGAAAGCTTTTCCCCTCAGGTCAGGAACATGGCAGGGACATCCATTATCACCACTGCTATTCAACATAGTACTAGAAGACGTAGCCTCAGCAATCAGACAACAAAAAGAAATAAAAGGCATCCAAATCAGCATATAAGAAGTGAAATTCTCACTTTTTGCAGATGATATGATACTTCATGTGGGAAAACCTAAAGGCTCCACCCCAAAACTGCTTGAACTCATACAGAAATTCAGTAAAGTGGCAGGATATAAAATCAATGCATAGAAATCAGTTGCATTTCTATACACCAACAAGACAGAAGAAAGAGATATTAAGGAGTTGATCCCATTTGCAATTGCACCCAAAACCATAACATACCTAGGAGTAAATCTAACCAAAGAGGCAAAGAATCTATATTCAGAAAACTATAGAATACTCATGAAAGAAATTGAGGAAGACAGAAAGAAATGGACAAACATTCCATGCTCGTGGATTGGAAGAACAAATAATGTGAACATGTCTATGCTACCTAGAGCAATCTACACATTTAATGCAATTTCTATCAAAATACCATCAACTTTTTTCAAAGAAATGAAACAAATAATCCTAAAATTTTATGGAATCAGAAAAGACCCTTAATAGCCAGAGGAATGTTGAAAAAGCAATCAAAGCTGGTGTCATCACAATTCCTGACTTCAAGCTCTATTACAAAGTTGTAATCATCAAGACAGTATGGGAGGCACAAAAACAGACACATCCATCAATGGAACAGAATAGAGAAGAGTTCAGAAATGGACCCTCAACTCTATGGTCAACTAATCTTTGACAAAGCAGGAAAGAATGTCCAGTGGAAAAAAGACAGTCTCTTCAACAAATGGTGTTGGGAAAATTGCCACATGCAGAAGCCACATGCAGAAGGATGAAACTGGACCATTTCCTTACACCACACACAAAAATAGACTCAAAATGGAAGGAAGACCTAAATGTGAGGCAGGAACCCATAAACATCCTTGAGGAGAACACAGGCAGCAACCTACTCAACCTCAGCCCCAGCATCTTCTTCCTAGAAACATCGCCAAAGGCAAAGGAAGCAAGGGCAAAAATGAACTACTGGGACTTCATCAAGATAAAAAGCTTTTGCACAGCAAAGGAAACAGTCCACAAAACCAAAAGACAACCAACAGAATGGGAGAAGATATTTGCAAATGACATATCAGATAAAGGGCTAGTATCCAAAATCTATAAAGAACTTAACAAACTCAACACCCAATGAAGAAATAATCTAATCAAGAAATGGCCAGAAGCATGAACAGACATTTCTGCAAAGAAGACATCTAAATCGCCAATAGACACATAAAAAAGTGCTCGACATCACTCGGCATGAGGGAAATACAAATCAAAACCTAAATGAGATACCACCTCACATCAGTCAGAATGGCTAAAATTAACAAGTCAGGAAATGACAGATGTTGGCGAGGATGCCGAGAAAGGGGAACCCTCCCACACTGTTGGTGGGAATTCAAGCTGGTGTAGCCACTCTGGAAATCAGTATGGAGGTTCCTCAAAAAGTTGAAAATAGAGCTACCCTACTTCTTAGCAATTGCACTACTGGGTATTAACCCCAAAGATACAAAGGTAGTGATCTGAAGGGGCACGTGCACCCCAATGTTTATAGAAAGAATGTCCACAATAGCTAAACTATGGAAAGAGCCTAGGTGTCCATCAACAGATGAATAAATAAAGAAGATGTGGTCTATATATACAATGGAATATTATGCAGCCATCAAAAAATGAAATCTTGCCATTTGCAATGACATGGATGGAACTACAGGGTATTATGCTAAGTGAAATAAGTCAATCAGAGAAAGACAAGTATCATGTGATCTCACTGATATGAGGAATTTGAGAAACAAGGCAGAGGATCATAGGGGAAGGGAGGGAAAAACGAAACAAGATGAAACCATAGAGGGAGACAAACCATAAGGGACTCTTAATCTCAGGAAACAAACTGAGGGTTTCTGGAGTGGAGGGGGGTGGGAGGGATGGGGTGGCTGGGTGATGGACACTGGGGAGGGTATGTGCTATGGTGAGCACTGTGAATTGTGTAAGACTGATGAATCACAGACCTGTAGCCCTGAAACAAACAAATACATTATATGTTAATAAAAAATTTAAAAAATAAAATAAAACCAAAAATATAAATTATAAATATCCAATTAAATACAATCCTTTAAAATAAAGAGGAAAATTTAGGGACACCTAGGTGGTTCAGTCATTTAAGCATCTGACTCTTTTTTTTTTTAAAGATTTTATTTATTTATTTGACAGAGAGAGAAACAGCGAGAGAGGGAACACAAGCAGGGGGAGTGGGAGAGGGAGAGGCAGGCTTCCCCCTGAGCAGGGAGCCCGATGTGGGACTCGACCCCAGGACCCTGGGATCATGACCTGAGCCGAAGGCAGACGCTTAACGACTGAGCCACAAAGGCGCCCTAAGCATCTGACTCTTGATTTTGTTTCAGGTCATGATCTTGGGGTCATGAGATTGAGCCCTGTGTGGGGCTTACACTGGATGGGAGCCTGCTTAGGATTCTCTCTCCTTCTGCCCCCCTCAACTGACTCTCTCTCTCTCTAAAAAAATAATAAAAGAATAAAATAGGAAAACTTTATTGTTACCTTGTCATATAAACTTTAAAGCCTATGTAGAGATATTTTATCATTGCTCTTTGTAGTAAGCCAACAACTTCTGTTAACTATAGAAGTAGTAAAATTTATATTTTATTTCTTTAAAGTATATTAAACAACAATGTAATTCATAATATTTTTTCAATCAACATTTAGATTGTTTTCAACTTTTTGTTATAATATTTTATCGCAATACTTGGGCTAAGCATTTTAGTATTTGCAGAGAAATCATATTTCTTGTGATGAGTGATCTAAATGTAAAGATTCTTTTTAGGACATGCACTATTTTCACACCAAGATTATCCTATTAATCGCACCAGTAGCAACAGCTTTTATATCTATCAACCCTGAGGCATTCATGGGTGTGAGTTTGGGAGGTTACTACTAGTGACTATTCTTTCTTGTGCATTCCTTAATTAATAAATGGACAACTCCATCACCTCCTCAAATATTGGCTCAGAAGTCACATTCTCTTAGGCCTATCTTGACACCCACTAAAATTATAAATCTCTAGGATTCCCCACTCTCCTTGCTTTATTTTTTTCTATAGTCTTTATGTCTATAGTCTATAATCTTTCTCACATACTCCATATGTATTATAAGAACAGAATATCAATTCCAAAAGGAGAAGTTGGTATACAATTTTTGGTAAAATTTTGAACAAAACAAACAAATTTCCCTTCATGTTTATCATAGCTGCTACTTCTGGAACTCTCAGTATATAATACACTTGGAAAAAGTGGTGGGCTACACCTCAATCGGAGTCTGTTCTTCACTCGTATTGTAAATGAATTTTCCCCTGTTGGACTCTAGAGAGATATTTGAAAGTCATGGCAGGAGACGGGAAATTTCAGTGAAAGGACTTCCTTCCACATTTTAGAACTTCTTCTTGCACTGATTTCTCTCCAGTGGATGCCAGTAACATCCATCCATCAGCCATGACAACTAATAGGCATCCCCTCTTCCAGCCCCTCTTAGATATGGTGCTGCTTTTATTGTGTGTCCCGCTTGGACAGGAAAGACACTTTTTCCTTTACAACAGGAAGAAATAAAGACCAATGACAATATAATTTTTAAGTTTTGTGATAAAAAGTGGAATATGTTCTATCTGATGAGCACTGGTTAATTTGTAAAGCAAGGTCCCGTGATGAGAGGAAGGGAGAAATTGGGATGAGTTTGAAGAGAGTTGAGAAAATATGACCAGACCACTCCACTCTGTGTGAAAGAAGCAAGAGTATAAAAAGACTAGGAAAATAAATATATACATACATATATGTGTCAGGTTGCATACATATTATATATGGTATATATAAAAAATATATGATATTTATAATTAGATATATAGGGTTTGTTTTCATACTCTCTATATAATTTATGTATGATATGTAATCAGATATATATTTGTATCTATACTATGTATATATCTATATTTATAAGATCAAAGGCCCAACAGTTTAGGGACTAGGCCATACTCCACAATTATATAGTTTCTCCAACATGGCTCAGCAGACTTGGTATAGGCTTAGGGAATGCAGATATTGCATCTATCCAACTCAGGACATATTTTAGGTGGCTACAGCTAGTAAGAAAGAAAAAGTTGAGGTTATTCACAAGAGTAAGGTCAAGGAAGAGACCCTGGAGTCTGCACTGGATGGGAGCAATGAAGAAAAGTTAGAGGAAGGAAGAGGAATTCAGGGTTTGGGGGTCTCAGTAATGATGAAAATCAGGAATAAAGATGATAATGCTGCAGAACAGTTGGACAATCTGGGTTATGTGGATGTAGAGGCTGTTTGAGTGTATGATTTCAAGAAATTAATCCTTGTATACAAAATCTTTCTCTGAATCTTAAAGCTACTTTATTCCTTATTCATTGCCCTGTACTATTTTTTTCCCCCACAAGTCTCATGTGGAGCTTTGGTTTTGTTTACTTACATTAGAATGAGGAGTTGCCTAGCACATTCAGTGTTACCAGGAAAAAAAAAGAAAAAGTGCTATGTCTTATCCTGTGTTTTCTCACTGTCCATTGGGTATACTTCTCAGATAGCATCAGAAAAGAATTGCTGGACTAAAGCCTTATGTTTTCATATTCAAGCTTCAATTTGGCAAAGTTTTGTGTAGTTCAAGCCAATGGAGTAAGGGAGACCATTTTAGCATAAGTGACTTTATAACATTTGTTTTCTGAACAGAAAGCTCACACACCAACCTGTCTAGGAGAGAGGAAAAAAGTAAGCAAAGCTTTGCTTCTTGATTTGTATACATTAGATTGATGACAAAGTTCATAGGTCTATTTCCTGTGCTAAAACATATTTAGGTACTTTAATTCTACTCAAATGAGGTATATATATGGTCTCAAAAAACCAGAACATCTTTTTCTGTCACTATGCTAAAAGATTTCAGAAAAAAACTTTAGTCTCCAGCAGATACTAAGGGTGGCATACTTATTGATCTTTCCCACAAAACTGAACATATTGTGTCAACGCCTCACAGGATATACTTTATCAATCTCAGGATTTCTGCCTTCATTCTTGCTTTTGTAATTTTACATTATGCATAATGAGGGGTACTTACATCAGGGTAGCAACAGAAAAGCAGGTATGCTTTGGTCCCTGAAAATCTTATATCTGTGCAGTGGGAGGGCAGCTTCCAAGTTTTCTGTTGGCATAAATTCTGTTCTCTTACCAGGGGGAGGTTGTGGCACAGAACCAAATCATATCTATACCATCTGCTCCAATTGGCGAGGCTCATGTCAGCTGCCAATTGTGATTCTCAATTCAGCCCCATAGGTCTTGTACTTCCTTTCAGATTATTGTAATGTTTTATAGTTTTCAGTATTCTTGTGAGATTTGGTGTTTGAGTCACTTTAGGTGTTTTAAAAAGTTGGTAGAAGCTCAGTACATTTTAAATTAAAACTTACAGGTATATCATTTAAAAGTATTATGTTTCCCTTTTAGGTTGCCATTATTGTTTTACATATGTTATCCATTTTTACTAAATTTTTTTATTCTCTAATTCAGTTTTCTTCAAAAGTTTTCAAATTTATAAAATTCTTTCTACCACAGGAACCAATAAATATTTGCCACTCTTATACCTTAGCTTTTTGTTCAAGATTTTTTTTTCTATGATGTTTAAGATCAAGGGGTCAAATAATCTTGGCTAAAATTATATTCTCTGATTTATTACGATGTAACTATAGGCATGTTATTTAAACTTTCTAAGTCTGTCTACCCAAGATTATAAAAACCTATAGCTCCTCAGCTTTACCAACATCCATAGTTACATTCCAATTTTCAAATTACCTGACCTATATAAAATTTTTGATAGAAGATCCTAACTATTGGTATTTGTTTTTCTTACTTTTGCCTACAATATAACACGCCATCCTAAGAATTTGTTTTGCATATACCATTCTGCATTCTCTTTTTTCTGTCCATACTTTAAGTATTAGCATTCCCCAAAGTTCTCTTTTTTTCCCTCTGCTTACTCTCCCTGCATAATGTTAGTTGCTTCTATGGATTGAATTTACAATTCCCAAATCCATATCTCAACTGGAGTTTCTCATTAGCACCACAACCTGAATATGTCTCAAACTCAGTTTACATAATCCAAAAAAGCCTGCCCTTCCTCTGACTTTATTTTTGAGAAGTCACCATCAGTGAATGAGGCACTAACATGAAAGTCATCCTTGACTCCTTTCTTCTTCTCATATCATGAATGAAATCACTGACTCATCCTGTTTTTTCTCTAAAACATTATTTGATCCTTTCTCTGTGTTTTCATCTCCAGGACCTTCTTACTTTTTAGCTGGACCATCCTAGTAACATGCTTTCAAGTCTCCAAGCCTGCAGATGTAACCATACTATTCCTTCTCCAAGTGGCAAAGATTCTGAAAACATGGTTTAGCTATATTTCTGCACTGATTAAATACTGTCAAAATGTTTCATAAGAATAACTTTTGGGTAATTGTCTAGAATCTGCACATGAAAGATAGAAACTAGTTATATAATCAAGAGAATGCCGTTTTTGATAGGAAGAATTGTTTTCATTCTGTTTGGCTGGATCTATACGAGGTTGAACAAATACTAATAAAAACAAAAATAGTGACTAAAGAAAAAAACAAAAAAATCTGAAATTATAAAAGTAGCTGAGAAAAGCATGTATGTATTAACTCAGATTATAAGAACTAATTCATTCCAAGAGAATGTAAAAATAAAAGTTTATATGAGTAGGTTGCAAAGTAATGAGGATTATATTTCTAAAATATAATGCAATCGATCCTACCTGGAGTTAAGTACAAACAGAGGGAACTCGAGAAAGCAATTGTAAAATACAAAAAGCAATTTTGACACAAAGTAATAAATGAAGAAGAATCACTTCATGTATTAAGGAGCAGATAATCTGCAATGAAGTTATAAGAGACTATTTCAATATAAGAAGTTTGTCAACCTTTAGAAGAATGTATAGTTTTTTTTATTTTTAAAGATTTTTATTTATTTATTCATGAGAGACACAGAGAGAGAGAGAGAGAGAGAGAAGCAGAGGGAGAAGCAGGCTCCCCGCTGAGCGGGGAGCCCGATATGGGACTCGATCCCAGGACCCCGGGATCATGACCTGAGCCAAAGGCAGATGCTTAACCATCTGAGCCACCCAGGCGCCCAAGAATGTATAGTTTTTATATTAGAGCATTTGTAGGTAACTATATCTCCCCAAAAGCATATCTAATGAAAACGCACAGGAATCGTATGATGGGCAGAATAATAGTTAGGTGAAGATATCCATGTTCTAATCCCTGTAATCTATGAATATTATAATCACAATGCCCCCAAAAAGTGGAAGAGGAAGACAAAAGTTTGGTCAAAGAGATGTGCTGATGGAAGAAGAAACAGGAGAGATGAGCAATGAGGACTCTGTTGTTGGTTTTGAAGTGAAGAAAGCCATGAGCAAAGGAACGTGAGTGGCTTCTAGAAGCTGAGAAATGATGTCAGTTACCAAGGAACTGGGGGCCTCATTGCCAACAGTTAGAATAAACAAGAAAATAGATGGGTGCCTGGGTGGCTCAGTTGGTTAAGCGACTGCCTTCAGCTCAGGTCATGATCCTGGAGTCACTGGATCAAGTCCTGCATTGGGCTCCCTGCTTGGCAAGCAGTCTGCTTCTCCCTCTGACCCTCCCCCTTCTCATGTGCTCTCTCTCTCAATCTCTCTCTCTCTCAAATAAATAAATAAAATCTTTAAAAAAAAACACAAAAAAACAAGAAAATAGATCCTAACCTAGAGCCTCCAGAAACACAGCCCAGCTACACCTTGATTTTAACCCTGTGGGATCCAAGTCAAACTTCCAACTTACAGAGATGGGAGTATCTTCTTCCCTGAGTTACTTTAATGTTAGCATTTATTTTAGTATATTGAAATTGCCTATTTACTTATGTTGCCCAAGTCTGGGAAGTCTAAAAGTTTAGGTATATGGTATAATTATGTTTATATCAGAATACATAGCCCAATAGCTAATATATGGTAGGATTTACCAAATATTCACTGACAGAAGATGTGAATGAATAATTGATGAATAATTGAATAAGTGAATTAATATATACTTATATAGAACTAATAACAATATTTTTATCTTCTTTGTTTTATATTTTTGCATCAACAGAGGGGATAACATTCTTAGACCTTTTTAAAGATTGGTTATTAGGGCGCCTGGGTGGCTCAGTCAGTTGTGTCTGACTTTTGATTTTGGCTAAAGATCTCAGGGTTGTGAGATCAAGCCCCGCATTGGGCTCTGCACTGGGCATGGAGCCTGCTTGGGATTCTCTCTCTCTCTCTCTCCTTCTGCCCCACCACCCTCTCTCTCCCTCTCTCTCTCAAATAAATAAAAATAAATAAATAAATAAATAAATAAATAAATAAATAAATAAATAAAATTGGTTATTTATCTGTGAACTGACAATTTTTTCCCCCAAGTAGGTTTATTGGCTAAAGGAAAATGGGTATGAGGAACAATAGAGGAAGAGGCGATTTGTTATCCTCATTTATACCCTATAATGAATTATTTGTCCGACAAATTTCAATTGGAAGTTTTAAATGTATGATCACCGATATTATTTGGTGACTGTTAGTAAATTGGTAATTATGTCTGAATAGCACTTCTTGTCAGAATTTGACTGTCTCAACAAGTGAATCAGTGAGCCTTGTCAAAGAAACAAATAAGTATATAGCCCTGGTATGGGCTATGCTTTAAAAATACAGTAGAGGGCGCCTGGATGGCTCAGTTGGTTAAGCGACTGCCTTCGGCTCAGGTCATGATCCTGGAGTCCTGGGATCGAGTCCCACATTGGGCTCCCTGCTCAGTGGGGAGGCTGCTTCTCCCTCTGACCCTCTTCCCTCTCGTGCTCTCTATCTCTCATTCTCTCTCTCTCAAATAAATAAAATCTTTAAAAAAATAAAATAAAAATACAGTAGATATTTTATCTTTAAATTTTAAAGATAATTTTCTTCTACACCTGGTCTGTATATTGTTTTTTCTTTGACAGTGGTCACCAATTCATCTATTGGGACAAGTTAAATTCTGGCAAGAAATGCTACTCATACATGATTATCAATTTTATCTAGCTAGCTAGCTAAATACATATATACAGATAGAGGTATAGATTATAGATATAGATAGATATCTCCACTAAATGTGAAGAGTTGAATGATAAATGGGATCACAAGTTGGCCATAATTTCTTGAGGCTTAGCCCTAATAAAGCATCACCTGTATTCTTGCTTACTGTGATACGTATATTTCTTTATTCAAATGAAATTTGAAAAATAAAATTTGTGTGAAGGTTGAGTCATTTTTAAATATGAATACTTTAATGATACAAATGCAAATCTCTATTTTTTAATAAAAGGAGAAATTATTGCTAATTTGTCAAAGTCATCCAGCTCCTCCTCGTCTATGTCCTCAATTGGCATCAGATTTTTTTCCCCACCAATGGAAGCAGTGCATCCTAGATGCAATCTCCATGATTTCACCCATTAAAATGCTTCCTAATTCAGAATTAAAAAGAGAAGAGCTAGCTCACTCTGTTTGAATAAGCCCTAGTTTATTACAGGCAATGAGATGATCAAATAAAAGCCCAGCTGAATCTCAGTTACAGAAGAGATCTATTCATTTATTCTGTGCACTTAAATGAAAGCTGTGTCAGCATATGATGGTAGTTCAATAATACTAATCTTGATAACCCATTATGTTTTTATAACAATTACCTTTCTTTCTGTTAGACATTCAAGTAGACTTGTTAATCCATGCCACACTAAGAAAACAAAACAAAATAACTTTTCTTTCCAAGAAGATTAATAAATTTCCCTTTACTAGCTTTGTAATTAAAAGGAGAAAATAGCATGTAACACAAATCAGATAAAAACAAACACTGTTTAAATTCAATTACATATAAATACAATTCATCCCTCAATTTCACCTGAGGATGCTGACTAGCAATTTTACCTCTGTTTGTTAACAGAGGCAGAGATACTGGGTAAGAATGATTGGACTTTCTATCCCTTTTGGACTTTATTTCTATGAACAAAATAAACTCAATAATGTTCTACTGCAATACATAAGGATCAGAGTACTGTTTCTTTTATAAATCTGTGATTCACCTCTGATAAAATGGTAGCCCAAGTATTCCTCACTTATCAGAATTAATCAGTTCCTAATAATTGACTTGATAATGAATTTTCAGATACTGGGCATCTATAAACTATTCATTTAAATGGTAAATGTGGTAATATATTTCCAACCTATATAAAACTTCAAAATTTTTCACATATCTTAAAAACACTGTAAAATACTTGTGCAAAGCCCACAGAGGAGTTGTAAAACACAAATTACCCAATTACTTATCAATTAATGATCTTTGGTAAGTATTCTTTTTTGCATAGCATGATACTGTATACAATAACAATACATTCACTTTTGTGAATGTATATTCACAATATACATTCACCTTTTTTTCCTAAACTACAACAAATATATGCCATAAATACTAAGACTTTGTCGTTTTATATACAGACCACACCAGTTTTGAGTGTGATGTAGCATTAAAATTATACTAGGACTATAGTCATAAACTGTGATGGATAGTCATCCAATTCTCATGCTATTAAAAATCAAAATAACATGATAAAGATACATAAGGAATTCAAAAACACTAAGCAAAATTGCTACTTAATGATGGTTGAATTACTTAAATGAGGTTTGGTGATGATAAGAGACAAAGGAAACAGTTACTATGAATATGGGTGGCAGATTACAGTGAATGTCAGTGAAGGAGTCAGGCAACAGTAAATGCCAGAGATCATCAATTACCAAATTCAAGAAATCCATACACTCAACACTCTTGATAACTCCAAGAATCCTAATAGCTTAAGACCAGCTTGTCATTACAGATTTTTAAACGTGCTGCATCTGCTCATGCTGATTATGCTTACTACAATTTTTTATTACCTAAAATTTCAACTAAATTATTGTTATCTAGTATTCATGACTATTCATATTCTTCTTCCTCTGATCAATGATAAGAATCAAATTAAATATATCAGGAGTGAGTTCTTCATTATTTTATGCTAACAGTTTGTGAAAAATGTTGAGATTTTGTATAGATTGGAAATATATTATCACAATTCCTATTTAAATGAAACATATATAGTTGCCTACTATCTCAGTTCTTTGAGAGTAGGGTGGTCAGACAGTTCATCAACACCTTGGAAACCAAGAAAACAGAAAAAAAAAAACAGTTTCTCTCATTCTCTGACCTTAATTTTAATACTTTTATTTCAAGCCTAAAGTGTTTCCTTGATGCCAAAACTCTTGTAAATTCTTCATTGAATCAGTATCATCTCCATCAGCACCCTGGACCAAATACCACTTCGAAAATGCTGTGATGGTGGTGAACACAATTTGGTCCCAAAAGTTGCAATAATCATGAATTATGAGACAAAAAACTCACTTCGGTATTATCTCAATAAATCAATAAATGATTTTTAAATCAATACATTCCTAAAGCTCTATTATCAAAGAACACAGTTTTGAGATTTTTCTTCTTGTGTTATAAATTCCTTCAATGTTGAATGACATCCTTTCTCACTTAGGCTTTATAATATGAATGCTATATAGCAGGCCGTGAGCTCGATAACATTATTTAAAGGGCCTTACAGCTTTTGGAGTCATATACTAACAAAGTCTGACCTCCATCTTCACAATTTCTACTCAAGAACAGGGTGAGCCTGTCTTTGGGCACTGAAGATGCCAGTACCTTTTTTCATCTTCTGAGATGATCAGTAAAGATGTCATTTATTTCCAAAGACTCCTGTCTTAACAAATTAGAATATCTGCTTTGCAGTGAAGCCAACTTATGCTACTAGGAAAGCATAGTGTAGCTTAACCTTTTACATAAGCTGCTAAACCATCTCAAAGTTGCTTTGAAATTCAGTCTTCCAATTCTTTCCTTGTTCTATCCTTTTTTTCCACCCCTCAGCTTTTCAGTCTTCCCAGCATCTTCTGCTGTATCAACAAGATGTTCAATGGTAGCCACATTGCCTATGGCTTTTCAATCTTCTGTAACAAGGTTTATCTGGTACTTAAAAAATATTACAAAGTGTTCAAGTATCGGGCACCTGGGTGGCTCACTTGGTTAAGCGACTGCCTTCGGCTCAGGTCATGATCCTGGAGTCCTGGGATCGAGTCCCACATCGGGCTCCCTGCTCAGCAGGGAGTCTGCTTCTCCCTCTGACCCTCCCCCCTCTCATGTGCTCTCTCTCTCTCTCATTCTCGCTCTCTCAAATAAATAAATAAAATCTTTAAAAAAAAAAAAAGTGTTCAAGTATCCTAGTGAGAACATTCAGAACCAACAAAACTCTCACGAAAACTTGTGCATGGCTAAACTTTTTCGTAGGTACACAGCTCTTTCAATAAATTCCTTTTTTTTATTATAGTTGACACATGATATTACATTAGTTTCATCTCAATAAGTTTCTTTACCAAATTTTCTTCTATTTAATTAGTTTTTCTAGGTCACCTTATTCTCAGGAGTTTACACTTCATATGAATTTGTTTGTTTGTTTGTGGAGCCCAACATGGGGCTTAAATAAACTCATGACCCTGAGATCAAGACCTGAGCTTAGGTCGAGTCAGACACTTAACTGACTGAGCCACTCAGGCACCCTGACTTTTTAAATTTTTATTTAAAAATGAGGTGCCTCTGAAATGCTAATGCACAAATACAAGTAAAAGACACAATTCCATCAAAAGTACACCTGAGATATGACTGTAGCTCACCTTAGAACCTCTTTCTTGGATTTACACAATTTAAATGATTGCCCTTGCATGAGCTTGCAGATTTGTTGTAGCAGAGATTGAGTTTTGGATGAATATCACAAGTTGTTATTGGCAACAGAAAGAGGACAGTGAGGGGTTCCTATGTCTTTTATTTCAGGGGTTTTAAAGTGAATTCTAAAACGAAGATGAAAGGCATTTTAGATGAAGTCAATTTGGTCCTCCCCAAATTGAAGCAATTATCTGTAACCTATATCCATATCACAAAACCAAAACAAAAACAAGCAAATGCTGAATTAGAAGCCAAATGGTCCATTTCAGTTCAGCCACTGAGAAGCTTGTCAGCAACCGAATGGGGGTAACCTGGTGACCTGGATGATTTCTTCCAATGCCGAGAGTTTTTAATGCAGTAAATTTTGATCTTTGATAATCCATGTAATCTGATAACTTTAAACTGTGAGATCAGATTAGTCTTCAAAATCTCTGACATTTTCCCATTTTCTTTTTCCTTTTTTTTTTTTGTAGCCAAGACAGCATATAAAAACACTTTCTCATATACTAACCCTAATGCTTTAACTGGGAGATTAGTATTGGAATGATTTAGGTTTGTTTATCAAAAATTTTGCCTACATTTGTCACTCACATTCTTACAAATTGGATATATATTGCTTAAAATATTTTATTTATGATATCTACTCACTTTGCCATGATTATATTTGCCTTATTTAATTTGAAATATACTTATATCTTCCTTTCTGAATAGACTTTGAACTTGTAAGGAAGATGAATTATATAAATTCTCTTTTCTATCTTTCATAATACATATCTCATTGGTAAATAGGGAGTCAAACTCTACAATCCTTGGTTTTTTTTTTTTTTTTTTTTTTTTTCCAAAGATTTTATTTATTTATTTGAGAGAGAGAGAATGAGAGATAGAGAGCACGAGAGGGAAGAGGGTCAGAGGGAGAAGCAGACTCCCTGCGGAGCAGGGAGCCCGATGTGGGACTCGATCCCGGGACTCCAAGATCATGACCTGAGCCGAAGGCAGTCGCTTAACCAACTGAGCCACCCAGGCGCCCTACAATCCTTGGTTTTTACATTTCAAAAAAATGCGTTTTTTTTTCCCCAACTATATGATCTCCAAAAATAGAAAATTCAATGATTCTGTCAATTTTTTAATCAACTAATTATTTTTTATGATTTTAAAAAGCTTTATAAGATGGAGGTTTTACATCATACAATACAGAAAATAAAAAAAACAAATTTATACTAAGGCTGAACATTTGTCTTATTTCTCAATGACAAAAAACACTGCCATTTTATGTTTATTTTACATTTGTTAGAGATGTTCTACATAAATCTGTTAAGGTGACTCACTCTTAGTAGTTAAAATATGTTATGCCATTCTGTCTTCTAAGCAGAGAAGGGATAGTTATTTAAAGGTATTAGGTATTATTTAAATGCTATTAGTACTTCATAAACAACATGGCATAAGGCTGATCATTTAATAACTGATGACAAAGAATATCACCGAAAAATCTTCACAATTCTGTTCAGATTATTTCTATCCAAACCAATTCTCTGTAGGAAATAATGCCAAACAATAACACTATTAAATAGGATGGGATTCCTTTCAACCAAGCCTATTCAGGAATGATACTTTAGTTTTTTTGCAATTGAATATAGCAGACATTGATTGAATTTTTCTCAGTGCCTGCAGTGCAACAGCTCAGCAATAATTTGCTAAAGGTCTGCTGTGGCTCTTAAGAAGGCATTTTATTTAACAACAAATGTGTAAACTTGATATTATTCTATGCATTTCCTGTGGCTTTAAACTATGCCAATAGAGAGAACTGGAAGAGAAGGAAATGATTTTTTTTAAGCTGTATGATGTTTTCAATTGATTTAGATCTTGCAAGTTAAATATTATGACTGTGATTTAACCATTAATGTTTTTCCCCCCTTAAACTATCCAAATAATTGGACTTACTCTATTACACTTCACTCGTTATTATGTATTATGCCATTCTGCATGATTTAAGGGAAGTGTATGAACTGAATTGTGTCTCTCCCAAAATTCATATTTTGAAGTACTACTCTTCAGTATCTCAGAATGTGAGCTTATGTAGTGATAAGGTCTTTAAAGAGGTAATTAAATTAAAATGAAGTCATTAGAGTAGGAGTTAAACCAATGTAACTAGTGTCTTTATAAGAAGAGCAAATTTGGAGACAGACACAGAGAAGTTGTGAAGACAGAGGGGGAAGATGACTATCTATAAGCCAAGGAGAGAGGCCTTGAACAGATCCTTCCCTCACCACCCTCAGAAGAAACCAGCCCCAGTGACACTTTGATCTTGGGCTTCTAGCCTCCAGGGTTAAGAGAAAATCAATTTCTCTTCTTTTAAACCCCTCAGTTTTTGTTTGTTTGTTTGTTTTTGCACTTTGTTATAATAGCCCTAGCAAACTAATACAGAAAATAAAACAATACTTATATACAGATGGTCTCTAAACTTATGATGGTTTGACTTAGATTTTTTGGCTTTACAGTGGTGTAAAAGTAATACTCATTCAGTTGAAACCATACTTCAAATTTGGAATTTTGATCTTTTCCTGGGCTAGCAAAATGAGGTACAATGCTCTCTCATGATGCTGGGCCATAGTGGCGAGCTGCAGGTCTGGTCAACCATGCAATCATGAGAGTAAACAACTGACTCACTGAAACCCTCTGCACCCATACAACCATTCTGTTTTTCACTTTTTAATATGGTATTCAATAAATTATGTGAAATAGTCAAGGCTTTATTATAAGCGGGCTTTGTGTGAGATGATTTTACCTAACTCTAAGCTAATGTAAGTGTTCTGAGCATGTTTAAAGTAGGTTGGGCTAAGCTCTGTTTGGTAAGTTAAATGTATTAAGTATATTTTCAACTAATGATGGGTTTATATCCCCATTGTAAGTAAAAGAAGTTCTGTAATTAAAAAGGTTCTAAAAAATATCCAACAATGGGTGAATGACAGAAATCCAAGTAGGACAACTTATCTCTCAAATTCAACTGAATATAAAGCCTTGCAAGAAGGATTTCTGTGGTCAAAGTTGAACATCATTCATAGGCAGAGACTATGAGCAAATGATCAAAGAGAACACAGAAGGAAAGACATGACTAAAATAGGAGAATAAAAATAAAGATGGGGATGTAAGTGGTTACATTTTATTATGAAAGAGGACACCATGAAATTGAACTTAAAATGAGTAGAAGTTTTATACGTTCAAATGGGAATATGATCATATGTGGGTATACACACAGTACGAGGAAGGTATAGGCATGAAAATGCAAAACCAGGTGGGGATTAATGAGCTGGAAAGTTTAGAGAAGAGTTAAGGTTGGGGGAAGTTGGAAGGCAGGAATGATTTAAAAGGGGAGATTTGAAAAGTGCCAAATCACTTATACTTATATTTGAAAGCAACAGGAGACCTTCATATGTTGACCTTCTTAGACCTAGTTTTAAGGAAGACAATATCCCTGGCACTTTAGACAGAGTTGTGGTGAAGTGAGGACAGATTGGAAATAAGTCCCAGGATTCCTGTCATTGGGAATACCGAATGTATGAAAACATGCCATTTGGGGAATTTTTCATTTCATTAACGTTCACTTATTTGCCTTTTTCTTAAATTTGTTGAATGTCAAATATAGGAATGCATCCTAATTTTGTCATGTGTTTAATAACATCTTGGGCTGTTCTAGAGAAGGGAGGGAGAGAGGGAAAAAACACATCATATCACCCCATGTCCTGTTCAGCCTTTTAAGGAGTTTGGATTCTTTAAATGGAAACTGATGAACATAAAGAGGCTGAGGAAGACATGGATTAGGTGGTCTGGATTAGAGTAGTGGTTTTTAGTGTACATGAGACTCTCCTGGATGGTATGCTAAGAAGAAGAAAAAAAAGGAAAAGGAAAGAAGAAGCAGATTTCTGGGCCCTACTTCCCGAGTTTCTTGTTCCATTGGTATAAAGATGGTAATGCAGATGCTGCTAGTTGTAGAGAACACTGGGAATATCAGCTTAGCAAAAGGGAACTAGTAACAGAAAGCACAGTGCGTGGCCAGGAGCACTTTCTAAGGGATCAAATTGTGTTGTTTGTATAATGGAGGATACTATGGGGTATACTGGAGTCTCCACTCACTATTGATTTAGGGATGACATCATTTTCTTCTTGCTTTTCTTATTAATCACTCTATATCCTTTATCTTTCCTTCTTTCTATTCTTCTCTTTCTTTTCCCCTCCCTATTTGCCTTATTCTCCATATTTTCCAGATTTGTGACAACCAAAAGGAAGTTTCTCAAAAAATAGTGTCCATAAAATAAGAAATTTTATAAAAACCCACTCTTCTTACCCTACTTCAGAAAAGAAATGCACTAGGTGTGTTATTCATATCTCCTGTGAAATTATTATTGATATTACTGGATAAAATCCAATAAACTTCTTTTTTGATGATTACCTTCATTAGCTTAAAAGATGCATACATCTAGATGTGTTTTTAAGAAATTGGTATGTAATTAAAAACAATATTTCAATCAAGGAAAATTATGCCATCATATATTGGAATAACAATGCAGATTCTATAAGATATTTAACAGCAATTATTATGTATTGCTGTGGATACCTAGAAGTTCACTATTTTTATGAACACATCAGAATGTTAGCAGATAGGTACCATGGTCTAGTAATATGAATGATATCTGTTTCATGTGATTTTTAATAAAGCATTGCAATATCCAGTGGTAGTTTAAATTATTTTTAATAGCTCTTTACCTCTGGTAAACTTCTGTACTAAATCCAAGAAAAATAAAATAACATTATAGAAGTTGTCTGTGTTATTCATTTTAAAAAGTACTCTCATATTCTATAATTTTGCTCTATAACTCAAGATGACCTCTCTTCCAAAAGGTACTGTTTGAAGTATAGAAAGCATATAGTGTTCTTAGAATACTCTCTCACTCCTTGCTTGTTATATATTACTGTTTGACCAAAAGATAATAGCATTTCTCAGAAACAGTGAGCCTCTTGCAATTCAATTAAGTTCAATTAGTTATAACATAGTCCCATATGTTCTTTTAACAGGCAACCAGAAATAGAATCCGTAGAAAACTCTATAATTCATGTCTCATCTGAAAGGAAATTTAAGGCAGTAAAAGACTATGGTCACATGTATTAAGCACAATTCTCAGGCTATGCCTGTCTATGATATTTATACCTAAATGTGCTAAAATTTTTCTTGGTTTGAATTGCCTGCATTGCATGATACCAAACGGTGAGAAAGCGTACTTTATTTTCTTTGTGTGTATATCATTATCGGTTGAAGTAGTAAGTCTAGGGGCATGAATAGTTGACAGGAATAGCCAGCTTTCAGTTATTATTTCTAAAATCCAACAAAGAGACTTAATTGGCAGTTGCAAAAAGATATCTGATTAAATTGGGAATACCTATGGTGAACTATTGGCAAACTGTATAAATCCATGTTTAAGCGTTTTTCACAAAGAATTTCTATATTTTTTTCATTGTTGATTTGGGGTTATTCAAAATCATCATATAAAATAACAACTGTAGTTTTGCTATTGATGGTAGATCAAATCAGTTCTATCTACTAAAAACTATCTTCATCTAGTATGGAAAATATTCATGCAGAGATTTAACAGGAATTTGTAATTGCTATAAACCATTAGTAAAATGTAATTGTGAACAAAAAAAAATCTAACACTGAGGAGTCTTTCGAGAGATTCAACTGTAACTCACTGCCAAATTAAACTTGGGGGCTTTTAGATGCAGCTATTACCTTCTGGAAAACAAATGAAGGAGAAATAGTTAAATAAGTATGATCTCTGGTTAAATCAATATGAATTCATAGGGAAAACACTGAAATTGTACTGAGGCTTGCTTTTTTTTCATAGAATTTCAGTTGATAAACTATTTTCTGTGAATTCTATTGTTCTTGCAATTAATGAACGATATAAAGAGAATAGCGAATATTTCTAATTTATAGCCTCATATATCAAGTTTTCAGAGTATGTCTCTATGTAACCTTACCAAACTTCTTTCATCAGTAGCCTTTTAACAAGCTGTTCCATGGAGAAGAGCATTTTTACATAAATCTATTTGTGCTTGGATATAAATCAATCACATCATTATCCCCCATAAAGAGAGATGTTAAGACATTGTTTCAAGCATCTTGCAACAGTGATGATATAGGAACAAAATGTCAGAATATGAGGGAAATTTCTCAAATTCAGTACTTCATTTGTACTTCATGGTAGATAGAATAATGACCCTACGAGGATGTCCACATCTATAATCCCAGATCCTATAATTATGTTAGCTTAAGTAGTATATCTGTTTCATACAGCTGCCATAAACAATTACCACTAAACAGGGGGCTTTGGACAACAGAAATTTATTCTCTCATTGTTATGGAGTCCAGGAGTGTGAAACCAAGGTGCTGGAAAGGTTGATTCCTTCTGGAGACCCTGAGAAAGTGAGAAAGAACCCACCCCTCACCTTCTACTCTGTCTCCATGTTTAAAGTTTTTCTGTCACTTCTATGGACTTAATCTTCATTGGACTTAAAGCCCATCCTAATCTGCAGTGATCTCATTTTGTAACTTTAGTTACAGTGATGAAGATTTTTATTTTAAATAAAGCCAATTCTGAAGTTCCACGTGAGCATGTCTTTTGAAGGCTACTATATAACCCAGTAAACATGGCAAAAGAGATTTTGCAGATGTGATTAAGTCAAATCACTCGAGAAGGGAAGATTGTTCTGTATTATCTGGATGGGCCCAGTGTAATTACAAAGATCCTTATAAGGGAAAGGGTGAGGCAGGAGAATCAATGTCAGAATTGAGATACAGCAATGCAAGCAAAACTGAGAGAGAAAGAGACAGAGAGACAGAGATAGATTTGAAGATGCTGTGCTGCTGGCTTTGAAGACAGAGTGATGGGCTGGGAGTCAAGGAATGCAGACAGCCTATAAAAGCTGGAGAAGAGAGGACACAGAGTCTCTCCTAGAGCTTGCAGGAGGAACACAGTCCTACTGACACTTTAAATTTAGGACTCTGAGCTGTAGAACTCTGACATAATGAATTTGTATGGGTGTAAGCCTCTAAATTTGTGGTAATTTGTTACAGCAGTGTAGGAAACAAATACATATTCTTTCTCAAGTTCACATAATGAAGTATCTACACTCTACCCTCCTATAGTGGGGATCCTTATAAATTGTTAAAATTCAGATTACTAAGCTATAATGATATGTACAAATAATTACAAATTAGTTACCTACTGAGTTTCCAAGTCATCTTTATAAGAATTCGTTATTAATAATTTTTTTCTAAATGTATCTTTGTTGTTGACACAAAACCAGAATAGAATTATGAAAAAATTAAACGCTAAGTATAGATTTCATGTGAAAAAATAAACCTATTTTTATTTTATAGACACACCTGACAAGTTCTTATTGTCTGTGGATAGCAATAATATGTTTCATCAAATTATAGAACCAACTTAATACTAATTGTTCTATTTATCTCCACGTTGCTTTCTAATGTAATAGAGTTTTACATTTAGAAAAAAATCCATTATACTTTCACATCTGACAGGTTTTTCCCCACAAAAATTTCAATTTATTTGAACACTAACATTGCAGCTAACAACAATTTTGGAAAGTTTAATGTTAATGCAAAAAAAGAAAATACCCTTGCAAAATTTACCACAATTGTTTACTTTCTGAAAATGAGCACTAAACCATTTGCATAACATCTGCACTGCTTGGAGGGTTGAAACACTAAAGCAATTAGCTCTGTATTCTATAATGCATGTTGCAACTCAAGTAACGTTGAAGTTGAGCTAACTTAATACTTTGTCAGAAAAGAAGAGTCACTTTATTTGCCCTTTACTATTAGTGCTTCTTTAAACTACCCGATAATGGTTAATGTGTTAAGAATCTTGTTTTCAAGACAGTTCCAGGAAACACCATTTTAAGAAAAAAATCTCTCAGGGACATTCATTTAGTCTTTCTAATATGTGTTTGTTTACAACTCCTTTACGTTCTTGAGGAGTACAGATTTTACACAGCAGTTCTAGTATAGTAAATAAAGCTGTGAGTCTACGATAAGAAATTATAAGAAATAATTTGTATTAGTGATATGACAAAATAACCATGTTATTCTAGATTAAATGTTTGAAGTTCTATATAAATATCAGTATCTACAATTTTATTTTATGTTGTTTTTTAATATTTTATTTATTTATTTGACAGAGAGAGAGAGAGAGATAGTGAGAGCAGGAACACAAGCAGGGGGAGTGGGAGAGGGAGAAGCAGGCTTCCCGCGGAGCAGGGAGCCCGATGTGGGGCTCGATCCCAGGACCCTGGGACCTGAGCTGAAAGCAGACGTTTAACGACTGAGCCACCCAGGCATCCCCTACAATTTTATTTTAAAGAATATATGTTATAACTAGGCAATCATGTTTTATTTTGTTTTTGAATAGTCATAAGATTTGACAGTAAAGTGTTTTCTGATTTGGAAATACACTTAAATTGACAATTTAAAATTTATGATTAAGCCACATCAAATTCTGTATTAAAATCACCATGATTAGATGTACTATACCTTAAGTCTAGGTACATCATTACTATGTAGCTATACATATTCTACAGGTGAACTTTAGTAATGCAAATAAAATATAAATGAGTATTAACAATTCTGCTATATTAGAAAGGCAGGAGTCATTTCACAGTTCAGCAGGGCAACATTCGAACAATTCTGTAAAAAACCTAAGAATGCTAATGAAATATTAAGCAGATATAATAAAGTATATTGTTATGTGTGGCTATGCTTACCAGAAAGAAAGGGAAGGTACAGGTACCAGACCTGAAAAGGTAACTGATAGCAAAAATGGTGGGCTCTCAAGTTGATGAGGGCAGGATAGGTTATCGTGATCTGGGGGGAGAAGGGTCAGGTGATACAGAAGTGATTACTGGGGTTCAAAACTCAAAGCAGCAAAAAGAAAAGGGGCAAGGATTCTAGGTTGTAAGATGGGGAGTTATAACCAAAACCTCTGCAAAACCTGGGACCCAGAAATAAGGCTACATGCCTTCAAAGAAAAGACTAGCACATCCATCTACCAGGGGCAAAGTAAGAAAACTTGACTAAGCCGTGTGTCCATGTTCAAAATAGTAAAATATGGCAACATTCTCTTGAGACACTGAAAACCACAGCCCCATCTCTATCAGGTTTGAAGTTAGAATTTCCATTCCTACAGGGTGAAGGAAAGTTGTAACCTGGGATAGTTAAAGAGGAAGCCCAACATCCACAGGTCTGGTCACGTTGTTTGGCTGATTATGAAGCGCCTCGTCTGCATGTGGGGACCTTTGGAGAGCATCCACACTGGACACATGATCTCCTGTATCTGAGTGCATTGACGTTCCTCTCTCCCAAGACTCCTTGTTACCAGTAATGTAATCTTGCTTCAAGTTCCTGAACATCCAGTCAAAATCTTAAGCCACTGTTCAGTTCATGCTCAGGTCATTGCTCTTTCCAGGCAAAGTGAGCAACTAGATGTGTTAATCAAAGCTGATCCTTAATGAAGTAGTTATTCTATTATTGTCATCCTGAAGATGTTACCCTTTATGAGACAGGGATTTCTCTAAAATCAGCCTTTTCGTGTATTTTCCACTTCAGTAAATGGGTCACAGGGAAGTCCTCTGGAGATTCAAAGACTGATTATAGAAGCAGTGGCCATCTAGTATTGTGGCAGAAGGAGGCAAGTTGGGAGTTCTAGTACAAATTTACTTAGCTTCAGTACTTACTTATAATTTACACTATATAAACTATTTCTAAAGGACCAGGACGAGGAGTACTGCTCCACACACCCGCATTTGTATCTAAGTGGATCAAATGACAACCAATTGATGCTGAGCAGGTTTGCTTGCAGGGACACCTGGAGTTTCATAATATGGCATTTAATCATTTGGGGAACTTAATAGCAAAGCAAGCAATGTTTCTCAAAAGTAGAGTAGGTCTTAGGAGAATAGACATGGCTGTGCTCTAAAACTTTCTGTGTAGCCACTAGGGTTCAGATAAAATGCCTATTTGCATAAAATATCCTGTCCATTGACATGCACAACAATCAAATTTATTGGCTTGATTATAAGGGCCAAATGTTAGACCTACTCATACTCTAGTCTGAACCAGCCAGGAGCTTTTATTACTTTCTTGTTGTCTTCCAATTAAAACACAACTTTCTGGGGTGCCTGGGTGTTTCGGTTGGTTGAGCATCCGACTTGTGGTTTTGGCTCAAGTCATGATCTCAGGGTCGTGGGATTGAGCCCCACATTGGGTTCTGCACCCAGTGCAGAGTCTGCTTGAGATTCTTTCCCCCTCCCACTCCTTCACCCTCTGCTCCTCCCCCTGCTCGTGATCTCTCTCTCTCTCTCAAATAAATAAAATCTTTTAAAAATTACAGCTTTTTGTACCACTTATAAGTATAATGTCTAATATCCTTAATTTTAGAGTATGTTTCCTCCCAAATGCAAAGAGCTCTAACAAGATATGTGTGCCTTTTAAAGAGGTAGTGTCACTTGTTGTGATGAGCACTGAGTATTATATGTAAGTGATGAATCACTAAATTCTACTCCTGAAAGTAATATCACACTGTATGTTAATTAACTAGAATTTAAATAAAAACTTGAAACTAAATCAATAAATCAATAAATAAATGGGTAGTGTCATTTGGTGCACTATCTTTCTTTAAGATGTAAACATAATACCCAGATACATTCCTCTTCTCTTCTCTGCACAGAAAGCCTATCAAGGCCCAATATTTTCATGGGATTCGTTTCTATTCTCTAAGCCCTGATGCTTTCTGTTCTCTAATTTCTATTAACATGCTATCATCAAAAGAATAATTTGGCTTGATGTTATTTTGACGATGAGGACAATTAAGTTCCTTTTGGACTAAATTGTAGACAGAGTCATAGGTTGATGCCAGTCTCAGCACAGTAAATGGAGGTGTATTGCTGTACCTGCCACGTATAAATCTCAAACAACTTCTAGTGTGTTTGATTACTAATAAAGAGGGAGGGAAACAAACATTCACCAGATCACTGACTATAACAGATGCCAAAGGCTGTTTATTTGTTTTAGTAAAAACAGACAACATCTGGAGCAATAACTTCAATTGGAGTCACCGGTTAATTAAGCTTAGAAAATGCAGTGTTGTTCTCTGGTCTCCCACCATCTTTTGCACTTACAGAAATGGAGAGTTAAATGGAAATGTGATAGAAAATGTGACTATCTTTGAATCATTATAATCCTTATAATCATAATAAGATCTCTGATGCCCCCTTGGATACACAATTTCTTTGCTGGGGAGGGCCTTTGGAGATCTCAGGAACTAAGGAAATAATGAGGTGAAATTGTGGTTCTACCGGGAATACTGTTAGTTGTATAATGTAAAAGCTCCATTTCATTCCTGACATCAAATTGGCCTCAATTCTGACAAGTGAATCAAGGAATTCGTTTTGGTCCCAAATTAATGTTGTTTCAGACTCATAATTAATGTCAAATAGTCCCCCAATAATACACCCATTTCTATTTTCACAGTTCATAGTTCCCCCAGTAAATGGTTGCTAGACCACTGAGAAATGTGAGAAGGAAGATTCAGGGCACTTACGATCTTTGAGATATCTGGGCTTTACTGATCCTCCCTGCAAATAGGAGAACGGCCATGACACACAGGCACAGGCATCTCTGAACATCTTATGGTACTGACCAGCAGAGAAGAAGACCTGTTCCCTGCAAGAAGCTTACTTTCAAGAAAGAATGAAAGAAAAGGACTGAGCGACGCACGATGATAGAAATCAACGAAATATTAAACAAGTTATAATATAGAGCCTTAATAAAATGCAAGTAAAAGATGATATAAAAGAATATATATATCAGGAAATATTTTTAAATTTATGAGAATGCTATATAACTACCTTAATTCTGTAGCTATAAAAAGTATGGGACAATAGACAATTTTCGAATGACAATATTACAGAATATATAAACTGACTCAGGAATGAATAAAAAACTAAATAGATTTATAACCATTGAAAAAATTGGATAAGTCAAATAAATCACTTAACTTCTATCAATGAAATAAACAAATGATTTGGAACTTTAAAGAACATATATTCACCATCTTGTAAACATTGATCCAAGGATTATGAATACACACACACACACACACACACAGAAATACACACATATCTGCAACCTATCTTATGAATCTTATATAACTTTTATACCAAAGATAGTAGGTACAAGAAAAATTATATTCATGGTCAATAAGAAACATAAGTATAAAAATTGTAAATAGAATATTAACAAAATTAAGCCAGCATATTATGTTTATAAAATCTGATCATAGAGGATTCATCCCAGTTAAATCATATAAGAATTATTTGACATTAGGAAACATGTATTTGTGCCACATTAACAGAATAATATATTATCCCAGTTAATACAAAAATCATTTAATAAAACTGAATATATATTCATAATAAACACGTAGAAATATGAAATAGAAACTTCTCTACAGATCCAATATAACCCCTATCAAAATTCCAATGGCATTTTTTCACAGAAATAGAACAAATAATCCTAAAATTTATATGAACCACAGAAGACCCTGAAGGGCCAAAGCAATCTTGAGAAAGAAAAACAAAGTTGTAGGCATCATGCTCCCTGATTTCAAACTATATCACAAAGATATAGTAATCAAAACAATATGGTATTGGTATAAAAACAGACATAGATCAGTGGAACAGAATAGAGAGCCCAGAAATAAACCCACACTTCTATTTTTAATTAATGTATAACAAAGAAACCAAAACTATACAATGGGGAAAGAACAATCTCTTTAATAAATAGTGCTGGGACAACTGGACAGCCTCATGGAAAATAAAACTGGACCAGTATCTTATACCATATACAAAAATTAATTCAAAACAGGTGAAAGACTTGAATGGAAGACCAGAAACCATAAAATTAGTAGAAGAAAAAATAGATGGTAAGTTGCTGGACATTAGTATTTTTGGTGATTTTTTGGATTTGACACCATAAGCAAAAGCAACAAAAGGAAAAATAAACAAATGGGACCACATCAAACTAAAAAGCTTCAGCCCAGCAAAGGAAACCATTAACAGGATAAAAAAGAAACCTACTGAATGAGAGAAAATATTGGCAAAGCATATATCTAATAAGGCATAAGTATCCAAAATATATAAAGAACTCATATAACTTAATATAAAACAGTAACAACAACAAGCAATCTGATTTTAAGATGGGCAGAGGATCTGACTAGACACTTTTCCAAAGAAGACAGACAGATGAACAACAGCACATTAAAAGATTCTCAACATCCTTGTCATCAGGGAAATGCAGATCAAAACCACAATGAGATATCACCTTATATATGTCAGAATGTCTATTATCAAAAAGACAGGAAGTGACAAGTATTGGCAAAGATATGGAAAAAGGGGAAGCTTCGTGCACTGTTGGTGGGGAAATAAATTCATGCAGCCATTATGAAAACCAATATGGAGGCTCCCTCAAAAAATTAAAAAGAGTGACCACATGATCTACCAATTCCACTTCTGGGAAAGAAGAAAACAACACTAACTCAAAAAAATATATGCATCCCTATATTCATTGCAGCATTATTTACAATACGCAAATATGGAAACAACCTAAAGGTTCATTCACAGATGAATGGACAAAGAAAATGTAGTATATATTTACAATGGAATATTATTCGGCCATTAAAAAGAAGGAAATCTTGGGGCGCCTGGGTGACTCAGTCGTTAGGTGTCTGCCTTCGGCTCGGGTCATGGTCCCAGGGTCCTGGGATCGAGCCCCACATCGGGCTCCCTGCTCAGCGGGAAGCCTGCTTCTCCCTCTCCCACTCCCCCTGCTTGTGTTCCCTCTCTCGCTGTGTCTCTCTTTGTCAAATAAATAAATAAAATCTTAAAAAAAAGAAAAAGAAGGAAATCTCACCATATGTGACATGGATGGACTTTGTGCACATTATGCTAAATGAAGTAAGTCAGCTAAGAGAGACAAATATTGTATGATATCACAAAAACAAAAAACAAGCTCATAGAAACAGAAAATAGATTGGTGGTTGCCAGAGGTAGGGGGTGGAAGAAAAGAGTGAAGGGTTCAAAATGTACAAACTTCTAGTTATAAAATAAGTAAATCATACAATGTGCTATTGTATGTCAGTTACACCTCAAGAAAAGGAGGCTTCTTTAATCTGACCAAAAATCTATAAATAAAAACTCTGATTAAAAAAAATCTACAGTAAGCTTCACAATTCATACTGAAATAGTAGAAGTACAGCAGGCAATGAGCCCAGCTTCTGCTTCACATCAAAACTCACGCTTGCCCTAATATGTAAACATTTGCCAGAGCAATAATCCTCACATTGTACAATCCTAGTTTAGGGTTTGAAGGAGTTTAGAAAGTGTGTACTTCTGCCACTTTATTTTACTGCGAGGAGACAGGTCTGAGTGGACTTAAGTGATTTGTCTAAATTTACTCAACTAGTGATGAGAGGAACATTGACTTAAAGCCAGTGTTCTGTGAAAACAAAACAAAACAAACAAACAAAAAACTCAGTTGAATGCATGCTGGTTCATGTCCTCTCTCATTAAAATGAAACAAAATACACGTACATAACAATTGTAACTAATCCTGTTTATCAATTGTGTGTTACTCATTTTACAATTGATATTAAGTCCAGAATTAGATTTTGTCACTTTTATCTCAAAACAATAAAAGAGTTAGTTGAAATGTACAAAACGTAAGTCTCTTTACACTGATAAGATAGTTTCAAACTATGCTAGTAAATGTGTTTTGTTATATGGGGATGATGTAAAAAATGGAAAACCACTCTAATTTCTATATTAAATTTGAGTGGTCTAAAAGGTTATTATACAAATTATACATACAGCCAGGGAACATAAAGTGTGAGTTTGTTAGGAACCAGAAACTCAAAATATTTGGTCAGAATCCAGTTAGAACTTTAAGTCTTTGGCAGAACTCAACATATTGCTTAATGCAGCTTCTAGAATAAAGAAAAATACGTTTGAAGCACATTTTTTAATAAGCCTCAAGTTACCTCTGAATGAAGGCTGTTGTTACGCAATTTCCTCAGTTGATTCTGCCATGCCGGAATAGGAACGTAGGGTTGAGAGATCATACAGTTTGCTTAAAATGTTACAAACCTGAAAACTTAAATGGAATATCCTGATTTGTAACACATTGAGTGTGTCAAATAAAATCTACCTTGGGGGGCTGCATATAATTTGTAACCTCTCCTTTAGACTGTGAGAATGTTAAATTAGTACTTATAACTTAATGAACTTCTTATTTATATATTGTATCCTTTGCAAAAATCATATTGGAGGGCACCTGGGGGGCTGTCAGTTAAGCATCTGCCTTCAGCTCAGGTCATGATCCCAGGGTCTTGGGATTAGTTCCACATTGGGCTCCCTGCTCAGCAGGGAGTCTGCTTCTCCCTCTCCCTCTGCCCCTCCCCCCGCTCATGCTCTCTTTCTCTCAAATAAATAAATAAATAAAATCTTTAAAAAAATCATATTGGAGTTTGTCCTTTCCCTTTATTTCATTTCTCTTCATTCATTAATTCATTCTTTATATTTCAAGAGATGCAACCTACAAATCATGGTTCTTATTAGTTCAAACTTCTCAAACTACTGAAATAGACTAAGAGATAAATGGAATGGTATACTTGTAGATAGTACAGAAATGGTAGAGAAAGAAAAACTTAGTAACTGATGTAAAAGCAAAATCTCACTGGACACTTGTTCAGTGTCAAGGAAGACTTTATTCAAGATTATTGCAATAAGGGTCAAGACTAGATAGAGGAGAAATTATAATGGACGAGAGAGATTGAATTCAACTTGATAAGAAGAAGGAAGAGTTTTAAATGCTGACATTAGCTAATGGAAAAGTATTAGAGGGACATTAGTGGGGAAGATGTTCAAGGTAATCAGGCCACCTGTGTTTGCTAAATGTCACTATGGAAGTTAGGCTCTCTCACAGAGCCTGGGGGGGGAGGGGCATCATCTTCTTAGATGATTACATTTCAAAGGGATAATTCCCAGGTTGTAGAAGATTTACTTCTCAAAGGGGCAGAGAAAGAATTTACAATCACATGTTTTCTAAAGTAAAAGTTTTAAGGAGGTCAGGGGCCTACAGTCAGGAAGAAACCTGTCTAAAGTTTAGTCAAGCTAAAGGAAACATTAGGCCATCTTGGTCACTGATAACCCGGACGGAAGTGTAAAGATTAAGATGATCTTTGCCAAGTATATTAGGTGCTTTAAATTTCCAGGGACACTAATTTGAACAATCAAGTAGATATAGATGGATGGCCACACATTCTGGTTTAGTGAAAAGAAGCTTGACTCATTTCATCTATTAATACACTAGACTAGTTCTTGTTTGTGGGATCCTTGCTAGAGAAGATGGATCTTAAAACAGAAACTGGGGTGGGGGTGGGGATTACAACGCCAATAGAAGAAAAGAAAGAAAAAAAACATCGAGTTTAATTTTTACTTACACTGTTACTGAGCCTCACATGGCTTCTAATTAGAGAATTATTCAGATATATATATGTGTGTGCATATATATATATTTATATTTATATATTTACTTGAGAGTTAATTGTTCAGTCTCCTTTTACCAGGTTGAAGATGTTTCCATAGGAAGTTTCAACTGACTCCACTGAAACTAAATTGGACTCCATCTCCCACAGGGCACAGTATGAAATGAGACAAAGATCCATAGTTCTGTACGTGGTTTTTAACATTAAATGAGATACCTTGAAAAACTGACCCCTATTTTCTAGTTCTTGCAGTTATTAAACCCAAAAAGCCATAGCCTCAATAAAATGCTATAACTAAAATCTTACTCGACTCGGTTTTCCAAGTTCATAAATTCCTCCCATGAGTGTTCGGGAATTTTTTAAAGAGTGTTAACTTTTTCACACCACTAGGGAATGGTGCCCTGCACTTCACAATTGATGTATTAAATGCTGGTGAATTAGGAGTGGTGCTGCACTTTTTGAAGTACCATATTTGTTCCATTGAATAAATAGGGCACGGGGAGAATGGAGATGGAAAATTCAACATTGATTTCCTGATTTCAATGCCGAGTTTCTTTGAACAAGACAATCAGAAGAATACAGATGTTTTCAAAATTCAGATATACCTACTGTTGCACACTAAGTAATTTTAGTAATTACATTTACCTTGTATTAATATGCCGCCACAACTTTTTAAAAATTTTTTCAGGTTTTATTTGTATTCCAGTTATCAGATAGCATAGTATCAGTTTCATTCGTATGCCACATTTTTTATTTTTTATTATTTACTTATTTATTTATTTACTTATTAAGACTTTATTTATTTGAAAGAGAGCGAGAGAGAGAGCAAGAAGTAAACTCCCCACTGAGCAGGGAACTGAACGTGGGGCTTAATCCCAGGACTCTGGGATCATGACTCAAGCCAAAGGCAGAAGCTTAACCAACTGAGCCACAGAGGTACCCCGCCACACCTTTTTAATAGTGAACCTTTTTAAAAAATTTACAAGGTATTTGGATAAATTATTGTTTTAATGATTTTATTTTTTTCCTTTTAGCTACCATTATATATGCAATAGAAATTTGATATAGTTCCATTTTATATAAAATGAAATTTTAATGTCATAAGAAATATAAGAGATTTAGTGACTGACTTTTTAAAAGGACCGCAATAGAACATCTTTTCTAGAAAGGTATTTCTCAGTGTATTTTCCACAGAAACCATTAGGACTAGACTCAAAAGTTTAGTTCTTATTGTTTCTAACTAAACATTTTTAAAGATTTTATTTATTTATTTGAGGGGGGAGGGAGCAGAGAGAGAATCCCAAGCAGACTCCATGCCCAGTGGGGAGCCCAAGGTGGGGCTGAATCCCATGACCCTGAGATCATGACCTGATCCAAAACCAAGAGTCAGATGCTTAACTGACTGAGCCACCCAGGCACCCCTCTAATTAATCATAAAGAATAATTTCTAAATTTGTAATATTACAAGATGAGCACATATGAGACCTTCATATTTCAGCGTGTTTGAATCTGGGGATGTCTTCAATATTATCAGGATCACTCTCCTCAGAAATAAACAAAATACTAATCTTAAAACCTAATATATTAATAATGTTATCCAAAATGATCTGTTATCAAAATTATATTGATATTTTTACTATAAAACTAGTATTTCTTTTTAAAGAAGTTAAAGTTCATCAGTGTTTTTCACTAGGTTAGAATGATTTTTTTTTAAGATTTTATTTATTTATTTGAGAAAGAGAGAGACAAAGACAGAGCATGAGCAGGAGGGAGGAGGCAGAGGGAGAAGGAGGAGAAGCCGACCACCTGCTGAGTGGGGAGCCTGACGCGGGGTTCCATCCTAGGACCCTGGGATCATGACCTGAGCCAAAGGCAGATGCTTAACCAACTGAGCCACCCAGGCGTCCCTAGAATGATAGTTAATTTGAATTTATAGCTGCTCATATTGTTCAAATTATATACAACCAAACTGCTTTATAAGAAATTGTAAGGATAAAAAAATAGAGTAATAAATAGCACTGACAATATTAAAGAATATTAAAATAAAGATATACTTTTAAGTAGGCCTAAGTTACAATCACTTAAAATTCATACCAAAATATAATTTTTATATGTAATTTGATTAAATTTTAAAAATTGGTTTAAGAATTAAAGAAAAAATAAGATAAAGCTGAAGTTAATTTCAATGATGTATTTGTTAAATTTTTTACTGAAAACCTTTAAATATAACTTAATTCCAATGGGCTTATTAAGTATTGGATTCCAACACTTAGGTACTACTTTATTATAAATATTGTTCTTTGACCAAATATGTATTTACCACAAAATACACCAGGCTCAGTTCTATAATAGAGTCTCTTTTCAAAATAAAAAAAAAAATACAATGAGATTTCTTAAGAGACTCAGCTTCTGAAAACACATTTTCAATAGTCTTGCCAGTTTCACAGTTATAAACAGCTGGTGGTAGAGGGCATTGTTGATATAAAGAATAGTGTTGTGGGTCATGTTTTCAATATTTGTTTTAGCTTGTTTTCTGACCAACAACCTTACTTCTATTTAGCCTGACCTAATTTATTTCAGATTATAAATCAATACAGGTTTACATGTCTAATGCAGGAGGCTAGAATGGAGAAAAAACTGAAATTATCAAATAATTCCATAAATTTACATTTACTTACAAATGTGCAGCTATAATTCAAAGCAAAAGGCACTGACAGATATTATAGAGCAACACATTCTGTCGGTGGGTATTAAATAATAGAGTAAAAAGTTATTAGTCCTTTTAATTATGCAGTGATTTTTAAATTATAAGAATTGGAAGATTATAAGCAATTTGCAAATTTTAGATTACCTTTTGATCATTCCTTTATTTCAGGACACACAATTAACTCCCCTTTCATATCATTATCACCTTTAAATGATAAATATCATAATTTATTTTATGCAAGCAGTAAAACAAATATAATTACTTTTCTTTCTCATTATCCCTCTCTATTCTGTACATTGTTTGGTTACCAAGCTTGTTAGGGCATAGTTATTTAAAAAGATTTCACCTACTCCAAAAGAATAAGGGTAAGTAGTAAGAGAAAAAAATTATGTGTGCAAATGTACTTGGGGCACTTTCTGGTAGCAGAAAGGACTCATGTCTTCCAAGGGAAGCAGGAGAAATATGATTACTCAGCACATGGACATCAAGACACACAAAAATCCGGTGTTCTGTGGAGTAAAGTTTGCCACTTGAGGGATGGACTGCAATAAGGCTGCAGGGATTGAACAGCATGTGCCCATTTTCCATAAGAAATTTTAAAACTTCTTTAAGAATTTTTACATTAACCACCTTTAACTTCACAGTAAAATATGCTTGGAAAACATATCATTCATCTTTACATGTATTTATAGCTCAAATATGTATTTGGGATTTTCCATTAAGAATAATATACTATTCTTACTTTGCCTGAATTCACACAGGAGTAATTCTCTACAGAACTACACTTCATTTACTTTTTAACTGTGTAGCTCTGGATATGATTTGAATATAATGAAAATGCTATTAAATGCACTTTTGTTGAACAGCATAATAAACCTCACTTTAATAACCAAAATGTAATCCAGTCATTTGTCTTCTTGAAGAACATTGCACGCCTGGTACAAAAGGTAAAAAAACTCTGAGTGTGCCTTTTCCTCTATTCTTATGTCAAACCAAAGCCAAGAAAGAATTATAAGTTATGACACATGCATTGTTTGTTAAAGCCAAGCCCACAGCACTATATTTATGCCCCAGATGAGGAAATCCTCAATGGATAGAAGCTTAAGAATGCCTTTATTTTACAACTCTACTGGTAAGAATAGTATAAAGGGTATGTAAAAAATGGTGGAAATTCTAAGACATCTTGGGGAATTATAAAGAAAAGTACATAAAATTATAGTGGTGAGGAAATTCGAGGAGTGTTTTGTGTTACTGAATTCTGGTAAGACACTGATGCAAGGGTGGAAGTACTCATTCAGGCCTCTTCAATTATAACATAATAATTACTTTTATTTCCCTTTTGTCTAAAACTCCCACATAAATATGCTTGGGGAAAAACATTATTCTTTTCAGAACACTACTGAGAATCCAAGATTTGATGGTGAGAAGAATGTGGAGTCTATTGCAAGAGAGAGGCATTTTTTAAGAAAGAACAAGACTTCTCTATTCCATGTTCTACTCTTAATCTCTCCCCAAATAGAGTATGTTGCTATGTAATATTCTCTTAATTTGAATATCATCATTTAGAAAACTTCTCAGAGTTGATGATCCTCTCTTAGCATCATGTGGACTTTGATTGCTTTCGTTTCAAAAATAATATAATTGAATTCTTATTAAAAAATCCCACAAAACTAAATTTTTAAAACTGCCTGGCTGCATCCATGTTAAATACTCCAATGACCTTTAGTTATTACAAACATAAAGATATAATTACATGTAATACAGATTATTTGTAATTAGCTACACTTACATTCTCCACTGCCTGCCCAGACCAGAAACCACAGGACCAACTTTGATTCCATCCAGTCTCAAATCTGTTAAGACTGTCTTCTTTACTTACTTGCATTCAGAACACCATCATGTTTGACCTGGATTGCTCTGGAGGAGCCATGAATTTAAGCTCTTTCTAGACGTCCTGCTTGAGGCACAAGAAATCATGGTTTGAATTATGAGCAGGTTAGGGTTGTTAGCATGCCCTGTGGCGGTGGCTCTCAACCTCTCCTGCACATTGCAAGCACCTGGGAAGCTGGAAAAACAAATAAAACAAAACTGAAGTCTGAATGCCACCCACCCTGTGGTTCTGATTTGATTGGTCTGGGGGGTGTGTCTTGGGCAAAGGATATTTTAAAAGTTCCCCGGGTGATTCAAATGTACAGCCAAGTTTGAGAACTACTTCCCTTAGCTTCTAATTGCCTTACAGAGAGGAATGTGAGCATTACTGGATTTTAAGACTGTATATGGAGGAAAGAGGAGAGACTCTGGACGTTTTGAGAGGGAAGGATGTGATGATTACTAAAGGGGGAGAATTTTTTAGAAAAAAAAATAAAACCTGTTGGAAGGGAACATTAGGCAGTTTTGCCGTATCGATGTGTCACATGGTTCTCTTTGTTCTCATATTCAGTCAACACTGTTGGGTCTTGGTTACTTGGGGAATGGCAGTAGGTTGGCTGGGATGATGTTCTACTTCTACCAATCTCCCAGACATAAGTCAGGGTTGGGGGGCCCTAGAAAGTTCCTCCACACTCTATTTTAATTCCCTAGTTTAATTGTCAGTGTCCTGCTTTAACTTGGAACTCTTCATGAGAAATTTCATCTTTTTTTATCACTGTCTAAAGAACCTTGTATTGCGTCTGAGAACCAGCTAAATTACAGTAAAAGTTTGTTGAATAAATATTGAATAATGACCAAGTTGAATGAATAATTTAAGATTATTTTTGCAACTAGTTCAGTCTTTGTTAGGCAAAATAAACAAAATATTCCAACCTAAATGCTGACTTTTCTCCTTTCTTTTTTAAAAATTTAAGAAGTTTTAAAAATTAATATTCTCTTATAAAGTCTCAGATGTACTGTTCTGAGGCCCATGATTCAGCTGGGGTCTCCTTTATTTTCTCCTTTATCCCTTTAAAGAGGCTTCTGAAATAGGTAATATGAAAAGTGACATCAAGTATAATAAATAATACTGTGAATTCTAGGAAGGCATTGTCTTGATAAGCTTGTCAGACTTAAGTAGTTCATCTTGGCTATCCAAGAGTCACTCTACTCTTGGGAAGAACCGTATGATGTTAAAAGATTAAGGTAGGGTGGCAGTGCCAGTTTATTTGAGGAAATATTCTCCTTCACAGTTAGCCCCATCTTCTAATTTAACAACAGATATGCTTTACCTTGGAATTTGGAAAACAAGGACTTACCCTGACCGTTCCAGCTGCCTTCTAGTCTACTCTGATATTGTCTCCATTGTTACACTTGCCCTCTTTCTCTTCATTCTCCCTTGTCATATTTTTTTAAGTTTTTTATGTTATGTTAATCACCATACATTACATCATTAGTTTTTGATGTCGTGTTCCATGATTCATCGTTTGTGCAGAACACCCAGTGCTCCGTGCAGAACGTGCCCTCCTCAATACCCATCACCAGGCTAGCCCATCCCCCCACCCCCTCCCCTCTCCCTTGTCATATCGATGAAGCTTCTTACTCATCTCCAGAGCCCACACTAACGCTTGTAAAAGATCAATCATTTCACCCCATGCTGAAGGCTCCTTGCTGAAGTCATGGATTCCAGCAGTCGTCCTTCACCCTGCTGCTCTCTTCTTTGACCTGAGAGTCACTCAAATCCACCTACATTCTTTGAGGACTTTGGCAACAGTCTTCTCGCTCATGACAACAGCTCTCATTTTCCTGTCTCACTGTTGCTACCCCGTTGTACTTTCTGTCCATAACAACTTCTCTTTCCAACTCCTGCTTCAGATAATCTCTGATCAAAAACTCCTATGTTTTAATCCCACTGATTTTGTGCTTTGACATAATTCAAAATTCTATTCATAATCCTTTTATCTTCCACCTTTTCTCCTATGGATGCAATGGGCTTTATGTTATATAATTTCAACCACTGTCTTATTGTTATACTCAATTATCTCCATATCATATCTTCTATTTAGAACCAAGCTATGACCAGATCTATATTTAACAAGATATTCACTGTCTGATATGGCAACCACTAGCCATATTGTCTACTGAGCACATGAAATGTGATTAATTTAAATTGAAATATACTAGATGTGTGAAATACACACCAGAGTTCATTGACTTAGTATGAAAAAAGAATGTAAAATCTCATTACTTAATTTGGTTGTGGTAATCAATTCACAATGTATATGTATATCAAATCATCATAATGTACACCTTAAATATATATACTTTTCGTCAATCATACTTCAATAAGGCCAGAGAAAAAGAACATTAGATATATGGTTTGCATTATATTTCTGTTGAGCAGTTCTGATTTACATTTGTCAAGGTATGTATGTCCTTCACTATCAGCTCCTGAATATTGAACTTGGTGAAAGAAATCATAAATATATATAATATATAATACATATATATAATGTATATGTATATTTCTAACCTAAAAATGTCCATTTCTAGCTTAAAATGACCATCACTACTTCTTGGCTAGCCCTTAACTGGTCCCCGAGGAGCTCAAGCCCTCCATTACGTATCACAATTTATACAACAAATAGGCTTTGAATGTCTACTAGGCCAGTCATCAATTTAGGAGCTGAGAATGGAGCAGTGAACATAGGGTAAAAATCCCTACCCTTATGGTGGAATCAGAGAAAAAACAAGGCACATTAGGAAGATAGATAGTATGTTATATAATTGGAGTGACTAGTCTAAACTGAACATATGACTCAGGCAGTGGGGATAGAAAACATCAATGGGGGAATGCTTTAGATTTTTTAGAAATAGTGCTCTGACAAGGCCTCAGTGAGATACGGCGTCTGAAAGAGTGAAGAAGTTGAGCTGTGATTCTTGGGGAAGAGTCTCCCAGGGAGAGGGAACATTAAGGGCAAAATTCTGGGTAATAGCGGAGATCACTTGGTGGCTTCAAGAAAGGCCACTGTGGCTAGAGCCGCAAAGCCCAGGGCAGAGAGTAGATGGCTCAGAGAGTCTGGGAGTGAGGGGGTGGGTAGAGGGCAGAACACAGGCAGATCAAATAGGTCACTGTATAGACTTTGGCTTTAATGTCAAGTATTTGGAGAGTTTTGTCCAGAGGGTTAATGTGAGGAGGCTTAATTGTAACATCACTCTGGATACAGCATTGAGGAAAGAGGGAAGGCAGGTGAGGTTCAATTAGGTAAAATGATTATGAGACCATTGCAATAACCCACATGAGAGGTGAGGGTCATAGCAAAAGAAGTAAAGTGACTTCTCCCACATAAACAATGCAAGCCTCTTGTTTGAAGCACTTCTCTGTGTCCAGATACTTTGCCTGCACCCCAGCCCAGCCATACCTCTTTCTTTTTCCCGGAGGAAGAGTACCTCATCCCCTATCTAAAGCTAATCCCCTCATCTTTTCTGGATCCAGTCCACTTGCTGCTTGTCACTTTGTTCCATTAATTGTAATCTTTATGTTTATCTCTAATTTATCTTTCCCTCTTGGCTCAACAACTCTAAACTTAATAAGCTCTCCCTCAAACATTCATTGTTTTCCTATCAGTGCTAGCTCTATTCTTTTCTTTCCTCTCAGAAGTTTGCTTCCTCAGAGTATTAGGCTATAATTCCTGTCTCCAAAATCTCATCTCCTCATTAAGTTTTCTATGCACTGCCCAGTGGATTTAGTCACACCATCATACAGGGAAATCCTATTGACCTTCCAATTTGGAACTTCTTAGATAATTTTAAGTCCTATTTATTTGACATCTTTGTGACATTGAATATTACTGATTATTCTTTTCTGGAATTTGGACTTTCTTTTGTTTACATTTATGTCTCCACTGGTACATTAACTACTGGAAAGCAAGAATCATATTCTACTTAATTCTGCTCTCTAATATGATGTGTATAATTCACTTTTAGTACCTGGAACTCATAAACACACACACGCACACACACACACACATATACATATATTTATTTATACATAAAATATTATACATACATATGTAATATTTATATATACTTATATATATAATGGATAACTATAAAAGAACATTCAGTCTCAGTTAATATAGAAACAGCTCTCTTCCATTAGTCTTCTATTTCTGTCTTTGAAAGAATTCAGCCTTCTCCATGGTCTGTGGTGCCCCCATCTCCAAAATGAATGGAATCGTTTCCTCTTGCTCATAAATTGTTTTTAAAGACAGAGACCTCCTTTCTCTCAAGGAAAGAGGATTCAGTTTTTTTGTTGTCATTGTTGTTATTTTAAAGGATCCAGGTTTTTAGTCACTAATGATTTTGGTCTCTAGGCCTTCAAGGTCCATTGTTAAATATAGGGTCATTAGCATCCCCCCCCCCCCCACTTCCCTGCTTTGTGTATGGATGAAAAAGTTTCAAGTTAGGAATCATAAGTCAGATCAGGAAAGGGGTGGGTAAGGGAGAGGTTGCCGGGGAAACAATGGGTTAGTGGATCAAGAGATGTCCTGGGCATTGAATGAGGTCCCAGAACACTAAGCCCTCTGGACACCTGGGCTGACTTCAGCTTTCATGTATGTGAGATCTTCCCATCATTGCTCTTAAGACCTATGACTTTTATCCTCAGTTGTCCGTCCAATGGGGTTTGGCTCAAAAGGGTCTGAATACCATGACTGGACCACAGTTCAGTGCTCAGCATACCTGTAAGTCCTATGTTTGGAAAAGGGTGAAGAGGTGGGGCTGGAAGTCTAAAACACTGCTATATATGCATGTGCATATGGAGGAGGGGGAGAGTCCCCACGCTGTCACTGGGGCTGGATTGGGGCAGCTCTAGCAGGTGCTCTGGTATCAATAACAGTTCTATCTGGGTGACCCTCTTCTCATCACCACCACCCAGATTATTCCTAGCTTAATTGTCTTTGGTGTTTAGCTACAAATTCAAATGGTTAGATTCTCCCTAGCATATGGATCGCAGAAACAATTTTAATAAGGAGAGCTTTTGCACATAACAAATTAGAACAGATAGTGAAAATCATTTTGTAAAAGAAAATGGTTACTATGTTCCTAGTACTTGTTATGACCTTAATTGATTTTATTAACTTAAATAAATTACTTTAAAGCAAAAACAATGTGACAAGCAGAAAGGGAGGTTTTATCCAGGAAAGACAGAATAGGAAAGATCAGAATAGCCAACACCTATTCATCAAACACACTTACTGAGGGAGATGATATTCTTAGTTTTACTTTTAACCAGAGATAGACAGACCATGGAGGTGATGAAGCTCCTAAGCCACGGCCTTTCACTTCCAATGCCCTCAAAGAGGCCCTATCAATGTATTCACGTGGTCATATACATTTTGCTTAATTAAAAAATAAAAATCATGTACTTTAACCAAAATTAGTTAAGATTGCTTCCTCTTTGCATTATGATTTTCCTCTACAATATCCTTCCTTATTTGGAGTTGCACTGGAGTGGACCCAGCATTGTGAAAAGGTAAATAATCTGAGAAACCTACAATTTGAACAAACCTCATGGGGAAAGTTTCAATAAAATAAGTAAGAAACTACAAACTCCTGAATTGAAAATACACATGAATATTAAATTTACTTAGAAAAGACGAGAGAAAATGTAGATAAATTAATGCAGTGCAAAACAACAATAATAAATTGAAATAATTCTGACATGGAGGAGCTAATTGTAATGAAAAATGATTTCAGATCACACCAAAAGTAGTAACTCATGGAAAGGAAGAGATAAGTTTTGAACACGAGTAATTAATAGGCTTTTGTATTGTTTGATAGTCCAATTAATGAAGTGGCATAAATCATATGACCATGTTGGAAAAATATTTAAATTTCTTGCCGCTGTGACATGAAATACTGATATGGACCAGGATAACATAAAAATCACAATATAACACTAAACCAGGACAGCAGTGACAAATGGGTTAATGGTTTTTATCAATTTAAACAGTGCTTAAGGATGGGTACTACAGAGGAAAATCTGAAGTGTCTTGAAGCTCTACAGCTTACATGCAAAAGACACTCATAGGAGTTTTCTCAAATTTGACAAAAAATCTAGAATATACTTGAATTTATAAAGAATGGGAAATAGAAATTATAAATAATAACAAAAACTTCCTAAAATCTTCTAGAGTAAATATTTAATTACCTTTCTATTCTCTCTGTAGAAAATATTTCAAAATTGTCAAATGAAGAGTCATCCAAGGAATATTCAACCAAAACAATTAGAAGAAAAGTGTTACAGAAATGTGCCAGGGATTAATTAACAAAAGTGCATTTTTCTCAGTTTGTTGATGTTTAATATTTGCTAGCTTTTAATTTTAATTTGTTGCTATATACCTTCACAATCTTTTTGTGAAGGTATATAGCATTTATAATTTTTCTATTCTTTTTTATAAAGAGTCTGCTTACCCCTGAATTGATATAAGCTTCAGTGCTCACAAAACTGGATCTGCATTTGTCTTTGCCTATTTTTCAGGCTTAGCTAAACATATTAAAAACAGGAAGAAGAATGTAGTCAGAATATATAAATTTATAAAAAGAAAATTTTTTTCTTTAAACTGTGTGGGATATTTTCAAATAGGAGATTTCACAAAGCAATACTGACTGAACACAAAATGAGTTTTCTATTGGCCATTTCTTAAAATTTTATAAAAGATTTTTGTTTGGAAAAGACTTTAAAAAGAGGGAATGGTTGTTTATTAATGATTTTATAGGAATATGCAGCAGACAACGGGTTGTTCACAATCTCTGAAATACCTACACTGTGCCAGGCACTCTTGAGGACTTTTAACTATGATGCTCAATGATACCTTCTGTTTTTTTTATTTTATTATGTTATGTTAATCACCATACATTACATCGTTAGTTTTTGATGTAGTGTTCCATGATTCATTGTTTGCGTATAACGCCCAATGCTCCATGCAGTACGTGCCCTCTTTAATACCCATCACCAGGCTAACCCATCCCCCCACCCCCCTCCCCTCTAGAACCCTCAGTTTGTTTCTCAGAGTCCATCGTCTCTCATGGTTCGTCTCCCCCGCCGATTGCCCCCGCTTCATTCTTCCCTTCCTGATATCTTCTTTTTTTTAACACATAATGTATTATTTGTTTCAGAGGTACAGGTCTGTGATTCAACAGTCTTACACAATTCACAGCGCTCACCATAGCACATACCCTCCCCAATGTCCATCACCCAGCCACCCCATCCCTCCCACCCCCCACCACTCCAGCAACGCTCAGGTGTTTCCTGAGATTAAGAATTCCTCATATCAGTGAGATCAATGATACCTTCTAATCCCTTCTTTCAGTGGGGCCTGGGAAGAATATAAAAGAATAAATATAATTTTTGGTTATACATGTATGTTCAGGCTCCTATAACAAAAATAACATAGTCTGGGTGGCCTAACCAACAAACATTTATTTCTTACAGTTCTGGAGGCTGGGAAGTCTGTGTTCAAGGACTGACAAATTCAGTGTCTGGTGAAAGCCTGCTTCCACTCCCTGGTTCATTGTGGAAAAGGTGAGGGAGTTCTCTGGGATCTCTCCTTCCAAGGGCATTTCTCTCACCCATGAGAGCCCTGCCCCCACAATCTAATTACCTTCCAAAGGCCCCACCTCCTAATACTCTCATATTGAGGGTTAGGATTTCAACATATGAATTTGGGGGGAACACAAACATTCAGTCCATAATGAATGAAACACTACATAATGAATGGAATAAACAAGAGTCCTGTCGTAAAGTATAATGGGAGAAAGGAATGCTATTTTAGGTAAGGAGGTAAGAAAGTCTTCCTGAGAACTAAATGTTATATCTAAATGATGAGAAGGAGACAGACATGAAAAAAACAAAAATACCAGGAAGAAATTTATGCACAGGAAAGAGCAAATACAAAATCTATGATAATATGTGGGTACTTTAAGTTTGTGCTTACTTCTCTTTTTTTAAGATTTTTATTTATTTATTTGATAGAGAGAGTACAAGCAAGGGGAGTGGCAGGGAGAGGGAGAAGCAGCCTCCCGCAGAGCAGACAGCCTGACGTGGGGCTCGATCCCAGGATCCTGGGATCATGACCTGAGCCAAAGGCAGATGCTTAACCACCTGAGCCACCCAGGTGCCCCTGTGCTTACTTCTTAATATACTTCCAAGTATATCTGTAAGTATATTTGGTTTTAATTAAACAGATTTTTATAATACTTCATCTAATATAGTATTCTTCACGAACAATACTTAAATATATTGAGGAATACCTCAACATTTTTGTTTGCCCACCTATGCTTCAATTAATAAGTCTCAAAAGACCCTTGGAATTCTGTTTAAAATGAGCTTTCATACAACTCAGTATTTGTCTTGAATTAATTATGAAGCAACAACATTTGATGAGAACTGACAACTAATTGCATCACTAGCAAAGGAAGAGTCCTTGTTAGGGCTATGACAAGACAAATCGTGACCTTAGTGCTTTTTGAAGAAATTTTATACTTGACAGCTTGCTGAAACAGCTCTTTGAAAAGTAATGCAGCAATTCATCACCTTCATAATTGATAATATATCCTATAAAATGATTTCACTTAAGGACAGACAAATAAAGGATACCATTTGAAAGAATGTAATGAATTTGAAAAAATCAAAGAAATTTGAAATGGAAAAGCACACTGGGAGAATAATAGTCTGTATAAAGTCTATTAATATGCACTTTGTACTGGTCATGGGCTAAGGAGTAAGATCTCAGAAGTCAGTCTGTCTGAGTTAAGACCCCTGCTCTTTTACTTACTAGCTCTTTAACCTTGAGTAATCATTTAAACTCCTTGTACCTCAGTTTCCCAACAATGAAGTAATAATAATATTTACCTCATAATTTTATTGTAAACTTGTAATGAAGATCTTTGCAAATAATAGCTACTATTATTTTAACTGGTTTTTTAAATACTAAATTTTCTAATGTTTTTACATTTTTTAGACAACTCCAGTAAGTGGAAATACATTACCTACTGGTAAACAGATCTGGTAAAACATACTGCCTTCAGGCTACCATCTTAATTATGACCCCTTTCCTTTCCTTTCCTTTCATTGTATTTAAAGGTTTAGACCAAATGAAATACAATGCAGTTATACAATGATAAATAAAATAATGATAAATCCTGTATTGTCCATTAAAAATGAATTTCAGTGAACTGCGCTAACTGAAATTTATTATCTTACTGCAACACTACTCCTGTGGTCATTCTTGGTGATGTGCACATAACATGTGTGACTCTTCCAACAGCCCATGGCCTCTCCTGCAGGTAAGCTCTACTTCAATGACCCTGTTCTTCCCCATTCCTCAGCCTCTCAACTCCAAATCGTGTTTTAGACCTTGTCATTATCAGTACCTGCAAAAGCATCTTGCTTTCTAGTCACCATCAGATTCCACTCCAGAGCTTTCCCCTTGTTCTGATATAAATAAAAAGGTCCCACCAGAAGTTAGAATTTATAGACTTGATTTTGCACTTCCTCACCCCCTTCATCGATCCACTTCTTCCCTTAGCAAGCTTAAAGTCCAATTATAATAAGCATTTTCTTTTTTTATTAGAAAATCCTTTTTTAAGTATTTTCTCCCAATCTGTGGCTTATCTTCCCATTCTTTTACTGTGCTTTTTATTTTTCTTCTTTTTTCTTCTTTTTTCATTTTTATTGTTATGTTAATCACCATACATTACATCGTTAGTTTTTGATGTAGTGTTCCATGATTCATTGTGCATAACACCCAGTGCTCCACGCAGAATGCGCCCTCCTTAATACCCATCACCAGGCTAACCCATCCCCCTACCCCCTCCCCTCTAGAACCTTCAGTTTGTTTTCCAGAGTCCATCGTCTCTCATGGTTCGTCTCCCCCTCCGATTCCCCCCTTTCATTCTTCCCCTCCTGCTATCTTCTTCTTTTTTTTTTTCTTAACATATGTTGCATTATTTGTTTCAGAAGTACGGATCTGTGATTCAACAGTCTTGCACAATTCACAGCGCTCACCGTAGCACATACCCTCCCCAGTGTCTATCACCCAGCCACCCCCTCCTTCCCACCCCCCACCACTCCAGCAACCCTCAGTTTGTTTCCTGAGATGAAGAATTCCTCATATCAGTGAGGTCCTATGAGACATGTCTTTCTCTGACTGACTTATATAATAAGCATTTTCTTGCATCCCCACCTCACCTCTCTTATCCTATCCCTAGTTTTGCCTTTGTTTGGCTAACCCTCAACTCCAATTAAATCTAACTCCACCCACTCTGCCATCTACACCAGAAACATGTGGCTGAATGTGACTAAAGGAGACACAATTAACTGACTGTTCTTATTAAATTCAGGTTTTCAATTCAGTCTTCAATGTCCCTGGCAATCACACAATGTTTTCCTGGTTCATTCAGACTCACACATGCCAAGAAGACCACTCCCTGGTCTGTCCTCTCTCTTTAAATCTCCAAAACTCCCTCCCTGCAACTTTTTTAACCACTGATTACTCCACTTTCTATTTCATTGAGACAATGGAACAATCAGAGTACAACCTCCATAAACCCCATAACAACAACATTGTCTACCCACTTGCTTGCAATTATGCTAATATAATTTATGTTTTCTCCTGATAATATGGATTCACTCTCTGCACTTCTAGTAAAGCCAACACACCCATCTGTGTCCTTGATTCTATTCCCTTTCAATTACTCAAGGACTTAAGCAATTTTCCCTTTTCCTTTCTTTAAAGATATTATTTATTTATTTGAGAGATGGAGCAAGCAGAGCGGGAGCAGGGGTGGGGCAGAAGGAGATGGAGAAGCAGGCTCCCGGATGAACAGGGAGCCGAGACATTGGGCTCATTCCCAGGACCCTGGGATCATGACCTGACCTGAAGGCAGACGCTTAACCAACTGAGTCACCCAGGCTCTCCTCCCTTTTTAAAATAGATTAATTTTCCCCCTCTACTGGACTTTTCCCTTAAGAATATATATTCAATTGTATTTATATCAGCTTAAAAATCTATTGGCCACTTTATTACCTTCAGCTACCACACAATTTTCTCCTGTCCTTCATACTAAAATACCACAAAAATATATCTTCAGGGGCTGTGTGCTCTTCTCTCATTCTCCCTTGAAAGACTCCCAGAGGGCTTTCATACCTGTCAAACAGCCCTTGTCACCACCACAAATCACCTCCACTTTCCTGAAGCCAGTGGTCACATCTAAAGCTTCTTCTCTCACTTGACACATTCAGTGTTTGACATTCCCTTCTCTTTAAACTTTTCTTACATGGTTTCAGGACATGAAAATCTCTTGGTTATTATTTTACTTATTTGAGTTTTACTTCTCTGTCTCCTTCCTCTGTGTCTCCTTTCCTTCTGTAACTCCTCATTTCCCTGACTCTTTTGTATTGGACATATACAGGACTCCACTTTCTCAATCATATTTCAGTATGAAAACACTCCATCACCAAACTCACCCAGGCTAATGTTTTCATGGCTTTCCCCTGAGTATTAACTCAGGGAATTTTCATTTGCTCTTCCTTCTGCTTGGAAAATCCTTCTTCCATATATTCACATAGTGGAACCCCTCACCGCCTACAGATCTTCAGCCAAAATGCCACAATCCCTTAATTTGTCTTCTGTATTATCCACCCTTTCATCTCTCTGGGGTTCAGTTTGGACATTTTTTTCCCTGATACTATCCTCCAGTTTATTGATTCTCTCTTTAGTCGTGTTTAGTCATCTATTAGAACTATACATTTTGATCTTGGCTTTGATTATGGTGTCTTTAAGTTCTATATTTTTAGTTTCTTTTTTATGACTTTTATATTCTGCTACATTTTGAAGCCTTGTCTTTATTGTTTTAAAGATTTATTTGTTTTAAAGAGAGAGAGGGGTGGGGGGGGCAGAGAGAGGGTGAGAGAAAATCTCAAGCAGACGCCCTACTGAGCACAGAGCCTGATTGGGGCTCAATCTTACAACCCTGAGGTCATGACCTGAGCCAAAATCAAGTCAGATGCTTAAGCAACTGAGCCACCCAGGCTCCCCATCTTTTATTTTTTTTTAAGTATATTAAGGAAAGTTAATTTAAAGTCTGGGCTTCAGATATAGACTACAATATATGGAATTCTGTAGGTCTGTTTTTTGTTTCTTTTTTTAAAGTTGTTCTCTCTCTGTGTGTCTGTCCTTGTTTCTCTTGTTCTTTCTTCATGCAGTCTCTTTATTTATTTATTTATACTTTTTTTCTTCATGCAGTCTTGTCTCCTTTCATGCCTAATTAATTTTGAGTGAATGCTGGACATTAGTTATGCAAAACCAGTGAAATAATTTGAGGCCTATTGTTACATTATCATCTCCATTTCATGTCAATTTGGGAAGTGGCTGATTTGATAGAATTTGGGGATAATTTTAATCTGATTTCAAATATTAAGATGATTTGAAGCTGAAACTTAGTTTCTAGAAGGACCAGTTCTCTTTCTGATCACTCTCACTTTTAAAATGTATGCATTTGAGTTCTCAAACCAGAGCGTAAGTGGAAGTTATTACAGACACCCTCTGTTGATGAACCTGGTCTCTAATTTATTTGCCCTATCCCACAAAATTTTCAAATATGCCCCTAAGTTTCTTAGACTCACACCAACTTTTCCAGATCAAGCAAATATACTTGGGAGTAAAAGACCTCTGCATATTGGACTCACCCCTCTAGGTGTCTTTGTCTTTTGTCTAGGTTTTGGACCCATAATCATTCATAATCTCCTTAGTTCTATAATGACATTAGGCAGACATTGAAAAATATTTTAAACAACTTTTCTATATGTCCTCCATAGCGGTATTGGTTCAAATTATTCTGTATATATACTTTTCTGTTCTTTATCTCTTATTTTATCTTTCCTTCCTCATTTTCAACACTGTCTCCCCAAGTATCAGCCAAAAAACATATTTATATATAATTGAAACACAAATGATGTTAAGTAGGGGCACCTCGGTGGCTCAGTCATTAAGCATCTGCCTTTGGCTCAGGTCATGATTTAGGGTCCTGGGATTGAGCCCCGCATCGGGCTCCCTGCACAGTGGGAAGCCTCCTTCTCCCTCTCCCACTTCCCCTGCTTATGTTCCCTCTCTCACTGTCTCTGTCAAATAAATGAAATCTTTAAAAAAAATGATGTTAAGTAAATATTTTAGAAATCATATCACTCTGGAGAAATCACATCTCTCTGAATTAATATATTAAAGTATTAGACATACAATAACTGAGTAAATGGAAATGATAATTTGAACTGCAATATTTTTTTATTTGTAGGAAATAATTGCAAATTTTACATAGAAAAGATAGTAGTTGGAAGTATTAATAATTGCCGTAACTAGACTTACTTCTGACACAAGATGGAATGAATTGTGCCAGGAAAAGTTAAATCAGAAGTTTAATAGGCCTGTTCATAGGACCATGTGCCTAAATGTATTTCCAAAGATATGTAAAAGCAAAGACTTTTCTACTGGTCTTTTAGTCACTATTCTTCTTCTTTTTTTTTTTAAGATTTTATTAATTTATTTGAGAGAAAGAGAGAGAGTGTGCACGAGTGTGGGAGGGCAGAGGTCAAAGCAGACTCCCAGCTGAGCAGGGAGCCAGACACCTGGGGCTCCATCCCAGGACCCCGACATCATGACCTGAGCCAAAAGCAGATGACCTGCGCTGAAAGCAGCTGCTTACTGACTGAGCCATCCAGGTGCCCCTAGTCCGTATTATTCTATTTTCTTCTTCCTTATTGAATACTCTTAAGTTTCTCATCATCCCTCTAATTTGAGTCGAGGCCAACCAAACATATCCAAGTACACAGTCACTTAGGTGAAATTGGATGGATCCAGAAATGTATTTTGGGAACTCAGTCAACAAAATTAGGACAAAAATCACAGACCAAATCTACGAAAATGGGGTTTATTGGGGAGAGTAGTTTTGTTGACTATTATTTTCATTATTATGGAAAATAATTGAATTCACACAAAGTAGGCAATCTATTTTGAATAACTGTTTACTTTTCAGGTCTTCATTTATGCAAGAAATGCATATTGAGAGCATTTCTGAACTTTAGTAAAGATGGACGCTACTTTCAAAAGCAAAAATACAATTAAAAGGAAAGAGGAGCAAGAATATCGGCTAAGAATAAGCCGATCTATTTCCTGGAATCTCTCTTTCCAATGCACTCTTTGTCAAACTGAGACCAAGGTGATGTTCAAGGCTGAATCCTCCCTCACTGCTCTCAGTAATAGGAAAAGCAGAGACCTAGCTATGTGATAATAACAATGAACACTGTCAACTAAGGCTCATATACCTGAAAAATTAGCATCATAGACTAAAATTTTATGCATTTTGTTCCCTCCTTGAGAAAAAAAAAAACCCATCTGTTCCTGCTTGCTTTTGCATGTTTCTTATGAATATGGAAAATAGAGTAGAGCTCTAAAATTCTCTAGGCCTAAATTTGATAGGGGAAATTGGGAGAAGATGAAGGTAAGGGTGTTATAGAAGACTAAAAGATATTTTCTTGTGTTTTGTATTCAAAAGATGTGTATGTACATTTGTATGTCTTTTATTCACATTGCTCCATAAAAGGTATCACCTATGTAACACTAATCATTACAGACTTCCTCTTTAGTATCCCCTGCTGTGCACTTAGCAAAATACCCTGTATGAAGTGCAGAACATATTAAGGAAAAAGGTTCAGACATAGCCATGGTAATCTTCATGACTCCTATGTACTGTGACAATATGGCGAAATTTAAAATATCTGTGGACCTCCAGGCTCCTTATTTTGCACACCTGTTTTCCGAACTATGAAACTCTAGCAGATTTTTTAAAATTTTTCTCTGAAATATTTTTCAACTTCATCATTAAATGTTTTTCAACTTCATCACTAGGCTGATCTATAGTCCTCAAAGTTTTAATCAAAGTTTTAGGTACTGTGTCGATATAATTAAACAGTACACCTTAAAGATAGATAATCTTGGATGGGATACAATTAGTCAGTCAGGAAGCCTTGAAAGATTTCTGCTTCCCCGAGAGAGAGGGACAGAGGGAAGTTGAGGTGGGGGAAGAGAGACAGAGAGAGAAGAGAAGGAAAGAAACAGCAATTGATTGAATTCAGCCTCCGGATGACATCTCCAGTCCATGCCTGTGGGTTCCATCCAGTCTGCTAGCAATTCCCCCCCCCTTTTTTTTTTCATTTTCAACAATTTTTATAATTTTCCCTTGTTTGCTTTGTGGACTAACGACTATAGATTTAGGACTTGCCTAGCCAGACCCCACTACTGCGTCAGCCAATTCTTTATAATCAATCTCTGTCTCTGTCTGTGTTTCTATTTCTCTCTCCCCCTCTTTACCTGTCTCTGTCTCTCTTTGTCTCTCTCTCTGTCTCTTTTTCCCTTTTCTTCTCTATAGGTTCTGCTTCTCTGTTTGACCCTGACTGATGATTAGTGCAAAACTTTTCATAAAAATTACCTGTATTGAAGAAACACATTTCTGAACAATAACTCAGAGACTAAGATGTAATAGAGAGTTTTTAAAATTTTATTTTTATTAACAATTTATTTCTTAGAGCAGTTTTAGGTTCATAGCAAAATTAAGAGGAAGGTAAAGAGATTTCCCATATGTCCCTTGTCCCCACCCATGCACAGTCTCCCCTCTTAGCAACATTCCCCACCGGAGTGGTACATTTTTTTTTTTATTAAAGATTTTTATTTATTTATTTATTTGAGACAGAATGAGAGAGAGAGAGCACATGAGAGGGGGGAGGGTCAGAGGGAGAAGCAGACTCTCCGCCAAGCAGGGAGCCCGATGCGGGACTCGATCCAGGGACTCCTGGATCATGACCTGAGCCAAAGGCAGTCGCTTAACCAACTGAGCCACCCAGGCGCCCCGGAGTGGTACATTTGTGACAACTGATGAATCTGCCTTGACACATAATTATCACCAAGGCCCGTGTTTACCTTAAGACTTACTGTTGATGTTGTACATTCTGTGAGTTTGAACAAATGTATAATGGCATGTATCCTTAATTTTAGTATCACACAGACTCTTTTCACTGCCCTAGAAATCCCCTGTACTCTTATTCACCCCACTACTCCCTTCCCCTGCAACCACTGACCTTTATACTGTCTCCATAGTTTTGTCTTTTCCATAATGCCATACATTGTAATCACATATATATACATTTAAATGCAAATTTGAAAACAAATTTGTTTCTTTCACTTAGTACTATGCATTTAAGTTTCCTCCATATCTTTTCCTAGCTTGATAGCTCATTTCTTTTTACTTCGGAATAATATTCTATTGTCTGCATTTACCACAGTTTATTTATCCACTTACCTACTGATGGGCATCTTGGTTATTTCCAAGTTTTGGCAATTGTGAATAAATCTGTTACAAATATATGTGTACAGGATTTTAGGTGGACATGGTTTTTAACTCATTTGGATAAATATCAAGGAGTCTAGTTGCTGGATCATATGTTAAGAGTATGTTTATTTTGTAAGAAATTTCCAGACTGTCTTTTAAAGTGGCTGTATTATTTTGCATTCATACCAGCAGTGATAGTTTCTGTTGCTCCACATCCTTGTCCGTATTTGGCATTGTCTGTATCCTGCATTTTGGCCATTCTAATAGAGAGATTATCTAATAATGAGATATGAAGTTGTATCTCATTGTTGTTTTGTGTTCCCCTAATGACATATGATATGGAACATCTCTTCATGTGGATACTTTTCATCTGCGTCACTCCTTTGGTGAGATGTCTATTAAGGTCTCTGGCCCATTTTTAATGGGATTGTTTTCTTACTATTGAAATTCAAAGTCCTTATATATTTTGGATGACAATCTTTAATCAGATGTGTCTTTTGCAAATATTTTCTCCCAGTCTGTGTCTGTCTTTATATTCCCAACATGGTCTTTTTCAGAGCAGAAATTTTAATTTTAATGAAGTCCATGTATCTATTATTTATTTCTTGGATCATACTTTTGGTGTTGTATCCAAAATGCCATTGCCACACCCAAAGTCATCTAGATTTTCTCTTATGTTAACTTCTGGATGTTTTATAGTTTTACATTTTATATTTAGCTTTCTGATCCATTTTGGATTAATTTTTATAAAGAGTTTAGGGTCTGTGTCTAGTTTTGTTTGTTTGTTTGTTTGTTTGTTTTGCATTTGGATGGCTAGTTGTTCCAGCACCATTTGTTAAAAACACCTATAGTATGCATGGTGACTAACATACCATAATAAAATAAAATAAAATAACACACTTTTTGTTTGTTTTGTTTTGTTTTTTAATGCATGTTTCCATGGACTTTCATGAAGAAAAGGGCAAATCATTTCCTTTATTTCTTATACCCTACCGGGCCTGGTCAAGATCCAGCACAGTGGTTTTCTTCCTTCCTTCCTTCCTTCCTTCCTTCCTTCCTTCCTTCCTTCCTTCCTTCCTTCCTTCCTTCCGTCTAGAGGAAGGAAATTATCTCACATTGCACTCAGGTCTGTCTCCTTACAATGTTGTCAATTTCATTTCTATTTTAGACATATTAAAAGGAATAAAATTTCATAAACAAAGTAAAAATTCTTTAAGAAATAATTTTCTTTCTGCTACAGAGAATATGATAGAAATGTTTTTTCCCATTTTATAGTATATACACATCTCCTAGTTTGTGGATTATGCACATTCCAGCAAATTTACTATAAATTATACATAGATAATATATAGATAATTTTATTAGTCCATGGAATACCAGTGTAGTTTTCCCACAAATATAAGATTACATTAAAAAGTTTTGGAAAAAGAAAATGATATGACAGGGATTTTCCTGCATATGACATAATGTTAGGCAGAAGTTGATTTTAATTGCAGAGATTTGTCACTTACAAAATCATGTTCCCAGTGTTGCAAGTTTTTGGCCTCAGTACCTTTCCTATCATTCAGTTTGGTACTCTTATGGACCACAAGAATATCTCATAGACATAATGAATATTTTAATGAGCCTCTGATTCTAATCTTAGAAAATTGATTTCCTCTTCCTTTTTCATAGTAGTATTTATATTGCCAAAGGAATTTAATGATGACTATTTGTGCCTCAAAATTCTTTAAGATTGAGTGTTATGGTTTCAGACCGTAAATTAGGTTACTACTTCATAACTATATCAAGTTCAAATAGTTACATATTACATTTCTGAAAGAGTGAGTATCTATAGCTTACAACACAGAGGATACAGTTTTCAGTGTATGATTTTAAATACAATATTTTACAAATTGTCCAACAGTGTTTTTAATTTTGGTTACTCCATATGTGAAGAAAACATACACAACTCTTTGAAGAACAACTGATGGCCTTAATATTTGAAACACAGTTGCAATTATTCATTTTAATGAGCTTCTAAAAGGTTATATACATTTATAAAATGACTGTTTGCAGGAGGTGGTATATATACTTCATTATAGGAATTATTTATACAAAAATAGTGATCTAATGATATCTTAGAACAGTTTTTGTTTTATTTAGAAGAATATATCTGTATTAAATCTATATTTTTAATTACACATTTGTCTATATAGAACAGAAACCCTAAGCAAAAAGTGTCTTAAAGAAATAACAATTTATTTGTTCCACATAATAAGTTGAAAGAAGTGCAGAGCTGATGCAGCTGTTCAGCTATGCCCTCAGTGATCAGGCTCTCTCTCTTTCTGTCTGTCATCCACAGTGGGGGTAGACCCCTGCCACCATGCTTGTCAATTAACGGAAGCAAGAGTTCTGCTATTCATGTGCATGTTCCAGGAAGGAAGAAAATATGTTTAAGAGCGGAAAAAAAAGTTTTTCATGACAAGACTTCTCTTTCTCCTTCTTTCTTTCTCTTTCTTTCTTTCTTTCTTTCTTTCTTTCTTTCTTTCTTTCTTTCATTCGGGAAAATGCTCCATATTCAGGGACTTGCACCTGTATCTCATTGGAAATTGGTATATATTGCGAATCCCCTATTTGGAAGGGATGTTATTAGATGAAGTATTTATTTTACCAACTTCTGAAGTAGGAAAAAGGAAGCAAGAAGAAAGTTTGGTAATAGATTTTCAGTGAATTAACATTGTCAAATCCTTTGGTTTTGTTTTGTTCTGTTATTTTTTTCTTTACTGTTATGTAACAAACCATCTCAGAATCTAGTGGTTCAAAAGTGACTTTATTTGATTTTCAGATTTTATTTTCAAAATTTTCTAAGGAATTTAGGAAATGGCCAATTGCTGAGTTTGTCTCTGATCCACATGGCATGGCATAAGATAGGGCTCTTGGAAACATGTCAGAAGATCACAGCATAGAGCAGACAAGCTGTCAGAGTTTCTCACAATCTCTCAAAGCTATAGAAACAAAATCTTGACTTTGGAGATGCCAAGGAGCTCCAAACTTGGAGGTCCAAAATCCCAGAGAGAATGGAGATGTAGAGAAGTAAATCTAGGGGCGCCTGGGTGGCTCAGTCGTTAAGCGTCTGCCTTCAGCTCGGGTCATGATCCCAGGGTCCTGGGATCGAGCCCCGCGTCCGGCTCCCTGCTCCGCGGGAAGCCAGCTTCTCCCTCTCCCTCTCCCACTCCCCCTGGTTGTGTTCCCTCTCTTGCTGTGTCTCTCTCTGTCAAATAAATAAATAAAATCTTAAAAAAAAAGAAGTAAATCTGACATTCCAGTTTTCCCCTGGATGCACATACCAATTTCTTAAGCTGCATAGGGCTAAGAGATAACAAGGAAGTAAAAGTCTTCTAAAACACAGAGAAGAGTTTTCATCAGTCTTAAAGTGCTAGGCAGATAAAAATTGGAAAAGGAATCTGCCAAAAAGGAAAGAATCTAGAATATCCCAGCTCCGAGATCGGATAAATATTAATATAGGGATTATTTAAAGGAAGAATCTTATAAAAAATCCTTATAAAAATCTTAGAAAAACTATACTAAACTTTAAGTAGGGTCAGTTCCTGCTCTAAATATCCCCCCTTCATAAAATAGATTTTATGCACTCTAGAGGCAGTAATATTTTCAGAATTTTCAAAAACAATATCCAACTGGACTGTATTGAACTGTATACCCTAAAAGATATGTTCAAGTACTAACCATGGTACCTGTGACATGGTGAAAAAAGTCAATGGTTCTATCATTGGATTCCCGGCAAAGTAGGGCAGAGAGAATGAAGCAGAAAAAATATTTGAAAAGATAATGGGGTGACAAACATCTCTCTATATCCTCAGGACACTCTTTTGAACACTGATAGGGTGAATAAAAAGGAGACTCTTAGATTTTTACATCACAGTTAAACAGTTAAACTCTGGCAACAGAAGTAATATATAAGAAGAACAACACAGAAAGTCCAAGTTTTAAGATAGGCAAAATCTTATATACTCACTTTACAAAATAGGAATCCAAATTGTCAATAAACATACAAAAAACTGCTGTTTAAGTCCCCAAAAATCCACAAATCAAAACCACAGGGTGATACCACCAATGCGACAACCACTGTAAGAACAAAAGGCAAAGCCGGACAATCAAGATTGAACAACTGTTAAGAAGGAAGAGCACCTAGAATGCTCACGTAATACTGGTTCTTCTTGCTCATGCCACTTTGGAAAACTCTCTGTCATATACTCTGTTGTAGCAATTTCCATTCTTAAGTAAATACCCATCAAAATTGCTTCCATAGTTAACCAAAAGATATATACAAGGATGTTCAGAGCAGTGCCACTCATAATAAAAAAGTGACACCAAATGTTTATCAACATTGGAACAGAGAAAGATACATAGTGTATTACAGCAAAATGTCATATAGCACTGAGAACGAATAAGCAACTGCTGTACTCACAACAAATTTGAATGTCACAAGCACACTGTTGAATAGGTGAAGAAAGATACGTGTGTGTACTGAATAACTCCATTTATCAAAAAACATCACAAAATGAAACAAGCAACAAACCTGTGTTGTTAGAATTCGTCATAATGGTTATTTCTTAATAAAGATTTTATTTATTTATTTGAGAGAGAGAGATTGAGAGAACAAATGGGAGGAGGGACGGAGGGAGAAGCAGGCTCCCCGCGGAGCAGGGAGCCCGACGCGGGACTCGATCCCAGGACCCTGAGATCATGACCTGAGCCGAAGGCAGATGCCTAACCGACTGAGCCACCCAGGGGCTCTGGTTATTTTCTATAAAGATTTTATTTATTTATTTGAGAGAGGAAGAGAGAGAGAGAAAGAGAAGAAACAAGCCAAAAGTGTTGTGCATTGTGTATCACTGAAAATATTTTTAATTTAGTGTCTGTGGTCAGTGCCAGTAACTATGTTAAAATTCCGAGATACTAAATTGACTGATTCATAGCTGGGCATCCCATATTTTTATTTGCTAAATGTGGGGGAGAGGTGAGAGAGCCACAGACATAGAAATCACAGTTTTTTGTAGCCTAATCTCAGAAGTGACATGCTATCACTTTTGCATATTTTGTTTATTAGAATAGAATAACTCAATGCCATGAATACCAGGGGGTGGGAATCTTTGGGAGGTCCTTTTAGAAGCTGTCTACTGCACCCCTTACCACGGATCTTCACAGTCAGGCCCTGACTCTGCTCTGTGCCTTCCCCTTAAAATGCAGCCCCTCGCTCCCTCTGGCTCTTGGTCGTTTCTTTTAGACTCTATGTCTCCCGCCACAGTGTCATTGTTCATACATTTACTTCCCAGAAGGCCTCTCCCTTCCACCTCTGTGTACTTAACTCTCCTCATCTTTTGGATTTTACGTTTATTTCATTATACCCTATTTTTCTCAATTCAATCTTAGGTCTCGGGAGTAGGACCAGATAAAATATAAGATGCCCAGTTAAATTTGAACTTCAGATAAAAAATGAATATATGATCCTTATCTAGAATTCAAATTTCACTGGTACCCTGTATTTTTATTTGCAAAATGTAGCAACTTCACCTGTGAAGGGCGTAATAAATCCTTGAGTTCCGAGGTCAGGTCTGGCCTATAGGAGATACTCCATAAATATCTGTTGGGTCAGTAAGCGATAGTTTTTATTCTTGTAGGTTTTCAGAAGAGATTAATTATGTAAATCAGGAGTACAATGTTTCTTAGTTGCTTAGTAACTTATGATGATTTAAATTCACTTACTATACTTTTAGATAGGTCTCCTTTCAATGAGCTGACATCAACTATTCATAATGATTTCATAACTTGTGTCCAATTTCTTCTTACCCAGAAAATCCTGGCCTTAACATGCACCATATAGTAAAGAGGGTAATCATCTTTTAAAATCATTTCAGAGACAGAATCGTAAAATACAAAACCTTGTAATTTCAATAGAGCAACAGAAATAATTTGTGCCGTAGTTGCTTTTCCTTGTGAGTAGGACTGATGTGAGAACAAACTGGGCGGATGAGAAAAAGTAATGAGAACACATGGCATGTACGAGGTACTTAATGAATCTCCTCTTGAGTCCTTCTTCCTTCCTCATCATGTACATTCTTTAAATTAGCCAAGACAAAATAATATACTGATTATGGTGAAAATAGGAAGCCTCTAACAATAATGAAAGACCTCAAGAGCAAAAAAAACATGTCTTCTTTTACATTTCTAATCCATTTACAGAATTAGCCAAACCATTGTAAATAAAGGTAGTTGAGACTTGAATTAAGTCTGATTTTTTTACCTTTTTTTTTTTTTTTTGAGAGAGAGAGCACAAGAGGGGGCGAAAGGGGGAAGAGAGAAATAGAGGGAGAGAGAGAATCTCAAGTAGGCTCCACGCCAAGTGTGGAGGGCTTGATCTCAGCACCCCAAGATCATGGCCTGAGTCAAAATCAAGAGTTGGATGTCTGCCTGAGTCACCCAGGAGCCTCTGTTTTACTTTTTTGAATTCATTCATCCATCCATTCATTTACACCAGAGCTGAAGTACACAACACATCTGCTTGGAAATAAAATGGGTAGATAGAATACAAAGAAATTTTCTATGATTTAAATCTTGAGCTCTGACAGGAAATAATAATGAGCTTAAATAATGTCAGATTAGGGAACACAGAATTAGAAGGATCACCATGCAAGAGTAGGCAAGCTTGTGGTGCACCCCCTTCACACACAGATGGCATCGTTTAATTACTGGTTCAATGCTAGGTTAATAATCACTATCAACTGTCACATGTAGTTAAGGCTTTTCTGAGAAGATATTAACAGTACACTGACATTGTAGCTTGAGATTTCTATCAAATAAGTATGCTAGGCAGGAAGTTTATGTAGGGGACTTCATTATACAGTATGCAGGCAAATGCATATTTTTGGGGGGTTTTATTTTATTGAGGTATAATTGACATGTAACATATTAGTTTCAGGTGTACAATGTAATGATTCAATATTTGTATATATTAGTAAAATGATCGCCACAGTAAGTCTAATGTTCATGTTTTTCTTGTGATGAATACTTTTAAGATCTACTCTCTTAGCAGATTTATTGTAGTACTTTAGTTAATATAAATAATGTTTAAAACAAAATAAAAATCTGTAATTTTTCATACTTTATTCCTCCTAATGGAATCTGGTTAGGAAGACTGTCAGTCAAGATAAACAAAATACACCATAGTTGGAGATTAGATTTAGGTTAATATACTTTTTCTTTTTTTTTTTTAAAGATTTTAATTATTTGTCTGACAGAGAGAGAGACAGCGAGAGAGGGAACACAAGCAGGGGGAGTGGGAGAGGGAGAAGCAGACCTCCTGCCGAGCAGGGAGCCTGATGTGGGACTCGATCCCAGGACCCTGGGATCATGACCTGAGCCAAAGGCAGATGCTTAATAACTGAGTCACCCAGGCGCCCCATATATTTTTTTTCCCCAAAGGTGAATTAATTAATTAATTTATTTATTTAATTATTTTCAAAGATCTTATTTATTTATTTGACAGAGAGAGACACAGCAGGAGAGGGAACACAAGCAGGGGGAGTGGGAGAGGGAGAAGCAGGCTTCCCGCTGAGCAGGGAGCCCGATGCGGGGCTCGATCCCAGGACCCTGGGATCATGACCTGAGCCAAAGGCAGATGCTTAATAACTGAGTCACCCAGGCGCCCCATGAATTAAAGATTTTTAATAGAATATTCTGAATCATTACCCTTAGTCATATTACAAATGTTTATTTGTATGTTCATCTAACATCCTGCCTTTCAGTAAGTCTTCTTACATTGATGTTTAAACTATAGACCAGTTGGGCCATATCTATTCACATTCACTGCTAATAATATTCTGGCACAAGCCTCCGCTATGTGACACTTGCCAGGACTACTTCCTGGATAGTTTATATGCTGAATATTCTTGACCTTCCTTCAGTCTGTTCTCCATTTAGCATTCAGAATGATCTTTTATAAACAGATCAGAGCATGCCACTCCCCTAGTGAAAAAGACTTCTCATCTCATAAAGAGTAGTCAAGTGTTTTAAATGGCCTGCAAAGTCTTCCACAACCTGGATATTTTACGCCTCACTTAATATTCTTCTTTCAGCCCCTTTTAGCTACACTGAATTTATGCTGTTCCTAAAACATACTGCATCCATTCCTGCCTCAGAGAATACATGTTTTTCCCTTTACCTAGAATACACTTCCTGATATTTTTAGAGTGTCAGTCTTTCCCATTATTTATGCCTCTAATCAAATGTCACCTTCTCAGGAAAAGTTTTCCTGAATACTTCACCCTAAACAGTATGATTTCTTTCAAAGCAAAAATTTGTACCAAAGTTAAGGAGGCAAGGAAGACCGTATTTAAAGATACCGATATAGAGGATAAAGACCATAACTGAGTTTGAATTCAACTTCACTGAAACAAAAGGAATACAGTTTGTAAGAGCTGGGGTAAGGGAGGCAAATCTTAGGCCATTTGTGATTATTAATTGGCTTTATCCAAAGGAAAAAACAAACTTTTCATATCTTCATGACAGGAGATAATTTTACAACTTGGAGCAACATCCTACCTCAATTAGGCTCCAATCCTATCTTCCACTGATGACATTTCGAAAGGATGGCTCTCAGGTCCTTGACAAATAAATCCATGGATTGTAAAACTGGAAAGAGGCTTTAAAAGGATTTACATGTTAAAGGGGCAAAGAAAGTTTATGATTACAAATTTTCTACAGTAAATGTTCAATAAAGGGAGGTCAATCACTTCCCTCTATACTTGCAGTGAACAAATGGAATTTGAAATTAAAAACACAATACCATTTACATTAGAACCCCCCAAACTGAAATAAATAGGGCATAAATCCAACATAATATGTACCAGACCTGTATGAGTAAAACTACAAAACTCTGATGAACAAAATCCAAGAACTCAGTAAATGAGATATTCCAAGTTTATGGATGGAAAGACCCAATCTTCTTAAGAGGTCAATTCTTTCCAACTTGATCTGTTTGTTCAACACGGTCCCAACCAAAATTCCGGCACATTATTTTGTGGATACTGACAATTGACTCTAAAATTTATATGGAAAGGCAAAAAACCCAGAAGAGCCAACACAAATTGAAGGAGATGTAGAAAGTTGGAGGACTGCCACTAGCCAACCTTAAGACTTACTACAAAGCTAAAGAAATGAAGACAGTGTGTTATTGATGGAAGAATAGACAAATAGATCAATGGAACAGAATAGAGGGTCAGGAAAGAGAGTCTCACAAATATGGTCAACTGATCTTTAGAAAAGGATCAAACACAATAAATGGAGCAAAGAGAGTCTCTTCTACAAATGGTGCTGGAACAACATCCACATGCAAAAAGATGAATGTAGAAACATACTTTGTACATATTTCACAAAAATTAACTCAGAATGCATCACAAACCTAAACGTAAAATGCAAAACTATAAAACTCTTAGAAGATAATGTAGGAGAAAACCCAGATGACCTTGACAATGACTTTACAGATACAGCACCAAAGGCATGATCCACAAAAGAAAGAAACTGGATTTCATTAAAATTAAAAGTAGTATCAAGAGAATGAGAAGATAAGCCAAAGACTGGGGGAAAGTGTATGGAAATAAAGTCCTAATAAAGGACGGTGATCCAAAATAAACAAAGAACCCTTAAAACTCGAGAATAAGAAAACAAGCAAACTGATTAAAAAATAAGCCAAAGACTTTAATAGATACTTCACCAAGAAAGATACACAGCAAATATTCACATGAAAAGATACTCTATATGTCATCAGAGAAATGTAAGTTAAAACAACAATGAGATACCATCACACACCTATTAGAATGGCCAAAATCCAGGGCACTGACAACAACAAATGCTGGTGAGGATGTGGAGCAACACAAACTTTCATTCATTGTTGATGGAAATGCAAAATGATAACTCATTTTGGAAGAAAGTATAGCTGTTTTTTTTTTTTTCCCTCAAAATTAAGCAGACCCTTACCATGTAATCCTCCAACAATTGTACTCCTTGGTATTTGCCCATATGAGCTGAAAATTTATGTCTGCACCAAATCCCGCACACACATGTTGGTAGAAGGTTTTTTCATAATTGCCAAAATGTGGAAGCAATCAAGATGGCCTTTTGTAGGTGAATGGATAAAAACATCCAGAAAATAAAACATTATTCTGTACTAAAAAGAAATAAACTGTCAAGTCATAAAAAGGCATGGAGGAAGCTTGAATTCATAATACTGAGAACTAAGTGCTAATGTGAAAAGGCCATATACTATTTGATTCCAACTATAAGACATTCTAAAAAAAGCAAAACTATAGAGACAGTGAAAAGCTAAGTGGTTGTGAGAGGATAGGTAGAAAGAAAGGATGCAAAGGTAGAACACAGAGGGATTTTTAGGGCAGTGAAATACTCAGTATGAAAATATACTGATGGAGGGGCGCCTGGGTGGCTCAGTGGTTAAGCGTCTGCCTTCGGCTCAGGTCATGGTCCCAGGGTGCTGGGATCGAGCCCCGCATCGGGCTCCCTGCTTGGCGGGAAGCCTGCTTCTCCCTCTGCCACTCTCCCTGCTTGTGTTCCCTCTCTTGCTGTGTCTCTGTCAAATACACGAATAAAATCTTCAAAAAAAAAAAAAAGAAAATATATTGATGGATACATGTCATTATACATTTGTCCAAACTCATAGAATGTACAACACCAATGGTAAACCCAACTCTAAACTACGGAAATTGAGTAATAATGATGTACCAATGAAGGTTCATCCATTGTAACAAAAGTAGCACTCTGGTGGGGGAAGCTCATGATGAGGGAAGCTGTGCATGTATAAGGACAGGGAATATATGGTAAATCTCTTTACCTTCTTCTCAGCGTTGCTGTGACTCTAAAACAGCTCTAAAAAAATAAAGTATATTAAATGATATGTATTTATATTTTGTAAAAAAGAAAAAGGAAGGAAAGAAGGAAGGAAGGAAGGAAGGAAGGAAGGAAGGAAGGAAGGAAGGAAGGAAAGAAAGAAAGAAAGAAAGAAAGAAAGAAAGAAAGAAAGAAAGAAAGAAAGAAAGAAAGAAAGAAAGAAAGAGAGAAAGAGACAGAAAGAAAGACAGACAGACAGACAGACAGAAAGAAAGGAAGGAAGGAAGGAAGGAAGGAAGGAAGGAAGGAAGGAAGGAAGGAAGGAAGGAAGGAAGAAAGAAAAAGAAAGAAAAGGAAAGAAAAAGGAGGAAGGACTTGGATTCAGGAAGGAGGGTGTCTAAAATTTAGTGACGCTGATGGGAATATTAAGGGTATTTGGGTCATATTCTTCGCCCTATCACTTTACCCACATCCTTCCCCTGTCACTTTATTCCCTTACTTATTTTTATTTTTTTTCTTTTAACTTGGTTATGACTTTATTTTTTCTCCATAGACTGTATGTTTTATAACAACAGCAATTTTGCCTATGAGGTTCAGAACCATATCTCCATAATATAGATATATTCCTGGCACACAGTATTTAGTTACTCTTAAAATTAGAAAAAATTAAAATTAATTGATAATTAGACCACAGTTTATTATAAAAGCATAATGAGTTGAGAAAACAAAAAAAATGTTAAAGTATCACTGTTAAGCTTATATGGAATATCTATCAGACTGTATTTAAAATTAATTGACAATTTTGAGGTAAGAAATTAACAAAAAGTGTTGACCTGTTATATTCTCACCATCTTTATATATGATGAAACCCATGAGCTAACACGAGTTTTTAAAAAATAAACTTTCCCTTTGCTTTGATGTCTCCAAATCTCAATTATAGGCTCTCACAAAGGTGATGATAATACTGATCTTTGAACAAATCTGAAGGGCAGAGTGAGAATGAGGGAAAAGACTTTCATGGCCAAGAGCTCTTAGAAATCAGAGCCGGAGGCAAAAGCTCAGGTGTTAATGTTTGTGGTAGAGTATACTCCCAGGGAAGAGAGGAGTGATTTGTGATAAGCTGATTGCTCGGCCCTACTAGCTATTTTCGTGAAGGCTCTGTAAAGCTATTGCATCACTGAACCAAATCTGTAGTAGGAGAGGGGGAGAAGAAATCTACCAAGCATTGTGTGGCATGGCAGGACTTTGGGACCCTGTTGGGACCTGCCTGTTGAGCCACATGAGGGATCAGCAGCTGCTATCCTACTGGCTTCAAACCACCCCCCACCCACACTGCCTCGATGCCCCAACTCTTGACTTCCTATAGCAGCAGCAGTGGCAAAAAAAAAAAAAAAAAAAGTATGGAAGCAACACCGACTCTTTCTAGTGAGTCCCCAGCCTCAAATCAAGGGAATTTCAGAGATTTCTGAATTTGATATAGTTCACCCTGTGGGCCACTCAGACCGGTTTGCACCATCTTATATTATCTAGATCTTTCCTGGAATAAAAAATGTGTTCTTCCCCCCGCCCCACCCACCCTTGAAGTGGGGTATGAGGGTGGGGAGTAAAATACCTCAAGGTGGTAGCAAGCTGCCATCTCCAAAAAGAACTAAGAAGTGCTTGCACATCTGCTCCTGAAGCTATTACTGATGACCAGACTGTCCCTCTCTACTTCCAAAACTCAAGTTCCTTCACCCTGGAGAGCACTTCAGCTGGTCTGGTTTGCTTGTCAGGTTGTATAATCAAAATACTAAACTCTGAGGGGTTTGCATCCTTAGTGGTCTTATCTTTGTTGGGTCATAGCTGCTGAAATACACTATGGCTGTCACTAGGCATGGAAGCATCAGGCTACACCTCAGTAAATGCATTTGGTTACAGACATTCTTCTCTTTATTCCTGTGTGGCAGCAACCCTGGAGATTCATGGTAATCAGAGTTGATTATCCCTTCCAGTTTTGTAACTCTTTTACCTGCTTTCCGGTCCTTTGGCAAAAGGGTACTAAAGTAATCAGATGGTAGTCATAGCTTTCAGTTCAATGGAACCTGACAGAAGCTTTCTGCCCATGGAAACCAGAACTTGTAACAGACGGAGTTTAAAATTATAAGCAGGGAAGCAGAAATTCCACAGTTCAATTCCTGAATGTGGAAGGGGTCAGATCTATGTCTACCCTTTGTTTCCCATATCTATATATTGAAGATATTGGGGAGATAGTACTTTTTATCAGTCGTTGGATAAATGCATATACACATGATAGAGGATAGTGTTCCAAACCTACAAGTTATTTCCCCTGTGTTGGCAGTTTTAGCCGAGACTTCAGATTGGCTATGTGTGGCTAATCATGCACATAAGACCAGTGAATCTCATTGCCATCTGCCATAAAAAGAGTTTCTTGTTCTGAGGTGATATATGTGGAATACTAGGTCTCTAGAGCTGCTATTCTGTAAACAGAGAAGCAAATTTCTATTCAGAACGAGTATTAATTCTAGTAACAAAAAATTGCTACCTCCTCCCAGGAACAAGGGAACTGGGACCAATTTAATTGAATTTCCACCAAATAGTTGATGAATTTCAGATAGGTTTCATGAAGAAATGATAATGAAGAGTCAACTTTGTTCTCTGCTGTTGTCCAGGACTACCAATAGTAATATCAGCCCTGATGGAGCAGAACTATGATGTTGGATCCATGCTGAGAGAGCTGTTACCATGGCCACCCCATATGGGCCAGAGAACAAGCAGTGGATAGCCAAGAGCTGAGGCTGACTACCATCTGAAATCAAGTCATCCCATCTACCAAATAGTTGAGAACCTTCTCCTGGTTGGATGCCCCCTGGTGGTTATTAAGTTCTATATGCTTTATATCCCTCTCCATAGGAACATGCACAGGGCTCTTCCTCAGACTACTTTGTTCTCAATTCCCCAGTCCTTTTTCTTCTTACCATTAACCAACACATTCACTACTGCACAGGAGTTAATGCACATCCATACTGTGACTGATTCTTCATTGGTATCAAATGAACAACCTGTGTACTACTTATAGTTCTTCCCACAGGGAGAATTTCCCCTCCACAACTGTTAGTTACTTTTGAGAAGGCTGTAAATTGATAGGCATCCAATGCTTACTACCACCAACATAACATACCAACCACCGTGTGAAACAGATCCAAGTTATTTGCTTACTTGCTCTTCTGTCAGTTGGCCATAAATGTGCATTGAGGGAGAAGCACCAGTATAAGATCTGATGACAGGAGTAACAAATACGTGAGCCACCTGCTCATGTAATTTATATATGCTTTCTCAATCTTTCCTGGCCCATTTCAAGTAAAACATTTCCACTTGACAATGGAATACCAGTGGTTTGTGTGTTTGCTTGACATTATTCTTTGTGGCTCTGATAATCTGATAATGCACAGCTCATAATGAGTAATCACCTGGAGTTCCACGGTCAGGTATTCAGTCTTTATGAAAGCCCAACAGCACAATAAGAGGTATAAGTGGGAAATAAAGGGGAACAGTCCTTTGACACAGAATGACATGGCCATGCTTCACAACCTTATATGTCTGCTCTGCAACTTCCTTACAGATTCTTAACAATGGGGGTATCTCTAGAATTATTTGGACTTATTGATTAGGTCTAAGAAATAAGACGGCTTACATTATAATTTAGACCTATTGTAGAGCTCCTTCTTTCTCTAAACAACATTAAGAATTAGTCACCTTGTGTAATATTCAAGGTCCTCCAGAGAAGCAGAACAATATATATGGAGATTTTTTATGAGGAAATGGCTCACTTGATTATGGAGGCTGCGAAGTCCCATGATTTGTCATCTGCAAGCTGGAGATCCAGGAAAAGTTGACGGTGTGATTCAGTCAGAATCCAAAGGCCTGAGAACCAGGGGACACTAGTGTAAAAACCCAGTCTGAGGGCTGGAAAAGATGAGATGAATTGTCCCAGTTTGAGCATGGAGGCAGGGAAAAAAGAGGTGAATTCCTTCCTCTTCCTCCTTCTGTTCTACTCAGGCCCTCAATGGACTGAAACCTACCCATATTGGTAGATCTACTTTACTGAGTCCATTGATTCAAATGCTGAATTTATCTGGAAACACCCTCACAGACATCCCCGGAAAAAACGTTTAATATGGGCACTAGTGACCAATCAAGTTGACACATAAAATTAATCATTACATCCTCTAAGGGACTTAAAAACAGGTTAAGCAGCATTTCCATGCAACTTTTGAAATCAATGGGTCCCACCAAGTGCTGTGCTTCTTTCTCAGGTAGGAATGTGAGGAGTAACATTTTATCTTTTAATTTAGATAAAATGTTCAAAAAGCTTCAATTTTTGGACTAAAAATGTACCAATATGGCAGGCTTCTGAATCTTTCTGGTGTTTAGGAAAGCAGAAGAGTTCTTCCATCATTTCTTATTTCCTTTAATGTAAGTTCCCTGAGTGAGGACAGTGGCAATCTAGAACCTCAGTAGAAATAGAAGACCCCAAAAGGGAAGTGAGGTGTGGGGGTGCAGCACTGATGGAGGCATCGGAGTCCTATCCCAAAGATACTGGTAACAGAGCAAGACTTCGCAAGGGTTGCTCCCACCAGAAAGCAAGGTAAATGCACTGAGCTATGACATGCGTAAGCTGGAACACATATATGCACATTTTTTAATTTCCTTAAGTTTTTTTTATATAAACTAAGGTTTTGTTGGTAATAATATATATATTGTATAACTAATTATTAGTCATTAATTTGTTACCTAATAATCATCAGGGATTGGGAGGCAACTCCAATATGAAAGATAGAGGTGAGCAGAAAGGCAGTCACAAGCAAAGAAATAAGGATTATCTTTAAAAATATATATATTGGAAATATATATATATATATATATATATAGTAAAAAGCTAAATGAGTGGCAAAACGATAACATGTAGGTAAGAGATTAAGGCAGAAAAAGTTAGTCACTTAATCATCTGCATCCATACTGATACCCAGCAGTATCATCATTGTATATTTCATATCCTCCTTAAAGTGGAGTTCACAGGCACCTGGGTGACTCAGTCGGTTAAGAGCTCGACTCGGTCTCAGCTCAGGTCATGATCTCAGGTCATGAGGTTGAGCTTTGCATCTGGCTTTGAGCTCAGTGGCCGTCTGCCTGAGATTCTTTAAAGGAAAAAATGTGGAGTTCATCCATTATTTGGAAGAATTTAATAGTAATTACACAATATGAAAAATAACATAAAACATATAATAATTAGATTAATTATCTGCAGGATATCATCTGTTCTCCCAATCTTAGAGATTTGAAAAAAAATTTTAAATAGCATTTATAGGCCCTATCAGGTAACACATTCCTACTTCCGATAATGATATCTACTAAAGCAGAATACATAGATAAGAACAGTATTTTAATTGTAGGTGAGCAATTACATTATTAAGTAATACTGTTTACTGAACATACATGGCTGTGATTCTGTGTAAGAGACACCCTAAAAAAGATTAAGGTGAAGATTTGTAAGTAACACTGTGGGAAACAGAACGCCACAACAACCACTGGTGCATGTTTGTTCAGACTCCGAGATCTCTGAGAAAACTCGAGATGGCAGGGTTAAAAATAACCTGAAAGGATCAGAGTGAAATGGCCTTGGGATGTGTGTGGTCTGTTCTAAAGTACGCAGCAGAAGATGTTTAGTAGATAGGAAGCCAGCTGTAAACAGCACACTGGGCACTCCCCTCTTCGTTCCTCATCCTGTAAATTCTGTTTTAAAGATTCTTACGTGCTTGACTAATCCTGTATACATGGAGGAATGTGCCTTACTACGCCCCTGCTGTAGAAGGTATATAAGAGTATGGAAAATAAACCTCGGCACCTCGGGCTGTTTGCTTGGGGTCCCCTGTGCCTCACTATACTGTCGTCCCTTTTTCTCAGTTCCTTCGCCGCCCCAGGTCCCCGACTCTCTGAGGTTGACATAACACAAATAGAAAGTACTTGAAAGTTCATGCAATATGCCAATGAGTACAAATGATATAGTATTTCTAATCTTAGCAACAGCTATCAGACCCTAATTAAGCAAAATGAAAATGTTCATGGGTGAAATACAAATGGTTTTTAAAAATTTTAATTCAATACCGGATTTTGACTTTTACATATAATTCCAAATGGCCTAAGGTTGACTTATAGATTAAAAAAAAAGTGTCCTATATCATTCTAGTCTTTCAGAAAATGAACATGCTTGAATTGGGTTTAAGGCATATACACCTGATAGGATACTGAATTCTGTCCTTTTGTATCTGAATCATTATAACCTTGAGACTTCATTTGCTTCTCTTTGTGTATATGTTTTGCATATGAAGCAAAAGATAAAGGTTTACATGTAAGTTTTAACTGGAACTTTTACCCTAGATTTAACACAATATCTATCAATCACATGCCAAAAGCACTTTATAAGGAGACTAAAGAAAAGAAACTCATTTCTGAATTATTTAGTCCCTGTCACTCAGTACCTGACAGTACTGTTGTATTCTCTCACATTGTCTGATTTGTATATAGAAGTTACTTTGTCCTCAGATATTAGAAGATGATAGGCCACAAAGAATATATGCTTCCCACACGAATGTGTTAGGAGGTTGAGGGGGAAAAAAAAAGAAACAACACAGAAGAATGCATTCTTCTCTCATTCCTAGGGTATTATTTGGATGTGTTTCACTCTTTGTCAAGCTATTAAATCTCACCTTAAAACTTCAATATTTGTTCATGGAGCAAACATTTGACAAAAAGAGCAGCCAAGCTTCTGTTCTGTGATCAGTTTCTACTAAGCTTTATACCAAGAGCCTCTTGTGCAGCATCTCTGAGACACACACGAGTGGCAGCCTACTGTGGGGCAGTCTGACTTCCAGATACACCTGCTGTGCCTGGACATCCACCAAGTTGTCCTGTTTCATAGGAAGCTCAGATTGATGATGGCTTGGTTTCTCTGAACATTCTCCATGTAGAAAATCTCCTGCCTACAAATCCATATCTCACCAGGCTATGCAGAACCATTCGGAGAAGTGTAAATCAATATGTCAGATAATATCTGACTGTAAATTTCCACTTATTATTATCTCTTTCAGTTTCATTATGGCAAAAAATAAAATAATTAAAAGGTCATTTGGGGAGGGTATGTGCTATGGTGAGTGCTGTGAATTGTGTAAGACTGTTGAATCACAGATCTGTACCTCTGAAACAAATAATACATTATATGTTAAAAAAAAAAAAGAAGAAAAGAAGAAGATAGCAGGAGAGGAAGAATGAAGGGGGAGGGAGTTGGAGGGGGAGATGAACCATGAGAGACTATGGACTCTGAGAAACAAACTGGGGGTTCTGGAGGGGAGGGGGGTGGGGGGATGGGTTAGCCTGGTGATGGGTGTTAAAGAGGGCACGTTCTGCATGGAGCACTGGGTGTTATATACAAACAATGAGTCATGGAACACTACATCAAAAACTAATGATGTAATGTATGGTGATATAACATAATAATAAAAATAAATAGATAAATAAATAAATAACAGGTCATTTGAAAGGACTGTTTCTTTTACATCAGTAAATACTTTGGGCTCCATACAATTCAGCAATCCTAAATATACTGCCATTTGGTGTCAGAATATTAATCTATAACCCAAATGCCCCCTTGATATCCGTCCTAGTTTGAAAACTTATACTTGTAGCCAAATCAAAGTATGAATCCTTTTAACAGTAATGTAGAAGAGAACATCTCTATATAATTAAAATGTATTTGAACACCATCTTTCCCTCTTCCCACTAAAGCTCAGCAACTATTTGCTCGTAATTTGCCTTTTTACATAGTTGAGGGTATAGCTTTCTCTTTTACAAGCTGAGGTTGTGTTGTCACCAACAACAGATGCCTCTTCCTCTTTGCCATGGTGTGTAGCAAATAATGAGCTACAAAATTCCATAACTCATTAAAATAATGAAAACTAAAGCATATAGAGAAACCCCCAGTTCTTTATTAAGGAAACTAGCCCCATCACCCCAGCTTTCAGACTCTGTTCCTTTTAGACTTTCCTGGTTATTTTGCAGAAGACTATCCTGACATCTGGAAAGAGTCAGGATAATTAATACAGCTTCTATCTTCTACGGGAGTAAGAAGGTGCAGTTATTAATTATTTTCAGCACCCATGAAAGAGGCACCACAGGGGTGAATAAGTAAGACATAGAACTAGCATTTTGTTTTTGTTTTTTTTGTCTAGCAAATACATGCTAAAGATAAACCTAGGAAGACTTCTTTCACCGCTAAAATGGATATGAAATAAGATGGACTACCATCTGTAAAAACAACAATCATAATCTTTTGTCAGTATGCAAAATAAAAAAACAAATTAAAAAAAATTTTTAAAAAGACAATTTTCAGTCTTTGGTCACTTTCAGCTTGCAGTCTTGCTCCACACAGCAAACATAGTATATGTTTTGGTGTGTTAACATTTTAAACTGCACATTTCCAAATCAGATTAAAGAGTTACAAATGGTAAAATGATGTTAGCTCTTGGAAAATTGTTTTGTTTAAAATTTCTTCTAGCACTGAACATGTTGGTGAACAAAATCAGACTTAAAGATTTGTATAATTCAGTAAAGAACAGAAGCACTAAATTAGCCTTTGGATATTTTTAATTAAGAAAAATGTGATTATCTTAATTAGATAAAACTACCATTTCAGCAAAACTTTATTTCTAATATTTTGAGATGATTTTGTCAATATGATTTCAGAAAGAATACCAATCTCTTATTCAATTTTCACTTTTCAATTTTGGCAATGTACCATTTTACAAAGTAAATGCCCTAGTGAGGATTTACTTTATAGTACATGAAACAGCATATAAGAATATGCAAACACACATATTGTAGAGTAAAAATGTGTGTCTATGTCTATGTTAATATGTCTCTTAAGAGGGTGGGGAAGGAGTAATTTAATGGGACCAGTAACTCAATAACAGATCCTATTTGCCCATTTAGAAGTATTTCTAATATTTCCTAGTAAATATTTAATTATTAAATAAAATATTGACAAATATTTCAAAGTAAAAAAAAACTGTTTTCCAATAAATATTTGTTGGATTGCATGTCAAACTATGATTTCACTGTATGCATGAGCCCAGGGCTTAACATAAGAATGAGATACACTCAGTGGTTTGGTGCATCTGCCACACTCCACAACACTCAGTGGTTCATGACCATCAACCTACATGGATACATGTAGCTTGCAAGTTTCTTGGCAAATTCATATGTCTTGCAAATTCTTGGCATATTCATAACATTGGTAGTGAGATGGCCTTTTAAAGAATATGGAGGGGGGCACTGGTTTTATATTCAAGGTATTAGAGTGTCATTACTAAACACCATTATGGCAAATATTTATTTAAGTTTGTGCTACATGGAGGCAGGGCAGGAAGCACAGAGAATTTTTGTTTGTTTTTAAATTATCCATTTAAGGGATGCCTGGGTGGCTGGGTCAGTTAAGCATCTGCCTTCGGCTCAGGTCATGATCTTAAGGTCCTGGGATCAAGCCCTGTGTGGAGCTCCCTGCTCAGCGGGGAGTCTGCTTCTCCCTCTGTCTCTACCTCTCTCCCCCTCTCTGCTCTCTCTCTCTTTCCTCTCTCAAATAAATAAATAAAATCTTTTAAAAAATGAATTATCCACTTAATTATGTATTTCTATCCTCCCTACTAAATTATAAACACTTTAAAAATAGGAGGTGTTGGGGTGCCTGGGTGGCTCAGTCGTTAAGCGTCTGCCTTTGGCTCAGGTCATGGTCCCAGGGTCCTGGGATTGAGCCCCACATCGGGCTCCCTGCTCCGCGGGAAGCCTGCTTCTCCCTCTCCCATTCCCCCTGCTTGGTGTTCCCTCTCTCACTGTGTCTCTCTCTGTCAAATAAATAAATAAAATCTTTAAAAAAAAATAAAAATAGGAGGTGTGTTTTCCCCACTTCCTTGAGTCACCAGTATCTAGCATATTGCATGATACAGGGCAGAATTTTAATTAGTTTTATAATACAAAATTGTTTTAAGTACAAAAGAAGATGTACACCATTCAATAAACAATGTCACATGGATGGGGACATAAATAGTAAATACAAAGTAGAATTTTTCCCCAGTGTTTAGGCATATGTTTCTGGGTTATATTATTCTTTATAGAATCCTAAGTACATCTATTTATAAAATTGTCATTTCAGCATATTTTGATTTTGTCTATAAAAATATACTGTGCACTCCATAAAAAGTATTTAAATGAACACTTTAGTATTCTTTAATAAAAAAGTACTCAAAGTGTCACACATTATGTTGTGAGGCTTACCTCCTTGTAGAAGCTCATGGCCTGTGAGGGAGCATGTAAATTCTTATTTCTGTGATATAGGAAACATGAACATAGTACCATCCACCATCTTCATGGCTATTAAAAAAAATAAGTTTCAGCTCTGAAATGAAAAGAGCTTGAAAGTTGTTACTCCCATATTTAAAACAAGGAAAAGCAACAAACAAACAAAACAAAACAAAAAACCTTAAAATCAACAACTCTTCTTAAACCAGGGAACTAAATTCATAGGGAAAATAAACCAAGTGCAATAAAATTTGAAATAATCTACACCTAAGCATATCATATTCATACTACAGAAAAACAAAGGCAAAGAAAAAAATCTTCAAAAGTCATCTTACCCATAAAATAACAAGGATGATAATTACATTAGATTTTTGTTTACAAACTGCAGATGAGAAAAGAATGCAGTGGATATTTACTGTGTTGAATGAAAAATTGTCAAGCTAGGATTCTATATCCAGAAAAATTACCCTTCAAAAGTGAAGGAGAAATAAAGAATTTTTCAGACAAACAAAAACTGAGAGAACTCATTGACAGCAGACTGGCTTGTAGGTTATAGTTAAAAAAAAAAAAAAAGTCTTCAGGGAGGAGAATGATAGGTAAGAAGCCAAGGTCAAATAAGGAAAGAGCAGTGGAGAAGGAATAAATCAAGCTAAAGTAAAATCTTTTATGTGTCCTATTCTTAAATGATCTAAAAGATAGATGGGAGAGAGGAATTGAGAAATACTCCCTTATAAGCTTCCTGCACTAGATGTGAAGCAGAAGTGTTATTAGAAGGTGGAGTCAGATTAGTTAAAAATATGTTGTAAAATATAAGGAATCCTAGTCACTATTTAAGTATAACTGAAGTGTTAAAAGAGGAGATAAATGGAATCAGACAAAAAGCTCAACTAAAACAAGAGAACACCAGAAGAAAGGAGGAGAAAAATGAGACAACCAGCATGTGCAATGAATAGAAAACATTGCCAACTGGATAAAATATTAATTCAACTAGATCAATAATTACTATAAATGCAAAGGCTCTAACTACACTGATTCAAAGACAGATTTTCAGATTTGTTAAAAATATAAGACTTAACTATGTTTTCTACAAGAAACCCACATTAAATATAAAGACTCAGATATGTTAAAGGGTAGAGAAATATCATGTTCACACTAATCAAAGGATAGCTTGGTAACTATTATAATTTCCAACAAAGAAGACTGCAGAAAATGGAAAAGTATCCAAAATAAATAGGGGCATTACCTAATAATAAAAGGAGCTGATTCTCCAAGAAGACATACTAATTTTTAACATGCATGCTCCTAACAACATGTGTTGATAGGTTGCAGCAAAATTGATAGATCCTGCAAGGAGCAATAAACAAATCACTATTATAATTGGAGATTCCAGAACCACTCTTTCAGTCATGACAGATCAAGCAGGAAGGGGGATAGACTCATCCACCATATATCTAGGAAACCCTGCATTCATGGAGCATACATTCTAATGGAGAAAAATATTTAAAACGTTTAGTTTATCAAATGGTGACAAATGACTTAGAGAAAAAAAGCAGGAGAAAGAGTATGAATTGGTGAGTGGTGTGCTCTGAATTTAAATAAAAACATTAGAGAAAGCTTTACAGGGATGGTGGTAGTTTAGGAAAGACAATTTGGTGGCAGAAACAGGTTACTTGGGTATCTGGGGGGAAGAATACTTCAGGCAGAAGAAACAGTCCAAATGTTATGTACCTTCTATTGTATCACCCAGACTTTTCTTTCTTAAATGGGATCACCAAGCAATTACTGTATGTATTCAACTTTCCTTCCTAGCCACCCTAAAATTTATAATAACATATATGAAGATTTGGTATAAAACAGCTAAGTTAGTGAAACACAGAAAAGGTTTCTTTATAAAATGGAACATAGGTTTAGTTCCTGTAAACTTTCTGAGCTGAGTGCATCAGGTGATAGGAAGCCAAAAGCCATGATGCACCTTTCTTTTTTTCTACCAAACTATGAGACCATAATTATATGACACTTCAGCATATCATAAAAGGTTGGATCAGAGGTTTGCTGCCTTTGACCAAATGCCATTTATTATACAACTTACTTAACACAAAATAGTTTCAGTTTGATCTTTAATATAAATTATAGAGATTTTAACAGAATAAAGTTTGAGTCTGCACTATATTACCATTTGCAAAGGTCCTTGTAAAGTTGCCAGTGGAAATCCATAACTCATCTCTATGCTTCTTTTGAACACCTTTTTAGAATTGCAGTGAGAATAAGGAGATTGTAAGGGAATTAAGAATAATGAATAACAATATTTCAAATAAGAAAAAGTAAATTCTACTGAATGCATGATATATCACCAATACTACAAGAACACTTAATCAATGTGAGGGTGCTTACATTTCATACTCAAGTTAAAAACTTTTTAATTCAAAAAAAGCATGTAATAAACATTGTAGAATAAATCCTAATGAAGTGATTTTGTGAAAAAATCTTGTTACTCTTAATCAAGTTGTTGAAAACTTCCAATTTCTAGTGATGGCTTCAAAAAAAAACTAAAACCATTGTTTAGTTATGTTATTACTTTCAAAATTATATTTTCCATCTTTTATGGATACAATTTGTAATTATGCACAGACATATTACATGTCTACTAAATTAAGTAAAAATGTAATATGATTTGACAGATGAATGTATGAATTCCTGAAAATTTGAAAACTTTATTGATTTACTGACCTTTAAAAAAATGTAGCTTGAGAGAAGATCATCTTTCATGCATAAGAGGCATACTTTTTAAGATTTGATTTTTCTGTTTTAAGTAGATACTCTCTACTTCTATTTTTTGAAATTTGGGAAAATTAAAATTGACTATTGCCTAAAATTACATATTTGCTGATCAGAGACCATTTAATATTCAAGGTGTTTAACTTCCTAATTCACAAAAATGGTATTCAATTATTCCATGGGGTAGGGTTTCATCTTCCTTCAAAATATGGGTATTATTTCTATTATATCATATGTATTAACCTTATATGTTGGACTAAATTAAATCTGCATAGCTAATTATTAATTTTATTAAATATAAAGCTATCTATTGAATAAATAATTTCCATTTATGGAGAGGTTATGGTTAAGCGGGTATTTGATACATTACTTACCTCTCTAGTTATCATATATGATTATACACACACATATATATATTACATAGAGTATAAATATACAAATATAATATATGCATATATCCCATATAACATCATAGCACTTTATTAAATGCTGCATAAGAAACCAGTATAATGTGTGCATTTTTCTAATTGAGACTGATACCTAGATTTTCTTTAAGACTTACTAACTTGTGTGAAAACAATAGTGGCATGATAACAGAATTTAATGACCTGCTCTTAAAGCCTGCTACAATCCACAAATGGAAGAGAAAAAAGACATTTGATCAAGGTCACACCAGGATTAACTCTATTTTTGTAAAAGAGTGCCAGGGGATGTTTAATATCCACACACGGCAGACAAGACCTTGGTTTTACAGTCTCACCTGAAAGACCCTCACATACTCTATTCTAGAATTAATTTACTTGAGAAAGGATGGAGGTTAAGACGGGTGGGATTTGGAAGGAAGTTTAAATTCTACAACCTTGCACGTAGGAGAACTCAGTAAGTTGTAGTTTACAGTCACGCATGAGCAATAATTCTTGACCTAATGAAAGTATTAGTATAATTCACCTGTTCCTTTCTTTCATTTCTCCTCTTTATGACAGAAGGTACTTTTGGCACAAGGCCTCAGTTCAACTGAGGCTCCTACCTCCCACAGAAACTGGGGTGTTATCTTCCTTGATGATGACATTTCAAAGAGATGGTTCCCAGGTCTTTGAGGAAGATATTCCCAGGTTGCTAAGCTGGTAAGAGGCTTATTTAGCTTTTGAAATGATTTACATACATTTCAAAGAGACTGAGAAAGAAGTTATAATTACAAGTTTTCTAAAGTGAATGCTCTAAGAAAAGAGAGTGGTGAGAAATCTCTTCCCTAATTTTCAACAGAGAAAATGAAGTCTCTTATTTTTAATTTGTATTTATCCTGATGGTTGTTTTTCCTATTTTCTAATTGTTTTTCTGTTTTTTTTTTATTGAGGTATAAAGCACATTGATTTATCTATTTATTTTTATGTAAATACAAGTCTCCCAATTTTTTATAGATTTTGAGAAAGTCTTGAAATCAAGTAATATAGTTCTACAAATTTGCTGATCTTTTAAAAGATTATTTTGACTACTTAGGCCCTTTTTATTTTCCTATTAACTTTTGAATATGATCATCATTAAAAAAAAAAAAAAACCTCCGGCTGAGATCTTGCTTAGAATTTCATTGAAACTATAGATTAATTCAGAAAGTATTGCTAACCTAATAAAACTAAATTATCCAATCATGAAGGTGACATATTTTTCATTTATTTGTCTTCTTAATCTTTCTCAGCAATGTTTCCTCATCTTCAGTGTATCTGCCTCATACTTTGTTACACATTTTGTATTTTGTGAGGCCGATGTAAATGATACATTTATGACATTTTTCATTAGCTTAGTGCTATTAAGTAAAAGCACAATCAACTATTGTGTTGCCCTTGCAATTCGCAACCTTACCTAATTCATTTATTATTTCTAACAATTTCTTAGGAATGTCTACATACATAACTAATTGACAAATAAAAGTTTTATTCTCCCTTTCCAAACTTTGTGACTTCCACATGTACTGCCTGCTTGATTGCATGGACTGTAAGTACCAAGCTGAGTAGCAATATTAAGAATCAGGTTGATGGGCATTAAGGAGGGCACTTGTCGTGATGAGCACTGGGTGTTATATGTAAGTGATGAATCACTAAATTCTGCACCTGAAACTAACATTACACTGTGTGCTCACTAACTGGAATTTAAATAAAAACTTGAAAAATTAAAAAATAAAAACAGAAATGAGTAAAATTAAAAAAAGAGAGTGGGTTAAGTAATATAGTATATTTAGTATATATTTATATTCTTATATAGTTATAATTAGTATATTAGTATAACATTGTATATCAAAGAGCTATTTAAAAAAAAAAGAGTAGGTGGGATGGGCAAGGTACGTGAGGTTCAAAATGTAAGGAAGTACTCAGTGCTGCTAAATGTAGATCCCTGTACTTACAAGACCCTGAGACTGCTGCTTTTCAAGGGAGATGCCTATACATAGTTGTGAGAGAATCACTTTTAGAAGTTTATTCCTCTATACCAGAAGTACAGACATCCCGATGACTGAACTTTAATTCTTACTGCTCTAAAAATAAATAAATAAACAAACAGATAAATCTTTAGCTGCAGAATGATTACTACTTTTATTTATAGTAGGTTTAAATAAAATCATAATTCTGTCAAATATTTTGAGGAAGGTCTTATGTTTTCAGCCTAAAGTTAGTTAAGGTAATAGTACACAAGAAAGTTAGGATCACGGTATTTTCCCGCATTTAATGTATAGCTCAGATTTTCATGTGTTAGATTTGGAACAGAACTTGGAAATCATCCAAAAATTAAACAAACAAGCAAAGAAACAAATAAATGCTACTATTCACTCATTTTTTTTCATCTGAGCACTACACCCATGAGGTATAATTTTATATAGAATTTATATTTAATTTTTATAAAATTCAGTGTTCCCAAGAGCAATACAAATTAGGTTTTATCAATGTTCACTTTATAAGTGAGAAAACTGAAAATCAGAAAGAAAAAATAATCACTCAACTATAACCCTGCTATGAGTTATTGGTAGAGACAATCCCTGAAAGCAAGTATTTTTTTATATATATATTTTTATTATGTTATGTTAATCACCATACATTACATCATTAGTTTTTGATGTAGTGTTCCATGGAAAGCAAGTATTTTTAATTTTAATTTTTTTAAAATTTGCTCATTGATGTATTCCAGCACCTAAAAGAGTGCCTGACAAATAACTAGCTCTCATTTAGCACTTGTTAAATGGACAAAATAATTTTGATCCTTGGTTAAGTCTCATTTCTATTGCTCTTTCTGCTGGTAATGGTTAAGTATCTAATAACACATCACAGGGCGCCTGTGTGGCTCAGTTGGTTAAGCGACTGCCTTCGGCTCAGGTCATGATCCTGGAGTCCCGGAATCGAGTCCCACATCAGGCTCCCTGCTCAGCAGGGAGTCTGCTTCTCCCTCTGATCCTCTTCCCTCTCGTGCTCTCTATCTCTCATTCTCTTTCTCAAATAAATAAATAAAATCTTTAAAAAAAGATTTTTAATAACACATCACATATGAAAATAATTTTCATATTTAGCAATTATATTTGAAGCATATTGGCTTCTTTGTAGTAAGATAAGGCGTTAAGGAAGGGTTCAGGACTATCCTTTAGATTTGCTTTCACTTTACAAGTTCATTTGGGGGCTGTGATGTGCTGACTTCAGCTTATGTTAAGATAAGGTAAAAAGTTCAAGTAATACAGCTTGAACCATAATAAATGTTTCCCAGTAGGTGAGGATGTTGTCAGGTATGAGCCGTACTCATAATGCAGGCCATTAGCATACTAGAATATTTGTCCATGACAAATATATATATATTTGTATATTTTTATAACAGATATAAAGTCTGTATACTTTATAACAGATATAAAGTCCTCAGGCTCAAAAGAAGGAAACTAGTCAAAATTAAGCCAGCTTCTGAGAATAGAGATAAGAAGAGAATCAAACATAAAAAATATCAAACCTAAAGGAAGAATACAGAAAAAGAGCTATATCCCGGGGGACAAAAATGAAACAAACGAGTAATGGTTCCTATGTCCTGGTTAAACCTAAAAAGGCAGTAGCCACATTGTCCTAAATGAAGTTGTTGATAGTACTGAGTGCTTTAAGTCAAGACAAATCTTGAAACTGGGAGAAGACTGAATCTACGGAATTGGAACTCACTGGATTTATTGAAAACAACTAAGTGAGTTTTGTCAGAAATAATATTAGTTAAGATGGCCATTCAAGAGTATGTTTTACGTCTAGCATGGGGAAATCCAAGTTGTTCCCAAGGCTCAATTTAGTGTCTTTAAGCTGTACTGAAATGCATGGCATACAAAATATATAATTGCTCCAGCATTCAGGGAACCTATAGTCCTGTGTGAGAGACATACATTAATAAAAATAGTATCACGATTATGAATGTATTACATATGACTTACATTTAAGATAAGTACTCTGAAGGGAAGCAACTTCTAAGAGTGTGTAACAAAGACACATGCCCTATACTGATGTTTTTGGGATCTTTCCTGAGAAAACAGCTTTTAAGTTAGCGTTGAAGTTATGGATGACCAGATTTCCTAGGAGATGCATAGGATGAGAAGACAAAAACATAGGATTGAACATTGAGGAACTCTAGGACATCATTTCCCTTAGAAAACAAAGAAGGGGAAGACAGGTAGGTAGAAAATAAGAGAATCAATCCATGGAAGCCACGGGAAGAATTATTTTCTACAAATTCTCCTTCTGTGAGTTGTCCACTAGAACAGTGGCTCTCAACATGTGGGTGGGGGTACTGATTTTGCCCTGAGAGAAACTTGGACATATCTGAAAACATTTTTAGTTGTCACAGCAGGAGAGGTGCCATTGGCATCTAGTGGGAAGAGACTAGAGATGCTGCTGAACAGTTTACAATACAGAGGAAAGGCCCCATAAAGGATAGTGGTCTACCCCAAATGGCAGTGGTGGTAAGGATGAGAAACTGAGCATTAGTGTGAATTCAAAGAAGATAAAGTAGCCACAGGCTGACAGGTAAAAGGAAGCCCCAGGTAAGGAAAGGAGAGCTAGAGGTCAGAGTAAGAGCTGCCATTGATAATAGCAGGTATAGAGGGCCACCATGGCAAATAGAAACTGAGGCTTAATGCCTTACCGTACCTCTGGCAAGGACAAAGATACACAGCTGCTAAGAAATTCAGGAAACATGAGCCATATTTGAAATTTGAATGAGAAGTGTCAGCATTCATGATCTGATATTTCTGCATTTTCTTGTTGACTTTCTAGGAAATTCTAGGAATCATTGGATCTATTCATTTAGTCCTATTGAGTTTATCAAATTAAAATAAATTACAAAGATGGGGTGGCTCGGTTGGTTAAGCGTCTGCCTTCAGCTTGGGCCATGATCCCAGGGTCCTGGGATGGAGCCCCGCATCAGGCTCCCTGCTCAGCAGGGAGTCTGCTCCTCACCCTTCCTCTGCCCCTCCCCCAGCTTGTGCTCTCTCTCTCTCTCTCTCAAATAAATAAATATTACAAAAATAAATTAGAAAGATAAGTTGGTGTTAAAAGCCTTGAAACTCTAGAACAAAACTTTAACTTAATTCTAGAATGAGAAAATATTCACAATTACATGTTTATTTGGCTCATTGATTAAATACATACGGAGCCCATCCTATGTACTAGGTGTTCTAGGTTATGAGGCTTCAACAATCAGCAATATTGACAATGGCCTTTTTCTCCTGAAGCATAAATTCCATTTGGGAAGAAAGAGACAGGAAAAAAGTAAATTGATAAATAAGATAATATCAGGTAGGGACAAGTCAACGAAATTAAGTAGTACAGAGGCAGTCCCTGATTACCTTAGCTTATGTCTCTTTCCACCTACTTCTTAAATATTTACCTGATTTGATTGGCATTTGACCTAAGATAGCTGAACTGAGAAAGATCTGGCCATGGGATTCTCTAAAGGTAGAGTGTTCCTAATTTGTTTAGAACAGGAAACAGAAAGAAGACCAAAGTGGTTTGATTATATTTGGGAGACAGGGTAGTTATATTTGTAAAAGAAAAGACCATGAAATGCTTGTAAGTCCTGATAAAGATATGGAATTTAATTATGAATGCTTAAGAGATCATAGGAAAGTTTTATGTAGTAAAGTTATATGATCTGATGTACATTAGAAGGCTATTCTGGCTATTGTATAGAAAGTAAAGTTTGAATGACTGGACTAGGGTAGTGATAGCATAGATGGAGAAAAGTGGGAAAAGTTCATGTCTGCCTTGGAGATGAAGTTGGCAGACCATGCTATTGAGTATAAGGAAAAGAGATGTGTATAAGGATTATGTCTAGGTTCTACCATTGTTGTTGGTAATGATATTTTTAATACATTTTAATAACATTTCATTTTATAAATTTTAATACAATTTTATTATATAAATTTTAGTATATTTAATATATTTATAAAATATATTTTACATAAAATTTTAAATAAATTTTATACAACATAAAAGCAATGAATGATGGGTAGATAGTACAATTACTGATTACTAATATGAGAAAGACTGGAAAGAAAAAGATTTGGGGAAAAACGAGTCATATTTTGGTAAGCTAGGTTGTAGTTGCTTTTATCAAGTAGCTATTGCACCATATGTATCTGGTTTCCTGGGAATTTTCAGTGATCAAACTATTGATTTGATAGTGAATGACCTGTAGATGGTATCTTGAGATTAAATAAGATCTCCTCCAAAGGAGATCTCCAAAGGAGATCTCTCCCGGAGAGAGTATGAGAGGCCAAAACCTGAGCCCTGGATTACTACAGCATTAAAAGTCAGACTAAAGCAGCTAGCACAGGACAGCTGGCAGGAGCAGGGACTGAGATAGGAGGAGAATCATGACAGAGTGGCACATGGAAACAAAGAGAAGAAAGTATGTCCAGGCAGGAAAGTTCTAAGGGAGGAGGGCTGCTGTGGGTTTGACTTCCCAAGGAAGGGAAGTGGAGGTGGGATTTGGGAAAAGGCAGGTTATGGATCTTCCAGACAAGACTTGTTACTATGAACTCATGGAGACTGCTCCAGCCTAGAGGGGACTGAAGAAACGAAAAGAAGTCTAGGCAACAAATAGAGGTAGCTTGTGAGCAGTTTTGCTATAAAGGATAACAAAGAAATGGAATGGCAGCTGGAGTGAAATCTAAAAACGAGATGTTTTTATAATATTAAGATTATATAGGGCGCCTGGGTGGCTCAGTCGGTTAAGCGACTGCCTTCGGCTCAGGTCATGATCCTGGAGTCCCGGGATCGAGTCCCACGTCGGGCTCCCTGCTCGGCAGGGAGTCTGCTTCTCCCTCTGACCCTCTTCCCTCTCGTGCTCTCTATGTCTCATTCTCTCTCTCTCTCAAATAAATAAATAAAATCTTTAAAAAAATATATACACACATATTTATTTGCAATATAGTGCAACAATTACTTGATAATTTCATTTGGGTATTCAAATAAGCAGCTAAAACCTAGCATGCCAAAACATGACTCTCCCATTTTCCTCCCTAGATATGTTTCGCAGCAGTCCTTGACATCAGTTGTCTTAGTAAATGACCTATCACCCACTAGCTTTCAACCTCTTTTAAATTGTAGATTAGAACATGTTTTATGATTTTGTTTTTATATTCTCCCTCTTTTTATATGTTTTCTTTTTCACCTGGATGCAGCATTTAGTTGAAACTCCTCTGGAGAAGTTATATGTTTGATGGATTGGAAAGTTTTTCTGGAGTTCTAGAGTGCTATGGTGTTGAGGTGAAAGTAACTGAGTTTGTGAAGATGGGGGTGATATCTTTGATTTTGGGGTGAAACTATTGGTCATGTAAAGACCTATGCCATGCTCATGCAAGTAGGTTGTTGAGGAGGTAAAGAAAATATTCAAGGAGGTAAAGGAAGTATGAGGCATGTTAATAGATCATATTTGTGATGTTAAAGTTATCAGGAATGATCCCAGAAGTAGTAGAAAGGAATCCAGCCATTTAATCCATGAAGAGAAATAACTAGTTGATTTGGTAGCTAAAAGTAATAAATAAAAGTAGCAAATGGTATAATCTAAGGTCACAGGCTTTAAAAAAAAAAAACATTCAGTGTTTGGAGAATGGAAGAGAAATGTTTAGGGGGCATATGTTAATTCATATTTAATACTTCTGATTATTGTTCAATTTGTCAGTATTGATACAGAATTAAAATTCTCACTCATGTATCCCATTTCAAGTATTTTCAATAAACATTGACAGGAAAATTTTGAGAGCTACATCACTCTGAGAAGCTTAGTTAGAAGTCTTTTTTTAAATTTTTTTAAAGAGAGAAGATACTTTAATTCTTTGGTAAAAGTATTATTTGGGGGTTCAAGGCTATAAACTCTTCTATAGTAGAAATGATTTTATCATTATTGGAGCAAATGAATTGATAGCATACTGAGGTTTGAACTACCTGGAATTGTTCTGGAAATTTATCTCTAAGGCTAAATAGTGTGGCACCCTAATTATTGAGTTTAGATGAGAGAAAGGCAACAAGGACACCCTTGAATAAATGAAATGTCAAAGCAGGGTTGAAGGCAATAGTCATGCCTAGCATGGAGGAAATCCTTAATGACACTTTTTACAGAGTTCAAAAAAAATCATTGCAATTCCCTTTAACTGACAAGAAGAAGAGTAATCTGTCAGCTAAACACTTAAGGCTAGCCAACTAAATTGGTATGAGGCATCCTGAAGGAAACCAAATCTAATCTAATCAATAATACTGACACACCAAAGAGATGTACGTAGAAACAATTTTAAAAACAAGGGATAATATACATTTTGTCTAATAATTTTTCTTTTTAAGTCCCTGATAATAAATAAAATTTAAAGCAATATTTGTATACATTCATGTTCCTTTTAATTTTAGCAAGTAAATTATTTTGTTGGTGGTGATCCTTTTGAGGGATAAATGACTTAACGTGTATGTGTGTGTATTCCTCAACACACACACACAAATGTGCACACACACACACACTACTATATGACATAAAACTTTACCCTAATAAACAACAGTATGGGTTTTTTCCCCTTGGTATTTTTGAATCTCAATTAAAAACATTGGCTAATCAGAACCTCAGTAAGTACTAAGCATGGAAAATTCTTATCTCTTACTGACTCAGCGGTCTTTCAGCTTCCTTTATCTTGAACTTATAAATGTCTCTAATTGGGCTATTTGCCCAACATTTTCTCATTTCAATATTATGATTGACCTTGAAGAAATTGTTCTGGGATTCCACCCATACTAGTAATTATAGCTCCATTATGCCCCTTACTTAACTCAGGAGATGTTTAGACTTTGATCAATGTATTCATTGCACTTATTGATTGATAATTATAATGCGTTACTTGCCAACTTTCCTGCCTCCTTCATTAATTGTCTTGCCACAGTCCAGAAATATAGTTGCGAGACCCTTAACATGCATTTCGCCAGAACTTATCACTCTATTTTTACATTTACTCTGTGTTTAATTGTTCACTTCCACTATTAAATCCTCAGTATATTATTTATTGTAGCTTCCTGGCCCTATTGCTATGGATCCAAGTAGCCTTCACCACTCTCACGTCCCCTTTGCCCATTGCTTGATGTGCTCTTACAAACTCAAAATTTCCAGTCTGTTACAAAGAGCCCAAAGAGACCTGGTCCTTAATTACTCTAGGATCTATAAAGAATTTATTTGTATATTTTATATTTTAAAGTGTAAACTGAAACCTTAAATATATTGAAGTTTGTGAATATTACTATATTCCCTTGAGTCAAGAACAGTTAAGTATACTACCCCCTCTTCATCTAACAATGTAATTTGGGAAGGTGGTAGGAAACAGGACTTCCATCGGTGTACAAATATATTCAAAGCTACATCTTTGGGCAAGGAAACTGGGCACATAACATACTGTTTGTGTTCAGTCATTTTATGTCACCACTTAAACTACACTAAATGATGGTCCAGGTCAAGATAGCACATTATATGCATTTGTGAGAAAAAATACTAATAGTCATCTGTGTATTCCTTCTACCCAATGGTCATCCTTAAAACCTTTTGTAGACATTTCATATCATGCTTTTCCCAAGTGATGCGTGTGTTTGTCTGATATTTTTCTCATCTATCCATTTAGTCATATTACTTAATATATTTATTGTTCACACATCCCCCAGATCATTCCAAGCAGTTAGGGGTTTCCTATGAACTCCCTAATAAACGTTCTTCATTCTTCCTAGTTTCCACCTCTTCACATACTTATGTAACTATTTATTTGTTTGACTCCAGGTTCCAACTTGGCCACTAGATTTTAGATCTATTTCCAGCACTTAGCATATGGAAGGTTTAAATATATGTTTATCCATCTATCTATGTAAAGATGACAAGGAAAAGGAAAAAGTTGATACAAATGAATGGTACACTCTTCTCTTATAAAATGAATATGCATCAAGTGAGACATACATCAAAAACTGAAGAACAGCAATAGCCATAATGAGTATGGACAAAGGCAATTATTATTTTTATTTGGTAAAAATGTTTCTTTGACCCATTTACAAGGCTGCATTATTCTCTGATCTTACTACCTGATTTTAATATTTTTCTTAATTGTAGGTGATTTTTCCAAGATTTAATTACTTTGCTGCCTAAAGAACTAGTATTTTTTTTAAGATTTTATTTATTTATTTGTCAGAGGGGTGCACAAGCAGGGGAAGTGGCAGGCAGAGGGAGAAGCAGGTTCCCCACTGGGCAAGGAGCTGTATGTGGGACTCGATCCCAGGACCCTGGGATCATGACCTGAGCTGCAGGCTTAACAGACTAAGCCACCCAGGTGTCCCAAGAACTAGTATTTTTTTTTTTTTTTAATTTTCCATAGGCTTTCTTGTTTTTCTTTCAGTGTTTTCCAATGAGCTTTCAAGAGCACATTTTTAGCCTCAGTATTGGCTTTTCGTATTGCTGACATCCCAATTGGACTTTTAAAATGAGAAGATTTAGTAGGTAGACAAAGTAAGTAAAGATCAATCTTAAAGTTAAAAAACTAAAATACTACCTAAGTGATACCAATTTTGTTTCTTTCTTATGAATTTTATCTATTTTACCTTTCTATTTTATCTATTTTTATCCTAAAAATAAAGATGAAGAACTTTCTATAAATAAGGAACAAGAGATTATTTCATATAGAACAAAAAGTCATTCACCTAGAAATACTTTTACAATTAAAAAATAAAGAATATTCTATAATATTTTAAATCATGATATATTAAACATGAAAATGTGAATTTCACACAAATTTTCCTATATTGTATAGAAACATTTTTTTTTTAACTTTATTTGTAGAATCAGAGAACTGAGTTGTTATAAAACAGATAGGCTTTTTTGAGTGTCATTGAAATGATAGAAACAGTGTGTAAATAATGTGTAAAAAATCTTTTGATTATCTCCCGTTACATCACAAAGTATCACTCCCTGTCAAATCCCTCAGTTTCTCACAGCTCCAAACAGCTTGGGGAATAAAGCCCAGCTACCATGATCCAATGCAGTCTTTTTATCCTTAGCCACTTGGAACGACAGTACATTGTTTTTATACAAAACCACAGACTATTTGGATATTGAGAGGTGGGGAGGAAAGGAGAAAACAATGTTGAAGGAATTTAAATTTGTTTAAAAAAATAAGTTATTTAAAAATCTGTTCACACACATAATGTCACACACATCCCAAGGGCTCTTTGCTTATTCATGTGTATTTTTGGAGTTTATTTACAGTGTAGAAACAGCTACATTTTTACTGAGTGTGATCCAACTTAAATTAATAAGCCTCAAAATAATTCATTATTTGCTAGAGAAAATGAAAGCAGTCCTTCAAGTGTACTTCCATTTGGACAACTGTTAATCTATACTATGTCAAAAACAATTTAGTATTTTACCCTGCTTTACTGCACTATTTCACATCATCTGTAAGGATATATTTTTTTAAAAGATTTTATTTATTTATTTGAGAGAGAGAGAGAATGAGAGATAGAGAGCACGAGAGGGAAGAGGGTCAGAGGGAGAAGCAGACTCCCTGCTCAGCAGGGAGCCCGATGTGGGACTCGATCCTGGGACGCCAGGATCATGACCTGAGCCGAAGGCAGTCGCTTAACCAACTGAGCCACCCAGGCGCCCTGTAAGGATATATTTTATTTGAAGATTCTCAGATTAATCTCTGGATTGGCATAATGGCGACTATCCATTATTATCTGTAAGTTATTAGTAGCTAACAAGACTAAATGTGAAAAAAATGAGAGATGAAAGCTGATAAAAATAAGTCAGTATTTCTACACAATAGTTGTTACACTTAACTTTTATCCAACACGAGTCCTTGCTCAGTTGTAAAATTTGCTTCATAATGGTAGGCTTACAATGAGAATCACCTGTTCCTACTCACAGACATCTTTGAACATACCATAGTATCTCTCATCCTCTTTCCAGGATACATATGCTGCATTACTATATGGCTGCAATCCTTCCATTAGCACTGTAATATATATGCTTTTAATTTTCTGCCTCAGCTACACAAATTAGATATTTGATTTATTGGTTCATTCTGACAGATAGATTATTTATCATTACCCAATAAGATGAAAAATATCCAGTAAGCTTTTCTGAATCATGGAAAAATTTCAACCTTTGGTAATAGTGTTAGAATTTCAAGCTTTGCTACTAATAAAAATGTAGTTGCATTTAACCCTATAAATTTTCTGTTGGTTTTCATTTTTTTCCTATGTCATTATATAAATTATCTAAGAGTAAAGAACACCTTATAAATAGAAAAAATTAGTTAATATCAGTCTTAGTATTTTGGAATGATGTTTCCTGATTCTGACTACTTATATGTTAACACATTTGCAATCACAGCGGAATACATTTTTTCTGTGCTTAGCCAACATACGCCTTATATACGCCATGGTTGGCAGAATCTTGGCCCCCATGAAATTTGTCCTCTGATGTGTCTGTGAATATGTTATGATAACTGACAAAGACACTGTACAAATATAACTATGGTTATTAATCAGTTGAGTTTAAGATAAGGAGATTATCCCGATATCCTGGTGGGCCCAATGTAATCACATAAGCCCTTAAAAGCAGAAGAGAAAGTTGGAGATTTTTGAAGCAAGGGAAAGATTTGATGTGCTTGAAGGTAGAAGGGACCGTGTACAAAGTGTGAGAGGGAAATACATTCTACCCAAAACCACTGTACTCATAAGAGGATCCAGAGCCTTAGGTGAGAGCAACAACCTTGGGTAATTGATGTCTTGAGTTGAGTCAAGTGAGACCCTTAGCAGAGAATTTAGACACACCATGCTGGACTTCTAACAAACAGGAAATATGAGATTATAAGTGGCATTTTTTTAAAGATTTTATTTTTATTTACTTGACAGAGACACAGAGAGAGAGGGAACACAGGCAGGGGAAGTGGGAGAGGGAAAAGGGAGAAGCAGGCTCTCCGACGAGCAGAGAGCCCGATGTGGGGCTCCATCCCAGGACCCTGGGATCACGACCTGAGCCGAAAGCAGATGCTTAACGACTGAGCCACCCAGGCGCCCCTAAGTGGCATTTTACACTACTAAATTTGTGGCAATTTGTTACTGAGCAATAAAAAACTAACACATAGTTCTTGTTCTTAGTCTTCATTATTATTCAATATACAGATTATTCCACTGATAAGTAATACGGACACTGATGTTATAAGTAATGCCAAAAAAAAAAAAAAGATAGGACATGGTTTGCACCTTTAAGAAATCCACCATATAGCTAGAAAGGTAAACAGTCACAAAAGAAAAATTGAAAAATCTTTATTATTTGCCACAAATAGAAGTATTCAAGAAGAATTGCAGCAGCGGGATGACCTGTTTTGTTCGGAGTCCTGTAATCTAACTGACTCTCAAGATTGTCTCATTAACTCTATTTGCACTAACAAAGTCTTGATTAAGTGGCTGGAAATAAATAGAAACTGTAAATAGGATATTATTTTAGAGATGTTGAAGGATCAGACTACCAGCATTATCTGGGCAGCATGACATTACTCCACTAAAGATGGACAAACATAAAACAAGCTACATATCTAAGATTTTCTGTAATCTCAGCATGACCAAAGGATCCTATATTAAGTAACAGGTGTTAATTTTGGATAAGGTCATTGTAAGGATGTTTAAGGGGAAGCAATGCTGGGTGGCCTTACACAGTAGAATATCCAGGTTGTAGGAAGGGGACAAGCCAAGACTTACTCCAAGATTCTAGGCCAGACTACTGAGGAAAAAAATACAATGAAAAGAAATGAAGTAGCTTTAAAAAGCCAGTTGGGCAGAAGAAGGAATATTAAAGGGTTGATCAAAATAATGTCTAAATTAAGATATCTTCTGTTAAAAGTAGTAGAAGTCATGACCCAGTCTACAGAATATAGAAGTCCATCAGCTCACATAATAGCATGCAGGATTGGCAGATGGAGCATCTCAGTATTGTCATCTAGGACTCAAACTTGTTCTTTCTCTCTTTTTTCCTGTCCACAGCATCAGCCTTATTCTAAGATTAATTTCTCCTGCTGGTTTTAGGATGACTGTCAGCAAAATCCACACCAAAGTACTTCCCTATTCACATCCTCCATAAGATAAAGAACCTTCTTCCCAACTCATGGTGACCACCCTTCTCTTCAGTCTGATTAAGTCAACTTAGTCATGTGTCTCCTTTAGAACAAAAATAGTCATGAGGGAAATACTTATATTGGCTTAGATTAGATTTAGATTCATCTAATACAATAAACATAAAATATACTTTAAGGTTATAAACGTAGTAAAGGAACTTAAAAAGTATAATTCAGCCTTATGTTTTAGAAAAATAATGGAAGAGGAAACCACACTGGTCTGTAACACAAATGTCATCCTGTTAGATGAGCTTTGAAGGAATCTGACTTGTCAGATTGGTCATCCAATATGGAAATACCCAGTTCTGTTATCTAGATATCTCTTTTCATTGTCTTCATGGTACTTAGTTCTTCCTTTGGAATAAACTAGTCTGTCCTCCTCCATTTCCTCCATGGCCATGTCTAAAATGAGCATTTGGTGGGCGCCTGGGTGGCTCAGTTGGTTAAGCGACTGCCTTCGGCTCAGGTCATGATCCTGGAGTCCCGGGATCAAGTCCCGCATTGGGCTCCCTGCTCAGCGGGGAGTCTGCTTCTCCCTCGGACCCTCTCCCCTCTCATGCTCTCTATCTCATTCTCTCTCTCAAATAAATAAATAAAAGCTTAAAAAAGAAATAAAAAAAGAAATAAAATGAACATTTGGGAGTCAGCCCATTTGGGAAACTTTATAATTTTCAGCAGATCTGGCTTCTACTTAGTACAAGTTTGGGTCTCTGGGGATTGCCTTATGAAGCATTTTATAACTTATTACCATAAATCAAAGTTCAATCTAAGTTTATTTATTAAAGGAGCACATAGATTTTTTTAAATAATAAACATTTTAATATCCTTTGAGGACATCTGTCTTATAACATAAGACTATATATGTTATTGAAGGAAATCACAGTTGTTATAATATGAGTGACTCAGTTCAGGTTATAAACAATTGTTACCATAGAAATATGAATTTACTCACAAACCGTGTATTTACCAACTATGACCTCATTGATGTACTTCTAGTTAACAATCAAGTATGAATACTGAAGATTCTTTAGGATAATATACATTTATCAACATTCCACGTTGTGAAAGTCATTTTTATAGACACAATAATGCTATTCTTAAAGACTAACTTAAAACACAAGGCAGAAGTTTGATCCTTTATCACACTTTAACACATTAAGAAAGGTACTAAAATGCCCAATGCCACAGAAAAGCTATGTAAGGTGAAAATTGATACAAGATAAATGGATATAAGAAATTAAAACCAGTAATGATATTAGATATAGTGTTTTGTAAAGAGTTGTTTTCTAACAAATTGTGGAAATACAAGCCAGAATGAAAGTAGAGAGTATTCAGGAAGCATAAGAAGCTACATTGGCTGGCTGCTCCTTCATGACGTTCAAAGCTGACAGGAGTGAGGGTATGTGAGGGAGTGGTATAGTTAACAGAACTTTTTTCTTGTTTTTTGTTTGTTATATTATGTTTATCTTCACGTAGGGAAGAACATATGTATTTATGCTTTAGACAACAAATGGGCAGTTTATAGAAAAGGCTGAAGGTTTAACAGTGGAAGGAAATCATTTATGGAGCAATGACCTGGACAGCAGAACCTAAATTCATAATTTGTACATTATGGATTATCGATATATGTGAGCATGCTTTTCCCCCAATATGACTAAATATGCACATTTCTTTTAGTTACAACTGGAGAAATCACTTCATGAGGAAAAAGAAAGATGTTGGGTAAATATACTGAGTAGTTAATTATAGAAACTAGGGAAAATGAGTTCATATTGACTGATACCATTTTTTTCTAAGAAAGTACAAGTTAATATCATCATCTAAGAGTGAAGGGGCAAGAATCTAAACCTTCAGTGTACGTTTCAATATTTCCTATTTATTCCAATATGAACAAATGCTTTATATATAATTAACTTCTTACTTGACAAAGGATAAAAGAACTTAAAACCAACACAGACTGGTTGCAGTGCAACTCAATGTAATCACATTGGAGAAGCAATGGTGAAATGTTTAATGGTAATTAAACATTTGGTAATGTTTAAACATTAAACAATGTTTAATAATGTAAACATTATTCACATTATTTAATAATGTAAACAATGGTAATCACATACCATTTCTTTCTACCTCTAGTTTATGTGGATTCTTTTACTGATTTTTCTTTTTTTGTATAGCTTAATTGTGCCTGGTTGTAAAATGTTTGACTTCCACAGAACCCAGGACAAATTTTTGTGATTTATTAGAGAGAAAGAGTTTCAAGGAATAAGGAAACTTATTAATAAATAAAGAAACTTATTTAAAAGATAAGTTCAGGTGATGATGTACACTTAAATTACATGATTGGCAAAGTGTCTAGACTCCAGATATTAGAAAAAACATGATCTTTTACCAAACTGGAAATGACAAATAAGGGAGTCAAACTCTGGATTACTCTTTCAGAATAAATAGCCATTAATTGAGCTAGTAATTATTGGAGAAGAAAGAGGTTAAGAGGGAATCTGATGCTGTTACTTTGGGATATGTTGAGTCTGCAGGACATACAAGTAGAGATGGCAATTTAGTTAGCAGTTTCAATGCAGCTCTGGAGCTTAGGAAACAACTTCTGAGTGAGGCATCATTATATATTTGAATATTGAAGACATAGAATAAGTTGATGTTGACTGGGAATGACAAATAATGAAATAGCAGGAGAATCCTGTTGAGAAGGAAGGGAAATATGAATCAGTAGAAGAGATAAAGGGGGGAATAGTCTTAGATGTTAGATTATTTTTCTGAGTATTTTTTGGCAATAAGCTATTTACATAAATTGTTTGTATTTGTTCTTAACCATAATATTTTGGGGATGTTATTACCTCATACCTTTTATTTAAAAAGAAGCTGGATCTCAGAGAGGTTAAATAATTTGCACAAGGTTATCAATATAGGATCCAGCAATGGCAGAAACCCAGGTCAACCTGGATCCAAAGCCATTTCTTTTCCCACAATGCCATACCACATCTAGGAGATCACTTCAGCCCAAAACAACCTTTCACGTCATTTATGTAACGGTAATTTGGGGATTCCAGGGCAACTGAGTGTAAAAGAATTTATGAACAAGTTTTCTGCTGGTGGTTTTCCTCCATTCAGTCCCCTAAGTCCATTAGGGAGATGGCTATCCTTTTTGTTTTCCTGGTCTCCCTAATTATCTAGAAAGTTCCTGCTCTATTTCCTCTTATTCTTTGGTAGAAGACTTTTTGTGTTTCTCTCTCTCCAGGCAAAAACAAAGAAAAAAAAAAATCTCCATTACGTTACATGTCTGCTCATCAGCAGAACAAATTCCCATGGCTCTCTGTTTCTAATCAAAAGGAAGTAATTTTCCCTTCTCACCTGACTGATTCTCCAACTTGGCTCTCAGAACTGACTGCTCTCCAATGCCTTCCTCCAGGTATTCAGTTGTAATTCTCAGTTAGTGCTAAAGTTCACTCATTAAACATTTCACCATTGTTTCTCCAAGTTACGTCCACTATCATCCCAGTCATTTAAAATCATACCATTAATTTTATCAAATTTCAGTTGAAAATCAGGCTAACAATAGATAAGCAATGTTTACATGATTTCAAGACCTATCCTATATTTACCAGAGTAGGTAACTAAATGCCTGCTGACATAATAATAAAAGCTATCATCATCACCATTACCATCATCACCATCACCACTACTACAATTTATCGAGAATTTTCTATGTGCCAGACAATATGCTATATAATTCTCAGTCATTGCTTCATTTAATTGGTTAGTGTTTGAGCCATAGATGTAATTAGGTAGTGGGATTCAATATATGTCAATATATGCAGGGTTCACATATATCAATCTAGTTTAACAAATTCTTGTGTGTTAGGTGTTATCATCACATTAGAGGCAGGAAAATGAGTTTCAAATTTATACAGCCTTTCCAGAAAGGAGCCAATTTAAATATGTTTAATTTCTTTTTTAAGTTCTAAAGACATGAAAAACTCAGGCCCAAGTATGCTTCATCTACCAAAAATAACCAATATACTTATATCCAGATTTGTTTATAGACTAGAAAAATTCATGGCATGTGTAAATACAAAATATACATAAATGTGTAAAGTAATAGCAAGTATCCATTCCGTAAAAAATGAAAGAAAAGACACTTATGAGAAAATGCAGTTCTGTTTGAATAATTATGACTCAAACCACAACATTGTCTTCATTATTAGTTCTCTTTGTTTCAGTCTTGAATCTCAATTCATATATTATACTAAAACATAACCTTTGTGTCCAAACGAACACTCAACTTGTAAAGGCAAACACAAGAGAAGAGGCTAGAGGCTATCACTCCATAGCAATGGAATGTATTTTGTTTAAACTAAGCATCTGAAAATAAAAATATGCCTTTGAACAGTTGCTAAAAGTGAGTCAGTGCCACAGATCACCTTGTCAGTGCTTTGACAGGAAAGCTGACATTTAAAGGTGAGTTCCAACCGTTTCCTTAATTTATAGTGTAAGAATTCTGTAGCCACCTGTCTAAGGGAAGCAACCATGCAGTGTTTATTGGTCCCCAAGCACTTTTGTCACCCGTCTTGTTAGACCTCTTGTACCAATCAGCATTTCTGGTAGAATCTAAGAAGTTATAATCACCTATTTTTTTTCTTTTCCCAATCTTTGTATCAGATAATTTTACCTAAAATCTGAATAGGTAAACAAATAAAAACCCTTAATAACTGAAAAGCCAATATACCTGGTTTGACTATTGTTTACATTATTACTCTATCATAAAAAAAAAAAAAAACTTGCCCTCTTAGGGTTTTAATTACTTTCAACAGAAATAAGTTTTTGTAGGTCTTACATAACATTTCAACTGATTTAACAATCATATTTGGAATACTGTTAATAAATCAAGCATCATAGGCCCTGTCTGTAGCCTCATTCTCGTCTAATTTTATAGTATTTATCAGGTATCTTTCCTCTTGGTGCACCTTTTGATATTTTGCCATTTACTAGCTATGTAAACAAGGTCAAGACTCAACAAGTTCTAACAAAGCTTGACTTAACTAAGGCTCATATTTAAGCATTAGAAAAATAGACCCAATTATACCACCCCCCAAGGTCATTTAAAAAAAATAAATCCAGTTAAATATAAACTCTCATAGCCAAGCACCTTGCATACAGTAAGTGCTAAAAAAATGTTATTTTCTGTCTCCTCTCCATTTTTACTTCTATCTTTCATTCATTACTAAAGACATAATAACCCTCAGGTTGGAACTAATAGGAAGTAAACAATTCAGTCTCTTTCATTCATTTACTTATAGATCACAAGTTGATCAGCTGTCATTTCACATTATTATCTTTTTGCTTCTTAGCAGTGGGAGAGCTTTTACTCTTTCTTAGGTTTTAAGAGTCTTAGAGTTAGGTTCAATGTAGTAGTGTTTCTTAAGAATATATGCTACATTATCCTAGATATAGTTCCTAGTTTTTTTGTTTGTTTGTTTGTTCTGTTGTTTGGTTTATCTTGTCTTTGAAAAAAGATGGTTGCAAAGTAGAAAACATGACATAAAAGAAATATTCGGTTTTGTGAGCTAAGAAATGTAGGGAAGAAGTGTATGTCAGTGTTTCTGAGTTACTGAAGATAACTTTTTTTTTCCCTCATCTAAAACACCCTTAACTTATATGGCACACACTTTAATCTTCTAATATTTAAAGTGTTCATGATAAGATTGGATAGAATAGGGTTGGAGAGAGACATCAATCATAATTCTAAGACTGAATTTCCTTAATCTACTTTATACTTTAATCATGGCAGGAAGAGTTTGTTATATAGCCAAGTGGGACACCTTTTCACAAAGGCCTCAAAATAGTAAAAAGATATATATCTACATTCAACTGAATCTCAATGTATTCTATGTGAAAACACTTTTAGCAGTCTTCATGGATAGGTTACCTAAATCAAAGACATTAAACACTATTTAAAGCAGTGGAGACAGAGTTCTCCCATGAATATGTGATATCAGTGGTATATTACAACTTCTTGGTCTAGCGACTAGAGAAGAGTTAGAGAAGTGAACTAAGTGGTAAGCATAACATGAATGACTTGCATGTTGGCTGACTGATTGATTGATTGATTGATTGTACATAGAGAGCTCATGTGAATTTGGTTTCTATCTATAAATTGAGATAAATTATGCTTTCTATCAAAAGCAATCATTCCTAAAATCAACTTTGTTTTTATTGATGTAGAAAAGTTGGAGATCCTTACATTATTTTTTTCAAAAGTTATCTTCTCTTATTAATAATAAGTCATAATCTGGGCACCTGGGTGGCTCAGTCGTTTAAGCGTCTGCTTTTGGCTCAGGTCATGATCCCAGGGTCCTGGGATCAAGCCCTGCATCAGGCTCCCTGCTCTGCAGGAAGCTTGCTTCTCCCTCTCCCACTTCCCCTGCTGTGTTCCCTCTCTCGCTGTGTCTCTCTCTGTCAAATAAATAAAATCTTTAAATAATAATAATAATAATAATAAGTCATAATCTTCTTGCAGAGAAAAAGTTTAATTTGCCTCCTAAAGTTGTGAATGACTGACTTTTGGACTTAATTCTAATTTGTTCTTGAGGTACATACATTATTTTTAGGAGATTACTTCTCAGAATTCAGATTCATGGCAGATAATAATATATATAACATTATAATAGCATAATAACTGGTGCAATGAAAGGTTTTAACAAAATACATTCAAATAAAGCAAACCAAATAAAAATTGATCTTTAAAGCCAGAATTCCCCAGGGCAAGGAAATTGAAACCAGAAAGAAAATAGAAAGGGGGAAGGATAAAAGGAAACTATTTTTTAATTAGTTGCCAGTTCATTTCTACGGACTATACTGGGCATTCCCCATATTTTTATTTAATTTAGCTTTGTAACTGTTCCACATATTTTATCTTGTTGAGCTATTTTACTATTTAAGTAAATTAAGGTTTATTTAATTTAAATAGTTATTTGAAGATAGGATAGAGCTGAGTGTTCAAGACAGTGCTCATAAATTCTTTGTAGGGTTCTTTGTCCCACTTTGTATTATATAAAACTCTCTTCTAGAAGGATGGTTGATGACCAGGAAATGGTCTGCTTTTTGGCATCAAGTTCTTGATAATGTAGCTGAGTCAATTCAATACAACTAGTCTTTAATTAAGTGCTTGGTTTGTTCTTGTGGGGGTTGAGTGACATCAGTGAACAAAGCAGACAGATTTTTTTTTCCTCCTGTGGAACTTACACTGTAATGGAGAGAGGGAAAAAAATCAATAATAAACATACTAAATGAGCATAGTATATAATCTAAAAGAGGATACTGAGCACTATCCAAACATGAAGTGGAGTGGAAAGCCCTGTGTCAGGCTCCCTGCCAAGTGGAGTCTGCTTGAGATTTTTTACCCTTCCCTCCCCTTCCCCCTCTGCTCCTCACCCCACTTGTGCTCTCCTGCTCTCTCTCTCTAAAATAAATACATAAAATCTTTAAATATATATATATTTATATTTATATATAGAAAAGAAAGAAAAGAATAAAAGATCATTTGCATTTATGTCATCGAGTACTGATAATGGTAGCCCTTTGAATTATGAATTAATTTAGAATTTTATATAGTACTAGAAATCTCTGTAAGCATCTTTGTTTATCTACATCTAAAAATGTCATTTGGATGTGTGTGTGTGTGTGTGTGTGTGTGTGTGTGAAATTATACAATCTGACCTACATTCTGTCTTTCTTACCATCACAGGTTTTTGTTTTTTTGTTTTTTGTTCTGTTTTGTTTTGTTTTTGGTGCACCACAATTTTTGTATCCACCAACAGTTTTCATTGCTTTATTTAAGCAATAAATATTCTAATATGCCAGGAATTTTTTCTAACAGCTTTGCTTGTATTAACTAATGTAATACACATAACAATTTTCTAAAGAAGATATAGTTTTGATCCCCTTTTAAAAACAAAGAAATTCAACCACAGAATGGTTATATAATTTGTTGAATTTCACATAGCTAGAAAATGGAGGAACCAAAATTTGAAACAAGATAAGTTCTGATTCCAGAGTCAATATTTTATTAGTCTAGCTGCCTTTCAAAAATATTAAGAACATTAAATATTGAATACTAAACTAAATTCAACTTATTCTTTAAATTAGCACTTATATAAGTTTTGATAATGACCAAAGAAATAATTTTTATTCATCCTAGTATAAAAAAATCCTAAATTGCATAATTTATGTTCATATAGTTATCTCTTTCCATTAAAAAATTATGGTATTCCATTCTCTTTATACACCATTATTTAGGGTAAACTATATCTTGATTATTTAGCTAATAGGTGGATATGGTAACTGACAAATGGTCAGAGTTACAGAAATTCTGCTTCTGCTAATCATTCTCATTTTGCCAGTGGCAAACATCTGTTCACACCTGTCATCACTGATATCAGTTATTTTGTTAATTTTTCTTGTTTTAGTGTTCTCCACAGAACATTGTTGGTCATGTGATGTCTATCATAATTTGGTTCTGATGCCCCTATATGGTGAACTTTTGTTTCACTTTTTCTCCTTTATTAGGGTCATTAGAGTGAAGATAGTTGTTTTTTCACCAGACAACTGATCTGCTACTTCCTATCTGTCACAGTGTCATAAAATAAATTTAACAAAGCCCAAATTATGACCTCTATACAGTAAAAAGAAACAAATTAGGACATTATTAAAATAAATTAGAAGAAGAGAGAGAGAAAGAAAGAGAGAGAAATGATTCAATTGGGTGATAAGGAATATTATGTTCAATGAACACAGGGTTAATGTATAGATCATGATAGTCATAACTAACAACCACAGCTCAAGTTGATCAAATATTTACCTCTCTGAGGCTCATACATCTATTCAAAATACACAACCTACAAGGAAAGTTTTTTTCCACTTTGTCATCGAGCTGTTCATAAAAAAGTATTGCATATAAATTTTTTAAAAAATTGCCTCTTATAGAACGTTTAAGCATTCCTTAATGCTTTAGTACAATCAGTTATTATCATGTACTTGAATACAGATCAATCAAAATCAAAACCTAGAGTTTTCTGTCAAGTTTTCATGCAGTCCATTAGAATTTAAAAATGATTTGAAGCAAAAACTTAGCAAATCTATAAAAGGTATCTAAAATGTCATGAGATTTGTGTAACTCCAGAACATTGCAAGACTTGTATTTTAACCTATTTCTAGGTTTCAAAGAAAAGAGACACTTTTAAATTTAAACTGGGGACTTTTATTTCAGTCAAGTTGGAACAATAGAAATTGGATTTATACTCTCATCTAAAACACCAAAAAATACACAAAATACAGCACACAATGCTTTTTCATATATTGGACACCACACAAGGCAGACAAATGATCCCTGAGAGAAGAGAAAGGAAAGAGTGAATCACTATGATGCCCAAGTTACTGCCTTGGTAGAGTTAGGAGGCTGACATCTGGCAATGTCGCTGAGTTGAGGAGAGGAACCTCAGAATCTAGAGATGACAGGAGGATATAATCCACAGAATAGAGTACTAAAGGGGAGAGAGAAGCATGGAGAAAAACTTTGTTCTGCTTAAAGAATGTGTCCTAAGGCATCTGGCCAACCTCACTGTTCTATTTCTGATGGGGAAGGAATGGGGTCTTGGTTGTAGCATAAGAGGGTGCATACATACTATTTCCTTGTGTTGGCTGTGGGACAGGACCTCTTGACCTTAATGAACCAATGCTCACTGTTGAAGCTGATCTTGCCCTGTATCTTCCCTATGTGACTGAAGTGCTGATCCATCTAGTGCCTATGTGATTCCTGTCTTTTTTGGTGAACTGACACCTGCAAAACATGCAGTGTGTTGACATCATGGGACTGCTGTTTTGGTGGTAGTCAACAAGTGTCACTTGCAAGCCACAACCTGACAGATTTAAAATGCTGAGTAAGCCAGGAATGAAGGCAGAAAGTCAGGAAGGTCACATAATCAACTTGCTTATAACCAACGCTAAAGAGAAAATCTTGAAAGCAACTGGATGGGTAGAGGTGGCTATGATGTATAGGAGAACAAAAATAAAATGCCAGCAGACATCTTGATGGATAAAAGGCAAGCAAAAATAGAGAAGCAACATTAAAGTACTAAACGAGCACATCTTTCAACCTAGGACCCTATACCAAGAAAATTATCCTTATAAACAAGATGAAATAAAGACTTTATCAGATATAAAAAACTGAAAAAGTCAGAATCAGAGACATGCTCTACAACAAATGTTCCTAGCTAGAAAAGAAATCACACTAGATGTAACATCCAGTTTAGAAAATAGGTAGAAGTAAAATACATGAGGACACAGTGCAAAAGACTGAGAGAGGGGGATTGGAAATGTACTGTAGTAATATATATATTTTTAAAGATTTTATTTATTTATTCATGAGAGACAAAGGGAGAGAGAGAGAGAAGCAGAAGGAGAAGCAGGCTCCCAAGGAGCAGGGAGCCCGATGCGGGACTCGATCCCAGGACACTGGGATCATGACCTGAGCTGAAGGCAGATGCTTAACGACTGAGGCACCCAGGCACCCTGTAGTAATATTTTTATACTCTATGTGAATATTACTTGAAGGTAAACTATGATAAATTATAAATGCACACTATGAATCCCAAAGCAATTGCTCAAAAAAAGCAAAGTAAAAAATAATAGATAATTAACAAAGAAGATAACATAGAATCATATTTAATTAATCAAAAAGAAGGAAGAAAAAAGAACTAAGAGCAAGTAGATAAATAGAAAAAAAAAAAAAAAACAAGATGGTAGATTTAAATCCACACCTATCCCTAACCATTTAAATCCATTTAAAGGGCCAAAATGCACCAATTAAAATAGAAATTACCAGGATAAAAAAACCCAACACCTAACTATATGCTGCCTTAAACAACAACAACCAAATCAAAAACAAAAATCTCAAAATACTTTAAATATGAGGACCCATGTAGGTTAAACATAAAATAATGGAACCCAGTGTGTCAAGGAAAACTAATCAAATGGCAGCTGGAGACTCTATTAGTACCTGTGGTTGACTGACCTTAGGTTGGCAGACCCATGGAGTGACTCTATTAGTACCTTTAGTTTGACATCACCCCATGATCCCCACCCCCTGATATCTGCATTCACCCCTAGAGTGTGGGCAGGACCTGGAACTTGTCTTATCAAACAGAAAATGTCAAACATGAAAGAATTTTGCATATGTAATTAATCATCAAAATGTTTCAGTTGATTGTGAGGTAACCAAAAGGGTGATCTTTCTGGGTGGTTCCAACTCACAGTGGAAGTGCTAAGCCTTACTTGAAGAGAGTGGCCCTCCTTGAGAGCTTGATGGAATGAGTGGCCATGTTGCAGAAGCCTGATAAAGCAGATTTCATAGCAAAAATATTATCAGAGATAAGATTAATTCTTAAGGAACCAATTCAGCAAGAAATCATAAAGATCCTAACTCTCTAATATCTTAATATTAGAGCTTTAAACTATATCAGGCAAAAGCTGATAGAAATGCAAGGAGAAACTGAAAAACACATATAATTTTAGTTGGAGGTTTTACCCAAGAGAAATGAAAGCACATGTCCATACAGAGACTTGTACATAAATGTTGATAGCAACTTTATTTGTAAAAGCCCCAAACTGGGAACATTTCTAATGGCCATAAACACGTGAATGCATAAGCCACCTGGGGTATATCCCTACCATGAAATTCTTTTCAGTCATAAAAAGTAATAAACTACCAATACACACAGCAACAAGGATGATCTCAAAATAATCATCATGAATAAAAAAAGCAAGGCAAAAAAGAGTACCTAATATATGATTCCATTAAAAAAATTAAAATTCTAGAAAGGGAAAACTAATGAAGAGTTACAGAAAGTCTATCAGAGTTGTTTGGCAATAAATGAGGGTATAAGGAAGAAGGGGAAGGAAGCACCATAAAGAGGTAGGAAGAACTTTAGCGAGTGATGAACATGTTCACTTTTTTAATTTTGTTGATGGTTTCATGGGTACATACTTGTGTCAAAACTTATCAAAACTTATTTAAATGTGCAGTTTATTGAATATCAATTATACCTCCATTAAGCTATAAGAATTTAAATTGGAGTAAATTTCATTGTAAAATCAGAGTGTACTTGTAAAGAATTGATTTCTATCTTTCTAATCAAGTAACTTTGATGTACTTATAACTTATCCAATATATTATAGTTTGGAAGTAAAAAAATTCAAAATGATGAAAATAAAAAAAATCTAAATGAAATAGTAGATACAATTCTCTGGCCAATTAATATTTCAACAGAAACTCTTTGGTTTATCTTTCTTTTTTTCTTGTTCATCTGTATTTTTCAAATACAGATAAAAAGAAATACAAATTTAAAAAATTCTCACCCTGTTTTTCAGTACTATGTAATACCAGAGAGATTTTGCAATCTCTTGTTTTATTAGTAGACAACATCCTCCAAAAACATAGTAGTGTCATATTTTCTTGCGACAAAAACTTTATTATTTTACTTTGCTAAGAACATGGCTTCCACATCTAATGTCTATAATCTTTTCCTGCTTAAATATATTAAAACAATTGCAAATAATTAAAAGAACCTGTAACAAATGAAATATGAAATTACCTTGTTCCATAAATGCTATCTTGAGTTGTATTTAGAAATTAAGAAAGTAGATATTTTCCATTTAACAAGTTTATGTGACTACTCTAATGGGAGAGATTGTAAAAAGGGAACACAGTCATCTCTGCTTCCGTGGTGGCAGAGAGGGCCTTGCTCATATTAAGTGCTCTAAATCTTCCCCATTGTATGGCATAGACTTGAGGGTCAAGGGAGAGGTGGCCACTGGTAGTCTTATTGCTTTATTTGGTACATAACCCATCTTATTGCTTGATCTGGTACACAACTCAAGCATAATAAAAAGGGCATTAAGCATCAGCTTTTCTTTTGCAAAGGAAAACTATGAAGACACAATATTGAGACTGAAATATTTCTTACATCTATCATGGAAGAGCTACAGGGAGCCCATATAATGATGTGGTCCTAAAAGAGAAAGAAAACTTCATAGCTATGTGTGTTCCTTTTAGAATGTTCCTTCAGAGGGCCTGATTCTTCTAACAGAGCTCAGGTCCTATCTGCTCATTGGCTATGGAGTTATACAGTACCTCTTTACCCGACATGCCCCCTAGATTGCAACACACTGTAAGTACTGCATTATCCTTTCTTTCTGAGTGCATGCAGAGAAAAACTATTTAAAAGTTGCTGTTACTTGGAGGGAAAACATCAGAAAATAGTCTTTTCTCTTTTACAAGCAATGACTTGAAATTTTTTTTAAACACCTAACAATGTTTCGCATTATCGTGTTATATTTTGCACTCTAAATATTATAAAAATAAAAGCTAAATCAGTACATTGGGCAATATGATAGAGCATTTTGTCTTTAAGGAGATGCAGATTAGCATTCCCTGGCAATGTGCATTATGTATTAATTGTCTATACTGGAGCTTTTAAATTCTGGGCTTTCCTCTTATCCCTGTGACATATGAGTCCAATAGACATTGTTTCAGCTAGTTGTCCTCTGGCCACAAGAAAAATTAAAATACAAACCTTAAATAATTCATCACTAAATACAAATGAGTATGTGATATTCATGGTCATGCTCTGAAATACTGACAGAGGCTTTTCTCTAAATAATCCTCCAGCAGCCTTAGTTGTTCAGCTGGTATACTTAGCTCACATGCAGTCATGAGGGCCAGATGTCCCTTCTCTAAGGAACTGACCACCGCGGTCATTGAGTATTACAAGCTGTGCTATTTGATCTCATTTAAGAACCACAGAGCTAGATCCATTCGTTAATATAAAATTGCCCGGTTTTAGAGTCCTTTACTTGTAGACATATTTCCCAGAAAAGACCTTAAAATTGCTTGCCAGTGGAAATAAGGGGCTATAATTAGTGAAATAAAAATAGTTTTCATAAACATTGACATATACAGTGATTCTTGCCTTTTAGTTCGTGGAAAATACATCAAAAACTAATGATATACTATATGGTGACGAACATAAGAGAAAAGAAAAACCAAATAAATAACTCTAAAAAAAAAAAAAAAAAAACCTTCCTAGGAATCAGTTTGGGGATTTCTTTTAGAAACGATAATGGGATCTTTAAATTTCCAATGTGTCCTGTCTACATGATTACTGTAAGTTGTTCACTCAAATCAGATCAAGAACTAAACACCAGCTTCCAGTTAATCATTTCTTGGTACTGACCATGAAAAAGCTAGAAGCTTTACTGAGTTACATTCCATAAAACTGGATTCTTGTCCTTCATTCTAGGTTGAAATGTTAAATAACAATGAAGAGATGTTGGCCCCCTGCCCCATTCTGTATTTTTTTCTAAAAGAAATTAACATGCTTCCCTCTATTATGTCTGTATGAATATTTTAGCGGTTGATTCCAACATTGCATTTAGTTGTATTAAGAAAGTATCAAGCAAATGTAAAGCCAAGAGAAGTAGAGAAATATGCTCATCGACATAATAAGGCCATATGTATTGCAATACAGTTCTCCAAACGTAGAATATGCAACATATATATTTTTGTGTAACTTATTCCTTTTTGCATATTAATTGTGCCAATAGTTTGACATAATTGAACTATGACTGCGGAATCAAAATAAGTTTATATTTAAGTGGGTGGATCTACTGCTATATACTTTTGAAATAATCCTTTAAAATATGTTTCGTTTATAAGATTTCTACTGATATGTGTACATGAAATTGTACAGCCAAGAAAATGCAATCAAACTATTAAGCTTAAAACTTCCATTGAAGTTATCTACATTCTAGAACTGAACTCATTTTTCACCCATATTTTTCTGTTTATCTACTCTGACTTCCAGTAAAATTCTTTGAAGGAATATCTCTGGTTTTCCTCTTCCTATTCTCTAGGAACATACTCTAGTCAGGCTGTTGCCTGCTCCACCCCCAATTCTACCAAAACTTCTCTGTACAAGGGTGAGAGTTTCTTCTCCATGTTTCTAAATGCACTGGTCAATTTTCCACTTTCAGTTTAGTTGATCTAGCAACAGCATTTGAGTTAGCTTTCCGACCTCCTTGATATCGTCTCTTCTCTAGCTTTTCAAGACCCCACTCCCTCTAGGTTTTCTACCCACTTCCCACTCACTTCTCCTTGTTCTCAATTGCTGATTCTTCCTCTTTTCCCAGACTTCATAATGTAGGTGCCCAGAAACGGTCTTCTATGGTTCTTTTATTCTTGGTGATCTTGTCCAGGATCACGACTTTACATACCAATTGCCAATATCCCAACAGCACTGAAACTCCCTCTCTAACCCAGACTCCCTAGGTATTCAGCCACCTATTTGATTTTTCCTCAGGAATATTTCGTGTCACCTCAGATTTGACAATTCAACACCAAACTCATAATTCCTACAAACCTGCTCATCTGTGGTATTAATGATGAGTAATCTCAGTTAATGGCAATTTCAGTATTCTAATAGTTCAGAACAAATGATTTAGAATCATTTTTTAATTTTTCTTTGGTTCTCAGACTATGCCCAGCTCACCAAAAATCCTATATATTTAGAATATGACTATTGTTTACTGCTTTTCTGAGCCATCACTACTTCTAATCTGGATTTGTGTTATGGGTTTCTCAAGGTATAGTGTTTCCTCCCTACAGTTGAATCTCAACAAAGTCCTTTTAAACCAACTCTTACCCTTAAAATTCTGCAGTGGCATCCCAATGAACTCAAAGTAAAAGACAAAATGCTTATATGGCCTACATGACCCTACGTGATATATATTCCCCACTTCCTTGATTATCTCTCTGATTTATCCTCTACTTTAAAAAAAAAGATTTATTTATTTGGGAGAGAGAGAGAGAGATCACGCAAGCAGGGGGAGAGACAGAGAGAGAGGGAGACAAGCAGACTCCCTTCTGAGCGGGGAGCCCATTGCAGGGCTCGATCTCAGGACCCTGAGATCATGACCTGAGCTGAAACCAAGAGTTGGATGCTCAACAAACTGAGCCACTCAGGTGCCCCACAAATATATTTTTAATGGTTTCCAATAGTATATTCTCAAAACACAAAGTGATCTTAATAGTTAAGGTAGAAAAGTTAGGATTTTTTTATGACCTATGAAATTTTCTGCGAAAACATTAAACACTCTCCTATTGCTGGTTCTCAATGTATAGGGAAATGAAAAAAATTATAAAAATAACATATATTTAGTGTACCTTAAGGAAAAGCATCAGAAACATTGAGAATTAAACTATTTTATGTCTTTGTAAAAAAGTTATTAAGAGCAGTTTGAACAGTGCTAGCCTTCTCGTTATATAACTTATGATATAAAGACAAACTGTCCCATTTCTAAGTTTGGATCAACATGCAATATTTTATGCTTTGCATTTCCAATGTCATAAAATATCTCTGAGTTCCTTTAATAAGAATATTTGCTATGTTACTTCCTCTGGGATATCTACATCCCTTTCTTCACAACCATCTCTCTCATTGTGTCTAAGTATTTCTGAATTTTATTACATAATTGTTAAAGTATTGAAGACACCTTAGCGTCTCCCTCCAGCCAACTTAATAGTCTTCAAGCCTTAACAAGCACCCTTAGCCCGTGTGATTGATTAAACCTTTATACATCTATAGATCATGCATTCTTTCTTAAAAAATAATAGAGCCCTTCTGCACATCACCAGACCCTCTTGCACAACTGCTCAATGCCTACCCACACCCCCCTCCCACTGTGGCACCAAGGAACCAGACCCCCTAGCACAACCTCAGAGCACAGAGAAAATATCTGTAGCTGGTACCTTCAAGTCTGCACCTAATCAAGAAATGTTGCAGATCACTGTACTCCCTTTACTGATTAGCTCCCCTAAACTCCATTAGAAACCCCTGGGCCAGGCAGAAACTGCAGAGTTGGTCTTTTTGGACAAAAATCTGCATTCTCCTCAGGGGGCGGTCTCCTGAATAAAGCTCATACTCCTTTCCAATCAAATTGGCTTCTCAAGTGATGAACAGTGGAACTCGGGTTTTGGTAACAGTATCTCCATATGTTAGGAACTATTAATATCCTGATTTTCTTAGTGAGGAAACTGAAGTACAGAGTCATTAAATAAGTAAATACATACATACATACAGAGAGACAGAGAACCTTCTTAAAACTCCAGCAGTTTAACCCTAGAGCAGAGCTCCACCTGGCCACACTTCAAATACAGGTGATTGAAACATTAACACCTGGACTCAGCACTAGACCAATAAACTTGAAATTCCTGGATGTGGGTTTCAGGCATTGGTGTGTTCCAGAGCTTCTCAGTTGAGTCTAACAGGAAGTCACGGCTGATGATTACTGTTTTTGATCCTCCATGCTTAACCAATAAGCCTTAGTAGCATTAAAAACAAAAAGTGATGGGTGCCTGGATGGCACAATCAGTTAAGCATCCAACTCGGTTTTGGCTCGGGTCATGATCTCAGGGTCCTGGGATGGAGCCCCACATCGGCTCCACGCTCAGCATGGAGTCTGCTTAAGACTTTCTCTCCCACTCCCTCTGCTTCTTCCCAATTTGCATACATTTTCTCTCTCTCTCAAATAAATAAATCTTAAAAAAAAAAAGATGAAAACAGACTACAATAGTTCCTCCTTATCAGTGGGAGGATACGTTCTAAGACCCCCAGTTCTAGCTTGAAACCATGGATACTACGAACTAAACCTAAAATATATATTTTTCCTATACATATGAACTTATGAAGTTGTGTTGATCTGAGATGATAAAATGCCTTTGTGATGAGATGAAGGGAGGTGAATGACATAGGCACTGTGACGGGCTTTAGGCTCCTTCACTGACCTTCTGAGGATAAGTCAGAAGGAGAATCATCTGCTTCCAGACCGCAGTGGATCACGGGTAACTAAAACTGCAGAAAGTGAAGCCATGAATAAGAGGGAAGTACTGTATTCAGTAAGTGGTGTCCAAACAGTTGAAAAGACGTAAGGTTAGATCTCTATCCGATGCAATTCCCCTCCAAAATTCCCAATAGTTTAATAACTCAAGGTAAAAATTGTCACTATGTAGTTTAAATATAAAAGAAGAATAGGTAAGGTTAGGATAGGGCAGAAAGGAAAAAACAGAAGGCAAGGTAAAAAAAAAGTAAACAGACCCCAACACCCAAAATTTGCCTGCAAAATAGAACCCAAATCATTGGGCACACACAATTTTTATTACTTACTGTCATTAAATGTATTAATTTCTCAATCTTTGTCTTATGGAGTCTCTGTCATGAAGACAGGCTCTAGGTAAAACAACCCTATACCATGGCTCCTCTGGGGATTCGTCTCAGCTAGCCTGAGTCATGCTGCATTATATCGTATCAAGCAGTGTCTTAACACACCACGAATATTGTGATCAGATTTTTGATTATTTAAAAGTTCTGCAATTTGGCAACTTGAAAGAAAACTCCTCTTTTCTTCATTCTAAGAAGCCTCAAATTCTACCAAGAAGCCTTTCTAATATTTGTTAAGTAGAAATGCATTTTGTTCTGTACTATTCTTTTAACAATTGTGAATATTCAGCTTTTTAATTTTTTTATAATACTCATTCTCGAAAAAACAGTGCCCTTGCCAAAATCTCCAGAACAAATCAGTGTGAATAATGGAGAAGAATGTGTTCACTGCAGTTGCTATAGTAAATGAAGGGTTTGGACCTTGTCTAGTGCAATAATATCTCAATAATTAATAAGATAGTCACACATATTTGATATAAATAATATGTAGGTATGTTTTTATCAAATATCACAGAAAATAAGGAATTTGTTGTCTTCACATCTTTACATTTACACTATGGACTATAATTAAACTATACATTTAAGTACAAGGTTGAAACAGATCCTTTATTTTTATAGTTTTGTTCTTAATTCCAGACAATACTGTGGAGGGGGAATAATGTTCCAGTGAGCTGCACTCTATAACTAAAGCAAATTTTTGGTTTAAGAATATTATAGGGGCATCTGGCTCGCTCAGTTGATGAAGCATGTGACTCATGATCTTGGAGTCGTGAGTTCAAGCCTTATGTTGGACATAGAGCTTACTTAAAAATATATATATATATATTGAGAATTATCAAGTTAAACATAAAGGCAGTATTTTACATTGTTTCAATAACATTTTGATTATGTACTCTCTAAAAGATACCACATTATCTACTTTAGGTAGTGGTTCAAAACATTTTTGTCTGTTTCAACACATCTACTAGTCACTAATTACATATACGGTACACTCCAGTAGGTAAACCAAGATTTACTTTTCAAGGGTGCAAAAAAGACAAAACAAACTTATGAGGTAGTTGTGGGAAGTTCCTGCCCTACTAAAACGTAATGACCTCTTCAGCCTCTGCCTACACCTCTGAGATAAGAACCAAATTTTCAGGACCCATATGAGTGAACAAGGCAGAGAGCCTATCAAGGAATATGTAAAATATCTCACAGTGCCTCCTAGTGATTGCCAGCAGTGCTGATCTTTGGTAAATATCCTGCCATCCAATGCTTTGCATTGGAAACCACATAACGCTGAAGAGACTTCTAAACTGGGAGGCTTATCAACTTACAGAAGAAATGAGTGCACAGGAGATGCACAATATGCATACAGTTAGTTATCATAGGATTACAGGCTTACAGAAGCAAAGGAAATTCAGAAGACCAATTCATCCCAAACTTTTGTTTTACAAATGAGAGAAACAAAACAAAAAGGAGGCCAATGATTTGTCTAAGGCCATATGGCTAAATAAGTGGCAGCAACAGGACACAAACCAGTCACATCCCAACTCACAGCTACACTGTGAGTGAGTCATCTACTATGGCAGTCATGCTATCTTTGGATCAGCAACCAAGAACAAAATGCAGCTGTGAAAAGTTAAGCAATTTTCTGCCCATACCAGTCACTGACAAAGGCTTCTGCTTTTTGGTATATCAATTATACCTCGACAAAGCTGTTTAAAAAAAACATTTCTACTTGGTAGAAAATCCTACATTATTCAAGTCTGATACATTATTATGTCAGACTTACTAAGATCAACATGCTACCATGTGCTTACTTTATGTCAGATAATAACTGGGGAAAATTTTATACAAATGAGTAGAAATCTAAAATTCTATACTAGGATAATTTCTATTTCTATACTATAATTACACTTATTAAAATTATGTCTGCTTTCAGAATATACTCATATGCCTACTATTGCCAAGGTCCATATACTGCCATTGGCAGTATTTTCCATAAATATTTACAAGATTATTTCATTATCTCATCTTATTGTGAGAAAAAACTAAAACCTGAAGATGTCAAAAAATTCTCTGAAATCACCCAAATTTTAGTAGCAAGACATGGTTTTATCTCTAAGTTGTCTGATTCCAAACTCAAGGATACTTTTTCCTAAGACAGAGGTAAAGAAACTAATGAAGTATTGTATGGTGACTAACATAATAAAATTAAATTAAATTAAAAAAGAACATTCAAAAAAAATTAAACATATCCGCAAAGGAAATATGGGAAAATTTTATGAGTGATTTAATTTTTCTCTATATTTCTAAGTTCTTTTGTACTAAATGGGGATGAAAGGAGATGAAAGGATTTACCACGTCGAAGAGCCTTTGTTTTTCAATGCTATGATGGAGAGACACTTTACAGAACTCATCTTTTAAAGAACACTTTTTTTTTTTGGCTACTGTTGTTGATGTGATTATTTTACCTGCTCAGAAACCAATGGAAAGCAACAATGCTTTCTTTTTCTGTCTTTCCTACTATAACCTATTCTTACTGGTTTTTTTTTCACCTTACAGCTGTAATGAAAACCAAATTTATACTTTGCCAGGAGCACAAGAATAAAGATTTTGAAAAGAGATTATTATGTTTATGATAGGAGTGTAAGCAAATTATATTAGCACTAGGATTAGAAATTTTAGGAATTGGGATGCCATGTAAACATTAATTGTCAATAATTTGTACTTGGGTATTCTACAGCATTCTAGGATGATTACAGCAGTAATGTTTTCTGTTTAAGTGCTTCGATATTTCCCTATCTGGAGTAATAATTTTGTATTATACACATGATTAACTGAATGAAATACCTGCTGTATATCAGCTTCATTTTTTGCTACATCCTTACTAGAATATATTTGAGAATTATTGGTTAATTTTAAATAAATTTTAATATATTGCAAAAAAATCAAAATATATTCAAAATAGTATTCTATTCTCATTCCTCAAAATAATAACTCATGTTTTCTTATGCTCATATGTTTTATAGTATTACTGAATTTCTAAAATATGTATAATTTACAGAGTGAGAGATCTGGTTTATGAGAATATGAGTTCTTCATTAATCATGCATAACCATGCTATTAGTGTTTTTTTTCACGAAGTGAGCACTTAAGTAATTCAATGTATTCTAATTCTACAATGACAATAATATGGCTATAGGGATTTTCTTTAAAGGTACATTTTCAGAATACAACTATTATGTGACTGAAAGATCTTTATGACACAAAATAATGGATACCAAAAGATACTTTGGTGTTAGTCTCAATTAAAATCACTTATAGTGTTCTTATGAATACTATTATTAATAAGTGAGTAAAACTGAATTACTGACAATACTAACACTTCACTGTCTAGAATAAGTAGTGGATTTACCATTAGGTAGGTGCTTAAATTATGCTATATCAAGGTGTTCAACATTCAAGGGATGCAGTCAACGAGTTAGATAGACATGGAGGCAATCATCACATAGCCTGTCTGTGCTGTGGCTGAGCTCAGGCTCTATAACCATAGGACCTTGTTGCACTACTTGTCAATTGTGACTATAGGTAAGTCAATCAACCTTTCTGTGTCCCAATTTCCTCCTCTATAAAATTGAGCTAATAATCATAATGCCTACCTCAGAAGCTGTTGCACTAAATAACTTAATATAGGGGAAATGACTGTACATAGAAAATATTCAATAAATGATTGTAGTGGTTTGGACACAAATGTTTTGGACACAAAATGGTTTGGACACAAATGTTTTGGACACAAAACATTGAAGAAGTCCTTTTCTAAGTTTATATTGGATGATTAATACTTTAATCATTGTTTCACACTGACTTTTGAGATTTTTCTGAGTATTATATTTTCCTGGGGTGGGGAGGCATTGTAAAGACTGCTTTACTTGTGAAATATGCAACATGCTCTACAGAGAGACAGTTTTTTTTTTAAGATTTTATTTATTTATTTGAGAGAGAAGGAGAGACAGTAAGAGGAGAGGGAGAAGCGGGCTCCCTGCAGAGCACAGAGCTCAATGTGGGGCTCTATCCCAGGACCCTGGGATCATGACCTGAGCCAAAGGCAGATGCTTAACTGACTGAACCACCCAGGCGCCCCTACAGAGAGACAGTTTTATTCATGTGTGTTATAGGAGAAAAACTTCTATACAATTAGAGACTTACTACATATTTCACCTCTAGCTAAAACAATTATCTAAACTAGTAAAACACTCTTTGGTCATATTCGGCAGGAACTTCCCCTGAAGGACATAAAAAAAAAAAATGCACTGAATGCTAGAATACTTTTATTTTACTTCATTTTAATGTATTTATACATATTTTTTGCCTCATAGGTTGTTCTTAGGGAGAAGAGAAGTCTACATTTAATTAAAAATGGCCTTTAAGGCATTTTTTCCAGAAATATTTATAAACGTGGGACACTGTTCAGAAGAGAGTCCTTTGTGATAATTATATTCTCCATGAATGCTGATTGAACTAATTAAAAACTGCAAGTCTTATCAAGATTATTTATTGAAATCTATTTGGCAGCTTTCATTACTTAACATAGCTCAGTAGTTTATGCTTTTGTACTCATTTAAAAATGGTAGCAGTATTTCAAGTAAAGAATGAAAGTTGAGAAATGTTTGATGAGCAGATAAAACCATTATCTGATCCTTTGTACCTCAAAAAATGACTCAATGGCTAAGTCCGTAGAGTATAAAATAGCTTTTAAATCACCTAGTAATTTAATTTGTATTTTACTTTTATTATCTGGAAATATGCATTAGGTAACAACTACTCAGCTTCCTATTTCAATTCGTTCTCATCAGTTCATGCTAATAAATAAAAATTGTTATTAGTAGTGGTCAGAAGAGATCCATTAGGGGACTGTATATGGCAATTCTAGAAATAATTGTATTCAAAACCAAGCACTACATCAATACACTATGAATAAATGCTTAGTATTCTCTTCCCAACAAGTGCCTTCCATATTTCTTTTGTGTCACTGTTAGCTCAAGGCATAGAAATTCACCCAGGGAAATATGACCAGAGAACTAACAAAGTGAAAATATGGAGTGAAGCAGAGTGGGATGGGAATTTTAGCTCTGCTGCTTTAGCCCTGAACTTGAGCAAGAAAATCAGTATTACTGAATCTCAGCATCTCATTTGCAAAATAGAGTAATAAAACACATCTTGCAAAATTATGGGAATAATGCATATCAAATCTATGGAAGGGTTCCTTAGAGGGAAACACTCAACTCATTATCAAAGGAGAATAGTTTTAACAAGTAGAATTATGTAAAAGTGCAATGGACTTCTTCATATATATGACCACTTATAGGTATTATTGTAAAGGAATCCATGCTTTAAGAAGAGGGCTGGTTCTGTAGCTTCAGGGATCCTCAAGCCTAATATATCCTAAGTTTTGGCCAGTGTGAATCATGCAATTGACTGAACAATTTACATTTGTGTTAGAGGTGTAGGTAAGTGTCATATATTGTTGCTTTGAATATTTATTTCTCCAATTCTGCTAAAAACTAACCAAAAAATTAGAAACTCTCCCTTTTCATTGATGTAATTGTGACATTTCTATTCTTATGAAAACATGTAAAAATATGACTCTAGAAGATGTAATTGACAAATCAAGGCATAGATGGTGGTGAATGGCTCAGGCAGTGAGACACAAGGTAAAATAGGAAGTAGATTGGCTTGAATTCATTCCACAGTATTTGTAGTTTTCAAAAAGCATTGCAACTGCAGAAAATAAATTAGTTTCTTGGATATTTTATTGACCTTACCCACAGTCATCAGTGTCACTACATCTATTGATTAAACATAACTATTCCTTTCCCTGAGTGCCTGCCAATTGAAAAAAAATCTGAATTATCAATTGCATATTCTGATGAAAATCAAATCAAAATGTCATTGACACAGGTTTGGTCATGTCTCAAATTCTGTTCAAGCTGTTTTTACAATGTTAGAGATTCACCTAGAGCTTTATACCAGAGGCTTTTCAGACAACAGACATATGTAAATCCTCAGTTAATGAAAAAGGAGCAAGAGGCTCATTTCCAGGGAGAAAACAAATACTTAAGAATAAGTTTCTGAGTTTGAATGAAATGAACCAGTGGGAAGTTGTTGAAACTACTATCACTAATGTATACCAATAAATGAGAGCAAAGAGATATCTGGACAATGTTGTCTCCTAGACACAAAATTTCTGGAAAAAGTATTTCTTTATTAAAACTAGTAAAGTTCAAGATTTTTTTAAAATCGTCTACTGATAAATGTAATTGTATTGAATTTCATAGGAGAAGGTTTTGAGAAATCACCAGAGTGGAGTGACTGCAGCAAGATGGCAGGATAGGTGGTTTTTGACTTAAGTTTTCCTCACAGGAATACTAAAATAGAGACAATATGCCTCTGTGAAATTCTCAGTACATGTGAGGCTGAAGTATTCCTTTGGACCACAAAAATCGAGAAAAAGAAGACCAAAAAAAAAAAAAAAAAAGGTTTCACTTTGACTGCATTGCCCTCCCTGACGCCTGCACAATGCCTCACTGAGAGGCTACCCCTGTGCTTACCTTTCACCAGGGGAAGACAGAGAGCCCAAGGTAAGTATCTAGCTTCCCCAGCATTATAGGGTACTTCCTGGAAGCTCCACTAAGGTCTCTCCTTAAAAAGCCCAGTGGTGGAATGGCAAGGACTAGACCGCCAGGGATCAGGTAGGGATGAAGGGGAGGGGGCTTATAGCAATGGGCATGTGGATCTTGGCAGACTGTGCTCTTGTGGTGGTGGCACACAAGCAGAAATCCCAGCCAGTGACTGCCTATTTGCAAAGCCAACTGGATGGTCTCATCTAACTAAGGAGCTTGGTTGTCAGTTTTGCCTGGTTTGGGTCCCTAGCAAATGGGCCATATAGGTTGTAGAGCCCAATCTACAGTCAACCCAGACAGCAAAGCAGATCAGCAGCACTGCCCATCTACTGAACACGACTTCAAGCCCAACCAGGCCAGGAAGCCTGGTCTGAGACCCTTGGCAGCTGGGGAGTACATCTTACAAACCCTCTGGAACAAAGACTGTAGCCAGGAGCCCTACCCAACCATAGAGTATAACCTTTGACACCACTTGACCAGGATCCCGTGCAAAGATTCTTGAAGCTCAGAGCCCAGCCTATGGTGCAGTCTAGCTATGGAGAGCCACTTACAGCCCTGCCTGGCAGCAGAGAACAGCATGTGACCCTGCCCTGTTGTAGGCGATAGCCTATAGCCCTACCCAATTTAGGAGTATACCTTGAACCTACCTGATCATGAAGCACAGTCCACGACCCTGTACAAAAGTAAAGCCCTGTCTGTGGCCCTGACTAAAGAAGGATCAAACCAGTGGCATCATCCAGCTGGGGACCGCCGCCTAGGGTCCCGCCCAACCAGGGATGATTGCAGAGCCCAGGCTTTAGCCCCGCCCAGTTGTGGACTCTAGCCAGCAGCACTGCTCTGCTAGACCCCACCAGCCTGTAACTACAGCTGGACTAATGGAGACTGCAGCACACAGGGAGCCAAACTGACCAAGGAACCCAGCCAGAGCCTCAGATTTTCAGAGCAGAAAAGACATTTGACAAAATTCAACATCTGTTCATGATAAAATATCTTAACCAATTAGGTAAAGAGGGCATGTACCTCAACACTTTAAAAGCCATATATAGCAAGACCATGGCTAAGGTCATACTCAATATTAAAAGGTTGAAAGCTTTTCTTCTGAAATCAGGGCAAGACAATGGTGCCCACTTTCACCACTCCTATTCAACATAGTACTAGAAGTCCTGGCCAGAGCACTTAGGCAAGAAAAAGGAATAAAAGCCATCAAATTGGAAGGGAAGAAATAAAATAGTCTATGCAGATGGCATGATCTTGTGTATAGAAAACCCTAGAGACCACCCAAAACAAGCAAACAAAAACTGTTAGAAATAATAAGCAAATTCTATAAAGTTGCAGTATACAAAATCAACATAGAAAAATCAGTTAAGTTTCTGTACACTAACAATGAACTATCTGAAAAAGAAATAAAGAAAATAATCCCATTTACAAGAGAACCAGGTACAATAAAATGTTTAAGAATTAATTTAAACAAGAAGGCAAAAACCACACAGAAATGATAAGGTATCTTAAGTTCTTGTATAAGGAGAATTAATATTGTTAGAATATCCATTCTACCCAAAATGATCTATAGATTCAAAGCAATCCCCATCAAAATTCCAGTTATTTTTTACAGAAATAGAAAAAATTCTAAAACTGTGTGGAGCCACAGAGACCCTGAATAGCCAAAGCAGTTTTGAGATGGAAGGACAACTTTGGAGGCATCACACTTCGTGAGATCAAACTACAGTTGACCCTTGAACAACTCAGCTTTGAACTGTGTGGGTCCACTTATATGCAGGGTTTTTTTTTTTTGGATAAATATAGTACAATACTGCAAATGTATTTTCTCTTCCTTATGGTTTTAAAGATTTTATTTATTCGAGAGAGAGAGCACATGAGAAGGGGGAGGGTCAGAGGGAGAAGCAGACTCCCTGCTGAGCAGGGAGCCCGATGCAGGACTTGATCCCAGGACTCCAGGATCATGACCTGAGCCGAAGGCAGTCGCTTAACCAACTGAGCCACCCAGACGCCCCTGAACTAAATTTATTAAAAGTCTTGTCTCTTGCAGAAAGCTCAAAATAAAGCAGTTGGCAAAAACACACTATCAACTGGTGGGGGGGGGCGGGTAGCAGGATGCATGATGAATCAAAGCAGCCTTCGTTAAATTCTTCTATGAAAAACATTAACATATAACATTCAAGCAGGAGGTGGACAGATCCAGAAGAGGTAAGATCCAGGTTAAGGTACTGACTGGTTCTTAGGATGGAATTCAAGGCCAAGGAGGAGTGAGATGCTAGAAATTTCAGACAAGATGAGTGGAAGCAGAAAGCAGGAGAAGCTGGATCCTTGTGTCCAATTTGGAACACTGAGGAGACTCCCATTGGGGTGCTCTATGCTAACATGAGAGCAGTAGCACAGTCACCAAGCTACTGTGAAATTCTGCGTAGATAACCCAGAAGAAAAGACAAGCGGATATTCCCTTACTCTGGCAAGGAAGTCAGTCATCACCTGCCTTTGGCAGAGAGTCAAAGGTAGGCAGGGAAGTGTGAGGGGTTTATAGTGATGAGAGGGAAAGCTCCAGGTACACTTTACGAGGATGTTGTTGCCATGGGGAAGGTGGAAGCAGTCCAACTCCTTTTGCACATCTGAGTCATAGTTTTGAATGTCTATCTACCTTCCCGCATATGTTGTGTGAGATGAAATTGTATATATATGCTCAAATGAGTAATAAGCCACATAATATCAAAATTGGGCAGTTCTAACATACCAGATTGAGTGACAAAAATTCACACACCTCATAGCTTCTATTAAAACCATAAAGAATAGACCCCGGTTAAAATTTTAACATATGTGGATGACAATCTGTACAGTGAACAAAAGGTCCATTCCATTATTTTTACAATACATGTATTTCTAAAGATCAAGAGCAGGCATGGGGCAAAGTAAAGAGATTTGACAAATTCATTTCTTAACACACCACCCAGCTGAAGACTGAACCCTTGTGTGCCAGAGAGTTCCTTTTACTTCAAGACGGAATTTACAACTCTCTGGCAACATAGGGCAAGCCATATAAACATAAATGTCCAAACAAAAAAGTAATAATCACATCATCATTAATTAGACTTTATTGGGCTGAAATATCTCACAATATAAAACATTTACTCTTCAATATTCCATTAGTGTATTAATGCTATAGAAATGCATTTCCTATTCATATCAAAGGAGAAAGCAGAGCAGGCAGTTCTTGGAGATGCTGGTTATGAGAAAATACTGGAACTCCCAGCCACAGCTTTGTGGTGTATCTTGAAATCTGGAATTGTGATAGTTCTAGATTTGTTCAGTGAATGAACTAGGCAGACATAAATGGTTCAAGAGAATTAAAGAAAAAAAAAGATATATTTATGCAAAGTTGTAAAATAGCTCAAAAACACTGAAGTGTTTGAGAACCAGATGATCCAAAAGTGTGCCATATATAGACAATGGTTGTAAAATATCTCAAATGTGGCTGACCTTGTCTGGTCTGGACTGTGCAGTGTTTTGCTGAAACACATGTGTTCCCTAAGGTTTTCCCCTCATTCTATGATAAACAGTCTTAAAGAAAGATTATTCTTAATTACAAAGGGCTATTCTCATTAGATCTGTACTGAGTATTTACATAGCTGTAGCAAGAATGTAAATCTGCCACAGAGTCCCTTGCAAGTTTGTTTTGCTGGAAGTTTTATGAGGAATCACAGATCAAGATTTTAAAATCGTCTTGTAAGTTATACTGCAGCTAAGAATCCAAGCCAAGATTTTACTTGTAGCGCCAATCCAGTTAGATGAATTCTCAAAGTCTGCAAATACCCTAAGGTTCCTGAGCCTGTCAGGAAGTGATCTTCCTTGGTCACCTAGAAGGCTGGGAACCCTCTAAGCCAGGTACCAGTCCAGTTTTCCAAGATGCCTTGTGTGAGCATTGCTCTGTAAAGTTAACCTTGGTTTCTGGAAAATCTCTGGTCATGTCTAACCAAATGAGCATCACTCTCAAATATGACATTCCAGGAAAATTCTCGGTTGTTGAACCAATTTTTCCAATTATATCCTAGTAAAAAGGGAACAATTTCTTACCGCACCTATGCAAATAACTGAATTGCTATGAGAAGTAAGACTTAATGAAAGTTTCTGAATCCTGAGGGGAGAGGGTCAGACAGGGGAACGTAAGATATTATTTTAAAATGATTTATTTTGGCTTACAAAGTCAGAAATTATTAAATTATTTTAGGTTATAGATAGCTTAAGAAGAAAGAAAGAGGGTTCCCTAATATATCCAGAAAACAGAACACTAAAGGAACATTGACAAAACTCAAAATAAAACAAGAACTACACTTATCCCTCATCAGTTCACTCCCTCCTCTGTAATTCATCCTTATTTCATGGAATCATGGGTTAGAAGTCTTGGCAATTTTTTAAAAAATCTGTTATATATTTATTTGACACACAGAGGGAATGAGAGCACAAGCAGGGGGCACTGCAGGCAGAGGGAGAGGGAGAAGCAGGCTTCCTGCTGAGCAGGGAGCTCGATGATCCCAGGAGCTGAAGGCAGACGCTTAACTAACTGAGCCACTCAGGCGCCCCTGAAACTTTTTTTTAAAGATTTACTTATTTATTTTTAGACCTAGAGAGAGAGAGATCACGTGAGCACACGGAGGGGAGGGGCAGATGGAGAGGAAGAGAGAAACTCCCGCAGATTCTGAGCTCAGCATGACGCCCAACACAGGACTTGATCCCAGGACCCTGATATCATGACCTGAGTGGAAACCAAGAGTCAGATGCTTAATAGATTGAACCACGCAGGCGCCCCAATTTTGTTACAATTTTAACACATCTCATTCCTTCCTTTCAGATTGATTCGAACATACAATAACTCAAGACAAATAAAATTCCTTTGCACAAATCTACAACTTTCTATAACCATTCAGGTTTTGTCCTTCACTCTCGTCTTTCTCATTCTGGAATAGCCAAACATTTTGCTTTAGCACAAAACTGCATGCTTTTCCCTTAATAAAAAAAAACCTATTTCATTATCTTCTATACAAACTTGGCCCCGTCTGCTATTATTGCTCCTAGTAGTCTCATTTATGTATACTAATTATAATTTTTAATCAGAGTAACTTCTATTTCACAAAGAAAACTATAGAATTAATCATTGTGAACTCTCTGACACACACCAGCATCTTAATAGACCAACAGAGCTCATGAATACACAAAACACAATTTTCTATAGCTACAACTGTCCTTTAAACAACTTCTAAAAGAAGCAAAAATGAACATGTTTTTAGCCGACCTGCTCTGTAGTGTTAAAAATAAGTTCTAAAGATAGAACTTCTTTGTAATATAGAAAAATAAAAACTAAATGGATATAAACTTAAAATATTGCTAATCAATATTTCAGTATTTTATCATGCATATAAATGACCTAGGTATCCAATAAATATTAATTAATTAACACAATTTAATACCAGTCCAAAGTATTCTTAGCTAAAATCTTGGAAAGGATATTTAAGCTGACATTCTACAAACATAATTAATATTGAAATTGTCAGAATAATAACTCAATTTGGTTAAACACAAATTTATAAATTTACAACTTGAAATATTAACTAGAAGCAGTACTGGTTCATTTGATCAACAAACCTGTATAAGTTTAGCAAGAAAATATGCAAGTAGAATATAAACATATGATTGTATTCTCCTTTAATACTGACAAATCAGAGAAGACCTTGACATTTTTCTTAAATCGAAAAGATTAGTCTTATTTGCCAAAGATTTAGCTATGTTTTGTGAACTTCAATTCTAAAATCATTTCACTTAATTTCTGTAAACATACATTTATTTTTTTCTATTATAATAAGCACATTAGAAGAAGCACATTAGAAGAAAAATTTCTCTACTTTGTGGCAATCTTAGGAATTTACAATGTATAATAATACTTATGTATCTCTATATGCTGATCAGACAGAGCTCCTTTAATTTTAGACTATACAATCTAATTTATAAACACCATTTGGAAATAGAAAAATATTAAATGGTCATACAATGAAAGTTAAAGGTCTTTATGAAACATAGACATTTAGACATACAAACCTAGATAGAAAGAGTTTGCAGTATCAATTCTAAAATTTCAGTCATGGGTAAAGATTAAATACGGAAACACCAAAATTGACTAGTTTAGCTATGAATGTGGTGTTTTCCTTCTTGGTGGGCACAAATTCTTAATTATTTTAAAATCAAAATAGAACAATACACAAACAAAATAGAAAAATGTGCTAACAAACCAGATTCATTGTCACGTCTCACCCAACAGATCTCTTTATAAACCATTAGCCCATTTCCAGAGACCACCAAATAGTCAAACCACAAAACCAAACTTCCTATCAAAGAGCAGGCATATTTATGCAGAGTTGGAAAATAGCTCAAAAACAAGGAAACAGTGCTAGAATTGGAGAACCTGAAAAGGAGTGCTCTATGTAGACAATGAATTTTTGGAAATTAGTTCAAAGGCTAAGAAAGGCTAGAGTCAGATGGCCTGAAGGGGACTTATAGTGCATTGGGTTCTGTTACAGTGCAACTTATCTCTACTTTCTTCATATGGGCAAGGCTTTCTCTGTGTCATATAATTCAAAAACTGTAAAGAAATGACAGAAAATGTTATCTATGAAAACAAAAATATATCAGAATAACCAAAGACAACATAATTAAATTTGAAGGATTAGTATATGATTAAGGATGCACACATATACACATACATATATATGATGCATTGATATTTACATATTTTAAATATAAGTATGAAATATATATAAAGCATATATATAGGGTACACATAATCATAACACTAATTTTTTGAAAAAAAGAATTCATATCATAAAACTCATATAACTATATACAACAATCCAAAGAAATGAGTAATAGCTACACAGGAAATTAATAGAAAACTAAATGCAAATTTGAAAAGCTGCTTAATCTCACTAATCATCATTAAAAGCAAAGTTAAAGCACAAAAAAAGGTAGTTTCTTTTTTTCCTTCTCAGAATTAAATATAATGATTAAATTCTCAAATATCTACATGTAATATCAGAGTGATTCTTCTACTTATGGAGAAGAATGTAGCACATCCATTCAACTTTAAAATGTGCATACCCAGTTGCTAGAGCAAATTTTCTTATAGAGAATAAATACTTTCAATTTTTATTATCTTAAATTTTTTTGTCATCCTATTTTCAAAAAATAACAAGTATATATACATATATTCATTTTGACATGAAAAATACCAATATTAATAAAATGTTAGCAGAATGAGAGCATATGAGTTACTAATATTGGGTATAGTCAATTCTAAGTATGAAGCTTTCTAAGGGCAAGTCTTATCTATACACTTTTCAGTTGTCCTTATTTAGAACATTCCTTGCCTCACTGTGACTATAACCTGAATTTGTGAAAAGGAGGATTCTATCTAATATTATATTACATATTCTTACAATTTATAGAAAATAAAAGTCAATGAAGTTTTTAAATTATTTATAATTGGAATTTATCTGGCTATAACCCCTTTTCTCTTTATTCAGGGGCTATTCAAGAGTTAACTAAACCATCTTAAAAACCAGAAACATGTCTTCAGACAGCAAGTACTAGTGCTGAGATGTGTGGCTATCCAAAACAGCCACCCTAAGGCTATTCACTATTTTCTAAGAATTTAAGAAGAAAATTTATAGAATTCCTATCCAGGACAACACATTACATTTATCTCCTCAACTATGCCAGAAACAATGTACTGCTTTTCTTAGTACAATGATCTGGTTTTGGTCTTTATTTCCTTATCAAAAGAAAACAGATGCAAGTACCCAGAATGTCATATTGTTTTCATGTTGTGAAGAAGGGGTTCAAGAAGTCTGGCTTTGAAGGAGAGGACTACATGATAACTGGAATGTGAAGGACAACAGTAGCTGTAGGATGTCAAACTGACTTGGCAACCATGTTTCTTTCTAATTAATAGTCACTGAATCAAAAAAAAAAAAAGATCTGGTGAAAGATCTGGTGTTGACCTCAGGGTCCAATGAATAAAGGGTAAAAACAAAAAACATAAGTCAAACTTCAAAGAGAAGCATAGATGTGGGAAAATCTGTTTCTGTCTACTGTGTGCTGCTTGCATATCAATGGAGGAATTAAAAATTCATGCCCTGTTTGTTGAAGGGTCTTTGTGTTCAGGTACTACTAGATAAAATTCATTTATTTCTTACTTCTAGAAGAACTGACTTTTTTTTTCCTTTTTTTTTGTTTTGTTTTTTTGAAGATATGAAATAAAGTCACCTTTATTGAGACTTCCAACCACAACACAAGGGAAGTCATCCCTAAGGACAACTCTTCATTTTCAAAAGAAGCCTACCATTGAAATGTCATTCTTTTTGCAATAAACCATTGACAGCACAAGTGATTTAAAATGGCATTCAAAGAATAATTCAGGAAAACAGACTATGTATAGGTTTAACATAGATACATTTCAGTAAGATTATCAGAAATCTTCACACAATGATATTAAAACTTAAAGCTTTAATTATACGGAGATATAAAATAAAAGTCCAGGTCAACTGTTCAAGTAATGCTGGGAAATAGTGACAGTTCCTATTTGAAACAATGATGAATAACTTTGAAAAAAAAATGAGAAAAGTAGGGCAGAATATTTGGTAGGTGAAAAGAAAATATTTTCTTGGGGGATAACTAAGGATGATATTTGAAAGTCATTCACTTCAAGCGATCCCTACCCTTCAAGATGAGGCATTTTATGAGACCAATCAGCTTCATTTAATATCTCCCAACCACTGGGAAAGCTCAACTCCTTGTACATGGAAAACTCTTTTTATACAAACCAAAAACAAAATTTAAATTGCAAGTTTTGAGTATTAAGCAACTCTACAACCCAGGTAATAAAGTAAACAAAATAAAATAAAACAAAATAACATAAAATAAAATAAAATAACCTCTCCAACTGAAGTTGTCTAACATGTTCCCTCACTGGCTTGCTCCCTTTCTTGCTTTTACTCAGTTTGGAATCAATTCGCTTTACTCATCTTGGGTGTTATACTTCTTGTGAGTCCTGAAATCTAATTTTTTTTTCTTTCAGTAAGCAAGTCTACTTCAGAAATCAAAAGGTCAATATCTTGAACAAATCTTTCTTTTTCCCCAATATACTTTGACAATTTTATTACCTTTTTTTTTCTTATCCAATATAAAAGTATATGTCTCATAACTGCTGTTGTGAAGTGGACAGCTGCTTGGTGAATCACGCCTGAATGAAACTGGTTTACAAGGGTCGATCCAAATAAATTAATACATTACTTATTCAGGAAGTAAAACAAAGGGGTAGGTGTGGCTGTCCATAACATCCTTCTATATTAATCACTAAAGCTGTAACATTGTATTTTCTTTCACTACTACCTGTGCTTGGTTAGCAGATCAAACTAACACACATGCTTTCAGAAACAAACCAGTAACCAATACATTTGAAGAAGGAAACAATAAATGAGAAATAGTAAGATTAATCCACATTTTTTGTCATGTGTGTGAATTGAGATGCTTATGCATGTAGTTATTTTTCCAGATAATAGTAGCTAAATATAACTTGCATATTTTGGTTCTCAAAAACATTTCTGTAGACAGACATAAACTGATTTTACTGTATTCTCATGTCTCTCCTTTAGTTAATTTCAACTATCTTATTGGAAGATACTTGCTGCTTCCCCATATTTCCCAGCATCCTTTTACTTAGTTAGGGGCATGGGATTTGTTCTGGACAATGGGTTTGGAGAATAAGCGACGTGTGTCACTTTTGGATCTTTGCATTTAGGATTTTTGAGCGCCTTTACTTTTCTCTCTCATTCTGCTTATGTGAAAGTGGAAGAGTTCTTTCCAGATCATGCAGCGACTAGATAGTAACACCTCTGTCAGTCTGCATCCCTGACTGAATTATGCATCAGACAGAGTTCTATCCTGCATGTTACATCTAACATGAGGACAAAATAAAACCCCTTTGGGGGATTCATTTCTACCACCACATTTCTACTTATTCTGATGTATATGTCTCTAAGTCTAATAAATTAAGGATATTTATATCAAAAACTATACTTTAACCCAAGCCCCATTCCCATGTCCCCTTCTGCCTAAGAAATTGTTCCATTTGAAAGATATTTTATCTTCACGTAAAAACCTTGCTCCTGCTAGTCCTCTATGCTATCTTCTATTTTGTATTGGGTTATGACCTTCTGAATGATTACTGAACTTTTCTCATGCTTTGAGGCTATTGTTTCTCATTCATAGCACTGTCTTTCATTCTGCAATGAACAGCTTCTTTAGAATCTTTTATTTTCTTAACAGCCTCATTTCTAGTGGTTTTCACCTGCTTTCCACTCCAGCCTCTTACTGTCTTGAATACTAAATTTTGGTATCACTTGAAATAGCTCTACTTCTAAAATATTACTATGTTCATTCCTGTATTATGTTCTCCAAATTTTCTACTCCTATCTCTTTATTGTCACCACATGGCTGTTTAAAAATATCCAAACCTTCTGTCCTTAGATTTACGTCATTTCCTCCTACTAGCAAGTTCCTCCTCCCTTTACCTTTCTGTTTAGCTAAGATACCACAGTAAATATCTTCAACTAATTGCTGATATCTTCTACAAGCTCACATAATAGGCCTGTCTATACATCTGCAATGCACACACACACACACACACACACACACACACACACACATAGTAAATGCCAAACATGAATCAATCTTATCATCTTTATACTTTAGAGACCAAATTTAGTATTACTATTGTCCCTGAAATGAATCCAGAAAAGTATGTGAAGAGCATTGCTAGAAATGTGTATTACTCAGATTAACCTAGCAGGCTCTGCTTCCTATTTTCTACAGTGGTTATTGATTAACTTCTCCACCTTCCTTAGATATAACAGAACATCACTGTCTACCTCATTTTGATAGACTATTACACTTTCTTCTTCAAAGAGAAAATAGAGATCATTGTAAACTAAGAGCATTAACAAAATAAACTAAAATTGGGTTTGAAATAGATATCTAAAATATGCCACTTTGGAAAACAGTGTGGAGGTTCCTCAAAAAATTAAAAATAGAGCTACCCTGAGACCCAACAATTGCACTCTGGGTATTTACCCCAAAGACATAGAGGTAGTGAAAAGAAGGGCCATATGCACCCCAATGTTCATAGCAGCAATGTCTGCAATAGCCAAACTGTGGAAAGAGCCGAGATGCCCTTCAACAGATGAATGGATAAAGAAGATGCTGTCCATATACACAATGGAATATTTCTCATCCATCAGAAAGGATGAATACCCAACTTTTACATCAACATGGATGGGACTGGAGGAGATTATGCTAAGTGAAATAAGTCAAGGAGAGAAAGTCAATTATCATATGGTTTCACTTATTTGTGGAACAGAAGGAAGAGCATGGAGGACATTAGGAGAAGGAAGGGAAAAATGCGGGGGGGGGGGCAGAAATTGGAAGAAGAGATGAACCATGAGAGACCATGGACTCTGAGAAACAAGCAGGGTTTTAGAGGGGAGGGTGGTAGGGGGATGGGTTAGCCCGGTGATGGGTATTAAGGAGGGCACGTACCGCATGGAGCACTGGGTGTTATACTGGGTGTTAAAACAATGGATCGTGGATCACCACATCAAAAACTAATGATGGGTAAAGCAATGCAACAATCTGAGGAAAGAATATTTCAGGGGAAGGAAGCAATGAGAGCAAAGGTCCCGAAGCATCAATAAATACAGCATGTTGGAAGAACAATAAGAAAGCCAGGCAGAGTTAGTAAAGGAAAGAGCAATATACAATTAATTAATTGAAAAATTAGGGAATGATTTCACTTCCTAACCAAAAAAGTAAAATGTTCACACATTACCTGGTTGTATCCCTTTTCCATGAAAAGTGTTTTGAAATGATTTCTCTAATTACTCAGACATATGTGTTCTTGCTTGCTTACAAACCATATCCTCCTTTTCAGTCTCCAGATGCATGCAGTATATTCTGCCCAGTCCTGCACGTCCAACTGTCCTTAACGGACCCAGAAGACCCTCTCTGCCGCCACCGTTGAAGGTGTCCTAGATGATATCTTGTGCTGATCTAAAAAGGGCTCAGGCTTTGGGCACTGCTTACATTGGGCAGAACACGGACACACTCCTCTTCCTGATATTCTAAGCTGGGCCCTGAATCAAACTGCTAAACAGAAAACCGCATGCTCCTCAACACACACACACACACACACGCACACGCACACGCACACGCACACGCACACACACACACACACACACACACACACCCTATCCTCCAAAGCAAATAACTGTCTTTCCACAGATTACGGTCTTTATTCATACAAAGTCAAAAAACTCCACACAAAAAAACATAAACCACATCCTGCAAAATCAACCCAACAGACTCTCAATTTTATGAAAACAATGTAGATGACCAATTCGGAAATATATAATTCAGTTTTAACAGAAGGCTGATAGCTTATGATTTCTTTAAAGAAAAGCTGATGGTTGTCAGCGCCGGTGGATTGAAGTGTCCACAATCTGTAGTAAAAAAACTTCCTGCAGCAAAATTCAGATGATAACCTGGCTCTCATTGCTCATAATTTCAGGCATTAAATTAGAAAAATAGTTCCAAACTACATCAAGACATAATTTCAATGAACTGATCCTCTTGTGTGCTTGTGTGTTAACACAGTGCTTAGCGGTGATCTGTAATTAATTGTTTAAATGGAAAGAAGCAAAAAATACTAACTGTAATTTATTTGCTTTCTTAGTGTAAATACTATATTAGAGGTAAAATCCAACTTTTGAATATTACCAAAGAAACATTCTGGTTTAATATCTGCAGATAGTTGTTGAAAGATTTTCACTTTGTATCTCACAATGATGCTTTGGAGATTTGTTATTTATCAACATTTGCAGTGATTTCAAGTGGGGTGGATGTCAGCCTTTTCCTAGAGATGAGTTTTCAGGTTAAAGTCATTTGCTTTGGAATCATTCCAATTGCAAAAGTGCCATGTGAAAAATCTGTGAGTAAATTACACTGATTTTTTTTATAAGGATCTAAGCTTAAGTGTTTTTATCTCTGATTCCAGGGCCTTTGTCATTTGTTGCCCTGTTGACAATAGCTTAGCTAGCTTTAAAAGATCTCTCTTTTTAAATCTCAAGGATTTCTTCATTAATCTTCTCCACACACCCCACTTTCTACTATCCTTCCCCTGCTTAGTTGAATGGAATCAGGTGTAATGTTTTGTTTCAATCATCCTGGCTCTTCTCGGCTAAATCTATTCGGATATGGAATAATATTTGTTTTAGTTCAAATCTCCAAAACTATCAAAGTCAACATCCAGTTCCCAGTCATCCTTAAACAAACTGTAAAAGGAAAGTTTGCTTTGAAATATTGTATATGGGTTCATTTTTTTTAAATGGTACATTTAAAATATTGAATCACAGATCTGTACCTCTGAAACAAATAATACATTTTATGTTAAAAAAGAAGAAGAAGAAGAAGAAGATAGTAGGAGGGGAAGAATGAAGGGGGGAATCGGAGGGGGAGATGAACCATGAGAGACTATGGACTCTGAAAAACAAACTGAGGGTTCTAGAGGGGAGGGGGTGGGGGGATGGGTTAGCCTGGTGATGGGTATTAAGGAGGGCACGTTCTGCGTGGAGCACTGGGTGTTATACGCAAACAATGAATCATGGAACACTACATCAAAAACTAATGATGCAATGTATGGTGATTAACATAACATAATAAAAAATTGTTTTACTACATATGTATATACACCTTAAAAAATAAATAAAATATGATAATTTGTCATTGAAATATAGCATATTTATATACAAATGTAGGAATGAGTCTATACAACTTCTTCTTGCGCCTCTAGAAGTTCTGTGCTCTGTAAGTCATCTTTCCAGAGACTGATTTATTTCTTTAAATGTCATATGGATACACTAGTGAGGAGATCTGCATGGGACACAGACCTCCCTTTTATCTCCCCACTCCATTTAGTGGGAGAAATCAGGAGAAAATTTTTGAAAATTGTTCATTTGAAAAATTGGTTTGTTCTAAGCATTTCTTGGGATATTTTATCCAATGTTTAATCTGTTGTCTTTCCTCTCAGTTCACTAGTACCTTCCATCTTATCTAAATGATAAGGATCTGCATATTTTCCTGTTCTTTAACTTTCTGAGGGGTGCTGTGTCAGAGTGAGCACAACCCACTTTCCCTCATCAGTGCTCCCCAGTTATATCTCCACATGCTGCTTCATGTTAGAGATATTTCATGAGCTACAGACATTTTCAATCAGTCTATGAACTCAAGATTGGAAACTGCAATTTATTTATCTTTGGGTCAGTCTTGTAAATAATTAGCTCTCATTAAGTATTGTAGAATTGAGTAGAATCTTTGTTCTTAAGTCTCACGACTCCAAGTGGCTTCTGAGCACCAGGAGCTGTCCTTGGGGGTTCAGAAAGATGGAGGAGGATTAACAGATGTTTTTACTGTTTTGAATGTCCAAATCTATAAATCTCAGTTAAAGGAATATAAGAATCACAGAAAATAAGAGTTGAAAGTGAATTCAGGGGGCATTAGTAATAACAATCATTTTTAAGAGCAGCTAAAATATACTGACTACTTTGTACCAGGCACTGATCTAAACCCTTGTCACTTGTGATCTCAACAGCAAACTTATAAGGGGTGATATCATTATCTTCATTTCATAGATGGGAGAAGTGAGCTATGTAATTTACCCCACATCAACATGTCCCAGCCATCCATCCAGTATGTAAATCCAGGCACTCTGACTGTGAAGCTCATATTCTTCACTTTTACTTCCACTCTGTCCTGTCTTTCAGGAAAATTAGATCCAGAGAGATTAAACTTATAATTGTACTAGTTTCAAATTGTAGATTTTAATAATATGAACAAGTATAAATTATCTTTGCTTATATATTTTAATAACATTTCTTTTTTTAAAAATGTATATCAAGATTGTTAGATTGTAAGCATCCTGAAGATTGTGGTTTTTTTATTTTTTTTAAAGATTTTATTTATTGGGGCGCCTGGGTGGCTCAGTTGGTTAAGCGACTGCCTTCGGCTCAGGTCATGATCCTGGAGTCCCGGGATCGAGTCCCACATCGGGATCCCTGCTCAGCAGGGAGTCTGCTTCTCCCTCTGACCCTCTTCCCTCTCGTGCTCTCTATCTCTCATTCTCTCTCTCTCTCAAATAAATAAATAAAATCTAAAAAAAAAAAAAGATTTTATTTATTTATTTGACAGAGACAGCGAGAGCAGGAACACAAGCAGGGGGAGTGGGAGAGGGAGAAGCAGGCTTCCCGCTGAGCAGGGAGCGATGCGGGACTCGATCCCAGGACCCTGGGATCATGATCTGAGCCGAAGGCAGCCGCTTAACGACTGAGCCACCCAGGCGTCCAAGACTGTGCTTTTAATGGCAGAAACTGAATGTGTAAGTAACTGAGCAAAATCTTCTGAAGACGCCAGCCTGGAGAAACCCAGCATCTAAACACAGAGTATTCAAAAAGCCCCTCACATAAGTATTATTGAAAGTGCAGGCGTGACAGTTATGTCACGTGATCCGGCCATTTGCCATGCTGTCTTGTATTCTTTCCCTGCTAAACAAACTACCCTAATCCTTGTCTTTGGATGAGATGCTAAAACCTTACGTCTCTACCCAAATTCAGTGATTTTCTGAGTACAGGTGACCCCTTACTCAATATGATGTGAAACACAATGTCAAACATTAACCCCTGTCTTCTACAAAAATATATGTATATGTATACATATATATATCATTTTGCTTATTTCAACCTTGCTTGCTGAAATTATCCAAACATTCAACTTTACCCTTTCACCAGCTTACCACCACTGAAAGCAGAGTGTCTGAAAGTGTTCTTACCTGCTTCAGGCTCATCAGGTGTCTCTGGTCAACTGTGGGTTCCTGGGCTCTCACCCAACAGCTTCATCCAAGTAGGAGCCTAGGAAGCAGACAGGTAGAATGAATGGATGAATTTAATTAATTAATCATTTAATTAACCAATTAATTAACTAATTAGTGATGCTTTCATGGATGTATTCTTATCCCCAAACCTATTGATTTATGTAAAATAAATATGTACATCATTTTACAAGTCAATTATAGCTCAAAATGGTTTTGAAAGAAAAGGAAACATCTAAATACCATTAAAATAATAAGCCAATAAATATTTAAACAAATAAGGCAAAGTCATTCTCATGCAAAAATCCCTGCCATGAATCCTCTGTTTTCCCTTTATTCAGATCAAGTCAGAAAAGCATCATTTTTCTACCCAGATCACTATAACTTTCTGTTTCCATAAAGCATTTTTTCTTTTTAGTTTCTGCTTCTTCTCTACTATTTAGGTCTTATTTGGAAATTATCATTATAATTGTTTAGGTATTTCCTCTTTCCTTTATTTATTGTGCCTAACTGCTTATCTTCAGTAAAATATTTAAAGCTCTCTACCAAGTTTTCTGAATATGGACATTTTAATGTTTTTCTTTTTAAGGTAACTATTGATTCTCTCTTCTCTCCTAGCCTCTAAATATGCCCACCTGTGACTTCAGATTCAAGCAGGCAACAACATAAGTGATCAATGAGAAATTGTCACCATGCATATCAGCAACATCTCACTTAAGTGTGTATGGGGTGGAACATGAAGATAAGCAAGAATTCACTGTCCTAAGAGGCTGTTCTGTGTAATTTGGGCTATATGATCCTGCTCAAGTCATCGATACAACTGAACTCCCATAATTTCATAATCTCATAAACTGGAATTCTAGAAGGAGGAGCAAGATGGCGGAGGAGTAGGAGACCTGGATTTTTTCTGGTCCCAGGAATTCAGCTGGATAGGGATCAAGCCATTCTGAACCCGTACAAACTCAACAGGAGATCGAAGAGGAGAGTAGCAACAACTCTCTGAACAGAAAAGTGACCACTTACTGGAAGGTAGGATGTGCGGAGAAATGAATCCGAGGCGGTATTCGGGAGGATAGATGGCGGGGGAGGGGGGCCTCCATCGGCCGCTTCTGGCAAGTGCTAGAGCCACGGAGCACAAAATCGGACCTTTTAGAAGTCGGCTCCGCTGAGGGACGTCGCTCCAGTGGCTAAGCGGGGGGTGGAACCCTCCCGGGACAGTGTGGTCTCAGGACCCTCGGGGTCGCAGAAAGACCGGGGGTGCCTGAGGGCGGCAGAGCTCCCAGGTATCGGAGCGGGGAAGCCGGCTGCAGAGACGGAGCCGAGGCGCGAGCTCTCAGCTCGGGGTTGCCATAAACTGTGATCCGTGGCCCAGTCCGCTCCTCCAGCAGGGACCCAACAAGCCGCAGATCCAGGGAGACTCACCATCCTCCCCCGGGAGGAGCAGCGCGGGAGCACAACGCAGGGATCTGCTGGGTTTGGAGACTCTACGCGGGATCATGCGGGATCATGCGCCAGAGATAGAAACGCTCGGTCACAGGCCAGGTGAGCACAGAGTGTGGGTGGAGACCGGGGAGACAGGAGTGAGTGACTGCTTTTCTCTGGGGCTCAATGAGGAGTGGGGCCCCTGAGTTCTCGGCTCCTCCGGGAGGAGATTGGGACGCCGCCATTTTCACTCTCGTCCTCCAAAGCTGTATGGAAAGTTTGCAGGGAATAAAAGCGCCCGAAAGCAAACCCAAGAAGATTACTTAGCCCAGACCCGGCAAGAGGAGGGCAATTCCGCCTCCGGCAAAGACATTTGGGAACCACGGCAACAGGCCCCTCCCCTAGAAGATCAGCAAGAACAGCCCGCCAAGATCAAGTTTACCGATCAATGAGAACTGCAAAACTCCAGCGCTAGGGGAATATTGCACATAAAATCCATGTTTTGTTTTGTTTTATTTTACCAGGATTCCTTAGTCTTTCAAAGTTAATTTTTTTAAACTGTCTTTATTTTTTTTTGAATTTTTCTTTTTCCCTTTTTCAACCAATATCTTAAACAAAGACATTTTTATTTTTCATTTTTAGAGTCATATTCTAGCCCTTTATAGTAAAAACCCCTATTTTTGGCATAGTTTCTTCTAACTGATCAAAATATACCCTAAATCACTAGTGTATGGCTTTGTTCTACTCTCCTACCTGATTACATTCTCTCCCTTTATTTTCTTTTTTTTTAAATCCTCTTCTTTCTTTTTTCACACAACTTCTTCTCAATTCCTTTTATAAAGTGTTTTATAATTTTCATCTTTACACTCATATTCCATCCCTTCATCATATTAACCCTTATTTTGTATATATATAAGTTTTTCTTTCTTTAAAATTTTGGGAGGCACTTTATTCTAACAGACCAAAATACACCCAAAATCTAGTGTGTGGCACTAAACTATGCCGCAGCCTGAACATATTTGATCATATTCTGTTTTTTTTGTTTTATTCTGTTTTTGTTTGTTTTTATCTTTTTCTTTTGCTTTTTTCTTTTGCTTTTTTCTTTCTTTCCCTTTCTTTTTCCACAGTTTCAGGTCTTTTCTGATTTGTTTAGAGTATATTTTCTGGGGATATTGTTACCTTGTTAGCATTTTGTTCTCTCATTCATCTATTCTCCTCTGAACAAAATGACAAGACGGAAAAATCACCTGACCGGAAAGAACAAGAGGCATTACCGACTGACAGGGACCTACTCAATATGGAAGTTAGAACAATGTTGGAAATAGAGTTCAGAATGATCATTTTAAGATACTATCTGAGCTTGAAAAAAGCATGGAATTTATTAGAGAAACCCCTTCTGGAGAAATAAATGAACTAAAATCTAAAGTGTTGAAATCAAAAAGGCTATTCATGAGGTGCAATCAAAAATGGGGGCACTAACTACTAGGATAAATAAGGCAGAAGAGAGAATTAGTGATATAGAAGACCAAATGATGGAAAATAAAGAAGCTGAGAAAAAGAGAGATAAACAACTACAGGATCAGGAGGGGAGAATTCGAGAGATAAGTGATACCATAAGACAAAACAACATTAGAATAATTGGGATCCCAGAAGAAGAAAAGAGAGAGATGGGCAGAAGGTATATTGGAGCAAATTATACCAGAGAACTTCCCTAATTTGGGGAAGGAAAGAGGCATCAAAATCCAGGAGGCACAGAGAAACCCTCTCAAAATCAATAAAAATAGGTCAACACCCTGACAAACAATAACAAAACTTACGAGTCTCAGACACAACGAGAAAATCCTGAAAGCAGCTCGGGAGAAGAGATATGTAACCTACACTGGTAAAAACATTAGATTAGCAACAGACCAATCCAGAGACCTGGCAGGCCAGAAAGGACTGGCATTATACATTCAAGAGCACTAAACGAGAAAAATATGCAGCCAAGAATACTATATCCAGCTAGGCTGTCATTGAAAATTGAAGGAGAGATAAAAAGCTTCCAGGACAAACAAAAACTAAAGGAATTTGCAAACATGAAACGAGCCCTCAAGAAATATTGAGAGGGGTCCTCTAAGCAAAGAGAGAGCCTAAAAGAAACACAGACCAGAAAGAAACATAGATAATATACAGTAACAGTCACCTTACAGGCAATACAATGGCACTAAATTCATATCTTTCAATAGTTACCCTGAATGTAAATGGGCTCAATGCCCCAATCAAAAGACACAGGCTATCAGATTGGATTAAAAAACAAGACCCATCAATATGCTGTCTGCAAGAGACTCATTTTAGAACCAAAGACACCTCCAGATTGAAAGTGAGGGGGTGGAAAACCATTTACCATGCTAATGGACACCAAAAGAAAGCTGGGGTGGCAATCCTTATATCAGACAAATTAGATTTTAAAACAAAGACTGTAATAAGAGACGAGGAAGGACACTATATCCTACTTAAAGGGTCTATCCAACAAGAAGATCTAACACTTGTAAATATCTATGGCCCTCACATGGGAGCAGCCAATTATATAAGGCAATTAATAACAAAAGCAAAGAAACACATCAACAACAATACAATAATAGTGGAGGACTTTAACATCCCCCTCACTGAAATGGACAGATCATCTAAGCAAAAGATCAACAAGGAAATAAAGACTTTAAATGACACACTGGAGCAAATGGACTTCACAGATATATTCAGAACATTCCATCCCAAAGCAACAGAATACACATTCTTCTCTGGTGCCCATGGAACATTCTCCAGAAAAATCACATCCTAGGTCATAAATCAGGTCTCAACTGGTACCAAAAGATTGGGATCATTCCCTGCATATTTTCAGACAACAATGCTTTGAAACTAGTACTCAATCACAAGAGGAAAGTCGGAAAGAACTCAAATACATGGAGGCTAAAGAGCATCCTACTAATGAATGAATGGGTCAACCAGGAAATTAAAGGAGAATTTTAAAAATTCATGGAAACCAATGAAAATGAAAACACAACTGTTCAAAATCTTTGGGATACAGCAAAGGCAGTCCTGAGAGGAAAGTATATAGCAATACAAGCCTTTCTCAAGAAACAAGAAAGTTCTCAAATACACAATCTAAACCTACACCTAAAGGAGCTGGAGAAAGAACAGCAAATAAAGCCTAAACCCAGCAGGAGAAGAGAAATAATAATGATCAGAGCAGAAATCAATGCAATAGAAACCAAAAGAACAGTAGAACAGATCAACGAAACTAGGAGCTGGTTCTTTGAAAGAATGAACAAGATTGATAAACCCCTGGCCAGATTTACCAAAAAGAAAAGAGAAAGGACCCAAATCAATAAAATCATGAATGAAAGAGGAGAGATCACAACCAACACCAAAGAAATACAAACAATTATAAGAACATATTCTTAGCAACTATATGCCAGCAAATAAGATAACCTAGAAGAAATGGATGCATTCCTAGAGATGTGTCAACTACCAAAATTGAATCAGGAAGAAATAGAAAACCTGAACAGACTTATAACCATGAAGGAAATTGAAGCAGTCATCAAAAACCTCCCAACAAACAAAAGCCCAGGGCCAGATGGCTTCCCAGGGGAATTCTACCAAACACTTAAAGAAGAATTAATACCTATTCTTCTGAAACTGTTCCAAAATATAGAAATGGAAGGAGAATTTCCAAACTCGTTTTATGAGGCCACCATTACCTTGATCCCAAAACCAGACAAAGACCCCATCAAAAAGGAGAATTACAGACTAATATCCTTGATGAACATGGATGCAAAAATTCTCCCCAAAATCCTAGCCAATAGGATCCAACAATACATTAAAAGGATTATTCACCACGACCAAGTGGGATTTATCCCTGGGCTGCAAGCCTGGTTCAACATCCACAAATTAAACATGATACAATACATTAACAAAAGAAAGAACAAGAATCATATGATCCTCTCAGTAGATGCAGAAAAAGCATTTAACAAAGTACAGCATCCTTTCTTGATCAAAACTCTTCAGAGTATAGGGATAGAGTGTACATACCTCAATATCATAAAAGCCATCTATGAAAAACCCACAACGAATATCATTCTCAATTGGAAAAAATGAGAGCTTTCTCCCTAAGGTCAGGAACATGGCAGGGATGTCCACTATCACCAACTGCTATTAAACATAGTATTAGAAGTCCTAGCCACAGCAATCAGACAACAAAAAGAAATAAAAGGCATCCGAATCAGCAAAGAAGAATCAAACTCTTAGTGTTTGCAGATGATAAGATACTTTATGTGGAAAACCCAAAAGACTCTACCCCAAAACTGCTAGAACTCATACAGGAATTTAGTAAAGTGGCAGGATATAAAATCAATGCACAGAAATCAGTGGCATTCGCATACACCAACAACAAGACAGAAGAAAGAGAAGTTAAGGAGTCATTCCCAATTTACAAATGCACCAAAAACCATAAGATACCTAGGAATAAAACTAACCAAAGAGACAAAGAATCTGTACGCAGAAAACTATAAAATACTCATGAAAGAAATTGAGGAAGGCACAAAGAAATGGAAAAGCATTCCAAGCTCATCGATTGGAAGAACAAATATTGTGAAGATGTCAATGCTACCTAGAGCAATCTACACATTCAATGCAATCCCCATCAAAATACCGTCCACTTTTTTCAAAGAAATGTAACAAATAATCCTAAAATTTATATGGAACCAGAAGAGACCCCGAATAGCTATAGGAATGTTGAAAAAGAAAAGCAAACCTTGGCGGCATCACAATTCCAGACTTCAAGCTCTATTACAAAGCTGTCATCATCAAAACAGTATGGTACTGGCACAAAAACAGACACATAGATCAATGGAACAGAATCGAGAGCCCAGAAATGGACCCTCACTCTATGGTCAACTAATCTTTGACAAAGCAGGAAAGAATGTCTAATGGAAAAAAAAGACAGTCTCTTCAACAAATGGTGTTGGGAAAATTGGACAGCCACATGCAGAAGAATGAAACTGGACCATTTCCTTACATCACACACAAAAATAGACTCCAAGTGGTTAAAAGACCTAAATGTGAGACAGGAGTCCATCAAAATCCTAGAGGAGAACACAGGCAGCAACCTCTTCGACCTCAGCTGCAACAACCTCTTCCTAGAAACATCGCCAAAGGCAAGAGAAGCAAGGGCAAAAATGAACGATTGGGACTTCATCAAATAAAAAGCTTTTGTACAGCAAAAGAAACAGTCAACAAAACCAATAGACAACCGACAGAATGGGAGAAGATATTTGTAAATGATATATCAGATAAAGGGCTAGTATCCAAAATCTATATAGAAGTTATTAAACTCAAGACCCAAAGAACAAATGATCCAATCAAGAAATGGGCAGAAGACATGAACAGACATTTTTCCAAAGAAGACATCCAAATGGCCAACAGGCACATGAAAAATTGCTCAACATCGCTCAGCATGAGGGAAATCCAAATCAAAACCTCAGTGAGGTATCACCTCATACCAGTCAGAATGGCTAAAATTAACAAGTCAGGAAATGACAGATGTTGGCGGAGATGCGGAGAAAGGGGAACCCTCCTACACTGTTGGTGGGAATGCAAGCTGGTGTAGCCACTCTGGAAAACACTATGGAGTTTCCTCAAAAAGTTGAAAATAGAGCTACCATATGATCCAGCAATTGGGTAATTGCACTACTGGGTATTTACCCCAAAGATACAAATGTAGGGATCCGAAGGGGTACGTGCACCCCAATGTTTATAGTAGCAATGTCCACAATAGCCAAACTGTGGAAAGAGCCAAGATGTCCATCGACAGATGAATGGATAAAGAAGAGGTGGTATATATACACAATGAAATATTATGCAGCCATCAAAGGAATGAGATCTTGCCATTTGCAACAACGTGTGGAGCTGGAGCGTGTTATGCTGAGCCAAATAAGTCAATCAGAGAAAGACATGTCTCATATGACCTCACTGATATGAAGAATTCTTAATCTCAGGTTGCAACTGAGGGTTGCTCGAGTGGTGGGGGGTGGGAGGGGTGGGGTGGCTGGGTGATAGACATTGGGGAGGGTATGTGCAATGGTGAGCACTGTGTATTGTGCAAGACTGTTGAATTACAGATCTGTACCTCTGAAACAAATAATACATTATATGTTAAAAAATAAAAAAGAAGAAGTTAGCAGGAGGGGAAGAATGAAGGGGGGAATTCGGAGGGGGAGTCGAACCATGAGAGACGATGGACTCTCAAAAACAAACTGAGGGTCTAGAGGGGAGGGGGTTGGGAGGATGGGTTAGCCTGGTGATGGGTATTAAAGAGGGCACGTTCTGCATGGAGCACTGGGTGTTATACACAAACAATGAATCATGGAACACTACTTCAAAAACTAATGATGTAATGTATGGTGACTAACATAACAATAAAAAATTGGAATTCTAGTACACCTAAAGCCCATAACATGTTTGAATTAAATGAGTTAATGCTTGTGCAAGTATTTGTCAAAGTATCAATTTTTTATATGAAACTCTTTTAAACATATACTTGTTTGCTTTCCCTTATAGTCTACTTGCGTTAATAAACATTAATGAAGAAAAATGTATATATTTCATAACTAATAAAGCTCCCAAGTTATAAGCAGTGTTCTCGTGATTGTGGTATACGTGTGTGTAAATACCTACTTATATAGATACAACCTCAGATACACAGGTGAAAAGAGAAAAGTCAGCCTCTTTTAAATGTCTGTATTTTGCCAGATATATAATATATATAAATCTCATTTACTCAGCAGCATTACTATTTGAATTTTTAAGATGTAAACATTAAGGAACAATAACTTGCACATTGATGAGCGTGGGTGATTGTGGGATTCTGATTCCAGGATTTGAATAAAGGAGTAAAGGGTGAGGATCAGTCTGACAGGGGCCAAATTTTGTCTGCTGGGAAAGCCCCGTGAGTCTAGACCAGATAGTTTTCCATGGGGCTTGAGCTTTGACTTCCTCGTGTCATGGGGGTTGCTTTTTGCATTTTCTTTCTTGTTGTTAAAATCAGTATTACTTTAGACTACAAGCAGAATTTAGAGTTCAAGAATTATATCTCTTTCCATCTCTTTGCTCTTTCTAGTGCTTCAAATAGTAAGGTTTATATTCAGTCATATTCTCTGATTAAGCTGATCCCTGGGGACAAATAGGGTCACTTACCTGATACAAAATGTATGCTCTGCCTTTTGTCTTTCTTCTCGCAAAGTAAGTAGTAAATAATACAAAACATCTCGAATTGCTCTTTTTGTTTGAAGATCAGCTTACAGGTTGAAAAAAATTCTCTAAGAATGAATTTTAGTCATAGTATCACATAATGATATATTTTTATATAATTATTATTAGTGAATACTGACTTTTCAATATTGGAAATCAGTTGTATTTTTTAATGAAGAGCACGAATCAACCAATATTTATTTATGGTCTTAGGGAAAACAAAACTCTCCGAATTACAAACCATAATTTAGGAAGCCATTTTAAATGTATTTAGCTTTTATAACTTACTAGTCCAGGGAGGCACCTCTCCACTCCATGAATATAAACTTAAAGTACTGCTATCGTCAAGTTAAAATAAGTTTTATTTTATCTCTGACACCACAAATATTAAACTGTTTTAGAAAATTACAAGGCGTTTAGGAGAAATAAATCATGTACGTCCTACGGTGTGTTCCTAAGAGATAACCCGGCTCGAGGAGTATTTGCACCACATCTCACAGTTCCTGGCTCTAACATGATCCAGTCATTAAATATTAAAAGATGGTATTCTGTATGTATCTTTTTGAAAATAAGGTATGATATACTCTGGGGTAGTGGGGTACTTCCAAAACTACTTTTCTCTGTAATGATTGAAGGGACATGTGAGCAACATGTTTAATTTTGTATTTCCACACAGATTACAAAGGCAGCATTGGAAGAAGCCATGTGACTGGATTTTTGCCAAAGACCATAAAATGTTGGGCGTAAAGCCAATAGGCACAACTATTTGTGATAAATTATTTTCCATTTTAAGAAAGATACCAAGTGAGTAATTTTTTTTTATGGTTTTCTGAGTTTACACTTGGCATGATTGAATGAGTTTTTCCCATTGATCCAAGAACCATAATTCCACTCTATAGCTAGGGTGCCTTATTAGTGAATCACTTTGAAAGCCAAAAAAAGTGCTAAGTGTGCTCTGTGACATGCACATGTCCTGGATTGCCTTTGTATTCTTCATAGTGATTCATTTTCATCTGCAAAGTAAAGATTGCTCTAAAATTTCATCTCAAGGGCGCCTGGGTGGCTCAGTCGGTTAAGCGGCTGCCTTCAGCTCAGGTCATGATCCTGGAGTCCTGGGATCGAGTCCCGCGTCGGCTCCCTGCTCAGCGGGGAGTCTGTTTCTCCCTCTCCCACTCCCCCTGCTTGTGTTCCGTCTCCCGCTGTGTCTCTCTGTCAAATAAGTAAATGGATGTAGTACACAGCAAAGAGCACAGCTTTTGGAGTCAAGATAAAGCCCTGGGCTTGCCCTTTAGAGTGAAGGGCTTTGTGTAATTAAATTTCTTATCAGTGGAAGTGGAAATATAATTTAAGGTGTTGTAGTAAAATATATTTTAAAACATCTCTAGAGCACCTAACGTAATGCTTTTCACACTCGAGTTTTGCATTTATTGGTACCTGTTGCATCCTTTCCATTTCTTTTTCTATCTTATTCAAATACTGTCGTGTCTCTTAATTTTATTTCTTTTGCTGTCACTTTAATGCAGTTATTGTAGTTAAAATGAAGTTTAGCTTCCTCTACTTATTTTCTAAATTTTATTGTGAAAATATAGTCTCATAATCTGGTTATTCTCCATCTGGGCCTATTGATTTTGTCACCATATGTATGTGTCAGTAATATCTAATTCCTCTAGTTTGATCTTATAATTCTTTTAGCAACACAGACATCACCATAAAACATTAAAGGATAAACATTAAAGAATTCAAAGACTTTTTTTCTATTGAGTATAGCTGATTTACTATAAAATTTGGTGTAATAATAGAAAAGATCATCTATAAATAAAGAGGTACCTATAGAAAATAATGAATCTTAAGTACTCTTCTAAAATTCTAGTTAGCTGTGCTGTAACCAAAGGAGACATAACTGATACTTTTTCTCAAAGGTTCATCTTGAGTAGGAAAATGTAAATTTTGAAAATTTATTTTCTTCTTAAGATATAAACATAGAAGAAAAAAATGGCACTGAGAATTTACTCATAGATTCTCTTTTCCTTAAACATAGAAATAAAATGAGATGTTAGCAATGATATTAAAATGTCAGTATTGCTCTGCTTATAATATGAGTGTTTGAGACAAATCTTTATACAAATACTATAGTATTAAAATGTTGAGTCATGGCAACTCATGTCCTCGCCTATGCTGATCTACAGAGGATATTTTCACAAAGTTATCGGCTCAAACCTTGGCTACACTACAGGCCAAACAGAATTAAAACAGGAAGCATCTGAGACATCCCATTAATATAGGCAAGTGTTTAGGACAAAAAGGTCAGTAGATGGTGCTGCCAAATTTAAACAGCTTGTGGTCCTGTTTCCATACAACCCACTCAATCTCTAAAAAGACTGACACTATTTATACACACATACAAAGACATTATACTAATGATAAACACATATATAATTTTTGTCCTAGTAAACCGCAGAGTAATTCCAACAAGAATTTTCTTACAAACTGATTAAAGTAGGGAAATGTTATATTATGATACATAAGATTAAATAAGAAAATACCCTGTTAATTAATTTGGCAAGCACCTACGTGGTTAATTAAAGGGTTGAGTAAAGCAGGTGATCACTACTCTTATTGAATCAGATTCTGTGCTAGTCTCTGAGAATCTTGAAATAAAAAATATTCTGCCTTTGTGGTTTAGAAAAATCTACAACTTAATAGCAATTAAATGAACTGAATAATAAGTGGTTTCACTTTCTCACAGTGGGGCTGAAGATGAAAAACAAAATGTCTTAAGAGGTTGAAGTTTATTTAGTTCAAATATAATTTATATGAACCAAAGCAAAAGAGTCATACCACAGTAATATCTAATTCATCTCATTTAATTCCATTTGGTACACATTTGTATTACATAATATTTCCTAAATGCATATTGGAAACAAAACAGAATGAACAGGTTGATCCTTGTTGAGGTGGTGATGGTATTTGGGTTGTAGGATAGTGCCAGTAAGGCAGGAAGTTCTAAGAAAGGATAGTGGTCTACCGTCATTAAGGTCTCTATTCAGGAAATGGTATGAAGAGTCAAATTTCAAATCATCATTGTGGGAGATGTAGAAGATTGGATAATCCAGGTGGTTCTGAATCCTAAAATTAAACCACAAATTAAGCAGCTAAATCCTAGTAAGCTGTTCACAAATGCAAGCTTCAGAAGAATACTGTGCAGAGGCAAAATTAGAAGTACCCAATGGAGAACAGGAAACACAGTCAATTTTTATGTTCTTACCAATAAAAGTCACAGGACTGCAGGGTTAGTAGAATAGACAGTTTCATCCAAAATCATGGTCAGATCAAGATGGTTTAGCAAAATGCAAATCAGATTTTTTTTTAAGAGAGAAAATTATCATTTCCAAACATTTGATATTTTATAAATGATACTTGCTTTATGTTTATGTTGAAATAAATACATGGAAAATAGTATTTGTGATATAGTTAATTAAGTTAATATTTAAATTAACACAACATTTAAGTTATATATTTAAGTTAATAAAAAAGTTAAGTTTAAGTTAAATTTAACATTCAAGTTAATTAACATAACACCTAAATTAAATTGAAAAAGTTACTTAACATCTAAATTAAATTGAAAAAGTTACAGATTTTAAGTCAACTTCCCCTTCTGGAATTGTCTAAAGATAAATTGTACAGAAGATGATACTGCTTTGAACATTTTAACATATTCAAAATCATAAAAAAGATCTCATTTCTGGTAATACAGACTAGGTTTTTCAGACTAATCATCCCTCTGAAAACAACTCAGGATTTTTGAGAACATCAAAAATTTGAAAAAATTATGATGAACTAGGCCAAATTAAAAAATGATAAAAAATTATATCTTGATGCAGTTAGATTTATGCCAGAAATGCAAATGACCGATTGATATATTCTACCACATTAGTAGATAAAATAAAAAAAATGTCCAGTAATTCTCTCAATTAACGAAAAAAAAAAAGGCAGTTTGAAAAAAAGCCAGATTTAAAAGAAAATACCTTACCCAACTGGGAATATAAATGGATGTTCTTAATTAAACAAATATTCAAACATAAAACAAAAAAAAAAATGCTATCCATGTGATAGACTTCAAATTTTTTTTTCTCTACATTGCACTCGAGGTTCTAGCCACTTAGTAAAGTGAGAGAGAGAGAGAGAACTGCAAAAAGGAAACATACCTGTTATTTCTTGCAGATGAGGTAATTGTGTACAATTAATTAATGGGATTGGAAGAGTTACTGCATGCAAAACAAAATAAAAAACCCTCATATTATCGATATATCCCTATATGACAAAGCTTAATAAATATTTTCTGTTAATTGCCAGATAATAAATATTTTAGGTTTTATGATCCATAAAGTCACTCTCAAAACTACTCAACTCATTTTAGCACAGGAGTAGTATTGACAATACATTAATAAATGTATGTGGCTGTGTTCTAATAAACCTTTATTTACAAAACTAGACAAAGGACCAGAGATGGCCTTGGGCTGTGGTTTGCCAACTCTGATTCATACATACTCAAAACAAACAGATAAAATTCACAGTAAGTAAGATGCCAGTTAAAATAAATACAAGTGTTACTAAATAGAAATATTTTTTAATGATGCAAAGAATTCTATGGAGAAAATATAAAATTCTATTGAAATATAGTAAAGAAGATAAGTAAATGGAGGAACATAGCATGATGCTGTGCAAAAATATAAGACAGTGCACATTCAACTCAAAATTATTTGTAAGTTTGGTACAAACCAGTCAAGGTTTAAGTTTGCTTAATGGACTTTGTTGAACTTGACAAGTTAATTCAAAATTTATATGTGAGATCAGAAGTCAAGGATAAATAAATTTCATATTAAAGGAGAATGAAGAAGAGGAAGAATTTTTCTCTACCACAATGTAATTATTTTTAAAGACATTCTGATAAATATGGCTATGGACAAGTAGAAACAATTGTACCAATTGTTCAAAAAAGAGAAGGCTAGAGATGTATCCACACATGGGCCCTTCATTATATGAAAGAAGTGACATTGTAGAGCAGTGCTAAAAATAATGTGTATCTAAAACCCCTACCAGTCAAAACAATTGCACACTTATCATACACTGCACCCACACACATACATGTATATGTATGTATATATACATATATATGAAATATTTATTTAAATGAGGCAGAAAGTAAAAATATTTTGCAAAGAAAACTATTGATAAATTTAATCACATTAAATCAAAGACATGATAAATAGAGGAAATAAATTTTTTTGTAGAATGGGAGGAGATATTTGTAGCAAACATAACTGATAAAAATATCATATAGAAAATACATAAAGGGCTCCTCTAAGCTAGTAGAAAAAATACTTATGAAAATTGGACAATATGCTTGAACAGGCTCTTTACAAAAATGGAAATCCAAGGAAAAAATAAGCATATATAATCTACATTGTTATTCATTACATAAAATATTCTAATGTATCATTCAATTATTTTTGATGAATTGATGGGTTTTAAATGTTATGTTTATTATATATTTCACATTTAAGGAAGAAACTATAATACAAAGAAAAATAGCAAAACATTTCTGAATTTTTTAAAGTTCAAAATTAATAGAATCTAAATCCATGTCATCTTTTTGCTGAAGACAAATGTACTAAATATGGACAATATACACTTGCCTATGTTCAAGACATTTTATATGAGTTATCTTACTTAATTCCATTGATATACAAGCTTATTACTCTCTTCAATTTTTAAAGAGGGGAACTGAGAAACAAGATCAGGAAGTTTATCAACTGTCACAGGCCATCAATGGCAGCCCCAAAGGCAACCTGTCTAAATTAACCAGAATGCACCTGCTGCAGAGTGGTGATTTAAAGATTGACTGCCTGCTGAAAGCTAGTGGATACTGCCTCAAAAATCTATTAGTAAGGGTGGGCAAATATGAGAAGTATTTGTTTGACTGCCTGTGGTATGTTGGATAAGGAGATGCCCCAGCTAGCAGACGGAGACAAAATAAATAGATTGGGAAGTATGGAATCTGTGCTCTGCTTGACCTTTTTGAACTGAATCCCATTCCCGATGAAAGGGGGAAATAAAGGCAAGGTGCTGAAGAAGTTGTGTTCTTGAAGGCCATTTTTAGAATGTGTGCCCTAAGTACTTGCTTCAGGTTCCTGATGATCTTGAAAAAAATGGTGGGAATGGATCCTTTGCTCTTCTGTAAGGAATACAACAGCAGGAGGATAGAAGATTTTGAAAGCCTTGGTTGGTCTCCCACCCTTGGTGTGGATACTGTCTTCTTGTGAGTCACAAAAGCAACCAGAGCAGGGAAGCAGCCCCAGGCAGCTCCCACAGTGAATTGAGATAGAGTAAATAACAGGGCAAAACAGAGTGGGGACTCTCATGGGTGGATCCATCTATGAACTTCCAGAACCTCCTCAGATATTATTAGTGAGAATTTTCCAGAGTTCTGAAGGTCCTCTCTTTGCTTGTAGGAATAGAAACAGAAAACGTGGGATATTGATTCTAATGTAACCTCACTTGTGTCAACAGATGTGAAGACCTTAGAAAGGTTCCCAGTGCAGGTGCAGCATGCATAAGTGAAATGTGGATTCAAAAATGTGGGTAAATTCTGTTTGAACTGGCTTGCTTTCAAGAAGGGTTGAATAAAGTAAAATGATATGTCAATAAGTAATTTAGATTTTCAAGTGCAAAACATGTCTGTAACTACTTATAAATATTTATTTTAATAAGTATCCCAAGCAAAGGTTAATTTAAATATTCACATTTTCAAAGGCAATCTACCCTTAATTGATGATGAATAATAAACAGGCACTACACAAAAGTGGAAATCCAGGAGACAAATAAGCATACAAGAATATTGGTTCAACCTTACTATTAATTACTATACAGATTTTAATGTCATGACAGTATATTCTTTACTTTTTGCTGTTTTGGTGGGTTTTAAATTATAAATTTGTTATATGATCTATGTCACAATTTAAGGAGGCAAACAAATACAACAAAAATTGGTCTTAATTTTCCAAAATGCTAAAAGAAGAATCATGCAAGTAAAAAATAAAAGCTTGAGGACAACAGTTTATTTTTTAAGTAATTTATGAACTTTTATAATATTCTATCATCAGATGAAAGAAGGCAGCACTGGTGTTGCCCAGTCGAACCTTATACTCTATTAAAAGTTATACACTGCACAATCTCACAGTCTCCTTGCCGTAATCTAAACTTTTTTTCTGTAACCTCTATGAATGTATTACATAATTTATTTATTATATTCATTCTTTACTGTCTATCTTTGTTTGCTGGAATGTAAACTCTGTATAATCGAGAATCTGTGTTTAATTCACTGAAGTATTCCAAGTACAGAGAATAAGTACTTACTAAATGTGTATTGACAAAATGTTTGAAAAGTAAATTCATTAAGGTGTAATACTAAATGCAACTAAGTGTCCATAAAACTGATAGCAAGAGAAGTCATTATTCAGGGAAAGTTTTCCACATTTGGTGGGTTTGCTTAATTACAATAAAAGAACAAATGAGATGCTATTTATTTTCATAAGAGGGGGTTTGTAGTTTGTATAGTTTATTTATTTGGTGTTGGCATCAAGACAGACTCTTGAATATTTTTCTAAAGGTTGAGAGGACATGAATCATGTGACCCAAAAGCTTTCCCATGACTACTCTTCATACCACGACACTGCAGAAAATGAACAATTGGCTTTTTTTTTTAATTGAGATGAAATTCACATAACATAAAATTAATATTTTAAGCATTCGGTACATCACAATGTTGTGTAACCAACACTTCTATCAAGTTTCCAAACATTTTCATCATTCTGAAAGAACGCCTCATACCATCAAGTCAGTCCATGTCAACAACTCCTCCCAGCCACTGGCAACCACTAATCTTTCTTTTTGTTTCTGGATGTACCTACTATGGATATCTCATATAAATCGAATCATAAATAGGTGACATTTTGAATCTGGATGCTTTAGGTTCATCCACATATAGTTAGGATGCAGCTGAACTTCATTCCTTTTTTCTTTTCAGAGAGAGTGCAGGGCGTGGGGGTAGGGCAGGCAGTCGGAGAGGGAGAGAGAGAATCTCAAGCAGGCTACACACCCATTGCAGAGCCCCACGCTCAATCTCAGGGCCCTGAGATCATGACCTGAACCAAAATCAAGAGTTGGATGTTTAACTGAGCCTCCCAGATGCCCCAAAACTTTATTCCTTTTTAAGGCTGAATAATATTTCATTGCATGTACATACCACATCTTGCTTCTCCACTCATCTGTTGATAGACACGTACATCCATAAGTTGCTGACACCCATTGGCTATCATGAATAGTACTGCAATGAACACTGAGCTTCAAGTATCTGCTAGAAATCCCTGGGTTCAATTCTTTGGAGCATACACCTAGAAGAGGAATTGTTGAATCATATGGTAATTCTACATTTACTTTTTTTGGGGGGGTTTCCTTTTTTTATTTTTAAGTTCAATTAATTAACAATATAGTGTATTATTAGTTTTAGAGTTCAATGATTCATCAGTTGCATACAACACCCATGCTCATTCCATCACGTGCCCTCCTTCATGCCCAACACCCAGTCACCCCATCCCCCCCCGCCTCCCCTCCAGCAAGCCTGTTTCTTTCCTATGCTTAAGAAGTCTCTTATGGTTTGTCTCCCTCTCTGGTTTCATCTTGTTTTATTCCTCCCAGGTTTTTTTTTTTTTTTTTTTCTTTTTAACTAATCAGAATCATGCTGTATGTATTGTTCATGTGCTTTTTGGAGATGTTCTCAGCCTAGCACACTCCTTTTATCCATTCTATATTCCTCAGAAATAGATGTTTGGGTTGCTTCATTCTGCTGTTATAATTTTTCCCACTTTTGTGCACAAACTTGGGCACATGGGCTGAAATTTGAGGGGAATAGTGTCAATTTGAGCCCTTGGCAATCTGAGGTGAAGGCGTGTTGACTTGGCATTTAGCAGGTGGCAGGCCGTGCATGCTGACTCGGGCAGGAGGGCAGCTGGACCATGAATTTGGGACCCACAGGCCGATGGCATTGTGTGCGACAGGGACGTGGCTGGTTTTGCTTTTAATTTTTTGTTTTTCTGGGAAACTTGATCTCTCCCTCTATTCTAAACAAAAGCCTTGCTGGATAGAGTATTCTTGGCTGTAGATTTTTTTCCTTTTAGCAGTTGGAATCTATCATGCCACTTTCTTCTGGCCTGCAGAGTTTCTGCTGAAAAGCCCACTGATAGCCATATGGGGTTTCCTTTGTATGTACCTGCTTTCCTTTCTCTTGCTGCTTTTAAAATTCTCTCTTTCTCACTACTTTTGGCCATCTTATTTACTTTGTGTCTTGGTGCAGACCTCTTTGGGTTGGTTTTGTTGGGGGCTCTCTGTGCCTCCTGGATCTGGATTTCTCTTTCCTTCCCCAGATTCAGGAAGTTTTCAGCTATTATTTCTTCAGACAAATCTTCTGCCCCCTTCCCTCGCTCTTCTCCTTCTGGGATCCCTATCATGCGACTGTTAGGCCTGACAGCGTTGCTCAGTTCCCTGGGTCTATTTTCATTTTGCGTATCCCCCTCCCCCCATCTGCTCAACTTGATTGCTTTCCATGACTCTGTCCTCCAGGTGGCTGGTCCTTTCTTCTACTTCCTCTTGCATGCTATTTATTCCAGATGGTCTATTTTTATTTCCATTTAGTGAATCCAATAGCTCTAACTGGTTCTTTTTTATGTCTCCTAGCTCTTGGTGGAGGGTCTCATGGAAGTCCTGCAGTCCTTCCTCAATTCCAGTGAGAATCTTTATGAGGTTACTTTAAATTCGCTATCAGACATATTACTTATCTCCGTTTCGCTTAGGTCTCCTGCTCTGATTTTGTCCTTCTCTTTGATTTGGGACACATTCCTCTGTCTCCTCATTCTGTCTCTTGCGTTGTCTGTTTTTCTGTGTTAGGAAAGTCAGCTACATCTCCTGCACTTGAAAGTAGTGGCTCTATAAAGAAGAGGTCCTGCAGTACAATGTCTGTTCCCCAGAACCTGGTGCTTCAGGGGGTGTCTCCTTTTCGTGTTGCTCCAGGGGTGTCCTACCTTGTGGCTGGGATGTGTTTGCCTTCAGTCCTGTTGTCTGCGATGGCTCTCTGCCTGTTGTGGGCAGAGTCTGGTGCCCGTGGTGTTAGTGGGCTGCTCCGGGGCTGCCTCGGGCTTGAGTCGAGTCAGACCAGGTGTTTGCCAGGGATGCAGTAGCACCAAACTACAGGCACTGTCCCTGTGTCATCCCCAGAGAAGCTTTTGTTGGTGGGTGGGGCCTGCAGTCAGACCAGCTGCCTGCCCTCAGCCCACTGCTGGGGTCACAGTCAGACGGGTGTGTGGTTATCTTCCCCTCTCCCTGGGGCAGGACTCACTCTGGAGTGGTGCTGACCTCGTCTGGGCCGTGCACACACTGCCAGGCTTGTGGCACCGCTTTGATGAGATCTTGCCAAGAGTGATCAGAGGGGGTGGATCTGCTTCGCTGTGGCCTCTTGCCTATGCCGGGCTGCGGAGAGTCTGTTCTGCCAGTTTTCGGGCTGCTTTTTGGGTTATTTATGCTGACGTGGTTGCTCTCTAGGTGGCCACGTGGCAAGAGGTCAGCCCAGGGACGTCCTGCTCCGCCATCTTCCCAGCAGCTTCTGCCAGTAATTCTACATTTACTTTTTGAGATACTGCTAAACTGCATCATTTTACATTCCCACCAACAATTTACAAGGGTGCTAATTTCTCCACACTCCTGCCAACACTTACTATTTTCTGTTTTTTAGTATTATCACCATCTAGTGGATGTGAAATGGCATTTGTTTCTACATATTTGTGAATTTTCCCATTTTCCTTATATTTTTATCTCTAATTTCATTCCTTGGGGTTGTAACAATACTTATTTTATGATTTTAATCTTTTCATTTTTATTGAACCTTGCTTTGTGATTTAACAGATGGTTAATCATTATATATATGTGTGTGTGTGTGTGTGTGTGTGTGTGTATGTATATATAGTAGTGTACCATTCTGATTCCTTTCTCATTTCCTTTTCTGTATAATTTTTAGCCATATTCTTCATTGTTATCCAGTATTCTTCTAACTTTATAATATCAACCCCTATTTGGGGTTTTCTCTTCACTAATTTAACTACTTTACTTCAGAACATAAGGTGTATATTTGTCTAGTTTGGAGGGTACTAGGTATATAGTTGGATCCTGTGGTGACTGTTCTTTGAGAAGCTTTAGAGCCGTGGCTGAAGAGAATGATGAATCAGAATGGAAATTCAGTGACCTTTATCTGAATTGATAAAGTTCATCCCTTTGGGATGATGTAACCCTAAAAGAATCAAGTTTATTGAGAGAGAAGAGGACTGAACTTGAACTCCAAGTTAACCCCTCTCAATCTGGACTCTGTGCACAGAAACCAGATCAAAGACTCTTTCACTAGGTTTGAGAACTGATTCAAGCCAATTTTGGAACACAAAAAATATCAAGTATTTCTTGGTAGGTATCAGTGTGCAAATATAGCTGCAGGTCAATGTAAATAAGCTACTTTTCTACAACCTCACTTCAAGGTTATAATGGAAAAAGATTCTCAAACCAAATTATGCCCACATAAGACATTTTAGCCAGAAGTCTTCAGTAGACATAATAAAAAGTCTATAAGCTCCCTAAAGTCACAGTGCTCTGCCTGGTTTGTTACCTGGAGAGCACCTAGAATGAAGAGTCCCCTTGAGGCAAAATGGTCAATATTCACCTAACCATCTAATCAGGTTTAGGAGATCAAGAATCAAAGGACTATTCAGGGATCAAAGCTGGGCTGCTTTCCTTAGGGTGAAGGTGAAAAGCTATTCTTATATCCAGTTCATGATACTAATTTCACCAGTGAAAACCATTTTTAATACCCATTGGGGGGTGATTAATAAGACATTGATTACACCATCCAAAATTCATATTTAATATTTATGCTACTAATTAGAAAGGTCTATTTTGTTGATTACAGAAAAAGGGGAATAATGACATCTAACAGCTTCCACTTAAGTGGAGTCTCTTTATTGAGCACTAGCTAGTCATTCCTGCAGTGTGTATTTCTGATTTGGACAGTAGATCTCCCTTGCATAAACACAAAACAAAACAAACACGTAATGTCATGCTGTCTATATTAAGGCATTTTGAAGTCAACTACAGATATTGTGACAAGCAGAATTATACATTTCAACAATATTGCAGACACAATAAATCAAAAATAATTTATAACTGGCATCAAAAATATTTAAAAATCTATCAAAATCACTGTTTGGCTAAATCTATACTAATTATATATAAAGTCTAGAAAAATATCTCAAGTAAACATACAATTTATTCTATAAATTACATGCTTTCAATTTCAGAAAGTAGATATATATTCAAGTTAAGTAATATTTCCTACTCAGTATTAAATTCATAATTTTAATTAATAAAATATAATAACATATCAATTATGGTCACTTTAAGTATTCAGCATAAAAATAATTTCTGTAGTTATCATTTATATTGTTAAAATAATATTGTATTTTATGTAGCTACGATGAATATCAACTACCCAAAGATAATAAACCTGTCCCAATACCACTTAATACAAGGCTATTTTGTTTATTCCTGATAACATTTGTATAATTCCCTTCAACCTGAGTTAGGATTTTAATTCTCTTTTTATGCCATTTCTCTTTGCAGTCAACAGATGTTCTCCACAACAAGGAGAATAATGTGCCTGGAGAATCCAGTCTCTAGCTTTTAAGTGAAATAGTTGCTATAAAATGCTGTATCTTGAGTTTGGATCATAAAATTTCCAAATGTAGGTACCTCGATCAAGTACTAAAACAAGACAACTCTTTCCTTTATCATACTGAAATAGCTGGTTACTGCTTCTCTGGGGAATCAATATACAACCTTCAAAGACAGAATTTCAGTATCATCTGTTGCTGTAATAAATGTTCAGTATTTTCCCTAGTGTTGAGTGAAATGAGTGTGCTTGAACTTCCTTTCCCAATTCTGTAGTTGAAAATAATTCTTTTGCTTTTTCCATACAATGGTTGTAGCAAAATAATTTTGAAAAGAGACCAGTTTCTAAGTATTGAATATTGAAATTAATTAGCATTCACATTGCACTGTGCACTGCTGTCCCTAAAGAATTGCAGTAATGAGCATTGAGATTAACTACACACAATAGGACACCTTGTAATATTACATCTTAATGTCATAAAAATATACGTAGTCCTTGAACAGTCTAAATATTCTACAGAATCAGTTACACCAACAGACCTAGGAGGACCCGTCATAGAGGACATGGTCCTGTAACTATTCAGAGTGTACCAAACTATGTTGGTTCATCTTAATATTGTCTCAACTAACATTTCAGAGTGTCTGTTCTTGGAATTGACATAATATAACAACACATCATTATCAAATAATCACATGTAAAAGTACACAGCATTTGGTTTAATGACCCACTTTTAATTAATTGCAAGTGTTGTGTTTAGAAAACTGTTGATTTATCAAAACAAAGCCAAGTAATGGATAATGGCAAACATAATTTCAGTCAGTTTGTCTGCTTTAGTCTGCTTTACTTTTTTCCTATAATCTCACCAGGTGTTGGCTAATTTTCAAATTTAGTCAAAACATTTGCTCCAAGTAGGATTTTAAAAATTAACTTACTTTAGTTTATTCACAGCCTGATTAAACAGATAATTAAAACTTACAGATGCAGATCCCTGTTAAATTACTGTAGCTTGAATGAATTTGTGGAGTAGGTTATTAGTTGTACACACACTGGCACAAAATGAAGCAGTCACTGTGAGGAAGACATACCAAGATTCAGTGTTTTCTGTTTTCCACATATTTTTCTAAAAATAGTTCCTTTTAATTAATTTGAAAAGAGAGGGAAACTTGGAACAATTTTAAAATTTATATGAGATAGAACTCTTTGGCCTCAACTTCCTTCAGCTTGCAATATTGTTCATTGTACTATTTCAGAATGGAATTGATCAAGGAAATTTTATTTGCATTAAATCCTTTTGTGACAAAGAATGAGGTAAGAAATATTTTCCTGAAAATGTTAAAATGGTCATTCCCAATAAATTGTCACCATGCAAATTAGATATGTGGCCAATCTCTACTGTGAATCTTTCTTATTTATAGGACTAACTGATTTTCAAACTATCTTCATTTTTTTTATTTTTAAAAATGGAGATAATACTTTAAGCATTGTTATAGAAGCTAAAAGAGATGATGTATGTGAAATTTTCTAGCACATCTCCAAGAGCAAATTCTTTCATGGTTTGTTTCTTTCATACAGTTGCACATGGAACAGGTAAAAAAAAATGCAAAACAAAACAAAAAACCTTTGGACTTGAACTTTCCCATATGCTACTTTAAATTGAAATAAGTTACATACTGACTTTGACCTTGATTCAGATGGTTCACCTTTAAAACTAAACAAATAGTCTTGTAGGTAACAGAGAAAACAAAGAGAAAATGTATATACAGCTTCCAGTATTATTCTTTGCATTTTGTATTCACTCAATAAGTGTTATTTCCCTTAAAATTTTCTAATTATAACTTCATATATCTATTCTTGTTAAATACTAGCTCAACAATCTATAGTATTCTAATTCCAGATTCTTGGAGAAAGAAACAAAACATTGTAAATTCTCCATTCTTTCCTAGTTCATCATATATCTATTGAGAATCTACTACATACTTATATTTCTCTAGGCTTTAAAGATACTGTGCTTTATAGGACTTCCTTAATGAAACTTACTTGGTCATACCAATCATAAACAATAACCAACACAATGTCAGGTGGGGAAGAGTACCAAGAAGAAAGTTAAATAGGACATGGATTAGCAGATGGCATATTGAAGTATGATGGTTTGGGGTACCAGTGAAACATAGGTTAATCCAGAAATGGTAAGAATTCTTTCCATGTAAATTACAAATTTCATGTAATTCCAATAAAAATTCCAATGTGATTTATATCTACAAAAATTGATTCCAAAAGTAATCATAAAGAGAATAAAAGAGGATAGCTCTCCAGAATTCATGTATTGGGTGATGTTACAAATCAATGGGGAAATAAAAGATTAATCAAAAAATGTTGTGGGCCCCTGGGTGTCTCAGACAGTTAAGCCTCTGACTTTGGCTCAGGTCATGATCTCAAGGCCCTGGGATTGAGCCCCAGGTTGGGCTCCTGGCTGAGTGGGGAGTCTGCTTATCCCTCTCCCTCTGCCCCTCACTCCACTTGTGCTCTCTCTCTCTCAAATAAATAAACAAAATCTTTAAAAAAATGTTGCTAAGAAAATTATCTAAATTTAAGAAAATTACTGATATTTATGTTACAACATATATCATAATACAGCCAAGATAATTTTTTTTAAGATTTTTATTTATTTATTTGAGAGAGAGAGTGAGTGAGAGAGAGAGCATGAGAAGGAGGAGGGGCAGAGGGAGTAAATAAAAAAATAAGACAGTATCAATCATTTAGTGAAATATCTGAAAAGAACTATAAATAAAAAAATAAAAGTAAACTATAAATAAAAAACTATAAATAAAAATAAAAATATACAGCCAAGATAAATTTAAGAGGCTTAGATAAAAGTAAACAATAAATAAACTATTAAAAAGATAAATTAAAAAGTAAACTAAAAAAAATAATTAATTAAAAAAATAAATATAAATAAATAACATATAAAAATAAGCTATAAAAAAGTAAACTATGAATAAGCTATAAAAAACTATAAATAAAAAATATAGGGGCACCTGGATGGTTCAGATGGTTAGGGGTCTGCCTTCACCTCAGGTCATGATCTCTAGGTCCTGGGATTGAGCCCCACGTCTGGCTCCCTGCTCAGTGGGGACTCTGCTTCTCCCTCTCCCTCTGCCTCTCCCCCTGCTCCTGCTCTCTCTCTCTCTCTCTCTCTTTCTCAAATGAATAAATAAAAAAAAAATTAGAAATAAAAAACTATATTTAAAAAATACTCTGCTAGAAACAACATTTTAAGTATAAAAGCAATGGAATAAATAAAAACATAAGCATAAACTACATAAAATTTAAGACTTCTGAACATATAAAATACATTAAAAGATAATAAAATTTTAAAATATTAATTAAAGGACTTTAAAAGATAAATTCCTAATTTTACTGAGATAAGCCTGACAAACTTTATCTGGGTTATCTAGAATTGTGCCAGTACCATAGCCACTAGGGACGTGAGGATCAAGCACTTGAAACGTGGCTGGATCATCTGACCAGATTGCCTTACCTTCATCTCTCATAGAGTATGTTAAGAGCCTTGGTTATGCTGATAATCGTGGTGGTGATGATGATGACGATCATTGTTGCTATATATCATCTGGCATTGTCTTATATCTTCACACTTTGTTTTCTTGGGTTTTGTTTATTTTATATACTGCTGATGGAATTTGGGAAGTCAAATATCACTGGTCCCACAATACTGCAGTTTCCTGACTTACATAAAGGCTGTGAACTATGAACTGGCCAATGCCAAATTACTCAAGAATGCTGAGTTCTATATCACTCAAAAGAAAAAGAAGTTGAACAATTGACCAAATAAAACCAACACCAAACTTGTTATAAAGAACCGGGAAGGGTAAAGAGGGAAAAATCTAAGTTCTAATGACATTTTAACAAATAAATTCCCCTTATCCATTTTGGTTCCATTGGGGAAGAGTTTATGGAGTTATTTCTGAGATTTTCAACTGATGGGAACAGATCTAGATAATATAAACTTTTGTAAAGACAAGTTGTACCTGGAAATTGACTTAATATATGTGGTTTTGGCCAATGTATATCCCTGGATTCTGAAAATTCGTTTCCCTCCTACTCCCGTATATTGTCTCACTTATTCCAAAGCAGCCACCGTGACTAATAGGACATTCCAGTACTGATAACGTTTCAGAGTTGGTAGAATACACAATGAACAGATAATGACCACTTAATTCACTTTGATTAAATAATTGCATATATGGGGGCGCCTGGGTGGCTCAGTTGGTTGGGCGACTGCCTTCGGCTTGGGTCGTGGTCCTGGAGTCCCGGGATCGAGTCCCACATCGGGCTCCCTGTTCAGCGGGGAGTCTGCTTCTCCCTCTGACCCTCTTCCCTCTCGTGCTCTCTGGCTCTCATTCTCTCTCTCAAATAAATAAATAAAGTCTTTAAAAAAAAAATAATAATTGCATATATGAATTTCTGTGAGATTATGAAGAGAACTGAGAGACAAAATTGTGGAAGAGGGTACCATCATCATTGGTGCTGCTGCTGTTATTTTTATTATCTTAATATGGGTTGTACAAAAAAATTGATTCTGCAAACATTATAATTTTAACTTTAGGAAAAGTTAATGACTAAAGTTACTCATTAAACTTCAAAAAATTAGTCATTATCCCATTATAAAAAATGACCACAAATAGCATTTTCATTATGTAGATCTCCACATATGTGCATTTATATTTCTATATGCATTGAACCCTAATGTGTGTGTGTGTGTGTGTGTGTGTGTGTGTGTGTATCATTTGTACTTTCTTTACTATTCAATTAATGTGAAGCCTTTATTGTGCTGAGGATTAAAGATGATGTAAATGAAGTACTTAGTGTCATTTTTCCCAGAAAGCACATTCTTAAATGTTAAGCTATTCCTATTGCTGCTCACAATGTTCTGTATTTTCTTATTTCTACACAACCAAATGTATTTCCTTGATAACTTTGTTTGCTCAAACACTCAAAACGAAGAATTGTTCAATTAAAGTTAACTAACTCATTTCAACTCTGCAGTTCATAATGTCTGTCTTCCTATTTAATGTCATGCCCAACCATCTCTATGACTTTTGGCTGCATTTAATAGCAACCTGAATACAATGGCTTATTGAAACAGAGACACATATTTCTCATGCAGAAAGTACTTCAGATGCAGGAAGTGCATGGACTCATTCCATTATGTCACAAGGGACCCAGTCTTTCTCTTTCTGCCATCTTTAACTGGCTGTGTCTTCATTCTGGCATGAGGTTGCTGTGTCAGGCAATCACAATTGAGAAGTGGAAAGATGTCTGACCTGTCTGTTTTTACCTTTTAAACAGGAAAAGGATAGCTTTTCCAGAAATCTTACAGGTTTGATTTAAAGAGTAGACTTTCATTTATATTTAATTATCTGTAACTTGATCAAAGGGCAATTGATTGCTATAAGTGAGTACTCGGAAGGTATTTGCAAATGTACACTTTTCTAACCCCAAACAAAATGGGGTCTGTTGGAGAAGAAGATGATGATCTGAGTACTAAGGAGATAATGAGAAGACAGATTTGGATTTGAATCATGATACTTCAATTTACTAACAGATTTTAATTGATTTTCTAGTTACTTTGAACCAATTTTCTCATCTACTAAATGATGAAATAATATCTATTTATTTGCATATTTATGAGAAGTTAGTAAGACAGTATCAATCATTTAGTGAAATACCTGAAAACTATTGTGTTGTCATTATTGTGCCGATTTACATGAAGAGTTAGGCTTGTGAAGATATAAGGGTTTATGTCTACAGGTGGCAGTAGATGAGGTTGAAATTAATAAAAATAAAAAAATATTCTAAAACAAGTGAATGTTGTTAAAGCCATATGACTGATGCGAAAAATATTTCTCATTACTTTTCGAAAAAACATAATCAAGAATTCATGCTAGCAATGTCCACAATAGCCAAGCTGTGGAAAGAGCCAAGATGTCCATCGACAGATGAATGGATAAAGAAGATGTGGTATATATACACAATGGAATATTATGCAGCCATCAGAAGGAATGAGATCTTGCCATTTGCAATGACATGGATGGAACTGGAGGGTGTTATGCTGAGTAAAATAAGCCAATTAGAGAAAGACATGTATCATATGACCTCACTGATATGAGGAATTCTTAATCTCAGGAAGCAAACTGAGTGTTGCTGGAGTGGTGGGGGGTGGGAGGGATGGGGTGGCTGGGTGATAGACATTGGGTAGGGTATGTGCTATGGTGAGCGCTGTGAATTGTGCAAGACTGTTGAATCACAGATCCATACTTCTGAAACAAATAATGCAACATATGTTAAGAAAAAAGAAAAAGAAGAAGATAGCAGGAGGGGAAGAATGAAGGGGAGTAAGTCAGAGGGGGAGACGAACCATGAGAGACGATGGACTCTGAAAAACAAACAGGGTTCTAGAGGGGAGGAGGGTAGGGGGATGGGTTAGCCTGGTGATGGGTATTAAAGAGGGCACGTTCTGCATGGAGCACTGGGTGTTATGCACAAACAATGAATCATGGAACACTACATCAAAAACTAATGATGTAATATATGGTGATTAACATAACAATAAAAAATTAAAAAAAAGAATTCATGCTAAATATGTTGTACCCTTATTATGTTCAATAAAAGCACAATAATATAAAATAATGATTTTTGCCCATTTCTTGACTGGATTTTTGTTTTTTGGGTGTTGAATTTGAGAAGTTCTTTATAGATTTTGGATACTAGCCCTTTATCTGATAAGTCCTCCCATTCCATAGGTTGCGTTTTAGTTTTATTGACTGTTTCCTTTGCTGTGCAAAAGCTTTTTATCCTGATGAACTCCCAATAGTTCATTTTTGCTTTTGTCTCCTTTGCCTTTGGAGATATATCTAGCAAGAAGTTGCTGTGGCTGAAGTCACAGAGGTTGCTGCCTGTGTTCTCCTCTAGGCAATGTCCAGATAGCCAAAACATGGAAAAGGTCCAGATATCCTTTGACAGATGAATGCATAAAGAAGATGTGGTATATATACACAATGCAATATTACTCAGCCATCATGTATGAGCCTTATTTAAAAAGAGCATTTTTTGAAAACAGGTCAACAAAGATGGCAGGTTAAAAACTTACTATATTAATCTACAGCATTATTGTATTTTGAGGAAGAATTATTATTTGAAGCCTTATACAGAGTATGTGCATGTGAACCACTATAGGTAAAATCCACAGAGCATATCAGTTGCTTAGTTAAAGGCTATATTATAATTTGAATTCTGAATAAAGAAAGAAATATGTTTTCTTAACTCCCTGTGGATAGAACCTTGGTCATCTTTACTATAAGTTTTTAAATCTTTAGAAAATGGTCTTGTATAATTGCAGCTAAAACACAATCCAATGAGAATAGACAGAAAATATCAAAGGTGATACCACCATTCTAAAGTGCAGAGCTATTTATTTGTGTTGATTGCCCCTTTTCCTAATCAGGTTAATTCAAAATAAAAAGTGAACACAAGGAAGTAAAAAGGTGGTATAGAACCAGAGAAGAAGAAATGAGATATTTTCAATTCTTCAGCCTCTTTTCATATTGTCTAGCATCATTTGATGGGAATTCCTTATTATACGTGGTCTGAACTTCTAGAGTAGGGACAAAACTGGTCTCTAAGGCATTATATTCAATGTCCTTCATATTCAAAAATCCACTAAAATTATTATTTTAATAGTATATTTTATATATCTCTTATGACAAAAAGTCAGATTTCCCATTAAGTAACGAAGAATATTCAATATATTTAATAATCAAGACTGTTTCTATTCCAGATTTAAGATACTTTACTGTTTATTTCCTCTTAGTATTTTTTCCTCTGACCTGAGCATACACTGGGAATGGCTCCATGGTTTTCCTCATGGTATTCCATTTTATTCCATCTAACTAGCATTTCATTCCACTCATTTTAGCCTATTGAAATCATGTTAAAAGCCAGCTCAGGGGCACCTGGATGGCACAGTTGTTTGAGTGACCAACTGAGGGTCCTGAGATCGAGCCCCGTGTCAGGCTCCACACTCAGCATGGAGTCTTCTTGAGATTCTCTCTCTCTCTCCCTCTGCCCCTGCTGCTTGTGCTTCCTCCCACCACACAAATAAATAAATATATCTTTAAAAAAAAAAGCCAGCTGAAATTTCCTATATTTAGGAATCCTTTTTTTAATTTTATTTTATTATGTTATGTTAATCACTAAACATCATTAGTTTTTGATGTAGTGTTCCATGATTCATTGTTTGCATACAACACACTCTGCTCCATTAAATACATGCCCTCTTTAATACCCATCAGCAGGCTAACCAATTCCCACACTCCCCCCCCCTTAAGAACCATCAATTTCTTTCTCAGCGTCCACAGTCTCTCATGGTTTGTATCGCCCTCTGAACGTCCCCCTTCATTTTTCCCTTCCTACTATCTTCTTCTTTTTTTTTTTTTTAATGTATAATGTATTATTTGTTTCAGAGGTACAGGTCTGTGATTCAACAGTCTTGCACAATTCACAGTGCTCACCATAGCACATACCCTCCCCAACGTCTATCACCCAGCCACCCCATCCCTCCCACCCCCCACTACTCCAGCAACCCTCAGTTTGTTTCCTGAGATTAAGAATTCCTTATATCAGTGAGATCATATGATACATGTCTTTCTCTGATTGGCTTATTTTGCTTAGCATAATACCCTCTAGTTCTATCATGTCATTGCAAATGGCAAGATTTCATTTTTTTAAAGATATTATTTATTTATTTGACAGAGAGAGGCACAGCGAGAGAGGGAACACAAACAGGGGGAGTGGGAGAGGGAGAAGCAGACTCCCCCACTGAGCAGGGAGCCTGATGCAGGGCTCGATTCCAGGAACCTGGGATCATGACCTGAGCCGAAGGCAGATGCTTAATGACTGAGCCACTCAGGCACCCCAAGATTTTGGTTTTTTGATGGCTGCATAATATTTCATTGTATGAATACCACATCTTCTTTATCCATTCATCTGTCGATGGACATCTTGTCTCTTTCCATAGTTTGGCTATTGTGGACATTGCTGCTATAAACATTGGGGTGCACATACCCCTTCAGATCATTACATTTGTATCTGTGGGGTAAATACCCAGTAGTGCAATTGCTGGGTCTTAGGGTAGTTCTATTTTAAAATTTTTGAGGAACCTCCATACTGTTTTCCAGTGTGGATGCACCAGCTTGCATTCCCACCAACAGTGTAGGAGGGTTCCCCTTTCTCCGCATCCCCGCCAACATCTGTCATTTTCTGACTTGTTAATTTTAGCCATTCTGACGGGTGTGAGGTGGTATCTCATTGAGGTTTTGATTTGGATTTCCCTGATGCCGAGCGATGTTGGGCACTTTTTCACATGTCTGTTGGCCATTTGGATGTCTTCTTTGGAAAAATGTCTGTTCATGTCTTCTTCCTATTTCTTGATTGGATTATTTGTTCTTTGGGTGTTGAGTTTGATAAATTCTTTACAGATTTTGAATACTAGCCCTTTTTCCGATATGTCAGTTGCAAATATCTTCTCCCATTCTGTCGGTTGTCTTTTGGTTTTGTGGACTGTTTCTTTTGCTGTGCAAAAGGTTTTTATCTTGATGAAGTCCCAAAAGTTCATTTTTGCCCTTGCTTCCCTTGCCTTTGGGGATGTTTCTAGGAAGAAATTGCTGGGGCTGAGGTTGAGGAGGTTGCTGCCTGTGTTCTCCTCTAGGATTTTGATGGACTCCTGTCTCACATTTATGTCTTTTACTCATTTTGAGTCTATTTTTGTGTGTGGTGTAAGGAAATGGTCCAGTTTCATTCATCTGCATGTGGCTGTCCAATTTTCCCAACACTATTTGTTGAAGAGACTGTCTTTTTTCCATTGGACATTCTTTCCTGCTTTGTCAAAGATGAGTTGACCATAGAGTTGAGGGTCCATTTCTGGGTTCTTCTCTATTCTGTTCCATTGATGGTTGTGTCTGTTTTTGTGCCAGTACCATACTGTCTTGATGATGACAGCTTTGTAATAGAGCTTGAAGTCAGGAATTGTGAGGCCACCGGCTTTGCTTTGTTTTTTCAAGATTCCTCTGGCTATTAAGGGTCTTTTCTGGTTCCATAGAAATTTTAGGATTATTTGTTCCATTTCTCTGAAAAAAGTTGATGGTGTTTTGATGGGGATTGCATTAAATGTGTAGATTGCTCTAGGTAGCATTGACATCTTCAAAATGTTTGTTCTTCCAATCCATGAGCATGGAATGTTTTACTATTTCCTTGTGTCTTCCTCAATTTCTTTCATGAATATTTTATAGTTTTCTAAGTACATATTCTTTGCCTCTTTGGTTAGATTTATTCCTAGGTATCTTATGGTTTTGGGTGCAATTGTAAATGGGATTGACTCCTTAATTTCTCTTTCTTATGTCTTGTTGTTGGTGTACAGAAATGCAACTGATTTCTGTGCATTGATTTTATATTCTGGCCCTTACTGAATTCCTGTATGAATTCTAGCAGTTTTGGGGTGGAGTTTTTTGGGTTTTCCACATAAAGTACCATATCATCTGCAAACAGTGAGAGTTTGACTTCTTTGCCGATTTGGATGCCTTTTATTTTTTTGTTGTCTGATTCCTGTGGCTAAGACTTCTAGTACTATGTTGAATAGCAGTGGTGATAGTGGACATCCCTGTCATGTTCCTGACCTTAGGGGGAAAGCTCTCAGTTTTTTCCCATTGAGAATGATATTCGTTGTGGGTTTTTCATAGGTGGTTTTTAGGATATTGAGGTATGTACCCTCTATCCCTACACTCTGAAGAGTTTTAATCAAGAAAGGATGCTGTACTTTGTCAAATGCTTTTTCTGCATCTATTGAGAGGAACATATGGTTCTTGTTCTTTCTTTTATTAATCTATTGTATCACATTGATTGATTTGCAGATGTTGAACAAAACTTGCAGCCCAGGAATAAATCCTAATTGGTCATGGTGAATAATCCTTTTAAGGTACTGTTGAATCATATTGGCTATTATTTTGGTGAGAATTTTTGTATCCATGTTCATCAGAGATCTTAGTCTGTAATTCTCCTTTTTGATGGGATCTTTGTCTGATTTTGGGTCAAGTTACTGCTAGCCTCATAAAATGAGTTTGGACGTTTTCCTTCCATTTCTGTTTTTTGGAACAGTCTCAGAAGAATAGGTATTAATTCTTCTTTAAATGTTTGGTAGAATTCCCCTGGGAAGCCATCTGGCCCTGGGCTGTTGCTTGTTGGGAGATTTTTGATGGCCGCTTCCATTTCCTTACTGGTTATGGGTCTGTTCAGGTTTTCTTTTTCTTCCTGGTTCAGCTTTGGTAGGAGTTTATACGTCTCTAGGAATGCATTCATTTCTTCCAGATTATCTAATTTGCTGGCATATAGTTGCTCATAATGTGTTCTTATAATTGTTTGTATTTCTTTGGTGTTGGTTTTGATCACTCCTTTTTCATTCATGATTTTTTATTTGGGTCCATTCTCTTTTCTTTTTGGTAAGTCTGGCCAGGGGTTTATCAATCTTATTTATTATTTCAAAGAACCAGCTCCTAGTTTCACTGATCTGTTCTACTGTTCTTTTGGATTCTATTTCATTGATTTCTGCTCTGATCTTTACTATTTCTCTTCTCCCACTGTGTATAGGCTTTATTTGCTGTTTTTTCTCCAGTTCCTTTAGGTGTAGGTTTAGGTTGTGTATTTGAGACTGTTCTTGTTTCTTGAGAAAGGTTTGTATTGCTATATACTTTCCTCTTAGGACAGCCTTTGCTGCATCCCAAAGATTTTGAACAGTTGTGTTTTCATTTTCATTGGTTTCCATGAATTTTTAAAATTCTCCTTTAATTTCCTGGTTGACCCATTCATTCTTTAGTAGGATGCTCTTTAGCCTCCATGTATTTGAGTTCTTCCCAACTTTACTCTTGTGATTGAGTTCTACTTTCAAAGCATCGTGGTCCAACAATATGCAGGGAATGATCCCAATCTTTTGGTACTGGTTGAGACCTGATTTGTGACCTAGGATGTGATCAATCTGGAGAATGTTCCATGGGCACTAGAGAAGAATGTGTATTCTGTTGCTTTGGGATGGAATGTTCTGAATATATCTGTGAAGTCCATTTGGTCCAGTGTGTCATTTAAAGTCTTTATTTCCTTGTTGATCTTTTGCCTAGATTATCTGTCCATTTCAGTGAGGGGGGTGTTAAAGTCCCCTACTATTATTGTATTGTTTTTGATGCGTTTCTTTGATTTTGTTATTAATTGGCTTAATAATTGGCTGCTCCCATATTAGGGGCATAGATATTTAAAATTGTTAGATTTTCTTGTTGGATAGACCCTTTTAAGTATGGTATAGTGCTCCTCCTCATCTCTTCTTATAGTCTTTGGTTTAAAGTCTAATTTGTTTGATATAAGGATTGCCACCTCAGCTTTCTTTTGATGTCCATTAGCATGGTAAATTGTTTCCACCCCCTCCCTTTCAATCTAGAGGTGTCTTTGGGTCTAAAATGAGTCTTCTGCAGACAGTATATTGATGGGTCTTGTTTTTTTATCCAGTCTGATACCCTGTGTCTTTTGATTGGGGCATTTAGCCCATTTACATTCAAGGTAACTATTGAAAGATATGAATTTAGTGCCATTTTATTGCCTATAAGGTGACTGTTACTGTATCTTGACTCTGTTCCTTTCTGGTCTATGTTACTTTGAGGCTCTTTCTCTGCTTAGGGAATCCCTTTCAATATTTCTTGTAGGGCTGGTTTGGTGTTCACAAATTCTTTTAGTTTTTGTTTGTCCTGGAAACTTTTTATCTCTCCTATTTTCAATGACAGCTTAGCTGGATATAGTGTTCTTGGCTGCATATTTTTCTCGTTTAGTGCTTTTAAGATATCACACCTGTCCTTTCTGGCCTGCCGGGTCTCTGTGGATAGGTCTGTTGCCAATCTAATGTTTCTACCATTATAGGTTACAGACCTCTTGTCCTGAGCTGTTTTCAGGATTTTCTCTTTGTCTCTGAGACTTGTAAGTTTTACTATTAGATGTTGGGGTATTGACCTATTTTTATTGATTTTGAGTGGTGTTTTTTGTGCCTCCTGGTTTTTGATGCCTGTTTTCTTCCCCAGTTTAGGGAAGTTCTTTTCTATAATTTGCTCCAATATACCTTCTGCCCCTCTCTCTCTTTCTTCTTCTCTGGGATCCCAATTATTCTAATGTTGTTTTGTCTTTTGGTATCACTTATCTCTCGAATTTTGCCCTTGTGATCCAGTAGTTGTTTATCCTTCATTTTCTCAGCTTCCTTATTCTCCATCATTTTGTCTTCTATATCACCAATTCTCTCTTCTTCCTCATTTATCCTAGCAGTTACAGCCTCCATTTTTTATTGCACCTCATTAATAGCTTTTTTGATTTCAACTTGGTTAGATTTTAGTTCTTTTAGGAATCCTTTTATGACCTTCCTGGGCTGATTTATTACTTTTTCATTTGTGATTCCATTATACTTTATTTATAATTATATTACATAATTTGTTATAACTGTAAAGTTTTCTAGTTACCTGTGAACTTACCCCCTTTTCTACTAGGTCAAAAGCTCTTTGTTTTTTTTTGTTTTTTTTTTTTAATTACCCAGTGCCAAATTTGAGGATGTATACCTCGTAGCCTCTCATAAATGCTTGTTTAATTAAATTAATATCCATCAATATGTGTCAGATGGTTAATGTTTTATGCTATAGGGTTTGTTTTCTTTTAATATCTACTATTCTGGAATCACTGCCTATTTGCCTTTTTGACATATTGGAAAGAATATCAATGAAACATTTCCCTCCAAGTTCACCTTGCTGAACATTCTAAACTACTACTACTCCATGCCTTCTGCTTGCATCATCTCTTTTCTCAAACAATTCCATCATTTTCAATTACAAAATCCTAGGTCATATAGACTACATTGCATAGAATTTCAGCTTCCTTCCAGAAATGTCTTCGTAAAAGCCAATATGTCTTCTTTTAATTAATTATTTTTATATCCATTTGGTGAGGAATTCTCTTAACCTCTCATTTCAAGTCCATCTTGTCCTTGTTGAGTCTCTGTGTACTCAGCATAGAGGTGAATCTGCTAGCCTCATCAAGTTTTTTTTTTTTAATAAGTTTTCAGTTGTAAAAATTGCAAGGAGAGTGAAAAAGTCCACTGTCAAAATTAGGCATTATTCATCATGACATTTTTCTCTATGGTTCTAATGTGGCCAAGAAGAAGCCACATATATTCAAAACCTTATGTGAATAGCAGCATGATATCTAGGTTAGAGTTCAAAATGTGTTATGGAGGAAACCAGTGAAGTCATTTGCTTCCTTTAGGCTTTAGTTTTCATATATGTAAAATGTGATAAATTTAGATAATATCTATGTGCTTTTCTTCTTAAAATTCCTATTTTTTTTTAAATTCAGTTTTAACTGATTCAAGGTTAATACTAAAACCATGAAAATGCACATTTAGGAGGCTATGGAGGGAATAATCGTCAAAGTCACTGACTTATACAATATCAGAGTCAGAAGGAAACTTGAAGACCACTCAGTAGTCTTTCTGCTCACAGCAAAGACTTAACATCAATATCCATACCAGGGGAGGATTTTTTTGTCAGTCAAATATGTTCCTCAATAACAATTTTATTATATTGAAATTTAATCTGTTCCATTGTTGGACAAGATAACTTATCAGGAAATTCTTATAGCATATATCTGCATTTTTATCTCCTTCCCATCCATAGTTAAAATTGCCTAGAGAACTCAAATAACGTACCCCTAGAACTGTGGAATTCTGTCCATGGTCACAACTTTGGAGCAGATAAGGATTCAAAAGTGGGGCCACTTTAACCAACCATGACATCTGTGGAAGGCAGAATTCTAAAAAGCATGACCCTATTTGAAGATTCCAGACTTAACCCCCAGTACTGTGACTATTACGAGCTCTCAGTCTGGCAGTGCAGTTGTAGTAGACAGTGCAGTTGACTTTCAGTAAGGGAAATGTTCAGGGTTGGCCTGGCCTAATCCTATGAGTCCTTAAGAGCAGAGAGCTTTCTCTGGCTGATGACAGAACAAAGTGAGAGGGACTAAAATATGAGGACTTTGGCAAGGCTTTGCCAGCTTTGAAGGAAATTTGAGATTTTCAGAATAAAGTCAAGAAAGAATCTTCGGTGCCTTTTCCACTTATACCCCAACATCCACAACCCCTCAAACCTCTAGAGAATCATAGGATGCCATAGAACGAATATTAAATATCACTGTATTGGTATGCTGATATCTCTCCATCTCTCTCACTCTTTTTGATGTTTAAAAAAATAATATATATCTACCTTCTTGCTTATTACCTCTTTATCTTCTTTTTAATTATTTCTAACTCAGTAGTAAATAACTCGTAGATTCATGTATATCTCAGTCTAAGAATCCGGGGGGGGGGGGGCCTGGGCAGTTCAGTCAGTTAAACACTGGACTCTTGATTTCGCTCAGGTCATGATCTTGGGGTCATGATCTCGGGATCCTGAGATGGGGCTCCATGCTCAGTAGGGAGTCTGCTTGAGATTCTCTTCTCTCCCTCTTTCTCTGCCCCTCCTCACCAATATGCCCATGCTTTCTCTAACAGAAATAAATAAATCTAAAAAAAAAAAAAAAAGAATCCAGGTAGAAAAAACACATTTCCTTTATTGTCATTTATATATGTATTGAAGCCACTTTTTTGCTAGGTTGATGAGAAATTCCATCCTAGTCATTACTGGGACTCTCACCCACTATCAGAATTTCACTATTATCTGGGATAAGTTGGTAATACATAGAGAACATGGGAAGAACTTCTGATCACTAGTGTTTAATAGCTTTGTTTTAAGACTTGCAACAGTCCCCTTAAATCTGTCAGCAGTCTTTTTCCTGGCATATCAGTCAGATACTAGAGGTTTTTGTTTTGTTGTGCTTTTTGCTAAAGCTAGGAACATCATGCCTAAAGACCAGCTTACCTGGAATCATGGCCCCTCACCACGCAGTGCTCTATAACACCACAGGTTCCATTCCTTTTGAAAACCACAACAATTTCACCTCATTCTACAGCATATGGTAAAATAATTTCTTAAGAACTAAATGTTTATTTAGTATGCTTCTACTTTATGTCTCACCAAAATGTGTAAATCAAGGAATTTCATAAAATATCTGGACAGCAATTGATATGTGAGATGGTTTGAGGGCAGGGAAAAAATGTAAAAATATACGGAGAAAAAATATCATTTATACATGTTTCAGTACATTATTCTGCTGGATGATCTATATCTCATACTCTCAAGAATATGAGGATCAAATTATCAATCCAGTTTTGACCATAATCAAAGATCTTTTCCAGACCCAGGAATTACTAGTGGAAGTCCCCAGGTCCTTTTTGTGCATATCTGATGTATCTTGGCCCAAGATAATAGGTGCAGTTTCCAGTTAGTAGTGTGATCACCTCACTTACACACAAAAAGGTGTCATTTAGTTCATTTGTCATCTTCATTTTTTATTCATATAATTATATGGCTGATAGGATATTTTCCTGGGAGTCAAGGCCTTAGAAACCATAGATTAACAACTTACTTACCATAAATATTCTAAAGAAACAGGTATATCCAAAGTAAATTAAAACAGGATATCAAAGAGATATCTGTGTTCTCATGTTCATTTCAGTATTATTTACAATGGTCAAGATATGGAAATAATTTAAGGAATGAATGGATAAAGATGATGTGGTACATAGACAATGGAATGTTATCCAGCCATGAGGAGAAAAAGGAAATTCTGCCATTTCAACAACATGGATAGACTTTGAGGACATTATGCTAAGTTACATAACTCTGACAGAGAAAGACAAATACTTCATGGTATCACTTATATGTAAAAAAAAAAAAATGTTTAAATTCAGAAACAGTAGAAAAACAGTTTCTGGTGGCTGGGAAATGGGGGAATTAGGGAAAGGTTAGTAAAAAGAGTATGAGCTTTCAGCTATAAGATAAATAAGGTCTAAGAATCTAAGGTAAAACATGGTGACCACAGTTGATGCTGCTGTATCATATAACTGAATTTTCCTAGGAGTAAAATAGATGTTCTCACCAAGAAAAAAAAGCGAGAAAATGAATGTGCTAACTAGAGGGAGAGAATCCTTTCACAATGTGAATATCAGATTGCCATGATGTACACTTTAAATGTCTTACAATTTTATATGTTAATTACACCTCAATAAAGCTGAAACAAAAAATAAAGAATGAGGCATATTCTGCTAAAGAATTGCATAAATCATGACCTTCCTAAGAGCAAAACCCATTGCATTTGTCTTTCAGGAATCCTGTCATTCTTATTTTCCCCATGGTATTAGTCCAGTTCTCTTGTCTTCTTTCTTTCCTGTGAGGAAGACCATAGACGTGCTGCTTAAATCCTTCCGAGAAAGGGTAGCATCTTGGAAACGGTGACCATATTGAAAAGGATGGTGTCAGTGGTGAAGTTTTCAGTGGTAAAAATGACTTTAGGGAAGTTATTTGGGTATAATTTGGACTTTGCAAGCCCTTGGCTCACTGCACATATGCAGATGTGCAATCTATGAGATATGGTTCAGCAAGCAGTTATTTTGTTCAAAGATTAAGCTGTACCAATATTTAGACCATGTCATATTCATTTTTATAATCTCAGCACCACCACAGAAACTGGATCATATTTTCTGCTTAAAGATATGCTCAAAAAATATTTGTTGTTATATTTTTCTACTTGAGAGAAAATTTTCAGAAATGGTTAGGTCCATCATCTTCTTGAAAAATAAAAAGACTTTGGTTTTATCTTTCTGTGTTACCATCTCATTCAACCTTGAACACAGTGCCTCATTTATGTACAAGAGGAGGTTAGTTCAACATATAAGCTGCTTCATAGAAAAAAGAGTAGGACCCCCTTAGCATTTTCTTTCACTCACAAGAATGATAGAACCTTACAAATAAGACACTTTAAATTGTATTTTACTTGCTTTGAAAACCTGGGTACTTTTTAGCTAAAATACGTTTTCATTTGTCAGTTGTCAATTCCTCAAAGGCAAAATTACAAGGTGTCATTCCAAAGAAGTATATTATATTTGTTGTTATTGCTACCAGAGAAATAATAGAGAGAGGACAGAAAGACTTGGAGAAGATCTAGCCGTGTACCAAGTCAAAGGTAGCCAAGACGTCCTATGGAAAGGCATCAGATTTGTATTTGTAATGTTGCTTACCTCAAATTAGTTTAACATTTTGAGTATGTTATGTCACTCATAATAATGACTGAGATTCTAATATGAATTATATCTCTATATTCTGAAAGGCCAAGGTGTAGTTTCCCTAAGTAAGTCTGATTAGAACTCATTTAACCGTTTTTCAGTGTTTGTTATTTGAATGAGAAAAACAAAACAAAACAAACAAACAAACAAACAAAATATATATATATATATATATATGGTACCCCTAGGATAATGAAGGGTATGGCACATTTGTAATTCATTTCAAAATTTCAAAAGAAGTTGCTTTCTCATGTGTGGTGGTGGATGGGTTAAATTCATCTTTATTCTAATGCGAATTTGTCTGGTTATAAGCAACACAGTTTTTCCAGAGACTTAATCATGATTAAAATTTGGAAGAAGTAGAGAGAAAACCTAGCAAGATTTTTAAGAGGTTTAAACTCTGGAGTTACACCCATTTGAGTCAGATTAACAGATACTAATTCTGTGGCCTTGGGATATTTGCTTTTCCTTTCTCAGTTTCAGTTTCCTATCCATAAAATTTGTATAATACCAGCACTAAATTAATTTGGTTATTTGAAGAGATTGAGAAAATACAAGGAAAGTATCTGGCATATATAGCAAGTACTCAATAAGTGAACTCATACATTCAGTGGAAGTATACAGGAAGAAATGTATTAATTAGGCCTCTAACTTTCCTAGGCCCACACTAATTTTGACATGGAATGGAACTTTATTCTCTGGACTTACTTTAATAACTAAACCTCCTAATGCAGTTTTTAATTTCATTTTTACAACCTGACTTTATTTAGTTGCCTTTGATCTGCTACACCAGAGACCAAGGAAGTTCCAAAAACAGCTACACCACCTCCACTATTTTTACTGGCTTGTTAAAATAGAAATGGTAGAAAAATGCATATTTTTGTAGACACTCAATTCAAATCACATATCACAGTGCTTTTTAAGAGGATGAAACACTCAAAATATTTCCTCTGGCATTGGATTACATGGAATCTTCAACCTAACGCATCATCCATTTTTTTAACAACTTATTCTTTTTGAATTAACAAAATGATTGGAAATTATTTTAAAGATAAATCTATTAATGCTTTACCAAACAACAAGTTTTGATTCTTAATTTTTTTCACTCCTTAAATGATAAATACACAGCAAAGCTACTTGAGACAATTCAAATTGTTACAGTTTGGATTTATTTGTTTTATTAAAGCATTTATGGGATTTCATTTAGTAATTTGGAAAATTATTATGCCATCTGGAGATGGATAACTTGGTAATTTGATACTTGGTGGATCAGGAACATTATGATTTTGACTGTTTTTTGAAGATTTTTGACTATCAACAAGGAAGGATAGAGAGCAATAATCTTCTAGATTAGTTCACCAACCACCATCTCTTTGATGTAATCCATAGCGTTTCCTGAATCCCCCTAAATTATCAGACTTCTGAAACTGTAGAGAATGGGAGATCTTCCTACAATTTGTTAGGATTATGAGATCTAAAATTGTCCTTATATTTTTCCCCACCCTCTATCTTCTTCCTTCTCCTTCCATTTTTTTCTCTGGAAAATATGCTCGCTAAGAAAAAATGGCCATTTAGTAACTCAGATACGTATTGATATCTATTTGTTAAAAGGAAAATTAATTTTATTCAATGGCACTGAAATCTCTTCAGATTTTATGAGGCAAAGGTAGAAGCCCTTTAACTTGTTACATGGTGGGGTCTTAGTGAGTGCTGATTGCAGATGAAGTGGTGGGAAATCTGAGGGTCCTCTATTAGAGCTCATCCCCATACCTCTGTCACCAAGCCTGAGGATGTGATTTGGCAGCAAGATGCCAACACTGGCAACTAATTGGATTTCAATGATCTGGATATTCAGTACTACCCAGTGAATAAATGCTGCACTGGGAACCAGGAGACCTAAGCCCTGACACACTACAAATGATTTGTATGACTTTAAACAAATACTCTTCCCTTAGTTTCTTCAATTAAAATATAACAACAACAAAAACAAAAACAAAAACAAAAAACCCTGCATGCTACTTACAGAGTAATAGGGGGATATTTGAAGTTATTTATTTTCAGTCATTTATATTTGTTTTGCAGCTCATACTATCAGATCATATAATCTTCATTATCTGTAAAGTAGAACCAATTCAGCTTTGAATCAAATATTCTAAATACCTGTGAATGAGTTTAGAGATCTAGATCAGTATGTGGGGAACATAAAGTGAAACAAAATTCAGATGTTGAACAGTTTTATCTCAACCTATTTTGTGATTCACAGAAAGCAAATTGCTAGTATATCTGGGAGATCAGGAGCTAAAAAAAAAAAAAAAAATCTGTGCTTGAATATTTAAACCACAAACCAGTCAGCTAATTTCCCCCAAATGATCTATTTCTCCTTAATTAAAATATTTCCTCATTAAGATAATTTCTCTGTTTCTACTTTAAAAACATTAAAGAAGATAAGTAGACTTACGAGGATAGTGCCATTTCCCAGGTAAAACAATTTCCATTTAATTTCTCATTAACACTTTTTAAGAGAGCCTATGTTTCTACTTCATCTTTTCTTTTAGAGTCTGGAGTTACGGATATATATAAAAGGACTTATAAAAAAATACACAACAACTCAAAGAAAAACACCTTCTAAAATCCAAGAGAAAACCATACGTAGAATCATAATGACCTTAAACTGACAGGTCAGGGGAGTAATTATAACGATCTAGAACCATAGCAACATCTTTGGGATAAATACCCAGTAGTGCAATTGCTGGATCGTATGTAGGGATCCAAAGGGTTACGTGCACCCTGATGTTTATAGCAGCAATGTCCACAATAGCCAAACTGTGGAAAGAGCCAAGATGTCCATTGACAGATGAATGGATAAAGATGTGGTATATATATATAATGGAATATTATGCAGCCATCAAAAGGAATGAAATCTTGCCATTGGCACCAACATAGGTGGAACTGGAGGGTGTTATGCTGAGCGAAATAAGTCAATCAGAGAAAGACATGTATCATATGACCTCACTGATATGAGAATTCTTAATCTCAGGAAACAAACTGAGGGTTGCTGGAGTGGTGGGGGGTGGGAGGGATGGGGTGGCTGGGTGATAGACATCGGGGAGGGTATGTGCTATGGTGAGCACTGTGAATTGTGCAAGACTGTTGAATCACAGACCTGTACCTCTGAAACAAATAATGCAATATATATTAAGAAATACATATTGGATTTTGAAGACATTGTACAAAAAAAAAGAATGTTAAGTATCCTACTAGTAATTTTATTTTAAATTACAATTTTAAAGGTATACTCTTTTTAAATAAAATGTTGTTAATGCTAATCTCATTTTTCTTTCTTTTTTTTCCCCTTTTTTCAATGTGTCTAACAGAAAATTTAAAATTATGTCTGTGGCTTGCATTTGTGGATCATGTTATATTTCTTTGGGCAACACTGATTTAGAATCTCTTCTTGTTCCTATTAAAAGACAAGCCCTGATTAAGGAAGTAATGTTAGTAACATCAGTTATATCTTGGCACTTATTAATTGTCAAAACTTTAAAAGTGCTTTCTAGGGCGCCTGGGTGGCTCAGTTGGTTACGCAACTGCCTTTGGCTCAGGTCATGATCCTGGAGTCCCCAGATCGAGTCCCGCATCGGGCTCCCTGCTCAGCAGGGAGTCTGCTTCTCCCTCCGACCCTCCCCTTTCTTATGTGCTCTCTCTTTCTCTCAAATAAATAAATAAAATCTTTAAAAAAAAAAACAAAAATAAAATAAAAGTGCTTTCTAAAGAGAAAGTTTAAAAAGAAAGAGTCATAATGTTGGAAATCATTTGGAACAATATCAAGAGCAAGAAAAGTTTACACACAAAAAATTTACACAAAAATTACACACGGAATTTGATAGACCCACTTTGCTTCAGTTAATAGTAGGTCACACGTTATTCAGTAGGGATTGCCATCATTGGTTCACTGCATGTTAGAGCTGGAGATAACTACACAGACTATTTGCAGGTAAGGATATAAGGATATAAGTTATTCTTCCCTATCTTACTTATCTTTCTTTATCTTTTGTCAATTCTGCCAGTGTTTATTGCACCTTATTTCCAGACGTTGGAACTTAACTTCCATTTAAGTGAAAACTCAATACTACACTCTGACTCATTTATTCTTGATGCTGAGAATATTCAAAATAATATTTAAACTCATGAATTCCTAGCGAAAGTAAACCAATTACAATGACAAGATTTTGTTACTCATCTCTTCTGTTTTAGAAAAGCTAGCAAAAATGGGTCATCCATGACCAGGGATGTCGAATGCTCAGAATTGTATAATGATTAAGTAGATTACATCTTAACATTAAAAAATAATAAATAAATATATAAATAAGCCTGCTACATATGAGGGTAAATGATATATATCATTATTATCAAAATAATATATAATTTTATAACCTAAAATGGTATTTTATAATTTAAGATAGATGCATATAAATGAGATTTCATATTTTATATACACCACACGGGTAAGATATGAAATCCTACATCATATATATTAACCGAGATAGATTAAAGTCTTTAGGAAAGAGAACAATGAGGTTATGACCTTACATTCCCCACCTTCCATTTCACCAAATTCATAAGATTTCACTTTCTTTTTCCTTTTTTTTTTTTACCACTTGTGAATGATGATCAAAATTCTGTATAGTGTTTTATTCCATCAATACATGCTAGGTAATATATGAGAAGCAATTTTGTTTGGCTTTGACCTACATATGAAACAGGCTAATTCTTGCTTGCTGTTTCTTTCTTTCTTTCTTTCTTTCTTTCTTTCTTTCTTTCTTTCTTTCTTTCTTTCTTTCTTTCTTTCTTTCTTTCTTTCTTTCTTTCTTTCTTTCTTTCTTTCTTTCTTTCTTTCTTTCTTTCTTTCTTAACTCTCTTTTAGGGTGTAGTCTGTTTCTGTTCCTTTAGCTCTTACTACCATGTCTGTTAGATAAAACAAGAAAACAGGGACTTTTATTTCATGGGTCTAGAATAAAGATGTCATATTTATGTGTCTGCTGTTACAACACCCAGGCCTTTCCAAAACTTTCAATGCCAGGAGGACTTTCCAAATAAAAGGAACTGAGTTTATTACACTACCAGATGGAGTAAAAGATAGACCAAACCAAATAGAGTGTAACAGTGGAGGGAGCTTTATTTTCTCTGACCCCCAGCCTCCAACTCAGTGAAAACTCTATATCCTAATGATTGTATATTGTTTACTCACATCAGAAATCCCCATTTTTTAAGGCAGGGGTGAAGGCACAGTGTGTTTGATGTTCCCATATCCATTCAGGGTGAGCTTTAATTATTTAGTCAGCAATGGAAATGTCCTGATCTTACTACTGGTTTTCAGAAATCAGGCTTAAGCCAATTAGTGTGTGATGTTCCCCACACTAAAAGCACCATTTTGGGATTAGCATTTGATTCAGTCTGGGGCTATGAGATGTGAGAAGTTTTCTGTTGGGTGTCTGCCATATGTCTTCACTTGGAATTGAGATTTACAGTAGGAGACACTCTCTGTCATTCAGATGTGCCACCTGGAATCTCTCCAGCTGTTTTTGATGGCCTGTGATTAAGGCCAGACACACTGAGGTTCAGACCAGGAACACTGAGGCCTGAGATGAGAGAAATATGATTAAATGGACCTTGAAACCTTCAATAATTAAGTCAACTGTAAAGGTAACCATCTCTGCACTTCCATTTATAGGAATCACTATTATATTTTCTTCTTTTTAAAAGCAATTTGAGTTGGACTTCTCATGTTGTTATAGCCAAAAGCAACTTAATTTCTCCATGGTGTGAGAAAACTTTCAGAGTATGCTGCCACACAGACTAACCTATGTAGCCGACCTTAAATATCAAGTAATTTCTTTTGTTGCCAAAAACTACATTGGAAGCCATATTACCTGGTCTAACACAAATACAATATAAGGAGTTCAGGGTCATTGGCAGTCATCAAAACAAACAGAAAGACAATGAGAACAAGACCATGGTACCGTTTTCATATCTACAGTGTTCTTTTATTGCTGTTGATATAGCCATGCTACCAGAATTCCTTTTATTTGAAAGCAAGAAAGGTTTTAGTAAATGAGACACAGCTATGCTTGAGTCCATTATTCTGTCTCCTGGGGCCCAAGGAGTTACTCAAGCTGTGCATTTGTGGTTTATCCCACTATCTGCAATTCACATGTTTCCTATTAACCATTACCACCAGTGGTTTAAACTTTCAGTATTTTTCAAATGTTTCATTGAGAGGAAAAAAAAAAAAAGTAACTAGATGGATGCACAAAATCCATTTTGAGGCCTATACTGTACAGGTAATAGATCTGTCATCAATTAAATGAGGGCATAAGTTAGATGAGTTACATGACCAGATACATTTCTCTGTTCTGAATCCATCTATCTACATTGCTAAAAGGCCATGAAATAGCTTCCTTGATATTTTATTACCACCGAGCTGTAAAATTTAACAGCAGAGCTAACATTGTCTGAAATCTACCTCTTAGGGAAGAAAGGGACAATGTGGAAGATTTAAAGCTTAACCAACAAAACATCCAGAAGTAGAAATGAATGCTTGGAGTGAGCCTTTGTTAGTTAGAACTAAAATCATAGCTGAATGAAATGACTTTCCCTTCATAAAAATAGTGTTCGACATATTTCAAATCCAAATGCTTATTTCTTCCTTCATAAGAGCACACACTTAATGTAAATTTGTTCCATGCTCTCTACTTTAGCTGAGGAAATGCAGCTATTGCCCACAAATCAAATCCCTCCACACAATATCTTCCTTTCACTCATTTGTAGAAAATGCAAGGATATCAGAGTTGTCAGAATAAAAAATTCTTTTTCCTTAAAAACAGTAGTCAGGAGTAGACTTTAGGGCTGTAAAAGGAACTTCAGAGGCTGAGAGAGAAAGCCCTAAACTGTTTATCATGGTTGTGTGGGGAAGATAAGACAAGTCAATCTTGAACCAGGGTTACCTTATTTATGTAATACATTATACTTGTAACGCATTGGTAACTATTACATATATTTAAAACTAAATGCAATTCTCCGGTTCTATTTGACATTCATTCCGTAGAAAATAGCATATTTTCCAGAAGAGTCTACTAGAGAGCATGCCTTTTGATTCTCAACCAAAAGTTTTATCCAGGCTTAATTCTTACAAAGTGGGGCATTCAGAAAGAAGCTCAGATAACTGACACTTTGCATGCTATGTTACTGTGGTTACCAAATCCTCTGAGATAAAAGCTTAATTTAACAAATTTGGACCCAATAGCTAAGGATTTGAGGGAATAAGCATGACTCTCCGAGGGACAGGCTACAAGGATGGGCATGTCTGATCTCAAGTGAGGGAAGAAATGTAACTGAAATTGTGGGAAAGAACTTGTTCTCTCCCCCTTTACTTGGAATCCTTCTCTTGTCCATTTGCATTCAGAAGCCAGAATGTTCAGAAATCACATCATATCATTTCCCAATTTAAAATCATTCAAAGGCTTGTGATTGTATTTAGAATAAAGTCTAAATTCCCTGCATTTGTCTACAAGTCATGCTATGATCTAACTCCTACTCACCCTCAAAATCATCTCCTACAATGCACTCCTATTTCCTTCCCTCTTTTCTTCCCTTTCTCCCTGGAATCCAGGCATTAAAAAAAAAAAAATCTTTATAAAATGCTGAACCACAGGGCAGCTGGGTGGCTCAGATGGTTAAGCATCTGCCTTCGGCTCAGGTCATGATCCCAGGGTCCTGGGATCGAGTCCCGCATCAGGCTCCCTGCTCCTTGGGAGCCTGCTTCTCCCTCTGCCTCTCTCTCTCTCTCTCTCTGTCTCTCTCTCTCTCTGTCACTCATGAATAAATAAATAAAATCTTTAAAAAAATAAAAATAAAATAAAATGCTGAACCACAGTGGTTTTCAATGCTTTGTTTGGCTCCATTAACTTTTTCTCCAGTCCTTACTCATTGATCATTCTCTGCATGGTTGAATTTTTATCACAAATGATCTTTTGTTTAAATGACAGCTCAATGAGCCTTCTCTGTCCCTCCTGCCTAAAGTATCCCTTATTTTGTTCTGTCTTCTTTTGTCTTTTATAGAAGTTATCAAAATTTGTAATAGTTTCATTTTTGTGTTTGTGATCAGTTTTCACCCCGGTATCTGATAACTTCAAGGAAATGTTTCAGAAAGCATAAGAACTTCAATAAAAGTTCTTTTTCCAACTTAGAATACAAAGGTCATTACTTTTGATTTGCTTTCATAAATTACGAAGTCATTAATTTATTTTATGAACTTTACTAGCATTTGTTGAACTTTCTACAGGATGTAAGCTACTGAGTTGGCATTTCATAATTCACACAATATGTATTCTACATTTAAAAACCCAAAAACTTTGATGAAAGTGAATTACCAACTTAAACATACTGGTAGAATTTTTAAGCCAAAGGTGAGAATCACTAGATATAAAAGAGGGTTTGTTTTTGTTTTTGTTTTTGTGGGGTTTGTTTGTTTGTTTGTTTTGCTAAGAGATCATTATAGATACTTGGATAGTTTGGATTTTTAATTAGTTTTGAAAATTTAGAAGAATATTGAATAAAAGCTTTACCTAAATTCTTTTGTGCAACAAAATATGTATGTGTGGAGGTAGAGGACTGAAGAGATATTGGACAAAATTAGTTAATTAAAGCATCAATGGAGAGGATATTCTTGTTTTATAAGGAACTAGAAAAATGACAGAGCAAAGGACATGTAAGTGTAAGAAAAGCTGTTGGAAAGGAGATTTACTACAAATATAACTCCTCGCAAGAGTTGGTTGAGCAAGAAGAAAGTGTATCTAGTTTTAAACATTTGACAATAGAGGGCCTCTAGAAAGAGCTAAATCACCTGAATGAGCAAACATGCAACTGATAAGGAACACACTCAGTGGGCTATTATGAGTTAGGTGAGTTGGATAGAAGGAAAGCAGGGACAGTTAAAACTTTTAGAAGGTTTTCTTAACATCCACCCTGGAGTTAAGAAATCTTTAGTAGTATCAAATCCAAGTCAGCCAATAGAAAAAATTTTCTTATGAGATAAAAATAACAATCAAAGCAGAATTGGTATTACACTTACAATAATAGAGAGTGTGGTCTTACCAAACCAATCCTCCCAGAGATATCAAATATAAACTCTGGAAAAATGTTTAAAAAAATCTATGAAAGGCATAGGACAGTGAAAAAAAAAATAGGCAGAAAGGTGAGGAGACTTGATGCTAAACAGGAGCAGGAGATCACTCTCCCATTTTCATGGCTTCCTGTCTGAAGGCAGACCCAGATAGGATAGAACCTAACACTCTCTTGAGAAATCATAATGGACATTTTAGGGTGAGCCCAGTAGCTCGAATGTGACAACAAAAATCTGAGAAAGGAGAAAGCTAGGGAGGTATATCTTCAAATTCTGAAAATAAACTCTATTCACATCTTGGGATGATCCCAAAATAGTGCATACATGGAGCAGAATCCAAGTACCCAACTTAGCCTAAAAGAAGGAAAGAGCAATGTTAGCTGCTTCGCCACAGAAGATATAGAGCCTGATTTTTTTCAGCCAAGTAAAGAGGCCTCCGGAGTTCTTTATTTTTTCTCAGAGGTGATTAGAAAGTATGCCCTAAAGTATGTTAATATTTATGTATATCTTAGAGAGAAAAGTTGGGTTTATCAAGGATGGATTTCAAATGTGAGAAAGACAGTCATTCAGAACCCTGAGAAATAATGAGGTGAAACCAGCTAAAAGGGTAGTCAATGAATAAAAAAAAAAAATGTTATTTCTCAAATCAACTTTTGTAAATAGTTCACTGCTTTAGTTTTAGTTTATAGTGATGCATAATTAACATAGACTTTTCACCTGTGTTTTCAAAATTACTTACTTGACTTCTCTGCTTCTCTCTCTTATCCCAAATACATTCTTCAAAAGCATGTGATTCTCATGGACAGATGAATATAACCAAACTTTTCAAATTATATATAGTAAATATGTGCAAGTTTTTGTATCTCAATAAAAAATAAGATACAAAAATTAAATACTGACTTTTGAAAAGGCCACTTAAAATTATGGAGAGCACTGTGAACTGAGGAGTAAAGAAAATTAAGATAATAAATGATTTTTCTTTTGGAAACTAAACAGTATTTCTATCCTTCATATTGATATGTCCATCGATAAAAACAGAACGTCTACAGTTAAAACAGATTCAATAAAATGGACAAAACTCTTCTAGAAAAGGAAATTGTAAATTCTTGTTCAATTACTAATTAGTATTTGCCCTGGAGTACCATGTAAATTTCAATTTTCTGGTTCTCAGTTTTTCACATAGATTATAAATTGGATTTAATAGTTGTTAATGCATTTCCATCTATGGATTCCTCTGGGCATTTCTATAAAATCAAGACAAAGGAATATCTCTAGATTTCACTTAAAGTAATATTTCCATAAAGCAATGGCCCATTATACAAATGTAAGGTATCATTTGGAAATATGTTGGTAATTTAGTAAAACTAATTTTTTTTTACCTTATGTTCCCTTGAAACAGATCCTGAGACAGGATCTGAATGCAGGTTGTGTATTTGGGATCTGACTTCAGGAAGCATAAGAGAGGAAGTAGGGAAAGGAGAAAAGTCAAGAAAAGGTATGTTAATGATCAGGTTGCCACTGTGAGCAACTGGGGCTCAGTCTCACAGGGACATTCTGAGAAACCAACTACAACAGTACCTTAAACTTTCCCAGAAAATCCTGTCCTCAGTTGGTCTAAGGCTGCTCCTAGGCAATATTAAATCCCAGGTGCTTCTTGTCTGATCTAAGGGAAGATTGAGAAAACTCTCAGGGGACTAGAAAAACCCCTCAAGCAAAGACACAGAGAGAAATGGCCTTTGAGGTGGCGTGTGCAAGCGTGGGTCGATGACAGCAGCTGTTACCCCAGCCTGTGGTGGTTGCTGGGATTCAAATACAAAGTATGTGTGTATGTGTGTGTGTATACATAATGTTTATATATATACAATGTTATAAATGTATATAATATTTATATGAATATAAAGAAGAATTTATACAATGTGGTTTATCCCCCCCAAATATTCTTTAGTCATTCTTCTAATTATGCAAAGGTAGAAATCCCTGTGATTATTTGAACAAAAACTGAAAAAGGAACTTTTAGAGTTTTCAGGAATTCTCATTAATTTACTCAATTTTTCAGATTCTAAATTTTACTTTTTGTTTCTAAAACCTTAAACTACTCACATTATTTTAATGAACATTGACTTGTCCCTATAGTTTGATTTCTTTTTGTTTGTTTATTTACTTTATAATTTTGGAGGGAATATCTTTGTGAGTTTCTATATTTGAACACATGCTAAACTATTCAGAAGATATACCCCTGAGTACAAATAACTTACACTCTAAAAAGGATAAATGTTATACATAAACATTATAGAAAAAAATTTCAGTAGCCTCACCAAGTAAGACATACGAATATTATATAACTTATTTATTCTAGTAACTTTGATATTCTCCTTTAGAGACATAAATGCTTTCAGATTTGTAACTTTATATTTAGTCAGTTGTAAAAGGAGTTTAAATTGTCCTCATGCTGTAGATTGCTTTCCCAATGGGATATTTTAAGCACAAAAATTCATCACTCTAAAACAAAGCTAATCTGAAGGAATTTTTAAGACTAACAGAAAGTGGTGAATTGAAGTGGCATATGTTATAACATGTTTTCTTTGAGGATAATTATAGGATTTATGGAGAAAAAACTTTTATTTAACGCTTAATTTTAAAAAATGGACAATGTCAGATCTATTCAACTCTCAAATGAATATCCATTCTGTAATAAGTCACAGGAGATCTGCCTTAGAAGACCTTCCTAGGGAGCCTTCAGTCAAAAAATAGAACATCATGCCCCTAAAGAAGATACAGTAAATCAAATTCCAGTTGAATCTTTTTAATATAACGAAACAACTCTAGTGAGGATGAAAATACATTCCATAGATACCATTTAATCCATTTATTTTCACCGGCTTGTACTCTTTTCAAACTTCAAAAATCTTTGGGCAAACTCCAATATAAAAATCATACAAAAGCTCAGTTTCTTCTCCCCACATGGGGGCCCCCAGATTGCGACTCTGAATCCTTTAGAACTCTGCAGAGCACAGATTGAAACCTACTGATGTAATCTTGCTATCATTTTCCAGATGGTAAAGCTGAGTATCATGAAGATTAACATATTTACCAAAACTGGTGGCTTTAAGTGTGGTGGAGACAGGTCTAGAAACTGAGTCTCTCGACTCTACCACTCGTATGCATGGAATACCACTTGCTTCATTCCAAAAGAGGAACTGCTTCATGTTGTAGCCAAATACAATCCACATCATGTAGATGTAAGGATACTATGCAAATAATTCAGCGTGTACTTTAATATACTCTCATTTATTAAAATGGGGTCCTCTTGCCGAATGTAAGTAATGCTGTCTGCATCGGAGAGCTATCTCAGGGTGATATGCCATACATATGTGATAACCAGTGAAGAGACCATACTATTTTAAGAAGGCAAATAAGAAGGCAAATACGCTTCCCACCCTTTCAAGTGATGTTCACCTTCTTTTTTTTTTTCTTTGATCTTTAAATTTTTTTACTATGTTAATCACCATACATTACATCATTAGTTTTTGATGTAATGCTCCATGATTCACTCTTTGGGCATAACACCCAGTGCTCCACGCAGAACGTGCCCTCTTTATTTATTTATTTATTTATTTATTTAGATTTTATGTATTTATTTGACAGAGAGAGACACAGTGAGAGAGGGAACACAGGCAGGGGGAGTGGGAGAGGGAGAAGCAGGCTTCCCGCGGAGCAGGGAGCCTGATGCGGGGCTTGATCCCAAGACCCTGGGATCAGGACCTGAGCTGAAGGCAGAGGCTTAACCATCTGAGCCACCCAGGCGCCCCAGAACGTGCCCTCTTTAATACCCATCACCAGGCTAACCCATCCCCCCAACCCCCTCCCCTCTAGAACCCTCAGTTTGTCTTTCAGAGTCCATCGTCTCTCATGGTTCCTCTCCCCCTCCGATTTACTCCCTTTCATTCTTCCCCTCCTACTAGCTTCCTTTATTTTTTTCTTAACATATATTGCATTATTTGTTTCAGAGGTACATAGCTATGATTCAACAGTCTTGCACAATTCACAGCGCTCACCATAGCACATACCCTGCCCAATGTCTATCACCCAGCCACCCCATCCCTCCCATCCCCCGCCACTCCAGCAACACTCAGTTTGTTTCCTGAGATTAAGAATTCCTCATATCAGTGAGGTCATATGGTACATGTCTTTCTCTGATTGACTTATTTCACTCAGCATAACACCCTCCAGTTCCATCCACGTCCTTGCAAATGGAAAGATCTCATTCCTTCTGATGGCTGTATAATATTCCGTTGTGTATATATATACCACATCTTCTTTATCCATTCATCTGTTGACGGACATCTCGGCTCTTTCCACAGTTTGGCTATTGTGGACATTGCTGCTATAAACATTGGGGTGCACATACACCTTCGGATCCCTACATTTGTATCTCTGGTAAATACCCAGCAGTGCAATTGCTGGATCATATGGTAGCTCTATTTTCAACTTTTTGAGGAACCTCCATAATATTTTCCAGGGTGGTTGCACCAGCTTGCATTCCCACCAACAGTGTAGGAGTGTTCCCCTTTCTCCGCATCCCCGCCAACATCTGTCATTTCCTGAATTGTTAATTTTAGCCATTCTGACTGGTGTGAGGTGGTATCTCATTGAGGTTTCGATTTGGATTTCCCTGATGTGGAGCGACGTTCAGTACTTTTTCATGTGTCTGTTTGGCCATTTGGGTGTCTTCTTTGGAAAAATGTCTGTTCATGTCTTCTGCCCATTACTTGATTGGATTTGTACTTTGGGTGTTGAGTTTGATAAATTCTTTATAGATTTTGGATACTAGCCCTTTATCTGATATGTCATTTGCAAATATTTTCTCCCATTCTGTCGGTTGTCTTTTGGTTTTGTTGACTGTTCCTTTTGCTGTGCAAAAGATTTTTATCTTGATGAAATCGCAATATTTCATTTTTGCCCTGGCTTCCCTTGCCTTTGGCGATGTTCCTAGGAAGGAGTTGCTGCGGCTGAGGTCGAAGAGGTTACTGCCTGTGTTCTCCTTTAGGATTTTGAAGGACTCCTGTCTCACATTGAGGTCTTACAACCATTTGGAGTCTATTTTTGTGTGTGGTGTAAGGAAATGGTCCAGTTTCATTCTTCTGCATGTGGCTGTCCAATTTTCCCAACACCATTTGTTGAAGAGACTGTCTTTTTTCCATTGGACATTCTTCCCTGCTTTGTCGAAGTAAGTTGACCATAGAGTTGAGGGTCCATTTCTGGGCTCTCTATCCTGTTCCACTGATGGGTGTGTCTGTTTTTGTGCCAGTACCATACTGTCTTGATGATGACAGCTTTGTAATAGAGCTGGAAGTCCGCAATTGTGATGCCGCCAGCTTTGCTTTTCTTTTTCAACATTCCTCTGGCTATTCGGGGTCTCTTCTGGTTCCATAGAAATTTTAGGATTATTTGTTCCATTTCTTTGAAAAAAGTGGATGGTATTTTGATCGGGATTGCATTGAATGTGTAGATTGCTCTAGGTAGCATTGATATCTTCACTATATTTGTTCTTCCAATCCATGAGCATGGAAAGTTTTTCCATTTCTTTGTGTCTTCCTCAATTTCTTTCATGAGTATTTTATAGTTTTCTGAGTACAGAACCTTTGCGTCTTCGGTTAGATTTATTCTTAGGTATCTTATGGTTTTGGGTGCAGTTGTAAATGGGACCGACTCCTTAATTTGGCTCTCTTCTGCCTTGTTGTTGGTGTATAGGAATGCCACTGATTTCTGTGCATTGATTTTATATCCTGCTACTTTACTGAATTCCTGTATAAGTTCTAGCAGTTTTGTGGTGGAGTCTTTTGGGTTTTCCACATAAAGTATCATATCATCTGCCAAGAGTGAGAGTTTGACTTCCTCCTTGCCGATTTGGATGACTTTGATTTCTTTTTGATGTCTGATTGCTGTTGCTAGGACTTCTAATACTATGTTGAATAGCAGTGGTGAGAGTGGACATCGCTACCACGTTCCTGACCTTAGGGGGAAAGCTCTCAGCTTTTTCCCATTGAGAATGATATTTGCTGTAGGTTTTTCATAGATGGCTTTTATGATATTGAGGTATATACCCTCTATCCCTATACTCTGAAGAGTTTTGATCAAGAAAGGATGCTGTACTTTTTCAAATGCTTTTTCTGCATCTATTGAGAGGTTCATATGATTCTTGTTCTTTCTTTTGTTAAAATATTGTATCACGTTGATTGATTTGCAGATGTTGAACCAACCTTGCAGCCGAGGGATAAATCCCACTTGGTCATGGTGAATAATCCTTTTAATGTAGTGTTGGATCCTATTGGCTAGTATTTTGGGGAGAATTTTGCATCCATGTTCGTCAAGGATATTGGGCTGTAATTCTCCTTTTTGGTGTGGTCTTTGTTTGGTTTAGGGATCAAGGTAATGGTGGCCTCCTAAAATGAGTTCGGAAGTTTTCCTTCCATTTCTAATTTTTGGAACAGTTTCAGGAGAATAGGTATTAACTCATCTTTAAATGTCTGATAGAATTCCCCTGGGAAGCCATCTGGCCCTGGGCTTTTGTTTCCTGGGAGATTTTTGATGACTGCTTCAATTCCCTTAGTGGTTCAATGTCTGTTCAGATTTTCTATTTCTTCCTGGTTCAATTTTGGTAGTTGATACATCTCTAGGAATGCACCCATTTCTTCCAGGTTATCTAATTTGCTGGCATGCAGTTGCTCATAATATGTTCTTATAATTGTTTGTATTTCTTGGGTGTTGGTTGTGATCTCTCCTCTTTCATTCATGATTTTCTTGATTTGGGTCCTTTCTCTTTTCTTTTTGATAAGTCTGGCCAGGGGCTTATCAATCTTGTTAATTCTTTCAAAGAACCAGCTCCTAGTTTCGTTGATCTGTTCCACTGTTCTTTTCATTTCTATTTCATTGATTTCTGCTCTGATCTTTATGATTTCTCTTCTCCTGCTGGGTTTAGGCTTTATTTGCTGTTTTTTTTTTCTCCAGCTCCTTTAGGCGTAGAGTTAGGTTGTGTATTGAGACCTTTCTTGTTTCTTGAGAAAGGCTTGTATTGCTATATACTTTCCTCTTAGGACTGCTTTTGCTGTATCCCAAAGATTTTGAACAGTTGTGTTTTCATTTTCATTGGTTTCCATGAATTTTTTTAAATCTTCTTTAATGTCCTGGTTGACCCATTCATTCTTTAGTAGGATGCTCTTTAGCCTCCATGTATTTGAGTTCTTTCTGACTTTCCTCTTGTGATTGAGTTCTAGTTTCAAAGCATTGTGTTCTGAAAATATGCAGGGAATAATCCCAATCTTTTGGTACAGGTTGAGACCTGATTTGTGACCTAGGATGTGATCTATTCTGGAGAATGTTCCATGGGCACTAGAGAAGAATGTGTATTCTGTTGCTTTAGGATGGAATGTTCTGAATATGTCTGTGAAGTGCATTTGGTACAGTGTGTCATTTAAAGTCCTTATTTCCTTGTTGATCTTTTGCTTAGATGGTCTGTCCATTTCAGTCAAGGGGGTGTTAACGTCCCCCACTATTATTGTATTGTTGTCCATGTGTTTCTTTGCTTTTGTTATTAATTGCTTCATATAATTGGCTGCTCCCATGTGAGGGGCATATATATTTACAATTGTTAGATCTTCTTGTTGGATAGACCCTTTAAGTAGGATATAGTGTCCTTCCTCATCTCTTATAACAGTCTTTGTTTTTAAAATCTAATTTGTCTGATATAAGGATTGCCACCCCAGCTCTCTTTTGGTGTCCATTAGCATGGTAAATGGTTTTCCACCCCCTCACTTTCAATCTGGGGGTGTCTTTGGGTCCAAGATGAGTCTCTTGCAGACAGCATATTGTTGGGTCTTGTTTTTTAATCCAATCTGATAGCCTGTGTCTTTTGATTGGGGCATTTAGTCCATTTACATTCAGGGTAACTATTGAAAGATACGAATTTAGTGCCATTGTATTGCCTGTAAGGTGACTGTTACTGTATATTGTCTGTTTTCCTTTCTGGTCTATGTTGCTTTTAGGCTCTGTCTTTGCTTAGAGGACCCCTTTCAATATTTCTTGGAGGGCTGGTTTGGTGTTTGCAAATTCCTTTAGTTTTTGTTTGTCCTGGAAGCTTTTTATCTCTCCTATTTTCAATGACAGCCTAGCTGGATATAGTATTCTTGGCTGCATATTTTTCTCGTTTAGTGCTCTGAAGATATCATGCCAGTCCTTTCTGGTCCGCTAGGTCTCTGTGGATAGGTCTGTTGCCAATCTAATGTTTCTACCATTATAGGTTACATATCTCTTCTCCCGAGCTGCTTTCAGGATTTTCTTTTTCTCTGAGACTCGTAAGTTTTACTATTAGATGTCAGGGTGTTGACCTATTTTTATTGATTTTGAGAGGGGTTCTCTGTGCCTCCTGGGTTTTGATGTCTCTTTCCTTCCCCACATTAGGGAAGTTCTCTGCTATAATTTGCTCCAATATACCTTCTGCCCCTCTCTCTCTTTCTTCTTCTTCTGGGATCCCAATTATTCTAATGTTGTTTGGTCTTATGGTATCACTTATGTCTCGAATTCTGCCCTCGTGATCCAGTAGTTGTTTATCTGTCTTTTTCTCAGCGTCTTTATTTTCCTTCATTTGGTCTTCCATATCGCTAATTCTCTCTTCTGCCTCATTTGTCCTAACAGTTAGTGCCCTCAGTTTTGATTGTATCTCATTAATAGCCTTTTTGATTTCGACTTGGTTAGATTTTAGTTCTTTTACTTCTCCAGGAAGGGTTTCTCTAATAACTTCCATGCTTTCTTCAAGCCCAGCTAGTTTCTTTAAAATCATGATTCTGAACTCTACGTCCGACATAATACTAATGTCCGTATTAAGTAGGTCCCTGGCAGATGGTACTACCTTTTGTTCTTTTTGCTGAGGTGATTTTTTTGTCTTGTCATTTTGTCCAGAGGAGAATAGATGAATGAGAGAACAAAATGCTATCTGGTTAATAACATCCCCAGAAAATATACTCTAAACAAATCAGAAAAGACCTGAAACCAGGGGAAAAGAAAGGGAAAGAAAGAAAAATGAAAGAGAAAAAAAAAAGAAAAAGAAAAACATAAAAACAGACAAAAACAAAACAAAACAAAACAAAAAAACAAAATGATCAAATATGATCAGGCTAGTGCGTAGATCAGTGCCACACACTAGAATTTGTGTGTATTTTGGTCTGTTAGAAGAAAGTGCCTCCTAAAATTTTAAAGGAAGAAAGACTTATATATGTACAAAATAAGGGTTGATACAATGAAGGGATGGAATATGACTGTAAAGATGAAAATTATAAAAGATTTTATAAAAGGAATTGATAAGAAGTTGTTTGAAAAAAGAAAGAAGATTTTAAAAAAAGAAAAAAAAGGCAGAGAATGTGATCAGGCAGGAGACTAGAACAAAGCCATACACTAGTGATTTAGGGTATATTTTGATCTGTTAGAAGAAACTGTATCTCAAAATTTTAAAGAGAGAACAGCTTATATATATATATATGCCAAAAATAAGGGTAACTACTATGAAGGGATAAAATATGACTCTAAAAATGAAAAATAAAAATGTTTTTTTAAAAAAGGGATTGTTAAGATGTTGGTTGAAAAGGGAAAAAGAAAAATTAAAAAAAAACAGTTAAAAAAATTAACTTTGAAAGACTAATGAATCATTGTAAAAAAGCCATGAATCCTATGGCCAGTATTCCCCTAGCGCTGGAGTTCTCCCGTTCTCCTTGATCGGTAAACTTGGTCTTGGCTGGCTGTTCGTGCTGATCTTCTGGGGGAGGGGCCTGTTGCCGTAGTTCCCAAATGTCTTTGCCGGAGGCGGAATTGCCCTGCCCTTGCTGGTCTGGCTAGGTAATCTGCTCGGGTTTGCTCTCGGGAGCTTTTGTTCCCTGCAAGCTCTCGGTACAGCTTTGGAGGACAAGAGTGAAAATGGTGGCCTCCCAATCTCCGCTCTGAGGAGCCGAGAACTCGGGGCCCTGCTCCTCAGTGCACCCCGCTCCTTAGTGCGCCCCCAGAAAGAAGCAATCACTCCCCTCTCCCCGGTCTCCGGCCGCACTCCATGCTCACCTGGCCTGTGACCGAGCGTTTCTATCTCTGGCACCCAACCCCGTGTGGAGTCTCCAAACCCAGCAGATCCCTGCGGTGCGCTCCCGCGCCGCTCCTCCCGGGGGAGGAAGGGGCGTCTCCCCGGATCTGCCGCTTGTTGGGTCCCTGATGCAGGAGCAGTGGCCCGACTGGGCCGCGGATCACAGTTTATGGCAACCCTGAGCTGAGAGCCCACGCCTCGGCTCCGTCTCTGCAGCCGGCTTCCCCGCTCCGATCCCTGGGAGTTCTGCCGCACTCAGGCACCCCCGGTCTTTCTGTGACCCCGAGTGTCCTGAGACCACACTGTCCCGCAAGGGTTCCATCCCCCGCTTAGCCACTGGAGTGACGTCCCTCCGCGGAGCCGACTTCTAAAAGTTCCGATTTTGTGCTCCGCGGCTCTAGCACTTGCCAGAAGCGGCCGACAGAGCCCCCCCCCCCCCCCCCCCCCCCCCCGTCTATCCTCCCGAATATCGCCTCGGATTCACTTCTCCGCACGTCCTACCTTCCAGTAAGTGGTCGCTTTTCTGTTCAGAGTTGATGCTATTCTTTTCTTTGATCCACTGTTGAGTTCGTAGGTGTTCAGAATGGTTTGATCCCTATTCAGCTGAATTCCTGAGACCAGATGAAATCCAGGTCTCCTACTCCTCTGCCATCTTGCTCCGCCCCCCCTTGATATTCACCTTCTGTAAAAACTTTCTATAAAGCTCTCGAACTACTTTCCATAAAACCGAATCTTTTATTTTGCCTTTTCCTTATACATTCTAAATACAAAGTAGAATGATTGACCTATGATAGCATAACCATCATTTGATGGATTATTCTTAAATATTACAATTAGATGACAAGAGGAAGGACATATTGAGAGCAAAATATTTCCTTTCAACACTTTTAAAATCGTGTGGCATTTTAAGATAAGAGGTATATTAGTACTTTTATTACTATTATTTTGTCACTCACAAGTGTTAACTCATAAGTGTTATAAAGCATGAAGGGCCATATCAATTATTTTTCTTGGAAAACAGTCCCAAGTGTACAACATGGCTGTGAGATCAAAAAACTTACTTAATCCAACAGACTTTGAATTTTCAGTGCTATACAGTGTAATCATTCCGAGGTTACTCACTCAATATTGCTCTTAATTCTTAAAAAAAAAAATAAAGTTTGCAGAAGACCTTTATTGAAAACGTTACTTAAGAATTTAATTCTCAAAAATAAGAAATGCTATCTTTTTCAGAATAGCTATTATTTGTTTAGGAAAATTATTCTCTTTGTACCACAATTACCATCGCTGATGTAAATTTTTTAGACATCGTCATAATACTGGAAAATTGGTTATTTCTCTCCATCTCAAACCATTTATATGATACAATGTTTTATAAGATTAAAAAAAACAGGACTCTGGGCTATTCATATACTAATATTATGAACTTGTTCCTTAGGTTTTTAAGTTATAGAGAAATTGTACATTATTAAATTCTTTAATCCAAGATATTTTTGTACAATTGATTCATTTTACATAATTGTTTAGCCAGTATTCCTTTAAAAATTCAAATGCAAGTAACATAAATAATAGAGAAAAAAAGTTAACATTTAAATTTCCCAGATGTGTAAACATTAAAATTATTTAGTAAGATTTTTCTTAATATTATTTTAAAGAATTTATTTTTTAAACTTTTAACTTTACTATAATTATAAATTTACTTTAGATACTTTTAAAAATAGTCTAAACTTATAAAATGTTTCAATGGTTACAAAGCAAAAATTAACTGGTTACAAAAGTATGATAAATTTAATAATTGCTTTTCTACACCTGCATTCTTTCAAATCACTACTATTACTACTTCCATTATTATTATTATTATCACTATTATTATTTTAAAGCTATATTATCATTATTTATTATTTTAAAACTTCCTAGATTCAACTTCTCAGTTATTTTTGGTACTTCCCTGTGGCTGGTGACATATTTATCCAAGAATAGTACCTTTACAGAGTTAACAATCTTCTTGCAGAACCAAATGTAAGACAAAGATATTGTCTCAGCCTTAGTTATGTGACCTGTTGGACTGTGCCTATGGATTTTGCTGTCATCTGCATATATCTCCTGAGACATGAGGACTAAGATGTATGTAGTTATATTTGCGAATATTCACATGAGCTGATCAATTATTGACAAACTTTCTACATTGTTATTATTTGGGACTATTGGTACTGCTCTGTCCTCTTTTTTCTGTTTCAGAACAATGCAATTAATTAATTGTTTTTGTTATTCTTTCTTTTCCATTTTCTGAGAGAAAGACTACACAATCACGTTTGCTTACAGGAAAACATTTTTTTTCCCCACTTGAACTGATTTTTTGTCATTATGAAATTGTAATTTCAAAACTGCAATATTTCCCTTCACTATAATTACTTTGATTTTGATTTCTTTTTAATTTGGCTATTGAGAATCCTGGCTCTTTTCGTTCTTTTAGGGTTATTCCTGAAAACTGCTAAAAGTATTCACATTATCAAGATATTCCAAACCAATGCCGATCTTATTTTTTGTTCCAAGGAATGAAGTAGGCTGGGACCTAAATATTCTTTCCTCCTTGTAATATTATAGAACAGCGATCATGCCCTTAACTACTAGCTTCCAGTAATTTCAACTATCTAAATAGAAATTTAATTAAACATATGCTAAATATTTATTTGGTTACAATATCAAACTCATGGGTGAAAAAGTGAAATAAAACTTGACCATAAGTTGGTTATCTTTTTGCCAATTTGATCATTTTTACATTTTGTTTGCATTTTGAATTGATCAAACTTTTTTTGATCAAACTTTTCTAATAGGTACAGATATAACATCATAAAACCTCTGAAATATACAATCCCCATAAATTTCTGTATTTTGCCATTTTAAAAAGCTTTCCCGTATATGATAATCTTCTTAACAATATGGTGAAAATGTGTTTGTAGACTTAATTTCTTTTTCACACATATTTCTGTTTTATTTCTCACTCAAAAATACTGTCTATTTTTAACTGGTGTCATCAATACTCAATTTTCAATAAATGAAGGACAAAGTGGAAATCTGATGAGAACTTGGTTAGAGAAAGGCCTTTACGTAAACTTTTCTAAGTATTAGCGGATAATTTGGGTCTAAGTAAAATTGTCACCTCTATTTCAAGATCATTATATTTCTGTTTGTGATTTGCAATAAATTACACAGCTCTTTGAGCGATTTATATTTTCAGCGATTCCTTTTTACAGTAATAGTTACACAGTATAAAATACTGTTTTACTCTTTCACACACAAAAAAAAATCTAAAGTGAATATATCTTTGGAAGTATATGTGCCATAATGAAGTATATCGAGACTACATTTCCAGTTCTGATTTTTGGATATGCTGTTGCATTCCAGATCTGAACTGAAAATGTAAGTAGCGTCTCCAGAATTGTGTATTTTAAATTAGACTACTGTGAGGCATGTGTCTGAATGTACTGCCCCAAACTTCACCTGTTGCCATTTGAGTAATTATATTCTTTATTTTTGACCTGCCACCTTATATGTATTTCTGGTAGCTCCACAACATTTATGTAAATCTTCAAAAGAGAAATGTATAAATTTTTAAGTGTCTTAGCCTCTTTCAAATTGTCTCAGTTTAATTTAAAGAATTATCTAAAGAATTTTTATTTTTTCTTTTTATTTTATTCATTCATTTGAGAGAGAGAGAGAGAGAGAACAAGTGGGGGGAGGGGCAGAGGGAGAAGCAGACTCCCCTCTGAGCAGGGAGCTAACCCAGGGCTCCATCCTGGGACCCTGGGATCATGATCTGAGCCAAAGGCAGCTGCTTAACCGACTGAGTCACCCAGGTGCCCCAAAAGAATTTTTATTTTTTCTTATATCAATAATTGTTATCAGAAAGATAAGAGGTCTACCTATGTCAGTGCTTTTGGTTCAAAATTGTTATACTATCCATGCAGTCTTTGTGACATAAAATCAGCTTGTGAAACTTAGTAAGGAAGAGTTTAATCACAACAAATAGATTAAAAGGAATCCTTCGGATAGGAAAAGAAAAATATTTAATACTCATAAATCAGGCATTAATCAAATTATATCCCTTTCCCCTCTAAAATATTTTGAGCTTATTTAAGACATAATGACTCAAAGTCATTTACCTAAATTATTTACCTGAAACATAAATGATTAAATGAGTCAGGAAATCTCTTTATAGGAGTTTTGTGGTTTTACCATAGGCAGAGATTCCACAAAAGTCTGGACCCCATACTTTTAAAGACTCTGAACTCAAAACAAAAACAAAAACGGGGCGGGGGGGTGGTGCCTGGGTGGCTTGGTCGTGGGACTAGGTTTCAGCTCAGGTCCCGATCTCCAGGTCAAGAGGTGGAGCCCCACATCACATGGGGCTCTGCGCTCAGCAGGAAGTCCGCTTGGGATCCTCTCTCTCTCTCTCCCTCAACCCCTACCCCCATTCACGCACACATACTCTCTCTCTAAAACAAACAAAATAAAATCTTAAAGAAAAAAAGACCTGGGCTCATTGTTTCACCTTCATCACGACTGCTTCACCACTGACCGCTAATGAAGAACCACACACACTGCAGGGTCACCTGCAGCTGCTAGTTATTATAGCTACGATGCCCAACACCATGCTGCCTTAAATATGTGCATCCAGAACACTTTTCATCTATTGTATTTTCAAACTATAAGTCATAACCTGCTAACGATTTTGAAATCAATTTATAAAACCAACACAGGACAGAATATAATGGCAAAATCTTGGAATTCATCACATAAAGTAAGAATATGTATCATTTATGAATGTTTTTTTCAGTTGTGTGTGTGTATTTGAATAGTCTTTATGCATAATACACTTTTTTAAAGATTTTATGTATTTATTTGAGAGAGAGAGAGCACAAGCAGGGGGAGGGACAGAGGGAGAGGGAGAAGCAGACTCCCCACTGAGCAGGGAGCCTGACTCAGGGCTCCATCCCAGGACCCTGAGATCATGACCTGAAGGCAGATGCTTAACCGACTGAGCCAGCCAGGTGCCCCACATAATATATTTCTTAATATAAGTTGTGGAAAATATGTTAAAAAAAAACAGTACTCTAAATGAACTTAAAATGTATCTGATGAACTTACTAAATCTAGAGTAAAAATTAAATGGAAGTTTGCAAACTATTAACGTGAGCTGTTTGACTCCATATTCTCCCTATTGCTTTTCTCCTATAGTGGCATAGTCTATTACTTGCTATATTTTGTCCTTCAGAGTAGCATTCTGCTTTCATTTCCTAAATTGTATCTGGATAGCATGTTCCTTTTTCTCTTTTCTTCTTCTTCTTCTTCTTCTTCTTCTTTTTTTTTTTTTTTGAAGTAGGCATATATCAGCCTTCTATGGTGTGTCAGGAACTGTGTTAAGCATAGCAAATGCAAGAATATATATATGTATATTTATATATATTCTTATATATATTTACTTATATATATATTTATATAAAACATTATATTCACTCTTAAGAACCTGACTATTAGAGACAACAAAAAAGTAAATAAATTATTGCTCAACTGAAGGTATCACTAGAACTTATTGGAGCTGAGGACAGGGAAAAAGGATTGTCAGAGCCCCTTTTATAAAGGAATTTAGGAGTGAAGAAATTTTATCTAGAGACTGGAGAAATGATTCCCTGACAGGAAGGGATAAAAACATTATGAGGTTACTTGAAACTTGATAAATAGGAAAAGGAGCAATAATAGTACCTGGTCCATCAGTGTTTAAGGTTTAAATGACATCTGAATGGGCTGTCTGCTTCTGTGTTACCTGTCTCAGAGGAAATTCTTTCAGCTATATTGATAATATAGAAAACAGAAAATCTTATTCTTGCTACATGATTTACGCTGTGTGAGAAAGTCTTTTGTGCTATTTTGCCATTTCTCTCTGTTGGTGACTGAACTATAAAATCTCCTGACTATTTTGTGATGTGAATTCAGGGTCCTAAATTTAGTGCTTCCTTTGGGAAAAAAAGCCTGTACAGTCCCTAAAGAATCCTGAAACTACCCCAGTATCTACAAGATGTAATTCTTTCCACAAATATATATATATATATATATAGTCCTTAACAATTCCTACTGTACTCTGGTCCTTTTCCATAAATGTTTAAACTTAAGAAAATAGATTCTTATGTGTTTCTTACCATATGTACTCCAGAACTCCGTTTGCTTTTATGAATTTATCAAAAATGTTTCCAAAATAAAGACAGTTGGGGACAATGATTTCATTCAGCAGAATGTGCTGAACACCGACACTCTGCCAGGCACAAGGGATGCAAGGTTAACCAAGAAAGTGTCAACACTTTTGTCTTTGTGGGATTTACCACACAGGAGACAATAAGAGTATGGACACTGAGGGAGATAGGATTGTCAACGATAAATCCTGATTTGCACTTGTGTAGGTCCTTGACTACGATGACAAGGAATGCTGGAGAGAGACCAGAATTGAGGGAAACAACAGGAATTCGCTTGGGAGCAACTAGTGTGTGCTTAAAGCTTCTATGTGGAAATCTTAAGTAGGCAATTGGATAGATGGTCTGGAGCCAAGATGGGGAATCAGGACAGGAAACGAAAATTTAAAAGTCATTGGTTTGCTGAATAAAGCAGCATCATGAATGAGATTTTCAAATAAAAAAAAGTGAGAAGGAAAAAGGTCTTCATTGTGTGTTTTGAGGAACTCCAACATGCCCATGAAAAGCATAAAAAGAAATTCTAGCATGTGTTCCATTTGAAAACACAAATGTATAACGTCCCCGAGTATATAATGGAACTGAATTGAGGGCTTATTTCTTTCAGGCTTGTATTATGGCTATTTTCATGAGTCATTATCCTGTACTGTCCCTTTCTTGAGATCAGATGTCTTTTTTGGCTGCATGTGTCTTAAAATCTGTGATGGGCTTGCAATATATATTTAATCGAATTAAGCAAACACGTACATTTAAATTACTTCTGAAATATTCTAGATCATAATTTGTTCATTGTTTTGGAGCCATGGATTCACTGGGAGAACCAGATAAAGTCAATGAATCAGTTATGTCCCAGTTTCACCATTTATTAAGACAAACATAAACAAAACACTAAATATATTATTGACCAATTTATATTACACAAATAGTAATAGTGGATGACATTGTCAGGTAGCTGATAAAAAACACTTCTTCTGTCCCCTCCTAAGCTGAGAGCTGTGGTGGATGAAAGAAGGCTACAGATGTGGTGCCTTCTAATGGCTCCTGGAGGTCTGTGCCCCTTCCTGGGGTATCTGGGTTGGCTTCTGGGACGACGTGATCAACAGAATATGGTGGAAGTTGCATTTTGCCATTTTCTGGGTCCCGGCCTTAAGAAACAGGTGACTTCTTGTGATGGTTAATGATATGTACCCATTTGACTGGATCACAGGTGTATCACGATATCTGGTTAAACATTATTTCTGGGTATGTCTGTGAGAGTGTTTCTGGATGAAATTAGCATTTGAATCAGCAAACTCAGTAAAGTGGTTTTCCCTCTCCAATGTGGGTGGGCATCATCCAATCTGCTGTGGGCCTAAATAGAACAAAAATGACTGAGGAAGAAAGTATTTGGCCTTTCCTGCCTAAGAGCTTGAGCAGAGAAAGCAATCTTTTCCTGCCCTTGGCTCCCTGGTTCACAGGTCCTTGGACTTTGGACCGAATTTCACTACTGGCTCTCCTGGGGTTCCAGCTTGCAAACGGCAAATCTCGGGGTTTCTCAGCCTCCATAAGAGTGTAAGCCACATCCTTATAATAAATCTCTTCTAATATATATCTATCCTATTAGTTCTGGAAAATCCTGATTAATACACTCTCACTCCTAGTCTTGTGGAACACTTTATCATGGAACTCAGCCCCTATGCTATGAGGAATTGCCAGCACCACTCATGTGGAACCCTATAGAGAAGCAACTAGCCAACAATCCCAGCTGAGTTCTCACTTGACAACTAACAAACTACCATATTACCAAAGATGTGAGCCAGTCATTCTGGGAGTAGATTCTCCATGTTCAGGTGATGTTTGTGGGGCTGAGATGAGCCCCTTCCACTGAGATTTTCAAGAATTACCGATTCAGAGGTGGGACAAGTTATTGTTGTTTTAGTTTTAAGACACAAGATCTTAAAGTCATTTGTTATACAGCAGTAGGTCACTAGGAAAAAGAATAAATTGGGATAAAAATAAAATCTTCATATCTGCTAAAGCTGCATTATTGAATGTGGCTTCACTCTATGAATATAGATCCCTTAATCATATCATCCCCCCAAGGTCTAGAGGTCAGAACAGCCCAAGAGAAAGTTTGGCTTAGCATAGCAGATACACATACCTAGAATCGCTAACTTCCAGGACTCCAGCCAAGTGGGGGAAAGAGGAGAGTAACTCCTGTTAGAGTCACTTCCAAGAAACATGGCAACAGATGAAACATTCTCCCTCAAGAACTCATGATGGATAGAAGTTATGCTAATTAAACTAGAAAACAAAACTGTAAATAATAGAATCACAGAGGAATATGTTTATTGTATCATAAGTAAACACTCAGCGTTTTATTTCCACAGCCTTCAATATATCCCACTATGAAAGAGACATCATCTTCCTTTTACTTTACTTTTTTATTACTTTGTTTAATCAAAAATTGCAAATATAGCCAATGGAGATTGGAAATAGAGAATCAGTGTAGAGGGAAAAAAAGAATGTGTGTTTGTGTGTGTGTGTGTGTGTTTCGTGTGTGTGTGTGTGTGTGTGTGTGTGGTAAAATATTTGAAGATTTGTCCTTTAAGAAGAACACAGGTTTGAAAGTAAACTTTAGTTATGGTTTTTGTGGAGGTTTCTTCATTGGGTATTTTCTATACTTCTTTAAGGACTTAAGTTAAAATTTATTTCTACATAATGCTTCTCCAGTTAGCTCTATGTTCCAACATGTATAAATAAGTAGGCATATATATTTTTTCACTTGTATCTCCTATTTCCAGTGAGACTAATCAGTAGCTATGCCTACTCCCTTTGATTGCATATAAAGCAAGGTAGAAATGTTTTTATTTACTGTTTGCATATTATTGTATAACAATATGCACTTTTGATATGTTTTACCTCCAAAAAGAGATTTATAAAAAATATTATTTCTTTCACCACAATTATGGTAAGATATATTCTTCAAGAGGCACATTAAAATAGTCATATTTTAGCTGAAGCTGACACAGCCTTCATAATTACCTTTGTTCTATTACAGCACCTTACAAATTGAATTAATTCATACCATTGTAAAACCAAAATATGGGATATAAAATTACTGAGCACCAAAGAATTTAAGCTGATGTCAGTTTTGTTACCCAAATCGGTCAAATAACACTCATTTTTTTCAAACAAATGAACATCATCTCCCATAGAAAACATAAAGTAAAATAGAACATGAGAAGGCATTAACTCATTCCAATGATCTCTTTTGACCCATTCGCTTCTTTGAAACATAAATATGACTTAGTAAATCTTATCCATCAAGAGCAACAATTTATCTTTCATTAGAACTTGAATGATTTAAAAAAAATAAATAAATTTAGGCCAGTGATTGACAGTGTTATATTTTTAGTGAAAAGCTATTACATTTTCTTTTATTGTGGAATTCAGAAACAAACTCATTGAAATTATTTTTTGTATTTTTCATAGAAATTATCTGTGTCCGGTTATTTAAAGCTTGTATACCATCTCAACTAGGGAGAAGTAGCTATAATGACTCCCTCTGCATACATTTATTTTTTTAAATATTGGACTATTAAATTTAATTTCTTTTCTATTTTGAAATTAACATATAAGTATGTAGGCTTGACAATAGCTCTTTTATTGTTGAGTTCATTTAATCCCACCTATAGTTTTGTAACCAGCTCGAGTGTGACTTGACCACCACCACTACTTTCTGACACCTTTACTGATACAGTGTATAGTACCAGAAGTTGCACTAAGAAACAAACACTTAAATCCATTTATGAGATGTATTTGCTCACATATTCAGTGCCTTCCTTGCTGGGAGAAAAAAAGGACACAGATAAAAGCATCTAGAGATAAAGTGAGTATGGCACCGAGTTAGTTGCTCAGGAGATCATAGTAAATGTGAGGATTGTAAGGTAAGCTAGTTCCTTCAGTTGGCCTAAAAATAATGCACAGGAAAAATACCAAAATGATGACCTTGGAAGTCTAATTCAAATTATGAAGGCAAAGCCAGAAAATCTCTGTGAGGAAGATAACAATGAGGGTCAGGTCCGGAGGCTGATTTCACGGGCCATGGAAGCACAACACCAATTCAATGCTTCTTCCCACCAGGTAAGGTAATGCCAGGTAGGGTAAGGGAAGTTTTAGAGAACCACTGAGACCCGGATATTGGGTCTGGGGCATTTGAAGCTGACAAATCGAACTCTCAAATTATGTCGGATTTCCCCTTCTGGTCAAAGCAGTCTATATCCCCTCTGAATGAAGGAGCTAGGTTTTTTCCTACTTGAAAAATCTTTAAATTGCTCTATCTCGGGCAGTTGCCTTTTAAGGGGATTCTCCCCAGAACCCACCCTGACAACCCCTCATTTTCCTTCAAGTTCACAATGATAGTTCCTAGCACATTGTTAACATAAAAGGAGAAGAGCTGACAGAAAATAGCCTCTATACTGAAAGACTTGCATGGCATTGTCAAAACTGATCAACATGAACTTGGCAATTATAATGAGACTGTATGCCGAAGGTGTTAGAGAAGGCATATAAAACACAGTGCATTATTGGCATGGGTGTACTTACTAAAGCCTCTAGATTTAAAGTGTTAGCTTGAGCCCTGGGGAGTGGTGCTTGTATTCTGGGGGAGGGGCTAATCGTTTCACCTCCTGTCAATGAAAAGGAAATATCAGCTGTGCTCTGGCATATTCTAAAGGAAGGGGTACACAGGCTCAAAGGTGAGAATATTGAAGTGGGTCTATTGTATGCAAACTGCCAACCTGGTCTTAAGCCTTACCTACTGGAATGGTTGAATCCAGGAGGGTGTTGTCTTCACAGTAGAAGTAAAGCCTACCTTGGAGACAGAGGCAGAATTCAGAGGTGGCTCCTCTCTAGATTAGCTATGAAAATGGGGAATACCACAAACAGTTTGGGTTCCTGATCTAAATGAGAAGAAGGGGATCATAGTAGGTAGAGACCATCTTATGGCAATTAAAAACAGAGACAAAGTGGTCACTAGGATAAAATGGCAGCAATTAGTAACAAGCATGGTATTCAAAGTGTTTTGATTGATGAGGTCTTTGTAATAGCTCACTGATTCCAAAATTCCAAGAAATGACATGGATAAGCAGACTACTAAGGTATTTGACATATTTAAGGAGACATTTGTTTCTGAATGTTGACATGATGCCTATCATGGTAGAGGGGAGAAAAATATGAGTGGAAATGTCTTCCACACTCACACCAATATGCAATATAGGAAACCAACAATAATATTGCCTCTTTGGGGAATGGCAGAGATTAGAACACCTCCCCTCCACAAAGTGATGAAAAATAGGAATGTTGATTTCGCTAAGATCCTCACTAAACTGACTGGTTGACTGGCCCAAGACCAAAATGGATACTGACCAAAAAAAAAAAAAAAAAAAAAAAGATTAGTTTTTACCTATCATTCCAAACAACAATCTGCATAAAAAAATCACCTGAGAATCTTGCTAAAATGCATATTCTAATTCTAATGGAAAATGTCTAAGAAGTGTCAGAGTCCATATGTCTAACACAATCCCAGTAAATAAATACAAATGCTCCTGGATGCCTGTTACATTTTGAGGAGCAAGAGATTACGGCAAACTGACTATGATAGCGATGCCATTGGTATAGCTATGGTTCTGGAAAGATTGTAGTTACTACAGAAAATCAGCAAGACCAAAAATTATTGTTCCCATTTGTATCACTAAAAGAAAAGAGAATCAGTTGACCTCCCAGGCTTCTGTATAACTGCGATGGATTGCCTGTATGTGTTCCCACAAAACTGATACACTGAAGCCCTAACGTCCAACGTGATGGTCTTTAGAGGTGGGTCTTTGTGAGGTAATTTAACTTTAGATGAATGGAATAATGGAATTACTGCCCTTAAAGGAAGAGGAAGAAAGACCAGAGCTCACTCACACTCTTTCTCTCTCACCATGTGAAGATACAGCAAGAAAGTGACCATCTGAAAACCAGGAAGAGGTCTCTTACCAGATGCTGAATATACAGGCATCTAGATCTTGAACTTCCAGCCTCTAAAATTGCGACCAAAAGTGTTTGTTGTTTAAGCCACACAGTCTATGGTGTTCTATTATAACAACCCAAACTGAATTATTATCTTTATACTTATTGTCCTTAATAATTTTGTCCTAATTATGCTTGGTGAGCAGGAGGTAGGAAATACCATAAAAGACTTAGCAAGACGTGTACATCACAGAGATGGGAGTTAATTCCCATACCTGGACTTAAAAACTATCGTACAATTGCCAGAGTATAAGAGACAACATTGCTCTGCACAGGCGCATCCCTTTCACAGCAGAGGAAGGGAGGGATGCCCTGAGCTCCCCCCTTATATTGCCTTTTCTCATGCTCTGTCACACAGAAGCAACTGTCTTTGTATAATGGTAAGTTTGCTTTCTAAAGGCTCAGTTATAGGATCACCTATAGGAGACAATCCTTTGCACAGTTACCTTCTTCCCCATAACCAAAGGGGGTAGAAGTGGGAATGGCCTCTCTCGCTATTACTCCACATAAAGAACTGTAAAAATGTTTGTTTCTATCCTTTTATCATGAAGACTTCAGCTTATTTAAAGGTTCTAGTACCTAACGAGGGCAGGGTTTTGACAATAATGTAGTTCTGTTAAATGAGAAGCTGGGACCACAACTTGGTAATGTTTATCTCCTGACAGTCCTGAAAAAAATAAAATAAAATAAAAAAGACAGCCTCTTCATTGGTCAGGGTGTTCTATCTCAATCACTGAAGGGAAACTGGGCTGCGGTAAAACAGCAAGAAGAACTACATGGAACCAGGGATATTCCCTAAGGCAGGTCCTGGTCCTCTTCCGTCCACCAGTCTTAATCATGGAAAAACATGGTAAACCAATAAAGACGGGACCAATAGATACTGAAGAAATGAAGTTTGGGCTAGCCAATCATGTAAAGAATCCAGTCCGCCCAAGTTAGTAGCAGAAGGTAAGAGAAAGATGGAAAAAGGAGAGGGACCAATAGCAGCTATGATTTATTTTAGTTCATTGTCCATTATCCCTTCCTTTTCCCTCTTACTTTGTATGACGAGTGTGGATAGTAACTGCACTTCGTTGTCCAATCAGAGTGTGACCAAATTGACGTTGCTCTGAGAATACACAATAGCCAATGAGAGTTAGTATGTTGTCTGGTAGGGGAACTTATTTTTTCTTCAGGACAAATAACAAACACGGCTTCTGATGGAGAAAAGTAATGAACTGGGGGTAATCTTTTTTTTTTTTTCCTCTTTGCCCCTCTGTTATACTCTGTGCTCTGGGAGGCTGATCTGAACAGTCTCCATGGGATCACTCATACTTGAGATCAAGATATGGATGGTGTCCCCCCCACTAGGGGACACTGATCAGAGGATAGGAGGGGAATGAGGTTGGGTATTTATTTCCCTGGTTCTGTTCATTCTAGGACTGCTGTGTGTTGTTGCTTCGCTTTGCCAAATATCACAAGCACTGTTGAATGGCTGCTCCTACAGATTCCAGTGAATATTCCTTCTTCTACCTTCAAGAAAGTGGCCAGAGGCTCTGCACCATGGCCTCCCCTTGCACATTTGACCAAATCCTTTTTTTTTTTTTAAACATATAATGTATCATTTATTTCAGGGGTACAGGTCTGTGATTCATCAGTCTTCCACAATTCACAGCGCTCACCATAGCACATATGCTCCCCAATGTCCATCATCCAGCTACCCCATCCCTCCCACCTGCCCACCACTCCAGAAACCTTCAGTTTGTTTCCTGAGACTAAGGGTCTCTTATGGTTTGTCTCCCTCTCTGGTTTCATCTTGTTTTGTTTTTCCTTCCCTTGCCCTATGATCCTCTGCCTTGTTTCTCAAATTTCTCATATCAGTGAGATCATATGAGACTTGTCTTTTTCTGATTGACTTATTTCACTTAGCATAATACACTCTAGTTCCATCCACATTGTTGCAAATGACAAGATTTCAATTTTTTGATGGCTGCATAATATTCCATTGTGTATATATATATACCACTTCTTCTTTATCCATTCATCTGTTGATGGACATCTAGGTTCTTTCCATAGTTTGGCTATTGTGGACATTGCTGCTATAAACATTGGGGTGCACATATCCCTTTGTATCCCTACATTTGTATCTTTGGGGTAAATACCCATTAGTGCAATGGCTGGGTTGTAGGGTAGCTCTATTTTCAAATTTTTGAGGAACCTCCATACTGTTTTCCAGAGTGGCTACACCAGCTTGCATTCCCACCAAAAGTGCAGGAGGGTTCCCCTTTTTCTGCATCCTTGACAATTATCTGCTGTTTCCTGACTTGTTAATTTTAGTCATTCTGACTGGTGTGAGGTGGTATCTCATTGAGGTTTTCATTTGGATTTCCCTGGTGCTGAGTGATGTTGACCACTTTTTCATGTGTCTGTTGGCCATTTGGATGTCTTCTTTGGAAAAACGTCTGTTCATGCCTTCTGCCCATTTTTGATTGGATTATTTGTTCTTTCGGTGTTGAGTTTGACAAGTTCTTTATAGATTTTGGATACTAGCCCTTTATCTGATATGTCATTTGCAAATATCTTCTCCCATTCTGTCAGTTGTCTTTTTTTTTGCTTTTATTTTTTTAATTTTATTTTATTATGTTATGTTAATCACCATACATTACATTGTATGTTTTTGATGTAGTGTTCCATTATTTATTGTTTGCATATAACACCCAGTGCTCCATTCAATACAGAGACCCTTTTTAATACCCATTTTGTCAACTGTTTCCTTTGCTGTACAAAAGCTTTTTATCTTGATGAAGTCCCAATTGTTCATTTTTGCCCTTGCTTCCCTTCCTTTGGCAATGTTTCTAGGAAGAAGTTGTGGCAGCTGAGGTCAAAGCAGTCTGTGTTCTCTTCAGAAATTTCATGGATTCCTGTCTCACATTTAGGTCTTTATCCATTTTGAGTCTATTTTTGTGTTTAGTGTAAGGAAAGGGTCCAGTTGCATGTGGCTGTCCAGTTTTCCCAACACCATTTGTTGGAGAGACTATCTTTTTTCCATTGGACATTCTTTCCTGCTTTGTCAAAGACTAGTTGACCATAGAGTTGAGGGTCCATTTCCGGGTTCTTCTCTATTCTGTTCCATTGATCTAAGTGTCTGTTTTTGTGCCACTACCATACTGTCTTGATGATTATAGCTTTGCAATAGAGCTTGAAGTCTGGAATTGTGATGCCACCAGATTTGCTTTTCTTTTTCAACATTCCTCTGGCTATTCATGGTCTTTTCTGGTTCCATACAAATTTTAGGATTATTTGTTCTATTTCTTTGAAAAAAGTTGATGGTATTTTGATAGGGATTGCTTTAAATGTGTAGATTGCTCTAGGTAGCGTAGATATTTTCACAATATTTGTTTCTTCCAATCCATGAGCATGGAACATTTTTCCATTTCTTTGTGTCTTCCTCAATTCCTTTCATGAGTATTTTATAGTTTTCTGAGTACAGGTTCTTTGCCTCTTTGGTTAGATTTATTCCTAGGTATCTTATGGGTTTTGGGTGCAATTGTAAATGGGATCAACTCCTTCATTTCTCTTTCTTCTGTCTTGTTGTTGGTATATAGAAATGCCACTGATTTCTGCACATTTATTTATACCCTGCCACTTTACTGAATTCCTGTATGAATTCTAGCAATTTTGGGGTGGAGTCTTTTGGGTTTTCCACATAAAGTATCGTATCATCTGCAAAGAGTGAGAGTTTCACTTCTTTGCCAATTTGGATGCCTTTTATTTCTTTTTGTTGTCCGATTGCTATGGCTAGGACTTCTAGTACTATGTTGAATAGCAGTGGTGATAGTGGGCATCCCTGCCACGTTCCTGACCTTAGGGGAAAAGATTTCAGTTTTTCCCCACTGAGTATGATATTCGCTGTGGGTTTTTCATAGATGGCTTTTATGATATTGAGGTATGTGTGCTCTATCCTTACACTCTGAAGAGTTTTAATCAAGAAAGGATGCTGCACTTTGTCAAATGCTTTTTCTGCATCTATTGAGAGGATCATATGGCCCTTGTTCTTTCTTTTATTAATGTATTGTATCACATTGATTGATTTGTGGATGTTGAACCAAACTTGCAGCCTAGGAATAAATCCCACTTGGTCGTGGTGAATACTTTTAATGTACTGTTGGATCCTATTGGCTAGTATTTTGGTAAGAATTTTGCATCTATGTTCATCAGGGATATTGGTCTCTAGTTCACCTTTTTGATGGGGTCTTTGTCTGGTTTTGGGATCAACTTAATGCTGGCCTCATAATATGAGTTTGGAAGTTTTCCTTCCATTTCTGTTTTTTGGAACAGTCTCAGAAGAATAGGTTTTAATTCTTCTTTAAATGTTTGGTAGAATTCCCCTGGGAAGCCATCTGGCCCTGGGCTCTTGTTTGTTGGGAGATTTTTGATGGCGGCTTCCATTTCCTTACTGGTTATGGGTCTGTTCAGGTTTTCTGTTTCTTCCTGGTTCAGTTTTGGTAGTTTATAAGTCTCTAAGAATGCATGCCTTTCCTCAGAATTATCTAATTTTCTGGCATATAGTTGCTCATAATGGATTCTTATAATTGTTTGTATTTCTTAGATGTTGGTTGTAATCTCTCCTCTTTCATTCATGATTTTATTTATTTGGGTCCTTTCTCTTTTCTTTTTGGTAAGTCTGGCCAGGGGTTTATCAATCTTATTAATTCTTTCAAAGAACCAGCTCCTAGGTTCATTGATCTGTTCTACTGTTCTTTTGGATTCTATTTCATTGATTTCTGCTCTGATCTTTACTATTTCTCTTCTCCCGTTGGGTTTAGGCTTTATTTGCTGTTCTTTCTCCAGCTCTTTTAGGTGTAGGGTTGGGTTGTGTATTTGAAGTGTTTCTTGTTTCTTGAGAAAGGCTTGTATTGCTAAATACTTTCCTCTTAGTACCGCCTTTGCTGCATCCCAAAGATTTTGAACAGTTGTGTTTTCATTTTAATTTATTTCCATGAATTTTTTTTAATTCTTCTTTAATTTCCTGGTTGACCCACTCATTCTTTAGTAGGATGCTCTTTAGCCTCCATGTATTTGAGTTCTTCCCAACTTTCCTCTTGTGATTGAGTTCTACTTTCAAAGCATTGTGGTCCAAAAATATGCAAGGAATGATCCCAGTCTTTTGGTACTGATTGGGACCTGTTTTATGACCCAGGATGTGATCTATCATGGAGAATGTTCCATGTGTCCTAGAAAAGAATATGTATTCTGATTATATCTGTGAAGTCCATCTGGTCCAGTGTGTCATCTAAAGCCTTTATTTCCTTGTTGATCTTTTGTCCATTTCAGTGAGGGGGGTGTTAAAGTCCCCTACTATTATTGTATTATTGTCGATGTGTTTCTTTGGTTTTGTTATTAATTGGCTTATATAATTGGCTGCTCCCATGTTAGGGGCTTAGATATTTAAAATTTTTAGATCTTCTTGTTGGATAAACCCTTTAAGTATGATGTAGCGTCATTCCTCACCTCTTATTGTAGACTTTGGTTTAAAATCTAAATTGTCTGATATAAGGATTGCCACCCCAGCTTTCTTTTGATGTCCATTAGCATGGTAAATGGTTTTCCACCCCCTCACTTTCAATCTGGGGGTGTCCTTTGGTCTAAAATGAGTCTCTTGCAGACAGCATATTGATGGGTCTTGTTTTTTTTATCCAGTCTGATACCCTGTGTCTTTTGATTGGGGCATTTAGCCCATTTACATTCAGGGTAACTATTGAAAATTATTAATTTAGTGCCATTGTCCTGCCTGTAAGGTGACTGTTACTATATATTGTCTCTGTTCCTTTCTGTCTATGTTACTTTTAGGCTCTTTCTCTGCCTAGAGGATCCCTTTCAATATTTCTTGTAGTATGGTTTGGTATTCGCAAATTCTTTTAGTTTTTGTTTGTCCTGAAAGCTTTTTATCTTTCCTTCTATTTTCAACAACAACCTAGCTGGATATAGTATTCTTGGTTGCATATTTTTCTCATTTAGTGCTCTTAATATATCATGGCAGTCCTTTGTGGACTGCCAGATCTCTGTGGATAGCTCTGCTGCCAATCTAATGTTTCTACCATTGTAAGTTTACAGACCTCTTTTCCTGAGCAGCTTTCAGGATTTTCTCTTTGTCTCTGAGACTTGTAAGTTTTACCATTAGGTGTCAGAGTGTTGATCTATTTTTATTGACTTTGAGAGGGGTTCTCTGTGCCTCCTGGATTTTGATGCCTGTTTCCTTCCCCAAATTAGGGAAGTTCTCTGCTATAATTTGCTCCAATATAACTCCTGCCCTTCTCTCTCTTTCTTCTTCTTCTGGGATCCCAATTATCCTAATGTTGTTTCACTTTCTGATATCATTTATCTCTCGAATTCTGCCCTCGTGATCCAGTAGTTGTTTATCTGTCTTTTTCTCAGCTTTTTTATTCTCCTTCAGTTGGTCTTCTATATCACTAGTTCTCTCTTCTGCCTCATTTATCCTAGCAGTTAGAGCCTCCATTTTTTATTGTACCTCATTAATAGCTTTTTTGATTTTGACTTGGTTAGATTTTAGTTCTTCTATTTCTCCAGAAAGGGATACTCTAGTATCTGCTATGCTTTTTTCAAGCCCAGCTAGTATCTTTATAATCGGCACTCTGAACTCTAGTTCTGACATCTTACTAATGTCTGTATTGATTAGGTCCCTGGTAGACAGTACTGCCTCTTGTTCTTTTTTTTTTTTTTTTTTTTGAGGTGAGTTTTTCCATCTTGTCATTTTGTCCAGAGAAGAATAGTGAATGAGAGAACAAAATGCTAAAAGGGTAACAATAACCCCAGAAAAATATACACTAAACAAATCAGAAGATACCTGAAACCGGGGGGGAAAGAAAGGTGAAAAAAAAGAAATATGATCAGGCTGGTGAATAGAACAGCCTCACACTGGATTTGGGGTGTATTTTGATCTGTTAGAAGAAATTACCTCTCAAAATTTTAAAGAAAGGAAAATATATGTATACAAAAATAGGGTAAGTACAATGAAGGGATGGAATATGACTGTAAAGATGAAAATTAAAAAAATTTTAAGGAAGGAATTGATAAGAAGTTGTTTGAAAAAAGAACAAAACAAAATTTTAAAAAACAAGGAGAGAATGTGATCAGGGGTAGACTAGGACAACGTCATGCACCAGATTTACGGTATATTTTCGTCTGTTAGAAGAAACTGTATCCCAAAATTTTAAAGAAAGAAAAACTTATATATATACAAAAGATAAGTTTAAATATAATGAAGGGATAGAACATGACTTTAAAAATGAAAGTTTAAAAAAAGATTTTAAAAAGGGAATTGATAAGATGTTGGTTGAAAAAGGAAAGAAGAAAAATTCAGCTAAAAAATAGAAATAGAAAAAAATGAAATTTAAAAAATTAACTTTGAAAGACTAAAGAATCATAAGAAATAAGCCATGAATTCTCTGTGTTGTATCCCCCTAGCGCTGGGGTTTTGCAGTTCTCATTGATCATTAAACTTGGTCTTGGCTGGCTGTTCTTGCTGATCTTCTGGGGGAGGGTCCTGTTGCCGTGGTTCCCAAATGTCTTTGCCAGAGGTGGAATTGCCCCGCCCTTGCTGGGTCCGGGCTAAGTAATCTGCTCGGGTTTGCTCTTGGGAGCTTTTGTTCCCTACAAGCTTTTGGTACAGCTTTGGAGGATGAGAGTGAAAATGGCAGCCTCACAATCTCCACCTGGAGGAGCCGAGAACTCGGGGCCCCACTCCTCAGTGCGCCCCCAGAGAAAAGCAGTCAATCACTCCCGTCTCCCTGGTCTCCCACCACACTCCGTGCTCACCCCGCCTGCGACCGAGCATTTCTATCTCTGGTGCACGACCCCGTGTGGAGTCTCCAACCCTGCAGATCCCTGCGGTGCGCTCCTGCGCCACTCCTCCCTGGGGAGGAAGGGGAATCTCCCTGGATCTGATGCTTGTTGGGTCCCTGCTGGAGGAGAAGTGGCCCGGCTGTGCCCCGGATCATGGTTTATGGCAACCCTGAGCTGAGAGCCCATGCCTCGGCTCTGGCTCTGCAGCCGGCATCCCTGCTCCAAAACCTGGGAGCTCTGCCACTCTCAGGCACCCCCGGTCTTCCTGTGACCCCGAGGGTCCTCAGACCACGCTGTCCTGCGAGGGTTCCACCCCCTGCTTAGCCACTGGAGCGACATCCCTCAGTGGAGCCGACTTCTAAAAGTTCCAATTTTGTGCTCCGTGGCTCTACCACTTGCCAGAAGCGACTGACGGGGACCCCCTCCCCCACTGTGTATCCTCCCGAATATCGCGCTGGATTCACTTCTCTGCACATTCTACCTTCCAGAAAGTGGTCGCTTTTCTGTTCAGAGAGTTGTTGCTATTCTTTTCTTCGATCTCCTGTTGAGTTTGTTCAGAATGGTTCGATACCTATCTAGCTGAATTCCTGAGACCAGACAAAATTTAGGTCTCCTACTCCTCCGCCATCTTGCTCCTCCTCTGCAAAGTTAGATCACCAGCCTATTAGGAAAGGATATAACTCAGGAACAGCCAGCTGGAGAAGACGCATATGACCAGGTGTGGGGGGAAAGGGCACAGAACTTTCATGGTCTCTCCAGGTGCTTCTGTCCCCCCCAAATCTCCATGTGTTCACCAACCCATAAACTCCTGACCAAATCTTTTTTATTTCCTTTAACCTTGCCCTGATATTGTAAACTGTCCCTTTATTAAATTCACTTCCTAGGTATCTTACTATTTGGGCTGCAATTGTAAATGGGATTCTTTTCTCAATTTCTCTGTCTGCTGCTTCGTTATTGGTGTAGAGAAATGCAACATATTTCAGTACACTGATTTTGTATCCTGCAACGTTACTGAATTTATCAGTTCTAGCAGTTTTGGGGGAAGTCTTTTGGCTTTTCTATATAGAGTTTCATGCCATCTGCAAATAGTGAAAGTCTTAATTCCTCCTTACTGATTTGATGCCTTTTATTTCTTTTTGTTGTCTGATTGCTGAGGCTAGGACTTTCCAGTACTTTGTTGAAAAAAAGTGGTCAGAGTGGACATCCTTGTCTTGTTCCTGACCTGAGGGGTAAAGCCAAATATATCAATGGATTGTGTCCTGTGCTTCCTGCTTGGACTCAGAGAGAGTGGGAGCCAGCTTTGAACATGCAGACAACACAACACCTAAGGTGTCAGCAAAGGAACATGATAAAAGGAACCTGTCTGCTTTTGAATTTCCTACGAGCAGAGCTGCCTACCCTCCCAGGACCCTTACTCACCAGACTGTCATATGAAATAGAAATATGTTGCCATCTGTTTGAGGCGCTGCAGTTTTGTTTTGTTTTTGTTTCCTATCAGTTCCAACCGCTTAGCTTGTGCCCTAATTAATAGACCTACTGTGTGTTCAGCACCAAGCTAAGGGATTTACACGGAATTTCTCATGTAATCCTGATAAAAATCCTAAGAGGTTGCTATTCTTAATCACATTTTATAAAAGAAAATTGAGCTTCACGCACACTAATATGTCCAAGTTCACAGAGATAATAAGTGACAGAGTTGGGAATTGACCTGAAATCTATCTTACTCCAAACTGTGTAACCTTTTTCCAGCAGTACACTCCCTCCTTAAGTGGGTTTGCATTGCTCCCTCCAGGTTCCCCTCTTTGTAGCTTCTTCAGAGCTTACCTTAATTAATACTTTTCTCCTGCCCTCTCCCAATCTGTGCAATGTGCTCTGACAGAATGTTCCACAAACCTGGACCCTAAGAAATCATCATTAAGCCTGCTCCCTAGAATTAGTCGATCAATCTTTTGTGTAATACTGATCAAAAATGGTAAGCAATAATATACCTTTTTTTTTGCAGGATATTTCAGGTCTTCAGGAAATTTATTTGCTCCTCCATAAAGTAGAGTCAATAATGGTAAGATGAGCTACAATTAGATAAAGACGCTTATCAAGGATCTACATCTTTTGCCAGAACCCATGTGAGAGAAAAAGATGAGATTCTATTAACTTTGGCAGAGGCTTTTAAGCTGCCAACAGGACCCTAATCCTTGAAATGTTTGACAGGAAAAAAATGTATGCTGGCCAAAATTATTTGCTTTACATTTCAAGGACGACATTACAGCATGCTTTTCAATTAGTACAGGATTGATCAAGGAAAAGCCTCATAAACACAGCATTATGAAGCTTTGGTTCAACTTTTCAGGCTCTCCTTCCTTCTATTCTGTTCTCTTCTTTGCCATATTCTGTTCTTAAATGTACTTCAAGAATATCTGCTAATACTGTACCTGTTATTAGAACTATGGAGAACATTGATACGGTGACACCTTCAGGATTGGTGGAGCTGTTGCATCTAATCTGGTGAGTAGATTGCAGACATGTATGGAGTCACTTTCTGAGCAATTATATGAAAAATAGTAAAGCTAAAATCAGAAATAATTAAGCAGATTCTACCCTTTATGCTTTGTATGGCATCACACTGAACATTTTTAGAGATGTTTGGCTATTAGGATATAGCTGGTAGAATGGATGGCTCAGGGCTCTCACAAAGCCAGGAAATAATAAGCCTGCTGAACATAGGACATTATTCTTATATCTAAACTTATACTTTATGTATTGGCATAATATGTTTTAGAAACTCCAGCTGCTTGTAGACTATATTATGAGAATGAGGACTGGATTTTATTAGAAAGGCTGGATTCTGATCCAAACTTATTACAAATGGATTTTGTGACCTTTATAAATATCATTTCCTTGGACTAGGATAGAGGTGGGAAAACCTTCACAATATAAGTTCTTCTCCCAAATGCAAGGGTGTATGACCCAATGCTTAAGCATGTGCGTGGGTTTAGGGTCAGACCATGCAAGTTCAAATGCTGGCTCTGACACTGACAACAGGAAATTCTCATATCCTTATTCTCCATCAGTTTATCTTTACTTGAGCAGGTCCCTCTGCCGTTATTGACAACATTTTTTGATCTATAGAGTTTTTCAAACAGAAGACAAGCCTCAGAAAGTGACGTCAGGATATTATCTTGTTTTGGGTCATTTAGATTTTCAACAAATACTCTGTGAGTTACTTTGTGACAGATTGTGAGATTGGTCTCAACTCTATGAGCAATTAGAGTGAATGTCTAAAGTCAAACCCACAGGAATTTAGTACATTTCCATGCACCCGTTGGCCACGTGGAAGTTCTTCCTAAAAGGATACAGTATTTTGATGAACAACTCAGTAACATAATAAAAGATGCATTTGCTGATCTCATCACTTAGAAAATCCCAAAGGTTTTAGGAGCTTTGTGCCAGAAATTAGATGAAGATCAAGTATATATTTCCTGTTATAAGTTATGATATCACACTACTGAATAAGTTTCTTTAATAATTCTAGGATTATTTATTTTAAAAAACTTCTAGACATTGGTTTTGTGAGTTATTTTTTTAATTTTCTAATTTATTGCCCTACATTTTTCTATTATTCTCATTAAATTTTAATGTATTAGACATGTACATGTGCCTAATTTTTAGTCCAAATATAAATTATTTATACTTTATTTCCCCTTCTCTCTTAATCAATCCTATTGATTATTTCAAACTGCCTATATTTTTGATCATTTCAAAGGATCAACATTTGACTTTATTTTTGTTGTTCTTAATTCACATTTAGTTTTGCCTCTAATTTCTTAATTTTGGACATTTAGTTCACCATCAGCATGTTTTTCTCCTTTTAATACTTAAGATTACATATTTTCTTCTAGGTGTTTTTTAGCTGCTTTCCTTCCATTTTAATGTGCAATGTTTTCAAGATCATTTCATTTTCAATAGTTAAATTTCAAATGTTATCACTAGTTCTTCTTTGATATGTATTATCTAGAATTATTTCCATAATATCTAATTTTTATTTGTTTATGTTCAGTTACTAACATCTGATTTAATTGATTTGTCTCAAAATATTGCATTTGCTCAAGCAATATTCATTGTCTACTATGTGGTAGGTACTTGTCTTCACGTACACATATGGTAGTGAATAAACAAAAACTTAGCCTTCATGGAACTTACATTCTGTTGATATTGATAATTTGTTGAAACTTGATTTATAGCCTAAAATATCTTTAGTTCTTATAAATATTCCATATGTGCCTGAAAAGAGATCATATCACTAATTGTTGGCTTAGGGTTATATAAATGCCTCATAGACCAAGCTTGTTATTGTGTTTTTCAAATCTTCTATTTGTGTAGCATTTTTTGTTTATGTTTGAAAGAGCTAAATTGGAATCTTTCCTTATGTTAATAATGTATTTAATAATTTCTCCCTGCAGTTTTATCAACTTTAGTTTTATATATTTTCGGGCTATTAGCTTCATGTGTTTATTATTTTATAACTTTTTGGTTAATTGAAAATTATATATAAATAATTCAAAATTTTAGCTAGCATTCTTTTGTATATCTTTTTCCTTTTCATTATTACAGTTCTATGTACATCTTTTGGGATTTGTTTCTTATAAACAACCTATAACTAATCTTTTAAAAATCCATTCTGACAACTTCTTTTCCTCAACTTAGATCAATTACGTTTATTGTGTTTAGTAATAAATTTGAAATTATGCCTTACTCTACATATTTTAACTTTCTCTTGCTGCCTTAAAATGGACATTGATTGCTTTTCTGTGGACTATTTCATTGTTTTTTTCTTCTTCATTACAATTTGGAAGTTACGTACACTTTTTTTTTTAAAGATTTATTTATTATTTATTTTGAGAGAGTGAGAATGAGAGAGAGAGAGAGAGTACATGAGAGGGGGGAGGGTCAGAGGGAGAAGCAGACTCCCCGCCGAGCAGGGAGCCCGATGTGGGACTCGATCCCGAGACTCCAGGATCATGACCTGAGCTGAAGGCAGTTGCTTAACCAACTGAGCCACCCAGGCGCCCATGGAAGTTACATACACTTTTAATTTCCTAATAATAATTCCTCAATTCCTTTTTTCATGAGCTTAGGATAGTATAAATCTTGCATATTAATCAGATTCCTGAGCAATAAGTCCCCTAGAATATGAGCTCAAGGCAGATTCTCACTGCTTTATACGCTGTTGTTCTCCATCACTTAAGTTTTACCCCCTTTTGAGGCCCTATTAATTACAACTATCTTTATTATTTTGTAATAGTGATGCTTGTTTATATTTACATGTTTGCTTCTTGGTGTTTCTTCTTCTTAATTTTTCTTTTCCTTTCTTTCCTTTTCTTTGTCATTTTGAGATTTCTTTTCCTTTCCGAAAGCCTAGTAATGCAACAAACGTATAATTTTATTCAGGGTCTACTTGTATCAAGTCCTAGGTGTTGTTAAAAGAAAAGGATCCACAGCTAAAAATTGGAAATTGTTATTGGTTAAAAATCACTGAGATAGGGGTCGCCTGGCTGGCTGGCTGGCTGGCTGGCTCATCGGTTAAGCAACCAACTCTTGGTCTCTGCTCAGGTCATGACCTCAGGGTTATGTGATTGAGCCCCGTAGGGCTCTGCGCTCAGTGGGGAGTCTGCTTGAGATTCTCTCTCTCCTGCTCTCCCTGCCCCTCCCCAATAGTTGCTTTCTCTCTCTCTAAAATAAATAAATAAATAAATCTTTTTTTTATTAGACTATTCTGCATATTGTCATGTGATTTGCAATGGAAAGATGAAATAGAAGTGCATAGCTTCAAATACAGGCTGCTAAAGCAAAATTTGTTATAAGAATTAATTGGTGTTAAATTTCCATCTTTGAGCTTTAGTTTTAGGTGTCCTGAATTAGCTTTGATTTTCTGTAATTGGGATTATCTTTTTTTTTCAGCTTTGTTGAGGTATGGTTGAAAAATAAACATTGTATGTATTTACACTGTGCAACGTGATTTTTTTAAGGTGTGCAATGTGATGATTTAATATACATATGCATTGTGAAATGCTTACCATAGTCAAGTTAATTAACACATCATCTCACAGAGCTACCATTTGTGTATGTGTGTGATGAGAACCAACTTTAAAATAATGAAACTGTTATCCTCACTTCACTCCTGGTTTTCCTGTTCCTTTCCTCAGTTGGAAAGAACTGCGTGGACAGTGGGGTTTCACTAACTCTTATTTCTTAAATAGTTAATGATTTATTTTTACCACAATCAAAGAGGCAAGAAGATTCTACATTAGGATTTTCTGTTTTTCAGGAAGTTTTATTCTTCCCTCAGGGTGTAAGAAGCCATCTATTAAACTCCAGAAGTCTTGACATCAGCACAAAAATTAAAACGAAGGATGGAATGTCAGAGGCTACTCAAGATAAACAACACTCTTCCAACTGTGAAGACAGTCTTAATCCAGGATAAAATGGCCATAGATGGAATAAATAACTTCATTAAAATTGTAGAAGTGTTATTAGTTACTGACTATGGCCAATAATATAGCCCCTTAAGGTGAATCCATATGCTTAGGTTTTGTTTTTGTTTTTGTTTTTGTTTTAAGAGAGAGGAAGAGAGCACAGATGTGAGGGGGGGGGCTGGGGGGAGGGAAAGAGAATCTTAAGCAAGCTTCATGCTCCCTATGGAGCCCAATGAGGACCTTGATCTCATGACCCTGAAATCATGATCTGAGCCAAATCAAGAGTAGGATGCTTAACCTACTGAGTCACCCAGGCTCCCCTTAAGTATTTATTATTTAGTGTTTTGGTAACATTGCATAATATATACAAGACCTATACTCAGAAAGGAGTCTTTTCTTCCTGCTTTTAAAATAAATCTGAAAAATTTTCAGCATTTTTAGCATATATGTTTTTATCCCCTAATTTAGTGCCTCAGAAAGATCAAACAGGAAAAAAAAAAAAGAAGACGAAGAAGAGCAATCAATAATCCAAGTTAGTTCTCTTAAGAGAGAAATTTTAAAAAATACTATTTCAATTTCCTAAAATAATGGGCTTGTTTATTTCTTCGCTTGTTTGTTTGTTTTAAAATTACTTGGTGCTATCCCTAAAGGGTTTCTAAGTTATGACTTCTGTTGCCTTTGTTTTTGAGATAACCTATATTCGAAAAGCATTGACCTGAGAATCAGTAGATTAGTTATTGTTGTTTTATAAACTGTTGTGAGAGAGTATTTATAGTAACTTAGAAAATAAACAAGTAACTCTTTTTAAAAATTTTCCAACCACAGGTAATATTCTAGATCTACGTTAATTAGAAAATATAATCTAAAAACGGGTATGGTTAAGAAAACCCATGGCAATTCATCTCACAATGCAAATATAAAATTCAGTTGTTGTGTTAGTATGTTTTATCTAAATGAAAAACATCTTCATAATGAATAATTTCTTTTAATTTTTAAAAACTTTATATATTTTGAACAAAGACATGGAGTAGGAATCATCTAACATTATATCCATAAGTTAATAACTATATATTATGTTTGAATATTAATATACCTCTAATATACTAGTTTCTCATATTTCTATTTTTTTGATTTTATTTTATTATGTTGTGTTAGTCACCATAGAATACATCATTAGTTCTTGATGTAGTGATCCACGATTCATTGTTTTCGTATAACACCCAGTGCTCCATGCAGTACGTGCCCTCCTTAATACCCATCACTGGGCTAACCCATCCCCACTCCCCTTCCCTCTAAAACCCTCAGTTTGTTTCTCTGAGTCCATAGTCTCTCATGGTTCATCTCACCCTCTGATTTCACCCCCCCTTCATTTTCCTAATGTCCTCCATGTTATTCCTTATGTTCCACAAATAAGTGAAATCATATGATAATTGACTTTCTCTGCTTGACTTATTTCACTTAGCATAATCTCCAGTCCCATCCATGTTGATGTAAATGTTGAGTATTCATCCTTTCTCATGGCTGAGTAATATTCCATTGTATATATGGATCACATCTTCTTTATCTATTCATCTGTTGAAGGCCATCTCGGCTCTTCCCACAGTTTGGCTATTGTGGACATTGCTGCTATGAACATTGGGGTGCATATGGCCCTTCTTTTCACTACATCTGTGTCTTTGGGGTAAATACCCAGTAGTGCCATTGCTGGGTCATAGGGTAGAAAAAGCATTTGCTAAATACAACATCCTTTCCTGATTAAAACTCTTCAGAGTATAGGGATAGAGGAAATATTCCTCAAGTTCATAAAATCCACCTATGAAAAACCCACAGCAAATATCATCCTCAATGGGGAAAAGCTGAAAGCCTTTCCCTTAAGATCAGGAACAAGACAAGGATGCCCACTCTCGCCACTATTGTTCAACTACTAGAAGTCCTAGCAACAGCAATCAGACAACAAAAATAAATAAAAGGTATTCAATTGGCAAAGAAGTCAAACTCTCTCTCTTTGCAGAAGACATGATACTTTATGTGGAAAATCCAAAAGACTCCACCCCCAAATTACTAGAACTCATACAGCAGTTCAGTAATGTGGCAGGATATAAAATCAATGCACGGAAATCAGTTGCTTTCTTATACACTAATAATGCAAGTGTAGAAAGAGAAATTAGAGAAATGATTCCATTTACAATAGTACCAAAAACCATAAGATACCTCAGAATAATCCTCATATTTCTAAAATCCATCATGATAAATCCACCAAAATGAAAGCACTTTAAAAATTTTTGCCAAACTTGTTGAGATTCCTGTAGATGTTGTATTTGTTATCTGTTGTTACATAACACATATTACCCCAAAACCTCATTGCTTAAAACAGCGGTATTTATTACCCCATAATTTCTGTGGATGAGGAATCTGTGCACAGCTTGTCTGTGTCCTCTGGGTCTCTTTCATGACTGCAGTAAAAATATTGGCTGGTGGTGTAGTCAAGTCTTGACTGGGGAAAGAACTGCTTCCAAGTTCACTCATGGGGATGTTGACAGGACTCAGTTCCTTGTATGCCATTGGGACCTCAGTTTCTTGCTGGCTCTGGCTGGAGGTCATCCTCAGTCCATTACCATGTGGGCCTGCCTCTTCATGGGAGCAGCTTGCAACATGGCAGCTGGTTTCATTAAACCAAGCAAACAAGAAGCAACGGAGAGAGTGTGCCAGGGAGATGGAAGTCAAAATCTTTTGTAACTAAGCCTGGGGACATGGCATCCCATCACTTTTGCCATATTCTGTTGAAACAAGTCACAAGGTCCAGGTCATATTCAAGAAGAAGGGATGACACAAAGATGTGGGCACCAGGAGGCTGGTATCCCTGGCAGCCGACTCAGTGGATGCTGATGATACAGAAGTTATGATGCTTCCCCAGGCATTTCATAGGGTTGTAAATTTGAAATCACAACATAGTTTGGTCTACATAATACCCATCATTTTGATAAAAATAAAAATAGTTCAATAATCCAAATGTTACCAAATTAGCTGAATCTTAGGCCTGTGAAAATTTTTAACAAATTGACTGTTTCTCCTTTTACTGGGGGGACAGCTGGACATTACCTTCAAACATAGTGATGGGTTAACATTCAGGTAGGGCGGGATCACCAAATTCCTGTCATAAGTAAAAGCTATTATATGATTGCAAATGCCTCCACTTGGAGGGATTGATTGAGAAAAACATTTACCCAGTATATGCCAGTACTCTGATAATGTTCACTTGGTACATCTAGGACAAGTCCATTTTTTTTTCTTAGGTTATAGATCAGGGGAATGATGATCTTATTTGCCTCCTTTATGACAAAATACAGGAAATTAAACTTCTCAATCAACTCCTAGGTAAGAATTATTGCTATAATGAATTTAAACTGACCATTCAACTAAGATTTGTTGGCTTCTCTCTAATTGTTATGTATCACATAGGAAGGTATTCATTTTTACATATTATATATATTCACATATATATTTTTTCTATCATATGTATGTAATAACCTACATATTTGTAGTCCATTTCCATCACCAATGTTTTTGTAGTAATTCATTTGTTTTATTTATATGAAATTCACTTTTGGTCTGGAAATAGAATTATTAACATATTAAATAGCAAATTCCCTTATTTATTCATCTTGATCTTCTTCCTTTTGCTACTGGTTTCCTTTAAATGAATCCCAAATCCCTTTCATCCAAATGTGCTCACTGATTCATACCTTGATGCTAAATAAGTTTACTTTTGTTTTCTCCTAATCTCAGTTATTACTTTAAATAGTTTAAACAAATTCATAATGGAGAAGTCAGTGAGGCTGACATTAAATTAGGTAATAGACTGTTAATAAACAAAAGGAAAAGCTTAGCTGGTGAATTATGATTTAAATTTCTTGCTTCCTATTATTCCCATCAGAATAGCCTGTGATATCAGATGGCAACAAGCCTCTCATGCACCACATGGTGACCCTAGTTCATAATATTGTATTATGGACTTGAAATGTGCTAAGACAGTAGATACTGTGTTCTCCTCACCAAAAAAAAAAAAAAAAAAAAAAAAAAAAAAAAAATTTATGTGAGGTAATGAATGTGTTAATTAGCTTGACTGTGTTGTAACACCTTAAATATATACAATTTTTGTCTGTAGCTGGTGGGGAAAAAACAATTGAACTCTTAAATAAAATGGTTACATACATATGAATCAGTAAACTTTTTATTATATGATTAGTTTATTTTTCTATTCTTCCGCAAAATAAGAGGAACTATATTTGTATCTTATTTTTTACTTTTCTTAGACCTTACACTTATTTTAAATGAAATGATTTTTTTACAAATATATGTAATAAGATTATAAATTCATTAAAAATTTCAGTCAAATAAAAAATAAAATCAAGATACGGCCATAATAAAACATTACAATAGAATTATAATTTCTCATTGAGAAAATATTCCCCCAACCCTGACACATTTGTCAAGGCTTCTTAGGTTCTGATTTTGTATTTATTGTTCGAGTACTGTCTCTTCCCTTGTTTGTACATAGCTAATATACAGCAGCCTTGCTTTGGTTTTCAATAATCCAAGGATATTCCAATTGTAGTCAAAATGTAGTAAGTTCCCACCGGGAGAAGAACACTTACATTGGGCAGTTTGTAATCTTATTCACAAAGTTAGAGCAAGTCTGGAATTCTGAGGTTGAATGACTGTTTAATGAAAAGAAAATTACTATACTAAATTCCATTCCATGTATATATATGCATAGATATATGGAATATACACACATACATATGTCCATGTATATATATATAGATATATATATACATACATAAAATCACTTCTATATATGCATACATATCTCACCTGTTTAAATATTCTTAAAATCAAAGTATAAGAACTTTGAGCAATAGCAAATTACTTACTTACAAATTACTGCAAAATGTATAGTTAACAATTGATTGGGGTGACATGAGAGTGAATTTAGAATAAACTCAGTAATAGTGACAGAAAGAAATGTTCACTTGAACTCTCTGCAGATAATCATTATGAAAAATAGCTAAATTTTATTTAAAGCATCAAGAGCAGAAATAAAAAGAGGAGTATTTAAGAAACATTACCATTGGAAAGGCTAAAGAACTGCATTTGGAGTTTTCTGACCTAAGTACGCTGCTTACCATCCAGGGTTTTGGAGGTCAAACAGTGGAATAGAAACCTATAGCCTTGTGGTTTGATTTGAAAAACAAAACAAAACAAAGCAAAACAAAACAAAAAACCTGAGCTCAAGACTGATGGATCAGCTGAAATAGAAAGGGAAAAATCCTGGTAGCAAGAGGACTACAAAAGGAATAACACTCAGAGTATAAATATGAAATTCTGCCCATAACATTGGCTTAAGATAAGTTAAGTATGTGCAGGAAAAACAATAAGGGGTCTGGTGTAAAAGTAGGCAGAAACCAAAATATCATCTCTTCTTGAAAAAACGGCAAAATTTATAAATTTTCTGCTTCACGGAATGAAGCTTAGTAGACAGCTAAAGTCATATGTGCTCAAACTGTCAGAGGATTTAGTCCAAGGCTGGCAACGCAGCTGGAGATTAATTGGACATTCCTAGAAGCAAAGAAACAGAGGGTGATCCCGTGTATCTGGGAGTGTAATCCCTGCTCCAAATCTTGGCTGACCACCAAGTTACACAAGGACCAAGCTAAAAATACAATAGTAGGAAGACAGAAGAGAGCAAAGGTATTTAATCCCATGAGAGAGACAGTTTTCAGATAGCATCTGGGTGAGTTAACGTGTACTTGAATAAGAAAGTGTCAGTGATTAGAATAATACAAGACAATTTAGTCACAGAAAATTATTGTCAACAACGTTCAGAGGCACCTGGGTAGCTCAGTCGGTTAGGTATCTGCCTTCGGCTCAGTCATGATCCCAGGGTCCTGGGATCGATCCCCGCATCGGGCTCCCTGCTCAGTGGAGAGCCTGCTCTTCTTTCTCTATATCTCTGTCAAATAAATAAATAAAAAGGAAGTCTTTAAAAAAAAACAATGTTTATTTTTTCCCCAAAATTCCTAGACATGAATAGAGAGAAGAAAATGTAGAACCAGATTTGGGGTTGATTAAATAAGTTGCCTAACTTATAAGGCTACCATCATATGCTTTTATATTCCCAGACTGTGTACTAGAACTCTGAAAAGATGGGTCCAGAACTAGGTCTTGGGTAATATTAACATAACACTATGAACTGAAGAAACAAAAAGTACTTCTAACAGATGATGTCCAGCAGAAGCTGCTCAAGAGGATACTCTTGCTCCAGTCAGGCAAGTCAGATTTGATGGTGGTATTGAGAAGGAAGAAAAATAGGAAAAACTGGAAGTGAGACTATGCTCCATGGCAGGTTAAAGGCTTTAACTTGTCTCTTGGGTTGAAATGAAATAAGAATAGTGATTGCAATGCTTAATGATTCCAGCACATTAAGAATTTTATATAAATAGCATTGTGTATTGTACTTGATAATATTTTGGAAAATGTTATCATAAGGTGTACAAAATTTCACTACTTTTGTCCTTGGAGCATGGAAGTAGCTAGTCCTTAGACACAAGCTGCTTACTCTTCAGTGCTTTGATTAAGGAAAATAGTAGTTGAGTGTCAAACATCTCTGCCTGAAATCAGAATAAAGGATGGTAGACAGGTCAATATCCCCTCAGAAGCTGTTACTAGGTCCTGCCCATGGAACTCTTTGGCTACTCTTCCCAAAACTATGGGATTTCAGATGCATGAACAATCAAAACAACAGAGAAAACTCCACCAACAGGAAAATTTGAAATCAGTGCAGGCAATTTGTTCTTAATTTTACCCTATAGAATATTTGCCATGGAATAAACACCTGGAGGTGTTTAGCACTGGTGTGTTGGCTACTCTCACTGTTCTGCCATGTAGACAGGATAAACATCCTGGCCATCGGGCTTTAGTTGGCTTATGTGTCATGCTTTGGTCAATGGGATGTGAACTATGGTGATGTACACCACACTCCAGCAGAAGCTCGATGTGTTCCCAAAGTTTGGAAGCTCTGTGAGCCTTGTCCCCTCCCCCTCTGCTCCCCATCTCAGATTTTCCTCTGCCATGAGAATCACCACAGCCACCAAAAGCCCTTTGTAAAAGGAGCAAGACACAAACGTTTGTTGTGGCAAGCCTTGACTTTGAGGACTGTCCGTTGCTACAGTAGAGTTTCAGAGAAACGGCTTTGGCTACATCTCCATCACGTCTTGTTCTTGCACAGTTCAATTATTTAGAGCATGAGAAAGACAAAGGAAAGCCCAGAAAATTACTGAAAACACACTCTCACTTCTAGAAGTAAGGGGAAATAGATTTGGAAGCATTAAATCACTCACAGCAAACGTACACTTGGCTAAACCTTTAAACATCTGCTAGGGTGGAAATTGGCAGACATGTTTGCACTTACTCTGCTATATCAGGTAAGATCACGTGTTAGGCAACCGTCTTTCCCGGTCCCTCTGATCCTCCTGATGAGTATAGGCCCCCAAATTCGTTTACCCTGGCATTAATCAAAACTGCTGCAGAGAGCTCCTGTTTTGCAGATCTGTGCCCATGACCTCTCTCTCTCCCTCTCTCTGCCTTTGTCTGTCTCTGACTGTCTATCTCTCTCTCTCCTCCCAACATCAGGACCTCATAAAGTTTTCTTGCTGGTGGGTCCCACCCACCCCTTCCCCATATGTCTGAATGAGTCATAAACATATGAATTATGCGTGATCACAAGATTCAGTGTAATGTGTTTTGACGTTATTCTTTTAAAGGGGAGAGAGCACCACTTGCTGGTCTGACATAACAGGATGTTATTCTTCTCTTCCACTCTACCCTGCCAGTCTACCAGAATCCATTCCTTTATTAGGGCTGAAGCTATCGCGGTGACCACCAAGACACATAAATGAAACAAACTGCTACAGGTAGAACTTTAGGTGAGAGGAAGAGAGATGTTAAAAATATCCTTCTCAGAAAAGCAGTGTTATCTATTTTGAATGTGTGTGTGTCTGTGTGTATTTGTCTGTGTGTGCATATATGTTTTTCTGGGTGTGAGTGTTTGTGTTGTGAGTGTGTGTGTTTGGGCAAGAGGTACTTATGTGCTTAAGGAGGAAGGCACTGGTGTCAAAGAACCTGAATTCAATTCTGGGCTCCATGATTCCTCACTGTTGGAATGTGAGTATGTTAGCCATGGCTTTGTCTCATTCTCCTAATCTGAAAAAAAAAAAAAAAAAAAAAGAAAATAACATTACTTACTGCTTAGGTTCTTTGACAATTAAATAAGTAAATCTATGTAAAGCAGTTAAACAAAAACAGGCATGTGCTAAGCTTTATGTAGGTAGTAATAACTATTGTAGGACATGTTCTGTCTTTAGCAATATTTATCTAGGAGTCACAGAATCACCCATGCAGCTGCAACCAGAAGAGCCAAAGCACTCAGATTGGAGTCACAACCTCCCATTAGCATTTTGGGAGGACACAAAGTCACCCATAGAAAGTCATGGAATGGGTACCATATTGTACTGCAGGGAAACACAAATCAGGTTGTTTAGACTACATCTTGTCTGGCCAAAATTATATTTATAGCATCTCTTTCAACTCAATTTACCAAGACAAAAATCTACCTGGAGTTTTTCAGTCAGTATCCTACTCATGGAAAGTAGTATGGATACATTTGGCTGGAGTATCCTCTGTTTGCAAAATATTTTTCAGGAACCTGCAGGAGGTGATCCTGGATTCAAGGATTCAAGATCATAACTGTGTCCTATCAGAGACACAGTAACACTTATGAATCTTCTTGTCTATGTTATCATCCAGCCCACATTCCATATGGGGCTTATTAAAGACTTTGTCAAGTGCATTACTGGTTTAGAAATATATCATCCTAAATGCTAATGTGGGTGCAGTAAGAAAGATACTTTCATATATTACTGGTGTAAGTGAATATGGCTAAGAACTTTGGAAAGTAATTTGGCAACATGAGCTAAGGGTCTTAAATTATTCATACTGCATAAATTCCACTTCTATAAATATATTCTAAGGAAATACCAGAGAAATTGACAGTCCTGTTAATAACATTATTTGTAAAAGCAAAAACAGGGAAAAGTTCAATGATCAATAATAGGTATAGGGCGCCTGGGTGGCTCAGATGGTTAAGCGTCTGCCTTCGGCTCAGGTCACGATCCCAGGGCCCTGGGATCGAGTCCCGCATCAGGCTCCCTGCTCCTTGGGAGGCTGCTTCTCCCTCTGCCTCTCTCTCTCTCTCTCTCTCTCTGTCTCTCATGAATAAATAAATAAATAAATAAATAAGGTTAAAAAAATAATAGGTATAAATGGAGGGAATGCATTATGGCGAAGTCACAGATAAGCTATTTGGAGAAATATTAACTATAATTTAAAAAACAAATGACATGGAAAAATGTTTATGAAATAATGGTACTTGAGAAAAAGGACCAAGACCAAACACATATAAAGAGTGAATTTATATTTAAAATAATATACATAGTTCATATGATGCATTATCCAATAAGATGAAAGATATTGGAAAACTAGCAGCAGATTAAAAGTATTTATGTCTGAATTGCTGGATTCTGAGTATTTTTCTTCTTTATAGTTCTGTTTTCCAAATTTAGGGGCATGTAATTTTTTTTCAGAAAAAAAGTAGTATTTTTAGAACTTTGCTGAAGTTTAGATTGATAAACTCTATGATGGTGGGTTAGACTATCATTTGCAAGCAAATTATAATTTGAAATGAGGTTAATTCTTTAATCAGTAATTCTAATTAAATTCCTTTTGGTTTCTAGTAAGCCTTTCTTTTAAGGGCTTAACAACCAGTCACTTGAAATTGTTTACTCATGGTTCTACACTAAGTGCCTTGGTGTGCCACATCTGTCTCCAATAAAAAATATTTCCCTGTCTACTCACACTTCAAATTTTTCTTAAACAAGATGTTTTTTTTGTTGTTTTTTTCATATTTCTCTTTTTTCTTATTTACTTAGCATTTTTCTTAATTATTATTTCTGTTCTATTTTTTATAAAGCAGATGAATAAATATAAGGTAAAGATATTTACTTGGCATTGCTTATCTTTCTTTCAGTAATTTATGCATAATAATCTTTAAAGCAACAGGGTTTACTTCAAATGAATTCCCTTTTCTCTTGGTTATTTCTAGCCTGATTACCACCAATCTTGTGGGATATTTAAAAAATTCTAAAAGGTAAGATGAAAATGTTCCATTAGATTGTTTCTCTTAATTATTTTCAGCAACCACACATTTCTAAGGAAAGGGTAAGTTGAACTCCAGCAGACCTGGGAGGAGAACAGAGGGGATATTCTAACCAGAGAAAGAAGAATAATTTGGAGTTTTCCAGCCTCATCTCCTTATTTACCACAGCATCTACCGCCAGGACGCCTAGAGATATCACCAAGAAACCGCAAGTCTGTAAGAGCACAGTAGGAAATCATTACGCTAGAATATTCTGTGCATATGTAACACCAGATTTTTGCTATTTCACATTTGGAAATAAGAAATTTCACTGTTCTGCTTTTTCTGTACCACCCAATAAAGACATAGTTCACTCTTTGCTTCCTCCTCTGCTCATCCATTATTTCTCCTGAAGTCCAAATGAATGATTTCAGCAGAAGCTGTGCAGTCAAAAGACGGTTACTGAAAATTCGGTGTCACTTTACAAAAAGTTGTTTGATACACTGTTTCTAGTAGCTTATTGTTTGCACAAGTGAGCATTCTAACATGATCAGAACTATGGAAGTGTGCACAAAATTTCCAATAGTATGCCTTTGAAATATAAGTTTTTTTATCAGCTGAGTCACAGATAAAACCTTGAGAAAGTTTTCAAAAGAAAGAGATGTATTTCAATGCTTATAGTCAATTAACTTTTTATGTTTTGTCCAAAAGAACATAGATAATAGGAAACAACAGAGAATATCTATGTAATTTTATTTTTTAAATTTTGTTAAGATGTTATTTACTTATTTTAGAAAGAGAAAGAGAGAGCACATGTAAGCAGCAGTGGGAGGGGTGTGGGTTTGGGCCTGGGGCAGGGGGAAAGGAAGAGAGAGACTCCAAAGCCGACTCAGTGCTGAGCGGGGAGCCCTACCCCAGGCTTAATCTCTTGACTGGGAGACCATGACCTGAGCTGAAACCAACTCAGAGGCTCAACCAACTGAATCACCCAGGCCACCCCAAGAATATCTAAACACTTTAAATGATTTTAGAATGACACATGTATGTCAGAGATGGTTATCCAACTGAAAGTGCACAAACAGAAATTTAATATTTAACCCTGGTTAGGAAATCTCTGGAGTTTTACTAGAATGACAATTTCTTTTTTGTTTTCTAAGATTTCATTTATTTATTTATTTATTTATTTGAGAGAGAGAATGAGAGAGAGAGAGAGAGCATGAGAGGGGGGAGGGTCAAAAGGAGAAGCAGACTCCCCGCCGAGCAGGGAGCCCGATGCGGGACTCGATCCCGGGACTCCAGGATCATGACCTGAGCCGAAGGCAGTCGCTTAACCAACCGAGCCACCCAGGCGCCCTAGAATGACAATTTCTTATATAACAAGTTTAATTCATTGATGTTCACAAGATGAGAGACCTTAAGTAGTTCACAAATATTGTTTTAGTTTATGTAAGAGTATTAAAATATTTGTAGATTAAAAAATAAAATATTTGTAGATATTAAAATTAATTTGAAGAAAACTTCCTATAAAATGTTTGTTAGAAGCTCTACTACTATTGAAATAACTTGTGAAATCTTCCAAAATTAGTAGAAAATATATTTGCATTTTATTAAAGAATTTCTCAAGATTTCTGCAGCAATCATTTATTCTTATTCAAAATATAGCCTATCTAATGTTATAAGACTTAGGAAGTCAAGCCTCAAATCATTCTGAGGAATAAAATATAATTTGATGCTGCCAGGGTTTCCACACTACCACCACCAGAGTAAATTGGTCAAATCTGAGCAAGTTGGTCAAATACATACATATATGATATAGACATAAATACAGGTAGATGGAGGTATAAATACATGTAGATGCTTTAGCATGTTTACAAACAGCTGAAGAACAAAATCAGTTGATGCTTGAGCACAGCCATTACCAAAGGCAGCTGACATTTATCAGTTTATCTGTCCAGCACATCCTTTACTCCTTTTAGGAAAATTTTCATCCCCTTTTCTACTTGAAATTGCCAAATCCATCCTCAGAGTTACTATGGGAGTCTCACAACCATATAGGGTCATTCAAGCTTTTGGACATACTTGACTTATTCAAGAGTGGGCAACTGAGACAGCTCACCCAATAATCATCTTTCTCTGCAAACAGCTAAGAAACAGAACTAAAATGTCCCTCCAGCAGAGTGCTCTGAGGACATGTAGTAAAGACCTATTTATGGAGGTCATTTTTCTTCTTCCTGTGAACTTCAGACCACAGCAAACAATCAAAGCAAAATAAGTAAATACATAAATGTGAAATAAGGAATAAAAAATATAAATTATAAAGATGGATAACAAGTGGTGTGGAGAGACCCAAAACAAAACAAAACAAATGTAAAAATCTCTTAACAGAGTTTGGTTCCTGATTCATGTTCCCAGTGGAATTTTTGTCCATGTCTTCCCTGAGACATACTGATCTGATGCCCTTATAATAGTTTCCTAGTTAATTTTTATTTTAGCTAATTAAAGTGGGTTTGGTTTCTAGCACCTAAAACGTTTGGACTTAAAGATCAGTTCTGAAAATTAGTAATATTGCTGCTGATTATAGAATGTATTTTTTAAGTAAAATTCCCCATATTATTGCCTAAAAGCAAAAGTGATGTTATCACTTTTCATTAGCTAAAATTTTAAATGTTAACATTAGTTTGAAGAAAAAAGATGTTAACATATGAGCAAGATACAGCATTTGAATGATACACACTTACCAATTTATTATGTGTAAAGTAATGTTCACAGCATCATTCTACATCACAGCAAAAACTGAAAACAATTCAAATATCCATAAATAGGAAAGACAAATAATGATATATGAACATAATGGAATATTAGATAGCAGTAAATACACAAGTCCAGCTATAAGAAATGATATGGATCAATCTTAGAAAAATAAAATTAACTCAAAACCTCGGGATTACAGGCAAGATGGCGGAGGAGTAGGAGACCTGGATTTCGTCTGGTCTCAGGAATTCTACTGAATAGGGATCAAACCATTCTGAACACCTACGAACTCAACAGGAGATCGAAGAAGAGAGTAGCAACAACTCTCTGAACAGAGAAGCGACCACTTACCGGAAGGTAGGACGTGCGGAGAAGTGAATCCGAGGCGATATTCGGGAGGACAGACGGCGGGGGAGGGGGCCTCCATCGGCCGCTTCTGGCAAGTGCTAGAGCCGCGGAGCACAAAGTCGGAACTTCTAGAAGCCGGCTCCGCTGAGGGACGTCGCTCCAGTGACTAAGCGGGGGGTGGAACCCTCGCGGGACAGTGTGGTCTCAGGACCCTCGGGGTCACAGAAAGACCAGGGGAGCCTGAGTGCGGCAGAGCTCCCAGGTATCGGAGCGGGGAAGCCGGCTGCAGAGACGGAGCCGAGGCGCGGGCTCTCAGCTCGGGGTGGCCATAAACTGTGATCCGCGGCCCAGTCGGGCCACTGCTCCTCCAGCAGGGACCCCACAAGTGGCAGAACTTGGGAGACTCCCCTTCCTCCCCCGGGAGGAGCGGCGCGGGAGCACACCGCAGGGATCTGCTGGGTTTGGAGACTCCACACGGGGTCGGGTGCCAGAGATAGAAACGCTCGGTCACAGGCCGGGTGAGCACGAAGTGCGGCCGGAGACCGGGGACACGGGAGTGACTGCTTTTCTCTGGGGGCGCACTGAGGAGCGGGGCCCCGAGTTCTCGGCTCCTCCGGGCGGAGATTGGGAGGCCACCATTCCCCTCCCCCCCCCCCCCCCCCCCGTCCTCCAAAGCTGTACCGAAAGCTTGCAAGGAACAAAAGCTCCCGAGACCAAACCCGAGCAGCTTGCTTAGCCCGGACTTACAAGGGCGGGGCAATTCCGCCTCCGGCAAAGACATTTGGGAACCACAGCAACAGGCCCCTCCCCCAGAAGATCAGCACGAACCGCCAGCAAGCCAAGACCAAGTTTACCGATCAAGGAGAACGGGAGAACTCCAGCGCGAGGGGAATACTGCCCATAGAATTCATGGCTTTTTTACCATGATTCATTAGTTTTTCAAAGTTAATTTTTTAACTGTTTTTTTAAGTTTTCTTTTGCCCTTTTTCAACCAACATCTTATCAATCCCTTTTTTTAAAAAAACATTTTTCATTTTTCATTTTTAGAGTCATATTTTATCCCTTCATAGTAGTTACCCTTATTTTTGGCATATATATATAAATTGTTCTCTCTTTAAAATTTTGGGATACAGTTTCTTCTAACAGATCAAAATATACCTTAAATCACTAGTGTATGGCTTTGTTCTAGTCTCCTGCCTGATCACATTCTCTCCCTTTTTTTTCCTTTTTTTTTAAATCTTCTTTCTTTTTTCAAACAACTTCTTATCTTAACAATTCCTTTTATAAAATCTTTTATAATTTTCACCTTTACAGTCATCTTCCAACCCATCATTGTATCAACCCTTAATTTGTACATATATAAAGTCTTTCTTCCTTTAAAATCTTAGGAGGCATTTTTTTCTAACAGACCAAAATACGCCCAAAATCTAGTGTGTGGCACTGATCTATGCACTAGCCTGATCATATTTGATCATATTCTGTTCTTTTGTATTGTTCTGTTTTTGTTTTTATCTTTTTCTTTTTTTTCTTTCTTTTCTCTTTCTTTTTTCTTTCTTTCCCTTTCTTTTCCCCTGGTTTCAGGTCTTTTCTGATTTGTATAGAGTATATTTGCTGGGGACATTGTTAACCTGTTAGCATTTTGTTCTCTCATTCATCTATTCTCCTCTGGACAAAATGACAAGATGAAAAATATCACCTCAGCAAAAAGAACAAGAGATAGTACCATCAGCCAGGGACCTACTCAATACGGACATTAGTACGATGTCGGACCTAGACTTCAGAATCATGACTTTAAAGATACAAGCTGGGCTTGAAAAAAGCATGGAAGTTATTAGAGAAACCCTTTCTGGAGAAATAAAAGAACTAAAATCTAACCAAGTCCAAATCAAAAAGGCTATTAATGATGTGCAATAAAAAATGGGGGCACTAACTGCTAGGATAAATGAGGCAGAAGAGAGAATCAGCGATATAGAAGACCAAATGATGGAAAATAAAGAGGCTGAGAAAAAGAGAGATAAACAACTACAGGATCACGAGGGCAGAATTTGAGAGATAAGCAATACGATAAGATGAAACAACATTAGAATAATTGGGATCCCAGAAGAAGAAGAAAGAGAGAGAGGGGCAGAAGGTATATTGGAGCAAATAATAGCAGAGAACGTCCCTAATGTGAGGAAGGAAACAGGCATCAAAATCCAGGAGGCACAGAGAACCCCTCTCAAAATCAATAAAAATAGGTCAACACCCTGACATCTAATAGTAAAATTTACAAGTCTCAGAGACAAAGAGAAACTCCTGAAAGCAGCTCAGGACAAGAGATATGTAACCTACAATGGCAGAAATATTAGATTGGCAACAGACCTATCCACAGAGACCCGCAGGCCAGAAAGGATTGGCATGATAATTTCAGAGCACTAAACGAGAAAAATATGCAGCCAAGAATACTATAGCCAGCTAGGCTGTCATTGAAAATTGAAGGAGAGATAAAAAGCTTCCAGGACAAACAAAAACTAAAGGAATTTGCAAACACGAAACCAGCCCTCCAAGGAATATTGAAAGGGGTCCTCTAAGCAAAGAGAGAGCATAAAAGCAGCATAGATCAGAAAGGAACAGAGACAATATACAGTAACAGTCACCTTACAGGAAGTACAATGGCACTAAATTCATACCTTTTAATAGTTACCCTGAATGTAAATGTGCTAAATGCCCCAAGCAAAAGACACAGGCTATCAGATTGGATTAAAAAACAAGACCTACCAATATGCTGTCTGCAAGAGACTCATTTTAGACCCAAAGACACCCCCAGATTGGAAGTGAGGGGGTGGAAAACAATTTACCATTCTAATGGACACCAAAAGAAAGCTGGGGTGGCAATCCTTATATCAGACAAATTAGATTTTAAAACAAAGACTGTAATAAGAGATGAGGAAGGACACTATATCCTACTTAAAGGGTCTATCCAACAAGAAGATCTAACAATTGTAAATATCTATGCCCCTCACATGGGAGCAGCCAATTATATAAGGCAATTAATAACAAAAGCAAAGAAACACATACAACAATACAATAATAGTGGGGGACTTTAACACCCCCCCTGACTGAAATGGACGGATCATCTAAGCAAAAGATCAACAAGGATATGAAGACTTTAAATGACACACTGGACCAAATAGACTTCACAGACATATTCAGAACATTCCATCCCAAAGCAACGGAATACACATTCTTCTCTAGTGCCCATGAAACATTCTCAAGAATTGATCACATCCTAGGTCACAAATCAGGTCTCAACCGGTACCAAAAGATTGGGATTATTCCCTGCATATTTTCAGACCACACTGCTTTGAAACTAGAACTCGATCACAAGAGGAAAGTCGGAAAGAACTCAAATACATGGAGGCTTAAGAGCATCCTACTAAAGAATGAATGGGTCAACCAGGAAACTAAAGAAGAATTAAAAAATTTCATGGAAACCAATGAAAATGAAAACACAACTGTTCAAAATCTTTGGGATACAGCAAAGGCAGGTCTGAGAGGTATATAGCAATACAAGCCTTTTGCAAGAAACAAGAAAGGCCTCAAATACACAACCTAACCCTACACCTAAAGGAGCTGGAGAAAGAACAGCAAATAAAGCCTAAACCCAGCAGGAGAAGAGAAATCACAAAGATCAGAGCAGAAATCAATGAACAAGAAACCAAAAGAACAGTAGAACAGATCAACGAAACTAGGAGCTGGTTCTTTTGAAAGAATTAACAAGATTGATAAGCCCCTGGCCAGACTTATCAAAAAGAAAAGAGAAAGGACCCAAATCAACAAAATCATGAATGAAAGAGGAGAGATCACAACCAACACCAAAGAAATACAAAAAAATTATAAGAACGTATTATGAGCAACTACATGCCAGCAAATTAGATAACCTGGAAGAAATGGGTGCATTCCTAGATATGTATCAACTACCAAAATTGAACCAGGAAGAAATAGAAAACCTGAACAGACCTATAACCACTAAGGAAATGGAAGCAGTCATCAAAAATCTCCCAACAAACAAAAGCCCAGGGCCAGATGGCTTCCCGGGGGAATTCTATCAGACATTTAAAGAATTAATACCTATTCTCCTGAAACTGTTCCACAAAATAGAAATGGAAGGAAAACTTCCGAACTCATTTTAGGAGGCCACCATTACCTTGATCCCAAAGCCAGACAAAGACCCATCAAAAAGGAGAATTACAGACCAATATCCTTGATGAACATGGATGCAAAAATTCTCCCCAAAATACTAGCCAATAGGATCAACAGTACATTAAAAGGATTATTCACCACGACCAAGTGGGATTTATCCCTGGGCTGCAAGCCTGGTTCAACATCCGCAAATCAATCAACGTGATACAATACATTAACAAAAGAAAGAACAAGAATCATATGATCCTCTCAATAGATGCAGAAAAAGCATTTGACAAAGTACAGCATCCTTTCTTGATCAAAACTCTTCAGAGTAGAGGGATAGAGGGTACATACCTGAATATCATAAAAACCATCTATGAAAACCCCACAGCGAATATCATTCTCAATGGGGAAAAGCTCTCAGCTTTTTAGGAGGTCGGGAACGTGGCAGGGATGTCCACTCTCACCACTGCTATTCAACATAGTATTAGAAGTCCTAGCCACAGCAATCAGACAACAAAAAGAAATAAAAGGCATCAAAATCGGCAAAGAGGAAGTCAAACTCTCACTCTTTGCAGATGATATAATACTGTATGTGGAAAACCCAGAAGACTCCACCCCAAAACTGCTAGAACTCATACAGGAATTCAGTCAAGTAGCAAGATATAAAATCCATGCACAGAAATCAGTGGCATTCCTATACACCAACAACAAGACAGAAGAGAGAAATATCAAGGAGTCGATCCCATTTACAATTGCACCCAAAACCATAAGATACCTAGGAATAAATTTAACCAAAGAGGCAAAGGATCTGTACTCAAAAAACTCTAAAATACTCATGAAAGAAATCGAAGAAGACACAAAGAAATGGAAAAACGTTCCATGCTCATGGATTGGAAGAACAAACATTGTGAAGATGTCAGTGCTACCTAGAGCAATCTACACATTCAATGCAATCCCCATCAGAATACCATCCACTTTTTTCAAAGAACTGGAACAAATAATCCTAAAATTTGTATGGAACCAAAAGAGACCCCGAATAGCCAGAGGAATATTGAAAAAGAAAAGCAAAGCTGGCGGCATCACAATTCCGGACTTCCAACTCTATTACAAAGCTGTCATCATCAAGACAGTATGGTACTGGCACAAAAACAGACACATAGGTCTGTGGAACAGAACTGAGAGCCCAGAAATGGACCCTCAACTCTATGGTCACCTAATCTTTGACAAAGCAGGAAAGAATGTCCAATGGAAAAAAGACAGTCTCTTCAACAAATGGTGTTGGGAAAATTGGACAGCCACATGCAGAAGAATGAAACTGGACCATTTCCTTACACCACACACAAAAATAGACTCCAAATGGTTGAAAGACCTAAACGTGAGACAGGAGTCCATCAAAATCCTAAAGGAGAACACAGGCAGCAACCTCTTCGACCTCAGCCGCAGCAACTTCTTCCTAGAAACATCGCCAAAGGCAAGGGAAGCAAGGGCAAAAATGAACTATTGGGATTTTATCAAGATAAAAAGCTTTTGCACAGAAAAGAAACAGTCCACAAAACCGAAAGACAACAGACAGAATGGGAGAAAATATTTGCAAATGACATATCAGATAAAGGGCTAGTATCCAAAATCTATAAAGAACTTACTAAACTCAACACCCAAAGAACAAATAATCCAATCAAGAAATGGGCAGAAGACATGAACAGACATTTTTCCAAAGAAGACATCCAAATGGCCAACAGACAAATGAAAAAGTGCTCAATGTCGCTCCGCATCAGGGAAATCCAAGTCAAAACCTCAATGAGATACCACCTCACACCAGTCAGAATTGCTAAAATTAACAAGTCGGGAAACGACAGATGTTGGTGGGGATGTGGAGAAAGGGGAACCCTCCTACACTGATGGTGGGAATGCAAGCTGGTGCAACCACTCTGGAAAGCAGTATGGAGATTCCTCAAACAGTTGAAAATAGAGCTACCATACGATCCAGCAATTGCACTACTGGGTATTTACCCCAAAGATACAAATGAAGGGATCCGAAGGGGTACGTGCAGCCCAATGTTTATAGCAGCAATGTCCACAATAGCCCAACTGTGGAAAGAGCCAAGATGTCCAATGACAGATGAATGGATAAAGAAGAGGTGTTATATATACACAATGGAATATTATGCAGCCATCAAAAGGAATGAGATCTTGCCATTTGCAACGATGTGGATGGAACTGGAGGGTGTTATGCTGAGTGAAATAAATCAATCAGAGAAAGACGTATCATATGACCTCACTGATATGAGGAATTCTTAATCTCAGGAAGCAAACTGAGTGTTGCTGGAGTGGTGGGGGGTGGGAGGGATGGGGTGGCTGGGTGATAGACATTGGGTAGGGTATGTGCTATGGTAAGCGCTGTGAATTGTGCAAGACTTGATTCACAGATCTGTACCTCTGAAACAAATAATGCAACATATGTTAAAAAAAAAAGAAAAGAAGATAGCAGGAGGGGAAGAATGAAGGGGAGTAAGTCGGAGGGGGAGATGAACCATGAGAGACGATGGACTGTGAAAAACAAACTGAGAGTTCTAGAGGGGAGGAGGGTGGAGGGATGGGTTAGCCTGGTGATGGGTATTAAAGAGGGCACATTCTGCGTGGAGCACTGGGTGTTATGCACAAACAATGAATCATGGAACACTACATCAAGAACTAATGATGTAATGTATGGTGATTAACATACCAATAAAAAATAAAAAAAAAAACTCTGAAAAGATTATGTATGACATAGTACACTTTTGAAAATGTGAACAACAACTAAAACATGAACCTACATTTGGGCAATACATAGAGATAAAATAAAGCCCAAAAAAATGGTAGATAAGGAAATGATAGTCATGAGATTCAGGAGAATGCTTAACTCAGGTTTAAGGAGGCAGAGCAAAGGGTTGGGAAATATTTGATTAGTTGTGGGCTAGTAAATATCCTGCTTTAGCAGTTTTTACAAAGTAGCTTATGAGTAAGTAAAAGTGGGCTGTATCCAAACCGAAGACCAGAGTGTTTCAGGAGCGGAGAGTGACTGTAATCTATTGTTAGTGCAATCTTCTTAACATATGCAAACAATACATTATTACAAAGTGTGTTAACAATTTTAGACAAAGAAATGGGGTTCACACATTTTAGATAATTATCATCTAATATTATGGAACACTAAAGCATGGAAGTTTTTTTTTTTTAATGGAAAAACCTTCTGAAACCTGTTCTTTATATTTCAAATAATATTTTAGAACTGATTAACTACAGCATCCCACGTGGTTTTGATGCTGTGATGCGTGAAGCACATTTTGCAAATAAAGCTCCCGGATGAGATGAAATAAGGATCTGGTGCCTATAATGAGAGGCAGGCATGAGCAATGAAAAGAGGGTGTGTCTACTCTTGCTGGTCTATCTGGCTCCATTATTCATGACTGTGCCTCTGAAAATGGTTTTTCAGTTTAGATGGCTGTAAAAGCCAACATTTTATTCAGCAGAGATTGGATGATATTGAACATGAACTGTGAATTGGTAATTTATGCACCAGAGACATGCTTGAGAATTATGAGCAAGGTGACCCGATGGTATTTCTGAATAATTGGCTTCCTCACCTCCCAGGAAATTTCACCTTTATTACCTCAGCATGAGACTTTCCATCTTAGAGCTCATCAGTACGGGCCCACCAAGAAGTTTGCTAGTAGTTTGCCACACATACCCTAAAAAATCATGTGTTATTCAAAAGAAAAAAAATGATAAATGTATTTTTCATGTACCCAAATTCTGTTAACATAAAATGATCCTGACTAAACTGCTTCTCTTTTGATTGTGATTATAACTACAAATAATATAATTTTGTTCCTCCGTTGGATTGGGTCTAGGCAGAAACTAGGGTTTTCTTTCAAACCTCCCTACCCTGACAGTAGGGCTTGATCAGAATTGCTGAATTACCAAGATGGATTCTGTTCTACCAGAGATTTAAAAATAGGAAAATGTCACATCTGACAAGTACGCTTAAGGTCAAGACTGTTTTGCAATACAATTTTCTATTTTAGGAGCTTTCTAGTTCCCTTTTAGACCAGTAACTATATATTAACTTTGTAATATATATTTTTGTGCAAATTTAAAATACTAACAATATGAACATGACATATTCACCTTGAGAGATGTACATGGTTCAATTTTCCTCTTCAAGTCATCGGTGATAATGTCATTAATTACAAACATAGCTGGAATAGATATTCTCTAATTGCTTCGATGTATAGATATTTTCAAAGGAGAAAATAACTAATGAAATTATTGGAAATTCCATCCATTAGGGTATTTGGACTGAAAATTCCAGTAACTCCTTAAGGAATTTCTGGTTGCTTATCATTATTACATAATGTGATACTCAAATACTGCAATTACTTGGAAAATGCCAAGGCTTAAACCTCTGAAATGAATCAATAAAAATGTGCCTTGGATAGATTCAGACGCAATTTTCTGTGCCCTCTCTTCACTGAAAAGAATCTGTCAACAAGGTAGCACTACTTTGAATTAAGGGTATACACAATAATAAGTGTATCTAGGGATATTTAGTAAAGAAGATCTAAGTGGTGAAATTTTTTTCACTACTGGGGTTCCATACGAAGCCATTTGCATGATACTCTTTTATGTATAATGTCAATTTCTCTGGCTAGCTTGAACACTCATTCAGTTTTTTCTTCCCTGTCCTTTCTCTGTTTTCATACCTCATTAATCATCAGTTTTGTTGATCCTATCCCCAGAATATCACTCATGTGATTAACACTTTATTTTGCACATTTGCACATTTGTAATGATATTAATAGAGAGCCTCAGGTGCCTGGGGCACCCAGGAGTTTCTTATCCCAGGATTTCCCGGTCGTCCCCTGTAGCACTTCCAAGATCCTGGGCCACGGGGCTTTCTCTGAGAAGGTGGTCAGGAGGCAGGGCCTGACTCAGCCACTCTCCAAGGTGTCCCTGAGTCTCATCAGTTCATCAGCTCCCTGCCTTTCCCACATTTATTTCCCCACACACTCAAAGCCACCTAGCACACCCTATGTGCCCCAACTACACACTGTTTGCAAAATCTAAAATAATTTTTAAATTAAAAAAGGTTTAAAGATAAAATTGTATTTATCTCATGCCAACACTCTTGAACCTGGTTCCTAACTGGTTCCCATGCTTCTAGATTTCCCTCTAATGTGTGGAATATATATTTATTAGAAAAATCTTGTAAGCTTATTTACTATGTAATTCCTCAAATAAATTGTTTAATAACTTCTAAACACTTATAGTGACCCCCAAACTCCTCAACCTACCACTTGAGGCTCCTGACACACTGCCCAGAAAGCACTCCACAGGCATAGTCCAAGTAACTGTACTCCAAGGAGCCCTTACCTTCCTGTTAACTATCATCAGTTCCTTGTTACTCTGGCCACCTGCCATTGCCTTTAAATTATTTCTTTTGTTCATCTGTCTAAATATTATTCACTCCCTCCTTTATCTTGCTTACCTAAATATTTTTATTCTTTAAGATTAATCTAAAGTCTCATACTTCCAGTGGAGAATTACCAGACAATCTTGTTCCAAACATACTTATTAACCTGGAAATGCTTGGAGAGAAGAAAATTATACTAAGTTGGTATACTTTTCGATTTTTCATAATATTTTGTTTCCCTTGTAATTATCAGTAATAACTGTCTCTTCTGTGTTCTAGAGAGTCTTCTAGAAGCTGCATTTATACTGGTGAATAAAATTGATGTGGCTCCTTACCTCATTGAGCTTCTTCTGGTCATAACTTGTTATACTAGATAACTTTCTAGTCTACGAAACAGATTTATTTGATTCATGCATGAAACTCACATTCTTGAAGTTCAGGGTAATCCTCAGACTTGAAGAATTTTTTATATAATAACACTCCAGTTGAGAAATTCACATTCTGTTCCAGTAAACTCAAATTCCAAAATAATGATAACATAACAATAGGTAAAGTAACGGATCATTTTTCCATGTAGGAAATGTTTTCATGTAACAAAATATATATTAACTTTGTAATATATTTATATTTCATGTAACACAAACTATATACCTTTCTAGGTTTCTAGTTTTAATTTGTTATTTTGATCCATTTTTAAATAATTAATGACAGAACACTAAAACAATAAAAGCTGTCATATTTATGACAAATTTCAGCTACTCATTTCAGTCACAAAAACTATTTAGCTTTTAATATAATCTGAATTATGTGTATAAGGGAATTTCTTGAAAAGCAAACTGAAGATAGTCTATGACCATTAGTACTCTTTATTAAAAATAAAATAACAGCAACAACCAATAATTGAGTGTAGTTAGGCCACATAGAACTCTAATCTAAGTTAGGAATCAGTTGGTACTTTTCCAGTGGAAATGGACTTGGTAATCTGGGAGGTTTCTTCCTTGTTTGGTTTCAGTGATTGTGTGGCTAAGTCCCCAAAGCTGTAATTTTAAGAACAATATTTGAAAAGCTTTTCTGACCTGAATGTCAGAAACCGGTCGAGCAAATAAACGTAACAAAAGGAAGCTGAGTGAAGGAAAAAAAAAAAAAGGAATAGAAACTATGTTTAAATAATGTGAATGTGTAAGAACATTTGAAGTATGTGTAACTTTTTACATGCTTCTTAGCAATGGAATATAGTTTGAAATTTATAGTTTTTGTAATTATTTATTTTCTTCCCAAGTCTATCAATATCAGTTAGATGGAAATTTATAAATAATTCAAATAATGTTGGTATAGAGAATAGGCACAAGATGAAATCAAATGCTTAAATTGAGACACACTGTTCAACTTCTGATTGGCATTTGATTACCAACAGGTGGAGAGATTTGTCCTTCCTGGTGTCAAAATTCAGGTCATATAACAAAATAATAATAAGGTCACGTGTCTTGTCCTTTTAAAATTTTTCTGTTTTTCAAAACTAAGTACATTCTCAAAAGTAATGTAAAATAGGTATTATATAAGTGTATGTACAATCAAATATTTCTCTGTAGATGTAAAATTTCTGATACAAGTAGCGCTAATAAAATGAGTGATACCCATCACTGATGACATGCTTTTGGATGAATATATATAACGTGTGAATAAAAATTCTTAGGAAAATCACATTGTCATATCATGTATATAAGATACATATAATACACACGGAAGAAAAAGTTAACCATTTGCATTCTCATATCAGGAACAGACAGATGAAGTAACACTTCCATTAACTTGAATATTAGTAAAACAACATTCAGTATAGCATTGCAACAAACTCTCATAAATCATCTGGCACCATTACTGGTTGGCTGACATGTAAATAAAACATAATATAATGGCAATAATATGTTTCTATAATATGCACATAGTAAGTAGTTTGGATAAGAATGAAGTCCTTATTTTTGGTCTTACCTTATAATAATTTACGGTTGTAAAATGAGGAAAGAGAATGATTAATTCAATAGCATGTGAGAACGTTAATTTCACAAGTGCAATGTAGTTAAAGAATTCTATCCAACATGACCCAAGTGAGATCTGTGGCTATGTGATCTTTTATTTGCATCATGTTTAATTTAGAAATATGCGTGGAAAGTTTTATGAATTTTACCACTTTTGTCTACATAATAAATAATAAAAATAAAAATAGCACTATTGACAGAAATGGTATTTACTAGCAACTGGGAAAATTTTCTAATCTATGGGTCTGTTTCCTGATATACAAATGGAAATAATAATACCATGACTTTCTGCAGTCACTATTAATGAATAGCACCCATGAAGTATGTAGAGTGGGATCTAGCCTCTAAGGAAAAAACCAATAAATGTTAGAAATTGAATTTTTGATGCAAGAAAATGAAATTTAATATATTCATGATAGTCTTGAATGAAGCATCTAGTGCTTCAATCTAAGCTCAGTGACATACAGTGAAATTCTTGGTCCAATCTATTAAAGGAAAGCAATTTAATTACTCCATAGACATTTATTTTCTTTATATGTTGTTAAAATGCACTCTTTGACCTAAAAAACATGTCCTACAGGCTGTGTGTTTTTGCTATTTAACATACTATTAGAAAACTAACGTGAAAACCACGATAACATGCAAGTATATCTTATGCACTCTAGAATCAGCTTGATCATGTGTGAGAGTCTATATTTAGATAAATGTGAAGCATGTGAATGCTAATTTATACTTTGAGAATAAAATACTATTTCAAGGATTGTCAAGGTTTAGCTATAAAAGCCTATCTTCACTTAGATTTTGTCTAAAATCAAAGATAGGCATAATATCAGGAATGTCACATGAAATTTCATTCTTTAGGAAAATAAAATGTTTTACTCTACAAAAAGTTTTTATTAAATTACTGCTTTCAAATATTTTTGTTATTTTCTTGTCTAAAGCCTCATTGTGGGCCATCTGCTGCATCTCTGAACAGTCTTTATTTTTAAGACTTCCCCATGTATCTTACTAGGTAAAACCTCACACCTGTCAGGAAACAAATTTCTACCTCCATTTATTGTTAAGACAGAGTACTTTATTTACTATTTCATGTACTGTAGGAGGCCACCACTTAAGACTCTCTTGCCAGTAATAAGCTAGGTTAAGTATCAGAAAAACCCTCTGTTTTGTGGCTCCAAAAATAGCCAGAAAATTTTTTCTTTCTCTTTTTATAAATGGTTAAGTTGGACAGCGACAAGAGTTGTTACAATATATTATATCATGTACAAGATCACCTCCTGTCAATAATATATAAAGTAATAATTGTAGCAATGTATTATTTTTTCTAACATATATAGATATAATACTATTATTACTACTACTAATAATAATACCATATATGGGGGAAGAAGGATAAACAGGAGCTATAACTCATTAGAATTCAGTTAGTATAAATCTGATATTAATTCTGATAAGATGTATATGTTAAGATCCTAGATCAAACAAAAAGAATAACCCAGAAAACACAGTGAAGAAGTCATTAAAGAAACTAATAATGATGATAAAAGGGTCAACCCATGAGGAATACATAACAATTATACATAAACAGGCACCCAACAATATTACACAAAAACACATGAAGCAAAAACTGGATGCAGAAATGGGAGAAAAGGGGAGAGAAATGGGAGAAAAGGGAGAAACAGAAATTTTAGCAAATAATATTTTGAGACTCTTCAATACCCTATTTTCAGTTATGAAAGAACAAGAAGACAGATGACCAATAGGGAACTAGAAGACTTGAACACTATAACCCAACTGGACCTAAAAGATATCTATAGAACCCTTCACCAAACCACAGAAGAATGCACACTGTTGGCACCTGTTGGGAGGAAGCACTAAATCTGCCCTGGAAAAGAATGAAACTGACACACAGAGGGAAACAGTCCAGAAATACACTGGGGGGAAGGAAGAAGGTTTCCATAATATATGGAAATAATATATTATTTCCATAATATCCACTGGTTTGAGGATTTTCAAGGCCAGGTACTCCTGTCTTTTCTGTACATTGTTATATTAATCTATATAGTGTCCATTCTACTTAGGCTAGTTCCAGTCAAGTTTCCATCCCTTACTAACAAATAGGTCCTGGTGCTTCACTTGGTACTCAAAATCTACAGGTAGAGCCTTAATAATGCCCTATTGATTGAATTCGCAAATAATAAGCAAGGAAATAAATGAATATTCTAAAGCTAGTTAGCAAGTTAAATGCAAATAATTTGATAAAGTTAGATAGTAAATGACACCAAAATAATTTAAAATAACTTTAGAATTTCTTAGTAAGAATCAGAAGATTAGTAAACTTCATGCTATTATGGCAAATTTTCTGTTTCCTTTGGCTTGCTAAGGTCCTACAATTGGAACTGTCTATGATTGAAACAGTCTTTAAGCCATAAACCAAACAGAAACAGCATGTTTTTTTTATTCCCAAAAAGAAAAATTATATTAAATTGATACAGAAAAGACCTTGTTTTACATACTATTAACACTTCTCATTTTCTTGATAAGAGTTAATTATTTTACACAATGGAATCAGTCTGCTCACAGATTTTGGTAAATTTTTTAGAGCAACAATGGACATATAACATATTATGCATAAATTACTATGTACGTAAAGCCCATTTGTAATTTATATGAATTTATACTTTAATGTAAACAGGTTTTATAAAATATAAATATGTATTGTTTTATTGGCTTTTAATTAAAATGCTATATTTCTTTATCTCTCTTACTTCTTAAATAGTCATACTCTCAGATGATTTTTAACATCCCTTTAATTAAACTCTTTATCTTTATTTTAACAAATGATTTTTTTTAGTTCATTATTTTTAGGGTTTACTCTCCATCTCTATATTAGTTGAAGGTGAGAGAAACTTTGCCTAACTTTCTCCAAAGTCTCACTTCCATCAGATAACAACATTACCAATCATATTTCATAATTTAATTGAGTATTGCATACCAATTATTCAAAACATTCTTCCCAAATATGCCTGAATGAAGAGAGCAAATCTAAACTCTCTGAGCCCTCCATGATTTAGAGTACCCACGAATGTACCATGACTGCACTGTTTAAACATATGGCCCTCTCTTTGTGGCTACACATTTGGAATTCTACATCGAGGCATGCTTCACTAAGTCCAAGTGGTGTAGGACACTGGTGGTAGCAACGATATCTTCCCTCGGTGCTCCAACCTGCTGGACTACAATTGCGGGCATTCACTTGTCTACTTATTTTTGGTGGAGTAAGGACTCTGCGCTGAACATGTACAGGGGCGTCTGGGGCAAGGCGCAGACAGGGAATGGAGGATGGGAGAAAGCCGAGAGTCTCCTGGCTGAGACCATGCAGTCTTAATCCTGCAAAGAAGTGCAGATGAAAGTGGCAGGGTTCAGTTTTGAGAAGCTGGTGACACTCTGAGCATGAGCTCTAAAGCCTAGGGGCCAACATCACAAGGGCTGGCAAACATCGAAGACACATTCTGCAAACATTGGAAAGGGGCTAAGTGTCTGTGGGTGGCAGTGGTCTGCTGACCCCTTCCAGTGGCTTGTTCATGGATTCCTAAGAAAAGAGAGGAGCTGATGAGCATGCCATGTTTTGTCCCTGGACACACACACACCAGAAAATTTCTGTGTAATTTTAAAGTGAGTCAGAAAGACATTGACTCCATGATTCAGGAGCCAATATTTGGAAATTCCACAACTATGGTGGAGGGAGATATGCACCCGGAAGGTACCTGTGTTTTAAAGCTAATGATGAATCAAGGTATTGACATTTTAGGGCTAATATTGGATGCTAATATTAATATAAGGGTAGAAGAACACAATCACAGAGAATGATGAGGTAAGGACTGTGAGATTCTAGTTTACAAACCTAAAAACAAACCAACCAACCACAGTTTCTAGAGCAGCCAAGCATTGCTAGCCTGTGTACTAAAGGGCATTTTCAGAAGAAAGAAACAATTGTAATGAATCAAATGTTATCCACGTAGAGTTTGGAAGGAGTTGAACAACTATTTCCTCTCTTGAATAAAAAAAAAAAAAAAAAACATTTGGAGGAAATAATATTTTGCACCCTTGAGAATCTCCATTCCAGGCTTTCCCATACACTCATTTGGTATGTTTTTGTTTACTGATAATCTAATTCCCAACCGGTGTAACTTGTGACTTTTATATTACTCCTAGTTATTAAAGATTTCCTTCATTTTATTTTTATTTCCTTTTGACTTTTCTAAGTAGAAGAATGAAAAGCACTCATGGCAGCAAAAAAATCTAGGGAATATTCAAAGTGTTCGAATAACTTATGGTGTGTTTGGTTATATAAAATGAATCTACATGTTTGCAAGGAGTTCTGTGTTTCATGATTTCAAATGACACCAGAGTTTATCCAAATTCATGTCACATGAACAGATATTATATATTTCAAAAGTTTGCAGAAATACACATTACCAAAAAAATTAGAAAAGATATTCCAGTTTTAGAGGAGGAATGCAATTTACATGATAGTGGATAACAAATCAACCATTAAATACCAGGCTGTCCGGCCAGGTGGGAAAATTTCCAGTATTACACAGAATGCATCATGACATTTGTGAAGTTTTTGTAACAGAGAATAATTTTCTCTGTTCAGACCAACTACAAAACTTCAGTTTAGTACCAGGATTTCCTGTAGAGACCCACTGATATCAGGATTTCCTGTAGAGACCCACTAATGTAGAATGAGGCGTGCCCAGAGAAAGACAGTGCTGAGTAGAGAGAGAGCATCCTACAAAGATATGCCAATGTAGGGGAATAACTGGGCAGACCACGTGCAGAATTTAGTGGATGAGGCAAATCTCAGCTCGTCTCTCTCTAAGGGACATGCTAAGTCTTATTAAGTCTTCCTAAGAGACTAAGATTCCCCTTAACTATTATGAAAAGATACAAGATATAAGAATATTCCAAAAAAGACAGTAAAGAAAGTCCTAGAAGAGAACTGTCAGAGACTTTCCCTTATTTCAGTCTTTGGTAAAGGAGGCCATGAATTCTCATGTGTAGATAGATTAGAGTACAAGAATGAGAAAAATAAAAGAGATGTATTATATAGTATACTTATAATTATACTTAATTATTCAATAAGCTCCATAATGAGGTTTTAGCTATTTTATTGCTATTGTGGTTTAGATAAAAATCTAAATTTAATTTTAAATTTAATTTAAATTAAATTTTTAATTAAAATTCAATTAAATTAATAATAAAGTTAATAAATATAAAATAATATAAATTATTTTATATATATGTTATATATAAATATAAAATAATTATAAATATATTATAAATAAATAATAATAAAAATAAATAAATAAATAAAAATAATATAAATTAATAAATAATTTAATAAAATAAAATAAAATTTAAATTTAAATTTAAGTTAGATGTTTGGACCGGAACCAGAACGGGGTGGTGGTATAGGAAGTATACAAATGACTGTTGGAATCATGATGGCTCTGGGGCCAAGAGTATGAATTTCTAAGGGCATTCTGTCAAATGATACTATTTATTATGAGCAAACAATCAACTAATGCTTTTACCTTTATTCCATGTTATTCTGTGAGAGTAAAACAATATACTTTCCATCTCCCTGGAAAGATACTCTGTACCAGTAATAATTTTGAATTATAAACCAATTTTAAATTGTAAACCAAAAGTAATGTCATCATTTGAAAATGTTTTATATGTATGTATAAAATAAATTTCCCATTTTCTAAAACCTATCTTGTCTTAGCCGTGTTATATGCCAGGTAATTACCCTTCCTCTTCTCTTATATTCGTTAAATATTTATACACTGTTGACAATGACAGGTTAACTTTTGCTTACTGTTGTATGTTTATTTCTATAATATTTTTTCATAAAGCAGTATCTCCTGCTATTGATACTGTTATATTTCCTAAATTTCCTAGATTTTATCTATTTTTTTAAAGATTTTATTTATTTATCTGAGAGAGAGGGAGAGAAAGAGAGAGAGAGAGAAGGAATGGGGGGGAGGGAGAAGCAGACTCCCCAGGGCTCGATTCCCAGACCCTGAAATCATGACCTGAGCTGAAGGTAGATGCTTAATCAACTGAGCCACCCAGCCGCCCCTCTATGTCTCTCTTATAACAAGATTTCTTACTCTCCAATTGCATCCCTTTATTGTTGCTAAAAAAGCATAGGTCTGTAACCTTCAGCACATTAATTTCTTAATAGTTTTATTTCCCACATCCTAGACTACTTCGTGATATGCTCATATGGTTTGAATTTTCAAAAAAATAATGAAAGGAAAACAAAGTGTGTTTTTAAGTATAATTTTATGTCTGGATAATGAGGATAATTGGATCTTGAATAATAGTTTTAATATTAATTTCTTTTTTTATGTAGTTAGGTAAACAACTATATTTTCTAGGAACTCAATGTACATAAACTTTGCTAGTTGTATTTCATTTTTTGAAAAATCTTAAAACATGGGGTGCCTGGGTGGCTCAGTCAGTTAAGTGTCTGCCTTTGGCTCAGGTCATGATCCCGGGGTCCTGGGATTGAGTCCCACATCAGGCTGTCTGCTCAGTGGGGAGTCTGCTTCTCCCTCTCTCTCTGCTGCTCTCTCCCTCTCTCTCTCTGTCAAGTAAATAAATAAAATCTTTAAAAAAAGAAAATCTTAAAACAGATTTTTATTTTGTCAAATACTGATTTAATTTAACAAACTAGAAAAAAAAGTCTATTTGAAAATATTTTAATAACTATCAAGATAATTTTGTTTTGTCTCCGTTGGAAAAATTTGGCATTTTTTTCTTCTGGTCCACAGTTAAGTAATCTGCTGTATTTCAACATTGTTTTCCCACTTGACAATTTCTAAATTTTCTAAGTGATTTCATCACTTAATAAATGTATTGTTACAAAGTTTATTTATTTTACTTTCACCCTTAATTTTTTATCAATCAAGAGCCCCACAATTAAACTTTTTTTTCTATTTTCGTGTATTATGCTAAGTAGCCAAAAATATTACCGCATTTATTGGGTATCATGTCTTAAGTTATATTTCTCATACTTTGTTTTACTTTAAAATGATTTTCACTAAACTGTTTAAACTGTTTTCCTTTTACATATTGTGTGTGCTTGATAATACCCAGAACAAAATTTTAATGCTACCTATTATCTAACATACTCATTTTTTATTTCATTTTCATTATAACAGTCATTTTGGATTTAACTTTTGTTTGAAGAGTTAAATTTCTGAAGTCTCTACCAGGTGTGAATATGCTGATGTTCACTTTTTCATTGTTCTGTCCCAAATGAGCTGTGCCTTGCCAAATCCCAGTATCATTTCTTTCAAGGTTTATTTTTTTCTTTTTTATTCCCAGATTCTGTCCCGTGATCTGCTATAGTCAGGAAGCATTAAGAAATGAAAAACTGTTACTTCCAATTATTGTTAAGTTTAATTAGTTATGTATAAGTGGTCTTATTTTTCATATTAAGCTAACATAAAATTCTCTTTCGTATAAAATAATTCCTGAGAAATCATAGTCAAAAAACTATATTATCTTCCTGCCTCTGGTTGATAGAACAATAAAACAAAGCCAAATTCCAATTATGGAAAATACAAATTCATACCGATTTGATTTTGATTTTGATTTTTTTTAATAAGAGGGGCTGTTCTACAGAACATTTAAACTTTGTGTTTTCCCATTATCATCCAGCTTCATTTGCATATGTTTCTCAGTTTGTCCCTTATGTTTGTAAATGTTGCTCTTGTAGATTGCCAGAGTTTAGCTACATACAATACCTATTTTTTATTTATGCATAAATGACATGCAACTGTGAATTACAAGACTGCAGGAACGGAATAATAATGAACTCATCTGCAGTGAAGTGGACTCATTATCATGGCAGCTGCCGGTATTTCCCACCCAGTATTCTTCCTGGCAAACAAGGTCCCAGGGGAAACGTCTTCCATCTGGCTAAAGAAAATCATCCCGTACTTTATTTATTTATTTTTTATTTTTACTTATTCTTATTTTTTTATCATCCCGTACTTTAAAAGTCTCTTCAAAAATCTGGTATTCATCGTTTAATAATAATAATAACAATATTTTCTAATCCTATCCTTGTTTATCAGGTAGCAGCTGGTTCTCTAATGGATTCAATATGTACATATGTACCTCAATGTACTTATTATAACCTTCCTTAATCTTAGGTTAAATATTGCACATGAATCACAGATGCCACAACTTCCCAAGAAAAGAACATAAGTCTGTACACTAGCCATATAAAATACAAACTATCCATTTAACGTCAAAATATGATATATTGTATAGTGTATTGGAAAATTTAGATTCAGACGGACATATTGTATATGTACACTTTGGATGCATGTGTTTTCTTGGGTATAGGCTGACATTGCAAAAGTCATTTTCAACTTACATTGAGGGTAGCAAGGAAAGGGCAATCTTTTATTCTTTTTGCAGAATTCTGATTCCATACGTCTTACAGAATAGTGATTTTAAACCCTCTTAATAAAAAAATCCTTGCTAAATAATGATACAGATATGCTGACAACACCTTGTAAATAACTAAATCCTTTTCTTTTATATTTAATTTCAATATGTATGTTCGTAAACACACTTGGCATTAAATTAAGTAAGCTCTGCCTTTAATTTTCAACAGCTTGCAGGAAAACTAAATTGGGGGGCTTTCATATTTCTTATGCTCTGCATTACCCAATTATTATCACCAACACAATCTGATATTATGTGGCACGTTAAACCCTTTCACTCCTCAAAATTCTCCCCAAAATAAACTTGTCACCTACACCATGAAATATTTTTGAGTACATGAAAAAGATGTGTTTATAGAAAAGTGTCTCAGCTCTTCTATTTTGTATGAACCTTACAAAAGTCTTGTTCTGCTTCTTTCTAGTCCTTTGCACATGGCATAGTGCTCCATAATATCTAAGGAAGTAAGACCTGTTTAAAATAAAAATGAGAGTTTTAAAAGTTTTTCTATCTTTGGATAAGCATAAAAGCCAATATTTTGAAAGATTGGGGGCACAATTAGAAAAATAAGAGTGTAGCTACTGTACAGAAGCAAAAGTAATATGGTTGTTTAAATTTGCCCTAATACACTAAGAATTTTTTCTCAAATCCATTGGATTTGGTGAGAAAGATTGTCCTGCATTTAACACACCTCAAAATGTTATTTGGATAAACTAGAGAGCGTTTCAATGACTTTTAATTGTTATTAATACAGCACAGCATTCTCAATTACATATAAACCAATTAAATACTTCATGGTACAAGTACTTGCCTCAGGATATGTCCATAAGATATTAAAATACATAGATTACAAATCACAAGCAGGTGCCTTTATTTCTTTGGCTGCACATTACATAGCATATCAATATTTTAAACCCATGACTAAATTTTAATATTTCACCCACTTTGTTGAAGTCCTATAAAACAACTTTCAAAAAGGGGTTGAGTGAAGAGAACATATAAGTCGTGGTAGCAAGAATTGGCACCAAGGAACGATATGTCACTTTTATGTTAATGACCTATATTTAAGTGAAACAAGTCTATCTCCATACGTATTATTTCCTTCTCATGCCTTACCAAAACAGAGCAAAACAAAACAAAACAAACAAACAAACAAAAAAACCCACTGATTTCCTTAGGGAATAAAATCAATGTATACAGAATATTCACATTTGCCCCATAAGAAGCAAACTATTTTTAAATAATTAGCTCAAACCATATGGCGGTGTGGTGTGAGTGATACGTGTGGCTGTGCCAGTTGTAAGATGCCCATGCCAATATGCAGGAGATAATTTAGCAGTAGGAGCATCTGGCTCCTTGGCAAGCTCTTTAAGCATTTTTCTTGGCACCGGTAAGTTACCTCCAGCTTGATCGCTTGATAATACATTTTAAAAGGTCTATGGATTATTTGGCTAACATTTAACCTGTGTTTACCCCTTTTTCCTTTTTCATAAATGTTGCCTTCTTTAGGTCAAGAGCAGTGTGTGTGTGTGTCCGCGCACGCGCCCACACACACCCACATGTGCAGATAAATGCCACAAAGTTTTACTTAAGTCTGAAATGTGAAGAAGGTTTGGAGAGCATATTATTAGAGAAAACTCTTCCCCAACTCTGTAACTTTATGAAACACCATCCCAAGTGATGATATCACAGATACCTTTAAAAAATTGATCAAATAATATAATATTGAATATACATAGATAAAAAATACAATGTTGAAGTCTCTCACTATCAAACTTGGGTAGGAAAAAGCTAAATGAAATAGAAGGCCACAGTCTAGATTCCTGACCAGTACATGTTTCTACCTATTATAACTGAGCAGACACAGGTAAAACAAGTAAAATAACTACTGGAACAGATGAATTATTTCAGTTATACAGGCATGGTTAATTTTCTTACAGAGCTTTTCCAAAGATCCAAATTTCAAGCAAGATATAAAATGTTACTTTTTAGCACAGAGGGTGCTAAATTTCAGTCTTTGCAGAAGGAGTTTGCTCTTTGGAGATGATCTCTAAAAAATATGATTAAACATTTGGGACTCAACAAATTGCACCAGAGTTTATATTTATATTCCTATATATTTATGCTCATAAAGATATGTATATGTGAATGCACGTGCATTTAGATACATATGTATGGATTAGACTGAATTACAGACTACTGCTTTACCCAACACTGTACCCATGCACACTGCCTTGAAGCCTCTCTCCTAAAAGTAAAACTTTCTTCCTCACCCTTGAACTTGGTTATCAGCCTCTGACTTACATTAGCCAAAGGGAGGTTTGCAAACCTAATGCTCGTGCAGAGAAATTGCCTCTTTTCACTATGGTTGTTGCCATAAAAAGAGCTTCACCTGAGCCACAAGTTAAATGTAGTGAGTCAGTCCATAAGCATACAGCCAACCCCAGGCTAAAGGAACATCGACTTTTCAGACAACGAAGATTCACAAGAAGAAAATGCTCATTGCCAAATGTTACTGAGTCTTTTTTTTTTTTTTTCCTTGCTACACAGCAATTGCTGACTGATGCAAAATACTTTACAATTTTTTAGGGAGGGCAGAGAGGAGGAGCAGAGGGAGAGCGAGAGAGAGAATCTTAAGCAGGCTCCACACTGGGACTCCATCTCACAACCCTGAGATCATGATGTGAGACCAAATCAAGAGTTGGACACTGACTGAGCCTCCCAGGTTCCCCTGTACTTAACATTTTTTAAAAAAAGATTTTATTTATTTATGAGAGAGAGAGAGAGAGAGAGAGAGAAAGATCGTACTCGAGAGAGAACACACAAGCAGGGGGTGGGGCAGAGAGAGGAGAAGCAGGCTCCCCACTGAGCAGGGACTTGATCCCAGGACCCACGGATCATGACCTGAGCCAACGGAGCCACCCAGGTGCCCCTGTGCTTTACATTTTTAATACATTTTCTATATGCTTAGAAGCGTTGTGGTATATTCTTAAACGTTAATCAATATAGTCAATACTCCCTAATAAGCCTTGTTAATATAATTTCTACCTAACAACTTTCTATCATATTTGTATACACTTGGGGTTGGGAAGAACTTCTTTAGCAAGCAAGGGAAAATGTTAAGTCATAGCAGGGAAGAAACTTTTAAGCCCTGAGTGAAAAAAGTTATGTAGGTGTCTGAAATTTTCTTACGATAGAAGAATCACAGAAAACAACTGGATTAAAATATGTGTTACATACCTAAAAAGCACACATAAAGAGAAAATAATGTGTGAAATGATAAAAAGCTAAATAACATGAAGTTTTATAAATAATTAAGAGCAAATCAATGAAAATTAGTAAAGATTCTGAATAAGCAATTCATGAAAAAGGAAATATAAATGTTAAAAAATAAAATTGTAATTGGACATCACTAATATAAAGAGATATATGGCTTGTTTCACCAGCTGTATTGGTATTAATAAAAGCAAATATAATTGATCACATTTTTTGATAGCAGACACATAGGGCAGTGGGCTGTTCAGAGTGTGAAAGTTTGTGGAATCTCTGGAAGTGGTATGTTATGAAATTAAGTTAAAAATTTTTTTAAAGATTTTATTTATCAGAGAGAGAGCACAAGCAGGGGGATTGGCAGGCAGAGGGAGAAGCAGGCTCCCTGCTAAGCAAGGAGCCCGATGTGGGACTCGATCCCAGGACCCTAGGATCATGACCTGAGCCGAAGGCAGACTCTTAACTGACTGAACCCCCCAGGTGCCCCTAAATTAAATTAAATTTAATTAATTAAATTAAGAAAAGGAAAACGGGTATAAGTGTTCCCCACAATACCATTCCATCTTACTGGTTGTATATATATTACTTTTTTACTACATATATATGGTGAAGATAAATAGATATATATGGTGAAAAAGGTGAAATACAAAATAAATGTCCATCTTATGTAGAGTTCGATGGTCTAAAGAATTATTGAAACATTATTAATTGTTCTTGCCTTTGTGATTTTCATTATTCAAATTCCATTTGTCTTGCAAACCCTAGTTCCATGGCACTTCTTCAATACCACATCCCTTGTTTACTTCAGCTTCTTCTCTTTTTTTCCAAAATGCTTTGCGCATATTGGGCAGAAACATCGAGATGAATGCTAAATAATTCCCTCATCAGTATTATCACTATCTCATCTTCTAAATTGCCAGTGACTCAAGGGTTGGGGTTGACTTTTACACCATTTCTCTGTTCAATCACAGAACAAAGTCCATTGATAGGTATAGAAAAGGCATTTGGAAATATTTTATAATGGTTGCATGATTTATTTTATTGCTGCTCAAATCAGTCAAGATTTTTAAAAACTTCTCTTAAAGACCTTCTCAATTTTTCTTTCAACATGATGTTAACACATTTTGGAATCATTTTTGGAACAAATAATAAAATAGAAATATAAAATTAGAAAATCTAGTATTTCCAATGGTTTCTCAAGTTAAGTTCTAGGCCTATGGACATGAAATATACAAACTCTAAAGACAATTGTTATCTTTGTTACAGTAGTTCTTATTTTTTTTCTATTGCCACATCAAAATGCTCCTTCAACCATCACTTGTTTAGCATGAAATGATATTACATGAAAATTTCCTCTAAGGTCTATTTATTCCAAAAAGGATGCTACTATAAAAGAGATTCTAAGGAAGGAAATACAGATTACCTTCCTCCCAACACTAAAAAAGAGCATCCTGTTATCTACATTAGTAGTAGACAATAAAAATGCTTAGTACAATTGTAAACACTTGGCTCTTAATATCTCATTTATCTGATGTCTATGTTCTTATCAGTTTCTCTTTTATTGAATTATAAGAGGACAAGTCAAGGTCCACTTTCTGCACTGCCATTCCCACATTTCTCAAGATGTACTCCCCATTATTCCCTGCCTAATAATGGCACAAAGCTCAAAGGAGACTATACATACATTAACTCATTTAATTATCATAACAAACTTACGAGGTTGGTTCTATTTTTATATGTTTTTATGAATGACAAATTTGGGATATGGTAAGGTTAAATAATTATCCGAGTTGTATTTGATAACTTGAATAACCAGGAGTTTTACCAAATTCATCTCATTCCAAAATTCAACGGTCATAAGACTTCCATCTCAGAATACCTTCTCCTCTCTCCTAACCTAATAATCTTAAGGGAAATTAAAACACACATATGCACACACAAACTCACATACATACACAAACAGCCACACAAAACTTAACCCAAAATACGACTGGAATTTCTTATAATATATTATATTTAAATTCATAACAATACTTATAACCTTGGATACACATTTAATTCACCTCAAGAATGTTGCTGAAGTATCTACATCTGGTACCCACCACAGATCAAATCACACACACACCCAAAATCCTTGAACAATCCAGCCAACTTCGAGAATTACTATTACACAGTGATTTCATTTATGCCACAGTATTGTTTTCTAGTAATAGCTTGCTGAACAGTTTTATTTTTTAACTAGAAAATGTCTGATGTACAATCTAAAAGGGTTTTGTCTCCTTTTCTCATAAGATTCATTATCCCGTCCTTTAATTAGCCAATCTTCCCGACCAAAATGGAGCCATTTTGAATCGGAAGTGTTCTCCTTGTGACTGTCAGATTTTTGTATCAAGGGCCTCTAAGCTTTACAACATCTTAGGTTAATCCACTTTGCCTAAATGTTCTTTCTCATCTGGCTTGGAATCCAGCGTGAGGGAGCCCTAAACCCTTCTCATACGGCAGTTCACAGATCTACATTAATTCTCATTCTTTTACGCAGCTAAAACTAGTGCTAATGGATTACCAGGACTCGATTGAGTCTCAAAGGTCTCTTTGTTCAGGGCCACATTATTTACGAGTACTATCAACTCCCTCTATGAAGTACCCAGGGTGTCCGCCTCACTGCCACTGCTTTGTTTATCTCCTGCATCTAGTGCATAAAAGGAACTTAACAAGTGTTTGGTGAATGAATAATAAAAACTTATACATTTTTTGATTTATTTGTTCCTGTTCGTCCTGAACTATCCTATTTAGACATTATCTGTTTTCAATCATATTTATAATTACTAGTACAAGTTGGGATTGAAAGTAAAATATGCCATAGGAATTTATTATAAATGCCATCCAGGAGGGTTGTTTACAAGTCTTTGAAGTGTACCTGCAAAAATGCAGAGAATTAGTGCACTATGTGGATTAGGGCAGGCTGCTACTCTTTAGAGTTTTGGTAAAAAAAAAAAAAGTTTGTATTTTATCATCACTATTGATTTTCTCAGCTTAAATATTGTTCCCTTTCACCCCTGCTTAAAGATTTTATTTTCTTTCTCTTTAAATATTTGTATTGGATCCTCTTCAATTTTTCTGTGTTCTTTAAGAAAACACACAAATATTCAAAATGACATACCATATCCATATTGACTATCCTATTGACTCCATATCGACTCTCCTATCTTTTTCAAGTTGCTTATCAAGTTTTGATTCAAATTCAAATTGTTTAAAAAACGTATATCCAATTCTTTTCCCTCTTGCCCTCCCTCCTTTTTCCCACCTTTCCTTTTCTTTCCTTTCTTTTTATTTCTTTTGGTGTTCTGTTTGTCCCTGTGCCTGATTAATTATTGTGTCCAGTCTCTTGAACACTCTAATATAAAGCACAAAGCTAGTAGAGAGTCAAAAGCATGAAGTAAGACAAGAGCAAAATAAGTTATTTTTGTTTGTGCACAGTCATCCTTTTAAAACATCACCCTGTTGCAAATGTACATTTTAATATATATTACTATGGCCTTGACTGCCATTGTTGCCCGCAAACTTAGAAATAATATATCCATCTATGGATGACTCCACAGTCCTCTATCCTAGCATCAAAATAACTGGGAAAAAAAATCAATAAAGCACAACCCCAGGCTGTATGTATCCCCAGAAGATGTCCTTATATATTTTTTAAATGAGTGGACTTAATTCATCTCTAATACATTTAAAATTTTATTTCATGGGTTGTTATAATTAGCCAGAAGTGCATTTCACATTGTAATTTTCTTTCCAGCAGTTCTACTGGCTCATGCAGCATAAATCTTTCTCTTACTATTTGTTGTCCCCTACCTGCTCAGCCAGCTCACCAGCATGTGATTCAGCAGTTGTTTGTATTTTGTATGAAGATACAATCAAATGGCTGCTGATAAATCTTATCAAGCAGCTCTGTATGGTGCATAAAAGAACAAATAGCTTTTTTCTAATTAACATTCTAAAACTGATCACTAGACTATCTGGTGGTTTCCTGAAGATGGTTCTTTCAACTTTATTTTCTTTTTAGACAGTTACTGATGAAACTAAAGTCTCTAAACTCTCTCAGTTTGTATAGAATGATGGGGTTTCTTTTTAAACACTCCGCTGTCTCTGATCCATCAACTCAGTAATCCTTGGTAACACCCAGAGGACAGGATTCTCCCCCAAAGTTGAATGGCCTCTTACCTCCTTCTCAACTCCATTTTTGTAGGGTTAGTATTTTTCTTCTTTCAAAATCTTTGATTTCCCCTTATTAAGTATCTAGTCTAAGCCTGCCCGCCTCCTAGTCTTCGGTACTCATCTTCTTCACATTCTCTTCATCTCTTTTAGATGTCTTCTGTTCCATTCATGTTTTCCTCCCTTTTAGCATTACCGGTTTCCTCTTATTTCTAAGGCTCCTTTGTTTTCCTCCCCATCTCTTCATTTCTTCTTCTTCTCCTCCCCCTCCCTCTTCCCCTCTTCCTCTTTCCCTCCTCCTCCTCCCCCTCCTCCTCCTTCTTCTTCTTCTTTTCTTCTTCTTTCTTCTTTTTCTTCGTCTTCATCTTCTTCTTCTTCCTCTTCTTCTTCCTCTTCTTCTTTTTCTTCTTCTTCTTCTTCTTCTTCTTCTTCTTCTTCTTCTTCTTCTTCTTCTTCTTCTTCTTCTTCTTCTTCTTCTCCTTCTCCCTCTCCTTCTCCTTCTCCTTCTCCTTCTCCTTCTCCTTCTCCTTCTTCTTCTTCTTCCTTAATCCTTTCAGACTATTTCCTTCAGCTTGCCATGGATATTTGCACTCTCATCTTTCTCTGTTCCTGGAAGTGTGATCTCTGGTTTCTTAATTGGCCTTTGCCTTCTTTCTTTTCTCCTCATTCTCTTATGCTCAGATTCTCTCACTTCCTTGAACTCTCCTCCTACCTCATCGTCCCCTCTCCCAAAATATGCATCCTCCTGTTTCTCTTTTGCTTTGTCACTGAATGGAATATATAAGGGTTCTTCTGAGACAGAGAATTGTCAATACTTTAAAACATGTAATTAGATACACAGCTCCCGACCTCTAGGGCTTTGAACAATATTAACAAGTAGGTGAAGACAATGTTATGGGATTTAGATTGAAACCAAGAGGAAATAGACCATAGGTGAGGAAAAAATGTCACTGGATCACAAATAATCCTTCCCAAAATGCTCAAATTGCATAAATTTTGGGAAGGCCCCTTATATGGCAGTCCTCAGATGATCATTTTAAATGTAACTATACAATAGGATGACGTTATTAAAAACTTATAGAGCCAACATATAGATATCCTACTTACTAAAAGAAAAAATGATATTCATTTCCTTAATTAATTTAATTAATAACAATCAACCTGTTATAGGAGCTCTGTATCACTCTAAGATAGGGACATGCAGAAGTATAGCCCAGCAGTTGTTAAATATTGAATAACTCAGTGCAGGTTGACAAGTTGTCACTTCTTCCTGAGTAAGCTTCCATGTCCCCAGCCAGTGTGGACCACCACATACCCTCACATCAGCCAACAATTAAAGAACTGATACTTGGACCAGAGAGAGCCTCCACCTGCTGTAGTGCCCACTCCATGTGTCTTCTCCAGATCTGTGGCTATTTTGAATTTTGCCCTAGAGAACTGGAAATAAGAACATCATCCTTTTTTGTCGAACTCACAAACCAGGGCATGCAGCTAGTAAATATCACATCAGAGTTATGCACAAGTTATGTGAAAGCATGGAGGAATTGTTAATAAAAATATAACCAACCTGTGTCTTGTTCTTTTCCCACATATCATCTCATTTCGTTCTGGAAGGAATCCTCCAGCTGGGCTTGGTTTGGAGCTACACAGGTCCAACTCAGATGCTGTGGAAGGTGCCTGCTCCTCGTTGCTCCTGCTCTGCTCATCCACATGGTCACATCATTGAACAATGGATTGTGCTGTGGTGTTCCAAGCTCTTAAGAAATGTCAAGTCACCAGGCATAACTTCGTATTTCCTCCTGATATGCTGATTTGTGTGGGGGTGGTTGTCACCAGCTGATGACCAGATTTCTAAAGGCAATAGGGCATATAGACATTAAAAACAAAAATGGGTAGCTGGTATCTCAGCTATGCATGTACTCTACATTTGGGTACAATAAATCTTTTTCTTCAAACACTAAAATAAAATCACCGGATTTTAAATGTGAAAGTGCATTAATAAACAGCCTAAATGAACGACTTTCAAATAAAGTTAAAAATATATCATATTAGATGCCACCACACTCATTATTAATTTAATAAACTGGTTTTAAAATTTTCCCACAGAAAATATGTTGTCTACTGTGATACTCACTGTCCTTCATAAAGAGATGTTCACAGAACACTCATATGCTGACATTTGTTGTACACAGACTCCAAATAAGTATCTACCCTCAGGTTGGCATTTAGTCTTACACAGGGTGTCCCCAATCCCTATAAGCTCTATCCAAATACTCTACCTAAAGCTCACATTTGGCTTATTCTAAAACATTTGCCATACTTTGATTCTTTATTAATGAATTCCACCAGACCCAGAATGTAATTTTCTTATATCTATCTATTCAAATCTTACCCACTCATCAACACTGAGTTTGAATGTCACTTCTCCACAGAGCCTTCATTCCTCCTTGTAGGGCAGATAGACCTGTCTCTTCTAAACTCACTCTGCATTTAGTGCCTACCTCCCTTTAGGTACTTATCACATTCAGCCGGGCATTGTTGTTAATTGAGACTATTTCAAACTTCCCTTCTAAACTATGAACACTTTGAGACCAAAAATTAAATCCTTACTCATTTGTACAAGGCAACAGTGCATAGCATAATGCCATGTTCAGAAGAGGTACTTAATAAATAATTAATGAACATAGTATCAACAATATTACTTGACCAGAGTCAAGAGCACCAGTCTTTTTTTTTTTTTTTTGGTTTCATTAAAAAAAGTCTAAAATATTTTCTCTATTGGATTGTAGCTTAGACCTTTGCATACCTAATCGCTCTGCTTGCTACGAGCAGCCTTGAATAGAATCATATTAAATCCTGACTGTGAGAGAGAGTGAGAGATTAATAATAAACCAAAGGGGCAATTGAAGAAACAAAATTAAGGCAATATTAAGGCATTCAGATAAGTAAGCTGTGAGATATTAGTTTATTTGTTCCTCCCATTTGTGAACTCATTATATTAAACTTTAAGAAGAATATTGGCTGATTTTGTAATACAGAATGAAATATTTCACAGATTTAATTATGCATCACCAGCTTCAGGGTTTTTTAGGTTCTTTATCAGAAGAGATAATACATTTATGAAAAATGAATTATTTTGGTCAAAATTTTATGAAGTCACTTGAAGTCCCCTCCTCTCAAATCTAATTCTTATACTGCACCATCTATATATTTTATGAACTCCCAAACATTAGGACTGCATTTTACGCAACACAGAACAGGGAGAGGAAAGATAGGAAAACAAGGATTTGTTACAAAAACATTGGGGGCTCCTGGGTGGCGGAGTGGATTAAGCGACCAACTCTTGGTTTCGGCTCAGGTTGTGATCTCAGGGTCCTGAGATTGAGCCCCGCGTCAGGCTCTGTGCTCAACGCGGAGTCTGCTTGGGTTTCTCTCTCTCCCTCTCCCTTTGCTCCTCCCCCTTGCTCTCTCTCTCTAAAAAAATAAATACATACATAGATCTTAAAAATATATTGATTTTATATTTACGTCTATAAGTGCCTTCAGTATCAGTCTTGGTCAGGTCACAGGAAATTTGGGGCATCATAGTATGTCATCACTGCAGTATTTCATGAAAGACAGAAGCTATTTCACATAGGAAATGGCATAGTAATTGGGGCTTCTTGTTTGATTCTTGTTTCTGCTTGACTCTTAACTTCCTTTTCAGGTTGATTAGATTATCTTCCTTGATTCCACAACCAGTAGTCAGTCTCTCTCTCTCTCCCTCTTCCATATTAGTGTATTATATATAGAATGAAATATATAATACATAATATATGTGGAATTATATACAAAATAAATGAATATACATTTTGTATATATATGTGTGTATATGTGTATATGCATGTATATACACATAAATATTTTTATAAGGTACACAAAACTATACAAATCCTTGAGGAACCTATAAATGTGGTTTCGTCAAAGGCAAGGGATGTTAACTGAAGACATCCAATCAGCATTAATTATTTTTTTCAAATATTTTTTTTAAAGATTTATTTATTTATTTGAGAGAGAGCCCACACATTTGGAGAAGGACAGAGGAAAAGAATCTCCAGCAGATTCCCCACTGAGGTGGGAACTGGATGCAGGGCTTGATCTTGGGACCCTGAGACCATGACCTGAGCTGAAATCAAGAGTCAGACACTCAACTGACTGAGTCACCCAGGTGCCCCATCAATCAGCATTTATTCTATATATACATTACATATAAATCTATTATATATGTGCATTTTATATATTATATATGAATAATATATATCTATTATATCTATCTATGTATATATGCAGGAAATGCTGATTGAATGTATACAGAATATATATATGTGTGTATATATATGTATACATATAAGTGTATATGGAATGTATGTGGAATGTATATTCCATAAATGTATATGAAATATATAAAGAGAGAATAAATGTTGATTGAATGTCTTCAGTTAACATCATATACCTTTGAAGAAACCCCACTTAATGTTGCTCAGGATTTGTAGGTTTTTGTCAATTACACTGTGCATATCATATATATATGCACACACTCTTACAGGGACATAAATGTGTATATATTTACCTATATGTTCAAATGTTTCATTTTAATAATTATTTAAAAAATGGAATGGTCTCTGTGCCTATATTTTTTTCTCAATTTATTTGCACTTACTATCCAGGAAAAAATGAACCATTTTTCTATAATTAGACAATGGGTCAATGAGTTCATATTTAACAGGGTTAAACACCATTCCTTTTGGGTAGAGAATGTTTACAGTATGCAGTCTTTCAGTTTAAGATATAAGAAGAGGATTTTAACTGGCAACTTAGTGAATCCAGAAATATCTACAAAGCAATATTATTAAAAATTCCATATCTAGAAACAATTTCTGAAGAACAAAATAAATAAATAAATAAATACCTTGACCTGAGCCCATGAAAATCCTGCAAAAAGAAAGAAAGAAAAACAAATGCAGAGAGAGAGATGGTGATTTTGATGGTAGTACATGAACGAAGTAAGTGTTAGAAAACACCTGTTTTGCATTCAATTAAAATTGCTGAAATGCGCTCTAGGAAACAAAAGATGAAATTGAGAGGATTCATGTTTATTTTGTATTCTACACTGAAAAGTAAGCTTGCTGAGTTTAAATATGACAAAATTACAAGGAAAATAAAGATATAACTATAGAATTAAAAATCTGTGTTTGAAGCAGTGAAATGTAAAATTGATACCAAAGAGAAAATTAAATTAGTGATGTGAAGAACAAACTTGAGAAACTGCTTTCCAGAATACACCGGGCCAAAAGATGAAAGGAGCAGGGGACACAGGGGGGATGCACATATAATGAAGAGACACCAAGATGAAAATCCATGAAGATGAGTCCAGTAAAAAGATAAAAATTAAATTAAAATAATGTTAATGTAATTAGAGATTACTTTTTTTTCAGATTTTATTTATTCATTTAAGAGAGAAAGAGAGAGAGCACAAGCAGGGGGAGAGGCAGAGGGAGAAGCAGACTCCCTGCTGAGCTGGGAGCCCAGAACAGGGCTAGATCCCAGGACCTGGAGATCATGACCGGAGCCGAAGGCAGACTTAACCATCTGAGTCACACAGGTGCCCCAAGAACCAAACTTTTGTTTGAGAAAATGAAAAGAAAAAAAGTAATATGAATTTCTCCATTTTCCTCTGCTTGCCTTTTGGATGTTATTAAAAAATAACTTCAAATGTATTTTTTAAAAACTAATTTGAATTGTAAGTAAAAACAATTTCCTGTAGAATAAACTAAAGAAAATATAGTTCATATAAGGATAATAGGAAACAAAGAATAAGTCCAAGTCAGAGGCCATTAAAAGGTTGCATAAAAAATAAATAATAATAAAAAGTGTTAGAAAACATCTTGCATAATAAAAATATGCATATCCATTATAAAGGAAACATGCACGCATATACATTTTGTGTGTGTGTATTTCATAAAAGAAACAATATTTGTGTGTGTGTGTGTGTGTGTGTATTTCATAAAAGAAACAAAAAGGGCAAAATCCATGAGGCATAATTTGTTCCAATTCAGTAGATTCACTGGTAGGCAAGATGCTTATGCTATGATATGTTTTATTTCATCCACTCATTAAATAAATATTTAAAATGCCAGAGTTTACTTGACATGTACTCTGGTACTGAACACAAGATGAAATACACAGATCATGACCCTAATACACTACTAATCTCATACGAAAGATAAGTGAGCAAATCAGTAATTCTCACATGAAACAGTCATTGCTATGAAGAGCTTTTAAAAAAGCAGGGGGATGGGGTGCCTGGATGGCTCAGTCAGTTGAACCTCCAACTCTTGATTTCAGCTCAGGTCATGATCTCAGGGTCTTGAGATCAAGCCCTGTGGCAGGCTCTGTGCTCAGCGGGGAACCTGCTTGAGATTCTCCCTTTGCCCTGCCACCCCCTCACACACACCCCCGACCCGTGCATTCTCTCTCTCTTTCTGTCTCTCTCTCTCAAATAAATAAATCTTTTTTTTAATCTAATTGATATTAGAATTCTTTCTATCCCTAACGTAGCTAGTCAAAATATAATTTCTAGGGATTAGATTTTGAATGATTCTCTCGGTTTGTTTTATATTCCGAAGATTCTTAGAAGAGATTAAATCATCATTAGTAGCATGTAAGACAGACTACATCTTTGAAATAAGATACTTCAATTATCATAGAAATTAAAGAATATTAACATTGGAAATAAACCCAGTTTCAAATAATGATTCCACAACTAAGGTGCAATGCATACTAAATTTGAATCTAATTCTGAATTTGAATCCTCTTTTGAAAATTCTGAAGTAGAAAATGTCCTTAAAACATTCTTTCAAAGATGCTCTAAAATTAAAATGGAGCTCCTTAAAAACTCGGTTTTTAAAAATTGTTCTTCTTCTGGGACCTGAGAAGCCAAGTTGTTCTTTTTTTCTTTTTTTCTTTTTTCCCCCCCCTCAGAGGGAGAGGACATTTTATCACTAAGTTGTAAACAATTAACAGAATAGTGTTGTAATCGAAGGGCTGACAGTCTTAACTATAATGGCGCAATCTGCCTCACTTTAATCTCTTAGCTGCTACAGGGATATACGATCAAGTACTATTATCTGATATTTTGGCAGGTAAGGAGGGGCAGTAATCTTTAAACCCGTACAAGTTGATTCTTTCTGAGGTACCTCTAGCTATACATAAACATTTTGTGTTTCTACATATGCATATTCTATCCATTTAAAAGAAAACAGAAATGTTCCATTCTTTCTTTAGACTTCAGAATTGGCTTCACAGATAACTCAGATGTGCTTCCCCCTCATATAGTCAGAAGTAACCAACTCAATCTTTAAAAAGAACTGTGAATATCAAGATATAAAACAAGCAACCAAACATTACAGAAGAATCCCAATATTTTAGTTTCAAACTGCATTCATACTATATACAGTATACTATGCTCATATTAGATGCAGGTGGCATTTTATTTCCACTCTATATATGTTTATATATATAATTTGTGTATATATATATATTCTTCATCTAACTTACTTACATTTTAGCTATTTCTATTCCCCCTCTGTGACCACTACAGTGTTAGTTCTTTTGAGGATAGAGGCCATGAGTTAATCATTTATGCATCCTGTACAGGAGAATTGGTCTTTATAAACTTCCATAAATAATGCTACAAAAATATTATTTATTTTATTTTATTTATTTATTTTGAGAGAGAGAGAACACCAGCAGAGGGAGAGGGAGAAGCAGATACCCTGCTGAGCAGGGAGCCCCATGTGGGACTCGATCCCAGGATCCTGGGATCATGACCTGAGCCAAAGGCAGATGCTTAACCGACTGAGCCACGCAGGTGCCCTAAAATATTATTATTAATTTAACTAATTTATAATATGGCCATAATAATATGTTAAATTGTATTTTCTTACAATTTTTTTACTGAGGGAAATTCTTGGCGTAGTCTGACACCTCATTCCAGTTGTGCAACCAGAGATACCATTTCTTGTTTCATTTTAGACTCTCACACCTTTTTTGCTCGCCAGATACCTAATGGTAACAGGAGAAAATGTCCAAAAACCGGGCCTTCTAAGTGCCTAACTATCAACCGAGAGGAAAATGTAATGTGATCGAAATTATTTTTTAAACCCTGTCCTCTATTCTACAGAGAATATAAATTTCAAAAATGTGACTGCCCAAGCATCTGCTCAGTTACCAGCTAAGGCTGGCCAGAGTTCTTACGAGCCCTCTAGCTGCCAAAAGTGCCCTGTGTGGGGGGTGTAAACGGCTGGCTCCCAAACTGGAACCGATGCGAACCGAGGCCTGAGTACGCAGGTTCGGGAAACGCAGGGGCGCGGGAAAGGAAAGGATGCCAAGTTCTCTCAGAAATCACCTGCATATGTCCATTTGCTTTGTAACTGCAGTATGGTTTATTCCATTTCAGAGGGCAAATTAAACCGCTAGAGAGGGTTAGGGCTGATACTTCATCTCCGTGGAAAATAAAATTAGGTACAGATGGTGAGGATCCGCTCGTCTTCTATTACCTGGAGTTGTAAAGGTGGTAGTTTGTCACTGAATCACCTGATTTGGCTGAAGTCATACAAATCACAGAGGGTGGTTTAAATGTTGTAGGTAATTACTCTTCCCAACCTCTAATCCCCCAAATGATTTCTAGAGTAAAAAAAAAAAAAAAAAAAGTCATTCTTACAGCAAGAAAATATAATTGTGCTGACTCAGGTTTGGGAGGTAAAATAGAAATTATTCATTCAAATACCATTCAAGATTTAAAAAAAAAAAGTATAGGAAGAGGAGGAGAAAACTCAACACTTTTACCGAATCCGTAAAACTTTAGTAGTTGTTTTCATTATATGGGTAGAGGATTAGTCCTTCACTATATGGTGAGGACTGATGAATAGAAATCATGTTATACGTCATAGACACCTGCCTACAGAAGAACCAATGAGGAAGGCTGGGATATTTTATCTCCTCTGACTTTACTGTTATTTCACTTATCCATACATATAAAATAAAATGTTTAATTACGAAAAATTTCAAAAATACAGGACAACAAATGGTATCAGTAAATAACTATTTACTAAATGGTGCTGTAAAGAATGCATGTGCTGGGAGTGTACATTTTTATAGATAAAAATCTTGTATGTCCTATTAACATGTTAATATATTGCTATATCCACAGAGCCCCTGGGTGGCTCAGGTCATGATCCTGGAGTCCGTGTGGGGCTCCTGCTCAGTGGGGAGTCTGCTTCTTCCGCTCCCTCTGCGTCCCCCACCCCAGCTCTTGTTCTCTCTCGCTCGCTCACTCTCTCTCTCAAATAAATAAAATCTTTAAAATACATCTATATCTATTTATAGAGATATATATTACTATATCCACTTAAGTAGAAATAATACTGTTTCATTTTTTACACACAATATATTGTAATATATCATAAAACAGACTTTTTACATATGGTTAAGTAGCCCATTGACTTTTGTTGCCATCTTCATCATATCCCAAGAGCCAATACATATATGTCTCTTTTTCTTTCTTCTTTGTAAATTTTCTTTTATCTCTGTCTCTATCCTTGTGCTATTGCCATACTGTTTGGATTAGTAGCTTTATAATAAACCTTATCTAATGGGGCAAGTTTTGACTTATTTTTCTTTATGGAAATTGTCTCTTGATCATTTCATCTTCTATATGAACTATTGGATCAGCTTGCCTGATTGCATTGCAATTATGAGATACTTTGGGAGAAAAATGATTATCTCTGTGAGTTGGGAATTATGAACATTTTTATTTTTACTTAGATCTTTATGTGCTATGATAAAATATGATAATTTTTTACAAAACTTGAACAATTTTGTGAAATTTATCCTGATGACTGTGTTGTTGCTATAAAAATAAATTTATTTCTTTATTTCTTTAATTTTTAAAAATTGGCTCCATGCCCAATGTGGGGCTTGAACCCATGACCCTGAGATCAACAGCTGCATGCTTTACCAACTGAACCAGTCAGGTGCTCTTAGAAATGTTTTTTTAAGTAATATTTTATAATTTTTTTTCTGGTATATGTTTCTAATGGTTTTATATATGGATTTTTTTATATCCAACAAACGTAATTACTGGGCACTTTTATAGTTTTTAGGGTTTCTCTGATGCTATATGCTACAAAAGATCACATCATTAAAGTTTCCTGACAATTTCATTTTCTTTATTGTACATTTTATATCTTTTTCATATCTTATTTAGCTGAATTGGTTTTCCGGTATAATGCAGGAAAGTAGCAGTGATGGTGACACCGACCTTGAATGGAATATTTTGTATTTTCACCAAGTTCTAATATGTGCATTGTAAAATTTTGATAAGTCTTTGGATGGATCAAGTTTCAAGTATTTTTTTTTTCCTTTTTATCCTTTATGTTTGGAAGTTTTACATTTTACTTACCATTAAAACTTGTAACAGCCACTCTTGGCCTAATAATATTTAATGTTTTCAAGAGCTCTAAAGGTTTTCCTTTACAAGGTGGTTTAAATCTGATCTCTCATTTGCTGATTTATCTAGGATTTTAGTACCTCTTTTATAAGTAAATTACCACTATCTTTATATTGACTTTTGTGGTTAGTGTTTATTTAATTTTTTTTGTTTTATTCTTGTTTTTTTTTTAATTTTTTATTGTGATGTTAATCACCATATATTACATCATTAGTTTTCGGTGCAGTGTTCCATGATTCATTGTTTGTTCATAACACCCAGTGCTCCATGCAGAACGTGCCCTCCTCAATACCCATCACCAGGCTAACCCATCCCCCTACCCCCTCCCCTCTAGAACCCTCAGTTTGTTTTTCAGAGTCCATCATCTCTCATGGTTCATCTCCCCCTCTGACATACTCCCCTTTTCTTCCTCTCCTGTTATCTTCTTTTTTTTTTCTTAAAATATGTTGCGTTATTTGTTTCAGAAGTACAGATCTGTGATTCAACAGTCTTGCACAATTCACAGCACTCACCGTTGCACATACCCTCCCCAATGTCTATCACCCAGCCACCCCATCCCTCCCACCCCCCACCACTCCAGTAACACTCAGTTTGTTTCCTGAGATTAAGAATTCCTCATATCCGTGAGGTCATATGATACATGTCTTTCTCTGATTGACTTATTTCACTCAGCATAACACCCTCCAGTTCCATCCACGTCATTGCAAATGGCAAGATCTCATTCCTTTTGATGGCTGCATAATATTCCATTGTGTATATATACCACACCTTCTTTATCCATTCATATTTTTTTTGTTTTAGAAGTTTGGTTTCCTTCTTACTTAACTACATCCCCTATGGCTCATTAGGGTGGCATAGCTACTATGGAAAACAGTATGGAGTTTCCTTAAAAAAAAAAAAAAAAAAAAAACTAAAAATAAGACTACCATACGATCCAGCAATTCCACTTCTGGGTATCTGTCCAATGAAAATGAAAACATTTATTCCAATGATATATGCACCCCCACATTCACTGCAGCATTATTAACAATAACCAAAATATGAAAACAACCTAAATGTCTATCTGTGGATTAATGGGTAAAAAAATTATAGAGATGATAGATGATAGATAGAGATTATGAAATATTTTTCAGCTGTAAGAAAGAATTAAATCTTGCCATTTATGACAATGTGGATGGACCTTGAGGGCATTATGCTAAGTGAAGTAAGTCAGACATAGAAACACAAATAACAAATGAAATTTTTTATATGTGGAATTATATATATATATATTTTAAATATATATATTTTAAATTGAAGAGTGTATATATATAAAACCAAGCTCATAGATACGACAGTTAGGTGGTTGCTGGTGTAGGGGGGAGGTGGGGTGAGAGAAATGGGTGAACTGTTTGTTTGTTTTAGTTTAAATAAATTGAATAAAAACTTAGTAAAATTAAATAATAAAAAATGTCTTTTTTTAAGATTTTATTTATTTATTCATGAGAGACAGAGGGAGAGAGAGAGGGAGAGAGAGAGAAGCAGGCTCCCAAGGAGCAGGGAGCCCGATGCGGGACTCGATCCCAGGACCCTGAGATCATGACCTGAGCCGAAGGCAGACGCTTAACCATTTGAGCCACCCAGGCGCCCAATAAAAAAATGTCTTAAAGGGAGTTGGACATTAGAATACAATTAAGAAACTAATATTTAGAGAAGATGGTATGATATTAATATGTGTACTTGAATGTTCCTTGAATATTATTAAAAATAATTACAAACAATATTGTTATTAATTTTGTAGGAAAAATAGATCTCCAAATCTAGATCAATCCACTAAACTCACTCCAACCACATCTAATATACCTTTTTAAAATTTTATTTTATTCTGTTAATCACCATACATTACATTATTAGTTTTTGATGTAGTGTTCCATGATTCATTGTTTGCGTATAACACCCAGTGCTCCATTCAATACATGCCCTCTTTAATACCCATCACCGGGCTAACCCATCTGATATACTTTTACTGCTTTACGGTTTCATTTTCCAGTAAAATATGAATGTGCTCTTAAGAGAGGTTAAGTAATAATCTTCCAGAAGACTTAATGCAAAATAGGCCCAGAAATCAAAAGAAAATAATCCTATATCTTCGTCCCCTGGCCCTGTAACTACCTAAATTACTGGTGACAAATTGCTCACATCTGCAGTTGAATTCAACTGTGCCAAGGACAGCAATTTTCCCTCTCCAGCATCTTCTTGAGCAGGCCACGGACTCCCATAGCCACTTGATTGCCAAGTACATTTAGGAATATTCTGGAGTAAACTAAAACCCTGTAAAGAGGTCCAGCTACTTGAAAATTCTTGGCATAAAACAGAAACTATATTTTTAATTTAAACTATGCAAACACTGAAGATATAGCGACAGCATGCATTCTGAAGATTGATAGGAAGGGTTGTTGGATTTTGAGAATTTAGGTCATTTCCACAGCTTCCTAAAGCTTGGATTGTGCCATAATCGTGTGATTATAGAAGCTGGAATATCTCATAGAGAAATCATTTTCTTCTACTTTAGTTGACTAATGATTTATGAATCCCAGAGTTGAGAGAGAGAGAGAGAGAGAGAGAGAGAGAGAGAGAGAGAGAGGGAGAGAGATTGAGAAAGAGAGAGAGAGGGAGGGAGGGAAGCATATTAGCTAGAAGACGGAAAAAAATACTTATCTAGTGGTTTCCCATTGTTCAGATATTAACCACTAACTTGTGATTTGATTTATTGATAAATGTGTAATTGAAGATTCTGAAAATTGTACTGACCAAGACCCTGATAAATGATCTATTATTTTAGCCAAAAGGGGATATATTTAGAGGTAATTTATCCCAAGACATTCACTATTTGGGGGGCAATAAAGCCCAAATAGTTTGATTTCCTCAAAATCACAGTTGGCTGGAGACAAAGCTGGGATAGAACCCACATCTCCTACTACATCCTACATTACATATCCTAAAAGATAATCTAAAAATAACAACAAGTATCAAAAGTGATCAGTGCAGAAATTTGGCAGAAAATTTCAGAAAAGAATCCAAACTCTCAAGTGCCAAATTACTTAGGAAGCAAAAACTTTTCTTAAAGTTTAGCACAGAATGCTTAAAAATGTGATTTTCTTAGAAAATCACGGTAGTTTCCCATTACAGGGACTTACTATGACATCGTGAAATGAAATCTATTTCTAATGCATCTGAATTTGCATATGCAATGGCTCTACCACCATGGCCCATGTTATTAAGCTTTTGCATACAGAGGTAAAATTCTGAATTCTCATGTACTTGAGGCCAAAAATGAATGAGTTTGGTTTAATTGCAAAGTAGGCTATTGAGGTCAGGAATTGAAATCTTTATCTATGATCCTGATTTTTTTTTCTCCTCCAAGTTTCAAAAAGCAATAGAGTACCTTTATCTATATTCTCTCTGTAGGTTAGTGATGACAATTCAAGAGAAATAGTACAGAGTCATGTGTGAAGTTGAGGTCTCTTTCCTAAAATTTTTCTCCTAACTTTATTCATCACCAACAAACCTTTCCTTTTATTTTCTAACATAATAGTAGGTGCTGAAAGTGCCTTACTTTCTCCATGGAACTGTGATATATTCAGTAAACTCTGCAGTGGTTGTAAATGATGAAGGGAAAACACTGGTGGAATATTTGAAATGTAAATTATAAATATGTAGTCCTTACAGAAACACAATCCCAAACAAATGCACGAATAATGAAAGCAAAATATACATAGTGACTTTAACAATATGAATTTTGCTATAAGCTGAAAAAAACTATACTCTATAAAAGTATTTCTCAAACTATTTTCATGTATCTGCTAAGAATACTGGTATGAATATGTTTATGTCTTGAAGGTCATGAAGGTTGTTATATGAAGTCTATCAAGATGCCAGTATCTAATTCCACACTCTGAATATAATAGGCCTGCTGGTGATTTGCAGGAAAAGGACCTCTGAATCCTTAAATCTTGTCCCACAACCCTGAGGCTTTTCCTACTGCTAGCGTCCTGAAGGAAATATAAATGGGGGACATGCTATTTAATAATCACACTTTCTTGCTAGTTTGGGCTCTCCCTCTTGTCCTTATCCAATCCTTTTAAGTGCTCTTGGCTGGATTATGTTTTAGTGGCGCCTTTCTCCTTAGAGTTGAGGGAGGCCTCTGATGCCTATTTGAGGCTCGTTCACAATGTCCACTCTGGTTTGAACTTTTGACCTTCATAGAGGTAATCTAATGAGAATTTCAAATAGGATAAGGTACAAAATAATTATTTGAATGTAAAAGCCCTAAATGTCTACTTCTATTACCAAAACCAAAGAACACACTAACACCTTGGCAGAAGTGTTTCTTAGCTGTAGCCTCGGAACAGGCCCCATGGCAGAAGAGGAAGTAAGTAGGTAGCCAAAGGAAGTGTGGTGCTCCCGGATGCTAGTACATCTGGTCCATAGTCAGCAAAGCGTGGACGTGTTATTGATGGGAGCACACATCGAGACAGCTGGCTACAGGCAGTATACTAAAACACAGGTATCATAAATATCTGAAAAAGGGTGCTAACAAAACATTAACGAATTTGAGATTTTATATTATAAAACCTTCACTTCCCTGATTGCAGAGTCCAATAATCACACTCCAGAGACAACCAGAATTTTCTCTAGCTAAATAAAGTTTTAGAATTCAAGAGCAGATTTTGTCACAAGTCTGATTGGTGGGTCCTGTCTGAAAAAAATCTACACATATAAGAAATTACCTCCTTTTGAATATAAACTTCATAGGAAATGACTATGGGTCAATAATTTTCTTAAATTTTGGCTATCAATATTTGTCAGTGTAATACATTGGGGTGTCTTATGGGAAAAATATCGAGTATTCCAGAAAACCTAAAATAGCATCAGATTTCTTAGCATCAAGGATGAAGAAAAAAATGTTCAGAATCTAGACTTATCAGAAGACTCAAAATTATAAACCTTTTTTTGGTTGTTTATCTATCTTCTTGTACACAGATTTAAAGTATACTGATTAATCTTTGTCAGCAGTCCTACAGTGTTTTGTTCTCCCTTTCATTTCCAAAATTATTTTTTTCCGCATTCCCGTTTCATCTTCATTATTACAGATTTATTTTAACAACAGTTAATTTGGTCTATCCTCTAATATTTTCATTGGCATTTTGTATCATATTAGACTTTTTGCCTGTGGCTTAACTCAAACTTTGTGTAGCATTTTGTCGTGGTTGTTTAAGTCTTCAGAAATATGTAAAATGCTTGTAATTTTATCTACTTGATTAAATTCAAATCAAGTAAGTTTAACATGACACATTTTAGAAATTCTAAGCTTAAATTCAAAAAGTCTGTGAAAATAAAGCCCAGAATAGCCTGTGTTGGCATTTCTCAGTATCGATCTTTAAGTTAACAGGTGTCCTTTTCATTTGAGTACTGAATACTCAATACTTGAATGTTCCTTGAGTGAAAACGCATGAAAATCTCGTTCAATAGTCTGCAAATAACTACATAGTGTGTTGTGCGCGCGTGTGTGCGCGCGAGCGCGCTCGTCCACGCGCAACAGAGACAGAGACAAAGAGAGAAAGATTAGCTTTCGCATTTACCTCGATAAAGCAAGAATTCTACCCAGATATCTTTCCTTCGTGGAGGGAAGAGCGGCCATGCTGGAGATGAGCTCACCTGGAGGAGAGAAGTCAGAACTGAGCCGCAAGGGTGGATTGTGTGTGTGTGTGTGTGTTTGGTTTGTTTTTCTGTTTCACTGAACGTATTATCCCTCCTCCCTCGTGAGGACAACGTACCAGCTTCCCAATTACTCAAAAGTTCTTACCGTAGGAATGAAAATAAAAAGGCAAGAAGAGGACAAAGATAACTCCTTCTATATAAGCTATATGCTGTTTATACAGTTTCTATAAACTTTATTATAACACTTGAGCCTGATTTATAACCAAACCTGTGTGCTTCTCAGTCCGCTGTAACTGTCTTACTAGCAATATCAAGGGGCTATTGCGAGACTCAGTTGCACACTTTAAGATTTCGTCCTCCCCAGAGCAAATAGCACAACAATGCTACATAAATTACACATGTTGGAATCTATAATCCCTCAGACATTTCTTTTGTCACCTTAAACACAGAGTACGTTGACTTTAAAGATGAGGAAAAGAAGTATTCTACGAGGTCATTCATCTTTTCCCCTTGAATCTGAGGTTACTATCAACAGATGCAGAGATTTCCAGTTGATAGGAAGTAGTACATATGACATTTTCAATTTCAGAGACACAGCTCACTTGTTAGAATGTAACAGTGTAGATGGAAGTGTTTACAATAAAATCATATGGAAAATATTTTCAGTGAAAGGAGAAAAAAATACTACAAAGTAAAATTCATCATAATCAAAACGCCGTATGAGCAGTCAATCGGCAAATACCAGGAAGTAGGAGAGAATCTGAAGAGTACATTTGATTATATTTTCCCAAATGTGGTCAGTAATCTGTACAGAGGGGAAGTTGTTCTTCATTTTACACAAGTGGTTTCTTTGTCAGTTCTCTTTCTCCTTGTTCTTGAGTCATTTCAGTAATGCCCATTATGAGGAAAGGAAATTAAAAGACCTGTGTTATTGTAAAGGTCTGACATCCAATAAATCATATTTATGAAAATATGCCATGTGTTATTCATTAATACAAGCATTAACATGACAAACTTGGAAGTCTCTTCAGTAGGAATTTTGACCTCAAAAGCTAGTAAGGAATAACCACATTGGTGTGTGTTCAAACATTTGCATATAATTACTAGGTCTCCTAATTAAATGCCTAGCTTTTTTAAAGAACTGTGAAAATAAGTCAGATGAATAAGGGAAGAGTGATTGAGAAAGATTTACAATAATGCTTATACACTGGTTGATTATTTAAGGGGATTGTGTGATTTTTGACCATAATTTATGTGATAAAAATAAAGGATCAAAATACACTTTCTAGAAACCTTACAGATGTTTAAGAAAACATTAAAATTAAGTTACATAAGAAAAGATAAAAATTAGGCTAGATAAGAAAATATGATATTTCTTTTGTGCGATATTTTTCCTTGGCAAGATCCATGATGCAGGTAACTCATATCAATAACAGAGAGCAGAGGATAGTAAGTTTCAAAAAGTTTGGCAATGGAAACGGGTTTCATCAAGGGCAGGAATCTCCCTTTAAAGGTAGAAAACTGAAGTCCAAACTGATTAAGCGACTCCCACAATGTCTTGAACTGATTAGTAGCAGAGCCAAGGGTACAACTCGGTTCTCCTGATGCTGGTCAGTAATGCTCCCAGCACAGGCTGTTACCTTGAGCCAGCCTGAGCACGTACAAATATCTTTAAGTTGATGGTTAGTAATGATCATTCAGAATAGACTGTCATACTTAAAACTAAGCTCATTTTAAACTATGGGTCAAGCACGTAACTTTCCTGTGACACCAGCAAAAATCTCAGTTTTCTATCTTGAGAATCGCTTACTGAATTATTCAGATTTTAATTACAAGTACATTGGTGCACCAGAATTTCTATGAGGAGGGAGGGTTTTAGGACCCATGGACTGTAAGTGATGCCTGACGTTCAAACTTACACAATTGTGAAGAAATAAGGTGATTTTTCATATTAAACAATGTGGATAGGAGTGGTGTGGACAGAAACTGAGAATTAAATGATTCCAACCAGCTGCTTGATGCTGACTCTCAAGTGGGTTCTTTTCAGCTAGTTGAAGTCAGTAGGGTATGGAAATACTATCAGAGTCCATATTTGCCTCACCCCTCCTGTTTCTCCTTTACGCAACCTCTGTTATGCCACTCTTGACTCTAAATCTCCTCCTGATAGTCTCTCTCTCTCTCTCTCTCTCTCTCTCACACACACACACACACACGTGCACACGCACACACACACGTCTCTCTTTTGCAGAGCTTTATGCACCTCTTTTTCTGGAGTCAAAAGTCTATCATTCTCTCTTTTTCTCTCTCTGAACCAAATTGTCTATGTGAGGAGTATGCAATTTTTACACTAGTTGCATTTCAAGGATGTGTGAAATTTTCCACGTAGTCTGGCATAAGATCAGTAGCAAGGCTACTCCGTTGTCAGCTTGTTCATGATGATTGATCTTAAGGAGAATTTCCTTTCATCAGCCAGAGAGGTGGATCATTTGGCTGATTTATTATTATGGCTCATCACCTTGGATGTTTCCTTAAAAGACCTTTCTGTGTGACATGTAATCTCCATCAGCAGATATATTTTACATGACATCTGCAGTTTGATACATACCTGGAATATAAACTGTTTTAAGATTTTAGTTAATGTTCTACATTGCACAAATTGCTGTTTTAGCATTTATTGCTTGGTCATTTTTTTTTTCTACCTTCCGTGCTTTTGGCCTATCTAGGCAATGTGGAATGATCAGGTTGCTTTTCTAACACAATCAGATGAAATCTTTTCCATACTGTTTTCAAGCCCTTTGGCATGGAGGGAGTGTATCCAAAATGATGCAGAAAATATGAAACTCTACAAAAATTAGATAAATGGAATAAAAGTTCTGATCTTAAGAAAAAATATTTCATCTCCCTCATGTACCCTGATGCCATTCTAACAATTCTCTCTAGGATAGTCTGTCAATGAAAAAGTCGTAATATTTTATTATTGTGCTACATAGCTCCATGTAAAGTGATAGTTAATAGATTTATATTTATTTTTCTACTTTTTTACTATCAAAATACAGAAATTATTTTTAAATAAGTGCTTATAAAAGCTAATATTTTTAAATAATGAGATCTTATAAAAGACTGGTACATTAAAAAATTTAACATACAAGTTTTTAGCAGGAAGAATTCTTAGGAGTCTATTCTTGTCACACAGATGGAGAAAGTGGAGACCTAAATAAGTTCACACGGGTACAAGACCACAAGTGCAATGCACATCTCTTAACTCACAATTTTTAAGCAATTTAATAAATTATACCATGGATAATATATGTGTATATAATATATACACATATACACATGCACATATACAACGAATAGCATATATAACATATTATAATACATATCTATTATATGTAACATAATATATACTTATATACACCATTATAATATATGTGATTATAAAATATATACTATATATTATATAAATGTGTAAAAATGGATATCAGATACCAGATATCTATAGTATATCTAATATATTACAATATATAATACATATTTTATATGTTGTACATATGTAATATAATATATAATGTAATATATATACATATATATATATTACTCTGTATGAACACATCACACTTTACATATAGGTTTATCCTCATGTAACATATTAACATTGTAAATATATTAAAATATATATAATAGGTACTGATTAGGTATAGTATATTTTTATATAGAGTTAATGTATTTCCATTGTACTAATACTCTATACAACATGAATGGGTTTGGAAAGTGAGCTCAAGCCCAGTGGATCAACACTATGTGAATAAGACATCTGCTGGAACCCCCTTACCTCACTTTTCATTACTATTTCTGTTAAACATAGAAGTTTATGAAATTACTCAGACTATTTGTTAATGATTAACAAAAGTAATAATATATTATAGAAATACACACATTAACTAATAGTTTGAGTTCCTCAAATTTGAATTTTGTATTTTAAGTCATTTTAATTGATTTCTGGCATTCAGCTACACTTCAGTTGCAAAGTCAGTCTCAATTTCATCTCTAGCTATGTTTGCTCTGCTAATAAATTTCAGGAATTGGAGTATCTCTATGTAGGGACTTAGCTGTTTAAAATTTATTTTGTAGGGGTGCCTGGGTGGCTCCGCCTGTTAAGCGTTCTGACTCTTGATATCATCTCAGGTCATGATCTCAGGGTTGTGAGATGGAGCCCTTATTCTTCCTTTCCCTCTGCCCCTCCCCCCAAAAAATATAAAAAAAATTGATTTTGTAAATTTGATCTAAAATACCAATGTGGCTCAAAATATAAATCGATTAAAGACAATACAAAAAAACCCTCATTCACTACTGACATTCAGGGACCACATTTTTCACAAAAGAAAGAAAAAAACAACTTTGGTCACTCTTTTGAAAACCAAGAAAATACTCCACTTGTTTCCCCACACTTTTCAGACTATTCTATTATCTAATTTTGGGGGGTAGGGAGCCATTTTTGGAAACCAGAATATGTGGTCCATAAGCGAACTTGGTGAAAAGCCAAATCAAATCTATTTAAATTTGGAAAAACAAATCCATAGCATTAAAAGTGAGATTTTGATATCATGGAGAGACATTCTAGAAGAACCGGTAAGGATATTTGGTGCTACTCTTGATTGTGAAACTATAAAATGTAAGTAGTTTCCTTCACACTTTTTTAAAAAAATATTTATTTATGTTAGGATTCCATGAAAATATGAGTCAACCAAACAGACCAACTAACAGTTTCTCTATATTTATTTTTGCACATGATATTTTAAATTATAGTCTCAAAGCAAAGTATTTTCATCCATAGAGAGCTGGTCTGCAGAGTGGACGCATTATATAGGTTTGCTCTTATCTATAGCATTTTTTGGACTGAAAGTTCTTTTATTTTTAATTTTATTTTATTATGTTATGTTAGTCAACATACATCATTAGTTTTTTTTATTTTTTTATTGTTATGTTAATCACCATATATTACATCATTAGTTTTTGATGTAGTGTTCCATGATTCATTGTTTGCATATAACACCCAGTGCTCCATTCAATCACCGGGCTAACCCACCCCCCCCAAAACCCTTAGTTTGTTTCTCAGAGTGGACTGAAAGTTCTTAAGTATAGGATCCTTATTCGCTGAACAACAGAGTACATGAAGAATTTCAGTATCCAAAATGCATGGCTTCCAAATTATACCCTGTTTCTGCCCTGCCCACAGAACTTAATTGGTCAGATTTTCCTCTCCAATTTAATGTATCCTACCAGCAATTCAATCTTACTTCTTGCTCAATTGCTATTGAGAGTGCCATATTCTAAAGGATAAAAGGTGAAAGTAGAGTCATCATCTGGCATCGGCATTTTGGCTGATTGTAAGATCCATGGTCACAAAGTGGAAAGTCAGATGTTCAAATTTCCACTTGATTCTACTTGATTCTTGGGAACACTGGATCAACGTGGGGCAGGGGATTTCAAAGTTCGGAGTCCTTGTGACCTAATTTCAGATGATGTTATTCTTGGATGCTGAACAACCTGGTTTAGCTAGACTGTCACTGACTTAATTCCTCCTTGATTCTGGAGACAGGACAACTGAAATACTGGTTTCTGATTTTCTCTTGGGAGATTCTCTCGGGAGTTTTTGTGTGCAGCAGGTGGCAAGTGTGTGGCAAGGCCAAGAAGAGCTTCGAACGGGTCTGCTGGCCAGACATCGTTTTCTGTTAGATGGTCCATCATTTTTTACTGTTAAACAAAAGACATCTCTTTTAAATATTTTTTTTTCAGTTTAGCGTGCCATTATCATTGATAATGATACAGAATTCTGTATTCTGTGAAGCCATTCTTCAAACGTTTAGCTATTTGTTTCAAATATATACTAATATGGTTCGTGGCTTTTCAGCCTTCTGACATTAATAGTAAAAGGAATCTTCACATGGAAAAGAATCACTATATGGTTCAATAATAATGAAATTACATTATGAAAAGTTTCGTATGTACATATTTGTTTTATTTAATTAAATGGGCTTGTAGCTGCTAATACATTCTGAATACAGTATCTCAAAGAAATGTCATGCCTTGCAGCTTTGAGTTAAGTATGTATAATTTTTTAAATCAATTTGCAAAACAAGTATATTTGGCATAAAATTTTGGATATCCGAACTCATTATAAATTCAAGAATAATGAGTATTGTGCTGAAACATTGGTAGCACTATTCAGCACTTAATATGTCCCAGAAAAATTTGGCAGGAGATAAGAAAGCCCGATTTTGTTGAGTCTTGTTTGAGCTGATTTTATGCAAAAAGCTCATTATTGCTTTTATTTTCTTCTAATTATTTGTTTAGGCGATCTCACTCAAATTTTTTACAACAAAAGCAATTGCATTAACAAAAATAAAATGACTTATACTGACACAAATTTTGTCTTTTTTTAGGGACCGAATGATATTAAAAATGCTTTCATTACTCTATTTGTCTCAAGTGACTGTGACTGGCTCTATTTTGCATCATTCCTCACAAAGGTGAATTTTATTCAAAATAGACAAAAAAGTGAAAATTATTGTCACGATCCCCTCAGAATCATAAAATTGAGATAAACGGTGAAATTTTTCAGTTTTTTACTCAACATAACTTTCTAAATTGAAAACTCGCTCTGAGCTTTGCTGGGAATTTCTCAAGGTTCCCCAACAACTGAGAACAATGCAGTTATAACTGGCCATGACATTCATGCCCCTGTGAAGAAAGAAGGCCCCACCCCCCACCAAAAAAGCCGATTGCTGCCTGCAATGCTGCATCTCGGCCCTTTTAAAAGAATAACTGGCTTTCATACAGAGGCAATTTCAATTTTTGGTTTTTGTGAAGCTGGGATTTTGAACGCTGCTCTCCATTCCCGGTTTGGTGGTTTGATTTTACTTTTTACCCTGTGTGTATATCTGCAAATAACTAGGATGCACAAGAATGGCTAATACAATTTGTTTAGGAGATGCTTCTGACAGATTTCAAGTCTCACACGCCGAACAGACTGCAAGCCACACATCAGTTTACAAACCTTTAGCCGTGAGTTTGATGCTTCATTGATAACGCATGGTACCATGGCTCTGATCCAGAGAATGAACTGGGGAAACCGCATAGGGCAGGGGATGTCTGGCTTATGCAGAAACAATACCCAAAGCATTCTGTTGGTATTAATCAAGCGTTTCCTTGTTCATTGTTTCACTTAATCTGAACAACTGTTCTTTCAGAGGACATCATATTCATCTGGTAATCCTATTTTATTGGACTAGATATGTCATAGACACCTTCTCATTCAGACATTTGAGTATTTTCCATTTAATACTACCAGGTTAATAACTCCTTTTTCAGTCTTTCTAATCCTGCAAGATGAGAAACATATTTCATCCCCGCGTTGCCAAAGATACACCCTAGTTCTGATGAGCAACTTGAACCTAAAATAGTTCCCCAAAGCCTTGGATGAGGCTACATCATGGATACAAACAGTTGCACTTCCAGCCATTCAGGGAATATTTTCTTTCTTTTTTCTTTTTTAAAGATTTTATTTATTTATTTGAGAGAGAGAGAGAATGAGAGATAGAAAGCACGAGAGGGAAGAGGGTCAGAGGGAGAAGCAGACTCCCTGCTGAGCAGGGAGCCCCATGTGGGACTCGATCCCCGGACTCCAGGATCATGACCTGAGCTGAAGTCAGTCGCTTAACCAACTGAGCCACCCAGGCGCCCAGGGATATATTTTCTTAATGCAAACTTCTAGTCACAACTTAAAACATTAATCAAAATTTCTTATGCTCCAAGGGGTACCTAGCAGGCTCAGTTGGAAGAGCGAGCGAATCTTGATCTCAGGGTCATGATTTCAAGCCCTACATTGGATATAGAGATTACTAAAAAAAAAAAAAAAAAAAAATTAAAATAAACTTAAAAAAATTCTTACTCTCCTAAAGCTATCCAGAGCTATTTAAAATTATTACTAAAGCAAAGTTTATTTTTAATTAATTTTCCTTACGTTTTGGTCTGACATTCAATCATCAGCTCCAGCAAAATTTCAAAGAATTTGCATTAAGCATTTTAAAGTCAAGGCATTTTAATAAGTCTACTTACTTACCAAATTTCACATCTGAAACTTCTGCGAAAGGGAAGGTGGTTAAATGTGCTCAACTTAGTTATCTTGCAATTTCTTGGAAAGAAGTGACCACAACACACAAGTTCACAGGCACTGGGCAGTTTGCCCTAAATCTATACTGGTACAAAACTGGACCACATATTTATCTCTGTTTAATTGGACTCAGAAAATGTTACTTAGATGTTCAATTAAATAAAATTTTAATAATTTAGCTGTGAATACTTAATAAGAATTAAATTTCCACACTTAATAATTTAAAATATTACACTTGCAATTTTCACTTTTGTAACTTCTATTAATCATCAATTATTCATTGAATAAGACATTTTTAATATTTAGCTCAGAAAATTTAAATAGTGCTCATAAATAAGGAGGATATTAAATAGGAGAATGCATATAATTTTCCAAGCATAGAATTAAGGACTGTAGTACTTTTAATTAGCATCTGCCTTTTTAGAAATGAGAAAAATATACTAATGTGTTTCTCGTTGGCCTGATCCTTCTCAGTGTATGAAAACTTATCATACTTATAATTCAGTAAAACACGTGTCTCTGAAAAGACTTGTGTACATTTATATCTTCTCTTTAGCTAAAGGAATGATAGGTGAAAATGTCAGTTAAATATGTTTTATTACTGTAATTAGAATTAATTTTCAGCAATGAAACAGATTGTACACACACTAATGTAATTCTATATTGATTTTAACTATTAGTCATGTTTCTTCTATTACAAGGATTGTTTTAACTTTATTTAGATGAATATACCTAATTCAGGGTAACTAGGGCCTCCTAAAATAAATATCAGCAGATTATAAAGCAAAGGAAACCATTTAAATTGAATTGATGTAATGGCACTTAACATTTTCTTTATATAAAACTTTATCCATGTGCATGAATTTTAAATTCCTACCATAAATCCTAATACTACAAATTACCTTTAACATTAAAAGGCAGGGATAAAAATAAATATCTTGCCTAATACCAATTATGGACCAAGAATAAAGTACTCATACTTAGGTTCCTTGTATCAAACTTTCAACTAGTGGTAAAGAAAAAAAAAAAATCAAGATTATTTTCACCTCCCACAATACACATTACTATCCCTAATCATCCCATCTAATGTCATTCCTCAAACTCAATCATCCCAGTACCTTATTAAATCCATTTTTTATCAGTCCCATTCCTCGATTTACTTTAGTTTCATCTTCATCTTAAGTGTTAATCCTCAGAGTCAGTGTTGTATTCGGAGAATTGGCCAACGTTTTTCCTGAATACATGTGCAGCTTTTCGCAACGAGAGGCTAAGTTCGTTAAGTGCTAGGTTTTGTGGTTTAAGAGAGTTCTTGTCTCCAAAATGAACGTGAGCTTTCCATTAAATCTTTGCAAATGACTATTTTATATTAAGAAACGACTCTTATTCCATTATTTAATTCTGCTAGCGTTTCTCCTTTGCCAAACTCTTATATTTAATGGACTATCACATTACTCATAAAGAATAAAATAACAACATAATGACTCTAATGCATTTTTGCTTTAAAGTCAGCAGGATGCTAACATAATAAACTGATCATCTAATTCTATAAACACATGCTTATAGGGTGACTTAAGCCACCAATATGTAAACTTGTGTTGTTAGCACAATTAAGTATTTGGTGTTTCAGATTAGATGGGAATAAATTTGTCTGACTGAAGATTCCATTTTGCATTTATGTAAACAGTAGTGTATCTTTAGGGAGTATAACTAATTTCAACCTATTACACTAATGTAAAGTAAAATTGTATATTTTCTGTAGTTTTTTATAATGTTATTTATAAGAAAAAGTTACAGATGAGTATCTCTTAATTATATTGATGAGCTATAACTTATATAAAATAACTTACCAATTAAAGGACATAGGATACATAATAATAAGAGAAAATGAACTTCAACTCAGGGTAACAATTCCTTCTCGAACAGAGGCAGTTTTAGCTTAAAAGAATGCTGTGATATTTAAGCTTATTTTTCCTTATTAATGGTCTTAAATGTAAGGGCTATGTTTTATTAATCTTTGATTCTCGATTTTTATCACCTATGGCAGTCAGTTGTGCTAATTTGCAGATCCAAAAATTTGTTAAAGAAAATTAAAATAGAAGAGTCTCTAATAAAAGTTTTGGAATAGAACAGTAATACAAATTGTCTATGTTTGCTAAGCATCTTGAGTATCTTTAAAATTTATGTAAAAGCCACATTAACTTTTTCAGCCCCCAGAATTATGCAAAAATTTACTGATAGATACTACTTATGGTAAATAATATGGCACTGTATGGCAAATGATATTCTGAGGTCAACTAATATGAGACACATTCCAAATATTTTTTAAAGAGGAACGAATGTAAATCACTGGCTGAAAGAACAAAGATGTGACCATTCTTGGCCATGACAAAGGAGAAGTTGCTTAACTGGCCCAGCCATCCCTTAAATTTAAGACTCTCTGATATCTCAGAGCAGAGTCACTGTAAGTCATGTGAAAAAGCAGGTAAATTTTTAGCTTAGAGAGCTATCAGATGAAACATAGATATCTTCTGGCAGATCCCAGTTTACTAGATGACCAAATGAATATGACTTATTTTTTCTTGACTAAGTTGAAAACAATAATGAATTAAAACAGGGATAATTTGGTCAAAAATCTACTCTTCTTATTTTTAATATAAAAGTAATATATAGTTATTGTAGATAATAAGGGATAAGCAAACAAAGGAAAAAGGAAGGAGAAGAAGAAACGGAGGAAGAGAGAGGAAGGTGGGGGGAAAGGGAGGGAAGAAAGAGGGAGATGGACAGGGATAGGGCCTAGGGGAGAGAAGAGGAAAGAGAATCACTGAAATTTCTACCATTGAGGAAATAGGTGTGAACCCCTTAGTACATATCCTTCCCAGTATTGTCTGTGCATATGAAGATGCGCGTATTTGGGTGCATGAATCTGCCTTACGTCTTTCCTGGTCATACACACAGCTCTGAACATGCATGTGGACTTCTGTACTCCCAGGAAATATGTCAGAGCTTTTTCAAAGCCCCCTATGGACATCGCATTTCCTAGTTTCTAAGAGTTTTTTTGGTCAACCCCTTCATAGCTCCAACTGGTAACACCACCTCAGGCAGCTGTGATATTCAAAAATTTCGACTGATTGTTTTTGACAAAAATTCTAGGGATATGGCTGACCACACCAAGCAAGTTCTGAGGCAGGTCAATGAAGGCAAACCCTGATAATGGAGCTTTCCTGTGAGATGCCAGATAGGTCAAATAGTGACAATTATCTCCGGGTGGTAGTTTTAGAGGCTCCAAATCCATTCTTCCCAGACAGGGGCTCTAGGCTATGGGTTTTCACAGCCTCTGTGGTTGTGAGGCTGTTGGTTTTCAAGGCTCTCTCAGAAAGGGAGATGCTAAAAATGAGTCAATATGCCACAGTCCTCACTGTTCCTAATGAATTTCAGCTGCATTTCTAGAATAAATACTCCACCCACTGTTCATTTTCAAAGTTCGGAATACATTGATTTTGACAATTTTGACCAGAGCTCACACCGCTTTCATGGAGGTAACATATTATCTGAGGTCTTCACTCCACCCCTCCTTGAAATGTTTCTTACCTCTCAATACATTTGAAGGATGTGAAGTGGTCTGGACACCAAGACTATTCAGAAAGAAGGAGGTAGATAAGGAAATTTTGTCCCCAAATAATTTTGGACACAGAACTTGGTGGCAGTTGTTTTCTCTTCTGAGCAAAATGATGCTTTATTTAATATCCAATGCATCCAATGATTCAATAATAAAACTCATAAATGCAAAGATAGATGAAAACACATCAAGGTACAACTCTCTCTAAATACATAAATAAAATGGCGATTGTAATTTGATCTATTGCTTTAGATAATTTTTAGAGTACAGCATATATTGATTTCCATTATGAATATCCAGAAAAAGAACACTCATAAATCGTGATATATAATAACTAAAATAGATCCTACTTCGTATTCTACTATAAACTATCATTTAAACAAGGATTACTTCCAAAGATAGACTGATTTAATTTGAAATAATCTCAGCAGAAGCACTGAGGGTTTGGCATAGACACTAAAATTTAATTTGTTTCAATCCTGTCTGTGCAATCTTAAAGCTCAGCATCAGTAGATGCTAACAGCAGTCCTTCATTATATTATTGGAAATAACATTCTCTACTAAGTATTTCTTTCCATATATGAACATTCATGTGTGAATATTTAAACAAACTGAAAATGAAGCTTAATAATAAATTATATGAACATTCGAATGATATTATATTATGCCTATGAATACAAATTGTGCCTAATAATTCCTTTAATTAAACATCTTTAATATGTTATATTAATATATAATATCTCATCATCAAGAAAAATAAGTCTCTGATATGATCTAGAAAGAAGTATGAACTTGCATGTCTTGTAAAATCTACTGATTATATTTGAAGACAAATTTAAGAACTCTGATAACCAGAACATGTTGTATTGAAAAAGAAGCCATCTGACAAATCACTGGAACATAAATAAACAAGTACTAAACACTTGTTTGGAGGAGGCAGCACTCAGTTATAAGTTTCTGACAATAGGGAGGCTTACCAGACTGTGCATTACAAGAGTACCTGATGCCACAGTCCCTATTGAGTTGTGTTCCTGGCACCGTACCTTAATAATCATACCTAGGAACCCTGCATATTCTCTGACATCATTTCTCTAATATGGTGGGGTTTACAAAGAACTTAATGATACCAAAGGGCTTAAGCCAGCTCCAATTTGCATATTCTTCCTAAGCAACTCCATTGGGAGGGTTTCCAGAAATCAGAAATCTGGTATTATAACATAAAGAGTAATATATGTATTTTTCCCTCGGGAGGCCTAGTAGCATTCTTTTCTCAGACTCTGTCAGCTTTCAAAAGGAAATACTGTTTATCAGAATAAAATCAGAATATAAAATAAATGGCACAATGAAATCATTGAGACGCCGACTCAGGAAATCACAATATAGGGCATCCTGGATGGAAAATCTTTAGTCACTGGAGCCCTGCTACTCCTTTGTCCAAAGTATAGAATAGAGCTCTCCAGGCTAGACATTAGCTACAGTATATGATAGAATATGGGGATAATATACTCAACTTATTAAAGTTGATAGTATATACATATACATATATATGTATTATACATACACATGCATATATAATTTTAAGGTAATGCTACAGAGTATATTAGATTTATAATGCATTATAACTGTACATGTTGTTTTCAACAGTGTATGCATGTGTATTACAGGAACATCAAATTATTACAGAAATTATTTTATCATTTATGTTGGCATAAGGTAAAATTATCTCAAAATTCATATATATATAAATAATAGTATAGATATGTAACTACATAACTATAATTATATATCGTTAGTTAAGGCCCAACCCAATATTCCACAAATATATCTATATATCTTGCCAAGGGATTTAAATGTAATAAATAAAATGATAAAGACTAAAATATGGAGAAAATCTCTCAAGGCAAAATCTCATACTTAAATTTCTGTTCAGGAAATCAAGAAACCAATCAGCAAGTGAATAAATAACCAAAATACTCAAAAATAATACCAACAACCATGAAAGTGACAAGACCATATACAAAATACCAGGAAAACATTTAGAGAAAAAAATATAAACTATATTAAGAAAAACAAGGTTAAGTTATGTAATATAACTCAAAAAAATAGACAAAGTATAATGATTATTTTGTTAATGAAGAAAATGGTCTATAAAAATACAAATATTCAATACTACTGGTATTTTAAAAATACAAGGTAAAAAAATATTTATATATATACATATATGCTGTGTCTACCTGATTTTCTTTTAAATGTCAATAATTAGGGCGCTTGGATGGCTCAGTTGGTTAAGCAACTGCCTTCGGCTCAGATCATGATCCTGGAGTCCCTGGATCAAATCCCCCATCAGGCTCCCTGCTCGGCAGGGAGTCCGCTTCACCCTCTGACCCTCCCCCCTCTCATGTTCTCTCTCTCTCTCATTCTCTCTCTCTCAAATAAATAAATAAAATCTTTAAAAAAATAAAATAAAAAATAAATTTCAATAATTAGTACTGGTGATGCTATAAAGGAAGAGACATTCTTTTATGTTATTTGTGAGCATGTAAATTGATGTATATCTTGAGAGAAGTTTGACTATATCCATCAGAGGTCTACAAAATATTGTTACAACTTGACTTAGCATTTCTATTTTTAGAAAGGTTCCAAATCAGAAAAAGTATTAAGATAAATGTGAATGAGTGTTTTAAAATAAAAAGAAATTTAGAAAAACATACTCAGAAATATGGAATATGTTTAATGTATTTTGAAATCACTCATGAGACCATTAAACAATTTTAAAGATAATGTAGGTATATATTTAAAATTGAAAGATATTATGTTAAGTAATGGAGTAGATGTATAATTGATTGAAAAAAGTCCAGTGAATACAAATATTAATTTTCAATTTTATAAATATTTAAGTGTGTGTGTGTGTGTGTGTGTGTGTGTGTGTGTGGTTTTCTACACAGAGGCCTAGGAAATAGAATTGCAGATCAAACTTTCCTCATTACCTTCTTGAGGGAAGATTTAAAGCAATGAGTACAGTCTTTCTTTTTATATTTGCTTTAGTATTTTCTGAAAGGAAAACTAACAATTCTTTAATTAGATAAAAGTTAAAAAATGAGATCAGTTCAGAAATCAATTTGTCATAATTCACTACCATGATCCTGTTAACAACTAGTTTTTGGTTACAGTAAAGGATGGTATTCACAAAATGTTATAGTAATTTGATTTAGTTATTTTTAATCTAAGTTACTTTATATTTAATTATTTATTTATAAAGGCTTATCAAAATGTTCTTTTACAGAGAATTTAAAGAGAGAAAATTATTTTACCATTGTTTCTAGAAGAACATGTGAATGAGTATCTGTATATTTATTCTCTCCTGCTGTGGAGTGAAATACCACAAATGTAGCAGCTTTCAACAATGCACGTTCATCACCTCAGTTTCTGTGGATTAGCAGTGTGAGCATGGCTTAACTGGGTCTTCTGTTTAGGAGCTCACCGGGTTTCAACCATGATGTTGGCCAGGACTATGATATCATCTGAGTCTTGGGATACACTTTTTTTTTTTTTTAAGATTTTATTTATTTATTTGTCAGAGAAAGAGAGAGAGAAAGCACAAGCAGGGGGAGCAGCATGCAGAGGGAGAGGAAGAAACATACTCCCCGCCGAGCAGAGAGTCAAATGCAGGACTCCATCTGGGACTCCAGGATCATGACCTGAGCTGAAGGCAGATGCTTAACTGACTGAGCCACCCAGGCGCCCCTTGGGATCCACTTCTAAAAACCCACTGGCTGTTGGCAGAGTTCTGTTCTGTGAAGTAGTAGGACTGAGACCTCAGTCCCTGGAGATAGCCTGACAGTCACTGTCAGGTGACCTTCATCATAACACCATAGCAGTTTGCTTCTTCAAGACCAATGGGAGTGTGTCTCTGCTGCTTCCTACTTTTGATCCCAAGAATTTTTTTAACTGTTTAGGTCAGACCTACCCAAGCTAATATCCCTTTTGGTTACCTTAAAGCCAGTAACTAGGGATTTTAATTTTATCTGTAAAAGCCCTTCATTCTTACCATAGAACATTACCTAACCAAGAGAGTACCACATAATATTGTGTTGAAGCAAGTTATGGGTACTGCCTACACTCCAGAAGAAGAACCCAATACAAAAGTATGACTCAATGGGGATCATCTCAGGGTATGTCATAAAATATACACGGTAATTAATAGAGATTCATAAAATTCTCAGTGAGTATCCATGCTGTCCACATCTGCTGAAGTTGACTAGTCAGTATAATTTATCCACTAGTTTCTGTAAGATTTCTATAAAAGCTCTCTGATATTTTAATAGAATCACAATATTTATGGAGTGTTCTTGATGTAAAATTTTAAACAGCTTTAAAAAGTCTCATAACAACTTCATGAGTTATCTGTTTTTTATTCATTCATACAAATGACTTAACTGACCACAGTGCCAAAAATTAAATGCTTCATTTAGCTATACGAGAAATATTTGAGGAAACTGACACTGAACTCCAATATGTTTTGATGAAGCATTGCCATTATGATTCAAGATAATTATTTATGCCAAAAGAATATGTCACACTGCATTGGAACATCAATTATTTTTTATTTATAAATAATAAGCTCTGTGAAATGTTACTTTACCACCACATCTAAGTTCCAGCTGATATACATTACTGAGAATCATGAAAGTTGGTTTTAGAAAGCTTCATATTGAGGAATTTAACTCTGAGAAAATTGTTTTAAAAGTTAACAGGATCCTTTTAGCTTAAAAGTTCACCTAAGGCAGAGATGCTTGTTTTCTAAAAACTATCCACTTTCAGAATTTCAGGAGTAATTTATTTAAAATATATTAAATTATGAATTGCGCAGTTTGTAACTAATAACACTCCTCAACAATTTGGTTTTGCATTATAAAGTATTTAATTTGTGTCAAATACACTACAATGTACTAGAAATTCAGAAATGAGGACTTTGGCTTCTAATAATGTGGATCAAGTTCTTTGTTAGAACCAACTTTTGCAAGGAAAACAATAAAACTGCGGGTAAATAGTCTTAATGACCTAAATACATAGAAGAGCTAATGGGGAACCTGCCAGGACAAATTGTCAGGAAAGTCCTAAAGGAAGAGTAGTGGGCAAAGTATTTGAACATAAAAGTATTTTTGTCCTGTTAGTCCTGATAATTCAGTAAATGTAGGTTTTGGTTCAGAAGTCTCATGGAGTGAGTAGAAAGAGAGAGATAACTTAAATCTAAGGTGGAAATTTTATATGAACTCCTTGCCATATTAAGCTGGGAACTCGAAGGGCTACACTGTCCAAGTAATGGTGAGATACATGTAATTCGCTTTCATAATCCCTGATCTCTACAAATCTCAAAGGACTTTTGGGATTTTTTTTTTTTACCTAAAACTGAGTTAAACAGGAGAAAAAAAACCCAAAATGATAAAATAATAGTAATACCAACTAAAAACATTTATTCAGAATAGCCAACACAATACTGAAGAAGAACAAAGTTGGAAGATTGACACTACTTGACTTCAGTACTTACTATGAAGCTACAGGTATTATGACACTGTGGTATTGGTAAAGAATAGACAAATAAATAAATGGGATAGAGTAGAAAGCCCAGAAATAGACCCACACAAGCATAGTCAACTAATCTTAGACAAAGGAAAAAAGCAATACAATGGAGCATTTTTCCAATTAATGGTTTTGGAGCAACTGGACATCCACGTGCAAAAAAAAAAAAAAAAAAGAATCAAGACACAGACCTTATACTCTTCACAAAAATTAACTCAAAATGGGTTACAGACCTAAATGCAAAATGCAAAACTATAAAACTTCTGGAAGACAACATCAGAAAAAATCTTAATTGGGGATGGGAATGACTTTTTAAGATCTAACACCCAATACAGAACGATAAAACAAATAATTAGTAAGCTGGACTTCATTAAAACTAAAAACTTCTGCTCTTTGAAAGACAGTGTCAAGAGGATGAGAAGACAAGAGACAGACTGAGAGAAAGTATTTGCAAAGAACAAATCTGATAAAGGACAGTTATCCAAAAAATACAAAGAACTCTTTTAAACTCAACAATTATAAAACAAGCAACCCAATTTAAGGATGGGCCAAAGACCTGAACAGACACCTCACCAAAGAAGATACAGAGATGACAAATAAGCATATAAAAAGATGCTCCACATGATCTCTCATCAGAAAAATGGACGTTAAATCAAAGAGGTATCACTGCACACCCATGAGATTGTCCAAAATCTAGAGCAATGACAACACAGTGTCATGGAAGAAATGCATTTATGAAGAAAATAGACTATAATAAATAGCAAATACATCATCTTTAAGAAGCTTTATGAGATACAAACACTCGAAGAAACCTGAACACTCAAGGGAAATGTTTTACATAATAAACACAATGTATTTCCTTCCAAGCTTTCCTTCTGCCTGGGAGACAATCTACATTTCCACACCCATTCCCCCCTCCTTATCTGTATAATGCCAGCCCGTTCCCCCCTCCTTATCTGTATAATGCCAGCCCATCCCCCCCTCCTTATCTGTATAATGCCAGATTATCTTCCAGGCCTTGGATTAAATACACAAAGAATTTACCTGAATCCCCACACTTGGTTGAGTTGCTGCTTTCAACACACTCATTGCAACCTGTAGTGTTTTGTTTTTTTTTTCCCCTAGAAGTTAATCACAATTTTTAGAATGATATATATGTTTGCTTAGTGGTAACAAGGGCCCTCTTTTCTCTACTTTCCAATATATTTTTTTTTCTCACTTCACAAACTCTCTCGAAGTCCGTTTAGGTTTGACTGCCACACAATCCCGCAATAAATCCCATATATTGTAGGTTTTTGTTCTGGCATCATCCCACTTGCAGGTGTGATCTTCTTTTCATTAATCTTTTATCATGAAACCAACTATCCCAAAACTCAGTGGCTTAAAATAACAATTATTTTGTTTGTCTCATGATTTGGGCATCAGAAATTTTAGCTGGACTTGGCTAGATGATCCTTTTGTTCCACGCAGTATTAGCAGAGGTTACTTGATGCTATTCAGCTGGTAGATGGGCTGGTCTAGAGGGTCCTAGCTGACTTTGCTCACGTCTGGTTTTTTGATGGGATTATACTGGAATGCTGATATATGTTGAGACTGTTGACCATAGTGTCTGTTTAGTTTCCACCATGGTGGTCAGGGAAGTTGGACTTCTATTTATCTATCTATCTATCTATCTATCTATCTATCTATCTATCTATCTATTATCTATCTAGCTATCTAGCTATCTATCTATCTATCATCTTTTTGAAAGAGAGAGAGTGTGTGTGGGGGTGAGGGGGGAGGGCCAGAGGGAGAATCTTAAGCAGGCTCCATCTCAAAACCTTGAGATCATGACCTGAGCCAAAATCAAGAGTCAGACAACTGACTGAACCACCCAGGTGACCCAAGGAAGTTGGACTTCTTAAATAGCTTTTGGAACATTAAGAATAGTTGCTCCAGTAAACAAGATGGAAGTCCCATGGTGACATATTACCTAGCATTTGAAGTAAAGCTTCTTTTCTCTTATACTCTATTTGCCAAAGCAGACACAAACTTGCCCAGAGTTAAGGCGGAGGGAATATAGATCTTAGCTGGGGTGGATGGGATATCAAAGAATTTGAAGTTTTGTTTTTTTTTTTTTTAAGATTTTATTTATTTATTTGAGAGAGAGAATGAGAGACAGAGAGCATGAGAGGGAGGAGGGTGAGAAGGAGAAGCAGACTCCCCACTGAGCAGGGAGCCCGATGTGGGACTCGATCCCGGGACTCCAGGATCATGACCTGAGCCGAAGGCAGTCGCTTAACCAACTGAGCCACCCAGGCGCCCAAAGAATTTGAAGTTTTTAAAATTGGCTCTTCTATCAACAGACTAATTGATACATAAACACATAAACTATGCCATGCTCATACAGAGCTGTATTCATACAACAGTGAAAGTAAATGAACTACAACTGAACACATCATCATGGATGAATCTCATAACATAATGTAACAATGTTGAGTGATAAACACAAACCATAGAATATTACATGTCATATGACTCAGTTCATATGAATTTTAAAAGCCAGAAAACAAAAGAATATATTATTTAATTGTATACAGATTGAAATAAAATGTAAGATAGTGGTTACCTCTTGAAGCAAGAGAAGGAATGCAATAGGAAGACTCACAGAGGTGCTTCTAAAGTACTGGGAACTAACTCTTCAGCTAGCTATCAGAAATATTAGTTTTTGTTTTTTTAACTGATTATATACTTTTAGACACAGCCGAATGTATTTTGTGTCAAATATATTAAAAATATAATAGGAATGAAAGCAAGATGAACAAATGAAGGACTCTGAAGAAAACTCTTGAGAAATTTAACCCTAAAATGAATGAGAAAATAAAAAGTAGAGTCTCTAGCAGAGTTAAGATTAAGTGGAGATTTCATGTATTTTAGCTGGGAAACAATAAAGCAAGAGAAAGATCAAGAAGGATCGAAAAGGGAAGATGTAAAAAAAGAGAGATTTCCAAAAGAGGTATTTGTAATGATAAATGGGGATAGGAATTCAAGCACAAGAAGAAGGCCTGGTATTCAATATGGAGGAGAGACATAGCTAACAATATATGTAAAGAAAAGGATGGATTCACCTGCAGGTAGATGTCTAATGACAACGTGAAGGCAATACGGAGCATTGCTTTCTGAAATAGGCATATTAGGCTAACATATTTATTTAAACTTAACCGAGATGCTGTTCATTGATTCACAAATAAAAATATAATTGCTAAAAAACCTAGACATTAACATGCCACCTAGACATTCTGCATTCTTCCTGCAGGAACATCTAGGTGGGAATCTACACATTAGTCAAAACAATACTTGTTGCTCCCTAAAAATTAGAATTCAGGAATCTGATCAGGTAATCTTAATTGCTAATGACATTTGGCTACGATGTCGATATCCATCCAGTTATTTTCATCTTTAATGGTAATTGTGCCCCCCACTAAAAAGAAAAAGAAAGACCTGGATGGTTATGTTAAACTGGAAATTGCTTTATGAATACTGCCAAATTTTCTAAATCTCATTGATATACCTTTCAGGAAAAAAATGGATTTCTAATTCTACCTCAGAAAATAACTATCAGAATTTGATTTAGAATATATCTGTTACCTGTACAGTCTAGTAAAGATTTTAAAATACAGTTATGACTTGAAACAGATAATATTATTCTCAGTATACGTATACTGACAAATTCATAACTCATTCTAAAATACCCTGAGTCAAATATCTAAATACAGAAAGAGCTCATTAATGCAAACTTCTTCTGTCATAATGCCTGTGATTCACCTCTCACTTTGTGAATTTTATACTCCCCATTTTCATCAAATGGAAGTGAACCAGATTAAACAGATTTATCAATCTAAAAGATACCTGGTGGTAGTCAATAGCAATGTTTTTCATTTTCTAGCCTATGTTTAAAACACAAATGGTGTATTACTGGATAAACATATAAAAAGTGCTCCATATTTTGTGTTATGGTCTTAAAAGCTTTTTGAAAATAAATATTAATATTGAGTAAGCATTTCCACACTCTTTTAAGTACAATTTATATTTAGGAACTTCAGGGAATCAATTCATAGAAATGGAAGAGCAGCAAGGAAAGTGGAAAGCTATATAAATTATACACAAATTGTAGAAAGCCACCGAAGAAGTGAAATAGCATTGCCATTCAGATTTAATGCTTTCTTTATCAGGGTATATAAATTGTACCTCTAATGGGTTGACTGAACACTTGACTCACTTTGGCCCATCTACAGGCCATTTCTCTAGAGCTAGGAAAGTTGTTTAAGACTGTTTAAGACTTAAGGTGCATAAAGAACATCTGAAGTCAAAAGATATTCAAAGAAATTGATCAAATACATAGTTTTCCAATCCTATTATTCTAGCTGCTTACAACTAGGTGGTTGTTAAGTGTAAATCAAAACACTTCTAAGCTAAATGTCTACCACTGTAGTCACTCACACAGTATTCCCATCAAATCTCATTTTACTCTTCCTTTGAATGGAATGATTGATTGATTGTTCACAGCCTGCATGACTCTGTGCTGCCCTAGATCCATCTCTACTCTCCACACTCCAAGCTGAGTTTGCATCATTGACTTTCTGCCAGCCATTTGGCTGCCAGGACACAGAGTGACATTTAATGATCTTTCAACATGGCAATATCACATTCATCACTCTTTATCACTAGTGACAGACCTAAATTCAAATACAAACATGAAATGGAGACTGACTTCAACCCAAACTGGGATATACTTGTGAGATGACATCTATCAACACAGATTGACAAGAAACATGAAAGAGAAAATAACGTGTTGCTTGTACAATAACTAAAAATACTAGTTGTAAGACTATCCTGAGAAATCAAGGGTATTTTAATTTCACGAAGCAATCGTTCTTATCAAAAACTTTGAGGTGGAAACTGTATTATCTCAACTGTCATATCAACTAATATCAAATATCTATACAAACTTGGAAAAGACAATTTACTTTTAATGTAATATTCCACTTTGTAAAACAAATACCATAATATCCATGCATGCTCTTCACAGAGTTCTTAAGGGAAAAGGAGCCTCTAAAGTTATAACAATCATATAGAAGTAAAGAAAGATCAGTATAATTATACATTTTTCTAAGCTCCCTTGTCCTCTGACTGGAATTACCCTCCTAGAGGAAGTTAGATTCTACACTGAGGTATTTTCTTTTGTTTTCTTAACCAAATACCTCCCTGACGCTTGCATTGTCCCAATAGCACAACACCAGCCTCTATTTTACTGACATTTAGGAATAATGGAATATCGGTAATGTATGTCAATACTGTTTAAAAAGTAGTTGTTAAAATGTGTACGAAGAAATATATGCAAGGAATTCCTATCTTTGGAGCCCCTCCGCTGTTCTCACTAACATAAACCATAAGTAAAACTTCACTTCCTTTAAGAGATTCTTTGTTAAAAGCAACAACAAAAACCTTTAATTAAAAAAAAATTCTGTTTAATCGCTCCAGTTAAATCAAGAAGAAAAAAATAACCTTCAAAATAAAATGTCGACACTAACTTCATGAAGTCAGAGACTGAGTTTTATTCTGTATACTTCTATATCCACAGAGCCTGATGTTTAATAAATAATTTTAGAATTTAATTGAATAAGACATCATAAAACTATTAATTTCACAATGAGGGACAGTAGGTTCTTATATGCTGCAATATCAAGAAAACCCCTTGCTATTATATTATGAACCCACTGAAGTATTTCTCTAAAGTAAATGATTCTTTGATCTAATCTCCCTTTAGACCTATGGCAATTTCCACATTTTGCCCTATATTTTATAACTAGAGTACCTACTTTAATCTTTTGTTCCACTGTCAAATTCTTTAAGAATAGAGAACTATGCTAAGGTAGGGCCAATTACAGAATTTATCATATTGTAAGTGCTCAGTAAACATTTATTGAGTGAAATTGATGCCTTAAAAGCATTAGCCTCAAGAACCACAGAATGTTCCCGGTGTTATACTTCCTAAAGTGGATGCTGGTAGGGTCCACCGAGTTCCCTCTTACCAGCAGGAGCATCTATCCCTTAGCCTGTTAGTGTTAACTGTTAAAAATTCACAACTGCCTCTTTTTCCAGAGAATTTAGTTCGGCCAAAGGGAGCCAGCTCACTCAGGGAAACATCCCCACTCCACCTGGCATAGACTTTGCATACAAGATTCAGGCTCCTTGCCTCAAGGCAGGATTAACTCTGTGGAGCAATGTCCCAAGTCCATTTCTCATGGAGAGTACTCCCACAATAAATCACTTGAACAGGAACTCCCATCTTACACTCCGTTTCTAGGGAAGCTGATCTAAGGCATGTCGTGCTGTTAAGTGCTCCTAGAAAACAGACTCAAAGGATAAGGTCTTGGATTCACATCACTTGCCAGCTAATTGCAAGGAGTACCTCACCCTAGGTGGTAGTAGAGCAACGCACATCTCTGGCAACCATAGCAATGTGATTCCAATGTGTTTGAACTGGGATCTGATACAATTGCCAGTCTGGGGAATTTGAGAAGTATGGGAAGAAATAGCAACTATAGAACTGGATGGTTATTTCTCAGCATGACTGATTCATTTAAGAGTAGAAATAACAACCTTAGATAATCAGATTAGCGATTTTAAGGCAAGTGTGAGAGAGAGACTTCGCAGTATTTAGAAAGATCCTCATCTCTTGAAGTTTAAAAACAGACACAGCCAAGGAACAGGTACAACATTTAAGTCTGAGAGTGGCAAACAATCAGGGAAGGCTCATACATTGAAGTCTCTTTGACAGGGAAGGAGTGGGGCCCTTCAATTTGGTACAAGAATATCTTGGTAGATGCATTCAAGAATGTTGAATCCTCAGTTTCTCCTGTACCATTTGTATCTCCAAATATGCTCCATCCTCCCTTGTAGGAATAGAGAGACCCTCTTGCTGAAAGAAAAGGCAGAACATTCAAATTAGACAACTACTTTACAAGAAAATGTTTTTTTTTCCACCACAGGGTTTGTCCTCTCTCCTCCTCACACCATGATAGAATAATTTGGATCAAACTGTAGCGTAAGTGTACTGGGAATATGTGAAAACAATAAATGGAGAAGGAAGATTATATGTTAAAGGTGCTGATACTGACTAACATGCCTGGTAAGAATGCCTGAGAATGAATCCTGTGGGTGTGAGAAAAAGAAAGGGGGGGGATATAAAGTTGGATAGAAGAGCTTGTAAACATTATACAAGACCCAAACACTGGCAAGGACCCTGTTGACAATTCTATTATGCTTGACTCTTGGAAGCTTAGAAAAAGTGACCAAACTGATGGTTCATAATAGAGTACAGATGCCAGAACTACCATGACAAACTAGTGGGATGGATCAAAAGTCTCAGAGAAATGGGTGTGTTAGAATCAATCCATCATAAGGCACCTTAGGACCGTGCTCTAGGAGAGGTCTCTGAGCAGCCTCCAGTTACCAAGGACATGGTAAACGCAATGGGGAAGACAGATTCTAGAATCAGAGAAAATCTCAGTAGTAGCTGTTTAATTAGTATCAAACAACAAAAATTCAACCAAGTAAATTTAAAGATGAAATTGGCTCTATTTAACAAATCATGAATTGGGCATCATCCCATCTAAGAACAGAAAGAAGCCCTGTCAAGCTGTAGAAACGGAAATGGAAAGTGAACAGGAAAAAAAGAAAATTGTTGGGAAAGAATGCATTGTTTCAGACAAAATCACCTCCCTAAGGGGAAAAGAAGGGGGTCTATTGGGCAGATTATCTCACTAATGCTGACCAGATAATTTAATGCTCACTGATTAAAGATTACATTCCTGGAGGGATGAAACTACAGTTAGGTTAGGTACTAAATCTTGGCTGGCTGATTGTAGATTGTAGTTGAATACAAGTGATTCCATTTTGGGTCTACTGTCTCCCCCAGTAGTAATAGGGACAATAAGACCTCAGAAAAGCAGAGGCCAGCTGGCAACACCTAACCATCAGAAGCAAGGTAAGTGTGATGGTGTTAGCTGGAAATAAGTTTGGAATGTCAATCAGGGATATGACCAGCAGGTATCTATGGAGATGACTTATAGTACTTGGTGTCCCCATGAATTACACTGATGGGCAGCCAAAGTATTTAATACATCATTAAAAGGGATTAAGAGTGGAGGTGCTGAAGCCAATACTTTGCCAATTTCTAGATCTAAGTCAGTCCCACGTGATAGAGAGGTGCGATCCCCTTTGGAAGAATGCATTGTAAAACCAGGAAAAAAAAAAAAAAACAGTAAACAGGTGTTATTTTCACAGTCTTCCAAGAAACCTATGATCATTTCCTGGGGTAACCATATACTGGGGAAGTGGGCTGCCAAGTTCTTTTAAGTGCTGTTAGATATAGGGCAAACATAAGGATCAAATAATAATTGGAGTTTTAACCCAGAACCATTCCAAAATTTGTCCATTGTGTACACAGACCCACCCCATAGTCATTTCTTCAGATTATAATTTAAATGGACATCCTAGGTTTGTTTACAACACTCTCAATAAGATAAGAGCTAACTATAGTAAGAAATTCACGTGGGAGCCTCTGAAACTGCCCCTTGCCCACTATCAAGATAATAAATAAAAAGCCATATTGTATCCCAAGGGAATGACACAAGTAGATGTCACACTCAAAGACTCAAAGGATGCATTTAATTTATAAGTCTGGCCCCACGCAAAACTGGAGCGGTCATTCCAGGTAATAGGGGGCTACTGCAAATTTCACCACGCAGTGGCTAAGGTATTTTTAATACCACCTGTGACTCTTGATATGGCTGTGCCCAATCAAAGTACATTTCGACAGTGAAAGCAAAATAAAGATGTTTAAACATACACGAAATCTAGAAGAACTCATCACCAGCAGATTCACACTCTAGGAAACATAAAAGAAAGTCCTTCAGGCAGACGGATGTTAACTAGACTCATTGTGGCAATCCTTTTGCAATATATCCACATATTGAATGATTATGTTGTACACCCAAAACTAATGTAATATAATATGTCATTTATACCTCAATTTTACAAAAAGGAAAAAAAAAAAACAGAATACTTAAATATCAGTGTAAATAAGTACAATTAGTTCTTTCTATCAAATAAATTATTCAGAATTACTCAAGTACAAAGCTTATGTTTGACCAGAAAAAAAAAAACTAAGGGCTTAATTTGTATATTAAAATGTAAAGACATTGTATTCATTGTTATGGGATATCTATGAAAATGTTTTACCTAGTTGATGATATTATTGCTGTAATTCTTTATGGAAATGTGATGATATTAATAATTTACAGATAAGTTAATATATCATTTGTGAACATTATAAAATGGTATGACTAAATAGTCTCGAGAAATACGCATACATCTTTATTTAACTATTCTTGGAGGACAGATACTAATATTTTCGGAATCATTGTATCATATTGTAGCAAGAACATCTAACTTAACATATGAACCCAATGGTATAGATTTGCTCAAGGTCTCTTGCTGTGGAAAGTGATTGAAAATATTGTCAATTCTCCCACTTGGACAAGACATGTAATTTTAAACCAACCTCCAATATTTTCACAGTTACTGATTCATTATTCATTCATTTAATGTGAGAATCTGACAAATGTTTTTTTCTATACAAATTCATTATTTATTTGAATCAGTCTTCTCATTTAATTCATATACATGTAAAGGAGGGCGCCTGGGTGACTCAGTTGGTTAAGCGACTGCCTTTGGAGCGACTGCCTTCGGCTCAGGTCATGATCCTGGAGTCTCGGGATCGAGTCCCACATCGGGCTCCCTGCACGGCGGGGAGTCTGCTTCGCCCTCTGACCCTCCCCCCTCTCATGTGCTCTCTCTCTCATTCTCGCTCTCTCAAATAAATAAATAAAATCTTAAAAAAAAAGAAAAATATTAATTTCTACATCATCAGAAGCTAAAATATTGAGTAGGAAATAATAAAATCAATACAAAAATATTTTGTACACTATATTTAAAGAATTAAATCAACTGAGCTCAAATACTGAATTCACCACTTACTCCGGGCAAAGGTACAAATTATTTGAAACTCTTTGGTGCTTACCAAGATATGCTTGACTTTTTTGAAGCCTAAGCCATTCTGGCTTTATAAAAAGCTATACAACCTTCCCCCCCACAAACACACAGACCTAGTAATTTTTTTTTTATCTTCCCAACATATAAGGACAATAGATGTAAAAATCAACCTTTACCTATCCAATTGAATTAATTACTTTGCTCTAGTAAGAGTAAAAATTTGTTATAATTTTATTTGCCATAAGCATCATTTGACTCTGTCCTGTCAGTGATGATTACAGTTAATTTAAGAGTGTTTGTCTGTATTCCTTATTTAAAATAAAAAAAATTAAAACATTCTGATATGCCTCTACTTTTGCTTGGTTTGGGGACAGGAAGTGTAGAAAATATACTGAAGTTAAAATAAACAATCCTCTCCATGTGAAGACCAAAGTTTGATTTGGAAAGCAAACAAGTAAGTGCCAGTTTGATCAATTATATGTGATAAGACATTTATACCAAGAGTAATGGAAACTTGAGTGAAAAAACAAATTCTGCTCTAGGGATTCATGTCACAGTTTAGAAAGGAGATACGAATTACTCTGGTCTCCTTTGCACTTATCCCCAGTGCTAGAATAATGTTGTTACATGTTACATGCTCAGTCTGTACAGTGGATGATTCTCTTTGTTTCTAGTCATGTCTTACAGATTTACTGCAATAGCTTTTTCTCTATTGTACTCCTCTTTATTCCAGTCTTCCCCAAACAGCTGTATTATCTTTTCCGAAACTATGTGAGGTTATATCACTCTTCTTAAATATCAATGGCTTCTGATTAAGCCCAGACAAATCCCCAAGCAATTGTTCATGGTCTATGGGACTTTTCAGGAAGGGGAGCTCATGTACCTGCTTCTCCAATCTCATCTCATGTTATTATCGACAATCTTATATCTATTATATTATATTATATTATAGATATATCTATGTTATTATCTATTATCTTATATCTATTATATTATAGATATTATATAACTACAGTATTATCTATAATACCCCATTATGCTCCAGCCATTCTAGACTTTTCTGAGATACTTGAACACATTATCAAGACTAATATTTTCTTTCTTTTTTCCCTGGGCTAATTTTCTTTTTTTTTTTAAGATTTTATTTATTTATTTAATGGACAGAGAGAGAGAGACACAGCGAGAGAGGGAACACAAGCAGGGGGAGGGTCAGAGGGAGAAGCAGGCTTCCTGCGGAGCAGGGAGCCCGATGTGGGGCTCGATCCCAGGACCCCGAGATCATGACCTGAGCTGAAGGCTGTCGCTTAACCAACTGAGCCACCCAGGTGCCCCTCCCTGGGCTAATTTTCTTCCAAACGTTTGTGTGGCTGACTTCCTCTCAACACTTAAGATATTACTCAACTGTCACCTGATCACCTAATTTAAAATGCCTCTTTTGCTGCCTTCAGTCCCTCTCCCTTATCCTACTTTATTAACACTTACAACTAATTTTAAGTAATGTAATGTATTTATTTATATTGTTTATTGTAGGTATTCTTTATGTTTCGTTTTCCAGCATCTCCCCAGCACTTAGAACTATGGCTGGCAATAAATATTTTTGAATGTCTATATCTAATTTTTAAAAGGCTTTATTTATTTATTTCAGAGAAAGAAAAGAGAGAGAGCATTAGTGGGGAGTGAGGGAAGGAGCAGAAGGAGAGGAACAAGCAGACTCCACGCTGAGCATGGAGCCCAACACAGGACTCAACAAGGGGCTCAATCTCATGACCCTGAGATCATGACCTGAACTGAAACAAGTCAGACACTTAAACAACTGAGCCATTCAGATGCCCCTGTATCTATTTGTGAAGTATGAGTGGCCATTGGGAGGAAAAAATAACAATGTATGTACATGAAATACTATGAAAAATGCATATAGATATACTAGTAAAACCAATATATAACACCAACATTGGGAAAGTTGCAGTGACTTAAAAAATAAACAATATTCCAGCTTATCACACTTTTGCACTTGAAAAATTTGGTAGCAATTTTTGGGTGTTGGTGAAAGCCATTGGAAGAGGTAAACAAGAACAAGTTTGTATGTGTATTTAGTAGATGCTGTAGCAAGTTGAGTAATGGCTTCCTACAGATGTCCCTATCTTAATTCCCAGAATCTGTGAACACCTTATTTCATATGGCCAAAGGACCTTTGCAAATATGATTAAATCAAGTGTCTTGAGATGGAGAGATTATCCTGGATTGTTCACATGGTCTCATTACAATTACCAGCGTTCTTATGAGAGGGAAGCAAGAGAACAAATCAGAAAAAGTAGTGTGACAATGGAAAGGGAAAGAAGAGAGAGATTTGAAGGTTTGCTGCTTTGATGGTGGAATATGGGGCCACGGGCTAAGGAATGCAGGCACCGCTAGAAGCTGAAAAGGCAAAGTAACAGATTCTGTCCATGAGAACATAGAATGAAACAGCTCTGAAGGACTTGAATTTCAGATACCCAATATTTTGGACTTATGAGTGTAAGGAATACATTTGCACTGTTTGAAGCCACCGAGTTTGTTGTCATTTGTTATAGCAGCAATAGGAAACTCATACAGATGCTATTTCAGAAGGAAAAGACAAGCTGTGTTATGTTGAAAGACATTAAAAGAGAAAGTAGAGGGGGGGTGAACAGATCGGAAGCTTCTGTAAAAATCCTGGAGAGACAGTTTTATCTAGGATTAGTGCAAGGTTGGTAGTCATAGAAGAAGACTATAAATACAAAAAAAGTTTCTGAAAGTTGACAGAACCTGGTGATTTAGTTGATGTTGGGGAATTGGAGAATTCACTGGAGTAAGAAAATTAAAGACAAAGTTATAGATTTCTGGATTGGGAAAATAAGCAAATGGGAATTCATTTAATATGCAAGGCAAGGAAAGGAGTTAACAGATTGTGATGGATACACTTTTATATATTGTTTGAGATTTTTCTGGATATTCAAGAAAAACAGGTTTAGTAAGATGGAAATAATGGTCCTAATTTCAAGAACTTAAAACATAGTTAGAGAGCAAGTAATATTTGCAAAGAAGTTTCAGCCTTTGGAATGGATCAAATTGCCCAGGAAGGAAAAGTAAAATGAGAAAAGAAGGTAAAGAGAAAAAAAAAAAAAAAAGAAGAAGTTTAATAAAGAGTAGGGACATCAAGCAATGCAATTAAAAGTAATATGGCATAGTATATATGTTATATACATATAATATGTTATACCAGGGAAATTATATTATACTATACCAGGGAATTATCAAACATTGATATACCACTGTATGCATGTTCATTGCAAGAAATGGCTAATGTGAGACAGAAAGAAAAAATGGCAGAATGAGGCTGGGATATCTTGTAGGACTGAAGGAAGATTTAAACACTCAAAGGTTACCAAGAAAAGATAATACAAAAGATGGAGGATACTCCAGGGGTGAGTACTTGAGCTTCTCTAGGACTAATTCTTTCCACTGACTCCATCTCTGAGCCCACCATTCCAAATTTGAAGGTAGGACATCCTTTGCTTTTCTGATTAAGCCTCAGTCATTGGCAGGTGCTGGGTACCCGGTCTTAGGTGTACAGTTTTACAAGTTCTGCCCCTTCCTCTGAGATGGAGTTTGTTTGTTGTTTGTTTTCCTTCCTGTTCCTTTCTTCTGTTCAGTTTTCAGAAGTGATCAGTGTTCTTGTTCTTTTCTCCAAATAACAAGGCTCTTGATCCATAGGACAGACAGGACACATGGAGAAGTTTAGAGTTTTAGCGTGACTCCTGTCCCAACTCTCAGCCAGAACCCGGATGGAAGCCTCCTCAGATTCCTCTCCAGTCCTCCCTGTAAAGTGGTGGTGGGTTTCAGGGAGGCAAAGACTTTAAGAGCAGACAAACCTTCTTATGCCAGAAGCCCCATAGCAGCCACACTTGGTCACTGGCAATTTATTAAAAATATTTCGTTGAGTCTTCTTCCTGGTTTAGATAGCATCCAGCAGCTCTGTCCCAGGTACACACATGCTGAGATCTTTCCCCTGTAGGGACCTATCTCTCCCCACATGCTGATTTGCTTGCCCTGAATTGTTTCAAGAAAAGCTGTTAATTTGCAATTTGCCCATTTTTTCTTTTTTTATTGTTGTGGGGGAGAGAATGAAGCTTGCCCAACTCTCTACATTTCCTAGATGGAATGTGATGTCTTGAGTAACACTTGGATTTCACATGAATCGTTGCAACTTTCTCATTGTTAATTCTTCAAAAAGCAAGGAATGACAGTATAGAAATATAGTATAATTTAAGATTTGAAACCTTTTTCCAATGGTTTAATGCCTCATTTTCAGACATTATTCAATAAATGTGCATCGAGTGTTTATTGTAGATGTCATGTGTAGTCTACCCAGTGGGAATAGCCTCCTTTAGAAAGCAGTTTGTAAGGTATACTGATATATTTTCTATCCACTGAGCAGAATAATTTTGGCAGCAATTGTAATATGTGAAATTTCCAAATATCATTTCTATTTATACATACATAGTTATATGTGGCTGCATTCCAACATATATTTAATAGCTGAAGGAGTTATTGAACTTAAGACAAAAAGAATAAAAAGAAACAAAAAGAAAGAAAAATTATTGACAGTGCCTAAATCTACTCTCTATAATGAGAACAGAATGTCATTTTTCTAAAAGTTACCAAATAGAAAAAGAGAGAGAGACAGATGGGCAGAATCCTATAATTAATGAGCATCACGACTCTGTGTAAATGTCTCTTTCCTCCTCACTAGGGACGGAGAAGGACACTTCAGCATGTGGCTAGGTGACACATTCCTGTCCGGGTTCTAAAACTCTCTTCTGGATTGCTGGTTCTCTTTTGCAACTCCATGTGATTCTGCCTAGGGGTGGCTTCTCTCCATCGCGCTCAGAGAATTCTCAGCTGCTCCTTCTGCTTGTTACGGAGCATTCTCAGCTGACTACCACGCCCACAGTATCTGTGCTTCTAAGAGTCCTTGTTTTGACGCCGACCCTCCAATAACTGTTGGCTAGGCTGGAACCCAGGAATGGTTTCCTTCTTGTTTCTGAGCCATGAGTAAACCAGGACCACGCCTGTTAGAGGGGAATTTTCTTCTTTTAAATTTATTTCAATTTTGTGATTTTGTCAGGAAGAGAACTCTTTTCTTTGTAAGTAAAATCTCAAAAATAAGCTTCCCATAGCACAGAAGCCCGGGAATTTCTAACAAGGCTTCTTTCCTTCAACTGAGTATCTTCTGCTGAAGTACACTGCAACTGTACCAGTTATTAGCTAGTTCATGCCCACTATGTGTGAACTGCCTGTTCATACTGGATAAACATTAATATTCAAATGTTGCCTAATTAACATTGTGGTGCGTGACCTTAAGTGTATGTGGCATTTTAAGAATTATTTTATATTATGCATGAGACATATTCCTTCATCCAGTGTGAAGTAAACATTAAAGAAAAAAACAGAAGTCACTTTGTTATTCAGGCATTAATTTTAAATTACATATTTTCATATACCTTCAAGGTTCACTGAGTTACCTTCTAGTAGACACAGTCCTCTGCTGTTAAATGAGAGTTCAGAATTCTGGAATAAGCACCATTAGTACATAATTGCAGAGCTTCATTTTATCAAATTATTAACAGAGTAAACAAGAAAATTCTGTAGAGTTGCACTGGCCAATAGAAATGTAATGCAAGCTACAAATGTATGTATGTATGTAATTTTAAATGTTCCAGTAGCCACATTTTAAATAAGTTTTTAAAAAGATAAAATTCATTTTAACAACATATGTAATCCTAAATATTATCATTTTAATATAAATAAATAATTATTAACAAAATATTTTTCATTATTTTTTCATATTAGGAGTCTTTGAAATCTGACATATAATTTAAGCCTAGAGTTCAATTCTTTCCAGGCTAGTGACATTTTAAGTGGCCAATAATGTGGCCAGGGGCTCCTATATATGACAGTGCAGCTCTTTTCTTTTAGAAAGAAAGAGCTAGTCTTAACCTAATTCAATGCATGTGCTGTGATAAGGAGTATTTATCTAGAGTCTTTTCTTCAGACCATTGCACGGTGGTCTGCATCGCCCTAATATTTACCCATCTAGGCTAAATCATGAACAATAGCTGTTAAAATACAAGTAGTTTCTCAAAGGAGTAATGTACAATGCCACTATCAAGCATTAAACAGGTAAGGCAGATAACTTTATCAAATTAGTTCTCAAATCATGTACTATGGCTCTTAGAGATAGGCTATTTAGACCTATATGCTTGAATATTTCCTTTCTCAGCACCAATCTTAGCATATCGTAAACATTAGTTACTCAAATAAAGATGTGCATTGATTGTTTCATGAACCAAGGAAAGAAATAATGCTGCATATTTGAAATATGTAAAATATGGTATATGATATTATATGATACATTAAATGCTCTGGTAGCTCAAGAGAGAGAGTGTAGGCAGAAATGGACGAGAGAAGACATCTCACAACATAGTTTTAACTGGTATCCTGGTAAGAAAGATGACTAGTAGGAAGTTTTCAGTGGCAGAACTATATAAAGAATTTTTGAGAAGAGTGATATGTTGAATGAATGCATATCTTAATCTGGCTTCCATTTCTTATCTAAAAATGGTTGCACATTTTCCAGTTTACTATAGCCACGTCTTTTTATTCTGACACTTGACCACACTGACCATTGTTATAACAGTTCCTCACTTCTAAGTATCAAATACTCATATTTAGGTTACAGAAAAGCTGTTATATTAAAGACTCAAGAATACGTTATTTACACATGAAAGATGTTTATTTCCATGTTATAACAGTCCAAAGTTGGCATTGTTTCTGGCTAGTGTAGGGTACCCCAAGCCTTCCATATTCTTGCTCACCATGTGGACGGTGTTGCCCTCGTATACATAGTTGAGAAAGGCTACATATACACCCCTACATTTCAGCTTGTGGGAAGTGAAAAAAGAAGTAAAGAATAAGCTCTCGTACATTGAAGAGTACAAGCCCAGTTAAGTGTGTCCAGGAATATAGATTTAAAACATTCACTCACATCCCATTAGCTGGAATCTAATTTACATGGCAACACAGCATCAATAGCTTAGCTAAATCTTTTACTCCCATGGAGAAAGGCAGACATATGGGGACATCTGTAAGCCTCTACCATTCATGTAAATCCACACATATTGCATATGTAAATTTATCTATATATACAAATGTGTATATATGTAATTCTACATACATATGAATAATCAATGTATACTGCACATATACATATATAGTTATATATATATATAACTATATATAAGTGCAATGAATTGCAGATACAAGACTATTCACTTTTGTTTCAGTTTTCTGGTTTCAGAATAGATATTATCATACTCTGGTTTTATGGTAATCATAATTTAAGAATTGAGTAGTAAGGGATAGCATTGTATAAATTCTACCCTACTTTTTAAACATTATTTCAAAGAATTTCTAACATGCAAAAGTAGAAGAATAGTGTATGGAACCCTTATGTCTCATTACCTATATGCAACTATTGTTTCAATCATGGCCAAACTTAATTCATCTCTGTCTGTATTTACTTCTCTCATCACTGAAATGCTGTGAGACAAGTCTCGGAAGTCATGTCATCCATAAAACTGCAGGTATAAATTTGAAAAGAAAATGATGTTTTTGTTATTAATACTACAATGACACATTGTCACAGCTTTGTGTCTTAAATAATTATTTTATCCAAGAAAATGAAGATGAAGTCTCTAGAAAGCAGAATGGTCATTTAAAATTAGCAAATATCATGAAAATTGTTGAAAAGGACCAAAAGCAAAAATTTACTTTGAAGTGACGTAGATATGGATCTCTGACTATTGAAGTTAAATGCATTTAAGAAGGTTAAAGGATTTACAAGTTGAAATGAAATGAAATTTTCCTGAAAAATACTGTGTTTGCTTTGTAATTTGTCCACATAGTATAGGGTAGTATTTCAAATGAGCAGGTATGTGTAGGTATTGAAGGACAAATTCTAAAAATAGAATAAAAATATAGATTACAATTGATAGTATATGCTATTTAGTTTTTTATTACTGTAACACCTTTTAAATATAGAGTTCAGAAAATATAGCATAAATGAATGAAATGAATAAAACTTAAAATAGTCAAAAAGAGACAGATTATAGAGAAGAAATGACAAGTAAGGGAGTTATATTTTAAAAATGTCTGATTTCATTGATTTTTTTTTCAAAAACATATGAAAGCTAATTTTTGGATGCCATATTTAATTCTTCCTAGCTTTTTAGGTACCATGCCTCTTGAAATTATTGCATAAGCATTGTTTTATTGCTGTAAGACTACTACATGAAGGTGGGCTCATAATTTGAAAGAATAAAAGAGGTAAAAAAAATACAATATATAGCACTGTCTAATAGTATCAATTTTCTCTCACAAATTTAACCCCCAAAATATATATCTTTCTTTTACTATATGAAATTTAGTTAGACTTTGCAGGAGATAAAAGACCAGAAAGATCAATTTTCTGATTCAAACATCCTTTACAATCTTATACAATCAGGAAAACACCTACATATATTTCAATATCTGTATCCTATAATATAAGCTTTGCTTTATACTAACTACTTGTAAAGCAAGGTTTTTCCTTCCTATAATTAGAGAGGTAAGCTTCTATAAACTAAGCTAGAAATAATAAATTATAGTCATTATAAGTCTTTCCAAATTTATGTTCTGTTTTTACATGCTCACTTTAATTCTGCTTCATATATAGTTAAGTTCTAGCTATGAAGCAAAAGACATTAGAATGGAAATATTTTCAAAAGTCAAAAGGGCTGAAAACACTTTTTTACTAAGTCAATAAGATGCTAAGGGGATCAAATATAATCCATTTTAAAACACAGTAAATTCTTCCTGAAATTTAGGTTTAGTTTTAATTCCAATGATATTTAAACAAGTATATTCAATAAAATCATTAACTAGAAAGAGTAGATTGTGGTTTTATTAGAATATGAGAAGCCTGTGAAAATTAGTTTAAGTGTATATAGCTAAAGATATGTGATGAACCACGGTAAATCTTATCACGTTAAACCTAATTTTCCAAATTAAATATTCACAACTTACTTATTTTTTAAAGATTTTATTTATTTATTTATTTGAGAGAAAGTGAGCTCAAGCTGGCTGAGGGGCAGAGGGACAGGTAGACTCCCTGCTGAGCAGCAAGCCCCATGCAGGGCTTGATCCCAAGATCCTGAGATCTTGACCTCAGTCGAAGTCAGACGCTTAACCAACTGAGCCACCCAGGTGCCCCTCAAATATTCACAACTTAAATTTCAAACTTTTGGGCGCCTGGGTGGCTCAGTCGGTTGAGCCACTGCCTTCGGCTCGGGTCATGGTCCTGGAGTCCCGGGATCGAGTCCCGCATCGGGCTCCCTGCTCGGCGGGGAGTCTGCTTCTCCCTCTGACCCTCTTCCCTCTCGTGCTCTCTCTCTCTCATTCTCTCTAATAAATAAATAAAATCTTTAAAAAAAAATTTCAAACTTTTTCTTCATATTTTATAGCAAGTCCATCTCCAACAGAAATCAGAACAAAGATAAAAGAAGAATGTGTAGGGATTTTTTTAATATTTATTTGTGCTCTTGTTTACATTACCCCAATAATTATATGTTCTACCAGAATATGTTTTATGATGGATCTGGGAAAACCATGCCAGTTTATTGATTTGAAGATTTTATTGCCCGCATAAGGACATGTGTTTTCCTATACAATGCTGGAATAAGGCAAACCCAGAAATTTCTCCATAGTGGGAGAAGAACCAATGTGAAAGACATAGAAGCTTTCTGATATTGAGGAGAACTACTAGATTCCACTTTGCACTTTTGCTTTGAAGTAAGGCTTGTACGTTCTAGAACTTGGTATCACATATCCAAGTTTCATGCTTTTTAATTTCTTCTCCAATTTTGTCATCAATTCTCATGGTCACCTATATTATACATTTCTACCATATGCATGTATTTTGAAAACAGTGTCGATTGATAGAGTGTTCTGATTATTTTCCTTATATCATTGTCATAATGTCTGTCTTGGATCATAAGAAATTCTCTGGTAAGAATAAATGCATATAAATTGGTCTTTATGGAACAATTTAAATATCATAAAGGTTTTTTTTGCTTTTTGAAGATGATGCCACATAAGTAAATGGTAAAATAGAACAAGTTGACATACAAAATATTGTGGAGTTGGTAAAGATATGCCTCTGTATTTATGTAGGTCGAATACAAATGTGTGTTGAATCATAGAAGTGATAATTTGCAAGATTACTTTCATGCTTTACTTAAAAATATTGCTAATTTTTTGTTTTTATTTGATTTGGATCTAGAAATACATTAAGACCTTTTGTCTTTATTTTTCATTAAATTTTCTTTTAATGTGAGTTCAGGTCATTACGTCAAAATCAATGCAAAGACCAAATAATATTGTGTCTAAATGAATTCTCATGTCTTGCATTTCAATCCCTCCATAGGCAAGGATAATTTATATTTTTTATTTCTATTCATTTTATATTTTAATATTTTCCTTTCAAAAATTACAAATTTATATTTACATATGGGAAAATTTTAACACAGATTTGTGATTAACATTTTGGGATTCTGATGAAAGCATACACTCTCTCTCTGCCAATGGAGGATGTTAGGGGGCGGGGATAAAAAATGTGATAGAGAACATTTTTCAAAAAGATCATCTTTGTTTTTTTAACAGAAAATCAGTCACTGTTAATTTAGAAATCATCTGTTTTCTGAAGAGACCTAAATGCCATTGACCAGCTGGGCAAACCAAGTAATACTCCTTATGGCAGGATGTTCAAGGTGGATAACAAACAGGTTTGGATGAGGAGGAATAGGCAAGTCACAGAGCATGAAGTGACAGAACAACTGAACTGAAGCAACCATCAGACTCTGAAGGGTTTTAGTTCCTGCACGTCTTCATGAAGGTCTTAATTCAAGAAAAAACATAATGCAATTTACCTCTCTGATAATTAAAATCTAACATGCCTTTGATTTTAGAAATCCATTAGATATATTTTTGGGTTTTTTTTAGTTTGCTTGTGTGATGGGTATATGGATTATTTTTGTTTAGATTCCCCTTCATATCACTTAAACTTGAAGGGTTTTAAGGCTTCTTCTGTATTTAGATAGTCTATTCTTGAGAAATAACTAAGGTGCATAGAATCTTTAACTTAGAGATAAATAGGTCATTCAGAGACAGCTTCATTACACTGCCTCCCAAAGCTATGAAATGATAGAAGCTCAATAAAAAACAATTCAGAGAAAATTTCTGCTCTTACATATTACCTTTATATTTCTTTTTCCAATATTACTTTTTTGTTATTTAAATTTTTATTGTTATGTTAATCACCATACATTACATCATTGGTTTTTGATGTAGTGTTCCATGATTCATTGTTTGTGCATAACACCCAGTGCTCCACGCAGAACATGCCCTCTTTAATGCCCATAACCAGGCTAACCCATCCTTCCACACCGCTCCCCTCTAGAACTCTCAGTTTGTTTTTCAGAGTCCATCATCTCTCATGGTTCATCTCCCCCTCCGATTTACTCCCCATCATTCTCCCCTCCTGCTATCTTCTTCTTCTTTTTATTTTTAACATATATTTCATTATTTGTTTCAGAAGTACAGCTCTGTGATTCAACAGTCTTGCACAATTCACAGTGCTCACCATAGCACATACCCTCCCCAATGTCTATCACCCAGCCACCCCATCCCTCCCATTCTCTCACCACTCCAGCAACCCTCAGTTTGTTTCCTGAGATTAAGAATTCCTCATATCAGTGAGGTCATATGATACATGTCCTTCTCTGATTGACTTATTTCGCTCAGCATAACACCCTCCAGTTCCATCCACGTTGTTGCAAAAGGCAAGATATCATTCCTTTTGATGGCTGCATAATATTCCATTGTGTATATATACCACCTCTTTATACATTAATCTGTCAATGCACATCTTGGCTCTTTCCACAGTTGGGCTATTGTGGACATTGCTGCTATAAACATTGGGGTGCATGTACCCATTTGGAACCCTACATTTGTATCTTTGTGGTAAATACCCAGTAGTGCAATTGCTGGATTGTATGGTAGCCCTGTTTTCAACTGTTTGAGGAACCTCCATACTGTTTTCCAGAGTGGTTGCACCAGCTTGCATTCCCACCAAAAGTGTAGGAAGGTTCCCCTTTCTCCGCATCCCCGCCAACATCTGTCGTTTCCTGACTTGTTAATTTTAGCCATTCTGACTGGTGTGAGGTGGTATCTCACTGAGGTTTTGATTTGGATTTCCCTGATGCCAAGCGATGTCGAGCACTTTTTCATGTGCCTGTTGGCCATTTGGATGTCTTTGGAAAAATGTCTGTTCATGTCTTCTGCCCATTTCTTGATTGGATTATTTGTTCTTTGGGTGTTGAGTTTGATAAGTTCTTTATAGATTTCAGACACCAGCCCTTTATCTGATATGTCATTTGCAAATATTTTCTCCCATTCTTTCGGTTGTCTTTTGGTTTTGTTGACTGTTTCTTTTGCTGTGCAAAAGCTTTTATCTTGATGAAATCCTAATAGTTCATTTTTGCCCTTGCTTCCCTTGCCTTTGGCGATGTTTCTAGGAAGAAGTTGCTGCAGCTGAGGTCGAAGAGGTTGCTACCTGTGTTCTCCTTTAGGATTTTGATGGACTCCTGTCTCACGTTTAGGTCTTTCAACCATTTGGAGTCTATTTTTGTGTGTGGTGTAAGGAAATGGTCCAGTTTCATTCTTCTGCATGTGGCTGTCCAATTTTCCCAACACCATTTGTTGAAGAGACTGTTTTTTTTCCATTGGACATTCTTTCCTGCTTTGTCAAGATTAGTTGACCATAGAGTTGAGGGGCCATTTCTGGGCTCTCGATTCTGTTCCATTGATCTATGTGTCTGTTTTTGTGCCAGAACCATACTGTCTTGATGATGACAGCTTTGTAATAGAGATGGAAGTCCGCAATTGTGATGCCGCCAGCTTTGCTTTTCTTTTTCAACATTCCTCTGGCTATTCGGGGTCTCTTCTGGTTCCATACAAGTTATTTGTTCCATTTCTTTGAAAAAAGTGGATGGTATTTTGAAGGGGATTGCATTAAATGTGTAGACTGCTCTAGGTAGCATTGACATCTTCACAATGTTGTTCTTCCAATTCATGAGCATGTAACGTTTTTCCATTTCTTTGGGTCTTCCTCAATTCCTTTCATGAGTATTTTATACTTTTCTGAGCACAGATTCTTTGCCTCTTTGGTTAGATTTATTCCTAGGTATCTTATGGTTTTGGGTGCAATTGTAAATGGGATCTACTCCTTAATTTGTCTCTCTTCTGTCTTGTTGTTGGTGTATAGGAATGACTGATTTCTGTGCATTGATTTTATATCCTGCCACTTTAATGAATTCTAGTATGAGTTCTAGCAGTTTTGAGGTGGAGTCTTTTGGGTTTTCCACATAAAGTATCATATCATCTGCAAAGAGTGAGAGTTTGACTTCCTCTTTGCCAATTTGGATGCCGTGGATTTCTTTTTGTCGTCTGATTGCTGTGGCTAGGACTTCTAATACTATGTTGAATAGCAGTGGTTATAGTGGACATCCCTGTCGCTTTCCTGACCTTAAGGGGAAAGCTCTCAGTTTTTCCCAATTGAGAATGATATTCGCTGTAGGTTTTTTATAGATGGCTTTTATGATATTGAATTATGTACGCTCTATCACTATACTCTGAAGAGTTTTGATTGAGAAAGGACGCTGTACTTTCTCAAATGCTTTTTCTGCATCTATTGAGAGGATCATATGATTCTTGTTCTTTCTTTTCTTAATATATTGTATCACGTTGATTCATTTGCAGATGTTGAACCAACCTTGCAGCCCAGGGATAAGTCCCACTTGGTCATGGTGAATAATCCTTTTAATGTACTGTTGGATCCTATTGGCCTGATTTTGGTGAGAATTTTTGCATCCATGTTCATCAGGGATATTGGTCTGTAATTCTCCTTTTCAATGGGGTCTTTGTCTGGTTTTGGGATCAAGGTAATGGTGGCCTCATAAAATGAGTTTGGAAGTGTCCCTTCCATTTCTATGTTTTGGAACAGTTTCAGGAGAATAGGTATTAATTCTTCTTTAAATGTTTGGTAGAATTCCTTGGGAAGTCATCTGGCCCTTGGCTTTTGTTTGTTGGGAGATTTTTGATGACTGCTTCAATTTCCTTAGTGGTTATAGGTCTGTTCAGGTTTTCTATTTCTTCCTGGTTCAATTTTGGTAGTTGATACATCTCTGGGAATGCATCCATTTCTTCCAGGTTATCTAATTTGCTGGCATATAGTTGCTCATAAAATGTTGTTATAATTTCTTTGGTGTTGGTTGTGATCTCTCCTCTTTCATTCATGATTTTGTTGATTTGGGTCCTTTCTCTTTTCTTTTTGGTAAGTCTGGCCAGGGGTTTATCAATCTTGTTAATTCTTTCAAAGAACCAGCTCCTAGGTTTGTTGATCTGTGCTACTGTTCTTTTTGTTTCTATTTCAATGATTTCTGCTCTGATCTTTATTATTTTTCTTCTCCTGCTGGGTTTAGGCTTTATTTGCTGTTTTTTCTCAAATCCTTTAGTTGTAGGGTTAGGTTGTGTATTTGAGACCTTTCTTGTTTCTTGAGAAAGGCTTGTATTGCTATATACTTTCCTCTTAGGACCACCTTTGCTGCATCCCAAAGATTTTGAACGGTTTTCATTTTGATTTATTTCCATGAATTTTTAAAAATTCTTCATTAATTTCCTGGTTGACCCATTCATTCTTTAGTAGGATGCTCTTTAGCCTCCATGTATTTGAGTTCTTTCCGACTTTCCTCTTGTGATTGAGTTCTAGTTTCAAAGCACTGTAGTCAGAAAATATGCAGGGAAAAAACCCAATCTTTTGGTACTGCTTCAGACTTGATTTGTGACCTAGGATGTGATCTATTCTGGAGAATGTTCCACGGGCACTAGAGAAGAATGTGTACTCTGTTGCTTTGGGATGGAATGTTCTGAATATGTCTGTGAAGTCCACTTGGCCCAGTGTGTCATTTAACGTCTTTATTTCCTTGTTGATCTTTTGCTTAGAGGATCTGTCCATTTTAGTGAGGGGGGTGTTAGAGTCCCCCACTATTATTGTACTGTTGTCAATGTATTTCTTTGCTTTTATTATTAATTGCCTTATATAATTGGCTGCTCCCATGTTAGGGGCATAGATATTTACAATTGTTAGATCTTCTTGTTGGATAGACCCTTTAAGTATGATATAGTGTCCTTTCTCATCTCTTATTACAGTCTTTGGTTTAAAATCTAATTTGTCTGATATAAAGATTGCCACCCCAGCTTTCTTTTGGTGTCCATTAGCATGGTAAATGGTTGTCCACCCCCTCACTTTCAATCTGGCTGTGTCTTTGGGTCTAAAATGAGTCTCTTGCAGACAGCATATTGATGGGTCTTGTTTTTTAATCCAATCTGATAGCCTGTGTCTTTTGACTGGGGCATTTAGCCCATTTACGTTCAGGGTAACTATTGAATGGTATGAATTTAGTGCCATTGTATTGCCTGTAAGGTGACTGTTACTGTATATTGTCTGTGTTCCTTTCTGATCTTTGCTGCTTTTAGGCTCTCTTTGCATAGAGGACCCCTTTCAATATTTCTTGGAGGGCTGGTTTCGTGTTTGCAAATTCCTTTAGATTTTGTTTGTCCTGGAAGCTTTTTATCTCTCCTTCTATTTTCAATGACAGCCTAGCTGGATATAGTATTCTTGGCTGCATATTTTTCTCATTTAGTGCTCTGAAGATATCATGCCCATCCTTTCTGACCTGCCAGGTCCCTGTGGATAGGTCTGTTGCCAATCTAATATTTGTACCATTGTAGGTTACATATCTCTTCTCCCGAGCTGCTTTCAAGGTTTTTCCTTTGTCTCTGAGACTAGTAAGTTTTACTATTACATGTTGAGGTTTGACCTATTTTTTTGATTTTGAGAGGGGTTCTGTGTGCCTCCTGTATTTTGATGCCTGTTTCCTTCCCCACATTACAGAAGTTCTCTGCTATAATTTGCTCCAATATACCATCTGCCCCTCTCTTTCTCTCTTCTCCTTCTGGGATCCCAATTATTCTAATGTTGTTTCGTCTTATCGTATCGCTTAGCTCTCGAATTCTGCCCTCGTGATCCAGTAGTTGTTTATCTCTCTTTTTCTCAGGTTCTCTATTTTCCATCATTTGGTCTTCTATTTCACTAATTCTCTCTTCTGCCTCATTTATCCTAGCAGTTAGTGCCTCCATTTTTGATTGCACCTCATTAATAGCCTTTTTGATTTCGACTTGGTTAGGTTTTAGTTCTTTTATTTCTCCAGGAAGGGTTTCTCTAATAACTTCCATGCTTTTATCAAGCCCAGCTAGTATCTTTAAAATCATGATTCTGAGATCTAGGCCCAACATTCTACTAATGTCCATATAGAGAAGGTCCCTGGCAAACGGTACTGTCTTTTTCTTTTTGTTGAGGTGATTTTTTTCATCTTGTCATTTTATCCAGAGGAGAATAGATGAATGAGAGAACAAAATGCTAACAGGTTAACAAGGTCCCCAGAAATTATACTCTAAACAAATCAGAAATGACCTGAAACCGGGGGATAAGAAAGGGAAAGAAAGAAAAAAGAAAGAAAAAAAATGAAAAAGATACAGAAAAAAACAAACAAACAGAACAAAACAAAAATAACAGAATATGAGCAAATATGATCAGGCTGGTGCATAGATCAGTGCCACACACTAGATTTTGGGTGTATTTTGGTCTGTTAGAAGAAAGTGCCTCCTAAAATTTAAAGAAAGACTTATATATGAACAAAATAAGGGTTGATATAATGAAGGGATGGAATATGAGTGTAAAGATGAAAATTGTAAAAAATTTTAAAAAAGGAATTGATAAGAAGGTGTTTGAAAAAAGAATGAAGAGGATTAAAAAAAAGAAAGAAAGAAAAAAAAGGGGGGAGAGAATGTGATCAGGCAGGAGACTAGAACAAAGCCATACACTAGAGATTTAGGGTATATTTTGATCTGTTAGAAGAAACTGTATCTCAAAATTTTAAAGAGAGAACAACTTACATACATATGTCAGAAATAAGGGTAACAACTATGAAGGGATAGAATATGACTCTAAAAATGAAAAATAAAAATATTTTTTTTAAAAAGGGATTGATAAGATATTGGTTGAAAAAGGTAAAAAGAAAAATTAAAAAAAAAGTTAACAAAATTAACTTTGAAAGACTAATGAATCATGGTAAAAAAGCAATGAATTCTAGATGCAGTATTCCCCTAGCGCTGGAGTTCTCCGTTCTCATTGATTGCTAAACTTGGTCTTGGCTTGCTGGCTGTTCGTGCTGATCTTCTAGGGGAGGGGCCTGTTGCCGTGGTTCCCAAATATCTTTGCCGGAGGCGGAATTGCCCCGCCCTTGTCGGTCCGGGCTAAGCAAGCTGCTCGGGTTTGGTCTCAGGAGCTTTTGTTCCCTGCAAGCTCTCGGTACAGCTTTGGAGGATGACAGGGAAAATGGCGGCCTCCCAATCTCCGCACAGGAGGATACGAGAATCGGGGCCCCGCTCCTCAGTGCACCCCCAGAGAACAGCAGTCACTCCCGTCTCCCCGGTCTCCAGCCGCACTCCGTACTCACCCGGCCTGTGACCGAGCGTTTCTATCTCTGGCACCCGACCCCGTGCGGAGTCTCCAAACCCAGCAGATCCCTGTGGTGCGCTCCCACGCCGCTCCTCCCGGGGGAGGAAGGGGAGTCTCCCCGGCTCTGCCGCTTGTTGGGTCCCTGCTGGAGGAGCAGTGGCCCGACTGGGCCGCGGATCACAGTTTATGGCCACCCCGAGCTGAGAGCCCGCGCCTCGGCTCCGTATCTGCAGCCGGCTTCCCCGCTCCAATACCTGGGAGCTCTGCCGCACTCAGGGACCCCCGGTCTTTCTGTGACCCCGAGGGTCCTGAGACCACACTGTCCCGCGAGGGTTCCACCCCACGCTTAGCCACTGGAGCGACGTCCCTCAGCGGAGCCGACTTCTAAAAGGTCCGATTTTGTGCTCTGCGGCTCTAGCACTTGCCAGAAGCGGCCGACGGAGGCCCCCTCCCCCGCTGTCTATCCTCCCGAATATCGCCTCGGATTCACTTCTCCGCACGTCCTACCTTCCAGAAAGTGGTCGCTTTTCTGTTCAGAGAGTTGTTGCTATTCTTTTCTTCGATCTCCTGTTGAGTTCATAGGTGTTCAGAATGGTTTGATCCCTATTCAGCTGAATTCCTGAGACCAGAGGAAATCCAGGTCTCCTACTCCTCTGCCATCTTGCTCTGCCCCCCTTTCCAATATTACTTTTAGTAAACACTTTACTCTGAAGCAAGTAGAAAAACTATAATTTAAATCATTCTATAAGATACTTGCAATATGGCAATGTTAAGGATGCAAGTCAAGGGAAAAACAAATGAAAATTTAATATATTACATTAAAAATGGACACTTTATGACATACATCAACTCTTCAGAGTATATACAAAAATTAAATAAGCAATTTATATTGTGAAATAACTCAAGAAATAAAGCACAGGTTAGCATTCTCCATGGCCTTTCTCAAGGAACACTATTCCCTTTAGATAATCTGTTTAAAATGGTTCGTTCCATTGCCAAACACTTTGGTAAGCCCTGTATACTGTACTTTTAGGGGGTCTGATCTTTCATAAAATCATTTTAAATATAACTAAGGCAATTTTCATTATAGAGACCTGTTAATTTTATCACCCACTGCCTTTACCAAAGTTATTTGTTCACCAGGCTATCTTTTCCTCTTTTAAAATGTATTGCCATCCCATGAAATAAATCTCTTAAGAATAAACTCTAGGATATAATGTCATTTATTAAATTTATATATAAGTCACATGAAAATCTATTTAAATATAAAATATCTTAATTAACTATGGTTATTAATATGTTAATTATTAATAATATAATAATGTATATATTAGGATTCTTTTTTTTATGCTCCTGTTTTAGGCTCATTGTTGTGAAATCTTATCTCCTAAGTATGTTATTTACAATTGTTTTGAATGTTTCCTTCCAGATCTTATGTTGTTTGTACATATAAATGAGTTTTGTGCTTTCAGTTTTCTTGTCTTTTTCTTTCATTTTAGAGGGTTTGTTTTGCAGATATTTAGTGTTCCATAGTGTTCCACATCTATTTTTACTTAAAAGAAGGGCATTAAATATTGTTTGGAAGTCCTGTGTATGTGGACAGGGCTGTGGGCTCTTTTGGCTGTGTTACAAGGCAGTAAAGCAGAGTTTTCAAGAGTCACTCAGTTTTTCCAGAGAAACATTCTTCAGTCCCCTGCCTGAGGAGATAGGACAGGCATAAGATTTCTTGCCAGCCTCATGGGAGCAAACTGAACAAAGAGCTTGAGACATCTCTACTCTTGTATTTAAAGGTTCAATTGATCCCTCTGTGCATAGTCCTGAACATTAACCCTTTTTACTACCGTGTCAGATAGTTATTCCAAAGCCTCTGTTTTTAAGTTTCTCCTGAAATAAACCTTATATTTCATAAGTATGATTTCATGCTGGGTGGAAAGTCAGAGAGTGAGCAAAAACATTTCAGGATTTCATAAAAAGGTTGGAAGAAAGAACTGGGAAGGAGAGCCCAATGGTTCTACCAAAAACTTTTGGTTTCTAGAGCTCCCGGTTGGCTCAGTTGGTTAAGCGACTGCCTTTGGCTCAAGTCATGATCCTGGAGTTCTGGGATCGAGTCCGCTTCAGGCTCCCTGCTCAGCAGGGAGTCTGCTTCTCCCTCTGACCCTGCCCCCCTCATGCTCTCTCTATCTCATTCTTTCTCTCAAATAAATAAATAAAATCTTAAAAAAAAAAAACTTTTGGTTTCTAATCATAAGGGACTTTTAACTGCAGAAAACAAACTGAGGGTTGCTGGAGGGGAGGTGGGTAGGGGAATCGGGTAACTGGGTGATGGACATTAAGGAAGGCACGTCATGTAATGAGCACTGGGTGTTATATGCACCTGATGAATCATTAAATTGTACCCCTGAAACTAATAACACACTATATCTTAACTAACTTGAATTTAAATAAACATCTCAAACAAAACAAAACAAAACAACAAAACAACAACAACAAAAACTTTTGGTTTCTTTTCTATTAGCCCACTCATTTTTTTTTTTTTTCAGTATACTATTTTATCAATTAAAAATGAAAACAGGGGTACCTGGGTGGCTCAGTCGTTAAGCGTCTGCCTTCGGCTCTGGTCATGATCCCAGGGTCCTGGGATGGAGCCCGCATGGGGCTCCCTGCTCAGCAGGAAACGTGCTTCTCCCTCTCCCACTCCCCCTGCTTGTGTTCCCTCTCTCGCTGTCTTTCTCTCTGTCAAATAAATAAATAAAATCTTTAAAAAAATAAAAATAAAAAATAAAAACAATAACAAACCGGCAATTATAAATCCTGATTGAAAAACTCAAAATATCACAAGATCCTAAGTATTTAAAAAAATATTAGCGTCTCAGATTAAAATGATAAATTGAATACTGTTTGGTATGATCTACTTCAATCATCAGGTTTTTAAATAACAAAGTATTAGTTTATTATAGTTATCTCTGTTATCTCATATACTTCATTCCAAATTCTTCATTACAGGACAAGGACATGTCTGGGGCCATATTAGGCACACATGGGTCACCAATGATACCAGACATCAAGGGCAAGCATTCTTTTACTCTTCTATAATCTGAATATTATTTTCTTTCATGCAAAAGAAAAGAATTTTCACATTAAGCTTTTATCATTTTTCCCATTTTGTCCTGCTTTTAACAAAACAACTTTACAGACATAAAAGCTCTCTTTTTCTTGAAAATCTGCTCCAAGAGAAGAGCCGATAGAACATTCATTTTTTGAAATGATCCCATAATTGTTTGAAGTCTCTTTCTCAACTATTCAGTTTGGTATTCCAGCTGTAGAAGGGCACACCCAAGATATTAGTTTTGATGTTTTCCCTCAAATGAAGAAAAATCTTTTCATTCAATCCTTGTTAAAAACCCATACTACTACATAATCCTTGCAATAAAAATAGCTATTCATAAAACCCTTATCTACTCAAAATCACAAATGTTTCAGGACTGCAAATGACTATAGTCTCCCAGTGTTATGGTATCAGTGGGTTATACCATGAATCATTTGACATGTAAGCAACCAAGCTCCTGACAGAATTGGCTGATATTAGAAAACCGCAGTTTATTCCAAAACCATACCATGTAAGTGAAAGTGATACCAATCTCCTCTCACATTATGTCTCTCTCAGCACTTATGTCCAGCATTGTCTCCTTCCCTATAACATCATTCAGGCAACCTGTAGGATGTTTTGATGAAAAATCAAGGACAGTAAGGAAGATCAAAGGTAGACTAACCAGTGAAGATGATTTGTCTCCTTCCCTAAAAATTAGGCAAGAGATACAGACAAAAGGATTGAATGAGTTCAAATGGAACAACTCTAATATACTTATTTTTAAAGGGAGACTAATTCTAAAAAAAATAAGAATACCCAAATATGTAACAAAACTGCAAAACATGAAAATATGTCTTGAAAGAATGATGTGGCCAGCACTTTTCAAATGTAAGGATAGATGTGAAGACTTCTGCAGTTTACAATTACAACATTATCGGGGATGTTGCTATCACAACTGGCTCATAGAACAATTTCCTTAACTGAAACAATAACCACTCTGTCTCAGGTGTACCATGGTACCAGGTTGTCTTCGTTACTGATACTTCCCAATTTTATATCAGTTTCCTCAGTTGCTGTTGGGGTGTTTGAGGTATAACTACCCAGGAAACAAATAAGCAAACCAACAAACAAAAACATGCACATCCAGAATTGAAGTTAAGTTCTTTTTGAAAGTTATTTAGTCTCCTTAAGGATTAGACTAGCGGGCTCCCTGGGTGGCTCAGTTGGTTAAGCGTCTGCCTTCGGCTCAGGTCATGATCCCAGGGTCTTGGGATCAAGTCCCGCATGGGGCTCCCTGTTCAACGGGGAGCCTGCTTCTCCCTCTCCCTCTGCTGCTCCCCCTGCTTGTGCTCTCTCTCTCTGTCAAATAAATAAATAAAATCTTTAAAAAAAAAGGATTAGACTAGCAACCAATTAAAGTTCAGTTACTGAACAACCTGTTTGGATTAATGTTATGAGGCTGTTTTCCGTTTTTGTTTACTTTTCTCCATATGCAAATTAATTTTGGTTGTTCCGTGCGACAAAACATTTTGCAAATGACAGTAAACATTTTGCAAACTGAGTATCATCCACACATCATGTGTTCTTTAACAAGAACAAAATAAGTATGTTCATTCAGTCATAATTACATTCAGTCAATCAGAAACATCACCTGCCATCTTTTTAGGGACAGGCCCACCAGGGAGTCTGAGGAACCTTCAGGCAGGCAGATTGTGGAATGCCAACTTCTTCAGTAAAACTGAGAACGTGACTTACACTTAGGTAACTGTAAGGTTTTCTTATATTACCTCAAGAATCTCATCTTATGCTTTCCAAATGACTTTAAATAAAGTTTAGAAAAATTCCTAAAAAGAAACTAAGTAGGCTCTTGGATTTGGTATCTATTGAAATCAGTTCAAAATTTGATGGGTATTTCATATACTTGGTCCATATAAATATACCTTCACAGTTGTTTCCCTAAACGTCTCAACTTTTTTATTTTATTTATTTATTTGACAGAGAGACACAGCGAGAGCAGGGACACAAGTAGGGGGAGTGGGAGAGGGAGAAGCTGGCTCCCTGCTGAGCAGGGAGTCCGATGCGCGGCTCGATCCCAGGACCCTGGGACCATGACCTGAGCTGAAGGCAGATGCTTAACAACTGAGCCACCCAGGTGCCCCCTAAACGTCTCAACTCTTAAAGAATAACTTGCTGGATAAGAGATAAAGTACTTATTGCTTATTAAGTGAATTAATAAGTAAATAATTTTTTATAAACAGATCCAAATAATTCGTTTGTTTTCTTCTTCAGGTTCAAAGGGTAAGGTCTTAAAGCATAACCCCGCAATTAGATAGAAAATGCGATTAGATTATTTTCCAGAAAAAAAAAAAATAGAGACAACCTAAGAGTGATAATGTGGCAATCTACAGAATTACCTTTCTTCAGATTACCACGGGGCTATTTCAGAGAGGGATATATTGTGAGATTTAACATACAAAAGTTTCTTTCTCTCTATGTCCCTAAATTATACATACCATTCAGTGTCCTGTAATCACTGGGAAGGAATGACTAGGATTTTTAAATCAAATGATTGTTAGAGGGGATTTTTGAGGAATTTGCAAGAAATGTCTTTCTCTAAACTTCTCCCAGATTTAAGCACAAATGACTGGCATAGAATTTAGATGCTGATATGAAAAAAAATTTATGCCAATACAATTGATGGACTGATAGACAAATGAAATGTTTTCTAAAATGGTATATGTTCCCGTATAATTAAATGATTTATGTTATTAGATGCTTTTCTTAAGGCAGTGTGTATAGGTCTCCTCTATTTCCCTTAGGTACACATTTTCAGGGTCAAGACCACTGAAAATATCCTGAAAGAGGGGAAAGAGAGCTTCTAAGTTCACGTAGTTACCAGAGCACCACGTGACTCCACCGGTTCCTCCGTAGAGAGCTGTATAGTGGATTGAATAGTATACTCCTCTAATTCTTATCTACCCAGAACCATACAATGTAACCTTATTTGGAAGAAGGATGCTTGCAGATTCAATCAGTTAAGTTAGAATAAGGTCCTACTGGATTAGAGTAGGGCCATAAATTCACTGATTGATGTTTTTATAGGATGGGAAGATGCACAGACCCACACAAGGAAGAAGACCATGTGATGATGGAGATGGAATGGAGTCACAAGGCTACAAGCTGGGGAATGCCAGGGGTTTCCAGCAACACCAGATGCACGGAGAGAGGCATGGGACAATTTCTTCCTCAGAGACTCCACAAGGAACCAACCCTGTGAACACCTTGATTTCAGACATCTAGCCTCCTGAACTGTGAAAGAATAGATTCCCATTGTTTTAAGCCACCATGTTTATTATATTTGTTATAGCAGCCCTAGGAATCAAATGTAGGAGTCTCGTGAGAACGTTAATGAAGGAGAAGAGCAACAGAAATAATAGGATTGATTTTTGAACATATAAGTGGAATCATTACAGTTCTTATGCCAAAATATTTGCTGTTAAATATCTAAAAGAATGCTGTCAAATATTCTAATATTAATGAAGACAAGAGTATGTCTATAGCAAATATATTCACATATATACCAATATAGGTGATACCATTTCTTAAATTATTGCTTGTTTCTAATTTACATAAGCACAGTAGCCAAAAAAAAAAAATACTCATTGGGTTTCCTTGTATTACTTTATTAAGAACAGGAAGGGTGTGTGGGCCTTGGGGATATTGTGGGTACAAGAACTACTCCTTAGTGAGAGCCTCGCAGATCTCTTTTGTGTATGTTTCTAAATCTGTGCAACAAAACTCTTGGACATTATGAGCTCTAACATATTGTATAACCAACTAATCACATGATTTCCTTACTAAACAAATATTAAAAGTTTATTTCTCTGAGAACTCTTTTATTAGGTATATTGTATATTATATACATTTATGTATGAATATTTCATTATGTGATAATGTAAAAACTTATGCTATATGTCATTCCAATTTTCTAGAAGGAATGAAATACCATTGCCATTGTGAATGTGTACTTCAATGGATCTGACACACGTTTACTATTTCAGATATATTAAAGTCACTCTTCCTTCTTGCACAAGTATCTGTAATTTAATAGTGACCTGCCTTAGTGCTGAGGTGTCTCTAGTATTTAATTACAACAGAATGTTTATGTAAACAATATTATGAAACAATGTATTTTAAATTATGTGTGATTACATAATATAGTAGTTAGGTCCTATGTGCTCATTTGTCAATACCACATAATCGTTTCAGCTCTGTACTTCAGGGGCATTTCTGTTCTTTGTGTTTCAGTTACCAAATCCCTGTAGATTTAGCTGTTATGCCCTCACTAAAGGGCAGTTGGTCAAGGCCTTGCTAAATACTTTCTAATGCATAGTGGTCCTGCAGTCCAGGTTAGCAACTTCAGGGAGGGATAAGAATAAGATTATGTATAATCTCAACTGTTTTTGCAAAGCCTACAAAGAGGGGATTACTTGCATTCTTCTGTTCAGATGAGGGGGTCAAGATACTTGTAATTTTGCTCTTTTGTTGACACAGGGAGCACTGAGAGATAGGCTGATACTGGCATGGTGAACACCAGCAATGAGCAAAGCTCTATTGTGTCACAGATGGCTATGAAAGTTGTCCATCGTGTTGTCAGCAGCACGTACAGTCATCCCCTCCTTAGGGGAGGGAGATACCGTCCACAACCACCAGGATGTCTGAAACCACATATGGTACCAAACCCTATATATGCCCTATTTTTCCTAGACATACATATCCATGATAAAGGTTAATGAGGCCCAGTGAGAGATTGACAAAAATAATAACAAAATAGAGCAATTATAACAATATGCTGCAACAAAAGTTATATGACTGTGGCCTCTCCCAAAATATCTTATTGTACAGTACTCACCCTTCTTCTTGTGATGCTGTGATAAAATGCCTACATGATATGAAATGAGATGAACGGACATAAGCATTGGGATGTAGGGTTTGGCTACTTTGACCTTTTGATGATAATGTCAGAAGGATCATCTGTTTCTGGACCATAGTTGACCTCAGGTAACTGAAACTACAGAAAACCAAACTGCGTTCTGGATAAAAAGGGGATGACTGTATACTAGTGAAATCATCAAAAAAAAAAAAAAAAAAGGCCCGAACAGTACATCACACATTGTATTGCTCTAAAGAGAACTATAAGTAGATCATGAAATCAGTAAATCTTAACAATTTGTTCAATAGATAATTATTAAAAAATATTTTATGATGAAATCTATGTTTGATGGTAAGCAAATATATCTATCTTCTATAACTCTTTACTTTTAAAATAATTTACTCCTTTATTACAGAAATACTCCATATAAGAAAATAATTTAAATAACTAACACTGGTAACATGACACTCCAGTACATCCTAACAGTGCCTCACTATAAAACTTCCACTTATGTATTTATTCAATCATGAGCGTTTAAATCTAAATTTGAAACCATTAAATGAAAAAATATAATACATGAGCAACATTTTGCCGCTTAAATTATCCTTTAGGTGGCTGTTAATATGTAATATATTAAAAATGGCTGAGAAGCGTTTTGCTGTTTACATTTTTTACTTGATTAAAAATGTATTCCTTTTATGACTGTCTCCTTATGCAGGCTTTCTGGATTTTGGTATTTTAAATATCATAAATATGATGTAGGGAAATACATTCAATGCAAAACCTTCAATTATAAAACATAATCATCTTGCCTTGTGTGATTTTATTCTGGGTGTACATATGCAGTTTAAATTTATACATGCATGCACATCACTTGAAATTGTTCTCCATTTTTAAGGAAAGATAATTTTCCAGCCCTTCAAGAAATAAATATGAATGTTCCTTTACCCAACCCCCTGTTGCAAGTTATCAAATCCTAGGAGAATTAAGGACAGCAAATTTTGTATTAGTTTGTAGCTGTGGCATTTTAGAGAAGGCAAATTCAACTTGCAAATTGGAGCCCAGCTGCTGGTTTAAATCAGCTGAAAATGAAATGGGAACGTCTTATTGAAATGTTCATTTGATATAGGTGAATATCTTTCCAAGAGGAATAATGTGAACTCAATTTATAGGGAAGACTAAGACGATAAGTCAGGAGCAGTGTCAAGATCACAAGAACACATCAAAAAGGACAAAATACAGATTATAAAACATTGAAGTATCAAAGAGATTATGCTCTGATAGACTGAGAAGCAATCTAAAAGGTATTTGCTTTTTGTGTTTTCTCATCACTCATGAGTTAAGTGAGGGATGACTGGAGCGGAGATTCATTTATTTACCTATTGCCAATGAAGCCTGACTTTCGTCAAACGATCCTCCCTGCACTCACCTGGGATGCATTCATATCTTTGTGTCTCATGACAACATAATGGCATGTTCTGTTTCAATGATCTCCTATTTGTCAGAATCATCATGTTGCTCAAATTTCAAAGAATCTTATGTTAACATAGGTGCACTCAGGCTTTAGAAGGCACAGTTCAATGGAGGGTCCTGGGTTGTTGACTACAACAGGTCTAAAGGAAGTCACAAGACATCAATTAAAGGTTAACTTAATTGCAAAAAAAAAAAAATCTGATCATGAAATCGTATACTAAATGTGTTCACTTGTCCATTCATGTTTTCATGTATTTAGTGAATCCCTTTGATGTGCAAGGCAAGGTTTTTAACAGGTGGATATTTGGCAGGTAAGAGGTGAGAGTGAATTAGGATGGGCATAAGATATGATCATTTGAAACCAGCCACTTCTTGATTTCTCCAGATTGTTGAGATCACAAAGAATGTGGTCACAGATGCCAGGCTGCCTTTATGGAAGAACAAATTGAACTTTACTGCTAACATTCTGACATCCAATGCAGATCGTTCCCTGGTGTCTCCAGGGAGAACGGGCCCCAGTTACGTGCAGTGGAAAACTATTCATTATGGCACCCTATACTTTTCCTCCTTCCTCTTGTCACTGTCCCTGCACCTTCAACATGGCTCTCTGGGATCAACTTCCCAATAAGTCACCTGCTCCTCTTCTCAGAGTCTCCTTCCCAGGATACCCAAGACGAAGATAAATAGAGCATTCCATCAAGATCATATCTCAGTGTATTAATCCCTTGTCCATCAGTGACATTTATGTTATCCCCACTGTTTGATCACTAAGAACAATGCTGCTAAGAACATTCTCCTGGGTGTCTCCTCAAGTTCTGCATATGCTTATAAAGTTTTGAGGAATACACACTCATTTGTTAGCAGTGGAGGGGCGCTTGTGTGGCTCAGTCAGTTAGGCGTCCCTCTCTTGGTTTCCACTCAGGTCATGATCTCAGGGTCATGAGGTTGAGCCTTGCATCAGGCTCCGCGCTGAGCACAGAGTCTGCTTTTCCCTCTCCCCCTGCTCCTCCCCTGCTCTCTCTCTTATAAATAAATAAAATCTTTTTTAAAAAGCTCAAACTATTGGCAGTGGTTATTTCTCCTAGGTAGGATGAGAGAGCATTGAACTTTCTATGAGAATATCTCTTATTTTAAATTTTTTACAATGTACGTATATTTGTAATTAGGGTTTCATATATGGATATTTATATGCATGTGAATATGTATATAAGTAAATGTATATGAATGAATATTCATATGTATTAAAAAACTAAATACAAAATTGGACGCTCTGTGAATTCCTGAATATATTTCTTTTGTCATACAACTGGCAGCAAAGCGTAGCGTTTAGAGGGTGCACTCTAGGTAAAGATTGCCTAGGTTCAAATCCTATATTGGCCCCCTACTGACTGCATGATCAGAGGCAAAGCACTGAATTTATCAGTGCCTCAGTTTCTCCATACGTAAGGGAGTTCACAAGAGCTCTAGGGTTTGCTATAGGGAATAAATTACATGCACGTAGCACTAGCAATTTTGTCTAGCAGTTAGCATTACATGAATTTGTTATTAATATCTGATTCAATTTAATGAAAACTTAATTGACAGGCATAGAGATAAACAAGATACGGCTTGTTCCTTTGAAGATACATACTATCAACTCGGAAAGATAAGGCACAGACCCAAATTCCTTTAACATACACAAGAACCTATATGATTAATGTAGGGATAGTGAGATAGGGGTTGCAAGAGAATGTGTCATGACAGGTTGACAAATACTTCAGTGACGATATAGAATCTAATTTATCTTTGTAGAGAAAAATATCAATCAGTACCCAATGAAGGGGAATATTTTGAAGATGGAATCGTCTGTGAATAAAACCACTGCTAAGCCATTTATAAATTATTTTAAATATTAACCTTGTCTAAGAAATAAGTCTTATACTTGAAGATTGTCTCCTTCTCGTTGCTCAGTGAAATATCCAAAACTGCTCTTAATTTTTTAATCTCTTACTGAAATGAAGTTATATTTTTCTAAACGAAGTAATAATGAATTATTTAAACATATTTGCATATTTTTTGTGTATCACGCCTCTATCATATAAGATTACTGTTTTCAAGTTAGGAAACACAATGTTATATAAATAAGAGCTAAATGGGAAAAGCAAGAAATTTGCCAATTTCTTGCATAGATATTACAGTCTCTTTTTTTTATTACATTCTAAAATTACAGATTGAAAATCTCCAGAAATAACTGAAACCCTCAAAAGTCTTCCCCTCCAGCACCATTCCAATACTCCAAAGTGTAAGATTATATCATACCATTGGTTGACAAGCTCTATCAAACACCAATATCCCAAATGTGGGATAGTGTCACTGTCCGTCTTTAAGACTTTAGTGTTGAAGCTAATGTTAGTTTATCACTTGTGACCTCAAATAGAAACTAAGTTGGAAGGAAGGTGCTAGAGACTGAATGTTTGTCCCCACTCACAACTCCTGCCGAAACCCAGCCCCCATGGTGGTGGTATTTGGAAATGGAGCCTTTGGGGGGTAATTAGATCAGGAGGACCTCATGCTTATGAATGGGATTAGTGTTCTTATTAAAGAGACCCCAGAGAGCTTCCCCTTCTACTCTGTGAGGACACAGGAAAAGATCTATTAACCACGAAGCCAGATTTCACCAAATACCAAATGTACGGGCACCTTAATGATCCAGCCTCCAGAACTGCGAGAAATAACTTTCTGTTATTTTAAAGCTACCCACTCTATGATATTCTGTTATAGCAGCTCAATCAGACTAAGACAGAATATAAAAACTTATAAAGACTTAGGCACCCAAATACAGTAGGACAACATTAGGTCTGTGGGGAAGGGGCATATCCTGAAAGAAGAGAACTAATTCTATCCACTTCACATTCTTTGTTGTTGTTACCATCATGTCAACAGTGTATTCAGGTATAGATTTAATGCCTTTATTTATACACTCACTTGATACATATGCAATGCCAAGGGCATAGAATAAAGAGGTTGTCCTGATAGAAACAGTAATAATTCTCCCGTACTTGATTGTTTGAATTATTTTGATTAAAAATCTCGAGTGTAGACAGAGACCTACTGATGTATCAAAAAAAATATAAGATTAAGTGTGAAGGTAGTTGTTACCATCCTTCATTGCCCTTTTTAATAAGTAGGGGGAGAGAGAGAGAGCATTAGCAGTGGTTTCTTCTACTCAAATCATGAGCAATGCCTCCCAGAGGCACTGGGAGCACTTAGAAAATAAACATTTATCTAAAATTTCTCCTTATATTATGACTAATATGGTACCACGCACAAGCAAGACTATTTATTTATTTATTTGTTTGTCAGTGCCGTAGAATCAAACACTACCAGGAATTTTCAGACTAGAAATCAATTGTGATTTGCTTTATTTTTCTGTCCACAGGCACATAAATTCTATCAAAAGAATATCAGTATTCATTTTTAATATAGTTTCAGAACAATTAAGGTTTTGCTTACTATTATCATAGTAATATTAAGATGCAGATTTTTGACACATTTCTGCTCAAAAATCTTTGGGCTTTTTTTCTGTCCTGTCTACTCCATCAGCAGTTTTTGAAAAAATGTTAAATTAGTAGCTCAGACCCATCAAAGAAGGCAGGGGATAATCAAAGTAAGATGGAAAACTTTAAAGCAGCTTTTATTCTTTTTTTGGAAAAGTAAATTATTTCTAAAATTTATCTGATACAATTACATATGAGTCTTGTCACACATACCAATTTATCAAGACATCCCAAAGTGCTGGCATAGTTTAGTGAGAAACTGTTGGTCTAAAACTAATACAAGCCTTAAGATTCTTGTCAATATGATCTTACCTTTGTTTTTCAAAGTTCTGTAACTATTTTCAGACAATTTACATCTTTGCCAAAATATGCCACCTGCCATTTTCTAAACATTGTATGTGTTTCCACTTTCATGCCTTTGCTCACACTGTTTTCCAGGTTTTCATCACCAACACAACCTGTTGATGAGATAAGGCTGAGTTTATTAATTTCCACAACAAAGGATTGTCTCAGATTGGAGAAGAGAAGACAGAGTTATTGAGATTTGTGGGGTTTTTTTTAATTTTATTTTTAAGATTTTATTTATTTATTTGACAAAGAGAGAGCACAAGCAGGGGGAGTGGCAGGCAGAGGGAGAGGGAGAAGCAGGCCCCCTGCGGAGCAGGGAGCCCAACGTGGGGCTCGATCCCAGGACCCTGGGATCATGACCTGAGCCAAAGGCAGACGCTTAATGACCGAGCCACCCAGGCTCCCGGAGAGTTATTGAGATTTGGATGTGTGGTTTAAAGTGTCTCTTTCAAGGTACCTGGGTGGCTCAGTTGGTTAAGCAGCTGACTCTTGATGTTGGCTCAGGTTGTGATCTCAGGGTCTTGGGATCCAGCCCTGAGTTGGGCTCTGCGCTCAGCAGTGAGTCTGCTTCAGATTCTTGCTCCCACCCCTCTCCCCCTCTGCCTCACACCTGGTTCGCTCTCTCTCTAATCTCTCTCTAAAATAAATAAATAAACAAACAAACAAATAAATCTTTAAAAATTTAAAAATAAAGTGCATCTTTCATTGCTGGAACCCGATTAAGACTGGATAAGAATCATGGCACCACAGCCCAGGATTTCTGAAAATGCTAAGCTTAGAATTTTGGCCAAGGATTCAAGTAATTTTAGAGTACAAATTGTCTGTCAGTATTTTCCACTGAAGAGTTGTTGGGGCTGGCAGAAAGTTCCAGTAACAAACAATCAAACCAGTTGCTTGGACAGGACAGTTCTGGAAGTGTGAGTAAACGTGAATGAAGACAGAAATAACACAGTCATGTTGAAATAGACTGTAAGGGTTGGTTAGATCGTCATCACCTGGGCAAGGTGTGGGGTAGATGGCTCTGGCTCTCAGGGAGTTTTAAGATATAAAAGGCTAAATTCTACCCTCAGATGTTTATCAACTCATAAAGTTACTAGGAGCTGTTTACATGTGGCCAAGAGAAGTAAGTTTAAAAGTAAAACAAGGGGCGCCTGGGTGGCTCAGATGGTTAAGCGTCTGCCTTCGGCTCGGGTCATGATCCCAGGGTCCTGGGATCGAGCCCCGCATCGGGCTCCCTGCTCGGCGGGGAGCCTGCTTCTCCCTCTGCTTCTCTCTCTCTCTTTGTCTCTCATGAATAAATAAATAAAATCTTAAAAAATAAATAAACAAATAAAATAAAAGTAAAACAAAATATTATAGAGATTAAAGAGTAACTGGAAGTGATAGGAATTTTATTTCTTTAATTCATTTCCTAGCCAGTGGGAGGAATAGTGATCATATTTACTATTTGTAAAATATGATCAAGTCCTTCTACATGATTTTGTCCCCGTAAAACAGGTAAGAACTTTATAGGTGGAACTCTCAGCAGCAAAATATCATAATAAAGTAGCACTTAAGTAGGAGAAAAAGATTGTTGACAAGTGCTCCGTGAATACAATTAAATAATTCATTTTTATATATAATCACAACTAACATAAAGTATTTGGGAGTTTGTTTTTGTTTGTTTGTTTGATCTTGATCCTGAATCAAGAATTCACATTCCAAGGGAAAGTTTTATCTTCATAGATAGGGCATAGAATCCCACTTGTATATTTTCCTTTGGATGCAGGTATATCATCTATTAATGTTCTTGATTCTGCCCTTTTCAGTTATTTTTAAGCTGGATAGGGGGAAAAGGAAGAATTAGCAGACACTTAGGCAGCTCCCTCCTCTTTTCTCATATCTGTGACCAAGAAAAGAGTTCTTCAGCTGCTTGGCAGAAATGGCCAGAGATATTAAATAGTGAGAATGGAAAGTGGGAATATGGTCCTTTCATGAGCATTTTGCCTCCTCAGCTTCCAAGAACACCAGAGCTTACTTCTTCAGGATGCTTAAGAAAGCAGTAATGAAATAAGTCAGGCCAAAAGACAAATACTGTAGGATTTCACATAAAAGTGAAATCTAAAAAGCAAATGAGCAAACAAAGCAAAAACTTCTGTTCTGAAGAGACCAGAATGCTGGTTCCTAGAGGGGAAGGGAGTCAAGAGGTACAAACTTCCAGGAGTAAAATATGTAAGCCATGGGGTTGTAATGTACAACAATATCATATAGGCAATGATTCTGTGGTGCATACTTGAAAGTTGCCAAGAGTAAATCCCAGAAGTTCTCATTACAAGAAAAAAATAAATAAAAATCTTGTAACTTTCTTTGGTGCTGGATGGTAAGTCGACTTATTGTGGGGATTATTTCCCAGGGTACACAAATCTCGAATCATTACCTTGTACACCTGAAACTAATATGCTATATGTCCATTATGCCCCAAGTACAAAAATGGACACGTCAACTACACTTTGATTAAAAGAAAAGAAAACAAAGAGGAAAGGAAAGGGAGGGGGGGAAGAAGATGACGAAGAAAGCAGGGCTTCCGTCAAGGTGGCCTCAGCAGAACGTTGCAGCCAGAGACCATGGCCTTGATTGGCTCTTCTTTCTCTTGCTTAAAAACCCACTTCCCTCAGGGGCAGTCACTTTCGTTCCTTTTCAGAATTATAATTCCCTAATAGCCAAATTTCTTTGCAAGAAAGGATTTGATTTTAGTCATTCACAGCATAGAATAACTATGAATCAATGAGCCACCTCTCCGACGTACTGGTATGTGTAGCTTCCGTGGGTATTGTGGAGTAAAATACCATCTGCCCTCATTCAAGGGATCACAGGCCTCAGCTCTGCAGAGGAGACAGTTTGCAGGAAAGCACTGTCTTGCATGTAGGGAATCAAGCTATGTACGTTGGATTTCACTGCTGTCATTGTGTTCTCAACATAAACTTTGGTATGTAAGTCTAGCAATAGTAGCCTTTGAATTTTACTTTAGTTACCAGCAACATTTGAAACGAATCGCATCTTTAAATAGATGACCAATTAAGTCTATTACGAATTATAGAATATAGGATTTGGGGGTAGCCTGGGTAGCATGCAGAGGGGTCATTTAACTCTGCAACATGTACATAGAATGGTGCCGGCCTCTGATGACACTAATAATAATAATAACAGCTAGAAGGCAGTGGAGAAAAATGGGCAGTGATACCTTCCAAAGAGGATTTGGTGCATTGAGGTCTTTCGCAGCGGAATGTGGGGCTACATAAAAAGTAAGAACTATGGGACACCTGGGTGGCTCAGCCGGTTAGGCATCTGGCTTCAGCTCAGGCCACGATCCCGGAATCCTGGGATTGAGCCCCGTGTTGGGCTCCCTGCTCCGCGGGGAGCCTGCTTCTCCTTCCCCCACTGCCTGTGCTCTCTCTCGCTCTGTGTCAAATAAATAAATAAAATCTTTCTTAAAAAGTAAGAACTAAAACACAGAAAGCAAAGGCAGATTCCTATTGTACCACATTTTAGATCACTTCTGAACAGGAAGCCCAGCCAAGATACATGGGCCTGTAAAAGAAGTGGCAAGAAGAAAGTTATTTTGATTAATAAATGTCATTTAGTAGCTGATGGTTTTAATCAGTGTAAAAGTTGAAAAGAATAGCCCAGAACAACTGGCTGCTTTTTTTGTCCCCCCACTGTCAAATTTAACTTTCTTTGAACACATTCCAAATTGGTTTCTCTTATTAAATCAATAGTTGGAAAGCAAAGTATTTTCATTTTTTTGACCTATGGTTACAACCTGACAAATTTGTTACAAGCTGACAGATAAACCATACATTTTTGATAAACAATAGATTTCAGGAAAGGAAAAAGATGAGTAGAGATAACAAGTTGGCAGAATTGTTAAGCAAATACTCTACTTGGCAAATAAAAATGCTCCTTATAAGAAGGAGAGCAGAATCTGATTGCAGCACCTGGCATGTCTCTATGATCTCCCCATTTCATCTTTTTATTCCATGCCTCAGTAGATCTATTTATGACATGTTCACCTTTATTCAGATCTGTTGAAATACATTTCTACGCCCAAGATGGAGCCGCTTCTGTCTGGGAAGCCACATGGGCAAACAGAATCTTTGATAACTGAAGCAGTGTATTCAGCCAGTCCCCTGGTCCCAAGCCACCAGGGCTCCACACGCATTTCCTTAGCCCTCATTCATTTTCTACTTTTCCTACAAAAGCTTCCTGCTCTCTGCCCCATTTTGCAGTTCTCTGGACCCTTGTGAACAGACTGCCCTCTTCATAAACTGTTAAAGTTGATTTGTATCCTCAAATTGTCCTTTTAAAAGAACGGGTGGCTCAGTCATTAAGCGTCTGCCTTCGGCTCGGGTCATGATCCCGGGGTCCTGGGATCAAGCCCCGCATCGGGCTCCCTGCTCCGCAGGAAGCCTGCTTCTCCCTCTCCCACTCTCCCTACTTGTGTTCCCTCTCTTGCTGTGTCTCTCTCCGTCAAATAAATAAAATCTTAAAAAAAATAAAAATAAAAAAGTTCTCCGCATATTTAAAAAAATAAATAAAAGAACAAAACCTTTTACCACATTCAGTTATTAAGTGTTACATGTATAGCTATGCATTGTTACATATTGATACGTGTATTGCTCACTCACACACACACTCACACACACACACACACACACAGAGGAGGAATTCAAAAGCAAAAACTGCAGGGTAACATGTTGTTGGTCAGAAACCAGGTAATTCCATCATTTTTTTTTCTTTTTTTTTGACCACTATATGTCTGACCTAACTTTTGCTGGAGACAACTTCAGAAAGAACTATTTGAAAATCCACTCCATCTATGTGAAGAATACAGCTTACAGAAAATCCCGTGGGGACTGTACCCTACATTAGAGGGACAAAAGAAAAGAATATATTATAAGAGAATTTAGTTACGAGTGACGTATTTTATAGCTATGTTAACATGATACTAGATACTTTCCTCCAGTGCCAACTTTTCAAGAGACTTTCTCTAAAAAGGTTCCTCCCTTTTCCAAACTTTGCCTTTCTTAGAGATATTAGTACTTGCATTGACAAAATTAAACATTCATACTCATCTTTTAGCTGTTCCATAAACATTAATTTTGTCTCTTTAATAAAGACAAGAATCTTCAGGGACTGCAACTTGTCTACACTTCAAAAACTTTAATTAAAGTACTTATGGTGTGGAGCACATACTGAATTCTTAATAAATATCTGTTAATGTTGATATGCTAAGTGATTTTTACAAGGGGATAGAAGAAGAAGGGAAGAAAAAGGGGAAAGAAGAGGAAGAGAGAGAAAGAAGAAAGAAAGGAGAGAAAGTAGAAAAAGAGAGGGTGAGGAGGGAAAGAAAGAAACAAGGAGAAAAGGAAAAAAAATATTTAATTTAAAATTAAAGCCAGAAGCTAGAGTAGCAGGGGGCAAAATGGGTGAAGGGGGTCAAAAGGTCCCAACTTCTAGTTATAAATAAGTAAGTCTTGAGGATATAGTGTATGCCATGGTGACTATAGTTAATAATACTTTATGGCCCATTGAAAGTTGCTAAGGGACTAAATCTTAAAAGGTCTCATCACAAGACAAAAAAATTGTAGCTATTACGGTGACGGATGTTAACTAGACTACTTGTGCTGATCATTTCACAATATATACAAATATAAAATCATTACCTTGTGCACTTGAAACATAATATAATATTATATGCCAGTTATACCTCACTAAAAAAGGGTAACTAAAAAATAGAATAAGTAAAATAAATCACAAATGTTATGGTCTGGCTGCTGTCAAAAAGCATTCCAAAGCATATTAATAGAAAGTAATTCCTAAATCAAAATACACTAAAATGTATATGGAATATAGAATGTCTATGTGTATAACATTGTGTGGATGCTGAATTTTATCTCTAAATTTGTAGTTGATAATACATTAACACATGAGCATTTGCTTTTAACTCTTGTTACTAAATTGGTATTAGTTAATCAGTGTAGATTTAAAACATATATTTGTTCAAAAGCAACATTTACGTCCTATTCTTATAATATAATAAAGTTGACCATTCAAATCAGTTATCTAGAAAAAGAATGCCCACGACAAAGTAATAAATTTCTCTACCAAAAATTTTGTGGAGGGGCGCCTGGGTGGCTCAGTCGGTTGAGCGACTGCCTTCGGCTCAGGTCATGATCCTGGAGTCCCGGGATAGAGTCCCGCATCGGGCTCCCCGCTCGGCGGAGAGTCTGCTTCTCCCTCTGACCCTCTTCCCTCTCATGCTCTCTGTCTCTCATTCTCTCTCTCTCAAATAAATAAATAAAATCTTTAAAAAAAAAAAAATTTGTGGATTTATAGCAGTTCCACCCACCTGAAGTCTATGGGTTTACCTTCAAAATATATCTGGAATCCCACCATTTTTCACCATTTCCCCAATACTTCCACCATGTTATCAACATATCCATCCTCCCATTCACCACTCACCATCCTGACCTGTCCATGCGCTAAGGAAATGCACCCGAAGGTGTCTCTTCACATTCCCTCACATCTGCTCAGGGACATCACCACAGCTAATCTCACTGCTTTCTCCTGCTTCACATCTATAACCTCTTTCTATAGGACAGTTCACATCAACATAAGAAGATAATGTTATTCCTACCATATTGAAACACTTTTTCTTGATTTCACTTCAGACATCCGCTACTGCCGCATTTCTTTATCCCCTCTATTGATGAGAATTATCCAGAGACACAGAACAAATAGAAGGGTGTGTGTGTGTGTGTGTGTGTGTGTGTGTATAAAGAGATTTATTTTATGGAATTGTCCCACAGGATTGTAGAGACTAGGTGAGTCCAAAATATAATGAGGAAGGCAGGAGGGCTGCACACTCAGGAAAGAGTTGTAGTTAGAATCCAAACGAAGAGACTATGGTGCAGATGAAGTCAGAAGGCAGTCTGTTGGAAAATTCCCTCTTGATGAGAAGAGGTCCATCTTTTCTTCTATGCAGCCCTTCCACTGATGGGATGAGGCCCACCCACATTATGGAGGACAATCTGCTGTAATCAAAGTCCACTAGTAAATTATCTTGGCACCCCTAAACCATCTCTTAGACCATAATTAGTCTTCAAATAAAGGCAATAGTAAGTCCTATTTCTACCTAACGTGATACAACTATCCCATGTACAACCAAAAATGCACTAATCTCTTTCCCGTAAGAGGCAGCCCTTCAGTAATGTGTATTCTTCTCCCTGATTTCCTTATCTTAAATGCTGTAATATAAAATTACAATATTTAAATATCATGATATAAGGTCAATACGTCTATGTTACCTACTAAAGGGATATTGTGTGTCTATCATCTATCTATCTATCAAGAAAGACAAAGATAAGAAACAAAATAAGAAAAAATGCTTGTGACAATTAGAGTTCTTAGTTCTATAATTGGCCATGGGGTAGTATTTATAACCACCTTATTCCATTATCCATTCCAAGTTCCCATTATCATTAGCAAGCACTTCAGAAAGTTGTGTGCTTGTTTTTGTTTTTACCTGGTAGAGTGACTCCAAACCTTCATTCCTGAAGGTGTGGGCCATTAGTATCCTGCCTGGATCAGATTGGTATAATTTCCCGTTGACTTTAATCACAAGGCATGGTAATACAAGGAGATGCCCTAACACATAATCTCACATAATATATAGTTTACTAATTTGTCACGTTTCTTATTTAAATTCCACAGTGTCAGGCATCATTTTTTTCTGTTTTATCTCCAATATCCTATATAGTTCCTTGCTGCCCACAGCAAGCACTCAGTATGTTTGAAATGAATGAATTAGTCAACAGTCAAATAAATGAATGATTCTACTTTTGCCATTCTGGCTCGATCCACCATCATCTCTCACCCTGGATTATTGCAATTCCCTTGCAACCAGATTCTCTGTGCAGAGACTTGCCCACTTAACTGAATTCTCACTTACACTTCTTTCCTGAGATCACTACCGCACACTCAGTGTATTCTTACTCCACTGGATTGGAAGCTCCTTAAGGCCAGAGAGTTTGGATATTACCTTCACCACTGGCATATTCCTCACTTGCTGGAACAATGCATGATGTATAACAAACACTGAGTAAGATTTGTTGAGTAGAAAACTGCAAGGGACACCTGGGTGGCTCAGATGGTTAAGCATCTGCCTTCAGCTCAGATCATGATTCCAGGGTCCTGGGATCAAGTCCTGCATGGGGCTCCTTGCTCAGAAGGGAGCTTGCTTCTCCCTCTGCCTGCCGCTCCCCCCTGCTTGTGTTATCTCCCCCCCTCTCTCTCTGTCTCTCTGACAAATAAATAAAATCCTTAAAAAGAAGAAAAATGCAAAAATGACCCCCTTCCTCTAAATAAATGTCAATTTCTTCAGGCTTTGTCTCCAAAAATTAATTCTGAATTGAAAGCAAGACTTCCATCTTCTGCCTAGGGGAAAGAGAATGTATGAGTGTATGGAGCACAACATATCCATCAAACTATCGGGTTTGAAAGTGAACAGTTTTAACAGAAAGAATTAGAGGTTGACATGACCATTGAGAGGTTGGGGGGATGGGGTCGGAGAAGCTGTCATCAGCCTGGGGCTCTCAAGCAGGATGTTTTAAAAATCTCACCCAGCAATTGCTGAAAATCCAAGATTATCTCACCCCGAAGCCCTTGTCAATCTCACCAATCTCTGGAAAGCTCTACCTTCTATTTCGATCTCCATCATATACATTAGCAATGCTCAAGAAGATCTCCTAGCAGCTATTCTGGACCTCATATCTGCTCATGCATGCTTAAAACAGCACCTGGAGAACGATGACTTTCCTTTCTCTCTGCTCCCAAATCTTTTGTAATTGCCTATTGTTGGCGGATTCTAACCTGTTCTGTGCCCAAGGTAGGGGATCCTGGGGGATTTGACTTCTCTGCAATGCAGGGTGAAATCTTAATTTCTGAGTAAAATCTCAGAATCAGCGGTGATTCTGATTTGAAAACAAATAACCAGGCACAAATTGTTACTCAGGAAGTTAAGGAGTCTTGGGGAAAAAAAGATACTGCTTTCCCTCACTCATTTATTTTCCTTCAAGGAGTATTGTGGTTGTTATTCTTGGTTTAGTTTTGTTTTATGATTGGCTTCCTACCTTATTCTGAGCATAAATCTTGGATGACTCTAACTTAGATTTATTGCCCACCAGGCATCTAACTCAATTATCTGGTCCCAGCTGTTGTGTTCGGTGTACAGTTCTTCTAGAACACTATGCATCTTCAAGGAAAGTGTTTGATTTATCTGAAGTACTAACTAGGCTGTGTATTGTGAGAAGCTCTGAGCTTATTTTTCTCATAAAATTTTCTATCGTATCCCAAGAAAAACTATAAGGCTTTCTTGTGGCAGTACATATTTTATCTTGTAGAAAGACAAGGCATTCTTGTTAACATTAATAAATATGCGAAAATTATTAGGAAAATGTTAATTATAAAGAAAACGACAATAAGAAGCTTGGTACTGACTGTTCTTTAACATAATTAATTTAGGGTAAATAAATACCTGCTGAAGCACTTTTTCATTTTCTTCATCCTGATCACGGTTTTTACTTCATTTTAGCTTTATTTCGCTTTCCCCAGTACCCTCTGTATATTAATAGATGCTGAAAGGCCTAGAAGAATAGAAGAGGTTATTAAGTATGTGCTAATGGGCAATTAAGAATCTCTGTAAACGACTTGTTGTCCCCAGCAATACTTATATTTTACAGTTGCCAACAACTATTGTCCTGAGATCAAAATCACTCTGACCCTCAATGTTCACAGAAATCCAAAGTTACAAAATACATTATACATTTCACCAAAGGTGAACATTTATCAATACGTCTGTGTGCCCTTGAAGTGTCTTTTAGTTGCCTGCATAAACGTAGAAAGTATTTCTGATTAGAAACTTCTACAGCTCTATTGGCCCAGTAAGTATACATGTCTGGATTGAGAGGGAATTATCACAATTATCACCAAACCTCTGCCCTTGCCCCATTTTAAGGCCACCCCTCTGTATGCCGTTGGCAATGACAATACTTTTGCTGCCCAGTTGTCAATAGAAATTATTCTGGCTCTGAAGACTAGAATAGGCTATTTATCAACTACCTTCGGGCCTTTCGTAGACGACATAACAAAGAATGAGCAGCGTGCCCTCGTATGCAGAGACAAATGAGGTTTTCTCTCTCCTGTCAATCTTTACAAGCCCTAATCTACAAAGTCAACATTCCAACTATATTTTCATTTTCATTTTCACGTAAATGAAAACTGCTGTGAACGCATGCAATTCTGCTAAGTACCTCATCAGCATGAAGCAAGACCTGGACCAATTGCCACTTTGCATCTCTTCACAGTATACGCACAACTTGTTATCCTATGATGTTTTCAGTCCTCATACTCTGCTTGCAGTATTTCTTAGCACCTCCAATTTAAACGTTCTTTAATAATATCTGCTTTCTCTTATGGAAGGCAATGGAGGTAGAGTCACTTTGGTTGTATGAATCACTGTAGGTCACTGTGTGTCCCAACATGATTGGATAGACGGTCACAAATTAAAGTACATGTGTCTATACAACACAAAACACCCATATGTACACAGTGGGGAGATAGAACAGCCAAACATCTTTGTGCATGACATTTGTTTAAAACTTAATTTGATTCATTTTGTCAAAATTCATGATTTCTCTCAGTGATTAATAGTGCATGTTCAGGCTCAGATGGAAAAATGATTGATGTTTAATGTCAAACATAGTTGGGCACGGACCTTTCGGCATGTCACTGGCTGTGACTGTGATGTGAGGCTCTAGTGCTCTAACAGGGAGGAGACGTGTCTCTTTGATTAAAACCCCCACTGTTTAAATGCAGGGCACTGAGCTCTAGTAAGCGAGACAAGCTGTCACCACCAAACGCTTCTGATAATAAACTTTCAGGCATGAGGGTGAAAGTGTTCTGTAACCTTAATTCATGTCATTGTTTCAAAAGCTTATGTTCACACCATTCATGGAAAACAACTAAGGATGCTAATATCATACAAATTGCATAAATTAAACTACTGCATAGGTGCTTGCCTTCTTGACAGTGCTGAAATGATATTAGGTAAAGGTGTGATGCTTTGGAACTAACTCAAGTGACCTTTCCAGGTGTGTAAATTCCAAGCCTGCCTATTGTAATTATATCTGATGAGGGAACAGGTACTACACAGGCAGGAATTGAGTGCCAATAAAAGTCGCTGTAGATTTTATACAAAAATATTCTAGTCTCCATAGCACCTCATTTGCAGAAACAACAGCTAAGGTCCCAGAATAAGACCATATAAAGAGGAACAAATTGTTAGGAGAGGTGGGACAAGAAAGGACCTCATCAGAGGATCATGCTTATCGATTTGATACATGAAATCATTATAGACAGCACAATACATATCAAATAGCTACAGTTCACCAAAGGCATGAGAGTAATGACATTATCTTTTATCACCACGACGCCTGACAATTTCACCACTAACTACCACCCCCCACCCACCCAGGCAAGCTCTGCTGTTCCCTAGGTGGAGCTTTGGCCCAGGTGGAATTGACACAGAACTTTTATTATCTGAGTAGATGTCCTGAGGTGCCTCTTGTTTACAGACCTCACTTTGATTTCTGATTTTTCTCCGGGGCTGAAGATTGAGGCTGTTTTCTTAGCCCATTACCCATAGAAGAGGAAGAGAAATTAAAAAGAGGACACTATATCACTTGACTTGAAAATAATCCTCGTTGGCCAATGTAATAAAAGATAATCCCAAGGCTCATTTCACCTCCTCAGACAAGATTTGTTTGAGTAGGGATGGCCAACTAAACTGAAATATTGCATTGCTCTAGTTGTTAAGCCCTAGAGATTACTGAGGGTAAAGATAATTAGAGCTAAGGTTATTTACAGGTTGGTGGAAAACACAGTGAGAGTGAAGCATGCTGTAAACAGTACCGTCCAACACAGAGGAGAAGTGCTAAGTACCCCTGCTTTTGCACAGGACCTAGAGGCTTACGGAGGTTGTCCTGGTAATAACACAGGGTCGGAACACAAACGAGCCTGCACTCCTTTAAAAGATAAATTGAGGCATATTAAAAATTGGAAGAGTTTGAGTACTTATCAATTTGAATCAAGCAGTCCCACACTGGAAGCTGTTAGTAGCGCTCAGTAGACAAGAGTCAGGAAAAAACCTATCTAAGGGAAGCGTGGGAGCGAAGAAAGGGAATTATTTGACTGGCTACAGCTGAAAACTTAGTTAGCTGTTTGTGATTGGTTGTCCTTCGCGTTTTGACTTGCGAACCCGGTAGCATTCTGCGGCTTAGATTTGGGTTTGCGTGGGTAAGCCACCGGCTGGTTAGAGCCAGCTCAGTCTAATGGCCCCGTTGTTTAATGAATTTAACAGCTCCCAAGCAGGACACTATTCCGGAGAGACTGGAAGAACCGAAGACATGGTAACACTGAAATAGAAAACTTCTTAGGTTTTCAAACATGTTTTATTGCATTAGAAACTCAAGAGATAGGACTTCTAGCCATTTTGAAAATCAAGAAGTGGAAGGTACTGTTGTTATAGGCATCTTAAGGTATCTAAAGACGCTAAACAAATTATGCCACATTTCTGTGGTATTACCATGATCAGTGTATGTCTCTCATCAATACATAGTATATGATTATTTCAAATGTGGCAAAAATAGGACAGAAACAAACAAAAACATCACCATGTTTTAGGACTTGAAGGGTGCTTACATTTTAACTTTCCTTTAATTTCTCATAATAGATGTTTTTTCTTTTCTTTTTTAAAAGAAATCACAAAGCCTTTTGTGCAATGTTATCCAATGGAACGTCCCTTCGTTCTGAAATGTGCAGGTATATGTCCTTAGGGGGCATATTTATTCTCCATTTTAGCACATCTTATCCATACACAATTTGCATGTATCATTTCCATTTAAATATGATAAGGAAGAAATTTGTGTAAAAACAGACCAACTCATTGGTACGTATTTAATTACAATTCCTTCAAAAGCAGTTTCTTAAAGATTCCTGCAAAAACTAGATTACAAAACATGATAATTCACTCAATATTACTCTAGAAAACATAGCAAAAGTAATAAATATTTTAAATTGTGCATTAGAGAACTTTTGGGGGATCAAGGATCCACTTCACGGTATACTCTTCCATACGCAGTTGAAAAACTGTACCTTTAATTTTATATCTCAGGAAAAAATTAGAAAAACTGGCTTTTCCTTTCCTTATATTTTTATTCTGTTAAACTGCTCTTTGCTTTTACTAGGAAAAAGACAAAGTCGTAGTAGACTACAGATCTACAAAGATTGGCAGGATGATCTCATTTTGTGTAGCAACAATGGATGAACCGTAAATAAGCAAAAGATTAATAAAAATAAGCAAAAGATAAAGATTCATTGTATATACTACTGATGGGACAGGTTCTTGAACCAGTCGACGTTATAGTCTCGTTATTCATAAGGTAAAATATAATTTCAAAAGTTATGCTCCTACAACATTTTTTGACATCACCCACCTGAAGCCACTAACACAATGAATAATTTCAAACAAGAATATGACACTTGTAGAATAAAATAACCCAAAGGCTGACAAAGAGAATGAGCAAATATGCTGGACCATCCAATTCCCTCTGAGCACCAGTGCCACACTATCAGAAAGAATACAAGCCATTAGCTCTCAGGATGAGCACTTTGGGGTTGTGGTTAATCCTACCATTTTAGATTTGATCACTACTCAAATACCAGATTCTTAAAAGTAGTAGCAAGTGGTAAATTGTAAATGTGTGTGTGTGTGTGTGTGTGTGTGTGTAAAAATATATGCTGATGTTACCGAGGGTTATTTTGCTTCCATATGTTCTGAACATTAATTCATTGATCTCATCAGCTCCTATCACTTTTTGTGTTATTAAAATGCCCCACATTAATCTGCATCAAATCTAGGTGAAATGATTTTCTAGTATGTCATTGACTAACCTTCCTATAAAAGAGACCACTTACATATTATATACTCAGCACAGGATCTTACTGAACAGCTATTCAAGAATCATTGTCATCAATGTGAATCACATTATGTTCCCTAAATCTCCAAATAATTTGGTATAACATATGCCTTAAAGAGCAAGTTATTCACAGTGAAATTACATTTTAGCTGATAGAGAAAGTGTAAAGAGAGAAGATAGAGATGGACAGGCAGTGAGTAAAGAGACTAGAATATGGATAAAATCTAATAATAAACATATTAAAAATATCTCACTGAACCTCAGGATTCAAGCTCAAATATCCTGGCAGGGGGTGGGGGTGGGAATAGGCAAATACAGAAAGAACAGAAGACAAGTAAGCAAGAAGGGAAAGAGGGAGAGAGGGAATGAGGTGATATAGAGAACATCCAGCTGTTGATTCTTATGATCTTTTGCATCAGAATTTGATTTTGTTAAATGATTTAATTAGCTGCCCACATCTCCTCTAGTCCTCCAGCTTACCCTGCACTAATTCCACTATGTAAACTGCTGACAGACCACAAAAGTATGATTTAAAATAGCCGGGAGTGGGGGTGCTTGGGTGGCTCAGTCTGTTAAGCCTCGGACTCTTGATCTCAGCTGAGGCCTCGATCTCAGGGTTGTAAGTTCGAGCTCAGCCTACTTAAAAAAAAAAAAAAAAATAGAGAAAGATCTTCTAATTTCTGTCTCAGCTTTCCCTGGTTTGCCCAGGAACTTCTTGCATGGGGAATGTAAGATCAGACAGGCTACCACCCAGGAGGAGCATAGCACTCAGGAAATGGATCCCTGATGCCAAGCCAAAGTTGGAGAAATGTTTAGCCAAGGTGGTCTGAGACAAAGAGGTGGAGGGAATAGGAATCATATTCTGGGAGGAATACAAAAAAAAAAAAAAAAATCAGGAAAGCATTGCCAACTCTGTAGAAGGCATAACAAGGTTAGGAGCTAAATTTGTGTTGTGTGCAGCTGAATGACTTCCTGCCTTGGCATCCCGTGATAGCTGCCAAATAGAAATGCCTACAACACTCTTGCCCTCCATGCTATCAAAGTAATCTTTTTAAAATGCAATTTTGAAATTACCTCCCCTATTAAGACAAAATATATTGAAAATGCATTCTCATTGTTCTCAGGATATAGACCAAATTCTTGATGGTATCCAGGAGCACTTGTGTGTGTATTCTTGTATTTCTTTTTTGGCCACTTTTAACCTGGTCTCCATTAAAAATAAATCTTCCTCTAACACCAGTATTCTTTTTTCAATATGAACTTTGCATATACTAGTCCATCTGCTTGGAAAGCTCTTCCCTACATTCCTTATCTGAGTAACTCTTGTAATGATTATATGTTTTTGCCTGCTTAAAATTTGTGATAATTAATTTTATGTGTCATCTTGACTGGGCTGGTGAAACATTACTTCTGGGTTTGTCTGTGAGGATGTTTCTGGCTGAGATTAGCATATGAATTGGCGGACTATCTTAATTATTATAACTTTACAATAAGTCTTGAATTCTGATAATTTGAGTCTTTTAACTTTGTTCTTCTTTTCTAAAATTATGTTGTTTGCTTTAGCTCATTTTCTTTTCAATGTAAATTATAGAATCAGCTTTTCAATATCTTAAAAAAATGGAAGATTGGGATTTTGTAAAATTTAAAAATCAAAGTGGAGAAAATGTGCATTTAATGACATTGACCATCTAATCCATGAAGAAAGTTATCTTTCCTCGTATTTATAGTCTGTTTGATAATATATCTCAGTAATGTTTTATAGTGTTCAGAATACAAATTTTACATATATTTTGTTAGATTTATACATATTTCATATTTTTGGTGCTATTGTAAATGGTATTTTTTTATTTTTTAAAAAGCTTTATTTATTTGAGAGAGAGAAGGCAGGAGGAGGGGCAGAGGGAGAGGGAGACAAGCAGACTCGCCACTGGGGGAGGACCCCAATGCAGAGCTTGATCCCAGGACCTTGAGACCATGACCTGAGCCAAAATCAAGAGTCAGACACTTAACCGACTGAGCCACCCAGGCACCGCATGTAAATGGTATTTTTAAAATTCAACATCTAATTTTCCATTTTAAGTATGTAGAAATACAATTGATATTTTTATTGACCCGTGTTTTGCAGCTTTGATAAATTCATTTATTAGAAGTAGACGCCTTTCTACAGCTCATTGATATTTTCTATCTAGATGATTCTGTTATCTTCAAATATAAACAATTTTGTGTCTTGCTTTCCAATCTTATACCTCTATTCCCCTTTTTGTCTTTGCCTTATTTCCCTGGCAAGGGTCTCTGGGGAAAAATGTCAAATAAGACTGATGAGGGCCATTCTCAACTAAGAAACAGAAGAAAAAAGAAACTGTTCTATCAATGGTAGATTTTTTGTAGATTTTAGGTACTTGTTTCTTAGAGCTTTAAGATAAATAGATATTGACTCTTACACATGGTATTTTGGCATCCATTGAGATCATTATATGATTTTCTTATTCACTATTTTATGGATAAATCACACAGACTGATTTGTATTTTTATTTTTTTTAAGATTTTATTTATTTACTTGAGAGAGAGAGCGAGAGAGTGCATGAGTGGGGAGGAGAGGGAGAAGCAGGCTCTCCACTGATCAGGGAACCTGACACAGGGCTCGATCCCAGGATCCTGGGATCGTGGCCTGAGCCGAAGGCAGACGCTTAACTGACTGAGCCACCCAGGCACCCCGACACTGACTGATTTCTAAATGTTGGGCAAACCTGCCTGACGGGAAGAATTCCCACTTGGTCATGATGTATTATTTTTTAATATCTTGTCTAATACAATGTGCTAATGTCTACATCTACATTAATGAAAGATATTGGTCTTTTTTTTGTGTGCAATATCTCTGTCCAGTTTTGGTATCAGTTTAGTGATGATCTGTTAAAATAATTTAGGAAATATTCCTAATATATTTAAGGCAGGAAGAGTTTGTGTAGAAATGATATAACATCTCCATAACATTATTGGAAGAATTTGCCAGTGAAACTATCTGGGCATGGAGTGTATTTTCCTGAAAGTGGTTTTATATTTAACTAAAATGTTGATTATTTTAATAAACAACAGAAATATTCCAGTTTCCTATTTCTCTCTGAGGAAGCCTTTGTAAGCCTTACAGCATTTAGAGAATCTGTTATTTGATCTAAGTCATCAAATTGATTGGCATAAAGTCATTCGTAATATATCCTTACTATTATTTCAAAGCTTGATTGATTAATTGATTGATTTAAAGAATGGGAGAGGGAGGGGGGAGGAGCAGAAGGAGAGGGAGAAAATCTCCAGCAGACTCCCCACTGAGTGCAGAGCCAGACCAACTAAGGGCTTGATTCCAGGACCCTGAGATCAAGACCTGAGTCAGATGCTTAACCGACTGCTGCACCCAGGAGCCCCTATATCCTTACTACTATGTTAATGTTACAGTTTGTAGTGATTTCTCCTCTTTCATTCCTAGTATTGATGATTTTTCTTCACTCTTTTTCTTAATCAGTCTTGCTAGGTGTATATTTTATCTTTGCAAAAACATGTGTGTCATTTCATTGATTTTTCTTTATCATTTGTTTTAAACTTTATTCTCTTATATTACCTTTAGTTTTTTCTTTCTATCTGCCTTATTTTTTAAATTTGCTTTGTTTTTAGTTTGTGAAGATGAAACCTTATACTGTAAAAGTTAGGCCTTTTTTCCAATATAAGCATTTAATTCAATAAGATCTATTGTATTTCATTATAGCATTTAATTATGTAAAAACAGCTGCTGTAGCTGTTTACTAGAATTGTGAAATATTGTGTTTTCCACTTCATTTAATTCAAAATATTATTTGTTTCTTTTTTGAGTTCCTCTTTGAACATGGATAGCTTTTAAGTTGGTCAATTTTCACATTTTAGGGGCTTTCTCTAGCTATCAGTCATTCATTTGTAGTATAATTACATTGCAGTAAAAAATACTTAGCATGTCTTTAATTTTTTAAAAATGTTTTATTGTTTGCTTGATGGAACAGAATGTGCTCTATCATATTAAATGTTCCACATGAATGTGAAAAGAACGTGTACATATCATCTATGATGTGTATATATTGTCTAAAGGAGCAAAGGAAATACAATGGAGAAATATCCTTTTTCTTTATTTTTCTTAGAAATGCTTTTTTGTTGTTGTTCAACAAATGGTGCTAGAACAACTGGATGTCCATGTGCAAAAAAAAAAAAAATCTCAAGGTGAATCATAGACTTAAAGGTAAAATATAAAATTACAAAACCACTAGTAGATAAAATAAGAGAAAACTTAGGAGACTTTGATATGGAAATTATTTTTTAGATATAACAGCAAAGACATGATTCATGAAAGAAATAACTGATAAACTGGACATCATTAACATTAAAAGTTTCTGCTCTGCAAAAAACAATATAAAGTGAAAGAGAACACCAGCCACAGACTAGGAGAAAATCTTTTCAAAAGACATCTAAGAAAAATGAAGAACTATTACCCAAAATACACAAGGACCTCTTAAACCTCAACAATTAGAAAACAGATAACCCATTTAAAAATGGGCAAAAGATCTGAATAAATACTTCACCAAAGAAATGAGCATGTGAAAGATGCTTGATATCATATGCCATTAAGGAATTGCAAATTAAAACAATGAGATGGGGCACCTGGGTGGCTCAGTTGTTAAGCGTCTGCCTTCGGCTCAGGTCATGATCCCAGGGTCCTGGGATCGAGCCCCGTATCGGGCTCCCTGCTCAGCGGGGAGTCTGCTTCTCCCTCTCCCACTCCCCCTGCTTGTGTTCCCTCTCTCGCTGTGTCTCTCTCTGTCAAATAAATAAATAAAATCTTTAAAAAAATTTTTTTAAATAAATAAATAAAACAATGAAATAGTGCTATAGTACTATATATCTATTAGAGTGGCCAAAATCCAAAACACTGTAAAACCAGATGATAGGGAGGATGGAACAACAGGAGATTTCATTCATTGCTGCTGGTGGGAATGCAAAATGATACAGCCACTTTGAAAATCAGTTTGGCAATTTCTTATAAAACTAAACATACTTTTATGATACAATACAGCAATTGTGCTCATTGATATTTACTTAAATTAGTTGAAAATTTATGTCCACAAAAGAACCTGCACTTGGAGGTTTATAGCAGCTTCATTCATAAATGTCAAAATTTGGAAGCAACCAAGATGTCCTTGAGCAGGTGAATAGATAAACTATGGTACATCCAGTTAATGAAATATTATTCAAAGCTAAAAAGAAATGAGCTATAAAGCCATAAAAAGACAGGGAAGAAATGTCAATGCATGTTATTAAGTAAGAGAAGCCAATCTGAGAAGGCTACAAACTATGATTCTAACTATATGACCTTCTGAAAAAGGCAAAACTACAGGGATACTGAAAAGATCAGGGGTTACCAGGGATTGAAGAAAGGTTGAATAGGTGGAGCACAGACTATCCTGTAGGATATTACAGTGGCGGATACCTGTCGTTACACATTGGTCAAAATCCGTAGAATGTACAACACGAAAAGTGAATCCTAATGTCAACTAAGCATGTTAGATAATAATATGTCAACACAGGTTTATAAAGAGTAGCAAATGGACCACTCTGGTGGGGGATGTTTCTACTGGGGGGTGTGACTGTGCAGGCATGAGAACAAGGGGTAGATGGGAATTCTGTTCTTTATTCTCAGTTTCACTGTGAAACTAAAACTGCTTTAAAAACTAAGGCCTACTCCAAAAGAAGTGTTGATTTTGCTGTTGTTGGTTGGAATTCTCTATAAATGTCAGTAAAGCTTTCTCAGTGTTTCTGCCTCTCCTTAATATGGGAGGTAGATTTTGTTATATAATGCAGCACGTCTTGCAGAGTTTTCTGCCCCTCTGTCTGCAGTAGGATATCTCTCGTGACATCTGGGATCCTAGGCTCATGAGTTCTCTTCTCCACTTCGTTTGGTTTTCTCCCAGATCATTTGCCTGGCAACACACATGTCCCTCATTGTAAGCTTAAGATATTTGAGAGAATTATCTGAGTAGGAGGGGAGGGCAGTGCTTCCTGCTTCTCTCAAGGCAGACAATCCATCCTCCATGCTCACCATTCTGAAAGAGACGCCCCCTGTCTATTGCTCTATCCTTCGTCTTTCTCCTCTACATCCAGTGAGAAGTGTGTGGAAGAGAGCTTGCCAAGAGGGTGCAGACTTGCCTTTTCCTTGAACCTTTTCAATCGCTTTTTTACATCAATTTTACTTTTTATTTTTTCACATTTATATCTTCTATATCCCTTATTATACTTGTAGTCAAATCTATTTTCCTTTGTGTACCTTGAATTTAGTATTCATTTCTGAGAATGTTTTATTTTTTCTTCAAATTATGTCCTGGCTTTTGTCATTTACCATAGCAAATATATCTTAGTTTATGCCATATTTTCTGAAATCTTGTATTTGTGATATGTTTTCCTTTTGTTGTATTTGCAATAATGTGTGCCATTATTTTCTAATGATATTGGAATATCATGGTACATTTTCTGTTTTGCTGCTGGATTTCTCCAGGTTGCTTTTGTTTACCATAAAGGTTATCCAGAGTGTTTTTTGCTGCTTTTGTTTTCACTGGTGTTCTTTTGATTTGCTTTCTTCTAATATATATATATATATATATATACACACACACACATATATATTATATATTATTTTATTATATATTATTATATTATATATACATATATATATTATTTGAATAGTATATACATATTTATTTATAGTATTTCTATTTCCCAGATATTACATTACAGTACTCCCCGCCCCTTATCCATGGTTTTGCTTTCTGTGATATCAGTTACCCAAGGTCAAATGCAGTCTGGAAGCCAATGATCCTTCTTCTGAGGAATCATCAGAAAGTCAAAAGTAGGCTAACATGACATCACAATCACCTCCCTTCATCTTATAACACGGGCTTTTTATCATCTCACATCATCACAAGAAGAAGGGGGAATATAACACAATAAGAGATTTTTAAGAGACAGACATAGTGACTAATTTAACATGACTTTTATTAGAGTATATTATTATAATTATTCTACTTTATTATTAGCTATTGTTGTTAATCTATTACTGTGTCTAATTTATAAACTTTATCATAGGTATATATGTACAGGAAAAAATAAACTATATATAGGATTTGATACTATTTGTAGTTTTAGACATCCAGTGGGCATCTTGGAATGTATCCCTCACAAATAAGAAGGGACTACTGATGTATTATGCTATATTATATTATATCAGATCATATCACATTACATTATATCACATATTGCATTATTAGCTATTATTTGAATGTTATTTGTCTTACTAGGTTTTTAATGCTTTGGAATTCCTTAAACTAGTGATTACCAGGAGAGTCTTGCAGGTAATATGGGGAAAGCAGTTTGGTTTTCTTTATTATTTTCTTGATTCAGTGGCTCATTGGTCTGTTGCTAGGATGTAGCTTCCTTATGATATGTTCCCTTCTGTGTGTGTGTGTAGGTGCAAGTGTATATGGTCTGTTTTAAAAATATACATTTAAATAGTATTTAAAATATATTATTCATATATATATATGAATTCTATATTCTATTATATATTCTTAGATTTGGTATTATTATATAGAGCCTTATTATTGACCACTTTGTTGTTGTTGTTGTTGTTGTTGTTTTTCCTGACCTTCATTAGGGATACTTCTCTTAAGAGATATTGCTTTCCAAGATGCTTCTATGCCTTCCCCAGCATTGGAATCTTTGCAGTCTTTGCAAGACAACCGTGGCTTATGCCCTGAACATTTCAAAATCTTACCCTTTTCATTTACTTGCTCTGAGAAGCCAATTGTCCAACTACTTCCAGAGTTCTATCTTTCAGTGAGCTCTCTTTTTGTTCTAATCTGGGTTCTTCTTCTACTACCAGAATCCCTTTGCCTTCTTCACTCTGAATGTCACCCAAAACCCAGCAGTGTTTCATCATCTACAGTCAATTCTTACGGTCTTGCTTACATCTGTATTTACTTGATCATATCATCTCCTTAGTCTAGTTATACCCAAGACACCAATTTGAGGTGATTTCTCTTTGTTCTCATTATCTTTTCTCTATGGTTCTTGATAAGAAATGGAGTGATTTTAATCTAGGTGGCTGCTTTTAACATAGAAAACCGGAAACCCTCCAAACGTCGTCTATGACTTATTTGTGTTCTTTAATTTTTTAATATATTTATATGAAAGATTTAAAGGTGTTTACTTTAAATTAGGACTTCACCCAAGTTTATAAACATTTGTGGATCTTTATGATTCTGTCTTTGTTACTGTTATTTGTTCATGTGGAATGCTTTAAGTTCCATTATCATTATGAAAATACTTTGAATCAAGTGAGCTTATGTACAAATTCTACCTTCCTTGCAAAAATACCCCTCATCCTACTAATGCTATTAAGCAGCACAGTGCTTGAAACACTGTAAGGAGACGCATAATTTGTTTTCTTGTCAGATTTGCTTAAACAGACTCCATTAGGGGTGCCTGAGTTGCTCTGTCAGTTGAATGTCCGATTCTTGATTTCGGCTCAGGTCATGATCAGTGTGAGACTGAGTCTGGTGTTGGGCTCCCTGCTGAGCACGGAGCCTGTTTAGGATTCTCTCTCCCTCTGCCTCTACCCCTCCCCACTTGCACGCGTGCTCTCTCTCTCTCAAAAACAAAACAAGCAAAAAACCCCCACAAGATTATAGGCTCCTCATGGAGCATGTTTGTAACTTTGTCTATAGCAAGAGTGTGCAATACATATGATAGATCCTCAAAACGTAATAAATGAATGAATAAATATTATATGTTTTGTGTAAATTTCTCAAAATGGAATCATAGATCCATGTTAAAAACATGAAAACAGAAGAATCGTAAAAGGTTAAAATTTGTTAAAATGCTTCCAAAAACTGCATCCTTATGGCACTTCTGATTCAGTAGTTTATTTTCCCTTGTTTAATTGAGACTGAGCATCCTCTAAAGGAAATATTGTCCCAAAAGTCCATGTCCCATTCACTCTGGACACAACCCCAGTGGCATCAGCATTAGCAGAAGAAAGCTCAAGGCAAATGTCATTTCATATCAAATGCAGCATCAAAATAAAAAAAATGCCCCAAAAGGACCACAAAGCAAACCCACAAAGGTGAGTTCATGGCCAAACTTTCCCTGAGGTGGCTTCTGTTTCATCATGCTCACAAGTCTGAGAATAAGCTTTCATGGTGGCCTATCATGATGTGTTAGGAATATGATGCTTTTCCAGGATAGAAAAGAAGGGTAGACAATACAGATTATCACCGAAATGGGAAGATAGACCTATGACAGTTATTCACAGAGGTGTAATTATAGAGCTGCCTTACTAATTGCAGGTGTGCAACTACTAAATTACTAAAAGCAAGGAAAAGTATATGGTTTAATGCTACTTACTTCCACCTAATTTCCAAGAAAAAAAAATTCATATTCTCTACATTTTGTAACTCAAAGAGAAATTTTCTGGCAGTCTATGCAGACTAATTAGTAACCTGAGATAACGAGAATAGATTACACTGTACTTTAATACCATTCATCCTTACTCAGGCTCTCAAAGTTTTTCTACGGATGTGTCGAAAAAGTACTTGCTCTGTTGCTGCTCTGAAGATTAATTGGCGATCTGATAATTTGAGGTCTTATTGTAATAAGGTGGAAGTAATCGGTGAAAAAATTTCCTGATGAATCTGGGCACTTTGCATTTCATTCTGAATTGTGCAATTTTCTAAGGAAAAAGAATTCAATTCAGACCACCTGCTCTTGGACAAACCTGTTGTAAAAGAGGTATATCTTGATTTTTTGCCACAGATTATTACACTGATATGAAACTGTTGTTATGTATATTTAGGTTCTAACACACTGCCTGAGACACAGGAGAGGCCCAATAAACATTTGTTTTAAAAACAAACGAATAAATGAATATATTGCGTCTGAGAATCCATTACCGTGAATATTCGGTTTCTTGTGTTTTGTCAGAACTCTGATGTACTTTAAAAGACTTGAAACAGTTTAGATTATTTCATCCCAGCATGATGCATTTGCTCTGCTACTTCCTAGCCATTTTAATTGAGGCTAAAAACTTCAAATTGAATTCCAATGTGTCCTTTACTAGCTTACTGTTTTCCTAGCCAATCCATACTGCGATTGTTTTTGCATTCCAATGCAATCCATTATTATCACTTGGCTAAACAAACACAGCTGGGTGGTAATGAATGAAGTTTCTACATTTATGGATAAACTTAGCTGTGATGCTACTCTACAGCTCACTTCCACCCACCAATTTAGCAACACAAAAGATATGAATGTTATTTGAAATAGGAAGGACAATTCCACACGGAAGAGTTCCTTTGCTTTTATTATTAAATGCAAACTAATGTTAGATAAGAAGATAAATAAATGCAACACAGTCATTCTGTCTTTCTTACACAATTTAACTTTGAGAAAAATAATAAATGGTTTTGTTACCAATTTAGGAAACAAATAGTAACACAGACTTACTGTATTGAAATGCATGGCATCCCGTCAATTGTCGAGATTTAGTTTCCCAGTCATAAAAATATTTTAATGTAACAAGTCATCAAATACAAAGGCTATATTTCATTTTCAATATCTAGGATTTTGATTCAGTGTAATCTCATAACCATATTTTTTAAATCCCACTGCATCTTGAGTACTAAGAAATATTTGAATGCAAACAACTCAAGTGCAGAGTCTAAGGTTATAACAAGATGGCTTCTTCATTGTAGACTGCACATAACAAAAGGCTCCAGTTAAAATTTAAAAACTAATTTTTTTTGCCAATTAAAAATTGCCAGCCACAAGATATACGAGAAACAAGGTATAGGAGTCATGATTTTTATGCTTTGCTATAAGTTAAGTCAAAAACTAATGATGTAATGTATGGTGATTAACATAACATAGTAAAATTTTAAAAAATGTAAAACAAAACAAAACAAAACAAAACAACTCTTTCACCCCATGGAGTTCCCAGACTGAAGTTTCTAACATTGTAAGCCATTAAGTGTGCATGCTCAGTTAATGCTGGCATCTGGGAACTTGATAATTTGCATGTACACAAAGCCCAGGCTTCCATTCACAAACAATATTCTTGCACAAATAAATCTGCGTAACGAAAATACCAGAAGAGATTTGATAGCCCCAGAAAAACTCAAGCCTACAATGTGTTCTCTGCTTGTCAATTTGCAGTTGTCACAACTGTTATCTATTAAATAAAAATACTAAGAAAGGCGCCAGCCAGGGAAATTCTTTGGGGAGCACCAAAAGATTCAGGAACAGTAATTGGCTCATTTTTGAGAATTCTCAAGCTTTTTAAAATTTTCTGTCTTTGGAATATGTAGACCTTGGCAGCCAGCTTTCTGTGGCTTTGAAAACAGCATTCTTTCCTTGTACAACATGCAGTATGGAAAAAAATGAGATTGACAAATAGCCAAGCAAGGTAAAAAAACAATTAACATATTTCCAATTTAAGAAACAGAACAGATGAACATAGGGGAAGGGAAGGAAAAATAAAATAAGATGAAAACAGAGAAGGAGGTAAACCATAAGAGATGCTGAACTCCAGGAAACAGAGAGTTTCTGGAGGGGAGGGGACTGGGGGCAAGGGGAAAGTGCGTGTTGGGCATCAAGGAGGGCACTTGGTGTAAGGAGCACTGGGTGTTATATGCAACTAATGAATCTCTAAATTCTACCTCTGGAACTAATAGTACAATATATGTTAACTACATTGAATTTAAATAAAGAATTTAAAAATAAAATAGCAAAAAAATTAATATTGATCCAGTGTTTTTTAACCACTAATCAGTTAAATAACTTGATGATTGCTTGATGTTTCACACTCATTTTTCAAAGTTTTTAAATTCTATTTTACAAATTTTAACAATCTTTTCCTATATTGCATGTATGTTATCAAATTTGGTAGATAAAACAAGAATTGTAATGAATACTGAAAATAAAAATGTGTCTTTAGTAGTATGTATTGTACTGTCTTTCTTTCAGTCTTTCACTAAATTTTGCCTTTTTCAGCCCTCACTATTTTTGGACAGCTTTGTCTTGGACCATTAAAAGTAAACATTAAAGGTTACCTCTAAACAAGTGTCTTGTTATTCATAACTGTCATCATTGCCTAGCGAGGAAAAGCAAAGGGACTGTTAAGAGAATTAAAAAAAAAAAAATGCTGGTGAGTTCAGTGAAAAATAAATTCATTAAATTCTAGTTTAAATGTAATGGCTCTGAAACCAATAAATGACTTTTAAATCTGTGAAAGTAAATAAGTAGCAGCATCAGGTAAGAGATAAAAATAAGGCACTTGATTTGAAACAAGTGTGCTTTTTATCAATCATATCAATTCAATCTGTATGTGAAATTAACCTTTATTTTAAAAGTGAAATTAACTAACTATCTTATTTAATACACATATTGGGGAATACTGAATGGACAGATAACCAAAAACAGTGTCAAAGCAAAAGTTATACTGGACAAAGTTAAACAGGTAAGGAAGACTTTATTCAAAGCTGTTGTAATAGGGGAGGGAGAATTTCCCAAGCAGAACTCAGTCTGAGTTGAATTCTGCTAAAACAAAAGGAGGGAGAGTTTTTAAGAAATAGGATAAGGGTGGGTGGGTGCGAGGCCATCCGTGTTTACTAACTGGGGCCCATCAATTGAGCTCTTACCTTCCCACAGAGACTGGGAGATACAGGTGCTATTTTTCCGGCTCCTAGGGATTTGAAAAAGACAGACAGTCATGGGTTATAAAATATTTGCATCTCAAAGAGACAGAGAAAGAATTTACAATGACAAGTTTTCTAAAGTAAATGCTCTAAGCAAAGGGAGGTTAAGGGTTTAGAGTCTAAAACGTAGTCTGCCAGCGAAGGACTTTAAGGCCACTTTGCTCAGTAGAAATGATCCTGCACAAGAGAGAAACGTGAAGGCTATTTTGCACATTGTCCTACTACACTGACTGATATAATTAGAGTATAATTAGTGGTAGAGAGCACTGGGGACTTTGAGGAACCTATGGCCAGCTCTGAAAAGTCCCTCTTCAGCTCTTCCTTCTAACAACACTGTGCATGGGTTTTCTTTCTCAACTGTCTCCCATTGGTTGTAAGGCAGTGACAACATCTTGGAATTAAGATAAAATTCTTGTTCTCAGAATCTAGGTAAGTTTAATGTTTCCTCTATTTAATGTAATTGCTTGATAAGTAGATATATTACATAAATTCCTCAATGGTTATCCTATTATATAGATTCACATACAGTGAAACCAGATACACAGTGTATTTTGCCAAAAATAAAAAAATTAAAGTTTCCCCAAACTAAGATACCATTAGCATTTGTTTGTTTAATGGCTTTCCACTTTTAAAAAGTAATTTGAAGTATAACATTATTACATACAACCACAATTTGATATGAAAACTGAGTTGAAAACCATGACCAACATCTTCAAAAGCAAATACAGAAAGGTTAAGAACTACATCTTTGTAGCTGTGTACCACCATAAAATTACATAAAAGTGTGAAAGAGAAGTCGTAGTTCTGTGAATTTGTTTTTGCTGAAAAGTGAAGTAATCTGAGACATTTTGATGAACTCATTTTCTGCCAAATATTGTGGAGACCACTACTGCTTTGCAATGCTTGCTTCTTCCCAGCTATTATGGTCTGAATGTGTCCCCTCAAAGTTCACATGTTGAAATCCTAAACCCCAATGTTTTAGCATTAGGAGGTGGGGTCTCTGGGCCTTTAATCAGCAGCCTTAAAAAAAGAGGCTCCAGAGGGATTCTTATCCACTTTCACCCTGGGAGGAAACCGTGAGGAGGTGCTGGCTATGAACCAGAAAGGGGACTCTCACCAGACTTTAATCATACTGGCACTTTGATTTTGGACTTCCAGCCTCCAGAACAGTGAGTAAAAAATGTCTATTGTTTGTAAACTATTCAGTCTTGGCACTTTGTTACAGCAGACCTAACGAACTAAGACGTTGGCACTCCATTGGATGACATTTCTCAGCTCCTATGGAGACCCCTGGAGCCCCAGTGCACATGAAAAATAGCTCAGTCACGGAATGATAGTGCAGGAGAAAAGCCACCCCCAAATCTTCAAAGACGTGTAATATATGAGAATAGAGTTTAATTGAATTAAGAGCCGAGTGGTTAAATATCCTTTGAATTATCTCCATTTAGATATTTGTCAAATGACAGAAGGTGGTTGGTGAACAATTTCCAATACAGCTTTCTGATACTCAACAAAAATTCAGTCATTTTAGTTATAGATGGACATGTGTGTAAAAGAAAAACCATGTACTTTATAAGCTAAGATTTCAAAGTTGACATTTTCTTAAGAAAAATAAACTTCAGGCTTAGATAGAGGGTCACCTCTTACCTGTAGGTAACAGCATAGTTTTCTGGAGACAGGTCTGAAACTCCCCTTAAAAATAATGTCTTAAGCGTATTTATTGCTCATAGTGGTTTGACTAAAGCTCCTATAACCTTGGCAAGGGAAATTTTGAGGACAAGAGTTACTATTCTACCTCAGCATGATAAAATAACCTCGGCCAGATTTATAAAAACGATTAAGCTGCGAGCAAAATGTCTTCAAGTCAGTGGTTGGTTCTACAAGGATATAAAAGGTACAAGATATATACTGTTATAATTAAGTGAAATAAACTGTTAAATGGGATTATTTCATGATATCCAGAAGAATATTGAAGATCTTACTGAGAAAAAATATAAATTTGTTTTCACCTTATTGATACTGAGTAGTTTCTTGAGGTGACTTTCTAAAGTAAAACATTAAGCTAAGGCTATAAAAATGTACACTTATCTTCCTATTTGCCACGGCAGGAGAACAATGCCTCAGTTTTACATAAAAGCTAGGTCAAACCATTTAGGTATATACATGAGTAGAAAGATTGGTACATTGTCATATAACATATAGAAATGCAAGTTGGTCTTCTACATACTGTGAAATACTGTGCTACAGATCTGGAGGAAAAGGAAAATCTTTGGGAGGGAGTCGGTCATGGGGACACTCCATGAATACCCCCCGCCAAGAGAATCTGCTGTGGGAGGTAGCTGATGGACAGGCTCCAGCGGCCCTACCTTCGGGTATATCTTTCATTTTACCCCAAGACCACACCATCCAGCCAATGACTGAGCAGGGCAGGGAGGTTAGTAACGGATCATTCTTCCCCATCATTGTTGGAATCCTCTCGTGGGAAACTTTTACCCCAGGATCCCTGGTGAGCCTGGCAGAAGAGGCTTTCACACTATGTCGAGGTTTTCCCTACCCATCCTGCATTCTTTCACTCACTTTGCCCGGAGGTCAGACGTGCAATGTGCTATGAAAGATCGACTCTCGATGTTTCTGCTTTCTTCCGTCAAAGATGTTTTCCGCCATAAATTTCTTGCAGATCTGATCCCATCCTGGCATCCTGAGCTAAGAGGCCCTGAACTGGTTTTGAGATCACACCACTTGGCCCAGGGACTACTTTTGTCTCCAGAATGAGACATTGTTTTGCTGTTGTTGTTGTTGTTGTTGTTTTATGAGACTTTGTTAATGAAACAACGACAAACGCAGCAACAAAGTTTTAAATATTTTCACTTGTAGAAAAACAACGTGTTGAAGGTCAAAGGCAGGACCTATAACTTTAAAAAAAAGTCAGCATTTGAGAAACTTAACGTTTGATGTGAGAACCAGTAGAGTAGGGCCGTATAGAAACACATGAATACACTTAAATAAAACATCTTAAAGAGCTAAATATAAAAATGTATGGAACTTAGATATCAAAATTTAAAGCTGATTTATTTTTATTCATAGTGTTGTAATATCTACATACAGCCCCAGAAATTGGTGACTATCACATGGCTATCATAGTTTAATTTTTCATTTCAAAAAAGCAAGAGGAAAAGCTTAATAAAATAGTGACAGGGACCTGGGCATGTCTGGCAAAATTCACAATAGAAACCATCCAGCAAAAGTTTTAGCCTTCAATAAAGTTGTTTGCAGGAGGCAGATAGTCTGACAGATAGGTTTAGTCTCAGACAAGCTGCACACAAAAAGATCTAATCAAGATGAGAAAAGCAGTGGAAGAGAGAAACTCAAGCCACTGGTCTTCCTCAAATCACTGAAAATTAAATTATTCCCAGCTGTATCTCAGCAGATATCTCTGTAAAAGATAAAAGAAGTTTCTCCTTAAATAAATGACAACACCTATGATTTGTCCAGACCATTTTAACCCATTGGAGAGTCTAAAAAAATGTTAGGATTAACCTTCAAAATGGCCAAAGTTTATGCTCGGGACCTTAACTCTATGAGAATTTTCTATGCACCAAATATTGAGAGATTAAGCTTCGTATATACACCACATGATTCATGTCTTACATATCATGTGTATAACATAGTGTATAGTCTCATGTATGCATATATGTTTGTGGTGTGTGTGTTACATAAAACTTCTCCCACACAAATATGCATAGGGATATAGGCACTCCAAACTTTCCATAAACATTCTGTTTGGTAGCATTCCAATTTATATATAAACCTAGGAAAATTGTGATCTTCACTGAGCGACATAAATTGATTTTGTTCACTACGGTGTCTGCTTTGTGTTTTACAAGGACTAAAAGTCAAGGAGAAGAAAGGCTGCCAGATGGAAGCTGAATGCCCTGAATGCCTCACAGGCACTAGAGGAAACTTTTAAACCTCTCTAGATACCGCCGTTGTGTGGTCTGGCTCTAATATTTATTATTTAGCAAGCAAAGTGTACTTATTACCTAAGAAATGCTTTATGCCTTAATACCTAGCCATAACTGATGAGAGCTAAGTCAATGATCTCCAAACTTAGAAGTAATATCTTCATTTTTAAAACTAGAAATCACCCAAAATTATGTTGCCAAAATTAGCTCCAAAGTTTTCTGGGCAGTCTCAGAATCACATAGACTTTTAATCATTTTGAGGCCATGTTGTTTTCTTTTGAAAAGAGTCAGACATTTTTGATAAATCAATATAGTTCGAAGGCTATTTCAGGAATGGAAGGGCAGAATGGTGTATCAACTAGAGAAGGATTCTGCAGGGCATGATTCCTTCTCTCTCTTACAGAGAATTCCAGTTTGGTACATTTGTTTTATATGTCCATGATGACCTAGGTTTTCCTACTGGTATGAATTAAAAGTATATTGCTACAGGATCTCTTATGTCAGTGGAACAAAATTTTTAGTAATTGTATTAGACTAAAAATTAGAAGTTAGCTTAACTAATTTTTAATTTTCTGTCCAAATCTAATGGTCTATACATTTCACTTTGTATAAAAACAATATTTTAAAGGGGAGTTATGTAAAAAAACATGATTAACTCAAGATAAACAAAAATGGGAGATTCTAAGGGGTGCCTGGCTGGTTCAGTCCGGAGAGCCTGCAGCTCTTGATCTTAGGGTTGTGAGTCCAAGCCCCATGTTGGGTGTAGAGATCACTTAAAAATAAAATCTTTTAAAAAATGGGGTATCCCCTACAGAACATGAATATAAAAAAGATATGAAATCTTATCAAATATAATGGAAATTTGGCTGTATTATGTATAAACAGTAAGTTTTTCTTTGCTCACCAAATAATGTCCTTCTAGTTTAGAAGTATTACCCAATTGCTTGAAATATGTAAAAATCCAGAGAATCTTCATGAAAATTTTTATTTAACAAAACTGGGATAAACCATAATTTGGGAGCTGACCAACTTAGTAACAGATTAATAGCCAGAATCTGATTAATATCACTGTTTACTGAGCTCTATTTTCAAGATCCTTGGGAAGTAATCATATGTATTGTATTTTATTTATTTTGGTTTGTTTCAAGTTTCTACTTAAATTTCAATTAGTTAACATATAGTATAATATTAGTTTCAGAACTAGAACCTAGTGATTCATCACTTACATATATCATCCAGTGAATCATATGTATCTTATATTTTGTTTGCTTCTCTTAAGGCCAGAAATAGAACACATGCAGACAATGTAACTGAGAAAAATATTAGAATGGGAAAGACAAGAAACAGAGTAACAGGAGAATGGCTTTTGTATCATTGATATGTGGACAAATGACATATGTTACTTGAAAATCCTGCTGATACTGTAAGTAGTCTTAACAACTAGTTTTTTTGTGTGGTTTTCTTTGACGGAGCAGGTCTCTTCGTTGTGACTCAGCATCCTGTTCTGATGCATTGCTCTACTGACCTTGTACAGTATCTGAGACATTAGAATAACCTTTTATGTAGAAGATATTCCAAGGGATTAAAAATTTTTTGCCTAAAAAGAAACCTCTGCCAAAAACTGGCATTTACAAGCAACACCATTTAATAACCAGAAAAGTCGTGAGAGAGAAATTGGAAAATTTGCAGGACATCAGACCACAAGAGTTATAATGGCTTACAGCTAAAAACTGTACCCCAAACCCAGAACAGTAAATGTTTTCTGCTTTTAAATGAGATGGTCAGCAAGATACTGCCACAAGAGGAGGCAGAAGAGAGGCTCAGGAGGACAAGGCTTATTATATTCACAGGTCCTAGGCATAGGAGGCGTGGCACATGTGGGGCCACCTAGGAAAGACACCCTCATGGTCAAGAGGCAGAAGATAGAAGTGGGATCCTTTACTGAGATTTCCTCGGGAAAGTCAGGAGAGTCAATAGTTTAGGATTGGCTAGTTTGAATAATGCTGGTGGGCTCTCAGCTACATGGGTACATGGGTAGTCCCTAGTTGCCTGCCACCTGGCCCAGGGTAGTTACATGCAGACAAATATTGTCTCCAGCGTGTATGCACCAGATGGAGGAGGAGGTATAGCTCTGGATTGATTTGTTTGCATGTAACAGACTTGCTTCTGCTGGACCCTTTGGATGCAATCTTTCTCCAGCCAAAAAAATTTTTTTAAGATTTCTAAACATCGTGATACCCAGAAAATAAATTTAAATACATATGTGTGTGTGTGCGTGTGTGTGTGTAGAGAAAATACAATAACAATAACACCTATCATTTACTGAACGTTTACTTTGTGCTAGGCTCTCAACCAATCATTTGATCTGCTTTTCGTTGTTAGTGATGGTAGAGCCATGATGCAAACCCTGGGAGGACTCTAAGGAACTTTAGAGTAGTCCCTTTTAATTACTATTCTATATTAAATACATAAAACTATATTATTGCCCTTAAAATTGACAAAAATACCCTCAGAAATTATTCATTGTTTATTTGGTCCCTATATTATGTTTCAGTAGCTATGCCATAGGATTAATAATCGCTTTCTCGAGAATGATAATAACTGCGACCACAATAAAGGAATGTAACAGCAGATTTGTTTTAAATCACTTTCATGTGTAATCAAATTAAAATTGTGCTTGTGATATGATGCAAAAGGCACAGTGAGTAAAAATCTGTGAAAGGAGAGATGATTTTAACAAAATGAATCACATTAACATAAGGAGGTAATAGGCTCCACCGGGATGTGGAAGTAGAAAAGGTAGGCTAGGGGAGAAAGGCATAGAAATATTTCCTAGGAAAAAAATTGCGGGGAGAATGCTGGATTTAGGTAGGATCACAGTTGCTGAACGTGGATAGTTGTGCGGACAAGGGTAAAAAGAAATGCTGTTGGTTTTTTGTCTTAGTTTTATGGAACATAAGTGATATACATGAGTACTGATCTGTAGAGCACTTTGGACTAAAGGCTTGCAAAAGGGACGAGCAGGAGGGGGTTAGGAGAAGAGGAAGAAGAAGTTAAATACATGAACATGACGCTGAATAAACAGAGAATAGCCCTGCCCAAATTTGAAGGAATATCACCCAGCCTAAGAGAGTGGGACAAAGAAAGCACAGGTATAAAATGACAATGTAATGCTGTGGAGACCAAGGAAGACATGCTTTAAGAAGGAGGTGGTCAATGACATTTATGCTTCAGAGAAACATGCAAAAGGAAGATCTAGAAAAAATCGTTATTAGTTAATGCAATGACCTTTAAGAGTCTAGCTATTTGTATTCTCTGAAAAGTTTTCTTAAATAGTGCTAAAAATTAGAATTTTATCTTTTGTGTATGCAAAAGATATATTTATGAATGCTTCCCGATTCACATAGACTGGAGCAAATATTTCTAATGTTTTGCTTATAGTAGTTTTTAGCCAAATACATTAAAAAAAATGAGACTCTTCCAAATACAACCCTGGCTCTTAGGCAAAGAAGAACGTTTTCTTGCAGTGTGAGTTGCCTTATCTTACAGACACACTGAGTTTACCTGTCTTATGTTTCATTTCAGCCTTCCAACACTGAGAGTCCTGCATGGCAAAGACATTCTGCTTTCTCTAATATCTTACTGTATTTCTCCCTATTCCATGTGAGCTCATATCACCATAAATTAACATCAGCATTCCCAGAGGGTCTAAGTTGGATGGAGAATTACAAAGTCAAAAAGTAGTTCTACTCTGAAAGAGCTATGATCTGACCTGAAAGAAAGAACATATATAATTAAAAGAACACACTTTCTCAAATTATAATTGCATTCATCTTAGAAACTACACCCCATTTTTCCATTCTTTTCTCCTACAATGAAGTTCAAAGTTAATATTCACTGACTACGGGAAGATTAGAAAAAGCAGGTTGGTCATGGTAATGCTCATATGCTTTTATTCACTCTCAGTTTGTTTTCACCTTGTGGCAGTTTTGGAGTGGAGGAGTATTGCTGTTTACCATGAATTCTGGCCTTTCCCTTATTCTAAATATATCACCATGGTATGTCACACAGTCATATTCTAGAAGTGGAACAAAATATACATATAAGATAGTCCCTTTTCCAAACTCATATGATCACCCAATATCACTGGTAAAGATGTAAGCTACATTGGCAAACTGACTTATTTCCACCACCATGGACACATCTATCTGTCATACAAATTAAGCATATTTAATTGGAAGAAGTGAACTTGGAGAAAATTAAATTCATAAGATCAAAGCTTTGAACAGTGTCATCAAAATGGAATCCATGATTAACAGAGTAAAAGCCTTAGCAACCTGTTACATTGGAAAATGGTGGGTGAGGGTTATATTGAAATTTTGGAAATAAAATAATGAAGCCTTACAACCTAAAACAGACTGTGTATCCCTTAAAGGCAAGCTACATATTTTATTATCTTTGCCTAATGCATGAGATAGTTTTAGGCTCACAATATGAACCTAATAAATATTTGTGAAACTGACAGAATCCCATGATATAATGAAATGTAAACTATTTCATCTTCTTTAATCATTTAATTGTCTAGAAGAGCAGAGATTAGTTTTATACAAAATTTCACTAGTTTTCCTTGCTCTGTATTTTCTCATATACTTATTTTCTTTCTTCTCCTTTACTACCGTCCTCCCTTGCTCCATTTTTGCTTTTTTTCATTTTTATTTGATGCCCTGTACTCTAAGAGTTCTCAAGTGTTTTGGAAGTAGTGAAGATAATAAATAATTTTTAAATATATACATTTTAGGTGCACCTGGGTGGCTCAGTTGGTTAAACATCTGCTTTCGGCTCAGGTCATGATCCCAGGGTCCTGGGATCGAGCCCCACGTTGGGCTTCCTGCTCTGCGGGAAGCCTGCTTCTCCCTCTCCCGCTCCGCCTGCTTGTGTTCCCTCTCTCGCTGTGTCTCTCTCTCTGTCAAATAAATAAATAAAATCTTAAAAAAAATAAAAAATAAATATATACATTTTAATTTTACATGCATCTGAAAAATCCATACTATTGCTATATTGACAAAAAAGGACTTACCTGGCTCATCTCCAAAAATTCCAGGTGGTAATATATTAAAAATTATGTCTTATTCCCATCTGATTTCCAATACACATTTATACAGGTTGCCATTAAGGTTCACATTGGAACTGAATGCCATTGAATATATTTTGGGTTGGAACTTAGGTCTCTTTGGTGTGATTGCCAAATCCTCTTCTCCTTCTTCAAATCCTGTTTGTTATACCTTTTTCTAATAATTTCATAACCTCTCTGGAGTAACATAGTTAAGTTTTTTCTCCTTGTGCTCTTCTTTCTCTTCTAGCCCAGTTTCCAGTTCAGAACCACAATAGGAAGTTTTTTCAGTTGCTTCAGCATTGATGTTGTACTGTTCTGTTTGCCTGTGTCTGCTACACAAGCAGAGTCTTTGAAAGTGCCTTTATTTCAAGGAAATTTAAAGAGTCTTTGAAAGTGCCTTTATTTCAAGGAAATTTAATATGATCGTACTTAACAGAAAATTCAAAAATAATTATAAGAACTCAGTTTTCCAAAATTTGCCAAATATGCATTTCTTTGTATTCATCCTCACTGGGCTCATGAAAAGTATTAAATCTGAGAATGGCAGGTTATTCTTTCTAATCCATAAGCTTTTGTGTTCTTTAGCTGCAAAAAATCCTGTACTGTAAAAAAGTGAGTTTATAAAAAGAGATCTTAAGACAGGATTAAGCAACCAACAGTAGGGACATTGGCAAAACCAATGATATTATTTTAAAGAAATCATTTGGCTAAAAAACGTTGTTAAACCTGCCAATTTGTTTGTAAACTGTGCTGTTGTCCGTGCTGACGTAGATATCAGTCACAAAAGAAGGATCAACACAATTTTGAAGGTTAAAATTAATATTGCATTCAGAAAAGAATATAAATGCATGTATTTCCTTTTATCTAGTAGGCACTTAGTTATATTTAAGAAATGATTCTTTTTTAATCTTAAAATTGTATTTTTCTGACTACCAGGATTGAAGTAGAAAGAAATTAGGATACACGATCAACTTGTTGTTTATATGAATTAGTCAAAAAAAGGTAAATTTTACACATTTCTATGTTGGCACCATAGCGTCATGAAGTCCAAGTTTCTACTTTCCAAATCCCAACTTAATTTTGATGTTTCTCCATTACTTCTGTGGCACACCAGTGTTAATCTTTCACTTCCGTCATAGCTACAAGAGAAGCCTCATGTACAATGTGTGATTTTCCAGTGCTTAGAAATGAAAATAAATAGGTATCTTTCCCCCCAATCTTTCAATAGTCTCTATTCAAGAGGAAACCCAAACAGTGAAGAATTAAAACTGTATCTGAAGACTCAGAGTCAGAGAATTTAACATACCTAATTACTGTTTCTTTGAAATCCTTATATAATCGTTATTGTATTGATATAGAATGCTTATATAATTACCCATCTTCCTTTAACTTAGAAGAAAATTCCTTTGAATATTAAGAATTAGTTTCCCTTTTCTTGGAAACTACTTTTTACTCCACAAATTAAAACAGGCAAACAAACAAAACAAAACACAGTTGCCAAAAAAATGAATGAAAGTCTTCCTTCTATTGTCTCTGGAGACATCTTTGAGGTAATTATTTTTCATATAATCTCAAACTTTGTTTTATTTCATGTACAGATCTCCAATATAAAAAAATTGAAAAAAATAGAAACCAATACATGCTTAGCAGTGTAAAAGAATAAATGTGTGAAGTGAATTAAGAAAATGTTGACGTTTCCAACTGAAAGAGCTTGTATTGAATGAAGTCAGCCATTGCTCTTTGGTTGCCAGAAAGGAACTCCAAGAAGCAGGAAGTGACTAGAGTGAGGGAAGAGATATTTAGCATTTGGGAGCAAGAAGGAATGTGGAGAAATGAGATTACAGGGATGATTGCTTGGCTAGAAACAGTTAATCCTATAAAGAGAATGAAAATGGAATTATATGGTGAATTAGTGAAGACTTCTAACAGAAAATGTACTGATCTAAGACTTCTCAAGAATGGAAACAAGTAACCAAAAGATCTTTAAAAGGGTTTAGGTATCATGAACATAATGGGCAAAGAAGTTTTAAGTAAACATGTGCTCAATTTTGCGCAATCAAATCTTGTTTTTTTAAGGCTCATATGAATTATAATGATGTTCATTAAATTTACAAGCTTGTTTCTTTTGCAAGAACCTTTGGAAATATTCATTCTTGTTTCCACTTTTTTTTTTTTCAGAGTACTTATTTGGATATTCAGAGAATAAAAATACCTGATGCTTATTTTCCATTTAACAAAGGAAGTTCATTTGAGTCTCAGAATTCCCTTGAAATGTATGCAGTGGAGGAATTTCTCATTCCTAGAAATCATTGGTCACTTAGACGTTGCTTGGTTTCAGGACTGCTCAGATTCCCTACATATACAAGGAAAGACAATTTTGATTACATGGTTAAAACAAAAACAATAAACTCAGGTAATAAATAGAAAGAGTAATTATTAAATAATGTACAAAACCAGGGATGGGAGCAGCTGAAAGCAAACAGGCACTGAGCTTTTTGTGCCTGCAAGCGTGGAGGCTTCGTCTAGACTCAGTCTCCCGGTCCTTCCTGATAATCTGGGAACACGTGTATTTGTTAATGGACGGCTTTACCTGTGATTTGTAGAGATAAGAATAAAAAGGCAAGTCATGAATATTCACGAAGTATGTTAACATTTAACAGGACCATCAATATCCATTTTGCAACCTGCTTCCTCCATAAAGCCTCAAAACAAGTAAGCTCCTGGGACAGCCCAAGACTGAAATGAGGCAAAGTTGGGTTTCCCATTCAGTAATTGTCCACTTGGTGCCTGATGCCTGCAACTAAAATGTGTGATCAGAATATATGTACATCGTGGCCTAGCTTTTTTCTGGAATTTCCAGTCATCTTTCATTCAGAATGGCTTTCCAAATGCTATGTATATTCTCTATTCCGATCTGTGAGATCCACAAAACTCATGATTTTCCCCAGCCTTTTCAGTTCAATCGTTTACAACTTATAATTGAACACTGGGTGCTGACAGTGTGTTCGTTAGCTCCTAGAGGGCAAAACTGATGTCTAATTCAGTCTAAAACACTTAGAAGCACCTGATGTTCACAACACCTGTGGCTGACACCTAAAACCTACGCTGAAGATGTTAGAGTTTAGGAGAAAGCAAAGTACAAATTCTTAGTTGGGAATTTTACGTGCTTGATATTGGCTCTGAAAATATTAATGACAAAATTATTTTTAACTCTACAGAGGTACAAAATAAATGAAACTATTTACCCAGAAAAGTCAACAAAGAAATACATTCATGTTAAGTGTAAATTGTACATTTTTTAAGTAATACATTTGTCTGCTTGCCATGACTAGGAGCATGTATCGTCAGGTAATCCCTTTTTATTGTTGTGAAAGGCAACAACTGAAAAAGCATTTTTTTTTTTTACCTCTGTTCACATTAATACACTTCTAACTATTCCCCATTTCATTGAAATTATAATAGTAAGTGAAAGGAACATTTAGGTGCAGTCATTAATTTTCTGTCTCACACAAAGCTGACTATCTACCTTCCAAATTATCTGTCCTTCTTCTGTAGTGAATGGAAGAAAATTGATAAACTGGAGTCCTCCCAAAGAGAACTTTCCATTGTACAACAGCTCCTAGGGTTTAAAATGGTACCAAAGTGAAACTGAACAATCTAAGAACATTTAGACTTCCAGAATCAGGCACAGGCAAGCAAATTGCCTCATTAAAAATGTTTAGTAATCCCAGTAAGTTGTCTATTGGTATGTGCTCGATAATTAATATTTTCCCTCTAAGGAAAAATGTGTTCTCCCAAATTAATATAAATATAGGGTACCTAAGATAATAAAATAATTTTGATGACAACATGATATTGTTAAGAGATTGGAGTAAAGAAATAGCTAGCATTTAATATTTTACTAGAAATGACATAATATAATAATTCCACAGAGCTAAGCAATACCCTTATCAACAATTCCAATAACTATAATAGTTATCCCTACTTACTTAAGTAATAACTAGCATAAATTGCGATTTCTTTGTGATTAGTTCAGAAAAAGGTTTGTAATGGATAATGAATCAGTTTCAAATTTAAAAACTTATAACCTAATCCATTATACAAGTACACATGTAACTGTTACATAAAGATCAGTATGTACAAAGTAACCAAAGGAATACATAAATAAATATAAAGAGATACACAGAAAGCTTGAGACTTCCAATAAGGACAAAATTCCGTTCAGTTGGAGAGCAAAGTGTTTACAAAACATTCCTTCCTGGGCTGGTTGGTGAGAACATAAAAAAATCCGTATGCCTTTAAGAAGTGGAAACCCGACAAATGAGATTAATGCCAACTCAGCAAGACACTAAAGTGGGGGCATCTGCAGGGTGCAGGACCGGCCATGGGGCCCGATTTGCTGATACAAAGATGCTGGGAAATAATAGAAGAACGGGTAACAAAGTAGAGTAGAAGTTCCCTGGTTCCTTTCACAGGTCTTACAGGAGGTTTTGAGCATAGAGACAATACTACTGACATCGCATAGTTACAAAGATTTTTCACATGACTTCTCATTTTCCATTTTGTTTTTTGTTTTTCAACTAAAGTGGCAACCTTATAAGGGCAATCACTGCGATGGTAGAATAATTTATAAAAACACTTATAATACTGATATTCCCCCAAATAAGGATATTTATATTTATATATGTGTCTGTATGTTTGCCGGTATTTGGGGATTACAGGAGAAAATAAAAGGTTTTTGTGGGTCAAATCGAAATGTAAAATAACTAAATCTCAAATGTTTAAAGTTTTCAGCCATAAAGTATACTAACAGCTCTCGGTATATTTTGAGTACAACAAATCACAGCAAATGAGTGAGATTCGTTCACTGTGATTTTCCAGCTTTGGGGGAAGGTGTCAATAATACCACATAGGACAGCTGTTGAGTTCAATCTGGTAGGTGGAGATCAGAATTTTATAAATAGAACATATTAAACAGATGTATTGTCTTTGAGGTGTAAGGTTTATAGAAGAAAAGATTATTTCCAATCTCATTTCACTTGTAATTGAACAATTCCCCACAAAGATAAATTCTCACTAAATTGCATCATGACACATTCATGGCTTCAGCTTCCTTTAATGCTGGCTCAAGTAAGTGCATGAAATATTCTGTTTTATTCCTCTCTGGAAAGCTGAGATTTTATGTCAGAGTTCCAAAAGTTAGAAATACCAAGGATGAAATTCAACTCAAATTAAACAGGATCTTGCAGCCCGGCGCTCGTTCCCAAAGCAAAGAGAACAGCATTGAACACACAAAGCCAGGAACCACGCGCCTTTGATCAGTGAGAAGTTGTCCAAGAGGATGAACAGTGGCAGAAGCAACTCGACACAGGCCAACTTAACTCCAGGACCTTCATTTTCCCAGTTTTCATGGGCAGACAAATCTGTAAATTTTCTCTGAGGTCATCTCAAATCTTTTAGTAAACTGTTAAGTTTTGTCACCACTTTCATTATCTGTCAAAACTGTTCTAACTGTTCTCCTTTGATGGTGCCTGACAGAATATGAAACGGGATCAAGGCTTTTTCTTGTGGTTTTCCCCATCACCCTACAGAATATTCCGAGGCAAAAGAAGAATGCTTGTTTTGTTTGATTGCATGTGCATAGGTATAAATGGTGAAAATTTCTACTGTATCTTCCAAGGGTAATGATTTGAGAGTCAAATATCCCAAACCTGTCATTCTATTATGAACTGAATAAATAATGGTTGATTGATATAAATGCATATTCCCCGCCTACTACTAGAGTCTCCATGCATACCTTCTGGTACTTTTGTCAAGTGACTCTGTATCTTCTAGCTCCAAAATATTTTCCTCCAAACCTTTCTGAACATATTCCTTAGGTTTCATGAAGCTTCTTTCAAGCTTTCTTTCTTCCACTGCCACATAAAAATCAATTTCCTTCCTTTTGCATAGAAAAATTATTTTATTCTTTACAAGTTTAAAAAAAAGGCTTTTCCTTTTAATCATGTCACTCATAGTTCTCTTTACAAGATTGAATTTTGTGGACTGCAGGGGTTAAGTGTGTTTCCCTCATTTTGTATAGCAACTAACAGTGATAGAAGCCGGCATGCGCTTCATGAATGTGTGGTGGTGAAGGCAAGACTGTTAGCAGAGGCGGGTGTTATTAATAATTCAGAAAACCAGAAAAATCTGGGAAGCCTAGTAGTTAATGGGAAAGAAATTCATATATTTTTTATGGATCCCAAGTGAAGGAATCATTAGCATACTAAGGTGATAAAAGTCAGGGCCTAAACACATAACAAGGTAATAACATAACAGCATAAACAAAGAAAGTGATGCCTTAGGTTAATTTTATAAGCACTAAAAGAAAATCTCTGAACCATCGGATTTTTCTACCCCATCGGCACACTAGGGTGCTTATGATAACAAAGACCTCAAAAAAGACAAAAGGTCACTTCCATTTTTTTCTCATAAATTTACTACCGAACTATTAAAACTTCTGTTAAATTTCCAAGAATTTTTTAAAGTTTAATTCTCCAAGCCAGCCCAATTTTAGCATTTCCCTTATGATTATATTTGAAAGGGTCAATCAGATATTTTATTTTTTGTATTTTATATAAGTATAAAAAAATGCTCTCTTCTTTTCTTATTCTACTGCCTCTCCCTCCTCCCTTTTCTTTCTCCCTTCCTTCCTTCCCATGGCTTTTACAAAAATATTGTTTTAAAGTTAGTTGCTCTATTGTGGTAGTTGTCAAAACTTTACTCACAAGTGTTTTCACTCAGCTATTGACCCAAACTTGCTAAGTAACAAACCAAAGCTCAGTGGCATATGACAATAAGCTCTTTGTCTCCTTCACGTGAGAGTGGGGTCACCTGGGGTGGTCCTACACCAGGGAGGGAGTCTGCAGTTCCTCAGGGATGGCTCTAGATTGAGGTTGGGTGCAGGTTTGCTTGACCTATTTTTATGCTGAGACTCAGGTTGGAAAGGTAGCAGCTACCCTAGGGAAGTTTTCCTGATCACTTGCCAGAGCTTTACCATTGAGCCATATATAATAGGTGCATTGAAGCCTCTGCCTATATAATGGCTACTAAAACTCTGTTGGCCAAAGCAAATTTATATGGTCCAGTCAATATCAAAGGTTGAGGAACTGCACTCTGCCTGCAGTAGAAGAGAGAAGGGGGTGAATACTTACTCCCTGCATTGAGTCTTCTCAACATAATAACTAGATTGTAAAGATACTTACTGATATGTATTAATAAGCTCAATTTTAACGTCTATTTATTGTAATGTTAATCAATGCATATACTGATTTTTTTTAAAGATTTTTATTTATTTATTTATTTGACAGAGCGAGAGAGCACAAGCAGGCAGAGCGGCAGGCAGAGGGAGAGGGAGAAGCACTCTCTCTATTGAGCAGGGAGCCCAATGTGGGGACTCGATCCCAGGATCCTGGGAACATGACCTGAGCCGAAGGCAGACGCTTAACCGACTGAGCCACCCAGGCACCCCCCAAAATTGTTTTGATGGTGTCATGACTTTGTCATATTGGAATTTGTTGGGTGGGGCCAGATGGGTGCTGGATGGTAAGTCTCAGTTCAACAAAAGACAAGAAAAATTGAAATGGAGTAGTTTATTACTCACAGGTCCTGGAGAAAATACCTTGAGGGGCCATACAGGTCAAAGCAAAGTGCAGAGAGACTGTAGGACCTGGGCACATGCTTTTATTAGGGTTTGTGGGTGGAGTGTGGGCCAGATTGGTCAATTCAAACCCAAAGGGTGGGGTTTTGCAAGCCCTATGGGGGTCTTACTTAAGGGGCATCTAAGGCATACAGGTGCTGGGAAGTGGGGAGACAACTTCTGATCTCAAGGGCTGTTGGGAAGTCCTAGCAGGAGCTTATATTTGCATGGGACTGTGGTTGCTCTCCAGGGCATGCTCTTGCACAGGGGAACCCATGTAAGTTTAAGGTCCCTACAAGCTGCTTGGCCAGACAAAATGGACACGGCGACAGCAATGATATAGGGTCGCTTGGCTAAACTCTCCACAGATACAACAATTTGAGATTTGGGAAATTGAATCACAGCTACACATTAGTTAGAAAAATCCTGAATTTTTTAGTACTCAGACTTTGTGCTAAAAAACATGCTATCACATATCAGGTCAGAAAGAAAATAGAGAAAGAGGAAGAAAAGCTAAGCTAGTACAATGCTAAAATTTTCATAATTAGCGAAGCATTTTTAAAAAGTCTATTTGTATTGTGCTCAGTGATAGGAAAGGAGAACATTGATGCTACTTTCTGAAAAACAAATAAATAGATACCTATTGGTGATTTGTTTTATTTCTCTTTTAAAATATTCAAAATGGGGCGTCTGGGTGGCTCAGTTGGTTAAGCGACTGCCTTCGGCTCAGGTCATGATCCTGGAGTCCCGGGATCGAGTCCCACATCGGGTTCCCTGTTCAGCGGGGAGTCTGCTTCTCCCTCTGACCCTCTTCCCTCTCATGCTCTCTATCTCTCATTCTCTCTCTCTCAAATAAATAAAATCTTTAAGAAAAAAAATATTCAAAATGTCCAGAACAATTTTTGCAAGCGAAATCTAAATCATAAGCATCCAGCACGCCTGATTTTTAAGGAAACCTCAAGTTCCATGTAACAAAATGTGAGAATTTTATTATTTCTTGATTTCAAAAGGTTCTGCAAAACATGTTCAGGGAATCATTTTAACCCAACACTTCAATTTCTCAGGGAAACTTCCAGCTTTGAAAATAACTCTATTAATGGGGGGGGGGGTTGCCAGAGAGAGAAGACAAGTTAATTTTGAGTTCTTTGGTGATATTCCAAAATGGATACCACTGGAGTTAGGATTATTTGTCTTCTTTATATCAAAGATTTTATCATATTGTCTGACCTTTTGTTAAACTGTCAGTCTAATGAGAGGACACTTATTTATAGTGACTATAGGACAAGATACTTAACAATATGATTGTCCCCAAAACAGTGGTGATGTGATCGCCATAATCATATGTCATTAAAAAAAGAATGTCTCTCTCTCTAGCCATGTAATACTATAGGAGACCTAGAAATAGCCTGATAGTGTGGTGATTAAAGTAAGTAAGTATAGGATGTCATTTTCTTTCAACAAAATTCCATTACATTATATAAATCTTTGGGGGGAGAATAAAAGGTATCTATCCTTTTCAAAATAACTTATAAAACATCTAGAAGAAAATAATGAGTACATTTTATTTTTTAAGTGTCCATTTATAAGTTTTCTAGTAAAGTTTTTACTTTGAAAAAATTTTATTTTTTACAGATATTTTTGCTATTTGAATATATGAATGGATGTTACTTTGTCTTAACCTTTTCATTCAAAGATTATCATTCATTAGATTGTTTTATAAATATTGGCATAATTTAGTAACTTTGGTATAAATTCTGTTAATCTTTTGTAAAAAAATTAAATCACATAAAAAACTTACAAAATAGGGGCAGGCACCTTGGTGGCTCAGTCGTTAAGTGTCTGCCTTCAGCTCAGGTCATGGTCCCAGGGTCCTGGGATCGAGCCCCGCATCGGGCTCCCTGCTCCGCAGGAAGCTGCTTCTCCCTCTCACACTTCCTCTGCTTGTGTTCCCTCTCTCACTGTCTCTGTCAAATAAATAAAATCTTAAAAAAAAAACTTACAAAATAAATGCAAATTCTATCTTAGAAGAAAAGTAATCACCCAAAATATACTTGTTTTGAAGATGTTCTTTTCTTTTTTTTTAAGATTTTTATCTATTTATTTTGACAGAGAGAGAGAGAGAGAGAGACAGCGAGAGAGGTAACACAAGCAGGGGGAGTGGGAGAGGGAGAAGCAGGCTTCCCGCTGAGCAGGGAGCCCAATGCGGGGCTCAATCTGGGATCACGACCTAAGCCGAAAGCAGAAGCCCAATGACTGAGCCAACCAGGAGCCCTTGTTTTGAAGATTTTCCATCTTTAGTGGTTTTCATTCAGTTATATCTAAATTTTGGTATTCAGAATGACATAAAGCCAAAGAAAAGGAAACATATCCTCAATGCAACTACCTCCTTTCATTTCATTGAACTCCCTCCCCAGATCCATCAAATATTATAATTATGATTTGGTTTCAATACAGCACCATTCATTAAACACAGAGTATTGAGTAGATACTTTGAGCCAGACACAGCATGAAGTACAGGAAAACGATAGTTAATATTTGCCCCCTCAAAAAATCGAATAGAATGAGTGGCTTCAACAATAGACATTTATTTCTTATAGTTCTAGAAGCTGGAAAGTCCAAGACCAGAGTGCCAGCATGGTGGAGTTCTGGTGAAAACTCTCTTTTTGGCTTGCAAATGGGTGGCTTCTTGCTGCATTCTCGTGTCTGGGGATAGAGGGCTCTGGTTTCTTTCTCTTCTTATAAGGGCACTAATCTCATCATGAGGACTCCACCCTCAAGTCCATATCTAAACCTAATTACCTCCCAAGGCCTCACCTCACGATCTTATTGGGAATTAGGGTTTCAACATAAGAATGTTGGGGGAATACAAATATTCAGTCCATAGCAACAAGGTACCATTAATGCTCTCACAGTACTTGTGGTTGGATGAGGAAATCATGTAAACTGTTGCACAAAGCAGTTCGTTTTATATCACAGAAAAGATCCATTAATGGTGAGAGTGTAGAGGAGAATGAGAATATTATTTAAATCATGCAACCTTAAGAAACATAGAAAATGATGAGAGCATATAATGAAAAATCTGTTATATCTTTAAGAGAAAAGAATTAAAAAAAAAACCAAAAAAAAAAAAAAAAAAAAAAAAAAAAAAAAAAAAAAAAAAGAGAAAAGATTTACTCTCTATGGCTCCAGGAAAATAGAAATGCCAGAAAGTCTTCTCAGTTTCCAATATATTCATTTTCTCTATGTCAGTTACTTATCTCTGCTGACACTACAGTCCTATCCTTTCCCACAGGAGAATGAAAATGGAATTGTAAAGACGTATTATGTTAGCATGGAAAGATCACTGTGCTCACTCCGGTCCTAACGAGATGTGGTAGCCAAGTTACTTAACCTATCCGGATATCACCCTCTTAAATGTAACAGAACAGTATTGTCATGAATTAATATTTACCAGACTATGGATCATAAACGAGATGCATTCTTGAAAAACGGGAGAAATGTTTTAGGGCAACAATAATGATCACAGAGCCAGTGAGACTTCCACCTAGAAGCAACCTGAAATTCCTAGCAATGGACAAAACAACAACAAACAAACAAACAAAAACACGTACTTGATTCTTCTACCCAGCCCTGATTAACTCTCTTTCCTGTACCTATCCCTGCTACTTTTCTCTGATCTTATTCCTCGTGGCTGTCCTTTTTGCTCATTCTGCTCAGCCTCCAGACACACTGGCCTTGATAGTGTTCTTTGGACATTCTAGGCATGCTCCTGCCTGAGGGCCCTTGCAAGGACATTTGCTTTGCTGGCTGCGCCCTTCTCCCAGATACAAGCATGGTAACTCCCTTGCCTCTCATCGGTCTCTGTTCAAATGTCATCTTCCTAATGAGATCTATTATGATCAACTCAAATTACTAAAATTACAACATGCCCAGTATAATTTTCTTATGCTGCATTTCACCTTCTAGTATGTTTGAAAATTCACATGCTAATTGCTAAGGTTATTCTATATTGCACATCTCTCTGAACTATAACATAAAATAATGTATAAACACAAGATGGCAGGGTGGGCTGGGGTGGGGGGCATCTTTGTGGCGGTGGTGGTGTGTGGTAGTCAGCTGATATACACTAAGTGTCCGTGACATAGTTGGGACTTTAAATATTTCAATATTGGTTAAATGTGTGATTATGTGATAAGTGAATGAATGAATAATTATTTAAAATATGTTACTGAGCTCCTAAGAAAGCAAAGGCAACCTTTAGGGACGAAAATACAGAGGTTGTTAGAAACCAGAGGTGGAGGCCTTGTGCTGGGGATCTCGCTACATGGGGAAATGAAAAATGATGATCTCATTAAGGGTTTGTTACCTTAAGAGCTCTGCTGAGGTCAGAAGATAAAGCCTGTGATTGTCAAAATATGGGGAGTTGGGCCTAGGATGTTTATATACAGCAAAAATGGGCCAGAAAATAAGAAAGTAAAAATTGTTGCCAATTTTTATTTATTTGCTAGGCTGTGTTTTTTTAAACAAATTATTTTATTATTTTTTTAAAACAAATTATGTTTGTTTATTTTATAAAAATAAACACAAATCCTCTTTGGAAAGAATCAGTCTTTGTAGCTGTATTAGTCTCCATGGGCTGCTGTAACAAAATACAACAGGCCACATGGCTTGACCAACAGACAGTTGGCTGAAGCCCAAGATCAAGGAGCCAGTGTGGTCAAGGTCTGGTGACAGCCCTCTTCCTCGCTGGCTGACAGTTGCCTTCTTTCCGTGTCCTCACATGGTGGAGAGACAAAGAAGAAGCTCTCTGCTGTTTTTCCTTGTAAGAGTACGAATCCCATCAGACTAAGGCCCTGTCCCCATGATCTCATCTAACTCTTATCACCTCCCAAAAGCCATAGCCCTGAACACCAACACGTTGGAGTTTGGGGCTTCAACATTTAAATTTCAAGGAGACAAATATTTAGTTCACAGCGGCAGTATCCCCAAACTTACTATTGTTACTTTCAAAAATAAATTCTGTAAAAATAAAATAAGTCTAAATATTTAATATGTATTTAAACACATTCATTTTTATTATTTACCCATTAATTGCAAAGTGTATTACATGCATGTTTGATCCTGCTTTTTATGGGTGACACTGACACAGTCAGTGGTTCCTTTGGTCACATATTTTGTGATTTACTGTTATTCTGAGCTCATATCTCTGGACATTTCATTTGGGGGCATGCTTGGTGTCTGCTTTAAGAATATCTAAGAATGGAGGGAGGCAGAGCAAGATGGTGGAGGAGTAGGAGACCTGGATTTCTTCTGGTCTCAGGAATTCAGCTGGATAGGGATCAAACCATTCTGAACACCTACGAACTCAACAGGAGACCGAAGAAAAGAATAGCAACAACTCTCTGAACAGAAAAGCGACCATTCTCTGGAAGGTAGGACGTGCGGAGAAGTGAATCCGAGGCGATATTCGGGGGGATAGACGGTGGGGGGGGGGCCTCTGTCGCCGCTTCTGGCAAGTGCTAGAGCCGCGGAGCACAAAATCGGACCTTTTAGAAGTCGGCTCCACTGAGGGACGTCACTCCAGTGGCTAAGTGGGGGGGTGGAACCCTCGCGGGACAGTGTGGTCTCAGGACCCTGGGGGTCACAGAAAGACCAGGGGTGCCTGAGTGCAGCAGAGCTCCCAGGTATCGGAATGGGGAAGCCGGCTGCAGAGACAGAGCCGAGGAGTGGGCTCTCAGCTTGGAGTTGCCATACACCGTGATCTGCGGCACAGTTGGGCCACTGCTCCTCCAGCAGGGATCAACAAGCAGCAGATCCGGGGAGACTCACCATCCTCGCCTGGGAGGAGCGGCACGGGAGCGCACCACAGGGATCTGCTGGGTTTGGAGACTCCACACTGAGTCGGGTACCAGAGATAGAAATTCTCGGTCACAGGCCGGGTGAGCACGGAGTGTGACCGGAGACCGGGGAGTCAGGAGTGATTGCTTTTCTCTGGGGGCGCACTGAGGAGCAGGGCGCCAAGTTCTCAGCTCCTCCAGGCAGAGATTGGGAGGCCACCATTTTTACTCTCGTCCTCCAAAGCTGTACCGAGAGCTTGCAGGGAACAAAAGCTCACAAGAGCAAATACAAGCAGATTACTTAGCCCAAACCCGGCAAGGGTGGGGCAATTCTGCCTCCGGCAAAGACATTTGGGAACCACGGCAACAGGCCCCTCCCACAGAAGATCAGCAGGAACAGCCAGCAAGCCAAGACCAAGTTTACCAATCAATGAGAACGGCAGAACTCCAGCGGTAGGGGAATATTGCACATACAATTCATGGCTTTTATACCATGATTCTTTAGTCTTTCAAGTTCTTTTTTTTCTGTCTTTTTTTTTGAATTTTTCTTTCTCCCTTTTTCAACCAACAGCTTATCAGTACCTTTTATTAAAAAACATTTTTATTTTTCATTTTCAGAATCATATTCTAGCCCTTCATACTAGTTACCCTTATTTTTGGCATATATATATAAGTTCTTCTCTCTTTAAAATTTTGAGATACAGTTTCTTCTAACAGATCAAAACATACCCTAAATCTATAGTGTATGGCTTTGTTCTAGTCTCCTGCCTGATCACAATCTCTCCCTTTCTTTTTCTTTTTTTTTAAATCTCTTCTTTCTTTTTTCAACCAATTTCTTATCAATTCCTTTTATAAAATTTTTTATATGTTTCATCTTTACAGACGTATTCCACCCATTCATCATATCAACCCTTATTTTTGTACATATATAAGTTTTTCTTTCTTTAAAATTTTGGGAGGAACTTTCTTTTAACAGACCAAAATACACCCAAAATCTAGTGTGTGGCACTGATTTATGCACCAGCCGGATCATATTTGATCATATTCTGTTTTTTTTTGTTTTGTTTTGTTCTGTTTTTGTTTGTTTTTATCATTTTCTTTTTCTTTTTTCTTTCTTTCCCTTTCTTTTCCCCGGCTTCAGGTCTTTTCTGATTTGTTTAGAGTATATTTTCTTGGGACTTTGTTACCCTGTTAACATTTTGTTCTCTCATTCATCTATTCTCCTCTGGACAAAATGACAAGATGGAAAATATCACCTCAGTAAAAAGAACAAGAGGTAATACCAACTGCCAGGGACCTACTCAATAAAGACATTAGTAGGATGTCAGGCCTAGAGTTCAGAATCATGATTTTAAAGATACTATCTGGGCTTGAAAAAAGCCTGGAAGTTATTAGAGAAACGCTTCCTAGAGAAATAAAAGAACTAAAATCTATCCAAGTCGAAATCAAAAAGGCTATTAATGAGGTGCAATCAAAAATGGGGCGCTAACTGCTAGGATGAATGAGGCAGAAGAGAGAATCAGTGATATAGAAGACCAAATGTTGTAAAATAAAGAGGCTGAGAAAAAGAGATATAAACAACTACTGGATCACAAGGGCAGAATTCAAGAGATAAGTGATACCATAAGATGAAACATTAGAATAATTGGGATCCCAGATGAAGAAGAGAGAGAGGAGCAGAAGGTATATTGGAGCAAATTATAGCAGAGAACTTCCCTAATTTGGGGAAGGAAACAAGCATCAAAATCCAGGAGGCAGAGAGAACCCCTCTCAAAATCAATAAAAATAGTTCAACACCCCGATATCTAATAGTAAAACTTATGAGTCTCAGACACAAAGAGAAAATTTGAAAGCAGCTTGGGAGAGGATATATGTAACCTATAATGGTAGAAACATTACACTGGCAACAGACCTATCCACAGAGACCTGGCAGGCCAGAAAGGACTGGCATGATATCTTCAGAGAACTAAATGAGAAAAATATGCAGCCAAGAATACTATATCCAGCTAAGCTGTCATTGAAAATAAGAGAGATAAAAAGCTTCCAGGACAAACAAAAACTAAAGGAATTTGCAAACACGAAACCAGCCCTACAAGAAATATTGAGAGGGGTCCTCTAAGCAAAAGAGAGCCTAAAAACAACATAGACCAGAAAGGAACAAGAAAATATACAGTAACAGTCACCTTTCAGGCAATACAATGGCATTAAATTCATATCTTTCAATAGTTACCTTGAATGTAAATGGGCTAAATGCCCCAATCAAAAGACACAGGCTACCAGATTGGATTAAAAAACAAGACCCATCAATATGCTGTCTCCAAGAGACTCATTTTAGACCCAAAGACACGCCCACATTGAAAGTGAAGGAGTGGAAAACCATTTACCATGCTACTGGAAACCAAAAGAAAGCTGGGGTGGCAATCCTTATATCAGACAAATTAGATTTTAAACCAAAGACTCTAATAAGAGACGAGGAAGGACAATATATCCTACTTAAAGGGCCTATCCAACAAGAAGATCTAACAATTGTAAATATCTATGCCCCTAACGTGGGAGCAGCCAATTATATAAGGCAATTGATAACAAAAGCAAGGAAACACATTGACAACAATACAATAATAGTGTGGGACTTTAACAACCCCCTCACTGAAATGGACAGATCATCTAAGCAAAAGATCAACAAAGAAATAAGGACGTAAAATGACACACTGGGCCAAATAGACTTCACAGACATATTCAGAAGATTCCATCCCAATGCAACAGAATACATATTCTTCTCTAGTGCCATGGAACATTCTCCAGAATAGATCACATCCTAGGTCACAAATCAGGTATTAACCAGTAGCAAATGATTGGGATCATTCCCTGCCTATTTTCAGACCACAATGCTTTGAAACTAGAACTCAATCACAAGAGGAAAGTTGGAAAGAACTCAAATACATGGAGACTAAAGAGCATCCTACTAAAGAATGAATGGGTCAACCAGGAAATTAAAGAAGAATTTAAAAAATTCATGGAAACCAATGAAAATGAAAACACAACTGTTCAAAATCTTTGGGATGCAGCAAAGGCAGTCCTACGAGGAAAGTGTATAGCGATACAAGCCTTTCTCAAGAACAAGAAAGTTCTCAAATACACAACCTAACCCAACAACTAAAGGATTTGAGAAAAAATAGTAAATAAAGCCTAAACCCAGCAGGAGAAGAAAAATAATAAAGATCAGAGCAGAAATCAATAAAATAGAAACCAAAAGAACAGTAGAACAGATCAATGAAACTAGCAGCTTGTTCTGTGAAAGAATTAACAAGATTGATCAACCCCTGGCCAGACTTATCAAAAAGAAAAGAGAAAGGACCCAAATCAACAAAATCATGAATGAAAGAGGAGAGATCACAACAAACACCAAAGAAATGCAAACAATTATAAGAACATATTATGAGCAACTCTATGCCAGCAAATTAGATAACCTGGAAGAAATGGATGTATTCCTAGAGATGTATCAACTTCCAAAACTGAACCAGGAAGAAATAGAAAACCTGAAAGGACCTATAACCACGAAGGAAATTGAAGCAGTCATCAAAAATCTCCCAACAAACAAAAGCCCAGGGCCAGATGCATTCCCAGGGGAATTCTACCAAACATTTAAAGAAAAATTAATACCTATTCTTGTGAAACCGTTCCAAAAAATAGAAATGGAAGGAGAACTTCCAAACTCGTTTTATGAGGCCACCATTACCTTGATCCCAAAACCAGGCAAAGACCCCATCAAAAAGAATTACAGACCAATATCCCTGATTAACATGGATGCAAAAATTCTCAACAAAATACTAGCCAATAGGATCCAAGAGTACATTAAAAGGATTATTCACCACGACCAAGTGGGATTTATCCCTGGGCTACAAGGTTGGTTCAACATCCGCAAATCAATCAACGTGATACAGTACATTAACAAAAGAAAGAACAAGAATCATATGATCCTCTCAATAGATGCAGAAAAAGCATTTGACAAAGTACAGCATCCTTTCTTGATCAAAACTCTTCAGAGTATAGGGATAGAAGGTATATACCTCAATATCATAAAAGCCAACTATGAAAAACCTACAGCAAATATCATTCTCAATGGGGGAAAAATTGAGACCTTTCCCCCTAAGGTCAGGAACGCAGCAGGGATGTCCACTTTCACCACTGCTATTCAACATAGTATTAGATTTCTTAGCCACAGTAATCAGACAACAAAAAGAAATCCAAGGCATCCAAATTGGCAAGAAGAAGTCAAACTCTCAGTGTTTGCAGATGATATGATACTTTATGTGGAAAACCAAAAAGACTCCACTCCAAAACCGCTAGAACTCATACAGGAATTCATTAAAGTGGCAGAATATAAAATCAATGCACAGAAGTCAGTGGCATTCCTATACACCAACAACAAGACAGAAGAAAGAGAATTTAAGGAGTCGATCCTATTTACAATTGCACCCAAAATCTTAAGATACCTAGGAATAAATCTAACCAAAGAGGCAAAGATTTGTACTCAGAAAGCTATAAAATACTCATGAAAGATATTGAGGAAGACACAAAGAAATGGAAAAACGTTCCATGCTCATGGATTGGAAGAACAAATATTGTGAAGATGTCAATGCTACCTAGAGCAATCTACACATTTAATGCAATCCCCATCAAACTACTATCAACTTTTCTCAAGGAAATGGAACAAATAATCCTAAAATTTGTATGGAACCAGATAAGGCCCCAAATAGCCAGAGTAATGTCGAAAAAGAAAAGCAAAGCTGGTGGCATCACAATTCTGACTCCAGCTCTATTACAAAGCTGTTATCATTAAGACAGTATGGTACTGGCACAAAAACAGACACATAGATCAATGGAACAGAATTGAGAGCCCAGAAATGGACCCTCAACTCTATGGTCAACTCATCTTTGACAAAGCAGGAAAGAATGTCCAATGGAAAAAAGACAGTCTCTTCAACAAATGGTGTTGGGAAAATTGGACAGCCACATGCAGAAGAATGAAACTGGACCATTTCCTTACACCACACACAAAAATAGACTCCAAATGGTTGAAAGACCTAAACGTGAGACAGGAGTCCATCAAAATCCTAGAGGAGAACACAGGCAGCAACCTCTTCGACCTCAGCCGCAGCAACTTCTTCCTAGAAACATCGCCAAAGGCAAGGGAAGCAAGGGCAAAAATGAACTATTGGGATTTCATCAAGATAAAAAGCTTTTGCACAGCAAAAGAAACAGTCCACAAAACCAAAAGACAACCGAAAGAATGGGTGAAGATATTTGCAAATGACATATCAGATAAAGGGCTAGTATCCAAAATCTATAAAGAACTTATCAAACTCAGCACCCAAAGAACAAATAATCTAATCAAGAAATGGGTAGAAGACATGTACAGACATTTTTCCAAAGAAGACATCCAAATGGCCAACAGACACATGAAAAAGTGCTCAACATCGCTCGGCATCCGGGAAATTCAAATCAAAACCTCAATGAGACACCACGTCACACCCGCCAGAATGGCTAAAACGAACAAGTCAGGAAACGACAGATGTTGGCGGGGATGTGGAGAAAGGGGAACCCTCCTACACTGTTGGTGGGAATGCAAGCTGGTGCAGCCACTCTGGAAAACAGTATGGAGGTTCCTCAAAAAGTTGAAAATAAAGCTACCATACAATCCAGCAATTGCACTACTGGGTATTTACCCCAAAGATACAAATGTAGGGATCCGAAGGGGTACGTGTACCCTGATGTTTATAGCAGCAATGTCCACAATAGCCAAACTATGGAAAGAGCCAAGATGTCCATCAACAGACGAATGGATAAAGAAGAGGTGGTATATATACACAATGGAATATTATGCAGCCATCAAAAGGAATGAGATCTTGTCATTTGCAACGACGTGGATGGAACTGGAGGGTGTTATGCTGAGTGAAATAGGTCAATCAAAGAAGGACATCTATCATATGACCTCACTGATATGAGGAATTCTTAATCTCAGGAAACAAACTGAGATTTGCTGGAGTGGGGAAGAAGGTTGGGGTGCCTGGGCGATAGACACTGGGGAGGGTATGCGCTATGGTGAGCGCTGTGAATTGTGCAAGACTGTTGAATCACAGATCTGTACCTCTGAAACAAATAATGCAATATATGTTAAGAAAAAAAAAAGAAGAAGAAGAGAGCAGGAGGGGAAGAATGAAGGGGAGTAAGTCGGAGGGGGAGACGAACCTTGAGAGATGATGGACTGTGAAAAACAAACTGAGGGTTCTAGAAGGGAGGGGGGTCGGGGGATGGGTTAGCCTGGTGATGGATATTAAAGAGGGCACGTTCTGCATGGAGCACCGGGTGTTATGCACAAACAATGAATCATGGAACACTACATCAAAAACTAATGATGTAATGTATGGTGATTCACATAACAATAAAAAATTTAAAAAAAAGAATATCTAATAATACTCTTCCAGAGAGTATGCGTATTTGTCCCATCTCAGTGCCAGCATCACCAGTATGCAATGGCTTCTTCCCATTTAGCTCTGCTCTTGGATTTGCTGAGTTCCACAGATACGGTATTTATGGGTTGCATACATGCATGAGTTTGGCTGCTTGGGATGAAAATATCACATGCCAGATATTTTCCTCTCTACCTAGAATACAGATTGAAACAAGTGAGTTTTCATACTATCCCCCTTTGGTGTGTGGATTTTTTTTCGAGGGCACACACAATACGTTTGGCTTTTGGGGAGGATGCCACTTTATATGGTGCCTTTGATACAGCTCATCACATTAAAAGGGTCATAGGCCTTGTCAACTGTCCCATCTTTGCCATCCTTCAGTCTATTAAATGAAGTTCTAGCACCCTGGAAGTCTATCGATGACCCCAGTTAGTCATCAACTTCAGCACTTGTTAGAACAGCCTAGCAATTCCCGAATCCCTCTAATTTTGGGAAGAAGAAGAAAGGAGAAGGAAATTAAGCTTTTTAATAGGTAGAAAACTTCCCGCTACCCTGACCCAATTCATGCTCTAGAGCCAAACTTAGTTTAACCTTTTATCAGTCCTGGCAGCACTAAACACAAAACATAGTGCTAACTACTAAACACATTTTCCTTAGAAAAATCTATTCTTTCAACAGAAATTGCTATCTCAAAGTGGGGAGAAAATAGGAGAGAAGAGAGGAATGTAGAAAAGCAAGTATGGGAAATAGGAAATGATATAGGGAAAATATCTTTTATTTCTTTCTCAAAATAGAGGGGGGCAATAATACAAGGGCTACATGTGTGTGGTTTATATTTAAGTTATGTTATATTAAAAATTCCTCTCCTTAGGAGGCAAGCATATGTACATTGGGACACTAATATAAAACACTAATAATAAAAGATGAAATGAACACATTTTAATGTTTCAGGAATGGCATGCTAGATAAAGTCCTTGAACTGTATGTGAGCATATTTGATTCAAAGAAGTAATTGTAGAGATGAGCTTTTACTGCTAAAGGCTTACTATCCTAATTAAGCAATATGTCATATTAACATCTCTAGATAGTAGCTTTATGCAAATTCCTACTGAAAATTATTTACCTACATATCTGCTGATCTCTTTCAAAAGAGCTAATGCTCATGCTTGCATTTTAGAGAACAAAGAAGAAAAAACTGAAGAAAACTTTCTCTACTAGAAAATGTTGTCTTAGATAAGGCTCTAAGATATATAAGGTCCAAAGTGTAGGGATCTCAAGCGAAACCAGGCTTCAGATATACTACAGTCAAAGATGCCAAAGCCTGGAGACCAAGAAGAAGTAGGAGTTAACAGATTAGTAGTCAGGAGGAGCATTTCCTCTGGGTGCAGAGCCCCTTTTTGTTCATAGATAAGGGGTAGTTGAAGCCCCTTGGAAACACACTTTGTAAATTCTAAGACTGCCCATACTCAGAAAAGCAAGTGTTAAAGGAAGTGCTCTGGGCTCTGAAAATAATCTGGGAAAGAATGCACTTAACACAGGTGATAGAAAAAGAGAGGTTTAAGGACCCTCTGGCTTGTCATGACCATTAATATTTACAAATATTCCAACTGGTAATTCATTAATCCATATATTAAATTTCTGTTGAGTCTCATATGCATAAGACACAGTGGTAGATGCTGAACGAGATCAAGAATGAAGACATAGGCAATCCAGCCCTCCCAGAACTCAAAGTAAATTAAAGAAAGTGGGTAGGGAAAACCAAAGACATAATAAAGGGCTTCCTATATACTTACTGATCCTAGACAAGTGGCGAGAGAAGGCTGCTGCTGGAGTGGAATACTAGAGGCAGGAACACAAACGGGAGAAGAGCAGTCCAGGACTATTGCAGAAGTACATCAGAGCTGTAATAATTGCATCCTGCTGTTGACTCCCTGTGATGCACTAGAGTCAGGTCTAAGGTGAGTACAGAAACAGTAGCAGGTTAATTCCATATGAAAGGAGTGCAGTTATAATTTGGCAAGACAGATTGCTTTTTGAGAGGTGGGGCTTGGAAAACCTCCCGTTAGATACTTTACATAAAGCGAGGGAGATTTCTTACTGATAGCTGCCTCTGTGGAAGGAGAAGTTATTACTACTGTCCCATAGCTATTTTGGGTGCTCTTCAATGTGAAAGTCTAATTTATCTGTAAGTTTACGTGAGAAAGTTAATCAGCTAAATTCTGGTGTTCCTGCAAACACATTTTGGCCACGGATGGTGCAGCTAGATCAGAAGCCAACTGGAGGAGGTTGAGCTTTGCAACTGGACATTGAAAAGTATCCTAGACTAAGAGCTTCTGGGTAATGAAGTTTCTTTAAGATATAACTCAGCTAGACAATCAACAAAAACTAAAGAGGTATATTTTAAATTCTCCATCCATAACCATGGACTTGATCCATTGATAATATTATACAAGTTTTTCCTAGGAAGCTCATTTCATGTACTACATCTGCACAAATGGTACAGATGCGTGGACACATATATCTTACATAAGATGTAATATTTTATATATGAAATATAATGGAAATAAAGAGAAATGATTTTTGTACTACACATACTTAAAGATTTTATTTAGTTATTTACTTATTTATTTATTTGAGAGGGAGAAAGAGAGGGGAGAGGAGGAGAGGGAGAGGGAGAAGCCGACTCTGTGCTGAGTGTGGAGCACAACATAGGGCTTGATCCCACCACCCTGAGATCATGACCTGAGCCGAAATCAAGAGTCAGATGCCCTACCAACTGAGCCACCCAGGTGCCCCAGCACTGCACGTATTTAGCTTTTAGTGATTAAAAAAAGATATCATAAGTTCAATTTGAAACATAGAAGTAGCTGATCCAATCTAAAATCTCAAAAATTAATTGTCAAGGCAAAAATGGATCAGTAACAATTAATTGTGCCAGAGAGAAGAGGACCCAGAGTAAGCCACGATGGGCAGAAAGCCTCTCAAGGAAGCTGTGTTCTGTCATAGTTGATCGCCCGAGCCCTGGAGCCTGAGAACAAAACTCCATACAGAACAATGCAACTCTGGGAAATCTGTGTGTTGTCCCTCTCTCAATTTCCTTATAGTAATAACAAATATGAAATAATTTATGAAATTAATTAACAATTTAAAATTAATAAAATTGCTTACAATAATAAAACTTCAATGTTGCTCTGAGAATTGATTAAACCAATACAGGTAGAACACGATGAGAGGTGCTTGGCATACCATTAACATTTTCTGACTGCTTTTATTTATGTTAAATTATATCCCAAGTACCTACCAAGACATAGCATGTGCTTAACATTGTTTGCTAAGCTGCAGTTTTCTGGGACATGTTAATATATATTTTTACGCTTCCTTCCATTCATTCCAGAATGTGGGGCTCCAAACAGCATTTGCTGTTTCCCAGATCGGGGAAACCCAGGGGAGCCACACACAGACGCCCTAAAGATCGGAGCCCGAAGAGTGGGATGCCCGTCGGAGGTGCTCGCTTGTTACAAATACAAGGAGAGTGTAGGCGCTGCCTAAGCGGTGAAGGTCAGTGAGGGCGGAAGCCTCAGACTCCATTGTCCCAAATGCTTCACTTACAAAGCCTTATTTATTCCTCACTGCCAAGTGTCGGTCCAGTGTTTCTATTTTGTTTCTGTAGGTCAGCCACTGGTGACTCAGCTCCAGCATTTGAAGTTGGGCTCCGGTCTCTTTCTGAGGCATTTCTTCTGCCCTCCTTGGTAGTATTCAACCTGTTCAAGAACAGATGTGACAGGGGCATCATCCCTTCCTGTCAGCGGTTCTCCTGACGCTTCCTGCCCTGCAAAGTGATGTCCTGACGAAGACTCTGCCCGCGCCAGGGATTGGCAAGGTGCCAGGGCCATCCTGCCTTGTCAGTAGTTGTTAAGTATGGCTTGAGGAGGGCACTAAATGCACTTTTCAGTAAATGGCATCTGCAGCAGGTCCAAATTTTGCAGCCGTAGAGAGATGGCTTGGCACTGCTCCTCCTTCATAGCCCTTTAATTTAAATTTGAACTTAAGGCTGTGTTCGTTTCAGAGTCAGCTTGCCAGCCTCCCCAAAGATGGGCTTGCCGCCTCTGTTCAGTCCTTCTCCTCACCCACCCGGACACGACACAGGAGAACGTCTTGTAGGCTGTGGTGTCTCAGCACAAGGCAAGATGTTCTTCCCACTGATTTAAGTAGGAAAAACGGCCCTGAAACATTCAGGCAATCACACAGAAGCAAGCCAGGATGATAAGTGAGCATTAAAAAGGCAGGGGGGATGGATGGGTGACATAGGTGAAAGGCAGTGAGTACTCTCATGGTGATGAGAACTGAATTATAGAGAGAATAAAAAGGGGGGTGTCTTTAGGCAAAAGCCTTTCTCAATAAGAATTTATTTTATATAAGTTTTTAACGTTAACACCTCCTGCTCGAGATCTAGAAAAATGACAAGGGATTCCTTTCTTTCCAAAACAAACGTCCACTTGTTCCATTGGTTTATGTCACCATTCCTCAAAGCCACAGGTACATATGGGGGCATTTGGGGAAGCTGGCATCAGAGAAAGGTCTTGGTAATAAGTACTCATATCACATTTCTGGGCGTTAGACTTTCAGCGGTGTTCAGAAAATGACCACATGCAGAGTTTAGGTCATACTTCTCTTTGTCTGATGATTCCAACAAAAGGAGGGAAGAAAAGCTTTCGAGGGGAAAGTGAGGGAAGACTACTGTTAGAGAGGACCTGGGGATAGAAGTAAACACACTCTCTCAGGCTAGGTAAAGCAGTGACTAGGACTCATGTCTTGCTCACTTTTATTGAGAGGCTTTGTCTTATTATTATCATTATTATTTTTAGCTTTACGTGTCCCTTAACCACACTATGCTCTTAGTCTTATGCTCTATCTATGTGTACATTTATAATTTGTGTCCTTGGGTAAAATTGAACCATCATCACTGATCAGGGCACAGACTGACCAGGTGAGGTGACCTGTGACACTGGAGAAGGACACAGACCCAACTGAAAAAAAGAAGCTAATTTTTCAGCTTCATAAGTAAGGGTAGGAAAGATGTTTGTCCCTAAATAGGGCATCAGAAACGAAACAAAAAAAAAACACACTTCAGAAAGTTAAAATTACTAAATATCAATAAAGCAGTAGGATAATAACAAAAGTTATCTAAAAATTGTTTAGTAACTAGTATTTTTTTTCTTAGCCACAATATTGGTTTGAGGTTTGAGAAGCAGAATTCTCTAAGGTGACACATTCCTATAGCAAAAGTCCATCATCTTCACAATAAAGTAAAGTTGTATTTTTACTAATCTGAATACTCTTGATCCTAATCTGTAAAACGGGAAGATTGTAACTAACACAGATGTTATAAGGCTTACTTAGTGATAATAATGTATGCAAAGTGATAGAATAGTGCCTGGTGCATAGCAGACCCTCAGTAAATGGCTATTGGTGTTATTATTATGGTTACTTTATTTATATGTATTTGATGACATTTTCACAGGAATTGTTTATTACTAGAAATTGACACAAAAAGGGCTCTTCACCTATTTCAAGAGTTTGAAAAATAAGAATCATTTAATTGACAAAACCGCATAATTAATAAGATTAATAGCAATTATGGGACGTCATAGTGCCTTATTCATAGACCTTTGTTTCTGGCAAGTGTTCTAGATTACATAATTTTCTGAGAGAAATTTTCTTGAGAAAATTACACATTTTCTCACCATTAATGGCACCTAGACCTATCTAAGATGTAAACACTAGAGACCTGATGATAATCCAACTTTTCATCTTGCAATACATTGTGCTCTCTCTCATATAGACTTTGAGACTTAGTCCCTTAATCTTTGAGATAATCCAAATGCAATTAGTATTAATGAGTAAAAGATACTTGTTTGTGGGGAAATTTGGTTCTAGCTTCCATCAACACCACCAGTCACTACTATCAATCATCACCATTTCTGAAATTGTTATTTGAAAAATGCAGAGATTTAAACAGATGCCTTTAAACCCTGTATTTACAATTCTTTTCATAATATAAACTATTCTGATCATTTTTAGTTTGTCTAGGTATGCATAGAGAGTAGAAACAAGTTTATTGTCTAGTTCAGAAGCCACAGTGCAACCTGAGAGACAGCTTTCGCTGACTGAGAAAGTTCATATAAAAAAAAGAAAGAAAGAAAAAAAAAATCCGTGGCTTCCCCTTGTCAGAAATGATGAAGGTTTCAGACTTCCTCTCAGGCCAATATCACCTATTGGCAAGAAAAAGGAATTATGAGACCCATTTAGCAAGAGCGAATTTTACCATCTATGAAACGATTAAGCTTAATTATGAATTCAATTTATAAAGTCTAGTGTCATCAAGAGATATTTCAGCTCTAGACTCTGAGAGTAGCAATATGCTTCAGTTCTAATTTAAAGTGACCGGAGACTCAACTGACAGAGGAAGGACACTCGATGCCACAGCAAATCAGATACGACTTGGCTGCTATTCTAATTTTTTTCAACTTTTTTTTCCTTGTAAAATTTTTATGACTAGCATTGTTTAAGAAGACTTTTATGCCCGTCCTTATGTCAAAAGGTCTTCCTGTAATTTCAAACAACTGAGAAACGCAACTATCGAAGAAGACAAAAATGCTGGCTTTCAGAGCAGGCTCCTGCCTGCCTGGCCTCACACTGTGGACCTACATCTGCTCTGCCCGGCCCCCTAAAGTCACAAGAAACAGGAAAGCCATACTGCGAGTATTTAAGATAACATGGGTTGAAAGGATAAGATCCTGCAGGCTGCAAAACCCATGACGTCCCGGGAGGTTTCATCTTACAGATGCTTCAGACCCCCACTATCTGGAGGTTTCCAGAATCTTTCTTCTAGAAATAAAATCACCAGGGGGTGAGGTTGTTACAGTTTGCTTCTTTTCTGGTTCGACTCAGAATCGCTTTCCATTTCTATTCTTAAATGCTTTACAACCGAGATGCTTTTCTTGGACGGAGACTGAAAAGCTGCGACTGGAATAAATACAACATGTGCTCGAGAGAAACTGCCACAGGACGGAAGTCGGAGCTCAAAACAGGGTCTCTCTTGCACCATCTTTTTTTTTTTTTTTTTTTAATGTCAGGTTTTTTTCGGTTTCTGCAGCCTGGTCCAAAACCAAAATGGGCAGAGGAGTCATCCCCTTTAATCATAGAATCTTTATTAGAATGAACTTAGAAAAGAAATAATTTTTTTTAGGTTATTTAGTCCACTTATTAAGTGACAGCTAATGGGAGTGTTCTACCACTTTCTTTTTTTTTTTTTAAGATTTTATTTATTTATTTGAGAGAGAGAGAATGAGAGATAGCACGAGAGGGAAGAGGGTCAGAGGGAAAAGCAGACTCCCCGCCGAGCAGGGAGCCCGATGTGGGACTCGATCCCGGGACTCCAGGATCATGACCTGAGCCGAAGGCAGTCGCTTAACCGACTGAGCCACCCAGGCGCCCGTTCTACCACTTTCTTATTAAAATCTTTTTTTTTGGTTTCCCTTGGGGTGGGTGACCCTACAATACATTTATTCAGCACATACACACCCCCCAAAATATATGTGAGAGTGAGGGTGGGTGCTACTAATCATCATTCCAGGACACTGGGTACTAGCCAGGACTACCCTGGGCCACATGGGGTGGGCCAGGAGGGAGAGGGGTCATCCTGACCTTGCAAAATAAAGTTATTTTATGGTAAGAGTCATATGATAGCCTTCATTTCTCTCTTTCAAAATAGTTTTTGGTATGACAAAATCAGGATAAACTCAGCCTGTTGTTGGAGGCAATTACCCAGAGATAAGATTGTGTAACTGCTGTAGGCATTTCTGGCTGAGACGTTAACCAGGGCTTATAAGACTGCACCCGTGAAACTCCTTCTAGCAAGATGTATCATCTTCAAGGAAACAATTGAGGACTTTTTATTTGTCTGCATAAACTATTCTCAATGAAGATAATATATAAAGAAAAGGAGTCTTCTTGCCTGAAGAGAGGTCAATTCTTTTCAGTTTTACATGTCTAATATAATTTTCAAGGAGAATAAGGCAAGATATCATTTCAGTAATAACTCTCGGTAACAGCTTGCCATTCCTGGGGAGATTAAAAAAATATATAAGTATTTCTCATGAACATATTATTTGAAGTGATGATTCTCAAAGCATACATCTTCTATTTCCTTCTAAGTACTTCTTTCCAGGTAAAGCAGTAAAATTTTATCAAGAAAGCAAGTCTTTGCCTGGAGTTGAATTGTTGGGTTTAATACTTGATTTCACAAATCAGGAGTTAACCATTAAGCCAAGGGTTAATTTGTAGTAAAGAAATATTTTAGGAAAACGCTAAACATAGAAATGATGCTGTCTCAACAGAATTCAGGTAAATTTATCAAAAAAGGCACAAGTACTACCATAGGGCATAAAATTAAAGCAAACATTTCCCACAATATTCCACTGAAAGTCATATTTTTATTATTTGTATGGCTCTCTGCAGAAGTAAAATCAAAGTGATATTATTAAAGAATATATATATGTGAAGATATAAATATAAACATCCACTTTATTTGGAGAGATTATAGAGTACCTGAAAATTAACTTTGAAGCAAAGGACAGAGACAGTAAGAAGGTGTTCTCGAAGATACATTATCCACATATTGTGCAAAGTTGAGTAGAGTCAAGTTTAATTAGTGGTTCAATTGTTAGCACATAGATCATTTCATACTAAATAGTCATTTTCTTCTTTAGATACTTCTTTCTATTAGCTTTATGAAATTCTGATTGAAAAGCCCCTTGAGTATTACCTTGGACTGGTTCTGGAGGTGATATTTCTACCAGTTGATATTCTAGTTTCCCAAGTGGCTGACAAAGTGCCTGTACCTTTTTCTCTCTAGCCGAAACACTGATACTAAAGTATCATGCATTCATGATCCTTTCCAGAAATCTTGAAAGCACCATTGTATTGTATCTTCATTTTACTTTTCCCATTTGCTCAGTTGAACGTCAATGATGACACAAATGGGAAGGTTAAGAAATGTGCCTAACCGTCGCTGTCAATATTATATGGCAGGAGGTTACTTGGCCAGGGCATGTCTATTCTCTTTATAATTCCACATGGGATTAAAAAAAAGGAACAGTAGCAGTTTCTGACAGCACCAAGTGTATAGGGGCAGGAACCATGTGTACTATTCAACCACTAACGTGTACATGGAGGCGGTCGAGTACCAGTGCCTAAAACATGTGGACCAAAAGCCACTTGTCTTCCAGAGAAAAGCATTCCTTACTCCCCACAGCCTTTATTAGAAAAGAAATGCGGGGCCTAATGTATGTTCCCTTCTTTTCCTCAGTAACAATATTGTCAAAGAGGCAAAATGACGTAAATTGGGACTTTGATTTTTGAAGTATTGGGAAATTTGATAGATTGAGACACCAAGTCTCTTGTTTCTTGATGAGAGCATTTCAGCCCCGGAGAATGTATAAATGACCTTTTACAACCTTTTACTAAAATTCCTGATATTTCTTTTCCTCATCTCTAACATCCCCTTCTCATCTTCACCTTCTTTCTTACTCAGTGTAGTCTAAGGGAGTGGCTTAGGCGTGTTTGTTTTCAGTTTTAGAATTCCATATGAAGAGACCGACAAGGCACACAGTATTGTTAGTAAGCGGTGTAACTGAACATGCAGGAACAGAGGCTTGGGAGTAAAATGCAAATTATAGACTCTTATCCCCAATCCTTTCCCTGGAGTGTGACCTCATGTGACTTGTCCATGAAGCCTCAGAAACTGAGCTTGCTCATTTGTTAAACAGACATATTACTTCAGTGGGAGTAAGAAATAAATGAGATGATGTTCATAAAGCCCTTATCACAAGGTCTGAAACATATTAAGTATTCAGTTAGCTCTTATTATTTTTATTATGTTATGTTAATCACCATATATTACATCATTAGTTTTTGATGTAGTGTTCCATGATTCATTGTTTGCGTATAACACCCAGTGTTCGATGCAGTACGTGCCCTTCTTAATACCCATCACCGGGCTAACCAATCTCCCCTCCTCCATCCCCTCTAAAACCCTGTTTGTTTCTCAGAGTCCATCGTCTCTCATGGTTCATCTCCTTATTATTAACAGTTTAAGGAAACACAAAGCTGGTCACAAACTGTACCCTCCAAATGTTGGCCCTATTGCATCTCATGGAATCCTCCTTGGAATCACCAGGCTTCTCAGGCGGTAGTGGGCACATCCTTCCTCTGTTTTACCCTTTTTCCCTTGTTTTCATTCTCACACTCAAGACCATTGCTGGGGGTATGGTGTGGGTATCAGAGAATATAAGAAGGTGGAGGTAACATATAAAGAAGGGAAAAGCATTTTTTTCCTCTTTTACCTCAACATATTTATTTTATTTTATTTTTATTTTTTTAAAGATTTTATTTATTTATTCATTTGAGAGAGAGAGCAGGGAACAGGAGGGGCAGAGGGAGAGGGAGAGCAAGCCTCTCAAGCTGACCCCACATTCAGCATGGAGCCCTGTGCGGGGCTCGATCTCACGACCCAGAGATCATGACCTGCACCTAAGTCAAGAATCAGACGCTTAACCAACTGAGCCACCCCGGGGCCCCAACAGATTCTTAAAAAGTGTATTCCATCATTACTACTCATACACTAATAACGTCTATCAACCATACCTTCTCAGCCTGCGAAAACCTGTTCAGCTTTTTAGCACAATTTTCCCATGACTGCTGGTCCGGTTATAAAGTGGTCAAGATTGCTGTCTGAGTTTTCCACTGAAACGTAGATGAATTTTTAGATCCTCCTTTACACAAGCACAACAGTAGCTCTGTTCCTAAGCTGGACACTCCCATGGCTTTCTCTCTCGGAAGAGCTGTGCTCCTGAAAAATGTATCTTCCAATCGCAACTCTTGCTGCCCAAGTTGAACCTTTAACCAAAATAATAATAATAATAATAATAATAATAATAATAACGATTCTCTGTATTCACCAGCTTCCTGCTTCAGGCTGATAAGCAGCACACTGTCTTAGCAGCAAGTGTAACACCTGTAAATCTGATGTACTCAGTGCGACAAGCTTGCCATTTTGCCTGACTTCATGGCACTCTCCTGAGAGAAACACACTGTACTGATAATTTTCAGATTTCAATGTGAGTAAAGTGTGTAATGGCTGCTTGTTTCCCAAATGGACGCTTATCATGTTACTCTGGATATCCCCAGACATCTCTCTCTCTCTATCCTGGAACAAACCCAATGAAAACTATGATTTTGGACAGCCTCAGCCTCAGCCTTATCCTGGCCCTATATGTGGAAGAAGAAATAATTAAAATTCTTCAAGACTTTTCTGTTCCCACTATCTTGATGCTCTGAATTTCCTGAAATGGTCTTATATTTGTTTTTGTTTTTTCTCCTGGGTTGACGTTCAGTAATCCATTTTGTTTTCATTAAAATAGGATTTGACTAAAATAATTTATTTTGGGGAAATGACTTGAATTAAAATCAAAGGATTGCAAAAATCAACATTGACTATGATAGCACAGAAGGGAAGCATCATTGATGGTTAATGGTATTACTATTTTGTTGAAGCCATAGCAATATTATCTCTATAGATATGGATATATTCTCATCACTCAGAACAGTTATTTTTTTAAAATAAACTTTGTTGTGTTCTGCTGTTTCCTTATCATAAATTAAATTTTTTCAGCTGATACTTGTAGTTCAGCTGGTATTATTAACTTCCACATCAGAATCACCAGCCCAGTTACTTCCTTGGAAGCTGAAAGCTCCATATCCTCTTTCCCTCCAGACCTCTCCACTGAGATTGCTAACCAGTACCTCAAACTCAAGAGGTGAAAATAGTATTCACGACCATGTTGCATCTGCTATTATTATTTCTTCCCTTGTGTTTTCATCCAGATTAATAGTAATACCATCCACCCAATTTTTTTAAAAGATTTACTTATTTATTTATTTATTATTTATTTATTTATTTTTCTGAGGGAGAGAAAGAGCGTGCACATGTGGGGGGCGGGGAGGAGTGGGGCAGAGTGCAGCGCTCAATCCCAGGACACTGAGATCACACCTGAGCCAAAACTAAGAGCTGGCTGCCTAACCCACTGTGCCACCCAGGAGCCCCTATTGGAGGATTTTTAAATGATTATTTTCAAAAGTTAAAAACTTCAAGAAACGTAGTATTCAATAAAACCAAACCCTCAGGTTAATTAAATAGACTAAAAAAAAAAAACCACTTAATTTGGAACTTAATAAGTCATTAAGTTATAAATATCTTATACCTTATAAGTTAATAAATATCTTAAAACATTTTATAAAATACAGGGGATGAATAACATGTTGAATTTAAGGCAAGTGCGTTTGCTTAGCACATGGGAAAGTAACCTTAGATAACAACTCACTATAAAAGGAAAGTCAGTAGTTGGTTAACCAGAGGAAGCTGTAGGATTTTCTTTATTTTTTAATTTTTAAAATTTTTTAAATTGGAAAAGTTAAATATGTCTCATAGGTAGGGGAAATAATAGTAGAAAGGGAGAAGTCAAAGATATCAGGGTCAGATACATAACTGAGGAAGATACTAGATGAAAGGAATCAGAGAAGTTAGACAAATGAGCCTTGCAGGGTACTGTGGAAAGGAAGAAGCAATCACTTACTCCCATTATGGAGAAGTGAAGAAAACAAGTGGGCGTACAACCCAGAGTAGAGGATCATGTGGTAATAGGAATCAATTTATGTTTGATGACTCTCTTCTCTGTAGGAGGTGAAGGGGAAGTGAGGTCAAAGTTTGTTTCTTGATCTATTGCTTGATTTGGCTTGAAGAGTACACCTTCCTGATTTCCTCACTATAATGAAATAGGATTAACCTTTGATCCCTGAGCTGTGGGAATAAGAAGACAGAGATCAACAAGGGTAAGAGTGGACTTGTTCTTCTCCCACCCCCTTTGCCTATCTCCAGTAAATACATGCCACCTTTCTACATTCATTCATTCATTATCCTTTGGATAAATTCAAAGTTAGATCTAACATCCGTTTTCATTGCTTGGGTTTATGAAGATGAAAAAAGAACTTTTGATGAATTCAGCATCCAGTAAACAAATGACTACCGCACAGAAAGAAAAATACTAAATAGTTGCTTTCATACTTGAGAAACATATCAAGTTGCTATGGCTCACGGATAGAGGTAACACTGTTGAGATCTACTGGATTATGGAAACTTTCAGTGTTAGAAAGAAATAGAAGGAGCTTAGACAACTTGCTTTATAATCCCTTGATATGAGATGAATCCGAAAAGATAAGAAAGTTAAAGGGTTATGTAAGCCAAGATTTTTTTCCTCTTGGTCTCAACATACAACAACTGAAACACCACAGGGAAGCTAAATCTACGAGGACTCCAAAAGATCTTAATGTCCATAAGGTTAATGATCCAAATCCCAGACGAAAATGATGTAGCACATTGTAATTTTCTTCACCTAAAAGATAGGTCACAACTTGAAACTGATAATCACAGCTTCAGCCCAGGTTCTGGGAAATATGCCTAGGTGGTAAATTTCTTTCAAAGTACTACAATAAGAAATATCAAATGAGATTTTAAAAAGAAAATTTTGCAAGGTAATAAAAATGTTTTAAGATGGATCACTAGGATTAAATGTAAGAAACTCAACATTCAGAAAACCACTCTACAGAGACCTGATCTAATTTTTCAAAATAATTTTGCATGAGATGCTCTTTGAGTTGGCCAGAGCCCAGCTATCAGAATATTTGATATCTCTGCTGTACCAGAAAGGTGGGATGCACATGTCGCAAATGCTTACGTTTACGTTACCAAGAGCAAATGAGAGGACTGAACAACTGAACAATAGTGTTACAGAAGGCTTGAAATTGCCTTTGATGGCTCTATGCTGCTAATAAATGGATGGGTTTTGAATCGGCTTGTGTACCATGCATCAGGGAAAATGTAGAATATCAGAGTCAAGAGATTTGTCACTCAGTGTTTTGGAGATTCTCAATCACCGAGGATATGCGAAAAATTAGTCAGGTTTTAGTAACCAATCTAAAAATAATTAACTTTGACTCAGCTGAAAACACTTTAAACCCACACACACTGCCTCTTCTGCCAGTCAATTTGGTTGTAAAATGATTAGCATTACATTGGTACACTGTAAGACTCAATAACGATAGCTACTGTTTTCAGGATTGAATTAAGTGTAGTGGTAGTGTAAAAGACTTTTGCAAAAAAAAAATATATCAATTTGCATGTTCTTTTGAGATGCAGATGTACTAGGAGAGAGAATTCCTGCCCAGGAAAAAATGTAACTGAAATTTTTATGTATCTTCTGGTTTTTAGAATGGATAAATACAGTTTGCATTTCATGAGGCACTGTGGGCTATAATTAACTGCGATGAGTGTCAATTAGATAAAAAAAGAATAGACAGGTGAAACAGTCATAAAATTTTTTTAAATGAATGCAACAGTTCTCATGTATAATGCATATAAAAATAACTTTTAGCATTTTAACGATAATATTTGAGACTCAATCCTGTGGATAAGAGAACAGATAAGAGTACATCCAAACAAGAGATTTGAAGAACGTCAGAGTACTACTAATTATTCTCAAGAACTTTGAAGGGCGGAAATGCAAGGTTCCATAAGTACGTTTAAAACTAAAACTGGTTAATACATCCTTCTACTTATAGATCTTTTACTACCATAAAGACCAAATCAATTTACAGATTAAATCCACCTAAAGCTATAACCAATAAAAGTCTAATTACTAGCATTAGTATTATGTGATTGATGGTAATATTTTATAAACTAAATTTGCGATACTGGCTTTGATAGCAATAGATGTAATAGCTTGTTTTACATCAACTTGATCCTTTTTGAATTGAACATGATGAATCATTTGAGTCATCATTTTTAGAATTATTATTTATTTTTCTTTTTTTTACTTATCTTGTTATCTTTTATTATTTTGGTAGACCAAAAAAGTTAACAAGCTATCCTTTATGTGATATTGAAATAATTTTAAAAGTGTAAAGATAACTTGATCATCATAGATCTTGGTACAAAATAGACATTTAGGGTCTGTGCACCACATCTGCTTAGTTATGATGGCATTATATTGTAGTCAGACATGCTCTATTGCAGACCCTGAAATGGGTCACTTCTTCCCTTGCTTATACATGAACTACAGAGAAAACTTTGTAGATTGTTATTGTCACATCTTGTGACCAACTTGGAACAAAAACATTAAGCACAAATAAAAATATTGGCATTATACTTTTGTGGCATATTCCCAAATATCAATTTATAAACTTTTTTTATAGACCAATGTGATGGTGAAACACAGAACATTAACTGAGCTCACTGACACCATAAGCTATATCACTATGGTAGGCAGAATAATGACTAAAAGTATAAACCTTGGGGAGGGGGAAAAGGGATGGGAAAAATGGGTGAAGGGGATTGGGAGATACAGGCTTCTAGTCATGGAATGAAAAAGTCAGGGAAATAAGAGGTACAGCATAGCAAGTAGAGTCAGTGATATTATAACACTGTATGGTGACAGGTGGTGGCTACATTTGTGGGAGCAAAACACAATGTATAAAATTGTCCAATTACTACGTTGTACACCTGAAATGAATGTAACATCCTGTGTCAGCTATACTCAAATATATATATATGTATATATATATATATATATATACATATATATATATGCGCCTTGAAGATGAGGACATTGTCTTAATTATCCAAATGGGTCTAATGTAATCATGTGAGTCCTTAGAAGTTGATGACCTTTTCCAGTGGAGATATGAGAGCTAGATGATACAAAGAAGGAAAAAGGACTCGAGCCCATCTTTCTGGCTTTGAATATGGAGAAGTGGACCATGTGCTAAGGAATGTGATGGGCCACTAGATATTGAGAAAGACAAGAAAACAGATGCTCTCCTGGACCCTCCAGAAAGGAAGTGCTACCCACACCTTGATTGCAAACCAGTGAGTCTGTTGTCAGTTGTCTGACCTACAGACTTGTAAAATAATAAATTTATATCATTTAAGCAACTAAGTTTGTGATAATGTGTTAAAGTAGCGAAAGAAAACTAATATAATGACTGCACAAGATAAATAAAATTCCTATCATCGTAATCTAGGGTCTAGTGGTGGATGTGGTCAAATATCTCAATTAGAAGCAGTGTGATTATTATTAAATCTGGAAAGCAAGTGTTACGATGGACTTACATAGAAGCATGGAAGTAGACTTCGATTCAAGTAGAGGATGAAATCTAGGCAAATACGGAGGAAAGTGGGAAAATGAATAGGAGTTAGCAAGGGGGCGGGGGGTAGGGGGAAGCTCTAGTCAGTATGTCATGGGCAGGCAGCCAGAGAGCATAGCATGATTTAGGACTTACATTAAGAGAAGCACTTCTGGGACAGTGGAGAATCAGATCGGGGGGTAGAAGACAAGCATGGTGGAAAAAAATGGCTCTAGAGAGGTAAGCAGGAGTCAGATCGTGTAAGAACATATAAATCATCATACGGAGTTTAGAATTTACATTGTGGGAATGTGTTTTCAGCAAGGGGGTGACATTATCTTCTATAGCTCAGCAGTTTGTATTGGGGTCCTAGTGTATCTTACAACACAGTGATGCCTGTTAACATTTGATTTACTTGGTAAGAATTGGAAAACTCCTTTTTGTGTAATAATGTCATAATGGGAATTTTGTTTCTCGTAAGACCAGAAAATAATTTAACTGCTAGGTAAGAGCTCTGAACTATTATTTTTTTTCCTTTTATTTTTTTTTATTTCTCACAAATCTACTTTGTAACATTGTTAAAATTTATTTAAAAGGCTTAATAGCTTATCATACAAGCTATTTTTAGTCTTTGGCTCCAATAGAAATTATAATAGCTGTGAGAAAATTATAATAGCCTTACATTCATAACACATAATTTGTATCCAGCCTAGAATGGCTAAAGAACTCTTCTCCCATTAAAAGGTTTCAAGTCAAATGTTACAAAATTTGAGCTATGTGCATTATCTCTCATTTAGGTCACAACAGGGCAGATAGCAGGGAAGGAAGCTTATATAATTGAGTACATGGGGAGGTAGGCCCTGTGCCCTATAGTATGGATATAGAGATGAAGAATCCTGAATTCTCCTCCTCAAAGAGCTTTGTACTTTTAGAACAGAGATGTGGATAAGTAAATAAATAATAGGTTATAGGTGCTAGTATAGGACATAGATTGGAGGAACAAAAGAGGAATTTTCCATTCCTCCTGGAGGTTTCTTGATGATAGAACTGGGAAAGCCCCAAACACCGTGTCCTTCCATGAGGCCTGGTGGATCAGCAGAAAGAACACAAGATAATGAGTGGAAAAATCCAGATCCTAGGTCTTGTTGGACCTAGACAATACTATTTTTGCACCTTGCACCTTTAGAGAGTCATATAGATTTTCTGTGCTTTCGCTTCTTCATCTACGCAAGTAAAGCATTTGTTTGTTGAACTTGATTCTGTGAAGTCCTGAGGTTTTGTAGAGGAGCATCAGAGGCCACTTGGCGGGGAGCTGTGAGAGCAGGACTTTAAGCACAGTTCTAACCAGAGAAGGTCAACCAACGTCTGCTTCGTGGACTGGATTCTATACACTTTTTTTTTTTTTTTAAGATTTTATTTATTTGACAGAGAGAAAGACAGCCAGAGCAGGAACACAAGCAGGGGGAGTGGGAGAGGGAGAAGCGGGCTTCCCGCGGAGCAGGGAGCCCGACGCGGGGCTCGAACCCAGGACCCTGGGATCATGACCTGAGCCGAAGGCAGATGCTTAACGACTGAGCCACCCAGGCGCCCCTGGCACTTACACACTTTAAAGAAAAATCTGCTTTTAAAAACATCAACATTTAATAATCCCTGAACAACATTGATCTGTTACTGTCTTCCTGGCCTAGGAGTCTATAATTCAGGGATTTTTTTGTTTTGTTTTGTTCTTTTTCTTAGCATTCCTTTTGTAGTTTGTTTCCCTTCTACTGCCTTTAGAGATTCTGCTCACAATGGGGCCTCCCCATAAGTTTGCTTTCCACTTTGCTTGCATGAAAAGCCAGAAGTAACTTTGAGAAAATAGATTTGACAGAAGCTTATTGTGTTTCCAATCACTGAGGAGCAATTTCTAAACTTAAGTTCTAACCATTCCAGGTAGAAAGATTATAGGCAGAAATTAAACATATTACCTGCATCGTGTAATCACAATTATCTGGGAGTACAACATTTTACATTTCATGACTCCTTCTTTCCTCCTCTACGTATATATGGTTACCCACCTTCTGATCATTCCACTGCTCATTAACATTTCCATAAAAATATAGGCCAAGAAAGGAGGAAGATGTATAATGAATGCATTTAATGGCATTTATTATTAGCAGCTTTTCTTGAAAGTGAGAATGGAGAAAAGGTTGAAACTAGGAACTAATAGAAACTAATAGAACTTTGGGGTTATTTATCTTTTTCATTTGTTAGTGCCTGGCTACTATTCAGTGAGCTGAGCATGGATAATTGAGAGTCTGCCATCAAATAAGGGCCCTTGAAATTACAGTTTTTAAATATAAATGATTGTAAAGTCAAAGCATACACACACTACTAACTTGTATTTATAACAGATGGAGTCAAAGATATTTTTACTTATTCAGGAATATGTCATTTCTTTCTACTCAGCCACCATTTATTTAGTTGCTAAGCAATTGAAGATATGAAGACATATAAAGAAATACTATCTTGCCTTCAAGAATATTACAAAGACATAAGAAAGAGAAAGAGAGGAAGAGGGAGAGAGAAGATATATTTGTATGATCCACAGTCTAAAACTATGAAAATTCAACTTATAAAAATTGCACTTGGTTGAAGGACTGGCAGAATAACTAAAAAGAGGCTCTTAAAGGAATAAAATAAACAGTTTTGTCAAAATACCACTCCACATTATTGGTACACAAATACCTTTGCTCTATGTAGAAACCTATAGGCCCTCTCTCTTTCCATGTCAACTCAATGTTTGTTAATAATTACATGAAATATACATTTGAAAACCTTCTCTCTCTTCCCCCTTTTTTCCTTCCTGTAGATGATTGTGTGTTATGTGTGTGTCTAGCTTTGTTTCATTTTGCTTGTTTGTTTTTTGTTTTCCCAGAAACTATGTGGGGTGGCTATATCTCTTAGATAACACCATCTGCTTCCCTTGGGGCTTCTTAAGATAGCTATCAGCCAATTATCATATTATGGGATTGAAGTTTATACATCACTTTACTCAGCAAAATACCACGATGATCTTTATTTACATTATTTTTTCATCACAGATCTATTCCTCAGTGTTGGGATCATAGATACGATCATGAGGCAGTTCTATCTCTGTTATTTACTTTTTCTTGTTCGGATTGTTGTTTGCAAAACTGTAAGCATCCACAAGAGAGGATTTGGGTGGGGGGATTGGTTTTGTCCCTTTGGCTGTCACTTAAAGTAACTAAATTCTTAGATCGTAAGTTCTAAATATGGAAATAAAAGAAATCTTCAAGCATGAGAGTAGTCCGCCAGTTATGGAGGCACATGTCTTTCCATGAATTGCCTCTGCTCTTGCTTGTAAGAGAAACATGCTGTTCCCCATGCTCCCCTGATCCTTTGGTCCCTGTGACCAGTGACAGTCACCCCCATAAGTATTGTATCTCCTGGGTTAAGGCTCCCTTTGGCGCTACTCTGAGTCACTTCTGGAGCCTTGTACCTTCCAACTGTTGAAATTTGAAACTGCAATTTGGAAACTCAGATTCCATTCTCTGTCATCTCTGTTTCTTAAGTACTTTTTACTACAATGGAACTGAAAATTGTTATACAATTTAAACAGTTCTTTGTAAGAATTTCCATTCTTCCATTTTCACCTTTGCTTTTGTGAAAAGTTTAGCCAACATTTTCTTGTGCTGTTGCCTACAAGAGTAACATAATAGCCCATTAAAGGAGCTCTGTCTTTTGAAAAATAGGTTTTGCTCTGATGAAAAATACCATATAATATCACAGTAATTTCCTATACTCTTCGACTAGTAGTTCTCACCACAATAGAGAAGTAAAGCGATATTTATTTTCAAAGGTGAGTGGGTAGAGCTGTGATATAATCCTCTTTTTAAACAAATATGAGAGTAATAGAGGGGCACTGTCTTCATTGTAATCATAATACATTTTTATAATGTATACCTTTACCTAAGACACAGTTACAATTTAGTGCTTCTATTACTAGAGAAAAAAGAGTTGGGTGAAAAAAATCCAAAAATGATTGCATTTAATGGAAAGTAGGGAAGCTGGTTAACAGAAGAGGCCTATGTAAGCTCCTCATAACATCAAATGATCTTCCAATGGGCTTTGTCATTGTAACGGCCAGTGAGATTCTTAGTTCTCAGAGGGCATGAGGCCATGGATATTAAATCCATCCACTTATTTTGCCATCTTTTCCTTTACCAAATAATGGGTAACTTTTAATGAACATTCAGCCATTAAGACCCTTATCTGCTAATTACAAGTTGCTTGACTCTGGGTTGGACCGGAATCCCTTCATGCCTGTTTCCTTGTTGTTAAATCTAAAAGAATAAGTAATTCTTTCCTCATAGTTTATAGGATTCTTGCAATGATTAATTCAAACACTATGCATAAAACACATAGAAGAGGCCTGGCACTTAGTAAGTGCAAGTAAATATTTTCTTATAAATAAACTCATTTAATTTGCCCCAAAGCCCTACAAAGTAATTATTGTCTTCATCAATGGATCTCATTTCCAGATGCGGATATTAAAGCTCAGAGAAGTTATTTACCTTAGTCTTAGAGCAGAAAAGCAGTGGGGTTAGGATTTAGTTCCTAGTTTGGTTTGTTCCAGACAAAGCTACTAACCCACTGACATCGTCTCTCTCATTTCCTGAATGGCTACTACACGGAAGCACTTGCCAGACCTTAGGGACACACGTATGAAGTTTTAGTAGAATGACTCCCAGCTTGACAGGCAGCCAAAATGGTTCAAATGCTGGCTTTGTCACTTCTACTGGGACCTCCTTAATTAATCTCTCTGAGCTTCAATTTCTTTATTTATTAAAACAATGGAGATAGTAGTAACTGTCTTCCAATACTGGTGTTGCATGAGAAAAAATACATTGTGTGGGGCACCTAACAGGTGTGTTAAAATTAAGTTTAAAAAAGTAATAATTATAGGTCATGAACACAGCATTCTGCTAGGTATAGAAGACGCAAAGTTGGCAAAATCAACCCTTATGGAAGTTGACCACTAGGTCTGAAGACCAATTTTAAACTGATTACAAAATGGACTCTGTAAACACAGTTTCGATAGATATCAGGAAGAAGTACAGATCAATCAGCAAGTGTACCGAGGGATCAGTTTAGTTTGTTGGCCCCGTGATTGGGAAAAAAAAAGCATTGAGGTCATTTAGATATGGGGACGTCAAGTTTTTATTAAGGGATAGAACATCAACTGTAAAATATTCTAGGCTTAAAATTAAGTGTTACTCCACCCTTTCTCCTGAGAAACTCAGTCAGTAATTGAAGAAGAGCCTGTGAAAGGGAACTTGACCTACTAGGGGCATATTTTGATTTATTTTCTGGACACTTAAAGATATTGACTTACAGTTGGAGCCACAGAAATTAGGAACTTCCAAATCAGGATGACATTTAATTTGGTCACAAAAATGTTCAAGCTATTATCTTTGGAGTAGGTACACACTGATATTTTCCATTCCCCATCCATTCCTCAATCAGCCTTTTCTCATCATTTGGGCAATAAAGCAAACTCCTTTATAGATAAAGAAAAATATTTTTCCTTACACCAAGAAAGCTAATTCAATTTGCAAAACCCCAGAGTGGGTGCGAGAACATTGAATTGAAGAAAAATATTAGTTAACTGTTTAATATTAATGCCTGATAAAACAAAGTAAGTGCTGGAGATGTTACAGACCCCTCTTCAGAATATTGAGCGTGAGTATTCTCCCTAAAATTGAATAGATATAATTTTTTTCTAGCAGCTCCATGAATTATATCTGTTCTACTCTGTGATGGTATTATGGCATAAGCTCTTAAGAAAGGAGTTATATTATTTGTCACTTTTAAAATTTTAATAAGTGTAATTTAATCAGACTGTGCAATGGAGTAAAAAATGATTCTCCCTTGTTTTCTTTGCACATGATTACAGTTGAATGAAAGAGAATATAAATGATTTATAAGGGTTTATAACTTCAGTAACTGGATTTCTACATTACTAAAGAATGACAAAAGATAAAAATAACCACATTTGTTGGACCATAGAATCTTTTCTTGAGACACTTTATTTCTTTATTACATTTCTAAAGGAATTTGCGTTTTGAAATTTTCTTGATTGAACAGTTAAATTTTTCTAATGGTAAAAATGATTTGTAATACATAAAATTACAATAAAAATAAATCAATACATATCATTACCCAGCAGGAACCACCGTTAAATTTGGAGTAAGTTCAGAAAGTTCTTATGAACATCCAAATGCATTGTGATAACATTGCTTATACTATTCTCTTATGATTCATAATATTTCTATTTAGGGTTATGTCTCTCCTTCCATTCCTATTATTGCTATTCGATCCTTTTTCCTTTCTTTTCTAATGATCCTGATTTCAGCTGAGTCTACTGTATTGGCATTTCCCCCAAAAAACAGTATTTGGTTTTGTTGGTCAGGGTTTTTTATAGTTTATTAATTTCTATTCCTGAAAACATTATTCTTTTTTTCATACTTTTTAAAAATATTTATTCTAGTTTTTCGGCTAATTTAAGTTGAACTTATAATATTTATTTTCAATCTTTCTTTTTCATTTTAAATAAATGCATGCTTAGCTATAAACATACATCATTGTAAGACTTTAATTGCATTGCACAACTTTTTGCTATTTAGTATTTCCATTGCTCAAAACAAAAATTGTGATCATTTTTTCTTTAACCCAAGACTTTTAGAAGAGCATTTAGATTTTTTAAGATTTTTAAATTTTTATTTCAAAATTAAGTTAATTTTTTTAAGAGGCTATGTTCTGAATCATACTAACTTTTTCAAATTTGTTAAGACCTTTCTGAGAGCTTATGTTGCCCTAACATAAAGGTATGTCAATTAAAAATTAAAATATATATTAGTTTTATGTTGATTTTTAAAAATGTATATTCTCTATTCATTAGGCTCAATAATATATATTATTTAAATCTGGATAGTTTTATTTTAAGATTGAACATACTTTTTTCTGAAAGATTTTTTCTTATGAAACTGTGTTTAAAACATCCACAATAATTATAAATTTGTCAATTTATTTTGTATATGTAAGATTTTGCTTTACCATATTTGTTTCTATGTTATTATTGTTTAAAATAAAAAGCATCAGAGCACCTGGGTGGCTCAGTTGGTTAAGGGTCATACTCTTGATTTTGACCTCAGGTTCATGAGATAAAGCCCTATGGGCTTTTCATTGGGCATGGAGCCTGCTTAAGATTCTCTCCCACTCCCTCTGCCCCATCCCCCCAATAAAAAGAAAATAAAAAATGATATATAAAATAAAAAGCATTAAATTGGTTAAAGGAGGACTCACTCTAATAAAAAGCTATTCAACAAGATATATATTTAAATTCCAGTTGGTTAACATACAGTATAATATTAATTTCAGGTATGGACTTTAGTGATTCAACGCTTACATACAACACCTGGTGCTCATCACAAGTGCACTCCTTAATCCCCATCACCTGTTTTACTCACCCCCACCCCATCTACCTCCCTTCTGGTAACCATCTGTTTGTTCTCTAGAGTTACATTTTCATGCCACTTAATTACATATATTTCTCATTCCTCTATTTTTGTTATAGAGTATAGTACACTATACTATAGTATGTAAAGGTGTTAATGAGCAGAATATATGCACTGGGAATTTTTTATCCAGTTTGCAAATATGTGTCTAATGGTATATTTTTTGACTAAGTTTTTTTCTCCTACAAAATAATCTACCCAATTTAACATTCTCCATTTACTTCTCTTAGCTAGGCATCTGTTACTGTGGTCCAGAATTTTCTTTCACGTTTCATAATCATAAAACTACATTACAAAATTATTTTTAAGTAAAGAGTTAATTTAACTGACTAACTTAAATGATTTCTTGTACAATTCTTTCTCTTAGTTTGGACTTTCTCCCTAGTTTTACATAGTTTTGTTTCATTGTACCTGATTCTGTCACAGGATTTTTATTTACTTTTTAAGAGATTTTGTTCTTTCATAGATCTCATTGAGCTTCCCCAATTTAGTTGTTTTCATGCTTTGTCAGATTAATTCAGAGGATGAACTTTTTCTTGAGTGAATTCCTCTATCAGTTGTTGATTTTTTTGGCTAATTTAACATATGATTTCTTATTTAGTTATGGAATTTCAGTTGGGTTGTCAAATATACAAATGAACTAAAGCCTGAAATCAGACAAACTCAGGTAAAAATTTAAGTTGATAAATATCTCTAGAAGAAAGGAGTGAAACATTAAAGAAGGTTGAAGCCACAAAGAAGAATCAAGCCTCCAGAAGTCCTTGAAGAGTAAGACTGATTTGTGCTAGGAACACACCTGTGGAGGAACATGTATAGCCAACACTTAACAGGAGCACACAATATTCCCATCCAAATGCCAACTGAAGATATTCTACTTAATGCCTATAACCTCCACATACTCACAAATGAATCTAAAATAGAGTTGATATTAATTTGTCTACAACTGACAGCTTAAAAAAAGAAAAACACTCCTTCCCCCAATTTTGGCATCGTAATGCCATAAAATTTGGCATTTTGTTCAAATAAAGACCCAAAACAGATAGATATTCCTTGCAGCTTTCCTACATCTAGCAATGGAAGCACACAGTTTCTTTCAACATGTAGTTCCACCTTCCCTTGGAAACTCAGTCTTCAGATGCATGATGGGAGAGCCGAGAAGACACAGCTGTCTTAAACTCCGTGGTCTGAGTGCCATCCAAATCCTATAAAAACTGCCCAATGCAAAGATGGTTACAAAATCTCATCCTTGACTGGACAGCTGGACAGCCTCCTAGAAACAACCATCCACTATGAAAAAGGGAATATCATTTTGCATTTAACAGCTTGCTGACTCTGCCACAGAACCCTGAAAACCAAAACACTTCGTCCATAGACATGTCCCTTTAACACCACCTTTCTAAACAGAAACATGTTCACTTACCCCGTTTTACCTTACTGACACTGGTGGATAGGCAAAAGTTGTCCATATCACTTCTATTTCCCAGGATCTGTTGTCTTGGTAAGCTCTTCCTACAAAAATTAATTTTTAAAGATAAGTCCAAGATGCATTTACCACAAATCACTGATAAGGATAAAGGGCTAAAGAGTATCGGGGACATTTTTACTTTGAGGAAAACTCCATGAATTTAAACCAAAACTTTGACTTTTCCACCATGAAGGGGATTGGTAGGTGGGCAGACCTGAGAGGAACGTTTTCAGGGATTCTGTCCTTCCCCAGGTAGTAAGGTTACCCCCTGACCACCACCATTACTTTAGTTCCTTTTAGGAATCGGTGTTTTGAGGAATAGGGTTAATGACGAGACCGTGTGTAGATTTCAGAGACATTAGAGATTTTTAGAACAGGTTTGCTCTTTTTTGTGATTCACAAGTTTATTTCTGGAAAATGCGTTTGAGGTAAGAAAGGTCTTACAAGACGTCTGGAGGTTTATGCCCTAAGCTGTTTGTTTTTTTTTTTTTCTTAAATTAAATACTTAGCACAGATACACAAAAAATGCATTGCCTAAGTACATTTTTGCCATCTATCTCTAGAGCACAAGAATATGTACACACTCTTAATACAGCATGAAATGTTTTTTTAGGAATCATTTAATAATTGCTAACTTTCCCTATGATTATCTTCCAAGCTTCAACATTTTCCTTCTAAGAGATCTATTGACTGTTATGAACAGTTATTCTCTTCCCTTAGCTGTTCAATAGCAATTTAAGGGCAATTTAAAATTTAAGAAGTAATTATGAAGAAAAATTAAAAGAGTGGTCTTCACATTACTCACTATATAAGTTAATTTTCAAAGTAAAGAAATATTTTTCATAGTAACAGTTTCTCTGACAGAATTTCCCAATATAAAATGCATATAAAATATTAATGCTAAAAGCTAAAGAAATGGTAATGGGAACTTTTGAGAATTTAAAGCAAATTATCATGATTAATTTAGCTTCACCTCTAAGCAATACTAGAATGTACCAAATGTGGACACCATTATCACTCATATTTTGTCTTTGTTAAAAGTTAATATTTTGAGTGCTAATGTCCTGCGTACCCTATGTTTCTATTGCATTATTTTCAAAGTAGTACATTTGTAGGTGACTGTCTAAATGGAAGAGTTTTATGCATGTAATTTACTTTTATGTCCTGATTTTTGTGCTAATACAGGGTAGATACAGAGCTGACTTACTATCTGGATATACATTTTACATATATACATATTAAAAAAATAATATTATAAAGCAGACCTCTCTCATATCCCAAACAATGGATGTATCAAAAAGATGTGAAATATATCCCTACCATATGTTCCAGAACATTCCTGCGCATTGAGACAGGCATCTTACTTCTTCACTCCTAGCCAATATAGATGAAACATGGAAAGTATAGGAAACTAGGAAGATCTGGATTCTAACTCATTTCCCTGAATTAGTTGTATGGCATTAAGCTACCAACTCAATTCTCTGTGTCTCCTTTCCTTCATATAGTTTATGCCAAATTCACAAGTTTGTCAAAATGATGAAAATTTAATATGTATGAATATATACAACCATCTTTATTACAAGTTGGGCTCCTCACTAACAATAATTAGTAATTGTCCAACAATATCATTGCCACATGTGAATAAGAATTAAGCACCCCTCCTCCAACCATGTAGCAATTATGGGGGAGGTTTGTTACTGCACAGTTGTAATTATATTAATATGAGTGTAAAGAACACCAACTTCAAAGCAAATTATTTATATTTATAATTTTGCACAGTTAAGAGATCACAAAATGTTAGCAAAATACAAAAAAAAATATGGAGTGCTCACCTCCATGTGCCTTCCACATGCTATCACGTTTAATCTTCACAGTGGTTTTACTAATAGGTTATCATTAGTTTTTATTTGATTTGAAAAAATATTTCATGTGCATAAATTTTGATTAATTATCATTGAATAATGCACACACATAGCCCTTTTTTTTAGTTTACTTCATATTTAGTTATTCATTAACAGTGCAACAGGCGCCACAAACTCACCACTGCAAATAAGATATACTACCTTGAAAATAGTCTCCATATATATCGCACATGCCCTCTACCCTATCTACCCCCTTTCAGAAGCAAGCCTACCCCCGGATTCCATGTCAATCACCCATTTGCTTTTTAAAAATGTACTTCTTGTTTCAGGAGTGCCTGGGTGGCTCAGTCAGTTAAGTGTTAGACTCTGGATCTCAGCATAGGTCTTGATCTCAGAGCCGGGAGTTCAAGCCCCGGAGTTGGGTTCCATGCTGGGTGTGGAGCCTACTTAAAATAATAATAATAATTGTATATATACATTTATTGTTTCAACATGCATCTTTAAAATAAAAAATACCCCCAATTTGTTACATATTTTGTTTTTATATTCAATAAAATGTATCCTCCTATCACTTGTTAAAATTAATTTTTTCCACTTTCCCATTAGGATGCTAAGATTCATCCATATTGTTGCATATGAATGTGTAGTCAATGATTTTGTATAATAGCTCAATGTATAAATATAAACAGCTTTTTCATCAATTCCCCTTTTGGTGGGCATTCTAGTTGTTTCTAGGTTTTTGCTATTGTGACTAGTGTTGCTATTACTATTTTTTTCCATTTACTGAGTTGTATACATTGAAACTATCACGCAACTCGGCAGAGAATTCCCAGCAATATGATATTTGAATGTCCAAATTTAAGAAATGATTTTCTGAGGTGGTTGCTCTTATATGTGCTTCCGCAGTCAATGGAGAAGAAATCAAGTGCCTGCAACGTGAATACTTAATATTCAGACTTTGTTTGTCCATCAAATAGATAGCAATGGTACCTCAGTATGGTTCAAATGTGCATTTCCCTGATCATCGATCTTCAGCATCTCTTCACATGTTTGGAAGCCAGATATGTTTCCTTTTTGTGAGACATTTATTCATACATTTTCTTATTTTTCTATGGAATTCTGAGCTTTTAAAAAATCCACTTGTAGAAATTATTTTTATGTATTTATTTTTTCTATGTCACAGATATATTTTTATTTATAATTTGCTTTTTTACTTTCTTTAAAGTGTCTTTTGATAAGCAAAGTTTCACAACTTTATATAGTCCTATGTATCATTTTATTTTTTATGTATTGTTAACACTTTTTTGCATCTTGTTTAAAAATTTCTCCCTACCCTAAGGGCTAAAAAGTCTATTTATCTAAGACTAAAATATATTTATCTTTATTGTCCACCAATTTTTTTCATTTTTAAAATGTCTGGATTTTATTTTTGTACATGGTATGAAGGAGGAATTTTGTTATATCACTTATCTATAAATAACTATTTCTCCCATCTCCAATTACCGAATAGATTTGCTTTTTCTAAATAAATGGCATATCACTTTTGCTATATATCAAAATTCCATACATTGGAACAGTGTTTTGAATGTTGCTCCTATTCCATTGTTCACATTGTTCTTCATCCACATGGCTAACACCTTCCTCTTCTACCAGGATTGGTATGCTGATTCTAAGTCCTGGTCCTAATATTTTTGTTTCTGACGAAGTTCACAGTCCAGCATATTAAGTACCTTTTGAAGTAATTTGCTCCTTGAGTGACTTTGTTTTGTTTTGTTTTTGTTTGGGGGGAGGTTTTTGTTTTGTTTTGGTTTTTGGTTTTTGTTTGTTTTGCCAAAGACCCACCCCTGTATCAGCTACTCTTTCAAGCAATGTTTATTGGGGATGAGCTAGCTCAGAAGGTAAGACTCCTAGGCAACAAAAACTTGCTGTCTGCCGCTCTTTAGCCCACCCAGGTCTTCAGGCAAAGGCTTCAATCTTTGGCTTCTGGAACAAGTAGCAGTAGGAGGAGACGCTCATTTGATTAACATTTATCAGCTCTGATGTTTTCGAGAGGAAAATATGAGGAAGTGACTCCTAGATTATTTCTCATCTCCTCTTGGGCCTCGGATTCCTGCTCCTGACCTGCTTTCACTCCTGAGACATTTGGCTGAAGGTCTGTGTCTAAACGGGAGTAAGAGAAGATGCTGTTTTTTCTAAGGCAATAGTTGGAATCTGGGTGGATTTCGCAACAACCTTACTGGACTGCTTCCTTATTGTAGGTGAAAGCCACCACCTCAAATCCACATATGTGCATCAATCCAGAGGAACCCCCCATCAATACCAGGATGTCTTATCATTTTCCCTTCAATACTTTCACATTTCCCCTTTTATAGCCCCTCCATGGCTGACCTGGCAGAGGGAGCCAGCAGTTAAGCTAGTGACACTTCTCAGTAGAAGCAAAACCTCTGGCTAGACATCAAATTGCCATTTTACAGATGAAGAGATTGAGGTTCTAGAAGGTTGAGTTTATTCCTAGTCACAGAGCTATCAAGTAAAACATCTATAGGATAACCATCTTCCAAAACTGACTGGCTTGGCCGACTCTGCAGCTTGCAGTTCAAATACCTTTCTACACGTCCTTTCTAAGAAACTACTAGTCTATAAATAGGAATGGTAAGTTTTTTCTACAGTGTAAGGAAAAGAACAGCATCTGAGAAACTTGCTGAAAGTGATGATTATATTTTCAATAAGTAGCCAATTGAATGCCACAGCCATGAACACATCAATGATTCTGTATTTTCAGATTTTCTCAAATCCAGTTGGTTCTGCCAAAACTGAAATCTGACTTTGCTCTCATTCCCAAACATGCCAAACGGCAGGTGGTGGTGGTGGTGATGATTTGTTTGTTTGTTTTTTTGCTGTTTGTTTCTAGAGTTTTATTGTTGTTAATAATTTGAGGCCAATAAACCAATAACATGGAGGCTAAATAGTCATGCTTAGTGAGGATGGAGAGGCTATACTTTTGAAATTCATATACAGGGATAGTTAAGAAGTTCAAAATCACAAAAGTTCTCTCTGCACTTCTCAGCTTCAGGGACTGAGATGGTATTAATATTTGAGAAATGTAATTTTCATCTCAAGTAGTTTCTTTTTCTTTCCACATATAAAGTGATAAAATAAAACAAAATAAAGAGAGTAGAAAAGAAATACCTCTGTTTCTTAGGAAATAATATTCTTAGCCCTTTATCAAGACCCAAATTTAATATTTACTTCTGTAGACCAGAATCTGGAAAAATAGTGTGATGCTGCAGATGGTGAGTGAAGAATAGGGCAAAGCAGAATTTTATAAATATGTGTGGCCAATACAGACCAGTTGTCAGCATAGCAGGACACATAGGTACTATCTGTGAAATGACTGAATCCTTGCCCAGGGACAGTCCCTTCTTCCTGTGCGGTCTCTGTTCTTCTTAGGGTGAGGGTGGAAAATGCACATGGAAAACATGAAACTTTGAAAGCAGTTGCAGAAGAGTGTGAACATTTTTATTTTTTTTAATTTCAAAAATTTATTGGGAATTCTATCACATATATTCTTTCAAATAAATTTCAGAGCTATATTTTTCTCCATTGCCTCACCACATATTTTATAAAATAGTTCCATATGGATTTAAAAACTCATCCCAGGTTAAATTTATGTTAAAAGCCTTAAGAACATACAGGAAAATATCTGCAAAGTTCAAGCTGACAGAGGCCACCCTAACACAGAGAACTTTGGCACCAAAACAAAAAGAGTTACAGATCTGATGGCACCAAAATAAAGTCATGGGGCACCTGGGTGGCTCAGTCCATTAAGCTTCCAATTCTTGATGTTGGCTCAGGTTGTGATCTCAGGGTCCTGAAATCAAGCCCCGTCACCTGCTCTGCACTGGGCGTGGACACTGCTTATGATTCTCTCTCTCCTTCTTCCTTTGCCTCCTTCTGCCCCCTCCCCTGCTCACGTGCTCTCTAAATAAATAAATAAACAAACAAACAAATAAATAAATAAAAATAAAAAGGTTGATTTGGGAATAGATACACCAAAAACAAAATTAAAAGATAAACAATCTGGGGTGCCCCGGTGGTCAGTCTAAGCATCTGACTTTGGTTCAGGTCATGATCTCCAGGTCTTGGAATCAAGCCCTGCATTGGGCTCTCTGCTCAGTGGGGAGTGTGGGGAGTCTGCTTCTTCCTCTGTTCCTCCCCATGCTTGCATTCTCTTTCTCTCTCAAATAAATAAATAAAATCTTAAAAAGAAAAAGAAAAAAAGAAACCATCAAATGTGAGGAAATGTTGGAAATACTCAGGAAACACTCCTGAGAGCTGACTAAACTACTCTATAATAATGCTGCCTCAGCACCATTTTGTGAGGCCAAATGACCTGCAGGGCCTTGAACTTCTACACGTTTTAACTTGTGAACTTTCTTGACACCAGCCCCTCCTGGGAGCACATGACCTCAGTCACAGCCAGAAGAATCAAAGTTAATATAAGTTCTTGATCTGAATCTCCCAACTACCCTTGAGATAAGTACTCCCCTCTGTGCCCCTTACATAGGAACCCCCCATGAACTTAACCAAAACCCTGCTTTTTTATGTGAATTGACCCACCTGGCCCAGGAACCCCAAAGCACTCCACCCACAGATCCTAACAGAGGCATGTGCCCAAGGTCCTAGACTCTCTGTGTCCATACTTTCCCTTGACTTCCCAGCTGGGTGCCTTGAGTCAGGCTGAGTCCCTCCTGCAAGACTCGGTAATGTGTCTGAGTAATGAATGCCTCTCTTTCACCTTCCTGGGCCTCTACTTAATACAGGTGAACTTAACAAAGACATCACAAACAAAAAGTTTTAACATCATTAGTACCAAAATCATGAATATAACAATAAAAATGGCAAATGGCTTATTAGAAAAATACTTATTAGACAAAAATAAAAAAGGATGGGAACAGACAATTCACAGAATAGGAAACACAGATGATGAGTCCTCCTGAAGAAGACACACAATGTCAGTAGGGACCTCAGTGAAAAAGAAAATGACAAGGAAATATCATGGACATACTGTCACTCTTCTAATGATGTAGAGACATGGGGTCACCTGTGTTTCAAATTTCTGTCAACCCTTTAAAAGTCATGTGACCTTATCAGTTAAAAATATTCAATGGTAATTAATACCTTTGAGAGAGAAATTCTATCAACACAAATACAATACCAAAGAAGAGTACTCATACCTTCATATATTATACCCTTACATAAAATAAAACTAAAGGTCAATCTATGCAAAAATTTTCAGTGAATTATGGTGTAACTACACAATAGAATATTATGTAGTTATGAAAATCCTGTGTTAGATGAAATAGGTGGATCTGGAAAGATATGCATGATAAATGGTTGGCTGATGTAAACAAGTTAGAGGCTCATAGGTAAAATTCAAAGAATATTTATGTTAAAAGGGAACAAATATTTATATAAGCATAGAAAATATTGTGAGGGAGACACCCAAACCCTTAAAAATTAAACCTCAGATAGATGGAATTGGAATGGGGTTTAGTAGGGATTACTATATTTTGGCCTCTGAATTATTTGAATTTTGTAAGGGATTATAATATAGTTGTTATTAGAAGTAAAACTATATATATATATATATATATATATATATATATATATAATAAAACACAATTTAAAAAGAGGAATAAGAGAGCATAAGGAAAATCAACTTTAAGTCAAGCACTAAGATGGCAAAGGCAACACAAGAAATTCTCTCCATGGAGGTTAAGGGTGCTACCTAGCCACAAGAGCCAGGCACAACAGAGAGAAATGAGCAGATGTCCACATCTGTCTCGCTCCTTAATACAGACTTGAAATATTTTTAGGATGGCAGATTTGAAAATTGTATCTGTTTGCTTCTTATCCAGATATGGATATTAATGTTTTAGTGGTTAAGAATACTGTCCATTTCTTCAGTTAATGGTTTTCTATTCAATAAAATACTACTTTGACTATTATTGCTGCTAAATCTAATATTAAATCTCATGATATTCTGATCACTGTGAAATGGACACAGGCACTATGTAGGCTTCGTGTCTTCTCATCTGAAAACGTAGGATCATGAAACCTAGGGTACAAAGGAGAACCACACATTAAGAGAGGTTACATAACTCACGTCTGGCCACATAGCTAGTGCGGGTCAGGGACGTTATGAACTGTGGGTCTCCTTTACTCCTGAACCCTAACTAGAAAAGACAATTTTTTTAGGTGGAAGGATTTTAAGCAGCATTTCCTGCCTTAACAGAAACATTGCCCTTTGTCACACAGGAGCCTAAGCATGGTGTTATTTCAAGGTTTAGACCAGCAAACTGTGAGTGGTGCACTTGAGACCAATACCTACTGAAAAAAATCCTTTTCATAGGAAGAATAGAGAGGCCTCATGGAAGAGAACATACCAGAGAGAAACCAGACCAGAGAAAAACTAATTCTTTCCCGTCACAATGTCTGTTACTTGGATTTGCCCCAGCTCCTAATAACAGACATGGTTTAGGTGAGGGGAACAGAAAGGAAGAGAGCACACAAAATGTCACTGGGTTCATAAATAGTATTGTTCCATCTCTTTATAGTATTTTAGTCTGGAAAAGGAAAAGAGCTCCCTCCTTTTACCTCAGACCACTATGCCATGGCTCTCAGGGGCCCCAGCGGCAGCAGTCCTGAGTAGAAACCCTCCTAGCAGAAGTCTTGACACTTAGTAGAAATGCTGGTCCCAGGCTGACATAACACAAGTGCCCAGAGTCCAGAGGATGTGGCAGGAGCCACCACAGGAGGCTCTGATGCCTTGTGGCCCCAGTTGGTGCTCCTGAGATCCTATGTCCAGGCACATTTGATATCCACCAGGGAGACTTCCAGGAACTGACAGGGAAGGTTTTCTGCACAGGCTTGGGTTAAACAGGGATAGGCAGGGGCAGAGCCAAGGACATATGGCTTAGTTCAAGAAAAGTGTCTCACAGACATGTGAGACATGGAGAAACTGAGAACAAAGCCTTTCTCCTCTCTCTTCCTTTCCGCAGCCCAGCTCCCCAGGCCTTTTGTCTTACCCATGTGGAAACCTGTCATTGCTGCCTTACTTCATTTTTTCTTTTTGTATGATGGTAGTGGTTCAATAACATGAGACTTATCAGAGAAACATGTGCCAATAGAGGGCTTATTTCAATACAATGAGAGGATCACTTATGATCTCACATTAGTTTTGAATACATTCCTTGCATATTGATCCAACCCAGCACACTTTAAAAGGCTGATTTTTATCTCAATTTTCATAATTAACAAAAGAAAAACTGAGAAGAAAACAACATCCCTAACAACATGGAAGAATTAACAGCTAACAGTAAAACTCAACCAGAAATCATCCCCATGGAACATACATTAGGTTGAGGGAAAATAAATAGAAGCCAACAAACATCTTAGAATTTCTGTATAACCAGGGCGCCTGGGTGGCTCAGATGGTTAAGCATCTGCCTTTAGCTCAGGTCATGATCCCAGGGTCCTGGGATCGAGCCCCACATCGGGCTCCTGGCTCAATGAGGAGCCTGCTACTCCCTCTGCCTCTCTCCCTGCTCATGCTTTCTCTCTCTCTCTCTCTCTCTGTATCTCTGTGTCTCAAATGAATAAATAAAATCTTCAAAAAAAAAAAGAATTTCTGTATAACCATTTAATCGTCAAAATTAGCTGTAGATAAGTACTACAGGAAAAATACTTTCCTCATATGGATCCATTTTTCTTCAACAGATTTTCAGGATTAAAAATTTTTGGTGTAAGACTGGTGAGTGGAGACATAACTCCATTGAAACACAGTAGGGAAACCAGCAGACAGTTTCTATTTGTCCTTTAAGCTACAATTTCTTACATAAAATTCTACCCCTATTCACATCCAGTAGGACTTTTATTTCATCCTTATTTCAACAAAGTTAGATGCTGTAATTTAGGAAATATTTTCTCCAAAATAGATCTTATCACCCACAACACACTTAGCAGCAGGGATCAACTGAGCAAACATTAGTCACCTCAAATGTGGTATTAGTCTGTCATCATTTTCCAAAAAAAAAAAAAAATTAGGAGAGGAGTTCATCAGTAAACATGTGACTTTGAGTCTCTTTTATAAGCATTAAAATTTTCTCTGTTCTTAGCATTATAGTAGTTTCTGGGATGTGAAAGGACAGGAACGGATTTCATGTGAGCCTACGACGAGCTCAAAACTTATTTAAGAAAACACCATAACATGAAGAACAGCACATACAAGCTGATAAAAAGTATAAAATATATGACATGTTTAGATATTAAAGGGAAACAAAATAATTGCTAACAATCATATGAGTTTTGTCTTAAAAAGGTTTGAAGAAATGAACAAAGTGCCTGAAGCACTTTCTACAATCTAGAGCTTCCATGATTTCTGATATCAAGTAAAGTGGGAATTGTACCAGGAAGGTGCATAGATGCCACGTCTTTATTCAGGCACTTGCCTCTGTGTGGTCCTGTCAAATCTGTGAACTGGTCAAACATCCATTTTTCTTTCTTATAGAGTGGAAATAACATCAAATTTAAATAAAATTTTTGAGGTTCAAATTAGGTGATAGATGTGGAATCTTCTTATAAAAAGATAATTGTTTTACAAATCTGTGTCGCTATTATTATTTTTATCGTACTCTTAATGTTACTAATAAAATATTAAAAATAATATTACTCTAAGATCTCTTGCTTTAATTTATTTTTGATCTAATCTTTTATCATCAACCTTCACTATTTTTTTTTAAGATTTTTTTTTTATTTATTTATTTGAGAGAGAGAGAATGAGAGATAGAGAGCACGAGAGGGAAGAGGGTCAGAGGGAGAAGCAGACTCCCTGCCAAGCAGGAAGCCCGATGCGGGACTCGATCCCGGGACTCCAGGATCATGACCTGAGCCAAAGGCAGTCGCTTAACCAACTGAGCCACCCAGGCGCCCACTATTTTTTCTTTAAATGTTATTTTATTTTTAGTAATTTAGCAATATGTTCCTTCTACTAAATGATGTGTCTGGGGTGTGTGAATGTTTATGTTTATGTATTAGAGTTCTCCAGAGAAACAGAACTAAGAGGCTAACTCTTACCTACATGTATATCTATATCGATATCTCCTATGTATGTACAGATATGTATATATGTGTGTGTATGCAAGTATGTGTATATATTTCGTATTTATATGTAGAAAGAGAGAGAGATTATGAAGAATTGGCTTCTGCAACTATGGAACTATAGGGGTAAAAAGTGCTATGGATCTGCAGTCTGTAGGCTGGAGACTCAGGAAAACCAGTGGTGTGATTCAGTTTTGAGTCCAAAGATCTGAGCTAGGGGAGCCTATGGTGTAAATCCCAGTCCAAGGGCAGGAGTAGATGAGAGATTTCCCAGTTCAATTGGTGAAGCAGGAGAAAGGGGGCAAATTCCTTCTTCCTTTGCCTTTGTGCTCTTCATACTGAGTCCGTGGATTCAAATGCTAAATCTCATCCGGAAACAGACACTGCTAGACAAAATGTAGATACTTTGTGCTGTGCTCTGCTGAAGTTGACACAGAAAATTAGCCATGACAGTGAACTCTAATACAACTCTTCTTCACTGAAAATAGTAATTAAAATATTAGTTCAATAATTTCCTTTGTACTAAAGGTGATCACTAATAGATGTTGGAACCAACAAATTGGAGTGGGGACCCTGGACCTAAACTTTGCATGGGGTCCGGACTCCTGATTGTTTATCAGTTGGGTCCTGACCAGAGAGTGACTTAAGGAGGAATCCTAGTAAGAGTGGCAGAAGAGGTCTTTCTTGTACATGAAAGGTGTCATTTCCCTTTTCTAATGCAATCCCTGCACCTATTGTCATTTTAATTTTCTTTTAAAAATCTATAAGACCTGGGCTCTCTATTCTGTTTCATTGATCTATGTGTCTGTTTTTGTGCCAGTACCATACTGTCTTGATGATTACAGCTTTGTGTAAGACTGTTGAATCACAGACCTGTACCTCTGAAACAAATAATACATTATATGTTTAAAAAAAGAAGAAGAAGAAGAAGAAAATAGCAGGAAGGGAAAAATGAAGGGGGGGGAATCGGAGGGGGAAACGACCCAGGAGACACTATGGACACTGAGAAACAAACTGAGGGTTCTAGAGGGGTGTGGGGTGGGGGGATGGGTTAGCCTGGTGATGGGTATTAAAGAGGGCACGTACTGAATGGAGCACTGGGTGTTATATGCAAACAATGAATCATGGAACACTACATCAAAAACAAATGATGTAATGTGTGGTGATTAACATAACATAATAAAAAAAATCTGTAAGACCTCTACTCCAGTTAATCTGGGATCACCTTATCTAAAATGTTTGGACATGAGACCACAGAGGCTTGAAATGAAGTTGATTTAATTCCCTGTTCTTTCTAAATGTGGGGTTCCTAGGTATGTGATATATAATTTAAGCTAATCAGTGAAAATATTTTTCATGTCCAAAACATTAGTTAGCTGTAAAAAAAAGTACATAATGAAATTTTAAATGAAATATGATCTGCAGACTGAAATCTCAATATAATATCTAATAAATTCACTTTACTCAGAAAGTATGGTCCACTCATGTCCATTTTTCCCATCTTAAAAAGAGAAAATGAGAGGAATCAAATACCTTGCAAATAAATTCATCATCATTAGAGAAATAATTACTGAGTATTTCTCATACTGAGTAAATTTGTCCAGCTTTAAAAAACAGAGGTATCTGTTTTTCATCAACAATATTTTTTTATTGATTAAGAGAAGACAAATGTTTTTAGTGAATTGGTCAGATGAGGAGCAGTGTGAAGGGATAATGAGGAAGTGGTCACTCCATGGAGAATCGTGACCTTTAGTTTAAGAAAAATTGCATTTTCTTGGCCAAATTTCCTACCTATATTATTTCCCATGTACTCATCTAACTTATCTAGGAAAGCTTTTTGAAGCTCTATGCTAAATGTATTTGCTATCTGCACAGCATGGTTACCCACAACCTAGCCTGGCAGATGATGAAAATATACATAATGTTAAGTGGCTTTTAATATCGTCATCAATCAATCAATCCCTGAAATCCATTTTTGAATTTTTTTCTATTCAAGGAGAAATAATAAAAACATACTTTGCTGTTTAAGTTGTTCTTTTTATTTATTGGTTTGTTTATTTTGTCATATGTGTGTGTGCATATGTGTGTGTCTGAATATTTGGGTGAAAGAATGTGTCCAAAGTAGGAGATTTCATTTTAGTAATATCATAACTAATATATTGGTCCTCAGAAATAACACTCATCATATAATATAGCTTGGACCTGAATCTAGTAAATAAAACAGCAAACATAATTGGCATAATTGATCTCTAAATCCTGTGGCAACAAAGAATAGAGTCCAAAAAGAAATCCTTCCTAATCCTGCACTTGATCACACTGTTGTATGGATATTCCTGAACATAAAGTGCCAACAAGAAAACAAAGACTCTAATTAGAATTCTGTTAAAATTCAGGCAGAAATATAGACACTTTATTATATTCCAAAAGTCCCATGAGGGCAGAGATCTGGTCTTCATCTGGTCTGGTTTTCATCACTACTGAACCCCTGAATTGAGTGCAGTGCCAGCCCCCCTCTAGCACCAAAAAGAAACTTTAACAAATATTTTTTGAAAAGTGAATGAACAATTATACTTGCCTTTAAACCCTCTAAGCCAGGTCAAATGGGGAAAGGAGAATTTTTAAAAGTTCCAGGGTATTTGATATATATTCACTAACAGTGTAAGCAGTAGATAAGCACATTGCTTTATTAATAAGTAAGGGCTACTAGTGTGTGAAAATACTATGACGTCATGGTCTAACTACACCTGGTCAACAGTGCCCAGTCACTAGTGGTTTTGTGTTCTCACTTATCTTTTTATATTTATGCCAGTAAGAAATGACTTCTTGATGCCTGGGAGACTCTGCCTAACAGCACATCAGCATCTTTTTTACTAAAACATCACTCTTTGCAGTGTCTTATCAGTTGAGGACACCCTTCTGAGTTTTCCAAAGGGACAATACATTAATATTTTAAGTGATTCTATGCTACTATATTTATGGCACCACAGTATAAATATTAATCACAACTACAATGAATAATAATACATATAAAATTATACTTTAGAAGATAATGTATAAATAATCCAAAATGAACATGATACGATTAAATAACAGTATTCTACCTAGCTCCTAATCAAAGTTCTTCCCACTGAGATATGCAAACCCTCTCTCATTACCAAACCTCACAGAACCATGTTGGTTCCACAGGGAAAACACATTAGCTGCCAAAAACACTGGGCAACGCAGACTTATTAGCATGTTCCCAGAACAAAGACTATCTCTTCATATACTTCACTTCTGAAGCCACACATGAATATTTAACAGTACATTTTTGAAAATATCCCTCTCTTTGTTGTTTAACCCATGTCCCCCAAAACAGAGGGGTTTACTAATAAAGGCACTTTATTTTTTTTTTAAGATTTTTTTTATTTACTTGAGAAAGAGAGAGGGAGAAAGGGTAAGAGAGCTTGAGTGGGAAGAAGGGCAGAGAGAGAGAATCTCAAGCAGACTCCCGCTGAGAACTGAGCCTGAGGTGGGACTGGATCTCAGGACCCTGAGATCATGACCTGAACTGAAACCAAGAGTCAGACACCCAGGTGCCCCAAAGGAACTTTAAATTACATCTTGTAATCACCTCTTCACTCTTCATCCTTGTAGCTTAAGACTTTGATGTACAGGAGGTGATGGTGATCTTGCACAATCAGGTTAGGACTGGGATGTGGAGGTGTTGGCTCCAGGTTCCTTCAGATCCAAAGAATAAGATTGTCCTGGAAGAAAAATTCAGGTATTCAGGGGAAAGTGATTTGTTCTAAAACATACTGCAAAGAAAAATCTGAGTCCGTGCAGTTGCAAAAACAAACAAACAAACTTCCAACCAACCCTCCAGCTTAATAACCTAAAACATGATTTTATTTTCACTTGTACAAATGCTGTCACAAATAAGAGTAGAAGGTGAGAGAGAAAGCAGTTGTCAGTTGATATCACTTGGGAGGTGAGATACGTTGGAATGGAATCAGCGTTGATGAACTCCCTGGGGGCAACTGAAAAATACAATCCCTATAAACAAGGAAAACAATTCTTTATTCTTTCTCGGTCCTTTTTATTCCTTCCAACTTTTGGACCACAGGAAAGAAAAGTAATGATTGCAGACATTTATATATACTGGTGATTCTCCAAATATCTCGTAAAATAGGAAGTTGATACATTTCCATTGGATTTCTCTGTTTCTCCCATTTTGTAAGGAAAGATAACCCATTCTCCTGTTGAAACTCTGATCCTGAGTATGAGAGGGCATTTGCATTCTTGGTTTCAATTATCCAATCTCAGGGAACTTCTATCCCAGTACCCAACATCATGGAGACTTTTTCGGCCATTATCTTTACACTAATTTCTCTCATACAGTTCTAAATCCGTGTTTTCAAATGCAAGGATAAATCTGTAAGTGTACACGCATAAAACACATGTAAATGCAATCAACTTCTTCAACAACAATAAAGATTAGCCTGCAAGGTAATTGTTATTAATATCTTCCTTTTAACAGTGAAAAAACCAGGGCTCAGAGTGAGCAACTTGCCTTTGGCAAACAGATGATGGTGACAGATCAGGACTTTAAACACATCACCTTTGGAAGTCTCTTCTCTTTCCACAAACTATATGCCTTTTACCTCCCAAGCCCAGTTCTTTATATATGGTTATAAGAATTACATACTTCATTGTGAAAAGACTTTTAAAATTAAATAAACATAAACTCATACAAACCTAAAAATTAGGTAAAACCAGATATTTAAGATCATTGGTTCTTCATGGGTTTTTAGAATGAATGATAATCCCCCCAAAAATATTGCTGAATTTTCAGCTTGTTATTAATATTATTCCTGAAAAGTCACTGTTTTTCTTTCTCATAACTATCTTATCACTCACTGTGTCTTTAAGTTCCAAAGGAAAAACAGAAGCAAGCTTTGGTATTTTAAGTGCTTGAAAGATCTTTGTTTCCCACATATTGTAAATATTGCTTTTTGAATTCTACATCTCCTTGGCTTTCTCTTCCACTCTGTTCTCCATGAAAGCTCCAGTTAATTTCTAAATACAAGTATCACTATCCATCTATGTAACATTTTTGAAATGGTAAAGTTATGCATGAAAACAGATTAGCAATTGCCAGGGCTTAGGGCTGGTAGGGCAAGAATGAAATTGATATAAGCACGAAGGGGAATTCTTTGTGGTGATACAATAGTTCTGTATCTTGATTGTAGATCCAGTTACACAAATGTACATGTGTGATGAAATGGCCCTGAACTACATTATTATACTTATTGTACCAATATCAACTCCCTGGTTTTGATGTTGTACTGTAATTACACGTAATGTCAGCATTGGGGGAATCTGGGTGAAAGACTTTATTCAGTAATATTTTTGCAACTTTCTGTGAATCTATAATCATTTTAAAATAAAATATTTTAAAAATCATCATCAAGATTACATCAACCGTTTTGGCCTCTGAACCCCAAACTTTTTTTTAAAAAAAATGCACAAACTAGGAACAATTGATTTTGTATTTAAAAAAAAATTCTGGAGATACATTCAGACTTGTGCACAAAGATATAGCTAGAAAGCTATTCATTATAGTTTTAGAAATATTAGGAAGACCTTGCCTACAACAATAGAAGGTTATTTCAATGACATGCTATTCACTTTTTAAATTATTCTATAAAAGGAAAGTCTGCCCAGTGATATACAAAAATGCACATGTTACCTTTCAGAGTTGGAATTATGTTTTTAACATTTTCATTTTGACACTTTCCTGATTTTCCATTGTTCTATTTTTTCATCATATAACTAATATGAGATAAAAGTTTATTAGGTACAGGGCATATGTTAGCTTATCTAAGAGAATGAAAAACAGCCCTTGAACTTCCCTTTCCTCATGCTTTCTAAAGGGATGTTCACTGGTGTTTCCCAGCAAGTGGCCCTACACGAAGGAAGCATCCATTTTCAGTCCTCATTAATATTCTTCCTATACAGATAGAATGCAGTCATCAGAGAAAGAAAGCACTACATCCAACCAAATAGAACAATAACTGATATCCTCAAACAGAACACAGGTGCAGCACACTCAGCCTAGAGAACACAAGCAGTGGCGTTCCACAGGTAAAGGTGAAGAGTCTACTTTTGAGCGAGAACATGAGCTACACCCACACCTAATAACATAGGTCCTCAGAGAAGCCATTGATATACTACTGTATCCCAGGTGACCTGACCAAGAGTTGAATGTGACTCTCTCCAAGATCATTTGCTTAGTGATTAAGGGTGTTCCTTAGAAATAAGGAGCTAGAGATCTATCATGACCCACATTACGTACCATTGATGGTTCTTCATATATAATTAGATATTATAAATTGTTTTACAGTGTTCATAAGATTTTGTGGGTTTAATCATTTGGTAAAATTCACAGAAGCCTTGCAGGTGTAATTCTTTATAGGTAACCAGACTAAGGGGACACTCTTGACTATTTGGTTTGAGAGTCTGGTGTCTAAAGTCAAATGAAGCAAACAAGCAGTGGTCTTTTATTCTTATGGATGGGGTACACAGCACTGAGACAGACTTTTTCCGTTGCAATTTTTATGTTAAAATAGCTAGTTTCTTAATGTTAAAATGAAGGTATATGAAGAAAAATACGTATGAGGAGAATTCCAACCCTAGAATTTTGCATGAAATCACCTTAATATATAAAGAAAAAGAAAGTATATATGACGTATACAAAGCCCTGATTCATAAAAATAACACCTTTTATTTCCAGAGCCGCAACATGTTTTTTTTAAATGAACAGAAACCAAGGCATTAAAAGAAAAAGCATGCAAAACTCTACAGTGAATGTTGCATCAATAAATGTAACAATAGACTGGGGCTAAAGCCAGGAAATGCGGAAATGAGGATAATCTATTAGCAAATGTATTGATAAGAAGGATTTTTTTTAGTTATATTGTGATTGAAGTTTTGCTAACTTAAATGTGTGTGAGAAAAGGTTTACGACTGTATTTCTATTATAACATTGGCTTATAGAATTAAGTATTCTATGATAATATTCAATGATAATATTAATGTATGACTATTTTAAGAAGTTAAAGATACATACAGGTCAAATATACTGGAAATTTTGAACTCTTACAATTGATTTCCTTTTTCACTATATAAGCATCAAAATACAGAAAAGCACACACCATATCAAATTAGATTACTGTTTACAAGTGTTTTAAAATTTTAGGAGGCAAATGCCGTTTTAAAAAGATACCCTAGAGTAATTATATTTTGTTCATTCTTGACTAATTTAAAGTCAGTGTGACCTTTTCAAAGGTGGTGACATTTCTAATATTCAGAGAAAGATTGAGGAAGTAAAATTTATCTAATGCAAAAACCAAGCACATATGGCTGAAAATCCTTACATTTTCTTTCTCTTTCTTTTCTTTTTTCTTTGTTTGTTTCTTTCTTTCTTTCTTTTTTTTTTTTTTTTTTTTTTTTTTTGAAAGCCACCTGCCACATTTAGCTATTCTGTTTTTGGAATGAACTGATGTTCTGATGTGGAAGTACATAGAACAGTATATGTCATGGGTGCTCATGAATTGTGGGTTCAGTCTTGTGCTCACTGACATCCGTACTATTTAATGAGGTGTGGAAGTATACAACCTTAAAAGCCAGCAGAAGGAGTAGCCACTGGAATAGGTGAAAACAAACCCCCCCAGCCCAGTGGGCCATCTGGGGAGGAGAGCCTCCCATACTGAGACACAGACAAAACCTTCAGAGCAGGAAACTTCTGTGTGAGGACTGTACTTGAAGTAAGTAATGGTAGAGGGTAGTATGTATATATCCAGAAGACACCTTCAATCACTTTTTAACTTTGTCATGTAGCGCACTGTATAATGTACGTCTCCATCGATACCTGGCACTTCCTGGACCCACTTTTGGGTAAGGAATGATTTCTTTTTTCCTGCCATATCATACTGATATGTCAACAGCCTAACACACACACAAACCCACACACATACACATAGACACAATCTTACACATGCACTCACATGTACACACTTGTTCTTTACTTTGGCCAGTGAGAACCCTGTAGGTTTTACAAAGTATGAAAAAAAGTCATAAAATTTCGTATCATTCCATACAGTCATATCCAATGTTCCAGCCTACATTGAATTTTTTTCTCTGAATACCTGTACGTTTTGTTTATACCATTACATGCTGCACCATCCAAGAACTAGCAATGGTTGAGCATGTGGCAGACCTTGTGTCCCTCATATATATGATATCTTAATATTCTCCAAATCCTGTGACATGACATATTATTCGTTCCATTTTACGAGGATAAAGAAATTAAGTCCAGATATGATATATGCACAATGACTAGAGCCTTACATATGGTATGAGTGGTGCTTAGGTTAAATATCTCGGTGTTAATACAGTGATTTAGAATCATCTAGACAAATCAGAAAGCTGAAATAACAGTATAATGTAATATGATATAATATAATATGATATAATATAAATAATAAATATACCAAATGTAATAGAATATAATGTCTCAGTTTTTTGCTCCAATGTAAACAATTACCTTGAAAGCTGCTTTTGGAAGATAATACTAATATACATAATATATACAATACATTCGGCCTCATATTTGAAAGTAATAGAAGCTTAGTAAATGATTTTTTTTAAATAGGCTTTTTAAAAGCATGCAGACATGGGATTGACTTCTCAATTATAGCATACTAAGAATTGTTGATGCAGACTTATTTCCAAACAGCATGTTATGCCTTGTACATCATCCCAAATGGGTTATATATTATATTTTAAGTTTACCCCCATGACCCCACTTCATGTTTCTGTTGTTGTGCCTTGAACTGTTTTTCTCTCTGGTTAAATTTATGCATGCTTATCACCCCACCCATTTCTAGCTCACAGAATGCTAACTGTGGTTGAAGGTCCAGTCATTCTAGCTCTCCACGAAAATTTTCCAAGTGTTCTCGGACCACTCTCACTGTCCTTGGAGGCTGGATTTTACTCTTATCACTTTAACGGAGCACTAATCTTAAACCTTTCCTGTGCTTGTTGCTTGAGGCACTTCAGGTCTAACTGAAACAAACAAACAGCAAGAAGACAAAAACACTCTGGGGTTTGGCACACTTGGGTTCTAATCTTGATTCTGCCCACTTGTATTTGGCCAAATTAATTTTATGATCTGTTTTCTCATCTATTACATGCAGTGTGTGTGTGTGTGTGTGTGTGTGTGTGTGTGTGTCAGTGTGTATTAAATAAACATCCAGTGTGGGTCCGGGGTGCAGGGAACAGAATGATCCCTGGGCTGCTTCTATGGAACGATGTTGATGTTACTCAGCATGAGTCGTGGCACAGACAGCAGGGACTTTAATTGAACTGAGCTGCTCTAAGCAGTAGAGATCTAATTATGGCTAAATTCTATCAGAGAAAAGAACATGTTAAGTATGTAAAATGAAAGTTTTCAGATAGAATAATATTGATCCACTGAAAACTATTATAAGCATTATGTAAATGGTGTGTGTAAATGGACCTTGCCAGAGCCAGGAAGGCTACACGTTTAGTCTGCCGTATTCCAGTTTACAAAGGACTTACTTAATGCATCTACTCTAGAGAATGATTTGTACCAGGGAACACAGCAAAGTGAGGTTAGAGACATTGAAAAATAGGAAGTGGGGATAGAAGTCAGCCCCCACTATGAAATGTTCTCGCTGAGAAAATGGCAGAGAATCCCAATGGGTAGACAAAGGATGCCCAGGTTACAAAATCCTGCAGGATGATAAACACAAGCTTTGGGTTAGAAAGTCAAGTCCATAGCCCTCATTTTGCAAAGCTCTGAAAAGTTTGTTTCTTATGTCAAATTGGAGCATTTTCAGTTGCAGAGACCAACAAATCTCTGAAAATAATGAACCTTATAATAAAATGTTACCCTGCCCCCGAATAGAGTAGGATAAATTGAGGATATTAGTGAATTGGGACATAGAGTAGAGGAAGTTGGAGAGCCATACTCTTAGAAGAGCATCGGAATTAAATACCAGGACAACAGGAGCTTGGTGTAGGTCAGATCAGATCATTTAGAAACCCTTTTTAGAAGTTGTCACCAGAAGATCAGTGAAGAACTGGAGGTTTCTGTCTTAAGTGCATCATGACCGTAATATATGCTGTCTGTGTGTATGCTTAAATCAGCTTATATACTTTCGCATTTGAACTCTCACTCCTGAATATGTGCAAAATAATTCACAACAAATTCTTTCTAACATTTACACAGCCCCCAATTAAAGGACCCCCTCTGGAGTAATTGCAAATATATGTCGGTAGCATGTGTTTTACCCAACTATGTGAAGTATTCTCATGTTTAGAATGGAGTGTTTTAGAAAATCAGTGTCACTCAAAGAATTTTTTTTTCTGAAAAGTATGATTCTGAGTGTATCACATTTTATTTAATCCTTTGCCTAACAGATAGTAACTCCTATTACGGAAACACTGTTTTCCATTTAATGTGTATTAACTGTGGCATTTGGAGACATGTAAAGGAAAAAAAGAAGAAATTTTAGCTTCTTTCAGAATTCTGCCTTTGAAAAAAATAAATCTGTACCTAATTATAGTGTTGACCTTGTAGTAGCTCTACGGTAATCGTTTATTAAGTTGCCTTACTTCTCACCTTCTAACTAGTACTATCTAATCCGAAGGCATGGTCAAGTTTTCATAGAATAAGTGATAACAGAGTGACAACACCAGGGATGTTGACCAGTGTGGCATATTTTGGAGTGGTATATTCTTCAACCCTTCACCCCAGTGTAGTCATGAGAAAACTTCAGACAAACCTAAATTTATGGATATTCTACAAAATAACTGACCTGGGCTTTCAAAAGCATTAAGGTCATAAAAGACAAACAAAGGTTAGGGAATTATTGTAGACTGGAGGAGATTGAGAAGACAAGACAACTAAATGTATGGTAGGGTCCAGCAATAGGAAAAAAAAAATGGCCATTAGTGAAAAAACTAGTGAAATCTGAATAAATTTTGTAGTTATTATAGTATTACACCAAGGTTAATTTCTTACTCTTGACCATTTTCCCATGGTTTTGTCAGATATTAACATAAGAACAAACTGGCTAAAGAGTATATTGAAACTACTTGAACTATTTTTGGCAACTCTTCTGTAAGTCCAAAATTATCTCAAAATAAAATAGAAAGAGAGAAGGAAAATTAGACCTTTAAATAATTGACCTTAAAGATCATCCAAATCAAATCCCTGATGTAAAAACCTACATTCTGTAATTCATAGGTGTGATGTGAATATAAAAAATAAAAGATTACAAATATGAAAATTCTTCATATTTTGAAACATACATATATAACAGAATACTATAAATACACATAAAATACTAATGGAAGGAATCCTTATGATTAAATAGTAAACAGAATCACAAGAAATATAGGATGTAATTGGAGACCATATAGAACTTATATATACTAGTTACAGTGCAATTAAAAAATAAGAAAGAATAATAATTTCCCCATTGCTTCAAGAGATCTTAATGCTTGAAAGTGAAGAGAAAGAGAATAGTATGAAAGTGTATATTATGCTTCCTGTATGCTTGATAAAGCCATTTCTGTATCAATGATTACAATGGTATAATGAAATAAAGTGGAAAAGTCACTGTTGGACTGTCAATGGATGAGACTATGGTATTAAGTATACTAAGTGTAGCTATTAATAATCAAAAGATGTGAATTCTAATGGTACCCCACAGATATTTGAGAGGATATTAAAAGTTCTTTACTATACTGAGGCAAAAATGTAATTAATTAGTCTACAACATACTGAACAATGTCATAATATAAATAATTTTAATCAGTTGTCAAAGTAAAGTATTTTTATTCAATTATTATTCAAATCATGCTGTTCATATTGAAACTTAGGCTCAGTAAAAACTAGAAAAAGAAAGATAAAAATCCATTAAACCATGCAGGAGATATTTTATTTTCCTTTAGGAAGAGCATTTAGAAATGACTGAAAATTAATAAACCCAGATGACAGTGTTTAACTAATTGTGATTTTTTAAAGTTTACAAAATCAAACTTCTCTTGCATAAGATTCACATTCTAAAAGTTCAATTCCAAAAATAGCTAGTAAGCTTCTATTGTGTATCAGAAACTGTCTCAATATATGAGACATATCAGTGAATAAATATATAAAACTAGCATCCCATATGAAGCATATATTCTACTTAATTGGTTAGGGATTTTTTAGTCAAAAATAACTGATAACCTGAATTGGCTTATGTTCAAAGAGTAAAAGACTAAAATAATCTGAAAATTCAAGGTGGGACAGGCATCCATCTAAGGCTAGACTTTCCTATCTTAACATTTGAGCTCTCTGCTTGCTTGCTGGACTCAAACTCCAGAATCATATGGTATGAAGTATGGCACACAATGCCCTCAGTCTCTAAACCATCTTGGATCTCTTGTACAGTGCTAAAAAGGGAAAGTCTTTTTTCTGAGAATACAAGTTCAGAATTTAAGGGCCCATTATTGGCTCTGATTGGATCATCTGCCAATTCTTGAACCAATTACCTGGCTATATGAATGTGAAGCATAAAATAGTTTACACCCGGATTTTGTGCTACCCCTAAGAGTGGTAGATGAAGTCAATTTACAGTAACTACATGGACTGGGTTGTGAGGATGGCAAAAGCAAAATGACTACAGAAGGAAATGATAGTACAATCACGGATGAATCCCAAACAACAATGCCTACTATAGAAATCAATTATTTTTTTCTAAAAATAGAATAAAATATTCATCAAATTCTTTTACTAATTTCAGTAGTGAGTTCTTGTGTAATTGATTATCTGTATTAATTCTCCTCTATTTGAAAAGTCTGGTAAAGTTTCTCTTTATCTAAATGGACTCTGACTGATACATAAGTCTTGTGAACTAAATAATTTCTACCAAGAATAATAAATTGAAAATCATTGAAGGATTTCTAGGTGGTTCCAGGAGGTAGTCTGAAATGCTCATCAGCCAGGTCTATAGAGTGCAAAGTGATGTAGAAATGTGATGACCATAAAGTAAAATATAATTACTTGATTTTATTATTTTTTGTCAATCAGTTTTTAAAAAAATAAAATTTATATTTAATGAATTAATACTAGCTAATGAATTTTTTAAAACACATTTTTTTCCCTAAAAGTTTGACTTGGACAATTACAATTTAACACCTGTGTGCGTGTGTATGTGTGTGTGTGTGTGTGTGTGTGTGTGTGTGTGTGATCTTTAAAACCAAAACTCATTTCAAACATAATCCCCCTTTACTACTTTTTTTTCTGCATTTAAAGTAAAGGAAAAGAAAATAAATTCCCTAAATAAGGAAAACAAATAATTTTTATATAGGTCTTTATTAGAAAAATTGCATATTCAGAAATATGAGGCTTTATCTCATTGAAAACATGAGTTTGACTATACAAAAGTTATGATGCTGCCTTTGGAAATTTCAAAGGACATTTCAAAGCAGAGGGGCTTTAAATAACACACAGGATCATAGAGAGATTCATGCATTTCCAACAATCCTGAGAAAATGATAGTTTTAGCTGTCAAATGAAAGAAGTGGAATTAATAGACATTTGATTTATAAAGTTTGACAAACTAGTAGATGAAATCAGAATTTTTGAAAACTTAACATTTTATCTATTTCTATCTTAGAAGAATCGACTGTAAACTTTTACATTTGAAGAAATTTGAGTAGTCAACATTTGTCATTTTTTTTTAAATGGACTGTTTATTTGCTTTTTTGGCATGGATTTCTCATATAAGTCTCCTTACAGTTATAATTTTTCCCTTTAATCCGAATAAAGAAAAAAACATTTTTTTTCAATTAACTGGAGATCCCCTTAATTGTGTTCCACTAATCAAAGTTCTACCAGGCTTCAGAATTTAAACGAGTAAAATGCATCACAGATAAAAAGATGAGATAATTTCCACATGTCTTATTTAAGGATAAACAGAAACAATTAATGGTACCATCCCTACCACTGCCCCTTCATTCCCAATTCAAAATAAATGAAATGGATGCTCTCTATTTGGGTGACCAATGAATTAAATTACTTCAGATAACTACATCTGTATTAGTTTTCTGTTGCTGCCATTACAAACTAGTGTCTTTACACAACACAAATATACTATCTTACAGCTGTGTTAGAACTCCAACAAAGGTCTCACTGGACTAAAACCAAGGAGTCACAGGCTTACATTCCCTTCTGGGGACTCTAGGGGGGAATTCTTCTTGCCTTTTCCAGTTTCCAGAAGCCATCTACGTTCCTTGGCTCATGTCTTCCTTTCTCCATCTTCAAAGCCAGCAATGATAGATGAGATCCTTAGCACATGTTGTCACTCTGCTCTTCTGTCCTTTCTTCTTCTTCATCTTGTAAAGACCCTTGTGATTCCACTGCGGCAACTCAGATAATCCGGGATAATCTCGCTGTTTTAGACTCGTCTGATTTTTTTTTTCCATCTGCAATCTTAATGCCTCTTTGCCATATAACATAACATATTTGTAGGTTCTGGGAACCAGGATGTAGACATCTTTGGAGGCCATTACTCTGATTAATCATGAGCAACAGACTTGATACCCTTTCAAAGGGTCTAGACAGTCCAGTCCAGTAGAACTTTCTGAGATGACAGAAATGGTTAATATCTGTGATGTCCAACATGGTGGGTAAGATTTATAAATGAGATTACAAAGAGGTCAACAGTCACCAGCATTGTTTCAGCCAGCCATCTTTTATTCTAGTGTCCTTGGTTTTCCAGGTTTTTTTAAACACTTGCATTCAAACTTCCTTGACTGCCTACTCCATCTTCATTTTCCAACAAATCCCCGTTCGTTCTCTGATTTGAAATTCATGCACTTTAATTGTTCATGAAAACTTAACTGTGGCCTGAGTATATTGTATTTTAATGGGAATTAATGTCTTAAAGGCATAGCACATTATAGAAGTTGTAATATCAACCTGCAGATTGAAGAGTGGTGACACAGGCAGAGGTATAATTCTGGTGATTTCTGAAATAATCTCATATTTGAGATAAACTTCAAATATATTTAAAGCCGATTCTAGTAATAAATTGTTAGAAATTATGTTTGTCTACCATGTAAGCACAAAATAAGAACATTATTATTTATTTGGTAAATGAACTATTAAGTGTAGCAGAAAGTCATTACAAGAAGCTATTGCAGGGTCATAATATGATCATAAATTACCCAGTTGATGGAATTAACTGTGTGCATAATCATTTAAAATACAGATACACTTATTTATACCCATATGCAGACATGGAGTTATTAAAATTTTTAAAGGTTATGACAAAAACATTCTATAAATAAAATTAAAAGTCAAAATAAATATTTTTCATATGCTTGACATTCAATCCAATAGTTATTTAACGGTTACTTCACACCACACCAACACTATCCAATGGAAATATAATGCAAGACATACATGTACTTTAAAATGTTCTAGAATGCATAAAGTAAAATGAAATAAGTAAAAATAATTTTAATAATATATTTTAGTTAAAATCATATATCCCAAATATTACCATTTCAACATGAATATATAATAAATATAATATAATAAATATATATTTATTATAATAAATATATTAAATAGGATATATACATATCCTATATATAATGTATATAATAAATATAATTTATAATATAATAAATACATAATAAACAGGATATATATATGTTTTTACATATATTTATATGTAAATATAAAATTACGAGTTTATTTTCTATTGAGAACACCTCTCAATTAAGACTGGCCACAGTTTAAGTATTCAGTAATTCATTAGTAACACATGGCCATGATATGAACAGTTTGTATAAAGCACATGAAGAATTCAATGATGAAAATTAAAACAATCCACCTTTAGGGCACCTGAGTGGCTCAGTTGGGTAAGTATCCAACTCTTGATTTCAACTCAAGTCATGATCTCAGGTTGGTGAGATCGAGCCCCATGTGGGGCTCTGTGCTCAGCACAGTGTCTGCTTAAGATTCTTTCTCCTTCTCCTTCTGCCCCTCCCCCTTCTTATGCACTGTCTCAAATAAATAAAATCTTAAAAAAAAAAAAAGCTCTACCTTCAGGTAGCTTGCAATCTAACGGACAAAAACATGTACATATAATTAAGATACCCAAATATAATATTCTAAGATAAAAATAAAGGCAAATGACTGAAAAATAGAAAGGAACAGGCCAAATCCAAGGAAAGGGATTCTAAGAGGTTTATAATTTTCAGCAACCCAAGTCCTACCACAAAATTATTTTTTCTACAGTAGAAATTCTATATGTTCTTTGAAAATGAGGTCAAAATTTATCATATTCAATCAACCAATAAAGGCGGTTTGGTGAAATGAGAAGACTATGGAGTGAATCATAACTAACTCTTTAAATTTCAGCTTCTAGATTTGCTAGCTGTGTGATATTAGGTGAATTCTTGAACACCTATTTCTTTGTATAGTTAGGATGATTAGATACAACACATACTGTTATTACTGAATGACATTTAAAAATTGCCCTGTGTAGTACCTGCTGCACAGTGGGTATTGATTAAATGTTAGATATCTTCTATTATTTCAATGTATAAATGCATTTTTTAAAAAATGTATTTACATAATGTTAATTTCATGTCTATACTCTAATTTTGTGGCTCTCAACTGAGGCAATTTTGCCTCCCAGAGGACTTTTAAAAAATATATGGATCAATACATTTGTATCTTTGAGGTAAATACCTAGTAGTGCTGTTGCTGGGTCATAAGGTAGCTCTATTTTTAACTTCTTGAGAACTCCATAATATTTTCCAGAGTGGCTGTGCCAGCTTGCCTTCCCACCAACAGTGTAAGAGGGTTCCCCTTTCTCCACATCCTTGCCAACATCTGTCAATTCCTGACTTGTTAATTTTAGCCATTCTGACTGGTGTGTGGTGGTATCCCATTAAGGTTTTAATTTGTTTTTCCCTGATACCAATTGAGCTTGAGCATTTTTTCATGTGTCTGTTGGCCATTTGGATGTCTTCTTTGGAAAAATGTCTGTTCATGTCTTCTGCCCATTTCTTGAATGTATTGATCTAAAAGGGCACCTGCAGCCCAATAGTTTATAGCAGCAATGTCCACAATAGCCAAACTATGGAAAGAGGCCAAGATGTCCATTGACAGATGAATGGATAAAGGAGATATACACACATACATACAATGGAATATTACTCAGCCATCAGAAAGGATGAATACTTACCATCTACATCTACGTGGGTGGAACTGGAGGTATTATGCTGAGTGAAATAATCAGAGAAACACAATTATTGTATGATCTCACTCATATGTGGAATATAAGAAACAAAGCAGAGGATCACACAGGAAGGCACGGAAAGCTAAATGGAAAGTCATCAGAGAAGGAGAAAAATTATGAGAGACTCTTCTATAGGAAGCAAACTGAGGATTGCTGGAGAGGAGGTGGGTGGGATAATTGGGGATGAGCATTAAGGAGGGCACATGATGTGATGAGCACTGGGTGTTCTAAGCAACTGATGAATTATTGAACTCTACATCTGAAACTAAAAAAGAAAAAAAGAAAATGTATGGAGACATTATTGGCTGTCACAACTGGAGAGATACTTCTATCATCTAATGAGTAGAGGACAGCGATGGTGCTAAATATCCCCTGAGGCACAGAACAGTGCCCTTCTTTCCCCCTTTACACACACAGCCACATACACAGACACACACACACAGAATTATCTGGAACCAAATGACAATAGGACTGATATTAAGACTTTTTGGTTACCACAGTGTAACTTTTGGTAACCAAAAACCAAATAAAACTTTCTGAAAATAGTATCTGTCATCCACAAACTTTATTGATTTTACAATTATTTTTAGAAAAAAATCAATACCTAATTACAAAATCTACATTTGCTAAAATCTTAATTTCAAACAATTCTGCTTCCACTCTTCTTTCAAACACATCTTCATTTACATTGTTCAATTCTACCTCTCATGTCTTTTTTTCATATATTTCAAATCAATCTCTTCTGCACTTGGGTCAACATAGTTTTCCTCCATAGGATTGATTTGAAGGAGTTATTTATAACTTTTATTATTTTGCTTAAAAACCTCACATATAAAATAATTATTTTTAACTGTAGTCATTAGCATTTTATAAACTGATTCTTAAATTTTTGTGACAGATAGAATGACAAATTCAGAAATGAAAATATTAAATTCTGAGACATCCGTCATGACGAAAGTAAGGGAGATTATACACAGTAAAGTTTAATGATCCACTGCCGTCTTTGTAGGGACATCACTTATGTTCAGTGTTTTAAATATTTCCTCTGGTAAAGTTTCATTCCTCCTTTTCACCGAGGCACCTCCATTAATAGTGAGCTGACAACGATGTCAAGTTGGTGCTTCCGGAGATTTACTTCCAATATGATTTACATTGAAACAGAAGCTCTCTCCCTACTGAGAAAGTAGGCATAGTACTATGCAATCACCAAATGTTTAATATTCTTGAAAGTTTACTTAATTGCTAACTAGCACATTGCCTTTTATTTTAAATTAACTGATTTGATTAATTTTAAAGCACCATTAATTGTTAAAATTGTGTCTCTTTCTCAGTTTATTTTTATAACTCCATAGAGACCATAGAGAACAGGACCAGGCTTGCCTTTGCAAAAAACCTCATTCAGTTTACCTTCATCCTGGTCATGAAGGTAAACCCGATTATAGCAAACTGCTCAGAGGCACAAAGCCTAAATGTTCCCTTTGATTGTATCAAAGAAAAGTTGCACTGAGCAGAGTTAAACAAGTAAGGAAGAATTTGTTCAAAACTTCTGCAATAGAGAAGAGAGATTGAAGTCAACTCCCCTAAAACAAAAAGCAAGGTTTTTAACTCTGAAATGAGCCAACGGGAAAATCCCGGAGGACATTAGGGGCAGAGATGGATCAATAGCAACAGCAAATGTGGAGCACATTGGATTATTCCCCAGGCTGCAAATGTTAGTCTCCGTGATTAGGCTATGTATGTTTGCTAATTTGTACCTAGTTTTTCACAAAACTGAGAGAAAGGATCCTTTTCTTCCTTGATGATTACATTTCAAAGGGATGGTTTGAGAAAGACAGTCCTAGGTTGTAAACTTGTCAAGAGGCTGGGAGAAGATTTATATACATTCCAAAGGGAAAGAATTTGTGGTTACAATTTTTCTAAAGTAAATGCTCTAAGGAGAGGGAGGTCAGGAAGAAGTCTGTGAGATTTAATTAAGCTTAGGGGAAATTTAAGGCCATCTTGGTTAATCAACCTATGCTGCTTGTCTGATTGCAAAAATGGCTCCAATTCTCCACCCCTCCCTTGATTTATGACCCCTGCCATGTGACTTACAGTTTTTCTCATCCAGAAGTCAGGTTGGTTTTATCCCCCTAATCTTTTGAATGTTGGCTGGTTTTGACTTGCTTTGGCTGATGTACTGTGTAGGTAATAACTGATTGGTTCCCCGGCTTGACCTCAAGAAATTTTGCATGTGTCTACTTTCTCACTATTGGCTCTCTGGCTCCACCATGGGAACAAGCCCAAGCTAGTCTGTTGGAGCACAAGACCTGATGTAACCAATCAAGGCCAACCCACCTGCTATCTGAAAACCAGACTAGCAGATCAATTCTACTGACGCATACACTTGTGAACAAAATAAAAACTTGTTGTTGTTTACCAAATGAAGTTCGTGATTGTTGTTCAACAATGCCTAGCACACATCCTGCCCATGCTTCCTTATATTTCTCAACCAAGAGCTTTAAAGAACTATGTGTGTTGACCACTATGGAGACACAAAAGGTGAGAAGTCTCCAGAGTAATTGATACTTCAACTTTTAAGTGCAAACAGATTATTTTGACTCCATTAGTTCAGTGTTTTTTTTTACTTGCCATCTAGATAGCAAATAAGCATCATATTGAACCTCTTGTAGTTTTTTGTTTCGTTTTGTTTTTTTCTCTCCTACCAAAACATAGACTCACATTTAGGAGAAATATATTCTAGAATAGCTATTAATCCAGGAAAACAAAAATTACTTAATCAGAAAATATTTTATAAAATGTCATTCCAAACTGATTACATATATAGAGCATATATGTTCATTTTATTAAATTATTTTATATAAATCATCTTATTTGAAGATGAAATTGCACCTTTTATATACTTAGCTTTCCAAAGCCTCTCCTCTACCCTCTTTTATCTGATCTATATTGTGTAATAAAATATTAAGAAAAGAAAAAGAAAATATTAAGATATAATAAAAAATGTAGGGTACTCGAATTCTGTTTCTCTTTATGACCTAATTGAATTATAAATAATAAAAGAAATTTGTAATAGAAAGTCTAAGAAGATGTATAATTTCTAATTTTAGAACAAGAGTTGCTGAAATACATCTTATTTCAGAGGTGTTAAGAAAAGACTAGACATAAAATACAATAATATATATTCTATAAGAAAAAAGCAGTTAATTTTTTTTAAAGATTTTATTTATTTATTTGAGAGAGCGAGAATGAGAGAGAGAGAGCACATGAGAGGGGGGAGGGTCAGAGGGAGAAGCAGACTCCCTGCTGAGCGGGGAGCCCGACGTGGGACTCGATCCGGGGACTCCAGGATCATGACCTGAGCCGAAGGCAGTCGCTTAACCAACTGAGCCACCCAGGCGCCCCAAGAGCAGTTAATTTTTAAGATTCACTTGATAATTAGAAGAAACGTCTGGATTACGGTCCAAGCTCTTCCCGTATAAGAGGGACCTTGAGCTGTTTCCACTTTCTAGATCATCTCCTAAATCACTGTTAATTGCAAATGTTAGTCTTCTCCAGAGGCTCAGTATAACAATTTGAACAATTCCACATCCATATCCATTCATTCTGACTGGGTCGTTCACCATTCTCTAATCTTATAATTGACTTTCATATGCTATTAAATAGATGTGAAATAATGGTTTACTAAAACAATTGGTCACATGTCTTTGCCTCCACGTCTAGTCTGAATCTGCTGGAAATCCTTTTTCCTGTTCTCTACTTATAGAAATGTAAGCCTGCCTTCAAGGGTGAAGAAATAGGAATGTATGACTCTACTAGAACAATGAAAACATGACGGCAGAAATAGGAATCTCACTTTAAGTATGAAATTCATTCAAATAGCCATTAAAGTGGATCAGCCAAACTTACATTTTGAATCATTCAGGTATTAAGCCATATAAATCACTTTCACTTTACCGTAAGAGAAATTAGATGATACACAATTTCTTATCAGGGTCTTAAAAAAATTATTTTTCCTCCTCCTTCTTTTACTACTTAATTAGTTTAAAAGAAACTCTGAAGTGAGGCTAAAATTTTTTCCTTACACTATCATGTGGCAGATTCTCTGTATTAAAATTTCTCATCAAGCATTATAAAAAATGAACAATTATTTGTTATTACATTATGTTGTTACCATCTAAATATAAACTTTTATGACTGTCAAAAATTGTGAAATATTTATGTAGTTAAGAGAAGTCATAAAGGATGACTGTCATGGGAGATCATAATAATTAAAGATTGTGATTGCTGTTAATCCCTACAAATGTATTTTTACTTCATAAGACCTCTCCGATTTCCTGCCTGATGCTCAGCTTCTGTATCCCGAACTACAAACAGAACAAAGAAAAGAAAACCAAAACCATTTTGGAGATGATTAGAATTTGCTACAATTCTGAAAATGGAGATTGAAAATAAGCTTGAAAGTAATCAGGTAAAAAGTGTTTCTGACAGTTTATAAACTTACTGAAACCATGTATCACAAATTCTGACCCCTTATGTAGTCTCCTATGGGTTCCAATGAAAAATTTTTCTTATCACCATTATTATTATTAACCAAAAATAGTTACTCACTCCTGCTATTTCTTGATGCTCTTTGAAGAATATACATATAAATAAGACATTATTCATTTTTCTAAAAAAGAATACTCATGATTAAAATTTAATATAGTAAGTATAATAATGGTATATAATATATGATCTAAGCAACAAATAATATGGTTAGCGTTTAGCATTTGGCATTTAGTATAATTGTTTGGATATGAGTTTTATCTATTTATGTTTATATCTTCCCTTGAGAGCAAATATTACATTGTTTATAGCTGTGTGATCTTGAGAGTGTTTTCAATCTCTGTTTATTTTTTTGCAACTGTAAAATTGAAATAATAAGACATTTACCTCACTGGGCTGTTGTGAGAACCAAATGATCACTTAGAACACAGATCAAAGTAAAGGATATTAAAGAGTACATAAGTGTTGAGTCACTAAATTATATACCCGAAACGGATATTACATGCATATTAATGAACTAACTGGAATTTAAATAAAAACTTAAAAAGAAAACACAGACTAGAACATAGAAGGAGCTGGTATTAGTGATAGTGTCACTCTGTCCATAAATCTAGAATCATGAATCATGCCTTGCACCTTACAGGTACTCCATAAATTTGGTTGAATAAATAATGACAAGTAGCTTCAATGTAGAGAGGCATTAAATCATGGTTTTACGTGGTTCTGAGCCCAAGATCTACAAGCTCAAATAAACATTTCCCTTCTTTTTTAAGTGAGGGATATAACTAAACCAGCCTCAAAAGTTTGGTGTAGGATTTAGACAATTTTATTAATATAAAAATTAATAATTCTTAATACAAAATATATACTTAATAGATGGGAGTAGATATTATAATAATTTTATTAGATTTCACAAGAATTGGCGCATCTGCCTTTGCTGAATTTGATGCTATATAATGTGGAAGAATCAATATGGTGCTGTTTATTTTGTTGTTGTTCTTATTTTTCTTATGAATTGTATTTTTCAATTTCTGTTTTTCCATAATAATGTGGCTTATGAATTGTGCTTTACTGTTGTTGCCAGCCATTGCCAAGAGAGATATCAGTGATACGTAAGCAAAATTGGGAAACCAGTGGAGATTTCCATTGTCCAAGCAGATCCTGTTAAGCAGACTTTGCTGATCAGTCTTCTCTTGGTAGACCCCTCTGCCTTCAGCTTTAGTGCCTCAAGTGCCCAGGTACCATTAAAGGCTCTGAATCCTGTCCCAGCCTTGTTTATTTCTTTCACTCACCTATAACAGCTTATTCTCTCTTTTCATCAGCCAGCTCCCTGTGAATCTCAGGGAGGTATAGAGTTGACAATGACTCTCATTTACAAATGTAGAAAAACAGAATTTTTTTTTTTCCATTCTCAGGAAATTAAGCCAGTTTCAATGGTGGTCTTGGGTGCTGGTAGGGGATGAATAAGACATGGCATTTTACATAAAATTTTAAGATATTTCACTATGTATTTTTTAATCAATCCTTAAAGACATACGTCTGCTGGTTAGAATTTTATATTGATGAGAGGAAAACTGGATATTCCTTGAGGTAGACATATTTGGGGTTAAAAGTAGGGTTTTGTGAAAAATAGACCATTTGTGATTGGAAGTGGACATCGAATTCATCTATTTAAAAGACAGTTCTATTAACTAAAAACATCTTTTAACTGTATGCGATCCCATGTTTTGTGACAATATCATCTCTACCAAGAATTTAGTTGTCTCCATGCATCCAAGTAAAATACATTAGCTGACTTAAGAAAATTGCTTTATCCTCTACAGAATGTCAGACCAGTGTTATTAATGAAACAAGAAGTCTGGGGTAAGTGATAATATTAATGTAAAAGCAACAATCAAATGCATTGATCTCTTCAGCTTTCTGCAAATGGAAAATCACAAAATCCTCCTCATTCATTACTCCTGTGTCAGTTTCCTTCATTATGAAGTTTATCATTAAGTGCCTGTTAAAGGAAAGCTACAGTTTCTCTTTAGTGATACATTATACTACCCATCTCTTGTTAGGTTGAAAGCTATACCCTCCACGTAGCATAAAATCATCAGACAGTCACTATTAAAGGAATTTTTCCCTTCCATATTATTTACATATTAGGAAAAATTGGGGAGTGTTTTTGTTTTTTGTTTTTTACTCTGCAATGCAAAAGAGAATCTTTTGGGGATGGAAATTTACCAAAAGTCCTCAAATAAGCTTATCTGAATATGAGTTTACTATAACATATGATTACACTACCAATACTTACACAATTCCTGGCTTCTTGACACAGTGTGCCACAGAACATGTATGTCTAGGAAATGTTTACCAAAATAACATCGTGTGTTACTGAGAAGAGTAACGTCATTTCCATTTTCATTAGCAAAATGATACATTGGTATGAATGACCTTGACATCATAAAATCTTGACAAATGTATCCTTGAGCTTAAAACGTATTTATATATTATAATAATATTTTTAAAACTCACATACATTTAAGTGCAGTTAAGCAGATTATTCAAATTACCAAAACACTTAGAACTGAAAACATAAATCGGAATTCGTTTGAGGTCACACTCTGCCATCAAGAAAACTATAGCTAATCATGCCAAAACAAATAGTCCTGTTTCTGAGAATTCCAGAGCCAATTCATCCCAACATAGCGCAACCCTTGCTATCAAGAAATTCATCGTCATATCTCACCAAAATCTCTGACATTGTGATGTATGCCTATTTCTACTTTTTAATTCCCAGTGAAGAATAAAAATGTAGCTGGTACTTCATTAGAATATCACCTCAAATATTTGAGGGCATCTATGAAATCAGTCTAAAAATTTATTTTTCATGAGAATTGGTCTTCAGATATGCCTGGTCATTAGAGTACCCAGGAGCTCTGATTATAAATACAGATTCCCAGGTCTCACCCTACAGCACATGACTCCCCATCATCAGAAGAGGGTCCCAGGAGTCTGAATTTCTGAAAAGAACCCAAGTCCATTAGCGATTTAACATGTTAGGTAAACTTCTGCTAAGTAAATCAATTGGTCAATAATTTCCAATAATAGCATAAGAAAATCTATTTGCTTGAAAATGTAGAAAAGAATAAAATTGTGAAAAAAGAGAAAAGAAAAGAAAGAAAAGAAAACTCAGGATGGAGAAAGGCCCAAGTACCTAAAGGAAAATAATCACCAAGAGGAAGTTTTATTATTAAATACTCTCAAATAACCTATGAAGCCATATTTAAAGATTGATACACTTCTGTTTTTATTTTGTAATTTTTATTATATAATGAATATCTGTTATAAAATTTGGGGAATTTTATTAAACTGACAGAGAAAAAAATAAGACTCACCTATAATTAAAGTCTCAGATACAGTAATTGTTGGCTTTTGGTGTCTAATTTTCTGCTAGTGCCAATGCCTATGTATCTTTTTTAAATTTTTTACAAAAAAAGGTTCTTTATGTATAACCTTGTAAATTCCTTTTATACATGATGAAATATGTTGAACCTTTTCTTAATATTTTTAGCTCATCAAATGTTCCTTCAACATAAAATTTATTAGCTGTATGCTTTTGCCTATTTAGATGGTGAAAAATTCATTTAACAAATATCAAAGTATCCCATATTTTTATTGCTTCTGATTTTTTCTTATAAATAATGTTTGGTAAATATCTTAATAGCTAGCTCTTTAGCATATCCATGACCATTTTGATACTATATTTCCCTTGAAGCCTCCAATTTGCCCTCCAGGAATCTTATCCTAATTTATTATCAACAGCCTTTTATCAAAGTACCCATTTTCCTACATACCCTTGCCAATACTTGGTGTTCAGATTTGCCTATATATTTTCTTCCCCTCTATGTTTTACAAGCTGGAATATCAGACAAATACTGGGATATATAAATAAATTTGAAACATTTATCTTTTTCTGTGCTTCAGATCAGAATAAAGAGCAAGGGGATTATTTAAAGCATTCTATTACTAAAGTATGAGAGACTGATTCATAAAAGAGCATGGTCTATAAGAATATTGTTTTTTCTGGGCGCCTGGGTGGCTCAGATGGTTAAGCATCTGACTTCGGCTCAGGTCATGATCCCAGGGTCCTGGGATCGAGTCCCGCATCGGGCTCCCTGCTCCTTGGGAGCCTGCTTCTCCCTCTGCCTCTCTCTCTCTCTCTCTGTCTCTCATGAATAAATAAATAAAAAGTTTAAAAAAAAAAAAAGAATATTGTTTTTTCTGATTTATGCTTGATAAGTGAATTTTACTAATTTATATATTCCCAGATTTTTTCCAGGTTTAATATTTATTAATGTAAACACTCAACAAAACATCTTTAACTTTTTCACCTATTTATTTTTTATTTATTTTTTATTGTTATGGAAATCACCATACATTACATCATTAGTTTTTGATGTACTGTTCCATGATTCATTGTTTGTGCATAACACCCGGTGCTCCACACAGAACATGCCCTCTTTAATGCCCAACACCAGGCTAACCCATCCCCTCACCCCCTCCCCTCTAGAACCCTCAGTTTGTTTTTCAGAGTCCATCGTCTCTCATGGTTCATCTCCCCCTCCGACTTACTCCCCTTCCTTCTTCCCCTCCTGCTAACTTCTTCTTCTTCTTCTTTTTTGTTTTTAACATATATTGAATTGTTTCAGAAGTACAGATCTGTGATTCAACAGTCTTACACAATTCACAGCGCTCACCATAGCACATAACCTCCCCAATGTCTATCACCCAGACACCCCATCCCTCCCACACCCCACCACTCCAGCAAATCTCAGTTTGTTTCCTGAGCTTAAGAATTCCTCATATCAGTGAGGTCATATGATATAGGTCCTTCTCTGATTGACTTATTTCACACAGCATAACACCCTCCAGTTCCATCCACGTCGTTGCAAATGGCAAGATCTCATTCCTTTTGATGGCTGCATAATATTCCATTGTGTATATATATCACCTCTTCTTTATCCATTCCTCTGTCGATGGACATCTTGGCTCTTTCCACAGTTGGGCTATTGTGGACATTGCTGCTATAAACATTGGGATGCACGCACCCCTTCAGATCCCTACATTTGTATCTTTGTGGTAAATACCCAGTAGTGCAATTGCTGGATCGTATGGTAACTCTATTTTCAACTGTTTGAGGAACCTCCAACTGTTTTCCAGAGTAGCTGCACCAGCTTGCATTCCCACCAACAGTGTAGGAGGGTTCCCCTTTCTCCGCATCCCCGCCAACATCTGTCGTTTCCTGACTTGTTCATTTTAGCCATTCTGGCGTGTGTAAGGAGGTATCTCATTGAGGTTTTGATTTGAATTTCCCGAATGCCGAGCGATGTGGAGCACTTTTTCATGTGTCTGTTGGCCACTTGGATGTCTTCTTTGGAAAAATGTCTGTTCATGTCTTCTGCCCATTTCTTGATTGGATTATTTGTTCTTTGGGTGTTGAGTTTGATAACTTCTTTATAGATTTTGGATACCAGCCCTTTATCTGATAGGTCATTTGCAAATATTTTCTCCCATTCTGTCGGTTGTCTTTTGGTTTTGTGGACTGTTTCTTTTGCTGTGCAAAAGGTTTTTATCTTGATGAAATCCCAATAGTTCATTTTTGCCCTTGCTTCCCTTGCCTTTGGCGATGTTTCTAGGAAGAAGTTGCTGTGGCTGAGGTCGAAGAGGTTGCTACCTGTCTTCTCCTTTAGGATTTTGATGGACTCCTGTCTCACGTTTAGGTCTTTCAACCATTTGGAGTCTATTTTTGTGTGTGGTGTAAAGAAATAGTCCAGTTTCATTCTTCTGCATGTGGCTGTCCAATTTTCCCAACACCATTTGTTGAAGAGACTGTCTTTTTTCCATTGGACATTCTTTCCTGCTTTGTCAAAGATGAGTTGACCATAGAGTTGAGGGTCCATTTCTGGGCTTTCGATTCTGTTCCATTGATCTATGTGTCTGTTTTTGTGCCAGTACCATACTGTCTTGATGATGACAGCTTTGTAATAGAGCTGGAAGTCCGCAATTGCGATGCTGCCAGCTTTGCTTTTCTTTTTCAATATTCCTCTGGCTATTCGGGGTCTCTTCTGGTTCCATACAAATTTTAGGATTATTTGTTCTATTTCTTTCAAAAAAGGTGGATGGTATTTTGATGGGGATTGCATTGAATGTGTAGATTGCTCTAGGTAGCATTGACATCTTCACAATGTTTGTTCTTCCAATCCATGAGCATGGAAGATTTTTCCATTTCTTTGTGTCTTCCTCAATTTCTTTCATGACTATTTTATAGTTTTCTGAGTACAGATCCTTTGCCTCTTTGGTTAAATTTATTCCTAGGTATCTTATGGTTTTGGGTGCAATTGTAAATGGGATCGACTCCTTGATTTGTCTCTCTTCTGCCTTGTTGTTGGTGTATAGGAATGCCACTGATTTCTGCATATTGATTTTATATCCTGCTACTTGACTGAATTCCTGTATGAGTTCTAGCAGTTTTGGGCTGCAGTCTTTTGGGTTTTCCACATACAGTATCATATCATCTGCAAAGAGTGAGAGTTTGACTTCTTCTTTGCCGTTTTGGGTGCCTTTGATTTCTTTTTGTTGTCTGATTGGTGTGGCTAGGACTTCTAATACTATGTTGAAGAGCAGTGGTGAGAGTGGACATCCTTGCCGCGTTCCTGACCTTAGGGGAAAAGTTCTCAGCTTTTTCCCATGGAGAATGATATTCGCTGTAGGTTTTTCATAGATGGCTTTTATGATATTGAGGTATGTACCGTCTATCCCTATACTCTGAAGAGTTTTGATCAAGAAAGGATGCTGTACTTTGTCAAATGCTTTTTCTGCATCTATTGAGAAGATCATATGATTCTTGTTCTTTCTTTTGTTAATGTATTGTATCACGTTGATTGATTTGTGGATGTTGAACCAACCTTGTAGCCCAGGGATAAATCCCACTTGGTCATGGTGAATAATCCTTTTAATGTACTGTTGGATCCTATTGGCTAGTACTTTGGTGAGAATTTTTACATCCATGTTCATCAAGGATATTGGTCTGTAATTCTCCTTTCTGATGGGGTCTTTGACTGGTTTGGGGATCAAGGTAATGCTGGCTTCATAAAATGAGTTTGGAAGTTTTCCTTCCATTTCTATTTTTTGGAACAGTTTCAGGAGAATAGGTATTAATTCTTCTTTAATTGTTGGATAGAATTCCCCTGGGAAGCCATCCGAGCCTGGGCTTTTGTTTGTTGGGAGATTTTGGATGACTGCTTCAATTTCCTTAGTGGTTCTAGGTCTGTTCAGGTTTTCTATTTCTTCCTGGTTCAGTTTTGGTAGTTGATACATCTCTAGGAATGCACCCATTTCTTCCAGGTTATCTAATTTGAAGGCATAGAGTTGCTCATAATATGTTCTTATAATTGTTTGTATTTCTTGGGTGTTGGTTGTGATCTCTCCTCTTTCATTCATGATTTTGTTCATTTGGGTCATTTCCCTTTTCTTTTTGATAAGTCGGGCCAGGGGTTTATCAATCTTGTTCATTCTTTCAAAGAACCAGCTCCTAGTTTCGTTGATCTGTTCTACTATTCTTTTGGTTTCTATTTCATTGATTTCTGCTCTGATCTTTATTATTTATCTTCTTCTGCTGGGTTTAGGCTTTATTTGCTGTTTTTTCTCTAGCTCCTTTAGGTGTAGTGTTAGATTGTATGTTTGAGACCTTTCTTGTTTCTTGAGGAACGCTTGTATTGCTATATACTTTCCTCTCAGGACTGCCTTTGCTGTATCCCAAAGATTTTGAACAGTTGTGTTTTCATTTTCATTGGTTTCCATGAATTTCTTTAATTCTTCTTTAATTTCCTGGTTGACCCATTCATTCTTTAGGAGGATGCCCTTTAGCCTCCATGTATTTGAGTTCTTTCCGACTTTCCTCTTGTGATTGAGTTCTAGTTTCAAAGCATTGTGGTCTGAAAATAGACAGCGAATAATCCCAATCTTTTCGTACCGGTTGAGACCTGATTTGTGACCTAGGATGTGATCAGTTCTGGAGAATGTTCCATGGGCACTAGAGAAGAATGTGTATTCCGTTGCTTTGGGATGGAATGTTCTGAATATGTCTGTGAAGTCTATTTGGTCCAGTGTTTCATTTAAAGTCTTTATTTCCTTGTTTATCTTTTCCTTAGATGATCTGTCCATTTCAGTCAGGGGGGTGTTAAAATCCCCCACTATTATTGTATTGTTGTCAATATGTTTCTTTGCTTTTGTTATTAATTGCCTTATATAATTGGCTGCTCCCATGTTAGGGGCATAGATATTTACAATTGTTAGATCTTCTTGTTGGATAGACCCTTTAAGTAGGATATAGTGTCCTTCTTCATCTCTTATTACAGTCTCTGTTTTAATATCTAATTTGTCTTATATAAGGATTGCCACTCCAGCTCTCTTTTGGTGTCCATTAGCATGGTAAATGATTTTCCACCCACTCACTTTCAATCTGGGGGTGTCTTTGGATCTAAAATGAGTCTCTTGCAGACAGCATATTGATGGGTCTTGTTTTTTTTATCCAATCTGATAGCCTGTGTCTTTTGATTGGGGCATTTAGCCCATTTACATTCAGGGTAACTATTGAAAGGTATGAATTTAGTGCCATTGTATTGCCTGTAAGGTGACTGTTACTGTATATTGTCTGTGTTCCTTTCTGATCTATGCTGCTTTTAGGCTTTCTCTTTGCTTAGAGGACCCCTTTCAATATTTCTTGTAGGGCTGGTTTCATGTTTGCAAATTCCTTATTTTTTTGTTTGTCCTGGAAGCTTTTTATCTTTCCTTCTATTTTCAATGACAGCCTAGCTGGATATAGTATTCTGGGCTGCATATTTTTCTCGTTTAGTGCTCTGAAGATATTATGCCAGTCCTTTCTGGCCTGCCAGGTCTCTGTGGATAGGTCTGTTGCCAGTCTAATGTTTCTACCATTTTAGGTTACATATCTCTTCTCCCGAGCTGCTTTCAGGATTTTCTCTTTGTCTCTGAGACTCGTATGTTTTACTATTAGATGTTGGGGTGTTGACCTATTTTTATTGAGTTTGAGAGGGGTTCTCTGTGCCTCCTGGATTTTGATGCCTGTTTCCTTCCCCACATTAGGGAAGTTCTCTGCTATTATTTGCTCCAATATAGCTTCTGCCCCTCTCTCTCTTTCTTCCTCTTCTGGGATCCCAATTATTCTAATGTTGTTTCATCTTATCATATCAGTTATCTCTCGAATTCTGCCCTCGTTGTCCTGTAGTTGTTTATCTCTCTTTTTCCCAGCCTCTTTATTTTCCATCATTTGGTCTTCTATATCGCTGATTCTCTCTTCTGCCTCATTTATCCTAGCAGTTAGTGCCCCCATTTTTGATTGCACCTCATTAATAGCCTTTTTGATTTCGACTTGGTTAGATTTTAGTTCCTTTATTTCTCCAGGAAGGGTTTCTCTAATAACTTCCACGCTTTTTTCAAGCCCAGCTAGTATCTTTAAATTCATGATTCTGAACTCTAGGTCCGACATCATACTAATGTCAGTATTGAGTAGGTCCCTGGCAGATGGTACTACCTCTTGTTCTTTTTACTGAGGTGATTTTTTCCATCTTGTCATTTTGTCCAGAGGAGAATAGATGAATGAGAGAACAAAATGCTAACAGGCTAACAACGTCCCCAGCAAATATACTCTATACAAATCAGAAAAGACCTGAAACCAGGGGAAAAGAAAGGGAAAGAAAGAAAAACGAAAGAGAAGAAAAAAAAAGAAAAGGATAAAAACAAACAAAAACAGAACAAAACAAATAAAAAAAACAGAACATGATCAAATATGATCCAGCTGGTGCATAGATCAGTGCCACACACTAGATTTTGGGCATATTTTGGTCTGTTAGATTAAAGTGCCTCCTAAAATTTTAAAGGAAGAAAGACTCCTATATGTACAAAATAAGGGTTGATACAATGAAGGGATGGAAGATGACTGTAAAGATGAGAGTTATAAAAGATTTTATAAAAGGAATTGATAAGATAAGAGGTTGTTTGAAGAAAAGAAAGAAGTTTAAAAAAGAAGAAAAGAAAAAAATGGAGAGAATGTGATCAGGCAGGAGACTAGAACAAAGCCATACACTAGTGATTTAGGGTATATTTTGATCTGTTAGAAGAAACTGTATCTCAAAATTTTAAAGAGAGAACAATTTATATATATATATATATATGCCAAAAATAAGGGTAACTACTATGAAGGGATAAAATATGACTAAAAATGAAAAATAATTTTTTTTAAAAAAGGGATTGATAAGATGTTGGTTGAAAAAGGGAAAAAGAAAAATTCAAAAAAAAAAACACTTAAAAAATTAACTTTGAAAAACTAATGAATCATGGTAAAAAAGCCATGAATTCCATGTGCAGTATTCCCCTAGCACTGGAGTTCTCCCGTTCTCCCTGATCGGTAAACTTGGTCTTGGCTTGCTGGCTGTTCGTGCTGATCTTCTGGGGGAGTGGCCTGTTGCCGTGGTTCCCAAATGTCTTTGCCGGAGGCAGAATTGCCGCGCCCTTGTCGGTCCGGGCTAAGCAAGCTCCTCGGGTTTGCTCTCAGGAGCTTTTGTTCACTGCAAGATCTCGGCACAGCTTTGGAGGACAAGAGTGAAAATGGTGGCCTCCCACTCTCCGCCCAGAGGATTCGAAAACTCGGGGCTCCGCTCCTCAGTGCGCCCCCAGAGAAAAGCAGTCACTCCCGTGTCCCCGGTCTCCGGCCGCACTCCGTGCTCACCCGGCCTGTGACCGAGCGTTTCTATCTCTGGCACCCGACCCCGTGTGGAGTCTCCAAACCCAGCAGATCCCTGTGGTGCGCTCCCGTGCCGCTCCTCCCGGGGGAGGGAGGGGAGTCTCTCCCCAGAGCTGTCGCTTGTTGGGTCCCTGCTGGAGGAGCAGTGGCCCGACTGGGCCGCGGATCACAGTTTATGGCCACCCCGAGCTGAGAGCCCGCGCCTCAGCTCCGTCTCTGCAGCCGGCTTCCCCGCTCTGATACCTGGGAGCTCTGCCGCACTCAGGCACCCCCGGTCTTTCTGTGACCATGAGGGTCCTGAGACCACACTGTCCCGCGAGGGTTCCACCCCCTGCTTAGCCACTACAGCGATGTCCCTCCGCGGAGCCGGCTTCTAAAAGGTCCGATTTTGTGCTCCGCGGCTCTAGCACTTGCCAGAAGTGGCCGACGGAGGCCCCCTGCCCCGCCGTCTATCCTCCCGAATATCGCCTCGGATTCACTTCTCCGCACGTCCTACCTTCCGGTAAGTGGTCGCTTCTCTGTTCAGAGAGTTGTTGCTACTCTCCTCTTCGATCTCCTGTTGAGTTCGTAGGTGTTCAGAATGGTTTGATCCCTATTCAGCTGACTTCTTGAGACCAGAGGAAACCCAGGTCTCCTACTCCTCCACCATCTTGCTCTGCCCAGTAACTTTTTCACCTTTTTAGCCTGAGTATATTATTTTTAAAATTTCTTATAACATGAAGTCCCTTTATTTCCTTTTTTACTGAATTATACTTTGGAGAGTTTGAGATTTTTGTTGTTGTTGCTGTTTTTTCCCCATGAAACCAAACTTACAAAAATATTGCTTGTATTTACCTATCAATTCCTCTAGATTTGTTGTTGACTTTGTACTTAAAATTATAACGTTGTTTGTTTTTACTTGCCTGTAATCATAGCAAGACTTGTACACAGACATTATTTGTCTAAGATACAGCCAGTATTTTTTTCAGCCGCCTTCTCTTGTAGCAGACCTCAAAACATGCAGTTAGGCTGTTGCAAACAGCTTTCAGGACAACAGGCAAATTTGAATTGACACTTCCACCAGCTCTCTTGGCCAAGTGGTCTCCTTTTTCCCCATCATCTTGTTCTGATTTAATAAGTCTGATTGATTTCTTCAAATTCGTCAATCTGGATCATGCACTGACATCAGGTCTTTACTATTTCAGTGCCACATCGTGCCTCGTATGTGGGTTCTACTCTTCCAGGACCTTAATCCTTTTTCTATCCTCTTGGTACTGTTTTCTAAGATTTTCTTTTTTTTAAAAGATTTTATTTATTTATTAGAGAGAGAGAGAGAGCATGAGAGGGGGGAGAGTGAGAGGGAGAAGCAGACTCCCCTCCAAACAGAGAGCGTGATGAGGGGCATGATCCCAGGACTCCAGGATCATGACCTGAACTGAAGGCCGTTGCTTAACCAACTGAGCCACCCAGGCGCCCTTCTAAGATTTTCATTCTCTTCATTAATTTGGAAACATGGTCTGATGGTCTGGGATGATGTGAGATATAGGAAGAAGGGGTGCATGACAGGCTGCCTCCAAAAGCAACCCTTAGGTAGTACTGATACCCTTTCTGGGGGTATTGGTTTTTATCTAGAACTTCGAGAGAATAATGACCTAATGACCTACAGTATTCATTGACTAGAAGAAGTTAAGTTCTTCCCTATGAATTTAGACTGTTAGTGGCTCTCTACTGTTGTGGGTACAGTTGAGAAAATCACCACTCCCATAGCTTGTATACAGTGCTTCAGACAAGAACCTTGTTTGACAACCTTATTTGCAAGAGCATACACACTTTTTCAACCTTGTGCAGGACTGTGGGGTAATCATAATGTGGACAGCAGACCAGTTCTCTCATTCTAGAAATCCTGGGTTTCTAAGTCAGAAAGCAGTCTTTGGGAGAAATAGAAAGCGTCCGTGCAACATTTTACAAAATGAACTAATTTTCATGAAGGAAAGTCTGCTTATGCCATCAAGTTGTGCCTATATAGATTTTCTTCCACTGAATATTTTTTTAATTGTCTCCAGATTCTGGTTTTTAGACTAATCATTATTTTATTTTTCTGTGGGACTGTGATTTCCTTCTTTGTTACCTCTTCTGATATATTTCACAAGGAAATTGGAGAGAGTTTTATCCAAAATTACAGGAGAAAATTTTTTATATAATATTTTGCAAATCTTCAAAAGGACGAGAAACCGGTACTCTTTTAGTTTCCACCATTAATCCATGTTGCCCCTAAATAAGTGAGAGTTTATTACTTGAGATATTTGGTTGATTATTTCCTGTTCCAATTTAATTGAAAACAAGAAGGAATTAGTATCACCACTGGTAGCTTAAGCCTTATCATAATCAGCAGAGTATTATTTTTGAAGACCTGTTAATAAATCATCAACTAATTTTTAACAGTATTTAATAAAGGCAGCTTGACCTCTCCATCTTTTCTTGGCATATTTCTACAAACAATAGCTTTCCATCTTGTAACTGAATTCCTTTTTCCCCTTCATATCAAGTTTCTTTCCATTTGTTTCTGACCACTCCATCTTTATGAAGTCATTTCAATCTATGTGAAGATACATTGAGAACACCATTCTGATATTTTGATGCCAAGATACTGACTTTTGATTGAAGGTCCAAATCATAACAAGTCACAAAACATTATGTACTGTAATTTTCTTGGCTCAGAGTCAAGTATGTTTTGCATAACAGCTCTATTTTTGCTATGTTAAAAATTTTCTATTTGACTTTTCTTTTTTTAAAAGATTTATTTATTTATTTGAGAAAAAGAGAGCATGAGCAGGAGGGACAAAGGGGGAGGGAAAGAGAATCTCAAGCAGACTCTGCTCTGAGCATGGAGCCTGACCTGGGGCTTGATACCATGTCCCCAAGATCACGACCTGAGCTGAAACCAAGAGCTGAATGCCTAACTGACTGCACCACCCAGACGCCCTTTGACTTTTATTAATTTAACCCACTCAGTTTGATATTTTGATACCTTTTGCAATCCATCAAAATGGCAGAAATTTAAGATGCATGCAAAAGTCACACAGGCAGTTCTGGGGGAAAAAGTGATCGCACTAAAAGTGAGATACACAATTCAAAGGTGATTCTTTTGCTGCAACTACCTGATTACTAGACATAGAGAATCTGTAGTCATCTAAGTATATTCAACAATATTTCATTCAGCTGATAGGACAATTAACAAATAACAATGTTATGACTTATACTTTTATTGGAAAATTAATGATCACTTTGGATGTTTGTTAAGGTCATCATACCAAAGGGCTGCAGGATAAGCCACCAGCTCCATGAGATGTTCTATCTATATATTAGTTGTATGTCAGTGTGTTTTGTAATTCTCCTTCAATCAAAAAAGATTTAACCAATCCAACATCTACTGTGCGACATTTGGCATGGTACTGGCTGCTGGGATACAAAGATAGAAAAGCTAAAGTTCTAGTAGTCAAAGAGAGCAAAGGGTAATGACACAAGGTATACTGTGCAAATCGGTACCTCTGCTGGGGAATCAGCCTTGGTTAGGTCTTCACCCAAAGTTAACGTATCACTTTTTATATGACCCTAATTCTAGTTACTAGAATTAGAAAAGTCTATGGAGAATGACTTACCTGTTGCTAAGGAAATGGGCTGGCATTAAGATTTTAAACACAGTGTGGTGTTAATTTGCTGAGTCAAACACGCTCAAGAAATGGGATCAAGAGAAAAAGCTAAAGGACATCTGGAAAGGCAGCCGGGGGCAGAGGCAAAGGGGCAAGAATAACAGTAAACAGCCTCAAGTAAGCAGAAGCTGTAGACGGGGGGCTGAGCCTGCACACATGGCTGGTAGTTGCAGGAATATTACTATAAACAGAGATGGAAAAGAAAAGGACATTGATGATCTCCTGACAGTAAATATGTCAAGTCTGTATTAGTTTCCTATTGATTCTATAAATGCAAATGTGGTGGCTTACAACACACATTTCTCATCCTTTGTTCTGGAGGTCAAAATTCTGAAATGGGTCTCACTGGGCTAAAATCAAGGTGTCCACATGACTATGTTTCTTTTGAAGTTTGCCTTTTCCAGCTTTTTGAGCGCATTCACATTCCTTGGCTCTTCCACCACTTCTACCGCTTCTCGCCACTTCTACCATCCATGTCTACCATCCTCAAAGCCAGCAACACTGGGCTGAATCCATCTTGAGATTCTTAATGATGAGAAGATGGTCAAATTACTCTTTATATTTTTCTTCTTTTCTTTCTTCCCTCCATGTCCTCTTTTTTTTAATTTTATTTTTCTTCAGCAAATGATTACTCTGAGCCAGGTGACATGATTGAGATTAGGGAAAGAACAATAACAAAGATACACTTAATTCCTTCAACCCTCAGAGAGTTTACAACCTATAAGACAAGCCAAACAAGGAAATAATCTTCACAACAAAACCAGACAAAATGACATAAGTAGATAAAATTCAGATGGAAGCCCATAAACAATAAAAAATAACACAGATTAAGGTTAACGGATTTTTAGGAAAAGTGTAGGTAAACTGAAAAATTAAGGAAAAAGAAGACTTATCCAAACAAATAATTGGAGAATATTATATGCATGCCTAAGGACCGAATTCCAATCCTATCAAGTATATCTTGCTGAAGTTCATGTGCATCGTCTATGGTCATGAAATGAGTGGATCCAACATCCAGCCATGGTAGTAGACATCTAATAACATGATTTTGAAGCAAGGACATTTTGGCAAGTGTGCTTTTCTCCCACCAAATAAAAATTTGAAAGCAAATTGTTTATATGCTAATCAGCAGATACTTCCTTTGCCAAAGTGTTCTACAAGAGACATGGCAGAGAAGTTATTTAAAACACACACACAGCAATATTACCTTCGACATTATTAGCATCACCCATGAGCTTCCAAAGTGACTTACTTTAGTTTCATATGCTTCTTTCATGAGAAGAATCTGTTAATTAACTGAGGAAAATTTCTGGTTTTTATGGTTACTGTCCATCTTTAGAACAGCATTATAAAAAGGATTTTTTTTTAAAAAAAATTCGCTCTGCCAATGCATTTTTTGAGAAAGATATTATTTCAAATGTTATTTCAATTAAAATGTATTGCTGTCTATTCATTGATTTTAAAAACATCAAGCACAGAAGCACATACAGAAAGTTCAAATGGTGAGTTATAAAGATCATTTTGTTAATTCATGTAAAAATTTTTGCCAGGCAAAATTTGATGTAAACTGACTTGAAATAGTATTATATATTTTTTTTAATTAGGTTAGATATTTTTAACATGGAATTCAATTTAAAATTTTTGAAGTGAAAGAAAATTTTAATAAAAGCTATCTGTAGAAATACAAATATTGTTTTAGAAGTTGCAGCTTCAAAAGATAGATTGTAAGTAATTACCTACACAAATAACATATATAATATAATCAAGTAAGTAGTGAAAACAAAATGACTTTTGGAAGAGAGGATACTAACATTTATGTAGACTAAAGATTAAGCAGGCGAAGTTAGGCTGTACAGGAAAAATGATCAGTGACCTTTTTGATCTTTTAGTCTCATTATATACTGCATATAAATCAGGAAGCAATAAATTAAGTCTGTATTATATTATGTGATTCTGGATCTAAAACAAGGCAAACTTATACTTGGAATTGCCATTTATACATTTCCAACACCAGGTTTCAGAGGTAAACTCAAATCCAGCAAACTGAAATTTCCAGAGTACTTTTTAAAAAAATCAGAGAGGTCATGAGTCAGGTTTGCTAATAAATTTGGGCTCACCTTGTTCTGAATCATGTAGGAATGGAAGAATTAGAATATATCTAAGGCTGAAGGGATAATATTACCTGTTCTTAGAATCAAAATCAAGATGTTTGCTTGAAATTTTATAGTTTTTTGACACATATACTATAGATTTAATATAAATATTATGTAGTATGTGTTTGTAATTATATATGGAGAGAGACTGAGAGAGAAAGAGGGAGAGAGATTGTTAAGAAGAAAAATCATAAAAGCTAGGTGAACTGGTAGCAATCCAAACACTGTAATTATTTTCAGCAATTATAAACAATCTTAAGCTCATTTGACTGCATTTGACTGCCCTGCCATTTTCTCGAACTAAAATGTCTATCCATTAATTTATGTGCTATAAATTCAAGTCTTAATTGGGAGTTAGTCTCCGAAGTTAGTGTTTGCCTGTTTGTTTTTTCCTGAAACTCGTGTGGGGGTCTTCGTTGTCAGTAGAGTTGGGGGCAGGGATCCTCTAATGCATGCGAATTAGGACTTGTGCACAACAAAATATTTTTCAGTGTCTCCATGTCCTCTCAACCATTCACGTACAGGATGAGTTTGTTTTATTTAGCTGAGTCTGGATCTTAACACAGGTAAACCCCAAGTACTTTTTTTACAAGTGCTGTTTTAATATACATTGTTTTTTTCCAGAAATACAATGAGGAGTTGCCCACAGTTTGGAGAAGCTACCCCATCAGTGGCCATTCAGCGTCTGCACCCCTGTAACAACATACCCATGTCCACGCCTGGGGCACACTTGTTCCAACACTGTATTTCGACATCAGAGCAAGCACTTGGCATATTTTTGTTTTCTAGCCTAGGTTCATGTGAGAGCTTACTTGGGAAAAGATATTATGTTATTACAATCTTTACTTCCTCATTTCATGGGTAAATCTTGGTAGTTATTTCTTTAATTTTATTGTATAGCTGTTGAACAATAAAAATTTGTTATAAAAGTTCCCTTAGGTCAAGGACCATGATATAATTATGTAAATGGAAAAATAGGTCTGTTTCTTTAAAAAAAATTAATGGATTTCATGTTAACTTTAGAATATAGTTAAATTATTCCTTTGGTTAAAAGAAAGGGTTTCCAGTGTTACCTTTAATATATATGTTGCCATAAAACTGTTCGATGACATTATTTGTAAATAATGAGTTCTCTCTGATAGACTTAATCTCTCTCTACTTCAAAGCAAAATAAGTTAAAACTCTCAGATAAAAGATTTTAGAGAAGTATCATTGGCTTTAATAGCTCAGATTTTTCTCTTTAATAAGTGAAATAAGGGGCGCCTGGGTGGCTCAGTCGTTAAGCATTTGCCTTTGGCTCGGGTTGTGATCCCCGGGCCCTGGGATTGAGCCCCGCATCGGGCTCCCTCCTCGGCAGGGAACTTGCTTCTCCCTCTCCCACTCCCCCTGCTTGTGTTCCCTCTCTCACTGTCTCTCTCTCTCTGTGTCAAATAAATAAACAAAATCTTAAAAAAAAATAAGTGAAATAAAAAGTTAGGTAAATTTGTGTTAATGTTGATTTTAATTTGCTTTTGGATGATGGAGTCATGAGAGAATAAAATAGATTATTTACAATCATCTTGTACTGTAAAATCTATCAACTTGTAAGCATTTCTTAGATAAGCAATTGAATGAGTAAAAGTTGGCTCTACACAGAACAGACATTATTCAAAACAAAAAGCTTAGAATATTACATTTCTATTACTGAAATGTGTTCTTCAAGCTAAACAACATAATACAGTGGGACAATGCCACATATAATTTGGAAATAATTATTTAAAAAAATTAAGAGTTACTTTTAACTCACAATTCATATATGATGAAGTGAAATTCAAAGGCAGATAGAAATCCTATTATTTCTGGTTACAAATATTAATGATCAGACAGAGTGGGGGGAAATCCACTGAGGGTATCTTATATATCTGAAAAGTTTACAGTGTCAAACTCCCTTATTTCCTACTGAAATTTCCTTCAAGTTTTTCATCAAATTTCTAAGTCCATTTTGGAACATTGTATATACTTTGTTTCTATCAGGTCACTCCACTGAGTTAACTTTCAAGGCATGATGCAAAATACAGATTTCCTCTCAGTACAATGTAGTCCAAAGCATTAACAGAAGACTGGGAATTTTATATCTCATTTATATCTCATTTTGTGTAGCTTTTTATTTTTTTCATATGTGAATGTAATAATCATAAACATATGAGTAATGTCACTAATAGAGAAATAGACTGTTGTTACTTAGTAGTATTTGAGTTAAGTACTTCCTAAATATAATGCAAGTTCTGTTTCACTTCTGCATAAAGCTTTTTTAAAAATATTTATTTATTTATATTTGAGAGAGAGAGAGACCGCATGGGATAGGGAGGGGCAGAGGTGGAAGGAGAGAGAATCTCAAGCAGACTTCACAGTGGAGCGTGGAGCCAGACCTGACACTCGATCTCAACACCCTGAGATCATGACCTGAGCTGAAATTAAGAGTCAGGCACTTAACCTACTGCACCACTCACGTGCCCCTGCAAAAAACATTTTTTTTTTTTAAGATTTTATTTATTTATTTGACAGAGAGAGACACAGTGAGAGAGGGAACACAAGCAGGGGGAGTGGGAGAGGGAGAAGCAGGCTCTCTGCGGAGCAGGGAGTCCGATGCGGGGCTCGACCCCAGGACCCTGGGACCATGACCTGAGCTGAAGGCAGACGCTTGATGACTGAGCCACCCAGGCACCCTGCAAAAAACTTTTTAACATGAATTTGTTATGAGGCTATGGAACCTAGTTTGGTAACTTAAAGACAGAAACTTAGGTTTTTTTGAAAATTATTTTTTCTTTCAAATTGCTTATTTATTCTTTTAGTATAATCCACATTAAAACTTCCACTTTTACACACTCTTCCCCAAATATCTTGCAATTCCTTTTTTTTCCTGTGCTTAAGAATTGTTTCTACACTTGTGCCTGTAGATTTTCATTAATTCAGCAATCATGCTTTGGGTAACTTGTATATTCCAAGAGGTAGTCACTGAAGCATACAGGAATAGGAAAACAAGCAAACAAACAAATCTCTACAACATTGTAAGCCTGTTGGATAAATATTTGCACGGTATTATACAAAATGTTAAAACATGGTAAGTGTTATGGAAACAATAGAGTAAGGGAAGGGAAAACAAAGGAGCGAAGGTGAATAGACAAAATATTACATATATGGGGTGGTTATGGTCATATCTATTGCAAAGCAAATACATAAGCAAAGGAATTAAAAAGCCTTGAGTCTGGAATGTGTCTGGTGTGTTTTAGGGTCTAAGATGTGGCCAGTGCCATTGGATTCAGGAAGGCGGAGACTGGTGCACTCAGTTAAGGGGGTGTAGAGGCCGCCTAAAGAATCCTGTAGGCCCTTATAATGACTTAGGTTTTATTCCACGAGAATAGGAAGGCCTTGGTGGGTGGTGAGCAGAGTGATGCTGTGATCTGACATGTTTTTTGACAACATTCTTCTGGCTGTTTTCGAACTGGATTGTGGGCAGAAGTCATTGAAGGTAAATCTGTTGAGAAGCTGTTATATAATCCAACAGGAGATGATGTGGCTTGGGATAATAGGCAAGTTGTAAAAATTGGTGACAATTACACATTTTGTACTTGTTTTTATTATTATTATTATTATTATTTATCAATTTCTCTTGTACCAAGAGAATCTTGAAAGGCTGTGTTTATCCATCTTTTGAATCACATTCTTTACCACAGTGTCTGGTTCAATCAGTGAATGTGCCTAATAAATAGTTATTAAATTAAAGTGAAGTGATTACTTCTAAATAAACACTGATACAGAAATTTGCATAATTATTCAAATACTATGCCTAGCTGTGAAATATTTTGTTCTATTTTTGTGTGCTCTAAGTACATACTTACAGTAGGATATTAACGTATGATTTTCAAACTGTGAAAACCAGAAATAAAATTCAAATATTGATTTGTTAGAAATTTCCTATAAAACTTGCTGAAATCTAAGGAGCACATTATATTAATTATAACTTATAGAATTTTATTTATTGTTTATTTGAAAGCTATTGTAGGACCAGATAATACAGTCCCTTTTAGGCAAGCAAACAAGTAGAATGCATAGACGTTCGCTCAAGATTAGTCACAGTTTTTAGAAGCAGAACCCAGGGACTTGTCTCATTTTTTTGCCATGTACCTTTCTCTACACTGAGATCTTCCTCACCCACTTATAGAACAGATTGTGCTTAATGTAATTTGCTTTCAAAGCAAGAGTCATTTTACATTATACTTTTTAAATGTCTCTCATAGGTGCTTAAGACTGATGTCAGATCGACTGACATTAAACTATAAAAATATTTAGCAAATACAATCAGTTTATTAAATTCCTATTTGAATTGTTTCATTGACTGAAAAATGCAACTAGTAGAAGTGTCACTAGTAAATTACAGTTTACCATCAGGTGAGTATAAAACCATAACAAACTCACAGAAACAGACAATAAGCGCAGACACAAATGTACACATACAGGGGGAAAAGAACACCAAACCCCGAAGACTGAAAAACATGAATGCAGTGAACACAGTGTTTCTATTTAAATACTCCTTTTCTTCCTTCCAAACAATTTCATTTTCAGTAGTTCATTTAAACCTCTCAGTAACTTTGTGAAATAAGAACCACAACCAGGGGCGCCTGGGTAGCTCAGTTGGTTAAAGGTCTAACTCTTGATTCCCACTCAGGTCATGATCTGAGGGTTGTGGCATCCAGAGGTGTGACAGGCTTGCACAGAGCATGGTTCTTGGTTGAGATTGTCTCTTGTCCCTCTCCCTCTACCTCTGCTCCTCTCCCTCCTGCCCCTCCACGCTCCTAGCTCCAGCCCCCCTTTCATTCTCTCTCTCTCTCTAAAGAAAAAAAAAAAGAAGAAGAAGAAAGAAAAGAAAACCTATAAAAAAGAAAGAAAGAAATACACCCATATCCCTATAACACAAATAATAGAATTTAATGCAGGCCTTCAGACATTTGATTTTTATCAATATTTTCTTTCCTTTACAAATTGGTTTTTTGGAGAAACAGCAAACAATGCATGTTGATGAAACTATTCTACAGTATATCTTTCTTTTTTTTTTAAATTTTTTCCCAGCTTCATTGAGGTATGATTGAACAAAAATGTATATATTTAGGTTGTACAATGTGATTTTTTTTAAGTATACAGCGTGATTTATTTTAATAATTTTTTATTGTTATGTTAATCACCATACAATACATCATTAGTTTTTGATGTAGTGTTCCATAATTCATTGTCTGTATATAACATCCAGTGCTCCATTCAGTACCTGCCCTCTTTTTTTTTTTAAAGATTTTATTTATTTATTTATTTGAGAGAGAGAGAATGAGAGATAGAGAGCACGAGAGGGAAGCGGGTCAGAGGGAGAAGCAGACTCCCTGCTGAGCAGGGAGCCCGATGTGGGACTCGATCCCGGGACTCCAGGATCATGACCTGAGCCGAAGGCAGTCGCTTAACCAATTGAGCCACCCCAGCGCCCAGTACCTGCCCTCTTTAATATCCATCACCAGGCTAATCCATCCCCCCACGCCCCTCCCGCCTAGAACCCTCAGTTTGTTTTTCAGAGTCCATCATCTCTAATGGTCCCTCTCCACCTCCGACTGACTCCCCTTCATTCTTCCCCTCCTGCTATCTTCTTCTTTTTTATTTCTTAACATATATTGCATTATTTGTTTCAGAAGTACAGATCCGTGATTCATCAGTCTTGTACAATTCACAGTGCTCACCATAGCACATACCCTCCCCAATGTCTATCATCCAGCCACCCCATCCCTCCTACCCCCCACCACTCCAGCAACCCTCAGTTTGTTTCCTGAGATAAGAATTCCTCATATCAGTGAGGTCATATGATACATGTCTTTCTCTGATTGACTTATTTCACTCAGCATAACAGCCTCCAGTTCCATCCACGTCGTTGCAAATGGCAAGATCTCATTCCTTTTGATGGCTGCATAATATCCCATTGTGTATATATACCACCTCTTCTTTATCCATTCATCTGTCGATGGACATCTTGGCTCTTTCCACAGTTGTGCTATTGTGGACATTGCTGCTATAAACATTGGGCTGCACGTACCCCTTCAGATCCCTACATTTGTATCTTTGGGGTAAATACCCAGTAGTGCAATTGCTGGATCAGATAGTAGCTCTATTTTCAACAGTTTCAGGAACCTCCATACTGTTTTCCAGAGTGGCTGCACCAGCTTGCATTCCCACCAACAGTGTAGGAGGGTTCCCCTTTCTCCACATCCCCGCCAACATCTGTCGTTTCCTGACTTGTTAATTTTAGCCATTCTGACTGGTGTGAGGTGGTACCTCATTGAGGTTTTGATTTGGATTTCCCTGATGCCAAGCGATGTTGAGCACTTTTTCATGTGTCTGTTGGCCATTTGGATGTCTTCTTTGGAAAAATGTCTGTTCATGTCTTCTGCCCATTTCTTGATTGGATTATTTGTTCTTTGGGTGTTGAGTTGATAACTTCTTTATAGATTTTGGATACCAGCCCTTTATCTGGTAGGTCATTTGCAAATATTTTCTCCCATTCTGTCGGTTGTCTTTTGGTTTTGTGGACTGTTTCTTTTGCTGTGCAAAAGCTTTTTATCTTGATGAAATCCAAATAGTTCATTTTTGCCCTTGCTTCCGTTGCCTTTGGCGATGTTTCTAGGAAGAAGTTGCTGCGGCTGAGGTCGAAGAGGTTGCTACCTGTGTTCTCCTTTAGGATTTTGATGGATTCCTGTCTCACGTTTAGGTCTTTCAACCATTTGGAGTCTATTTTTGTGTGTGGTGTAAGGAAATGGTCCAGTTTCATTCTTCTGCATGTGGCTGTCCAATTTTCCCAACACCATTTGTTGAAGAGACTGTCTTTTTTCCATTGGACATTCTTTCCTGCTTTGTCAAAGATGAGTTGACCATAGAGTTGAGGGTCCATTTCTGGGCTTTCGATTCTGTTCCATTGATCTATGTGTCTGTTTTTGTGCCAGTACCATACTGTCTTGATGATGACAGCTTTGTAATAGAGTTGGAAGTCCGGAATTGTGATGCCGCCAGCTTTGCTTTTCTTTTTCAATATTCCTCTGGCTATTCGGGGTCTCTTCTGGTTCCATACAAATTTTAGGATTATTTGTTCTATTTCTTTGAAAAAGGTGGATGGTATTTTGATGGCGATTGTATTGAATGTGTAGATTGTTCTAGGTAGCACTGACATCTTCACAATATTGGTTCCCCCAATCCATGAGCATGGAAGATTTTTCCATTTCTTTGTGTCTTCCTCAATTTCTTTCATGAGTATTTTATAGTTTTCTGAGTACAGATCCTTTGCCTCTTTGGTTAAATTTATTCCTAGGTATCTTACGGTTTTGGGTGCAATTGTAAATGGGATCGACTCCTTGATTTGTCTCTCTTCTGCCTTGTGTTGGTGTATAGGAATGCCACTGATTTCTGCGTATTGATTTTATATCCTGCTACTTGACTGAATTCCTGTATGAGTTCTAGCAGTTTTGGGGTGGAGTCTTCTGGGTTTTCCACATACAGTATCATATCATCTGCAAAGAGTGAGACTTGGACTTCCTCTTTGCCAATTTGGATGCCTTTGATTTCTTTTTATTGTCTGATTGGTGTGGCTAGGACTTCTAATACTATGTTGAAGAGCAGTGGTGAGAGTGGACATCCTTGCCGCATTCCTGACCTTAGGGGAAAAGCTCTCAGAGCTCCCCATGGAGAATGATATTCGCTGTAGGTTTTTCATAGATGGCTTTTATGATATTGAGGTATGTACCGTCTATCCCTATACTCTGAAGAGTTTTGATCAAGAAAGGATGCTGTACTTTGTCAAATGCTTTTTCTGCATCTATTGAGAGGATCATATGATTCTTATTTTTTCTTTTGTTAATGTATTGTATCACGTTGATTGATTTGAGGATGTTGAACCAGACTTGCAGCCCAGGGATAAATCCCACTTGGTCATGGTGAATAATCCTTTTAATGTACTGTTGGATCCTACTGGCTAGTACTTTGGTGAGAATTTTTGCATCCGTGTTCATCAAGGATATTGGTCTGTAATTCTCCTTTTTCATGGGGTCTTTGTCTGGTTTTGGGATCAAGGTAATGCTGGCCTCATAAAATGAGTTTGGAAGTTTTCCTTCCATTTCAATATTTTGGAACAGTTTCAGAAGAATAGGTATTAATTCTTCTTTAAATGTCTGATAGAATTCCCCTGGGAAGCCATCTGGCCCTGCGCTTATGTTTGTTGGGAGATTTATGATAACTGCTTCAATTTCCTTAGTGGTTCTAGGTCTGTTCAGGTTTTCTATTTCTTCCTGGTTCAGTTTTGGTAGTTGATACATCACTAGGAACTCACCCATTTCTTCCAGGTTATCTAATTTGCTGGCATAGAGTTGCTCATAATATGTTCTTATGATTGCTTGTATTTCTTGGGTGTTGGTTGTGATCTCTCCTCTTTCATTCATGATTTTGTTCATTTGGGTCATTTCTCTTTTCTTTTTGATAAGTCTGGCCAGGGGATTATCAATCTTGTTAATTCTTTCAAAGAACCAGCTCCTAGTTTCGTTGATCTGTTCTACTGTTCTTTTGATTTCTAGTTCATTGATTTCTGCTCTGATCTTTATTATTTCTCTTCTCCTGCTGGGTTTAGGCTTTATTTGCTGTTTTTTCTCCAGCTCCTTTAGGTGTAGGGTTAGGTTGTGTATTTGAGAACTTTCTTGTTTCTTGAGGAAGTCTTGTATTGCTATACACTTTCCTCTCAGGACTGCCTTTGCTGTATCCCAAAGATTTTGAACAGTTGTGTTTTCATTTTCATTGGTTTCCATGAATTTTTTTAATTCTTCTTTAATTTCCTGGTTGACCCATTCATTCTTTAGTAGGATGCTCTTTAGCCTCCATGTATTTGAGTTCTTTCCGACTTTCCTCTTGGGATTGAGTTCTAGTTTCAAAGCATTGTGGTCTGAAAATAGGCAGGGAATAATCCCATCTTTTCGTACCGGTTGAGACCTGATTTGTGACCTAGGATGTGATCTATTCTGGAGAATGTTCCATGGGCACTAGAGAAGAATGTGTATTCCGTTGCATTGGGATGGAATGTTCTGAATATGTCTGTAAAGTCCATTTGGTCCAGTGTTTCATTTAAAGTCTTTATTTCCTTGTTGATCTTTTGCTTAGAGGATCTGTCCATTTCAGTTAGGGGGGTGTTAAAGTCCCCCACTATTATTGTACTGTTGTCAGTATGTTTCTTTGCTTTTGTTATTAATTGCCTTATATAATTGGCTGCTCCCACGTTAGGGGCATAGATATTTACAATTGTTAGATCTTCTTGTTGGATAGACCCTTTAAGTAGGATATAGTGTCCTTCTTCATCTCTTATTACAGTCTTTGTTTTAATATCTAATTTGTCTGATATAAGGATTGCCACCCCAGCTTTCTTTTGGTATCCATTAGCATGGTAAATGGTTTTCCACCCCCTCACTTTCAATCTGGCGGTGTCTTTGGGTCTAAAATGAGTCTCTTGCAGACAGCATATTGATGGGTCTTGTTTTTTAATCCAATCTGATAGCCTGTGTCTTTTGATTGGGGCATTTAGCCCATTTACATTCAGGTAACTATTGAAAGGTATGAATTTAGTGCCATTGTATTGCCTGTAAGGTGACTGTTACTGTATATTGTCTCTGTTCCTTTCTGATCTATGCTGCTTTTAGGCTCTCTTTTTGTTTATAGGACCTCTTTCAATATTTCTTCTAGGGCTGGTTTTGTGTTTGCAAATTCCTTTAGTTTTTGTTTGTCCTGGAAGCTTTTGATCTCTCCTTCTATTTTCAATGATAGCCTAGCTGGATATAGTATTCTTGGCTGCATATTTTTCTCGTTTAGTGCTCTGAAGATATCATGCCAGTCCTTTCTGGCCTGCCAGGTCTCTGTGGATAGGTCTGTTGCCAATCTAATGTTTCTACCATTTTAGGTTACATATCTCTTCTCCCGAGCTGCTTTCAGGATTTTCTCTTTGTCTCTGAGACTCGTATGTTTTACTATTAGCTGTTGGGGTGTTGACCTATTTTTATTGATTTTGAGAGGGGTTCTCTCTGCCTCCTGGATTTTGATGCCTGTTTCCTTCCCCACATTAGGGAAGTTCTCTGCTATTATTTGCTCCAACATAGCTTCTGCCCCTCTCTCTCTTTCTTCTTCTTCTGGGATCCCAATTATTCTAATGTTGTTTCGTCTTTTCGTATCTCTTATCTCTCGAATTCTGCCCTCGTGATCCTGTAGTTGTTTATCTCTCTTTTTCTCAGCCTCTTTATTTTCCATCCTTTGGTCTTCTATATCAGATTCTTTCTTCTGCCTCATTTATCCTAGCCGTTAGTGCCCGCATTTTTTATTGCACCTCATTAATAGCCTTTTTCATTTCGACTTGGTTAGATTTTAGTTCTTTTATTTCTCTAGAAAGGTTTTCTCAAATAACTTTCACACTTTTTTCAAGCCCAGCTAGTATATTTAAAATCATGATTCTGGGGCGCCTGGGTGGCTCAGTTGGTTAAGCGACTGCCTTCGGCTCAGGCCATGATCCTGAAGTCCCAGGATCGAGTCCCACATCAGGCTCCCTGCTTGGCAGGGAGTCTGCTTCTCCCTCTGACCCTCTGCCCTCTCGTGCTCTCTATCTCTCTCATTCTCTCTCTCTCACATAAATAAATAAATAAATAAATCTTTAAAAAAAAAAAAAATAAAATAAAATCATGATTCTGAACTCTAGGTCTGACATCATACTACTGTCAGTATTGAGTCGGTCCCTGGCAGACGGTACTACCTCTTGTTCTTTTTGCTGAGGTGATTTTGGCTTGTCATTTTGTCCAGAGGAGAACAGATGAATGAGAGAACAGAATGCTAACAGGTTAACAACGTCTCCAGCAAATATACTCTATACAAATCAGAAAAGACCTGAAACCAGGGGACAAGAAAGGGAAAGAAAGAAGAGAAAAAGAAAAAGGAAAAAGGAAAAGATAAATACAAACAAAAACAGAAGAAAACCAAAAAAAAAACAAAAAAAAAAACAGAATATGATCAAATATGATCAGGCTGGTGCATAGATCAGTGCCACACACTAGCTTTTGCGCATATTTTGGTCTGTTAGAGGAAAGTGCCTGCTAAAATTTTAAAGGAAGAAAGATTTATATATGTACAAAATAAGGGTTGATATAATGAAGGGACGGCAGATGATTGTAAAGATGAAAATTATAAAAGATTTTATGAAAGGACTTGATAAGATAAGAAGTTGTTTTTAAAAAGAAAGAAGATTTAAAAAGAAAAAGAAAATGAAAAAAGAAAGGGAGAGAATTCGATCAGGCAGGAGAGTAGAACAAAGTCATACACTAGTGATTTAGGGTATATTTTGATCTGTTAGAAGAAATTGTATCTCAAATTTTAAAGAGAGAACAACTTATATACATATGCCAAAAATAAGGGTAACTACTATGAAGGGATAAAAATATGACTCTAAAAATGAAAAATAAAAAATGTTTTTTTTTAAAAAAGGGATTGATAAGATGTTGTTTGAAAAAGGGAAAAAGAAAAATTAAAAAATTTTTTTAAAAATTAACTTTGAAAAACTAATGAATAATGTTAAAAAAGCCATGAATTCTATGTGCAGTATTTCCCTAGCGCTGGAGTTCTCCCGTTCTCCTTGACTGATAAACTTGGTCTTGGCTTGCTGGCTGTTCCTGCTGATCTTTTGCGGGAGGGGCCTGTTGCTGTGGTTCCCAAATGTCTTTGCCGGAGGCGGAATTGCCCCGCCCCTGTGAGTCCGGGCTAAGCAAGCTGCTCCGGTTTGCTCTCAGGAGCTTTTGTTCCCTGCAAGCTCTCGGTATAGCTTTGGAGGACCAGGGTGAAAATGGTGGCCTCCCCATCTCCGCCCAGAGGAGCTGAGAACTTGGGGCCCCGCTCCTCAGTGAGCCCCCAGAGAAAAGCAGTCACTCCCGTGTCCCCGGTCCCCGGCCGCATTCCGTGCTCACCCGGCCTGTGACCGAGCGTTTCTATCTCTGGCACCCGACCCCGTGTGGAGTCTCCAAACCCAGCAGATCCCTGCGGCGCGCTCCCGCGCCGCTCCTCCCGAGGGAGGGAGGGGAGTCTCCCCGGCTCTGCCGCTTGTTGGGTCCCTGCTGGAGGAGCAGTGGCCCGACTGGGCCGCGGATCACAGTTTACGGCCACCCCGAGCTGAGAGCCCGCGCCTCGGCTCCGTCTCTGCAGCCGGCTTCCCCGCTCCGATACCTGGGAGCTCTGGTGCACTCAGGCACCCCCGGTCTTTCTGTGACCCCAAGGGTCCTGAGACCACACTGTCCCCCGAGGGTTCCACCCCCCGCTTAGCCACTGCAGCGACGTCCCTCCGCCGAGCCGACTTCTAAAAGGTCGATTTTGTGCTCCGCGGCTCTAGCACTTGCCAGAAGCGGCCGACGGAGGCCCCCTCCCCCGCCGTCTATCCTCCCGAATATCGCCTCGGATTCACTTCTCCGCACGTCCTACCTTCCGGTAAGTGGTCGCTTCTCTGTTCAGAGTGTTGTTACTATTCTTATCTTCGATCTCCTGTTGAGTTCGTAGGTGTTCAGAATGGTCTGATCCCTATTCAGCTGACTTCCTGAGACCAGACGAAATCCAGGTCTCCTACTCCTCCGCCATCTTGTTCTGCCCCCTACAGTATATCTTTCATAATAAGTGGATATCTTACGGAGAATGAAAAGTAAGTTCAGTAGTTAGTTCCATACACTGAGGCCTCCTAGCACGGTCTTCATTCATCATACAGAAAGATCATGTCTTATGAGAGGGAGAAAGAGAGGACCCGAAGATTTTGTCATCCTTGGGGGTTGGTTATTGTTCATTCTACAATTTTAGTTTTTATATTGTTTAGTATACAATAAATGTTTAGTCTATAATTTTTTTGTTTACACAGTACCTTTTTAAAATATTTCTTTGTTTTAGATGCTGTAGGTAGAAACAAGCAAATCTCAGTAGTTGTCCAGAAAAAAATTATGATATTCCCTAACCCTCTGAAATAATATTTCTGGACTTATTGTCTGGTTACATACATAGTTATGTGAGGTTTTGCAAAGGTTAGGAAAAATAAAAAATTTAACAGTAAAAGCCAAGCCAAGTTAGAGTAATAATTTACCCACTAGAATATACTAATTATGGTTCATTATCATGTATCCAGATTTTGCAAAATAAACAAAAGGTTATTGGGGGGGGGAAACACTATCAAAACTATTACATTTGAGAATTGTAATTTTCTTCAAATATTCTTGGATTGAAGACCTAATAATAATAGTATTTCAACAATAAAAGCTATTCTTAGAAAATATAGATACTTTCTCACTTAATCTACTCTATTTGTTAGCTTTATAAAGAGCATTTGATTTTGCACTCATTTTATATATGGGTTATTTTTTTAAATCCTGTGATTTTTTTCATTCTTTAGAAAAGAGAAAAATAAAATCTGTACTACATTTAAATCTCAGAAGTAATATATCTAATTGATAACTCTGTTAAAAATTTTATATTGAGAAATCACCAGGTGTTCTTATGTAATCTGGACCATAATACATTTGAGAGTAAATGTGATGTTTTCTTATTTTATCATGAAGGCTTCTCTTTGTTCGCATCTTTCAAACCGCTGTTTGTCTGCTGATGGCCTATCTACACAAATCACAGAAGTCTAAACTACAAAGTTAGGATAAAACCTTGACAGTGCCCTAGTGAGAAAGCACATCATCAGGCTCCTAATGATGCTAATGTGAGCTGCCAAGAGCTGTCATTCTAGAAGTCATGGCAGGCCGAAAGCAGAGAGTGGGGAATTTAATGACACATTCTCGAAGCTGACAAAGGAAAACAAATGCATTATGTATGTGGATATAAGAAAACGAACAGTGGCATCTTCAAAGGAAGATGCCTTTAAACTTTACTATCAGACAGGCTTGCCTGTGACACTTTGAGCCTAATCTGGACAAGGCCTAGGTCCTCAGCAGATCCAGCCCATCTTTGCATAACCACTCAATAAACCCTGGAATGATCACTGCACACATTCAGGAAGAACACTTCCTCAAATTCAAATGTGAAGTGACAGATCCTGGGAGAATGGGACTTGGTTTCTCCTCAGAATAGGATTTTCTAACACTTCACAATCGTTCCCTTGATCAATGCAATTCTACATGGAATTTGAAGGAACTGACAAAAGCAATCATGCCTTTTATGTAGCAAATGCTCTCATTTTCTCCTCTGTTAATGCCATGTTGAGTATGAGCACGAGTTGTTCTTGGGGGATTTTATTTGCAGCTTTGACTTTTAACACCTAGAAGAAAAATCAGCAATACTTAGAACAAATACTACCTAAATGGCATTTTGTGTGTGTGTGTGTGTGTGTGTGTGTGTGTGTGTGTGTGTGTGTGTGTGTGTGTGAGAGAGAGAGAGAGAGAGAGAGAGAGAGAGAGAGAGGGAGAGAGAGAGAGAGAGAGATTGTGGATGTGTATGATTTCTGATCAAAGTATTATGGATAGAGCCAGACTCTTGCTTCAATTTCTGCTACACATGAGTGAAACTGGAGCAGAAAGGTTAATTGATTTACTCGGGGCCATAAAAGAGCAACCCTAAACACTAGTGTTTTAACCTCAAGTGGCGAAGTCTTTGATCTGTTGCTCAGTCAGTTGAGCCAGTGTGAGACTGAAAATAATATGCTGTCCGTTGGCATAGGGACAAAAAGCCAATACAAGGTGGTGATTCAGGCATCACATGATTTTATTTACATTGGATACCACTATATATGAGGAAGAGGGAGGTGGTCCTTGTCTAGCAAGGATTTGCTTTGCTAAGTGCCTGTTATTTTCAGAAAAATGCCAGATTCTCATCATCAGAAATCAACTCCCCAGGTGTTAGCCCCAGATAAAAGCTTAGGTTATGAAAGTGAACATTTTTGTACGTTGATCCATTAGTATGACTAAACCTGACCAAGAGAAATCACCTCGGAGTTCAAAGGGATTATTTATTTTTGACAGTCTTCAACCTCTCCCTTCAAACTAGTGGCTTGGTGAAAAAGACATCCATGCCTTTGGAACCCAACCGAGGCATCCACTTCATTCCACAGAGCCCAACACATGTCATTCGAAAGTAAAAACTTCCATCACCCCAGTGTGAGCTAGATCTACACAAGTGATTTTGAAATTAATGAAAATCGTCCAGGCTATCTAGTCCCCTGGGAGAATTTGAGAGGAGAGCAGTCGATGACAATTAGACATTTATCAGCCTTACCTTCTTTTTACTACTCAATTTCTGTGTGACCTTGGGAACACCAATTATAAGATTCATTCTGGTGATTTTTATTGATTGGGAACAGTGGAGTGACACAGTAATATTGTAACATGATAAATAATAAAAATTAGGAAAAATTCTTAGATGTTAGTAATGTAAATCATAAGTGTACTAGATTCTTTTTGTATTAGGTGTAATAGATTCTTAACATTCCAACTGAACAAAAGGAAGCTACAGATCATTATAGCACCAAAGATATTACAACTTTATTCAAAGACTCCAAAACTGTATTCACAAATAATTATTTTTTATGTTTCTATGACAAATTTAATTGTTATCATCAGTTCAACAACTTTTAAAATATAAGCTGCCCTTACAGTCATCCAGACTGTATCTTCTTGCAAATGATGTTTTTCTGGAGTCCATTTACAAGTAGTATCAAGTTTTAGATAGTATTAGAGCACGGTTGTATTACAATAGTATATCTTGACATCTTATTTCAGTTAATATCAGTATAAGAAGGAATTGTATGTAAAATTTTACAAAATTATTAAGGAGTGACAGAGAGACAGCATGTTATCTGAAAATAGAGTATAAATTGAAATTTGGTAACTCAAATATTTACTTTTATTAATAAAATCTATACATAACACTATAACATATGTTCATTATAGAATAAGAAGAAAATAAAAAGAACTATCAAAAGAGAAAATGATCACTTATATTCTAACTCTCCAATAATTTTCAAAGGTTTTTTTTGGTTTGTTTTTTGGTGTTTTGTTTTGTTTTGTTGTTTTGTGGTTTTTTGGTGTATTTCTACCCAGACTTTCTTTTACATGCACGTGGTAAGTTACAGAGTTTTGATCATAAGAGATATAACTTTGTCTTGCTATTTTACACTCATTAGTGTCAAACTTTTCAGAACTAACAGATGACATCCCATATGTTATTTTGAATATAAGGCATAAACTATATATAAACAATTTAGGATATGTCACAAAGGAATTACCCACATTAAAAATAAGAAACTAAATTTAGGTTCAAACTGAAAGCTCTGAACTCTTGCAAACTTGTGCCATGAGAAATGACATCAACCTCCTCTTCCCCAAATTTTACTGGTAATACAAGCAGCATAAAGGATTCTCTCTTTCCTTGGGTGGGGTGGTCACTGACAGCTGGTTTTTCCAGTGCCAGCAGACATGCCAGTGTCCTTTGGAAGAGCAAAGAATTCTGAATGTGGAAATTTGTCCTGGAACATTCAAGTGATAAATCCCATGATTTGAGTTGGTTTAAGGGATGAAATGGCTTGGCTATTATTTGGATATTCTCCACGTTGTATCTTCTCTCTCTGTGAAGCTTTAACATTAGAGATTCACCCAAGCCATGAAATGCTTTACATTTTCTCTTAAATGTGTCTCGTCCACTATACTAAGTGCAGAGAGACCATGGCCATCGGTAGGTCCAGAGATGTGCTTTTTCAATAGGGGTCTAAAGAAAGAAAATTCTATAGTGATTTTCTTTTTCTGGAAATGCTACCCATTATCCATAATTGGTATGGGGTAGTCACAAATGTGACGAATATGCTCTTCACTCTGGTTTTATGCTACTACAGACTGCCCCCATTACCATCAACAGCTCCTCCCTGCCCCCCACTGTCACCATCCCTTCAGGCTATTCTTTTTAACTTTTCTTTCATTCCTCCTACCACTACATGTTCCATTGAACTATCTGTCAGCTGTTTTTTCTCATAGTTTTTCCTTATTCTTCCCATACAGAGTTCCGATTTCCAATTCTGTCAGCTGGCATTGGGCAAGGTTTGGCTAATAACAGGCATTGAAGAAAAATCAGGAGGTAGAAGGAAGGGAGAAATCAGGGTATTTTTCTCTCTTTCTTTTTGGGTGGGGTTTCCAGCAAAGTCCACATACCATCCGTGGCTCAAACATCAGTGGAACAGGTTTGCCATACTTTTGGCTTCTGCTTGGTGAGCCCTTGACAAGGCTTTTTGGTGTCATTGCCTTCTTGATTTGTTTTTTGTTTGTTTTGTTTTTGTTTTTGTTTCTCCCCCCTGGGCCAAGTGTAGTTCTGATAACCTGCTATTGCTAATTTATGGATTGCCTCATTGTCCTTAATCAGATTGTCAGCTTCTTCCATCACTTCTGTTACCAATTTCCTAAATTAAATCCCTTTAATCTAGAATATTCAGAGTCAATGTGCTTCCTGGTTTGACACTGATTGTTATAATACTTTATCAGCAGTGGTCCTGGAAAAATACCTCTTATGATAGGATTCTAACCCTGAGCTTAACTCCTATTTGAATATGAACACATTCATGATGCACTTGCAGATGGCAAATGGGATAATGGTAATTTGTGGCATGCAGTGACATCATTTTTACTTAAATCATCATCTACAGATGCTGAGATGGAGAGCTGGCCAAATTCAAGGCTTTGGAAAATCAAGTTGCTGTTGTAATGGTAATTGTATCTCATGGTAATACGGATAATGACAAGTGCAGAGGGCTGCTATCCATTTCTAAAGGTGAAGAAGAGCAGACAAAAAAAAATTATTACACTCATGTGTATGAACTTTGGTCAAATCAGGCTTAGGGTACGAGAGAACTTCTATGAAAAACATGAAAGAACATATCATCTCCCAAAGCTACAGGGAAGAAAGATGTGGCTAAGGATTTGAACAGAAATTTAAATGTACAGAAGCATAAATAAAGTACGCGTTGATCTCACAACATCACCAGCCCCTATGTTAATAGCAGGACCTTATTGCTTCAGTTTATGGCATTTATGAAGAAGTAGCGGGATCCTGAGATTTGGGGTAGGGACAATGTGTGCGTTTGGACAAAGCTGAGAAGCTTGCACTGCCAACTTTTCCTCATCCATCTTCCTAATAGAATGGGTAACAACTTCACTGTTAGAAAAGCAGCCTTCCCTTAAATAGATAATACTTCCTTACCTCACATAACACGGTCTGCTCAAGCCTACCTTGTAATCTCTTACTGCCTCAAGACCAATAACAATAGTTATTTCCAAGATGCCCCAGGAAGAGAAACATAGGTTTCCTCCAGGATGATATGGCATAGACAGCAAAGGAATCCCAAAATATTGTTAATTTTTATCTGTATGTACTTGGAGAAAAATGTATTACATTCATAGAGCCTCTCAAAGGGGAAAAATTTAATTTTGGATGAAGCCAAATATAATGTTACACTAAATTTCCATTCTGAATTTAGAGAAGTTGGAATTTTATCTCTTTACTCAGTTGGTTATTGAAGGCTAGGTTCAAGAGTTTACATTAACAAGGTCATAAATTCTGGGCCTTCGCCGGCATAATGTAGAGGCAGGCAGTTAAGTGTTAGGGAGATCGTAGCGCTGGAAGGGATCTGGTAAGTACAATTCACTCGCTCTCTCTCCACAGTGTATCCTGAGGGTGCTCAGAAGAACTTTCCTTTACAAAGAATTGATAAATGCAATTGTGAGGACAATATCAGTATTTCTGGAAAGTCCCATGGTGACATCCCTAGGTTAAGGATAAAAGTGGAATTGAATTGTGGTAGAATCGAGGTCCTTGATTTCATTGATAATAATGGGATCCCAGAGAGTGGGAGACTGGGGTTTGAGTGTTCTAGACCTTGTCGTTTCAATGACCATAACAGGCAGCAGTGCTGAAATGGTAAATAGAATGCTTTGACATACATAAAGCTGTGTTGGTAGTTAAGTGAACAGAAGTCCCCAGGAATAAACAGGTGTGTAGCCTATTGATGTATTACTAGATCCATGTAACAGGAAAAGATCTAGGTTTGGCGAAGAGAAACCTAATTTGTGTCACCAGAAGAGGAAGTTATGGATCTTCCCCCCAGTCACCAGCCAAAGTTAATTCACAGATAAGGTGATTGATCATCCCAGTTCTTGGCTTTAGGACTGAAAATCCCACATCCTGGGAAACCCTCCAGTTCTGCGCAAACTAGACCATTACTCACTCCATCACAGATCTGAAGCCCCTTGACTATAAAACAGGCTGAGTTACTTGAGTAAGGATCTTGCACGAGAATATACTTAAATCTTTCTCCAAAAGGATCAGAGGCTCTTTGATATGACAAATGGACACTGAAGAGAAAGCAATGCTCACGATTTTAAAGATTTTATACTGGCTCTGAGTTGATCTGATTCCTAAGACACTGACTGAAATGCCCCCTTGGCTCATGTATCATTGTGCAGAATTATGAAACCCAGGTAACAAACGCAAATTTGCTCCAAATCCATCTCCAGCTGGGACCAGTTGCAACGTTCATAATCAGAAACTGGCAGAATTTCCACCCACACCAGCTCTCTTACCTACGGTGTGAGGGCCAGTAAAGTCGGAGAGGCCAAGTGAAAATCCATGGAACTGAATTTCTCTATCGGCATGGTCACAAATAAGCAATATCATCCCCCTCAGAGAATCACCATAATTAATGCTGCCATCAAAGACTTGAAACAGATAGGAATCCTATCAAGCCTACCTCTGATTCACCTCTTTGGCTGTCATAAAAGTCAGATGCATCTTGACAATGAAAGTGGATTATCGTAAATATAATTAGATAGTCACTCCAGTTGCAGCTGCTGTGACAGATACCGCATCTTTGTTACAGCAAATTAACACATGCTTTGCTCTGATATACCCCTATTGACCTGCAAAATGCCTTTTTCCCCATACTAGTCATCAAAGATGATCAGAGCAGCTTGCCTTCAGCTGGGAGAGAAACTATTACAATTTCACTATCTTCCCTCAGGGATATGTCAACTTTCCTGCTACTATTAAAATAAAGTCTCCAGAACTTTCATGTAATCGACATCCCACAGAACATAATTTGCTCCACCTCACTGATTGTCCTTGGTGTATGGAAAGGGGAAACACCCAGATGTACTAGTTTGACATATGTTTGCCCAGAGGGAGAATAAAAACACAAAAATGCAGAGGCCTGCCATTTTAAGAAAGATTTTAGGGAGCAGATGGTCTTTGACTTGTCAATATATCACCCCTAAAAGGAGACGAGGTGTCTCATCTTTCACTATTGTTGGCCAAATATATAACACCTGTGGGGCTCCTTGGATTTTTTTTTTTTTTTTTTTTTTTTTTTTTTTTTGGAGGCAACATATACTATAAATTTGTGTGTGTTCTCTGGACCCTTTTACCAATAATCCATAAGATTTCCTAGACTGTATCAAGTCTAGGCTATGTGAAAAGGCACCTGTAAATTAGGCCTCAAGACACAGCAGATTTGATGAAGCTCAAAAGGTAAGAGAAGTAAATAAGAACATCATTTCAAGCCTCTGAAAAGACACAGTAAGAGTTACAGAATTGTGGGGGTTTTTTGATCAATTGTTTCAAAATTTTTTTCCTAATTTTCATAGTTATTTTTTCCTTAACTCATGGATTATATAGAAGTATATTGCTTAACTTTCAAACATTTGAATATTTTCCAGTTATACTTATCTTATTGATTTTCAGCTTAATTCCACCATTATTGGGGCACTTTTTAAGCGTGATTTTCATTCTTCACAATTTCTTGATGTGTGTTTATGGTCCAACATATTATCTAACTTTGTAATGAGTTCATGTGTATTTGAGGAAAACGTGCATTTTTGCAATTACCCATTGCAGTTTTCTACACAAGGTAGGTACACCAAGTTTGTAAATCTTGTTTTAAGTCTTTGAAGTCTTCCTGTGGGTTTGATTTTTTTATCATTGGTGTATGTCTATATTTCTAGTAATAATTGTTTCATTGAATTTGCTTAGCCCAACATTAAGACAGAACACCAGCTTTTCTTTGGTTACTGTTTGCATGATATATATTTTTATACCCCTTTATTGACAACTTTACTGTACCTTTACATTTAAGGATTTATGCCAGCTTTTATTTATAATTATTATTATTATTATTTTATTTTTTTTTTTAGAGAGAGAGAGAAGGGGATGGAAGGAAGACAAGTAAGAGAATCTTAAGCAGGCTCCAAGAACAGTGTGGAGCCTGATGCAGGGCTCAGTCCTAGGACCCTGAGATCATGACCTGAGCCAAAATCAAGAGTCAGACGCTTAACCGAATGAGCCACCCAGGCAGCCCTGTGCCGACTTTTAAAAGGTCTATCTATAGTTGTGTTTTTTGCCGCCAAACTGACATCATTTTTTAACTGGAGTATTTAGTCTATTTATGTTTAATGTAATTATTGATGGGTTTAAATATGTTATCTTACTCCTTTTTTTATTTGTCCACCTGTTCTATATTTCTTACATCTCTATTGTCTTCTTTGGAACATATTTTTTAAATTATTCCATTTATTATTCTCTATTACCTTGCTAATAAATACTATGTATTATTATTTTAGTAGTTACCTTAAGGATTGCAACATACATCCTTTACTTACTAAATCTAATAATAAGTCATACTTTTATCATGATATAGACCACAGAAAGTTTGAGAAAACGCCACATCCACCTACCCCCCACTTCTTTAGCTACGATTGCCATGCATTTTAATTCTATGTACACTATATAGTTTTAAACTTGTAAGAAATTATGTTAAACAACAATATTCATTTAGATTTTGTCAGATATTTTACTGTTCTTTGGCTTTGCATTACTTGGTGCATCTCTGTGTTTCAATCTGGGACTTCTAATTATGCCTGTATTCAAATTTCTCACCCTCTCTTACAGGTCTTATACTATTAACTTCTTCATCTTTTCTTTTTTCTTCATGTATCAGACTTACTATTTTTTCCTAACCTTCTAATTCAATAATACTTTTTTCTCCTGTATCTAAATATTGTTGAACTTATCTACTTTGACATAAATTACATGATAACTTTCTTCAGTTGTAGAATTCCTATTCATTTTTTATTATAATTTCTATTATTGTTCATTTGTAGCTCATCTTTGTAATCTGTTTATACATTTAAATTAAAACCTATGTCAGGGCACCTAGGTGGCTCAGTAGGTTAAGCGTCCTCCTTTGGCTCAGGTCATAATCTCCAGGTCCTGGGATTGAGCCCCATGTCAGACTCCCAGCCCAGTGGGGAGTCTGTTTCTCCCTCTCCCTCTGCCTCTCCCACTGCTTGTGCTCTCTGTCTCTGCCCCTCTCTCTCTCTCAAATGAATAAATAAAATCTTTAAAAAAAAACTATGTCTATTAATTTCAATATCTGGATTTCCTACGCGTATATTTTTATTTCGCTCTTTCTTACTCTCCCCACCTCTCCCCTTCTCCGATCATTTAATCTTCTCTCCTGGTATATTGGTAATTTTGTTTGGATGCTAGATATTGTGCATGAAATATATTAGAGATAATTTTTAGTTATGTATGTCACTGGTTTTCTCCAGAGATTTTATTTTTGGTTCTGGCAGGCAGTTAAGGTAGGGGTCAGATAAGCTCATCCAAACAGAGATTCCTTCATTATGGCAGAGGACTTCAGGCTTTCTGAAGACTGGCTGTTTTTACTTTTTCCTGCTCTTTTCTTTAGAAAAAACAACTGAAACCTTAAGGTATTTCTTAGGACCCATTCCTTGGTGAAGTTATTGACCCTCCAGCCTCCTAAGACTGCTGAAAGCTCTTCTCATTTATTCAGCCTTTCAGTTCTTTTTAGAATTACTAAATGCCTTGGGAGAAAAAGTAGTGACATTTTCATGTTCATTTCTCTGCACTTCCCTTTTATGTGTTCCCTAGGCCCCTTTATCTGTGCTGTTCTATTAAGTCTCTAATGCCTTCCAACAAATTTTTAATATTTTGTTTAGCTTTATAGTTACTCTTGGTAAATGTTTAGAACTCTAAAAGTATTTTGACACAAAGAGCACTTGAGGGGCTCAGTTGATTAAGCATCTGCCTTCAATTCAGGTCATGATCTCAAGATCCTGGGGTCGAGCCCCCCATCTGGCTCCCTGTTCAGTGGGGAGTCTGCTTCTCCTGTTCACTCTGCCCCCACCCACTCATGCTCTCTCTCAAATAAATAAATAAATAAAATCTAAAAAAAATAAATAAAGGTATTTTGCCATGATTAGAAGTAGAAACTCATGATTGTTGAGACTTTGAGTCCCTTCTTGTTACAAAGAGGATAAAACTGTCTTCATTATAAACGCACAAAGTTGCTTCAGCTTCAGTGGCAGCATAAAGGCTTGTATGATAAATTAAAGTTGATAGATGTCTAGAAAATGTTGTGACTAGAAGAACAGGTAGACAGTGTCTACTTGATCCCATGTGTTCTCTCTCTCTTTTCTCCTCCCTTTCTCTGTTCTTCTTACAAAAGAAACGATCAACCCAGACTGCTGTGTTACTACCTTTCATTTGTTTGGGCCAACAAGAGGCATGGAAAGCAAATGGGGAGCCCAAGGAAAGGAGAATTCAAGCATTTCTCTCTTTCCCTCTTAAGTGGCATCTCCAGCAGGACCATGTTTCTTCTGCACATTTCGTGCTTCAGGACTAGTGACACCCCCTCACCCAAAGCTCCTTTCAACACAGGGTGATCCTGCTTCCTGCTCTTGCTTCTCTCTGGGTGACCTTCCTATATGCAGTTTATTTCTTCACCCCTCCCATATATCTAATTAGTTTAGTGGGTTTAATTCCCTTTGTCTCACCTAATAAAATAATAATGGCAGAAAATAGAGAAATATGAAGGAATTCTCCAGTGCAATATGAGGTCAGCATCCAATTCCTTCAAATTTTGACATAATGACTTTTCTGTAATAGACTTACTGCAAGAAGGGAAACACAATTTTTGAAAAATGACTGTGTTTTCAACAACTTTCAAGAGGATGCTATAAAATCAAAGCAGCATGTCACGAAAAAGGGCAATCTGGTTTTGATAAAGATTCAATGGGGAAGAAAAATAAGATTTTGGAATTAAAATGTTGATGGATGTAGCAACTAGCAGATTAAACTTTGAAGGAATTTAAATTAATGATGTAGCTTATAAATGAAAGCTTCATTTAGGAAAATAACTCCCTCAAATGACTCTCAGATTGGATTAAAAAATAAACATTAAGTGACTTCATGTTTATGAGACATTTTTAAAAAATGACCCATCAAGCAGAAATATAAAATGAGGGTCAAAATTATATTAGACAAACACAATGAAAGAAAATAGTGATGGCAATATTAATATCAAAGCATAATCAAACAAATCTATTACATAGTAAAGTGATTTCATATGGATAATATAAATACCAGGCAAATTTCATAGCCTCAAAATACATTAAATAAATATAACATCAGGAAATTATAAGTGAGAGAGAAGAACGAGAAAGTAGGGAGAGAGAATGAGCCTTGCAGTGGTTGTATACCATTTGGTCTATCCCAAAATTTGGGGTACATTTTCTACATTTTGAGAATTTATTACATTATGAAATGTACCTTTTCAAGGTTAAATACACAGAAATTTTGTATCTGAGGTTCAGTGGATGCTAGGTTATAAACATAGGGCTGGTTCTGCCAGCAAGACACTCTTGCATGTGACTCTGATTCAGAAGTAAGCTAATCCATCGATTACGAGATATTCATTTTATTGAGTCAGGTCATGGCAGAGATAGCACAGATCCACAGTCAGCATCTACTTTATCATGGCAGTTCTGCATGTGGTTCATGAAGTTGATCCTGAAAGCTCAGCCTAGAGCCTTTCCTCTAGGACCTTCAGTGATTTTATGGATCATGCAATACCCACTCTTACTAGGGTGAATCCTACAATCGTCACCCAAAAATGCCGACAAATATGGAATTTTTGGCCAAAAGTATTTGGACAACACTCGAAGAAATGGAAACATGGGAATTTGGTTATCAAACTCATTTATCTTTATGTGCAGTAAAACCTGTTTAGTACTACAGAATGGAGCACAGATAATCTTGTACCTATTAATTATAGTGGTTAATGTAGTTATTGAATTATCACCTATGGTCAGTCACTAAATTTTAGGATAAATTGTTATGCAGCAATAGATAACTAACTTATAGGGAAAGAATTTAGTGATCTATTCATAGATGTCGTTGAGGATAATGTGATTCTTGAGTGACAAAGGCCAAGTAGCCGCACTTAATTGGCAGAAGCAAGTAATTATAAAGGTATTAGGCAACAAAGACTGAAGGTTCATCAAAATAGATCAGCCCACAAGCATATTAAAGTAATTAACTGATCATGAGGAGACTAGAAGTGAAATAAATGGACAGTGGAAAAAATCCTACAATTCTATGCCACAAAATAGAAAACTGATTCAAGACAATCTAGGTGGAAAAGGTAAAAAAAATTCTTGAATCTGAAATCCATTTCTATATTTGCGATTCCCTTCTACAAGGTCTTTATGATAGATACCTGTCAGTGTTGGAAACAAATAGCTCCTCTTGCAGCGCTGACACAGGTGCAAACAATAGGCATACCCAACTTCACACACCTTTGCCAGTGGCAGTAACAGTGCCACCTGAGGCGTCCAGATATTAATGACAGGAGCTACGTGTTATCCAGACTGTCTCTGTGATGTTGCTCCAGCTTATATTAACCCAGCACAGTTCTCCAATGTTCCAGAACATTCTGTGAATTACAACCATTTCAATGAACTCCAGTTAATAATGCCTTTAAAGGAGTTCGAGTCGGTCTCTTTCTTTCTCTCTCTTTTTCCTTCTCTGTTTTACAATTAATGCAATCTCCTCACCACAATAGCAACTATATATGAAACTGGAAGAATATTCTTAAAGACAAAAACAGCACCAGTGTAGTAAACTGAAAAACTACTATGTGATATGTGATTTAATGATAGAATCAAATACATTGAGATACGCGTACTGTCAGTTTTGGAATAAAAGATTGGTCACCAGAATGATGTTAATTCTTGACAAATTATATTTGGGGTTTAGGAAATTTCCTATTAAAATAACAATGGGTAGAAGTACACTAGTAGATTTTATAAAATAGTATTAAGCATCTGCCTTCGGCTCAGGTCATGATCCCAGGGTCCTGGAATCGAGTCCCACATCGGGCTCCCTGCTCCTTGGGAGCCTGCTTCTCCCTCTGCCTCTCTCTCTCTCGCTCTGTCTCTCATGAATAAATAAATAAAATCTTTAAAAACAAACAAACAAACAAAATAATAATATAATCATGAAGTAATGATTCTGGAAAAGAATTGAGAGGCCAGAAATAAACTACATGTATAGTGGATTTATAAAAGTAAATTATTCCATGAAAAATAAGCTATTGGGAAAAAATTGCTTTTCAACTCACATCACTCACCTAAATAATATATGAAAGAATTAAATTTAAGTGTGAAAGTAAAGTCATTAAAGACTGGAAAAAAACCATGGATTAATATCTTTCTATATTTCCAAATGGAACTTGGAACTCAGAAAATATTAAAAATGCAATAGATGCAAAGCATGTCAGTGAAGATATTTTGTGAAGTGAGAAGTGGACATAGCTTACCAGCATTTCAAAACTGCTATGCTTTACAATCAATGAAAAATATTCATTAGGAGCACCTGGGTGACTCAGTTGGTCAAGCATCTGACTCTTGATTTCAGCTCAGCGTCATGGGATTGAGACCCAAATCAGGCTCTGTGCCCAGCATGGAGTCTGCTTAAGATTCTTTCTCCCTCTTCCACAGCCCCTCCCCAACCTTGCATGCACACACATTCTCTCTAAAAAAAGGATTCTTTAAATCATTAATAAAAGATCAATTGCAAAACTTAGACAAAGGTGAATAAAGAAAATAAAAAATAAAAAGATTTTGCTTAAAACATCTAATAATGTCATACTGAAGGTAAGCTTATAAATGGAAGACAACTAGTATAACATACCCCACTTAGAAAAATACTTTTTCAATGTCTGAAAAATCTTAAAAATTTTAGGTTTCATTGACCCACTGATCCATGACTCAGATCAATTTTAGGTAAATCTTTATGTAAAAATTCATATATAACAATAATCATACAGGATTATATATAAAATAAGTAGTATTCTAACTTTACTAAATAGAGTTTATTATGTCAAATTATACAACATTAAATGGTAGTTTAATATTTTCAATAATAATATGAAAATTATTAATATGAAAATATGTATACATTTAATATCAATTATTTAATGTGCCTATAATTAAAAGAAAAAGATCAACCAAACTATATCTAAAAGAACGAACTAAAAGATTTTTGAAAGAAAATTTTGAAAACAATTTGAGGTATAGAGTCATTGAGAATTTTATTATCTTTTTAAGTTTCTAACATCTTCATGTTTTCTCCATCAAACCCATATTAATTTTATAATATATTTTTATTAAATATGTGTGTATCTGTGGGTATATATATGTATATATTATGTATGTATGTGTACTTTGTTTTAATGTATTCTTCTATATACTGCTGACACTTGATTACAGGAAAAAGGAATAGAAAAAAGAATATATTTTTTGTTTAAATGTAAATACAGCCACAGAAACACATTCATTTTTGAAAATATGTAAAATCTGTTCAGCTCTAATCCCTATAATCTCTACTTAATTTGTCTATCTTTGACTGTACTTAGTTATATTTTCTCAGGAACATAGTCTTTTCTGCATTAAAAACCATCAAAAGGGCCAGGTTGGGATTTTCAAGTGCATATAATACTATTCTTTTCAGGCACACCCATGCATGGACTTTTTCTTTTTACAGGTTCACTAAAAGACAGACCTTAAGGACATTTTTTTTTAATGTCCTTTAATAGAGGAATATGCACACAATTAAAACAACCTGGAAGATAGTGAGTCAACTTCAATACTCATCAAAAATCAGTGATTACCAAAAAAAAAAAAAAAAGAAAAGAAAATCAGTGATTACAGTTTACTTAAGAGTCCATCTCCTTAGAAAGTGCCAGAGAGCATGTGATAATCACAAATAACTTGACATTGATGCCATCTCTGGAGAGTAGTACTGTATTCTTCTTTCTAATACCATGTTAGGACCTTATTCCAACACCAACCCTTAGGGATGCATGTCATCTGCTGACCTTAGAAAACCACTCATGGTCATTTTGGAGTGTTGCTTGGAGGTCTTTAAATCAGTAACATGTCTTATATGACAAATTTTTTTATTCAGTGGAACTGATTTCAAACACAAGCTGCCATGGCTAAAGGCAACTTTTAATTATTCACCAAGGGACAAAAAGGAGAGTATCGTAGCAAAATGTTGGTCTTTCCTTAAGTTTGTGGAAAGAGTGCAGGGAGTAAAATGTGCAAGACAAAAAAGAATATGGGGAAAAGTTATTGGATAACTTTGAATAAAGAGTTTTGGTTTACAATTTTCTACATGAAGTTTTTTGGATTTTTGTTTTTTGTTTTCCCTGTCATCCAGAAATGGTACACAATTCCTATTTGAAGCAAGTATGGCTATAACCTAACACTGGAGCTCAAAACATAAGGAAGATTAAAATAAATTGTTTCCAGTTACTGAGTTTGATTTTTTCATGTGTGTGTAATGACAAATTTTATAGGAAATGTCATTGACATCTTTATTTTTTTAAATTTTTTAAAAAAGATTTTATTTATTTATTTGCCAAAGAGAGAGAGAGAGAGAGCACGGCAGGGGGAGCAGCAAGCAGAGGGAGAAGCAGGCTCCCCACGAGCAAGTCCCGACGAGGGACTCGATCCCAGGACACTGGGATCGTGACCTGAGCCGCAGGCAGACGCTTAACCTACTGAGCCACCCAGGTGTCCTGTCACTGACATCTTTAAAAGGCCTGTAAGTCTGGTGATATACTTCCTTGACATACTAATGATTGCAAAATGCCTCCAGAAGTATCCAGAAGATGAGAGAAAATCATCTGAAGTGGGCAGGCATTCATGGAAGGTTCACTCTGTGTAAGGTAGCTGCCAAGCTTTGGGATTACATAACTTTTAGTTTTAAGAGACTGATATGGGAGCCCACAGCCTTCTTGGGGAGATAAATAGCTACACAATTTCAATAAACTGTGAAACATGCACCGATAGAATTATGTACTAGGTATTTTCGAGAATAGAAGAGTAAGACCAAATGAGGCATTTGAAAAATAGAGATTGACAGAAAGTTAAAATTCCAATAGGGAAAGAGCCTTTGTGAGAAATGGGAGGGGTTTCTTTGGGGATCTCATATACTATAGTGTCTCTTTGTCTAGAATACATTGAGGATCTAGGATGTGGAGGGATGGAAACCATACAGGAAAGTAAGGGCCAGGTCAAACTCACCCACCCCATGAAAGATGTTGACCTTTTACATAAAGGCTCCGAAAAGCCATTGAAATATATCAAGCAACGGAACTACATAATCACTTTTGTGTTTTAGAGAAAACATGTGTATTGCATTGTGAAGAATGAATTGAAGCAGTCCAGGACGGAGACAGGATGACAATCAGGAGTTCTTGCAACAATCTCAGTGAAAATAGTAAGAATCAGAACAAAGGAAGTGGCAGGAGGAAAGGAGAAGGCACAGAGATAAAAGGAGGTAAAATTGATAGCAAATGCTATTTATCAGGTATGAGATAATTGATGAAAATTTCTGCTTCAGTGACAGGATTGGTGGTGGTACAATTTGTGACATGGTAGTAAAGGAAAAGAACCGATTTCTGGAGAGAAGGTAGTTGCTCTAATTTTGGACATGTTGAATTTGAGGAGAATGTGAGACATACAGGTAGAAATGGCTATTGGCAGGTTAAATATAAAGCTTGGAACTTGGAAAAGAGGTCTGGGCTAGAGAAATATTGTAGACACTAGTTTATAGCTTGATATCTTCTTTATTCTAATTTTTTCAAGTGTTATAAATGAAGAAACCGTGATAGAAAATATGGACCCAGCGAAAATTTATCAAAACAAATAATGTAATAGAACACATAATTAGATTTTAAATAATTTTTTAATCATTGGGTAACTATAAATTTTTAGATTTAAATGAGGAATTTGAGTGTCTGAAAGAGCCAGGCATTAGCCAACTCCTCATGGTATACTAATTTTCCATTTTAAAAGAGAGCTAAGTACCCAGTGACTTTGACTTCCGGTTCCAACCTGAGACCCCTTCAGGGTACGATCTGTGCCAACACTGGGAGCTGTCAGTTGTTGACTTGACAGTTACTGAATCCTAGAACTTTGCCATCAGATAATGCACTCTAGTCACTCTGCATCTTCTCTGGACAAACAAGGAGCTCTGCTTATGTGGTCACTCAGATCCTTTTTAGACCAAACATTTAATCAATTTGTATTTTTTCTGGTAATTATACATCATTATTCATATTTATCTGGTAATTATATAATGCAAAAATAAGACTGTTGTTTCTACTAACTAAAATGTATCCACACGGAGATATTATTAAAGATGTCCAATTTGGGGAACACAGAATGGAAGCTCAAATATGCTAACATATATTATAGTTAATTATAGACAGTCCTCAATTTATGATGATTCAACTCAGGATTTTTCAACTTCATGAAGGGGTGAAAGCAATACACATTCAGTAGAAACCATACTTGGAATGTTGAATGTAGATCCTTCCCACCACCAGGGATAAGCAGTGTGACCCTCTCCCATGCAGCTGGGTGAGGCAGCAGCCTTGGCTCCCAGTCCACTGGCCACCACCAAGGGTCAATGACCGATACACTGACAGCCATCTGTACCCATTCACCCTTCTGTTGTTCCCTTTCAGTGCAGTAGTCAATACATGGCACAAGACAGTCAACACTTAATTATCAAATAGGCTCTGTGTTACATGATTTTGCCCAACTGCAGCCTAATGTAAGTGTTGTGAGCACAGTTAAGGGAGGCTGGGCCAAGCCCTGATGACCTACTCCATAGGTCAAGTGTAGTAAATGTCAACTTATGATATTTTTAACTCATGGTGGTTTTGTCGAGATGTAACCCCATCATAAATTGAGAAAGATCTGTATGAATATGAATTTCCCAACTGAGCACTACTGGCCTCTTAGTGTAGATTAACCAAACTACAGTATGTTAACAAGTTGGAAATAACAGAATGTCTTTTTTTTTTTTTTTAAGATTTATTTGAGAGAGAGAGAGAGAGCATGCATGCATTGGAGCTAGAGGGGCAGAGGGAGGGGGAGAGAGAATCTCAAACAGACTCCACACCGAGTGCAGAGCTGGACATGGGGTTCAATCTCACAACCCTGAGATCACGACCTGAACCAAAACTGAGAGTCTAATGCTTAACTGACTGTGGCACTCAAGTGCCCCAGGGATATGTCTTCCTAAAGCCATATATGTGCTTAATGGATTTCATTTGTCCCTCTGTCTAAATAATGACATTAGAATAATCTCTGTAAAACAACTTGGCCTCTACACATTCAAGTGGTAGAGCAACCAGAGAATACATGTGATGGTGGGGAAGGTGAAAATAATGTTTTCTCTATCATTTGTTGTAAATAAAATATAAATAATCCAGCATGTTTAGGTGTTTTAAGATACCAAATAGCCTAAATAGGCCTTATCTGAAATAGCAAAAGGATAAAGGTCAGTCTGCATATATACATACAATTATTATATATTTCAAGACTTTGAGAAATCTAATCCCATGCCAATCCATCCTTCTTTTCCAAAGAACCTCATGAAACATAGAGGTACCAAAAACAGAGAAGTTCAGAAAGAGGCAAAGGAGATCCATTCACCCAACTATAACAAGAAGCATGATATCACAAAAGAGAAGATTCTAGAACAAAGTGATAGCTGGTTGGCTTCTGAATGACTTAGAGAAGAAGTTCATGCTCACTAGAAGCCAGAATCGGTTGGTCAGCAGCCTTATGATAGGTAGATGATAAAATTAGCACAGATGTAGCATTCAGACTTCAGCAAGACATTTGCTAACTTTCATCATAATATACATTTGGGCAAAAAAAAAAAAAGATCACTAAATGTAACAACAAATGGATAAATTAATGAGTGAGTACATTCTTTTTGAGGCACTCCAGTATTTGAAGTGAGTTAAAGAAAAAAAAAATTACATGAACTAGGAGTTGTCATTTTTATAAATATGAGACGAATGTATTTGTATGTTTTTTTAGAAATACATGTTGCCATTTTTAGGAATACCTGCCCTTGATCTATTTAAGTAATTTATTAATTATAGGAATGCCTTTAATGAAAATTGGAAGATATGCAGATGCAAATGAAAGCCTTTCAAGAAGTTTTTTCCTCAATTGCATACAGTAGTCCCTGATTTTAGGATAAACTTAGTTTCTCCCAAATATTGCTGATATGGAGCTTCACTGTTTTCATACAAAGCAGAAATATTAGCTTTACTTAAGTAAATATGCATAAATGATAATGTGTCAAATAGTTGCAAAGTTTATTTACTATTTGGTCCAATATATGGACCTCTTCATCTCTCAAATGGCATCCGGGCAAGCCTTGAGGATTATTTTGAAACTATTGCTATTTTCCATTATTTCCTTAGAGACTCTTTCTGGCCAAATGCATTATGTTGTGATTTGCAATTTCTATATAGAATAAATGCTGGAATAAATGCAATATTTTCCTGCTTGAAACTACTCAAAGAGGAATGCTCAGGTGACAAAATATATTTGGTAACTACATAATGAACTTTGATATCAAAGAGCAGTCAAAAGAGAAAATATTTGATGCTGCAAAGTCAAATATTTATTTATCTATGGAGAATAAAATGGGAAGTTACCAAATTAAAGAAAAGTATTGATTTATAAGCAGAGCCATGCATTGACTGTCAAAAACATTTTATCTAGTGAGATGTTCCATTAACCAGCTATACCTATAAGAATTCAAGTCCATTTTTTTGTCTTATGTTCATCTAAGGAATAAAACAGCTCCTTATTGAAAAACGGTAGCTTATCATGTGTGTTTTTTTAAAGGTGGTTTCTATTTTTCAACTTGTTCTTTATCATTTGGTCTTTAAAAGTGAAAGGATTGGTATCACTATTGTTCTAAAACTACACAGCCATATTTTTAATAACTGCTCACATGACTGGGACCTAAAAGAGAAAGCTGGCCTTTTATATTTATACAGGATCTGTGAATATGGTTTACTTTTCTTTGATATTAGGGCAATCTATTTTCTATATATACCCCTATGTGTCTATTTTAGTTTATCATTGGTTGTCTTTGAATAGTTGCCCACTTAAGCAAAATACGTACCAACATCTGAGACAGATATTGGAACTACAGAGTCAAACAATACACGTCACAGCATTTACAGGGAAAACTGGATTTAAATAATAAATTATAAAGACCTATAATAATAGTCTCAAAGTATGGAGAAGGCATAGAATTAATGCAAAGTGGTGAGATATTAGCCCTATCTGGGTCCATATTAAGGGAGAGCTTTCTCAAGTAGGTAACAGTCGAGATGAATTTTACATGATATTGACACAAACTTCAGAACCAACCAGTAATTGACTTTTTTTTTTACAAATTATAAACAAAAATTGAAGATTGCAAGAATCTAATTATTTATTTTCAAGACGATAATGCATGATTTGACACCAGCAAATTTTATGACACTTCTTATTTGGCTGTTTTTAAGTTCTTCCCGATCACCTATGTTATTAACAAAATGAATACAACTTAAGCTATCCCTGTTTGAGAAACCACTTCATGAACAAAATGATGGCCAGGGGGGGCGCCTGGGTGGCTCAGTCGTTAAGCGTCTACCTTCGGCTCAGGTCATGGTCCCAGGGTCCTGGGATCAAACCCCTCATCGGGCTCCCTGCTCCGCGGGAAGCCTGCTTCTCCCCTCCCACTCCCCCTGCTTGTGTTCCCTCTCTCGCTGTGTCTCTCTGTCAAGTAAATAAATAAAATCTTAAAAAAAAAAAAATGATGGCCAGGGAACTTAGAAAGATTATATCTCTGCACTTTAGCTTAACATCATTAAAATTATTTTTCTCACTGCAATATAAAAATACTGCTTTTGCAAAAGATGTACCAGAAGCACATATCAGGACATAATTTGTCCCTGTGGTAAAATACATGTATTCTTTATGTTAGTTCTCTCTAATAACTTGGGCATCTGTCATTGATATAAAAGGAACTCAGAGGATCCAATGCACCTTTTTCCCTTAGTAAGTTTCATGGAAGAGAGTGTGCGCAGCAGATGAGGCTATAGGTACCACACCCATATCCTTCATGAGCTGAAGGTTGTTTAGTGGGAACAGCTATGATGTATTGCGTGAAGACATACTTCTGATCACAGGAACTTGCCCAAACTTTTTCTACACATGCTCCTAAGAGCAAGTTTCAAACAAAGGTGGCAATAGAAGTCTTCAACCAAAGACGGCATATAAATAAAATAACCCCGTTCCCTTGTCCCTTGGTTGAGAGAACTCCAAGACACAGTCACTGTCTCTCTGTATCCTCCAGGAGGATTGTGCTGCAGTTGTTCATGGTGGTAATTAGCTCCAGGCTGGGGTCCAAGTGGGCTTCCTTCCTTTCCCTGGGTCACTTCTCCATGCCACTGTTGGCGTACTTGGGGATCAACTCCTAAATGAAATGCATAACTTTGAACTGTTGTATCAGGGTCAGCTTCTTAGGGAACCCTAACTAAGATGGAATATTGATAGTTGTATGTTTATTTTTAAGGAACACGGTAAGATATATTAATGTATGATATGAAATAGTCTACAATGGACAGTAGTGTTTCACAAACTTATTTGACCAAAAAACTCGTTTTATTTCTAATTTTGATAAGTACATTTTTTATGAATTTTCCACAGAACAATCTTTACAAGATGCCTTTAAAGATCTACGAAGTTTCTCTTTCCTCTTAATGTCATTACTCTATCCTCAGTCCTCAAAAGGATGAGCACTCAAATGTACCTTTACCACCTTTTGTTGAGTCGATCTTTATTATGAAATGACCCAGTTAATTCTGAGTAAAATTTTAAGACTTTTTTTTGTCATTTAGTCCACCCATCCTTTTTGGTTCACCTTTATTTTGATACCTTCATGCTGGCCTTAGTTCTGATACTTTCCTCTACAAGAGACTGGTCCTTCACAACTGTGGGGTCATTGAAGATTTTCCTGGGGTGTCTAAAATTCTTCTATCCAAACTAACCTAAGTGAGAAAAAAAGTTTAAGGGAAAAATATTTTATTCTAGTTTAAAACAGGAGATCCTCCTCACAATTTCACACCTCACCTCCATCCCCCACATCAATACAATTATTTTCTATTAAGTGTAACTTATTCTTTTCTTGAGGATGACTAATAATCAATAATTTTTTTGTTTCTCAGGCTGGTGCAAGGAACAGAAACACACCTGAGGGGTCGAAAAGGTAAAATGTCCTCTTGCTCGTCTTCCTTCTCCTCCTCTTCCTTCCTCAGTAATAAGGGATAAGGCATTAGAAAATAAGTCAAATATTCCAGAGCCTCTGAACAATATTGAGTTTGATAAATATAATATAGCTCAAACAAATAAAGAAAAACTATGCTTTGGGTAACAGCAGAAAATGATAACTTGATTGTTATATTCTCATTAAATCCTTGCTACAGGGGCACCTGGGTGGCTCAGTCATTGAGCATCTGCCTTCGGCTCAGGTCATGATCTCAGGGTCCTGGGATCGAGCCCTGCATTGGGCTCCCTGCTCCACAGGAAGCCTGCTTCTCCCTCTCCCACTCCCCCTGCTTGTGTTCCCTCTTTTGCTGTGTCGCTCTCTGTCAAATAAATAAATAAAATCTTTTAAAAATAAATAAATAAATCCTTGCTACATTCAATATCAATTGCCTCTGAGATATCTTAATAGCAATTTAAATGAAGGCCTTTAAAAGGGTTTATATGTTTGTTACTTGATAGATAATTTGGGAGTACACCACTTGAGAATTTAGTTTCAACCTCATGAATAAAAGAGAATACTTACATTTTATGTATAAATAAATAATCCATAAAATACTTTTTAGCATCCCAACATTTTATACCCTAGGATTTCTCAGTAAATTTTATTTCCTTCTAAATCTATTTATTCTTCCCCAGAAATAAGTAGATAACTCAGTCTTATTTCTTCTGCTGAGAGCCATCAGCATCCTAAATATCACTTTATTCAACACTTATTCATGTAATAATTTATTTATTGAATAAATATGTATTATGTTACATATTTATGCCTAGACTATGCTAATGTCATAGGCTGTCAAACTGGAAATCTGGATTGAGGCCTAAATAATAGGTGGGGGAAGAAAAGACTATAAGAAGTGTTAGATTTTATAAAGAAAATTTTAACAGAATTTGTTAGAAAATCAGTTCTATAGTTGATATTACAGGTATGCAGATGTATCACTGGCATCATACAGATGGCATAAGGAGTTAAGATCTTGAAAAAACTTCATGTAGAATATTTTGGAGAGCACGTGGACAGTAAGTCTCATCACCATGAAGACTGATTCATGGAGTACCATCTCCCAGCCCCACATGTGGAGAGAAATGGTCCCAGGAGATGAATTTTTTTTTCTTTTTTTTTTTATTATGTTATGTTAATCACCATATATTACATCATTAGTTTTTGATGTAGTGTTCCATGATTCATTGTTTGCGTATAACACCCAGTGCTCCATGCAGTATGTGCCCTCTTTAATACCCCTCACCAAGCTAACCCATCCCCCCAACCTGCTCTCCTCCAGAACCCTCTGTTTCTCAGAGTCCATAGTCTCTCATGGTTTGTCTCCTGCTCCGATTTCCCCCCTTCATTTTTCCCTTCCTGTTATCTTCTTTTTTTTTTTTTTTAACATATAATGTATTATTTGTTTCAGAGGTACAGGTCTGTGATTCAACAGTCTTACACAATTCACAGCAAATTTTAATAAAATAAGGGAAGGGATGTTGTTGGAGAGAGCTGAATGAGAACCCCATCCTACCTTCTTGAGTCAGGAGAGAGGAGAGGCGATGAAATCACTGGGCCACTTCACCTGAGCTGCCTACAGTTAGACACTTTGCCCTATTGTTCAGTCTGTACTGAGAAATTCGAAGTATAAAAGTTTGTTTGAACTTGTCTGTGACATAAATGGAGAAAACTGAAGTTGGGGAAGCAACTGTATTTCCAGAATTTGTTGGAACAAGGGACATGTGAGCCTTTCTCAAGGATCAGGTAGAAGTCACATGGGAAGAAGAGCGAGTTCGTGTGTCTGAGTCTCAGTCTAAACATGCTGCATGGAGCACTGAGGGGACCTCAGCAGAGGGATGATGGTAGTGGACCAAGAGTTTCCTAAATCTAGTGGGAGGGGGGAGAGGTGTTTCATCAACCAACCAGAAAAGAGTGTGATTTGCCTCTTGGGAAGGACAGCAACTCGGTGGACTCCAAGCCACCCACCATCATGACCACTAGAGAAAAATTCAACTTAAACATTGCCAAGGTTCACAGCAAATTGATGCCAGCTTCCCAAGTCAGGGCTTGTCAGGAAAAACCCTCCTCCTTCTCCATCCCATTTGTTCCAACCCCTGGAAATTTGGGGGCTGTCAAGATACGGAGGGGAAAATTGAGGCTCAGAGAAGAGAACATGCTCACCACACCCCACTTTTCGAAAAGCTAGCTGTTTTGAAGGTAGGTGCAACTTGGAGATAGGTAAAGCCTCGAGTTTAAAATGGCTTCTGAGTTTGTATCCTTGTTAAGCATTAAAATTACTGAATTGAGACTGTGTTCTGTGACTTAAAATGGCAGCAGAATGTTTCATTACAAAAGATCGACCAGTAGACCCGTGGACCCCACCCACCTTTCCATTCAAATGCGGGGGAAAAACTAACTATACTGAATAAATTTATGATTAGAGGGTGACAGAATCAGATCTCTCCCACAAGTCATGCATTTTTTCTATAACTTTTTGTAATTTCCTGTAATTCTGCTGGGCACTAAGTGGAGATATAATATTACACCAGTTACTGCTTCTGCTCTATAAATATCAATATATTTGGAGATGTTTGGACCATTGTGTATACTAAATTATAAGTAATACTGCAATTATAGTATGTGAGAGGTATACATAAATTCATTCTAAATTGTTATAACTCTAGTTGGATGAAGGATAGATGCTCAAAACTACAATGGTCATGACTGAATAATGTTTTCCAGGATTAATAAAAGACTTCTGAATGCACATGATAGAGCAGGTAATCCAAGTATCATATACAAAGTCATAAAACTCAAAGGAGGAATTTACTTTTGCAAAAATGCTCGAAGCTTTTGTCCTATTTCTGTACTTCTCTCTCTCTCTCTCGAGTAAATAATACTCCACAGAAGATGTATTACTTAAAGTAATAACTTAAAACCAGTGTCATATTTTAATGAAAAGAACATGATACTCCGGAGTATTCACCCTGAATTCTCACTAGCCATCTCTGTGACTTAGAACAATTTATGAAATAATACTGGACCTTCATTTTCCCATCGGGAAAGCAGTCCAGATGGCTAGGGTCTCTTTCAACCCTAATTTTTTGAGATAGTATCATTTCACTGTTTGTTTTATAAGATAGGCTTTTCAAGAATAACTAAAGATTTTTTTAATGATACTCTGAGAAATGACCTATAAAATATGAAGGGGTATCTAAAAAATATTTTATTTAAAACAATATCATCATCATTTGTTGATAATCAGATCCAAGAACCATCAAAGGTGACCCATCAAATGGATTATCTCCTGGGGTTCTGGGTATGAAGATTAGCAAGAACCACAATATTATAGACTGTGGGATAAAATTAAATGCCATGAGGAAATTGATCAGGAAGCTGAACTAGCATTAAATTCATCCCACACCCCTTTTTTTTCAAGTTAAAAAAAAAAGTCAGGAAACCTTTCTTGAATTACAAGAATAAAGTTAAAGGATAATTTTTTTTTTTTTTACTGTCCCTGTCTGGTTCAAAACAATAAAATACTTCTATTAACACAGCAATAATATACAGTTTTGTAAAAATTCCCAAAATGTTCAATATGTAGATCTAGAGATAAGGGATTCACTTAGAGCTAACTTAATAGGAATTAATACATTATCTATCACCATATCTATCACCATAACAACAATAAAGTCAACCCAGCTGTTTAGGATTAAGCAATTTTCTTCAAATGTTTGTTTTTTTATTCAAGCATTTATTCATTTAACAATGTATTTTTTTGAGGAATCCCTATATGCGTAGCCCCACGCTAAGTCTTGGGAATATTGTGATCACAAAAGTTGTGATCAAGACAAAAGGGATCCCTGCCTTTATATAAAGGACCTTAAATTATAGTGTAGGAAGACCAAACTAGTAAGTATTTAAATAAATAGATAAATTTCATAAATGATGGATGGATAGATAGATGATAAACAGATAGATAGATAGTATAAAGAAAGTAAACAATGTGGTATACTTGAGGCTGGTGATTTGCAGAAGGATGTTTTAAAAAGTGTGCCAGGGAGGCAGCCTTTGAGGAAGTGTCATGTGAACAGAGATAAGCCAATCATGAAATAAAGATAAAGCAGAGCAAGAACAAAGACCTATAAAGTAGAAATAGATCATAATGGAGATTGGGTTGCAGGGCACTCGAACTTATCAGAAGAATCAGTAATTTAGCCCTTTCTGTTACTTTGAAATTGGCAATTGGAGATGACTCAAATAATTAAAGAATTTCAGTTTTGCATTCTATCCTACCAAACACATCTATAGTAAATTCATTCAAAATCTAGATGGTGGGAGTTTTTGTTTATTGTTGTTTCTAGATCACTGTTGTAACCAAATGTTTACTACATCATATTTTTGAGATAAATAACATCAACCATTAGACCTCAGCTGCACAGGAAGTGTCTCTATATGTGGAAAGAAAAATAAGAGTACATTGTGATGAGTTCTGTTACTAACCAGGTAAAGCTACTGAGTGCATTTTCCTTTCTCTACCCGGCATTTGGATTCAGCTCTCCTGTGCTATTGACTCTGCCAATTTAGTTGTGATTGTTCCCAAACAACCTTCAGCAGTGTCATCTATGTTCTGAATGACTTAATATAGCTGAGCAACATTTACACTGGGTCCAGAATAATCCTGACTTGAATAAAAGACTGCGTTATTACTAGCTATAATGAGTCCAGGGTGTAATTATATACAAGAGTCACAAACATATTTTGTAGTGTTCTGACAATAATAACCCGAGGTACTGTACATATGCTTGTAATTCTCATCCCAGTCAAGCTGGCATCCATGGTTGATCATTTGGTATTTAGATTAAAGGGCCAATTATGAAAATATAAGCTGGGTACGGGATGAGTCACACATACAGTATATAACACAGATGGTCAAAGAAATATCCAGCTTTTCTAACTACTAATATTTTCCCTGTCCTTTTTATAAAATATTTATAATAAGAAGCATCATTTTTAAGATGGTTTAAATGTATGAACAGGCACAAAAAGATCTGGCCAAAATCAGGCAATGCATAAAGGCGGTCTTTTATTTCCCAAGACTCTTTTTGTTGGATTTATCAACACAGCCCACAGACTGTACCATTTTGTAGGTTTCTTTCCCTTTGCTCACTTCAGGGATCAAATGACTTTGAAGATCGAATTTAAATATAATGTACAAACTCAGTCATTTTGCCATTATTGTGATTTTTAGTGAAGAAAATATTTTTAAAGAAATAATCACATTTTAGGTCTCATGGCTAATGTGATAGTTTTAGTAAAATGATATAAATATTAACAATCAGCTAGAAGATATATTTTAGGGTCCTTTTGAGGTCTATGAATAACCCATTGATGCTAATTTGAAGGATATACACATTAAGAAAATATTTCCAAACTATAATTGTGATTTGGGTTATAAATACTATAAACAAAAGCATAACACCAATGGAAATAAAGAAACAGTAAGTAGCAACTTTCTGTGAGTGCATCTCTGCACCTCTCCAGAGAAACATTTACAATTACAGGTATTTCTTGTACACAGATTTTTTTTTTAGAGCTGTTATATTTATCATATTTTTTAGAGGAAAAGAGCAGAGCAAAAGTCACTGGATGTAGGAAAAACATTGATGAATATACAAATATACTCAGGAAGGTGAGCATGATCCTTTCTGTTCTCTCCAGGGTTTATTGCCATTTGCCATTTGCACATTGCCATTTCAAATTCTTGCCATGTAGACACAACACACAGCTCAACATTATTATCCATCTATCAATCAGTGAAACACTTTGAAACTCTTAATGGGAAGGAAAACAACATCTTATAAAACAATGGTTTATAATTACTATCACTATTATTGACTATTTATGGGAAGATATTTTGACATTTGAGTTATCATATTATACATTATATCCTTATATAATCTTTTTTCCCAGAATGCAACTAAAAGTGTGTATTGAAAACTGGATCTAATGGTATCACAAAGGCTTCATTTTATCAATCTTTTATTTATATCCACACTGATTAGGTCATGTTTCAGGGGAAGCAATAAGCATCGTTTTGTTAACTCCTGAGTTGCCACAGTTCTTCATTTGAAGGAATTTAAGATCTGTAGAATCTTAAGGAAAAATACCCTAACTGACCAGCGCAGTCTGATGACTCACCAAACCGGGGAACAAAAGGCAAGTCCAAAAGTTGGTGATTATTTAGTTACATTCTTCTCCCAGACATTTAGATTACATTCTGAAATCTTTGCCTCTATAGAAAACGTTTCAAAATAAATAAAAAGATAACAACATATTTTCATTAAGCTAGACATAAAAACTTTTCTACGAATCCCTACCCATCTAAGAGAATTTGCTTATATTTTTTTTTTGAAGATTTTATTTATTTGTTTGACAGAGAGAGACACAGCAAGAGAGGGAACACAAGCAGGGGCAGTGGGAGAGGGAGAAGCAGGCTTCCCACCGAGCAGGGAGCCCCATGCGGGGCTCAATCCCAGGACCCCGGGATCATGACCTGAACCGAAGGCAGACGCTTAATGACTGAGCCACCCAGGTGCCCCTGTTTATATTATACAACTATTTTGTAAAGATTTCATACATAACCCAGGGGAAGCCAGAGTGCTCATGACTATCAGCCATTGTCAGAGCATTTAGTGCTCACTTACTGTGAAATATGTGTGTGTGTGATCCCACTGAGTGACTACGGGACACTAATAGACCTGTAAGATATTAGCTATTCAAATATTATTTCCAGAATGTAGTAATGAGCAAGTAAAAGACATAATCACCTGTTGAGGGGATGTTGGGCTATGGGTTTACTGCAGTTAGAGTACACTTATGACTTCAATTATTTTATCAGTTAAGGCTGTTTTCTTTCTTTTATATTTTTTTCTTAATAAGTTGAAAATACTTTCTGTAGGTGAATTGAGATCTTAACCCCTTATAAGCCCATAACTACTACTTTTTAAAAAAATAATAATGGATATCTTTTAATAATTTTATCTGTATCAAAAAGAAGGTCAGAAAGGACAAGCATGAGGTACATTGTGTGGAAAATATTTCCTTGATGGTAAAAAAAAAGAAAAAAGAAAAAAGAAATAGTCACTGCAATCTGAAAAGAAAAAGTACGTCTAGTTCACAAGTTATCTAAAGTTAGAACCTATTTTTGAATATTTCGTTCATGAGTATGTGAGTCATTCAATAGGGTCTCTTCAGTTAACTAAAATGACACATAATTATATTCCAATTTAAACATTCTTTCATAGTTTAAATTAAGTATTCTATGTATACATTATGAATAAGAAGAAATTGAAGGGTAAATTTAGAAATAACTTTATGACCTATATTTATTCACCAATCCACAATTATGTCGTAAGCCCCCATTGTGTTCTTGGGGCTATAGTGAGCTTGGAGTTTACAGAAGAAGTCAAACCTTGACCTCCTGCACATGGTAGAAAAGTTATTTTGGGAGCACCTGGATGGCTCAGTTGGTTGAGCATCCAAATCCTGGTCTCAGCTCAGGTCATGATCTCATAGGTCGTGAGATCGAGCCCCATGTGGGGCTCCACCCTCAGCAGGGAGTCCGCTTGAAAGCGTTCCCTCTGCCCCTCGCCCCAGTCATGGGCACTCCTCCCCCCACCCAAGTAAATAAGTAAATAAATAAATCTTTTAAAAAAAGTTATTTTGAAGCCCTCTTCCTTTAAAATAGGAAGGACCAGTTATCATGAATCAGCAACATCTATAACTGTCTATTATACAATAAACTATAACAGTCTGTATTTTTGCTGATTCTAGTCTCCAATTGTGAATTCTCACACCCTGTTGTTACTGGAATACACAAATGTCTCGTGTACATAGAACTTCTTGTCCACTGACTATGAGGTATTTATCAATAGTGCCTGCCTTTCTCTCTTGCCATTGCCTCCTGCCCCCAAATGTGAGTACTGTATCTCTTTCTAGAAGCCTCAAACTGTCCATCACAGTCCTCATAGCAGCTGAACTACATCCTCCTGAGTAGCTGCATCATCTCTGTTGAATACACTGTCCCTTGTTTGCATTTTCCTCTGTCCAAATTCTTGTTTGGAAGAATAAAACAAATTCTTGTTGTATTCTATCT